>NC_138748.1:63768692-65053692 GCF_965113315.1 Podarcis vaucheri
AAGTACAAAATAGCCCTCAAAGGGTTTAGGAAGGCCCCAGCAGTAGTAAAAACATATGAGAATAACACAGAACATTATCTATAAGTGCGTGTGCTAGAAACCTTTTTTTATTTTTTATTTTTTTGCATCACTTGGATTCTAGTCCTTTCCATCCCAGGGCTTCTCTATAAAACAATCATTTGAAAGCAAAGAAGGGGTGTGTGATCATTATTTTGTATTTTTAAAAGATACTTTACAAGGGGGATTTTGGGGGCAGGGGGAAGGTAAGGGAAGGTTTGACTGAAGTAGGAACAGACAATGGGGAATGATTATGGCACTTTCATCAGTAGCTTATAGGGCTGCTGACATGTTTTGGCCTGGAAAGGGGATGATCTGCCAGAATAGAAGACCCAAATTTGGTTTAGGAGTAGGAATGTTATCCGATCCAAAGTAAAAAAAAAAAAAAGCCATGAAGGGTGTTATCAGCATCTTTTCTTCTGCTTTCAGTTTCCTGGGCTCTTTCCTGCAAACACTCAGGATTCGCAGAATCCCTCTCTTCTCTCTATGAAAGCAGTTTCTCCATAGTGAGTGTTTGCAGGGCTGTGCCCGTATATTGTCGCGACAGAGAATAAGGGGTACAAAATAGGTAAGGCAAAGATACCTTTTACACTGGACCACTTTCTGTTGATGTAGCATGCAAGCTTCTGAGTCACACAGAACACTTCCATCTAGCAAAATGGAACGCTGTGGCGATTAGTTAGGCAAGCAGAGAGTACAGCCGATTTTAAATGTAACGTTTCATTTCAGAGAGGTGCACAGAGAAAGCGCCACCTGTGCTTGCTACTGCACTAAATCAAATACGTGACGCGTTAAGGGGAGGTAGGAAGTCCTAGACCAACCTTGGCCCTCCAGATGTTCTTGGCCCACAACTCCCATGATCCCTAGCTAGCAGGACCAGTGGTCAGGGATGATGGGAACTGTAGTCTCAAAACATCTGGAGGGCCGAGGTTTTGAGGAAGCCTGTCCTATACTGTACTGTTAAGGACATAAGCCAGGAAGCTTTGATTCGCTGTAGCTGCTCTCCATATGGCCGTTGCATGTTCAGGGATGTTTGCCTGCCCTTCACACTTTGCATGTTCATTGTGGGGAACACCAGCATGGATGCAGCAAACCTGTCATCTATGGAGTGCGTGCACTGATAAGCCCTAACTGACGGCAGCTCCCGGGTGCATTTGCAAACACCAGCACATAGATGTGACGCCAGCGCAACAACTCTGACTGATAATCAACCCACAAAGCTTAGCGTCCAGGCATGCCCGGAGGCTTTCATTTGTCTAGCAGAACTTCTGCCTTTGCTCTGAACCACCGCCCCCCTCTCTGACACTTTCCGTGTCGGCTCCCCTGAGTTCAAAAAGTGATATGCCATGCCGGGTGGGAAGGGGAGAGACTCTCATTAAAAGAAAACCCAAAGTGCTTACCTTTCTCCCACCCAGTTGTGCTTGCACGTTATAAAAATAAATAACTTCAGAGCAAGGCAGAAGTACTTGCTGGATACCTGGAGATGCTTTAAGGGTTGTTTAATAATAATAATAAGAATTTATATCCCACCCTCCCCAGCCGAAGCCGGGCTCAGGGCGGCTAACAACAATAAAACAGTATAACAGTTTTGGTCTGTGGCCAAGGCATTTTGGGACGAGGGGGGCATCGGCGTACCTCTTGGGACGCCATGTTTTAAAGTGTTGTGCTTTGCTTGGATAATATATATGCACTGGCTGGTTAGTACATAACTGAGCCTCTTTTCCTTCTCCCCTGCTGGTGTGCCATCATACCCTCCAACGACCTGCTGCTCAAAATCAAAAGGCTCATTTTTTGGGTTCTGAGCTCCTGCGGGAGCCAGGTGAACTCGTGCCAGAATGCCGGACCAAAAAACCAGGACATTCCACGATCCAGTCAGAAGCCAGGATGGCTTCCATAATTCTGGGTTGAGGGGTTGAATGGAATGCCCTGTGACTTGTTTATTACAATTATTTCTGTCATGCCTTTCTGGATACTAACCCCTCCAATACATAGATCTAACGGACCCGATCCAGTCCAGGCTACCTGCACTAAGAGTGCAAACAGCTTGTTTGCTGTGGAAACACCTGAGCCCATGAAAGCGGGTGGTTCGTGTGCCTGGTTTGTTCCGAAGATTAGCTGAGCGACAGCAAGATTTTTCCCTTCTACCTTTCAAAGAGTTTTGCAGCAATTCAAAAGTTTGCATGCTCCATTATCAACAGAAATCAGGTCAGCAAATGATATTGCCCCACCTACTTTGCATCCATTAAATCTGCATCAATATATGACGGACAATTCAGGCAGATAACACATCAAAGCATTACGACATGTGTAAACCTCATCCATGAAAGTAGTTTTTTTTTATCTGCAGTGCACAATGAAGATTCATCCAGGAAGTTCTAGTGCATTGGATTTAAGCAAAAGTTTATTTTATTTCATTACAAAAATATTTTCCCCCCTTTAATGATTTCAAATGGTGGGTTTACCTCTCCTACCTAGGAGTGGTCATACAATACATAATTAAAGAATTTATTTTATTTTATTTTATTAATACTGAGTAGCATATTCCAGCAGCATATTAAAAGCTCTTTTAAGAAAAGACAAAAAAACCAAAGGCCTAAAAAGGAGATCTACAGTTACTATTTTTAAATATTTTCTTTTTAGTTATAGATACAGAAGAAATTTAGACAGCAGTAAAATATTATTATTATTATTTTGTCCTTCAGGTCTGCCCTGTGCATTTTTCTGATTTCAACCATGTATTAAATAAACCACAAAAAGTAAGTATATATATATTTATAGCTATAGATATATATATATATATGTATATATAAAAATAAACAGCAAAATGGTGAATGTATAAAAGTATTAACACTCAAGACAGCTCTGGGTGGAAAGGGTTAAAAGTTCAAAACTTTCTCACCTTAGAGGTTTCCATACATTATGAAGAAATTACATTGTGAGGTTTGCTTTCACAGCGTTGATGTGCAGAGTGGTTAGAAAAGTGAAACATGGGCACTTATACAATGTTTTACAAAAAACATCCAAGAGAAATAACAAACAACAACAACTTCAGGCAACAAGACCACAGGATAGCAAGTTAACAAACTTTTTAACCTCTTTTTCCTTTAAATATTAGGGATTCATACAAAACACATAGTAAAATACCCATGTTATCAAATTACTTCACACAAGAAACACACTGAAGCTCTAGGAAGAAAAGTACCTTTGGAATTTGGCACTGAAGATTTTTTCACTGATTTCTTTTTTATTATTATTATTTCTTTAAAAGAAAAAAAAACTGATCACATTTTGCTGAACACAAACACATCTAAATTGTCCACAATAATAATTTTTAAAAAAATATGACACCAATGCGTCACAGAAGCCAACACAAACTTAGTCTGGAATAGTTTTATTTTCCACATGAAAACTTTTTTTTTTTTTTAAATTTTAAGCAAACAACTTTTTCCGTTTTTTGAAATTCATTTTTTTTTGTTCTGTTGTTGATATTGTTCAAGTAAAAACCAATTTCAAACCTGTTGCTTATAAACACAGAACACTTAAAGACCATAAGACCCATGATGAAACCACAACTTAATTCACAGAAGCACCAATGGAACAACAGCTAACAGTAGCCTTTCTCCTGTACATTGAAACAGTATAAAATATAGGTAATTTTCATGTGCATTAATTCATGGATTGTCTAACTTGTGAGTCAGTTCAGCAAAAGGTGACGGTAATAGGTAGCATTTGCCCTAAAACAGGGTAAATTTTTTTGTTTGTTATACTAATCTACAAAAAGTGGTTCTATATATATATTCTTAATGAGAAAGTGAGCCACCTAAAATGGCCTTATCAAAAAACTTTACACTGCCTGAAAAATGTAAAAACTATTACAGACCTCTAGAGACTTAAAATCAGACAGTTCTTCATTTCAAACTGTTTTGGAAGTAGTCTGTTAGAAACCAACATTCTGTCTCTGGACACATATTGCTATTGTCATCAATGACCAGCCAGAATGCCAATCTCTGTATAATACTTTCAAGTCTGGTTTTTTTTTATTTTTTATTTGAACACAAAAAGAAAAGGGGAAAATAAAGGAAAAAAGAACAACTAAAAAACCCTAACAAAACATTTTGCCACAGGTTGTGTGTGTGTCTTTTTTTAAAATTTAAATAATCCTATTATTAATTTGACTAGTAATAAATTTTGATCTTGCATAAATGCAGCAATGCTTTTCACATTGACTTCCCAGAATTCGTATAGGTAGATGAGGTCACATGCAAATTTCAAAGGTTCAAACTATAGATCAAAGGTCAGTAGGAGAACCAAATTATGATGTGAGGTCAGAAAGACATCAGAAACAATGACGGGACGATGAAACTTTTTTTTTTTTATAGACGCCACAGGGACATGCTAGGCAAACGATGAGCTAACGAGCATGAAGATGTCTAGGGAAAAACAAGGAAGAGGAAAAAAAGTTACGGAGAGTCTATGCAGCAGAAACAAAATCATTTTTTTAAAAATGGGTGCAGGAGAAAACTAATGCAAATCTTGCATCATCAGAATATCAGCCATTCACGCAGTTTGCATTAACTGTACACTTGGCCAACAACGACGGCACAATGAAGGACTCCCCAAAAGGAATCCATCTGAAAAGGAGTTAGAAAAGATGGATTCCTGTTTTATTTGGGGGGAGGGGGAAAGAATAAAGAACCAGTTTCAACAAATGCAACGTAAGGGGGGTGCTGTGTTGGAGCGGGTTGGGGAGAGGAGAGAGAGAGAGAGAGAGAGGAGAATAGTCCAAGACAACTAAACTTTAAACTAGATAATGGAAACTACAAACAGGTTAACCAGACGAAATACAAACAGGAGGATAAAAAAGCATGTAAGATGTAGAATTCAACGGTGAAAAAGCACCCATTGTTGGCACAGATACTCCAGAGACTACTTCAAAAGGATCTAGCTAGCAGAGAGAGCTGCTCTTTAGGTATCCAATAAGTTAACAATAGGCAATAAATAACTTCCATTATTTCTGAGGCAGTAAAAATTTTTGTATAAAAATAGAAATGCTTTTTACAAATAAAATTTACAGGCCTGTGGCTTTCTTTTGTTATCTATTATTATTATTAAATTTTTTTATCTTTCAAGAAACATCAAGTATTGTCACTCTTTTTATTTATTTATTTTAAACCCTGTAGCTTTAGAAACGGATCTCTAAGTCTTTTTTTTTTTTACACTAAAACTCTAAAAAACAAATCCCCTAAGGACTTAAAAAAAAGAAGAAAGAAGAAAAGAAAGAAAGAAAGAAAGAAAGAAAAACCGCAAGTGAAATATATAAAGATGACCAGTGTTTTAAACAGGATAATATAACATCACATCAATCTGAAACTCTTTTAAGAACGAAAAATAGTCAAGCCCCTTTAATAAAAATCGAACTGAAGTAAATGTAAATAATTGGTGTTGTTTCTAAATGAGTTCCTCTCCCGGCACAGGGCCATTGATAGTAGCCTATTAACTGCTGGTGCCATTTGGATAAGTCTAGGTTCAGACGTTTGCCCGCTTTCATTATCCCCATCAAAAAGTATTAAGGACACCCAGGCTGAGAAAGTTAAGCTGCAACATTTGTTCTCTCGAAAATTTTGATTCTTTTTAAGATTTTGGAGGGTGTGTGTTTATGTGTGTTATCCTTGTCAGGTTTTTTTTTTCCCTTTTTCTTTTTTCTTTTTCAAGTCAAGTTTCAAATTCAAATAAAGTAATACCCTTCAGTTAGGTTAGCCAAGTTTCCCTTATAGCAGGTGGGGACAATGGAAGCAAGTATTGTGAAAAAAAACACACAGCTGTCTCTTGGCGGTGGTTGGCAATGTGTTCTTATGTTCTTTCTCAACCTCCCCAAGGGGATGATGGGTTTTGCTCAAGGGACTTACCCTAAGAAATCTAAATTAATAGCAGTAAGCTTCTGGGGTAATGATCAGTAAGGTTTGCTGTCGTTTTTGGAGCGCTTCAGCTGAACTTTCAAGCGTTTCATCCCAATCTGAAAGCCATTCATAGCCTGTATAGCAGCTTGTGCAGAGACAGGATTGTCATAGCTAACAAAACCTGCAATACACAAAACGGGTTGGGGAGAAAAAGGCATAAGCGTCAGCAAAAAGCAACGACAACAACTGCTGTAAAGTGCTTTTACTGTATAGGGAATAGGGATATTCGTTGTATATATTTATGGTTGCATTTCAATTTGGGCAGCCCCATTCATCTCCTTTTTGATTGGTTACTGTTTCGTTCGTTTTTCGTTCGTTTCATTTTGTTTTGATTACGATGGAAACTCAGCCCACCTTCTGATTCCTATAACTTTGGTGCTTGGTTTTACTCTGTTAACTTAAGGAAGTCCACAGAAGCTGCTTGGTTTCTCCTCCTGCCTCCTTTGTCCCGAAGAAACTTATTTGGAGAGTCAGAGAGGCTCCCCATGAACAATATGGAACTGGCGATTGGGCACTTCTGGGAGGGTTGGTAAACACCAGAAACTGGGCTTGGATCCTAAGATAATTTAAGGAAATTTGTTAACCTTCTGCTAGTCACATGCCAAATACAGAACTGAGTTACACTGAGGCAGCATACATTTAAGTATGAATATTTCATTGATATTTTCCCATAGTAATTCTAAAATGCTGTGTCTTAAAGTTATGGGTCTTTTGTAACAATGGACCTTTTCCTGATGTACCTACAATATTATCTTTCTAGTACGGTAGCCTGTATCCTAGTACACATAAATTTGACAAAGTATTTCATGAAGTATCATTATTTGGGGAGGCTGCCTGTGTGGTTTAGAAACCTAGAAGATCAGGGTGGGGATCTAAGTCACTCAGGAGGTTCCCACTTCAGAAACAGCATGAGAGCAATCAGATGGAGATGTGTGGCAACAGATGGGGAGGGTGTGTGTCTAAAAGTCTGGCCTCACAGTCCCATTCCAATCATGTTGCCCCTGTTAGAATTCCTGCTCCGTGATTGCAGTCATAGGATTGTTGTCTATCACATGACGGTGTATGTTTTGACTCCACAGAGTAGGAAGTGACGGAGACAGGATGTTTGTGTTACTGTGTTCCGTGAAGTGGGACTATTGTCCTTTGTTCTTTTTCTCTTTGCTGTCTGATGTTAGAAAGAGAGGGAGCCATGTTGCAGTGCTCCATGTGTGTTTATATGTAAATAAAGTAGATTAGCCAAAATGCTGAGTTGCTGGGGTTCTGTCATTTGCATGATGCACAAGCACTGAGGATCCTTAAGTGTGCCGGTGTCGGTTAGCATCGGTCGCTGTGATGTTTGGGCTGAAGAAAGCTTATGAAGCTCCCGAATGATCGACTAGGAGGGAGGGAACATGCCAGTCGGGCATGTGTCTCTGCCAGCGTCCTACTCAAGTTTAGGCTCAACTCCTGACAGCTCCTTCATGCCAGTAACCCATGCAGAGAGCAGTTTATTACAAAAAGAACAGTAAGTTCCTGTAGGAAACCCTCCATAGGAATACCTCCCTCATGAGATGTATAGAAATGAATGAGGTTGGTGCAAGATGGCAGACTCATGTGCGACCTCCATTCACATCTATTGGTGCTTCCATGGCACATGGGCCATTTAAGCGGTGCAAGTAAATTTAGATTATATGGCGGGGTTGAGAAATACATACTGGCATATTGATGCCCGGCCATGTCATGTGGATTCAATGAAAAATGTGCATGCGTGGGCACCATCCATTCCATCAGAAACACCCATCTTGAAGCACCCATGAACCCTAGGCTATGAAGGGTGCCTTTGGTTTGGCTGCCTTGCAGGGGCAGCCGTAAAGATCTGTGGTTGTCTTTTCCTGAAGTGAAAAGCCAAGAATGCAAATATTGGTTATTGGGGAGAAGTATCTCAAACAAGCAGCAGAACTGAGATGAAGATAATCAGATCTGCCGAGAGGCAGAGAGAGAGATTTGTGTCTGGATGTGCAAGCTATTGCACATTTAAACTATGCACATGTGAGGGGACAGCAATGCTTTTGTTGTGATTTATAATGTGTTGAGGAATACCTGTTGTTCTGAATGGGAAACTAGATGCTCAGTTACAGGGCAGAATGCTAGAATTGTCGAGTTGGAAGGAGATAGGCAATAATGCAACAATGCAACGATTTAGATACGCATTGCGAAAACAGTATATTACATCCACATCACTCTGAACACGAGGGGCCAGCACATGGAATGCTGAGTAAAAAGGAGACAGATCCTGTGTGTCTCTATTGTCTTTGTGTGTCGAACGTTACATACCAAAGCACTTGCTCAGATTGGTCTGTTTGTCAATGAAGACTTTAGCAGAAATGACATTTCCAAAAGGCATGAACATTTGCAGAATGTCCTGGTCTCCAAACTCCTGTGGGAGGTGATAAATGAAGAGGTTTGCTCCTTCTGGACCTTTAAGAAAAGAGGAAACCATCAGAGATCAGCTGCTTTTGTTTTGTATTGAGAATGTTCACTGAAGATCTGGACGTTTCCATTTCAGGCTTCTGAAACACACACGTGTACAGGAAGATGCAACAAACTACACTAAAAATAAGTTTGACTTTAACTTGAATGCTACTTCAGTTTTCTAAAAAACAAAGTAGCAACACTTGCAACATTTCTTATTAACTTCCCAAAGGCTAAGGAGAGCTTTTATATTTAAGGGTTGCTGTTATTTCGGGTGGGTTTCAATCACATACCACCAAATTTACATTGTGTAGTTATGGTTGATTTGGTATCTTGTGCAACAAATCCACTCCCTGCCAAATAGACTTTTTGTAATAAGCAAAGTAATGGGGAAAACACTGGAAATTGTGAAATAATAATTGCTGGGCTCACTGTCATATAATGTTCCTGCAAACAAATAAGAACGAATACTCAATAAATAGCCGATGCCATCTAACCTCCCTGTAAACTTTATGCAAACAAATTGGGATGAATGCTCAATAAACAGATTGTCTAGAAGTGAACTCGGCCACAAGAAAATGCATTTACTAGGTTTAGGAATGGGGAGAAATTTGATTAAGATTGCACTTATAGGAGCACCTACCAAATTCACATTTTCTAAAACAACAAAAAAACAAAGCCACCCTCTAATATTTGCACTTCTCCTAATTTTGCAGCAGTTTCCTGGCCAGATAACGTATACAAAATTGTACATGCTAGGGCAAAGTGTGCATAAAAATGTGTGCATTAGTGAAAATGTATACAAAAATTGGGGATCCCCTCCAATAAAATAACATAGTATCCCCCCCTTTGACTTGGAGATCAGGGAGACAGAAGAGGGATGGATGAGGGGAGTGAGGAGGGCAGAGAGTGTGAGACAGAAGCCTTGTTTCATTAAGCATCTTATAATTAGTATTAATTTATTCTCAGTGTTAACTTACTGGGGTTTATTTTGCTCTACTTGCACTGAGTACGAAGCAATCAATCATTTGTTTGCTTTCCCTCAAGACCCTCAGTTAAATAAGGAGCCCTTCAGTGTAACGGTGATAGATCTTGTCATTAACCTCCAAACGCGGTCTAGTTACAAAAGCCACGTGTTTGCAGTATACATGGAACCCAGACAGAGGAGCTCCCTTCGCACACAAGTGTGTATTTAAAAACAAAGTGCATTTCAGAATGCCCTTTATCAAAATGGCTGTTTGGCAAAAGCAGCCATGTGTGTTTTCACACTTCAACAAAGGATGGCAAACTTTATGAAGCAAATGCCATTGAGAGAAAATTTGGAGACTGGGAAATTAAATGTTTACAGGCCCCCTATATACTCTTTGTGCAGGATGTTTATTTACATGCACACATACACACATATAGAGGCATAACTAAACTTCAGTTCTTATACCATCATTGCCTTACTAAAAACTGTGAGTTTGGAATTGAAGTTGGGAAGCCTGAATTCACTCCCACTGTCCTAAACTGAAGTTCTGGAAGAGTCAGGTTTAGTGGAGTAATGGGCTGTGTACAACTTACTTGCCTTAAAACCTACCCGTTTCAAATAAAATTTGCAAGTCAGTGAGGGGGCATGGATGTCTTCATACAGCTTATCATTTCAAAGCGTACGGGGGCCAGGGAACACATCATTCTCAAAAAACTGCAGGATAGATGTGGATTGTGGATAATGCTATGTGCACATAGTTTCATAAATCAGTGGTGAGAGTACCCTGGATGCAGAGTGAGTAGGAATGTATACAAAGCCTGAGTAACCCTCATTTCCAAGGTGAATCCTCGATGTCTGGGCCTCTTTGAGATAAGGATAATAAAAAAACCAACCTTTCAAAATGAAAGTAAGCAAAACGAAAGAGAGGCCAAATACAATGATTAATCTGATTCATAATTTTCAAAAGAAACCTAGTACGCAAATCTTGCAATGTATTTTTTTGGTCAATTGTGCTTAATTTTAAGTTGCCCCTAGTGCTGCGATTGGAGTGGAAGGATGGAACATGTGACTGCTTAGCAAATAGTAAAGATAATAGTGTAAATTTAGGGAAGGGACCACATGCCAGTTGTGTTGAGGCTCACATTGGGACAACCATCTTCTCTTTGCTTTCCTTTGTTTCTCATTCCCCATTGACCAAACATGCTTACCTTCCTTCTGGCTGCCCGCAGCACTTTGTTGTTGTAACAAGCTCTGACTGTACAATGTCGGCAGTGCCGCCGCGGCATACTGCTGAATCCCTGAGTAGGCTTGGGTGAGGGCATCCATTGTGCCAGCTGTACCATTCGTCAAGCCTGTCGCACCGAGTCCTCCGTTCAGGGCGGCCATACCTGAGAGCATTTGAGCAACTTTACAAAAAACCCAACAATAGAGAAAAGAAATTGCACTTATTCATTAGTGCTTCCCAAACGTCATTGGCATTAATATGACACCGATGACAATGGCCATGCATGCAAAATAAAAATCCAGACAAATTCACCAGATGGCACAGAGAGAACAGCAGCAGAAACAGCAACAACAATCCCCCCTCCCGCCCCCATTTCCCCCAAATGTGCAAACACGAGACTTTGATAGGGAAATGACTTCAGCTACCAACTCAGTTTTCACATACAAGCTGTCGCTGGCACGTTTTGGGGTCATCAGGATGGCTCTGCTACAATGAATAGTTAACTACGGCTATATTCTTTCTGAGGAGGCAATTTATCTGCCCGGGCACCTCGTGGGCAAAGAGCATGGTAAACTGTAGTTCTCTTCATCACAGCCTGAATTTCTGCGTCAATTTATTATTTTGTAATGGAGAAAGACTTCGGCTCCCACCATCAGCATGAAGTGGTACAACCCAGACCAGGGATGGGGGGAACCTTTGATCTTTCCAACTCCCATCAGCCTCAGCCAGTGTGACCAATGGCCAGGGATGGTGGGAGCTGTAGCCCAGTGGAAAAAACTACATTCTGAGCACCACTTCTGCTTGAACTGAAACCGGTCCTGCTTGGCCATCCATACCAGTTGGCTATGAAGGAGTCCCATTTCCCGGTTCTCCATCCTGCGAAGGGATCACGGCTCAGCGGTAGGGTACATGCTTTACATGCAGAAAATTCCAGGTTCAGTCTCTGAAAGCCATTCCACTTAAAACTACCTGAATCTCAGGGAGCAGCTGTCGGGAAAGACCTCTGCCTGAGACTGTTGTCGCAACGTGTTCATTGGCTTCTTCCGCGCAGCCTGCACACGTGTGTGCAAGTGCACATGCTCACACTCTGTGCAAAAGCGCCGACGAACACACAGAGGGTGGAGTCTAGAGGGTGGAAGGTGATTTCAGCCCTCCGTGTTTGCGAATTTGCCACAATCAGTTTCATTCTCTGAGCAGGGCTTTGAGCAGACTAGATGGCTGGGAGACTAAGAATGGCAGGAATAAGCCGCTTTGTGGTGAAGTGCCTTTCCAAAAAGGTATAAATTCTTGAATGGATGGGTGGATGGATAAATAAATAAATAAATATCTTGTTAAAAGGATTTTTGCTAGGGCTGAGAAAGCAGCCAAGGAAGAGATGGCAGTGCAGAGCGTCTCCATCACGTTCAGCCGAGAGACCAGCAACTTTTAGCTCCTTATCTTTTTGAACTTTTCCGTTCCAGCTGGTTGTTATAAGAACCCCGTAGCTGATATCCAGCACCTGAGTTTGCTCCCCCTGCCTTATTTTTCTGTGTAGAGTCTTTTGGAGTAAATGAGGTTGAGATCACTGACTGTCTTATTACCGCTATCTGGAAGCTGTCTGGGAAGCGACTCCTCTTTGGGACAGCTGAAGAATGGGTAAAAAAACACACACCCTATTTTAAAATAAATACATAGATGCCTCACTATGCCCTGGACTCCTGGGCTGCCGCCGCCAGTTGGAGTAGTAGATGATAAAAAGATAAGTAAATCAATGGATGGGCTTGGTGCGAGGCAGTGTCATAGGTCTCTGAATCTTACAAATTCCCCAGAAATATTCAGAGTGAGGAACCGGTAGTATATGTTGAGCTATGCGAAGCAAAGGAAATGCCTTGGGGGAGAAATCAACACCTTCTGCAAGGCTGTGAAATGGTTCTTTCTCGCTGTAAAAAAAAAAAGTGTCAAGAGATCGGTTGCAGAACTAATTTAAGACAGGATTGGCAGTTGATGACAAGCCCCTGGGAGCAAGCCTGGTGGAAAGAAGAAGAGGAAGATGCTAACCCAATACTCCCTTGGCTTTTAAAACTATGTGGATTCTAGGACAATTCTACCCCCTGTGAGCATTTGATAATCAGCATAACTTCACCCTGCAAGCCTCCTTTCTGTTTCCACCATGGTTTGTGCCAATTAAGAGGGTCCTAGTGCAAAAATAATACTTTTTGAGATGAGTTTCATCCAGGCAGTGCTAACACTTGGCAGAGAGTTGTGACATTCCACAGCTTTTCTTCAAGGAGGTGTCTTGCACTTCTAACTTGTGGGGTTGCAGGAAGGGCGGAGGGGTGCAAAAAAGAAACGCCGCCGTCATCTGACACCACCAACACATAACACAAGCAAGAGAGACCAAGTATAGCAAAGGAGGACATATTTTATGCCCACTGCCTTGGGAGGGGGAACTATTCAAATTCCCGGAAGAAGAAGAAGAAGAAGAAGAAGAAGGAACAACAGATGCATGCACACACCTAACAGTAGTTAATTAGGAGGGGGGGAGCAGAAATGAGAAGCTTCAACTTAGGGAATAAGCACAGTAATTGTGAGATACAATCTGCTGGGTTATTTTATGCTTTCCAGAGAAATAGTGAGTGGGAGGTGGGACTATTTTTTTCTCTTCTTCATATGGGAACAACACGACATTTTGACAGTCTTGTCTGCTCCAATATCCAATGTGTGAGCCAGACTTCAGTGCAGATGGATGCACAGCAGGTGTGTGGTACGCAGAAGTCACCTGTGTGCGCACACAGAAACACCCAGCGGTGGTCCTGGCTCTAGCAGCAATGCCAGATCTACAGCAAACACTGCGTTTCCCCCAAAATGTTTGCATGCATCTCCCTAAAGGGAAGTTTTGACCTCGTTTGTTAAAGCCTTACTGTTCCCTAACCTCTTGTTGGGAGGTATCTCCTCAACATTCATTGGCTCAGCCCCACACATGCAGCTGGGATAAAGGAAGATGGGGATGGAGAGAGAGGGAAATAACATCCTATGGGGCAGGGAAGACACGAACTCCTCCCTGTCACAGAACACTGAAAGGTATCGAAACTCTTACTGGGGAGAAATCTGGTGTTCCGAAAGGAATTCTGCTTCCATCTCAACCAGTGCACCCAGATAGCATTTAAAATGCCTTCATGTTTTATGTGCAAGTCACAGATATCCCACAATGGTAGAATACAATGGCACTGAAATAGGCAGGTCCTTTCTATGCCATTAAGGGACGCAGGTGGCGCTGTGGGTAAAACCTCAGTGCCTAGGACTTGCTGATTGTATGGTCAGCAGTTTGAATCCCCACGGTGGGGTGAGCTCCCGTCGTTCGGTCCCAGCTCCTGCCCACCTAGCAGTTCGAAAGCACCCTTAAGTGCAAGTAGATAAATAGGTACCGCTTTATAGCAGGAAGGTAAACGACGTTTCCGTGTGCTGCGCTGGTGCCGGCTCGCCAGAGCAGCTTCGTTACACTGGCCACGTGACCCGGAAGTGTCTCCGGACAGCGCTGGCCCCCGGCCTCTTAAGTGAGATGGGCGCAAAACCCTAGAGTCGGTCACAACTGGCCCGTACGGGCAGGGGTACCTTTACCTTTCTATGCCATTTATTCCTCAAATTACCATACGAAATATGTTGGTCCTCATAAAGACATAATTGACCCAGCGGTTTTCTTCCTGGTGAAAAACATTCATTGTAAAAGTGCCGTGGGTACCAGCACAAAATGGCTGCCACCGACATCCAGAAAGGTCCTCCATACAGGTGAGTACTGTCTCATAAAACTTTGGCCTCAGCTTATGGAAGACATCTGAAGGCAGCCCTGTTTAGGGAAGCTTTTAATGTTTAACAGACTATTGTATTTGAATATTTTGCTGGAAGCCGCCCAAAGTGGCTGGGGAAACCCAGCCAGATGGGTGGGGTATAAATAATAAGTTGTTGTTGTTGTTGTTTTGTTACACACTCTGCCTTGTGTTCCAAGCTGCATTTGTGCTAGCACGTTGGCACTGGTACAGTGCAAAATAATGGGGTGTGCATCTGAGCTTCCCTGATGACAGGTGGGCAGTTAAACAAAATTTGCTCGAAAAGACACTGCAATGTCAACAGTGGTGTTTGCTGCTGCTGGATTTAGGGCTGTGAAAATTGGCTGTATAACAGTGGCAGAGGTGTAAAAGAAAAGTAACAGGCAACTTTGGCACTCAGAAACGCTTGATTTTTCAAAACAACTTCTCTCATGCATAGTCATATTATGCTTGGACGTTATCAGTATCTTGAGCTAAAGAGACAAATCCATTGAGCCTTTGTGAGAAGCAAGACCCCTGCTCCACAAGGACCCATGCAGCCTCACACAATTACTTTCATTTGGGCACCAAGTCGCCCTTTCTGTCTTCAGCACAACCCCTTCTCCCAAAGCCTCACAATGACAAGAGATTTACGAGACACACGCACACATACACGCACACACCTACACACAAAAAGGACAAGTAAGAAATTCCACAGCAAGGACAAGAAGAACATCATGCCGAGAACTGAAGCAAGCAACTTATACTGAGGAGGACATCCATTCCTCTGGGTACACCGTGATAGACTAAAAACTGGTGATGGCCAAATACGTCCTGGCATTGCAGGAGGAAATGCAGGGAGTAGCAGCAGCAGCTGGAAATTATGCAGGAAGTAGGAAAGGCAGCCAAACTAATAACCCCTGACCACTGCCTTTGAGTGAAAGCAAACAGCAAGCCTGCACCCAAACTGTACAGGGCCACTTCTTTGTAGTTGACACCTTTGTGATTGGCTTCAAAGGCGAATTTATGAGAAACGTTCTGCTTGCCAGCTGACCTAGAAGCGTCTCTGCGGAAGGGGCTTTTTAGACGATACAAAACAGGCATGCTTCTACGCCTGATCCTGCCCCCACATAAAGAACCAAGAAGGGAACAGCACCTCACCCTAGCACACTTGCCCCCTACCTGGGCACCGTCAGGGAATGCTCCACCCTCGGGACTTTTCTGTCACCAAGGCAAGCATCAGGGTTTGCATCGTGTGTGCTCACAGTTAACTTTTAGCTGAGCCCTGAGCCTAGCTCACACAGTTTCAAGCATGCTTTATCATTTTTAAGAACGACCATTTCATTTTCAGCACCCCCGAGGGGTTGCTCACCTTCCAGTACACATGGCTGGAAGAGAGCCTCGGGTACACATGCCTTCTGCCACACATGGAAAGTTAGGTGTGAACCGATCCCTATGTGCCCACGTCCACCCACAAGTATTATCTCCAATCATCAAAAAGAGGCAGACACGTTGTGTGGGTCCTGTAGGGATGCATGCTGCACTTTGAACACACTGGATGTGCTGCTCATGCCCTTTTGCATCTGCAAACACACTTGTGTGGGTGGTATAAACCGATTCTAACCAGTTGGCAAAGCTTTTCACAGGCAACACCCTACATCCGAAGCACAAAGCAGACCCAGAGGTTGGTAGGTAGGGGTGTGTGTGTGTGTGTGTGTGTGTGTGTGTGTGGACTGAGCTCCCCGAGAAGGGCGAAAAACCAAGTAAGCAAGGTGAAAACAGAAAGATAACAGGAACACAAAATATGCCCCAATTACGGGAAAGAAAACACGAGACTCAGACATTTGTTAAACATAAGTACAACAAAAATCCACTGACAGCAATGAATACAAGTAAGAGGCATTTCTCTTTTTAAGAAATGCAGACCTCTAGTAGCCCCCTGTTCACATCTACATATACTACCTATTAGTCCACTTTGTGATTCTGATCGAACAGGCTACTACTGATCATCAAATAATTCTTAACAGGTATTCTGAACTGACACAAATGGGCCTGCAACGCCAACTACACTCTTTGTAGTCAGGCTCCCGTGCCAGCCGAGAAGCTGAGATTCCTTAACTGAGCAGCCAAAGAGGCTCTGCCAGTTGCACACCTCACTTGTTCTCTCCTGCGTTTGCCCGTGCCTTGGCTTGTGAACGAGAGAAAGGGAGGGCTACACGAGGTCTGATGGGGCTCAGGAGGCTGCGCCGAATGCCAAGGCTGCCAGCTGCCTATCTCCAAAATAGACTCCTTCCTACGAAACCTCACGCCGAGTAAACCAGCTAATCTCTTAAGACCCTAGAAACAGATTTCGCGAAGATGCTGCTATGAACTAGCGCCGCTAAGCCCTTGGAATGCATTTCCAAGGAAATACCAATTCTTTGCTGTACGGTGCCTAGTCAGAGAGGAGGCTGGACACTGACAGGGCAGCAGATTACGGAAGGGGGCAGCCTCCCATAACTTAGTGTCCCCACACAGATGTTTTGGTCTACAGCTCACATTATCCCAAGCTGTAGCCGTAAGCATCTGAAGGACACCAAGTTAGGGACAGCTGGATTAGGGTTTTCAGATAGGTCAAGGACCCTGTACTAGACCCCCATATCTGAAACTGGGCACCCTGTTTCCTTGATAATGGGAGAACTGCTGTTAACTTGCCCAGCACAAACAAGAGAACAACTCTGGCATCTATATTCCAGTGTTAGTGGTAAAGTGTGCAAGGCTGTGGTATTTAGGTTACAGTAATGTGTGAGACTGATCTGACACCAATAAATCATAGAAGTGTAGAGTTGGGAGGGACCCTGAGGATCATCTAGTCCAGCAGTTCTCAACCTGTGGGTCCCCAGATGTTGCTGGACTACAACTCCCATCATCCCCGAGCTCTGGCCTTGCTAGCTAGGGGTGATGGGAGTTGTAGTTCAACAACATCTGGGGACCCACAGTTTGAGAAAGGCTGATCAAGTTCAACTCCCTGCAATGCAAGAATATGCAGCCGTCTCATATGAGGATCGAACCTGCAACCTTGGCGTTATCAGAACTGTGCTCTAACCAACTGAGCTATCCAAATACACAACCCTGTTCTTTTAATCAGTGATCTAATTAATACAAGAAAAGGAGATTCCGAGATCAGAAATAACTTTCTCACGTTAAGAGCTGTTCAACAGTTGAACAGATTCCCATGAGAGATGGTGGCCTCTCCTTCCTTGGAGGTTGTCAAACAGAGGTTGGGTGGCCACCTGTCATGGGATGACCTCATTGAGATTCCTGCATTGCAGGGGGTTGGACTAGATGACCCTCAGGGCCCCTTCCAGTTCTACGATTCTCTGACTGACTTGTCAATGGATTTCAATGGGCATACTCTGAGTATGACTTACTAAGCTTAAGCCTACATCCTTAGAGACACTGGGATTGTGGTCCACATGGACATCAGTATTGGGGATCATATAGACCAGGGGTGGAGAAGTGGGGGCCCTTCAGATATTACTGGATTCTTATCAGCCCCAGCTAACACACCCAATGGTCTGGGGTGATGGAATTGGGAGGACCACATGTCCCCCATTCATGATATAAGCTGAGCGCCAGTGCATGCACAGATAGCACTCCTATTGCCAACAAACAAAACCATGTACAGGGCTGCTTCCCTAGATAATGGCTAGGGATGGTGGAAGAGTCTGCTTGAAATGAGTTGCACACGAAATTTGCCAGTTCTGACCCAACTGAGCTTTGCCCACATCAGACTGTCTCTTGGGCTGCTGCAGGTAATATGCAATGCCTTATGCAACTGTCTTCTGGAAGCCAGAAATGAAACTACCACTATTAATGGGGGGCACACTCTACACCTCTTGGGCTTAGCAACAGCCCACTGTAATTGTGTGCTGCTGCTGCTGCTACAAGCAGCAGCTACTACTGGCAATAGCAGCAGCAACAGGAGCCTCTCTGCTATTCTGTTCTCTTTCAAATGCAAACGGCATCTGGCTCTTATGAACCTGAAGATGAATGTGGCCTTGAGAATCAATGCTAGCTACCCAAACACAAACCTAACTATGTTCACACCCTGCAAGAGAAACACAATGTTGTGAGGAAATGTTAGCAATGGCATTGCGGTCCTTCAACGAGGCAAGACCCGTTCAGGCCAAGTCACTGCGGATACCCAGAACAGAAGTTTGTCGATTTCACCCCATGTATTTTTCGTAGTAACATTCACTGTATTATAAACGGTCAAGTGTTCCTACGGTGATTACAGGGAAATTGCTGGAGTGTCCACCACAGCAATAAATACTCACTGTTTACGGTACCTGCTAGTGCATTAATATTATTCAATCCAACAGTGGCTCCCGCCAATCCTTGGAGAGTCCCCAGAGAAGTCAAGGAATTCATGGCCGCTCCAGCTGTGGAATTTGCTGTTGATGCAGCCACTAAAGGAGGCAAAAGAGAGAGAGAGGGAAATGGAGCTCCCAGTTATTCACCCACAAAGAACCATTAAGTTCCATGCACTCTCACAGTGATAAACCACAGAATTCCGGCTGCAAATGTAAGGAATCAGACACCCTCTAGTACTTGCTTTGATAACTTATGTTATTGTTTTTTTTTTTAAAAAGTAGTAGGCTGAAACCTAGGATCAAGTCCCATGACACCACTTTCTAGGACAAATGGACTTTAAAATAATAAATAAATAAATAAATAAATAAATAAATAAATAAATAAACTGAATTCATGGTCGTGTGTGTCCCATTCAAGCCAACGCCAAGATGGGGGAAAAGAGAGCAGTCAAAGACGCAGAGTCATGATGATCTGTTGTAACAATCTATCCTATCATTAGACCAACCACAATTTGATGCCAGCCAAATGGGAAGAGGGCTCCTTGGGGGGAAAGGGTGGGATAAAAATTGAATTAGTGAACAAATTAATAAAACAGCTTTTTAATTCCACTTGGGTTTACTTGAATAGACTGTTGTTTTTATATAAATACATACTGTGCAACTCTGGAGTATAACG
Source organism: Podarcis vaucheri (assembly GCF_965113315.1). Lineage (NCBI taxonomy): Eukaryota > Metazoa > Chordata > Lepidosauria > Squamata > Lacertidae > Podarcis > Podarcis vaucheri. The sequence continues at coordinate 63,788,166 of NC_138748.1, forward strand.
GAGGAGACCGGACGTAAGCAGAATACAGTCATACCTCTTGTAGCGTTCACTTCATGTTGCGGATTTTCGGGTTGCGAACGCGGCAAACCCAGAAGTGAATATTTCCAGGTTTCACCATGCACACATGCGCAGAAGAGTTCTGCACACTTTGTGCATGCACTGAAGCATTCTGCGTGCTTTGCACATGCACAGAAGCACTCTATCGTGCTCCGTGCTTGCGCAGAAGCGCCGCTCTAGTTGCAGAATTTTCGGGGTGCGAACAGCACCCTGGAACAGATCGTGTCCACAACTAGAGGTACCACTGTATTGTTTCCCTAGTGTAGATGTTGAGTGGCTTCCTTTAAGGAAACACATGCTCTAGGAATTTGTTGGGAAATTTGAACTCCCTTGGAGCAATAAGAGAGTTCAACAGTAAGATCTCCCTTGCACATATTTTCTGGAAGCAATGGATACAACCAGACATACTTCTGAGTAAACATGCACATCAGCACAATGTAAGGCTGCAGCCCTGAGGTGCGTGGAGTAAAAACTGAAAATGGTTCAGTCGCCCTTTTCAAGAGTGAAATTGAGAGCCGGAAGAAAGACCACTCTTGTGTTCTTCTGTCCTTTTGCAGGACATTGGTTCCAAGTGGAACCAATTTGAAAAAAGGAGAATGGACAGGACAAGATTTTCATATTCTCAGGAGCAGGCCTAGATTCCTCTCCAGTATGAAAGTGTGTATGTGTGTCCAGGGACCTTTTGGGTCCAAGTTGACTCCTGGTCCTTCCTTGGCATCCCCTTTCCCTTTAGCCCTCCCAATTTAGTGCTCCAACATCAGTTGGGCCAGGGTGTTAGGTATCTTCTGGCTATGCGGTTGCATCCTAAATGTCCCTTGAACCCATTGTTCTTGCCTTTTACATCATGCATCCGTTGTGGCCATTTCCAGGAATGAATGCATAGTGAAAGCGACCCCGCGGGTCAATTGCAACTGAGGAATCTCAACTAAAGCATTCATGGCAGACGGCCACCCAACCTCTGCTTAAAAACCTTGCCACCTCCCAGGGAAGACCATTCCACTGTCAAACAGCTCTTACTGTCAGAAAGTTCTTCCTGATGTCTGATGTTAGCACACTGTTCTCATACCGCACCGAATCAGTGGGAAGGAGGCCAGATTTCCCACTCAGCCGGTACTATATATATGCATGAAGAATTTGGTTCCGCAAATTGGATGCTGAAATCATTGCCTGGGCTGGGAGCATAACTATTTGCCCCTCCACTTCTTAGATAATAATAAAAAACTTTATTTATATCCCACCCTCCCCAGCCGAAGCCGGGCTCAGGGCGGCTAACAACAATAAAATAGTACAACATTCTAAAAACATTTCATTATAAAAATTAATTAAAATCAAATTGATGGCTAAAATAAATAAGATAAAATGGTTATGTCCAGTTGACTGCATTAGTAGCTGACATATTGCTCAAAACACAATGAGGCAGGTTGCAAGTATGATGAAGAACTTCTAAGGTGGTTGAATAGGGTCTGTTGACTACACCTTTAGTGCACATGAAATTATGAGTGGAGTTATTCCTTTTCATAAGACGCACATATAGCAGGAGGCGCTTACGATGATGTTGGCATTAGGGCTGGGTGATTTATCATCCAAAACCGGTTTGAAATCCATATTGTGATATCGGTTTCATATTTTTTGACCTGACAATATATAGCAAATCATGATGTATGTGTGTGTGTGTATGCATGCTATGCAAAAATCACAGTGTGGGAAATTCCGTGAAGCCAGATAATGCTTCTCTCGATTCCTGCAGCCCCTGCTAACTCTGCCATTTTATTTTATTTTAAATTATTTATTATTTATACCCCACCAATCTGGGCAACAAATCAGAACGGGCACTGGCAAAAATCATGATACAGGGAAAACTGTGAAGCCAGCCAATGCCTCTACATAGCTCCATCCTTATTTCAGACATTGTGATATATCGGTAGATAGCAATGTTTAGCTGGTGATGTATCACGCTGTTGAAAACCAGGCATCGCCCAGCCCTAGCTGACATGGCAAGCGATGCTTTCATTAACTAACACCATATTCATTAACAGCTAGTGAAAATCTATTTGATACTGAAAGTGGGGGGAAATTACAAATTGATGTCTTCCAGAACTCTCACCACGGTGAATCAAGCAGACACTCAAACTCTTGTTGTTCTGAAATGAATAATCTCACAGCAGTGCTTAATAAACAGCTGGAAGTTGTCCCTGGATTCCTAGAAAATTTGATGTACTGACAGCATAATGCTTCCAGGCAGCTTTTCTTGATGTTGCTGCCCCATTGTTGGTTAGCCTAATTGTTACAGAAGATGAAATGTATAACATTCACACATCCAGGGGTTTTGCCTTCAGGAGTTATACTTTGGCAGCTCTTTGTCTTGGTCACAGCAAATTGATTCTTTTCTCTGTTTTTTTGCTGGGAATGTTATCCCCTGAACATTAATAGATTGCAAAAGGGAAGTATTCTTGAAGCAATGAATGAATCATGATGACATTCCCTGGGTATGCTCAATGAAAGTGCATGTGGGCAACTGCAGATGTAATTGCTAGGTTATATCCCTTCTCCCTGAGACACTAGCCTTCTGTCTGCAGGGATCTTTATTTGCTATGGTGGAACATTTCATTATTGATACCCCACCCTCTGCACATGCTGTCTCTAGTGATACAGCCCAGAAACAAATCGAACCCTCAAAGTGAGAGCTATGATTGAAATGTATTCCATTCTTCCTTTTGTAAAAAACACACACCATGCAATAATAATTAAATAGCACAATATTCTGCCTCTTAGAAGGCAACTGGCAATTTAGGTATCTATTCGTTTTCTGCATCGTGATCTATAGCAACTTTGTGGTGAGATTTCCACTGGATAAATAATGTTGGTGAATGAGTTAAACCCCTTCTTGCACCTTCAAGGCTGTGATTCCATGGGTTCCATGGGTCTTCACCCCATGGAAGCACAGGCAAATAAGAACACATTGGGAGATCAGATTACTGATCATCCATACCATGTCTAGTTTAGCCCTAAAAGGTTGGACAAACTCTTAGAGGAGAAATACTACTATCTCTCTTAGTTTAGACCTACAAAGACTATTTTGCTTTGAAAAATTGGATTTCCCCTGCGCAACTAGGTTTGTGCTGCAATTCCCACATACACTACACATGGGGATAAAGTAAATCCCATTTTAATCAGAGGTCCTTCCTGGGTGTACAGCTTTGGGCTCCAGTGCCATTCAAGGATCACGTTAGCTTTAACCAACTGCCTGAAGATGGGGAATTGTGCAAGGAATTTAATCGCTAAGGAATTTAATCTCTCTCCCCCCTCCCCCCCGTATAAGTCCAGTGAACTGAGGCTGCCTGCAATCCTAAAGGTAAAGGTAAAGGGACCCCTGACCATTAGGTCCAGTCATGACCGACTCTGGGGTCGCGGCGCTCATCTCGCTTTATTGGCCGAGGGAGCCGGCGTACAGCTTCCGGGTCATGTGGCCAGCATGACTAAGCCACTTCTGGGGAACCAGAGCAGCACACGGAAATGCCGTTTACCTTCCCGCTGGAGCGGTACCTATTTATCTACTTGCACTTTGACGTGCTTTCGAACTACTAGGTTGGCAGGAGCAGGGACCGAGCAACGGGAACTCACCCCGTCGTGGGGATTCAAACCACCAACCTTCTGATCGGCAAGTCGTAGGCTCTGTGGTTTAATCCACAGCGCCACCCGCGTCCTATGCCTGCAATCCTACACCCACTTAAAAGGGAGTAAGCCCTATTGCAAGGCTGAGAAACTTGCTGCCCTCCAGATATTGTTGGATTCCAGCTTCCATCGGATACCCTCAGCATGGTCAATGGTCAAGTCTGATGGGAGCTAGAACCAACATTGGGAGAGCCATGGTCTCACTGTCACTGCCTTGTTGAATTCAGAGAGGCTTACTCGGAATAGACATGTTTAGGATTGCGCCGTGAGGGTCCAAAACCCCATGAGCTCCAATTATTCCATGTGATAATAACCACACTTCTGAGATTTTAGTTGATTCCTGGAAGGTTATGTGTTTTTCAAAAACTTCTTTCATACGACTGAAAATGTGGAGGGGGGTGGATTTAATCCCTTTGCTGAAGGTAAACCTGGGTGGTGATTCAAAAGAGCACATCAATCCAGCTATTGAACATGAGTGACTGGCATTAAGCTACCTGCCCTTTGCAGAAATCTATCTCCAGCCAACCAGAATATTTACTTCATTCAAACTGCATTACTGCATGTTGTGAAAGACTGCATCTATTAAATTCAGCTGGGGGGAAAGCATACTGACTAGAATGTCCGTTTGATTTTATAAATGGCCCATAGCTTGCACTAACAGCATGCCTAAGAATCAAAAATGATTCGCCCCTCCTTTTGATCTTTCACTAGGCAGTGATAAAATGGAAAGCTTTCTTTCCAGCAAGCTTTCTGGAATGTTGCACTAAAAGAGCCATGGAGAAATCAAGCAAGGGACCCTCATCCTGTTTCCAGCAGCGGCTAGACATGTGCTTGCAGAAAGCCTGCAGGAAACAGTCTTTTCATGTCGACAGTCCACAGCTCCTGCTGTTTGGTTCCAACTTAGTTCTCAAAGGTTCTGTAAGACAGACTACAACGGGCAAAATTTGCAAGCATTTGTTAAAGCTGCTGCGCCGGCTACACCCATTCCTTGAGATGTCTGATTTGCCTAGTGACACACGCCTTAGTTATACCCCATTTGGATTACTTGTAACATGTTCTACGCTTTGACAAGTGCTCAGAAACTTTACCTGGCTCAAAGAACTGCAGCCAGATTGCTGACCAGGGTTGGTTATAGGGGGAATACAACTGTTAGGGTTTCTATGAAATGTCCTATACAGGTGTATCAAGATAACAGATCCTGTTTGGCTTGGCTGAGCTCAGAGAGTTGCAAGCAAAGAACCAAATACTTGCAGAACCAAATACTTGCAGATTACGTTACATCGTGCAAGAGAGTGTATTCAGAAAGGATTCATTCAGGTGTCCTACATGCCAGGAAACAACTTTGTTGCTACAACAGTTCCGCTGGCTGTTTCTGGGCACAGTTCAAAGTACTTGTTATCACCTACAAAGCCCTACAGGGCTTGGGTCCAAGCTAACTGAAACACCCTATTCCCTCATAGGAACCTGCTTGGGTTCTGAGATCTTTGGGAGAGGCCCTCCCCTCGGGTCCTGCCACTCTCACAGGCACGCTTGGTGGGGGTGAGGGCCTTCTCGGTGGTGGCTCCTCTCAGACAACTTTGGAACTCCCTCTTTAGAGAACCCAGACTGGCTCCCCCCTTGCTGTCCTTCTGCCAGCAGGTGAAGACTTTCTTGTTTTTTGCTTGGAGGGGGCCAACCTACCCAACCCCTAGAGACGCCCCAGGTCTTTCCCATCCCTACTTAGAGATTGGGGGGGGGATTGAACCTGTGGACTTCTGTGGTCGAGGCATTGGCTCTGACACAGAGCTATGGCTCTCTCTGCCCCCCAGGGATATACTTACAGCAGCTGCAGTGTGTAAAAGGAGTATGCGTGCGCTGCGTGGGACTTTCATGGTTATGTATCCCTGTGACAGAAGCACAACATGGAGGGGAAGGCCTCTGGACTTTGCATAGCAAATGGGTGAAAACTGCTTAAAAAAAACTGACCGTCTGCTAGAAAGGTCCTCACTCTCATTTCATCTTCCAGGCAGGTATTTGTCAGTTTGGGGGATACGGGCAGGTAAAGGAGCCCTTTGTGGTTGGAAGACAACTGCAGCGGACTCCCAAATGCTGAAATAAAAACAGGGACAGAAGAAAATGTCCAAGATCAGCGTCCCATTGCCCCCAAATTGCCAGTAACCAGGCAGGTCACTTCTTACCTCACCTGAAGATTAGCTTTGTAATGAGTAACAGTGGCTGATATAACGAACTTCTCTGATAGTCTATTTTTTTTTTTATTTCTAAAGATCAAGCTGCATTCTGATGTAAATTGGTTCCCTGTGTCAGCTTGCACATTAAATGAAAAAGTGCTTCCTTCACTTACATTTGTCTTGGGGACAGTCTACATAAAGTAAGAAAAGTGTTTGCTAACCTTATCGGGTAGACTCCCTCCGGTTGAGAGCTGGCTTGCTGCACATAACTAATGCCCCTATTACATTACAGCACCTTTCCAAGAACTCAGTTAATTAGCCTTTGATGGATTAGACGTCCCTTAATATGCCACAAAACATCTAGGCCCACAAAAAAAAATATGTGCCGGCGCTTTTGAGCGAACTGCGAGACCTGGTGCTTGTGGTTGCAACGAGCCACTTAATATTAAAGCTCCTTCAGGTGTGGAGTTTTATTAAGCTTCAAATTAATTCTGATGGCTTAGAACTCACAGCCTGCTCCTGGTCAGTGCTTCTCATAAATCGCTGTGGTGTACAAGGTAGCATGTCTACCCTGTGCGCGGCATAGCTGACAGCAGCGCTTGATAACGCCGTGGCAGCAAATAACCCAAACAAGGCAGCAATATAGCTGTGTGCTGGTTTGTACGTGCAGAATGTCGAAATAGTCTTCCTCTGGGTCCTGTGTGTCTGTGTGAGTGCAGATATGGATCTTAGATGCGTGTGGGTTGGGCCCAGAGTATGAATCATCTTAGCGCTTCTAGATCCATAGACTGCCCCCCCCCCCGGGCGCCACTGTAGCATAGAGACTGCAGTACTTTCCAACATTTCACTGGCAAATAGTTTGGCAGGAAGGGAGTATGTCGGTAGCATCCCTATTCTCATGCCAGAGAGAATAGCCCAACCTAGGGTTGCCATATTTAGAAAAGTGAAAATCCGGGCATAAGTTGTTGAGCAGGTTTTGGCAAAGTTGTTGAGCTTTTTTCTCAAATAAAAAAAGAAGAAGAGATTTAAAACTATTTTTTTAAAGAAATTCACAAAAATATATACTTCTGGCATGTCTGAATTTCAGCAATTTCTATCCGGACGCTGTCTAAGATGGCTGAATACCAGCTATGTATGGCAACCCTACCCCAACCTCTTCTCTCTAACACACACACTATTGCAAATGGTGGAAAGGTTCTATTCTACTGTATGTTGTGTTCATCTGATCCACCCTAGCCTCTCCTGTAGATATTTAAAGGACAAAACACACCTGTTGTTAAAAAATATATCAGTGTGGCCAGCAGATAGAACGCAGGGTGGGGCAGTGCAGTTACGAACAGCCTCAAATCTCAATAGATGGAAACACTGGGAACCAGTGTCCTTGCACCCTACCGCTGTCTCCCATGTAAAATCAAGGTCAAGGCTGCCATTCAAGGGTGCTTGGAACACCCAAGCCACACTTCTTCACATACTGTGGCCATCATAATGATGGGCATTTTGACTGCTTAGTCAGCTTAATAATAAGGGCTATAAACGCCATCTCCAACTCCTTGAAAGATTCCATCAACGGTGTCTCTGAAAAATCTTACACATCACTTGGGAAGACAGGCGAACTAATATCAGTGTACTGGAAGGAGCAAAGGTCACCAGTGTTGAAGCAATGATTCTTCAACATCAACTTCATTGGACTGGTCATGTTGTGCGGATGCCTGATGATCGTCTTCCAAAGCAACTACTCTATTCCAAACTTAAAAATGGAAAGTGTAATGCTGGTGGTCAACAAAAGAGGTTGAAAGACTGTCTCAAGGCAAATCTAAAAAAAATGTAGTATAAGCACCAACAATTGGGAAACACTGGCCTGCGAGTGCTTCAGTTGGAGAACAGCCTTTACCAAAGGTGTCATGGGCTTTGAAGACACTCGAACTCAGGATGCAAGGGAGAAATGTGCTAAGAGGAAGGCATGCTTGGCAAATCCACACCGTGATGAGCTCCTGCCCGGAAACCAATGTCCCCACTGTTGCATAGCTGTCAAGTGTCCCTTATTTGAAGGGACAGTCCCTTATTCCAGCGCCATGTCCCACTGCTATCCCTTATTGATGGATGTCCCTTAAATGATGTCCCTTAAATTTCAAAGGAAGCAGCTCCTCTCCCTCCCTCTCTGCTGGCCAGGGAGGAGGGAGGCTCCAACTGTGTTGCTTGGCTGTGTTGCTCACCCGATAAGAAGTCTAAGAACGACTGAGGGTGGAGCTTGCATCCCTTGTGTGTGGCTAGTTAATGCAAGCTGAGGGGTTTTTTGAATGCTGGACGCCATTTTGTTGCATGTGCTGCTGCAAACTTTGCGTGCAAAGCCAGGCCGGGGAGCCATCTTAAGTTGAGGCTGCATAGGCCTTGTGGTGCATGTGATTCAGATTCTATTCAGTTGAACCTCTGGTTACAAAGTTGGTTGGACAGTGTTCTTGAAGCTACCCAGCATGAGTTTGACCAGACTGCAGGAGGACAGGAAGACTGGAGTGCCTGGAACAGGTGAGGCTGCAGGTCCCTTATTTTGGCTGCTGGTCCCTTATTTTCAAGGCTGCTGGTCCCTTATTTTCAAATCTGTAAGTTGACAGCTATGCACTGTGGAAGGATGTGTAGATCCAGAATTGGCCTCCACAGTCACTTACGGACTCATTGTTAAAACCGTGTTTATGGAAGACAATCTTACTCAGCTACGAGTGATCGCCAAAGAAGAGAAGAAGGAAGAAGGGCTAGGGCCAAACTAGACATGACAAGTGAGGTGTGTGGTAAGTGTTGCATAGTTTGCAGTAGCTGCATGTGAATGTTCCTGCGTGTTTTCCCCTGCAGCAGAGGAGGCCTTTTTCCCACCTGAGAGGCGCAACCTTCCAGGGGCCGCGTGGGGTGGGGCCAGAGACACAAGAAGGCACAACAAGGGATGTGACTTTGTACAGGAGGCTGCCTTCCAGCCACACAAAAGCCAGAGGTTTCTACAGACCTGCAGATTTCCATCCAGGGACAAGAAATCCCTTCTTATACTTCAAGGACACATTTCAGCCAAGTGGCCTGACCTGGGCAGGTGCCAAAGATACCGAGAAAGACCTAGAGGGCTGCACTTTCCCAAGGACCAGCAGTTCTGCACCCATTCCACAGGGTAACAGATACAAAGGAGAGGGAGGAATTGAAAGTGAAAATTAAATGGGATTTAGAATTTAAAATAGAACAAGAGAAAAGGGGAAATGCTACTTTGAAACTGCTGGAATATCCTTCTGGGTTGTGAATCTTCTGCATCACACAGCACTCAGAAAAGTTGAGCAGGACAAAAAAAATCCCGAAAACCTAATTTTACTTCTTTTCACGCCCTTTCAGAACCAGCTTGAATTAGGCGACTCTACTCACGTTTTCTGGATATATTTATATCACCAAGTGCAATAAAACAAATGTCAACGTGATACTTACAAAATATTTTGTGGATTTTTAGAGGAATAAGATGCAGGATTTTGAAAACAGCCATCTCCCAAGATGAGCCATCTACATTGATTCATTTGGAAAACTGTCATACAGGTACAGTTATTTTTAGATAATTTTTGGAAGCGAATCATAGATAGCACAGTGGGTGTACTGGCCTATAACAAAATGTCACCGTGGCAGGCTTGAACTGCCTATTGGAGAGACACACATTGTGCCGAAGTGAACAAATAAAGAAAAAGCTTTTAAAGAATGTTGGGCACAGACGTTTTGTGATGCTTCTCTGCTGAAGCTTCCTAAACTTTCTATAAAAATGGGCTGCATTTCAAACAATTGTGTTCTAAACTTGAATGCTTTTACCTAACAAAGGCAACCTTTTGTGCGATGGATAACATAATGAATAACCCATAAATCATTTAACTGCATCCCGAGGGAGAAGAAGAGAGATTCTGTGCAAATAGATTTTTCAGCAGGCGGACTGGTCAAGAATGCCAGAGACAATCATCTACATTTATCTGGGAGATCAAGTGAATTAATTGTAGCAAAACAGGAGGAAACTGCTTTTATCAATCTTGTAGGAAGTTTAGAAGAATGGTTGCCAAGCTGATGAGGTACTTAAAAGGGAGGTAAAGGTCTTGCCAACAAAGGTCCGTATAGCTAAAGCTATGGTTTTCGCAGTAGTGATGTATGGAAGTGAGAGCTGGACCATAAAGAAGGCTGATCGCCAAGAAACAGTGCTTTTGAATTATGGTGCTGGAGGAGACTCTTGAGAGTCCCATGGACTGCAAGAATATCAAACCTCTCCATTCTGAAGGAAATCAGCCCTGAGTGCTCACTGGAAGGACAGATCCTGAAGCTGAGGCTCCAATACTTTGGCCACCTCATGAGAAAAGAAGACTCCCTGGAAAAAACCCTGATGTTGGGAAAGATGGAGGGCACAAGGAGAAGGGGATGACAGAGGACAAGATGGTTGGACAGTGTTCTCGAAGCTACCAGCATGAGTTTGACCAAACTGCGGGAGGCAGTGGAAGACAGGAGTGCCTGGCGCGCTCTGGTCCATGGGGTCACGAAGAGTTGGACACAAATAAATGACTAAACAACAACCACAAAGGTCTGTGGGTATACAAGCCCAACACTGGGATATCTCTAATCACCTGCAGGAAATGCGGGGCTCAAAGGCTGCAGTGGGCAGCCTGATGCTTCACAGAATCATAAAGTTGGAAGGAGGATGCAGGAATCTCAGCTAAAGCATCCCTGACAGATGGCCATCCAACCTCTGCTTAAAACCTCCAAGGAAGGAGAGTCCACCACCTCCCGAGGGAGACTGTTCTACTGAAGAGCCCTGCTGAATTAGGGGTATCTCTCTCTCTGTATGTGTACATGTTGGACAATTCAGAGGGAAACAGGAGCAGAAATGGCTGAAGTTCACTTATTTATGCCTTGCGTTAATCATTCCAGCAAATATCGCCAGTATTGTTGTTGGTTTCAATCTGCAATTTTGCACTGCATTTCCTTTGCATTGAAATGAATGGCCTTTGCTCTGAAATGGGACAGTGTGGAGTGACATAATGATAGCATAGTTAATTATATAAAATTCTGCCACGGCAAGACAAATGACACCATTTATTTATTTTTTGTTGGGAGCCGTACTGCAGTGGAACAGAAGCAGTGCTGCGTGTGACGAATATGGGAAGGATCAGAAATCAGCGCCTTCTTACATTCCTACCAGAGTGGGTGGGTGAGCTCCAGTGTTACTTTAGAAATTTAGGGGTCAGTGCTTGGAATCTCCAAGGTCAGATCCTTGCCTGAAATCCTGGAGGTCAGAAGCAAAGCTGGATGCTCAGTCTGAAGTCCAAATAAGAGACCCAAGCCCAAAACCTCATGCCGCTTCCTCAAGGCTACCTAAACCTGCAAATCCTATAAACCTGTACATGCCGATCTTATAGCCTCATTCATCACAATTTTATATCATTAAATTAGCCAGCCAAGAAATGGCTTTCCCCTCAAGTGTACTGCCACTTTTGTTGTAATAAAACGAGAGATGGTCTCTAGGTGCAAAGCAATCGGCTGTTCAATTAAAATAGTTCAATACTAAACCCCACCCCCCAATACCTCTTGCGACGGGAAGGAAAACAAAAACAAACAAACAAATAAATAAATAAATGCGGGGCGCGGCCCCTTCCTTACCATCACTGAAAGGCAAATATAAATGTTCCATTATAGTCCAGGTTTTAATGTAGATGCTTTAGAAATGGCACATGAGGCTTTAGAGAACTAAATGCATATTCCACGGAGCGGAGAAGAACCAGGAAAAGCTTTTATTCAGGTTTACAAAGTATTTAATGGAGTGGAAAATGTAGAGCCAGATAAGAAAGTTGAAATCAAAGAACATCTTAACAAGGGTTGTTTCTGGGTTAGTTGTAGAGTTTGCAAGGAGGAACAATGCTATTAAACTGATGTTTCTGTTTGATAGCAGGATTCATAAAGGGCTGCTATTGAGTCCCTATGCTATCTCTCTGAGATCTCTATAGTCAAATCAGAGGGCAACCTTTTGGATCAGAGCTCTGCTGAGCATACAGGGACGTGTAGGTGAAGAATCTTACTTCTTGCAGCATGGTTGGCTCTGAACACTATTATTATCATTATCATTATCATTATCATTATCATTATCATTATCACTGTTATTATTAGTAGTAGTATTGAAATTTATATACCACCCTTCATCAAGGTGGTTCACAAGATAAACTTACAGGATAAAAACACAAAATAAATAGTTAAAAGAAAACCAACCAAAGCAATAAACCCCAGAATTGTTGCTGGGGCCTGGGCTACTCTCTCATTGCATGTGATGGAGAGACATCCTTGCCCCATCTTGGCAGCAACGACTCTTAAAACAACCTATCTTTCTGCAATCCTCGTCATCTTAGAGCCTGGCTATGTGTTACATTCAAACATTCCATGTTTTGCTCATTTTAGGCCTTATTAATAGTTAACTGACTAAGGTATAGTCTGAAGGTACAGGAGCTCATAGCCTTACTTGAAGCTAAGCAGATCTAGGCCTGTCCAATGTTTGGATGGGAGACCATTGGCCAACTTCATGAATATTGTTTGATTTGAGAGCCGGTGTGGTGTAGTGGTTAGAGAGTCGGACTAGGACCTGGCAGACTAGGGTTCAAATCCCCACTCAGCCATGAACCTCACTGTGTGACTTTGGGCTAGTCACTGCCTCCCAGATTAACCTACCGTACAGGGATTTTGTAGAGGTTAACTGAGATGGGGGAGAACCATGTGCGTCACCCTGAGATCCTTGGAGACAAAGGTGGAATATAAATGTAATAAATAGTAATTATTGTGTGCCCCCCTTCCTCCTCTTGTGAAACGAGAGATGAAATAGATAAACAATGGACAGAGGTAAGTGGCCAGAAGTCCATGCACAAGAGGGACGTATTAATGGGCTGAGGGAACTCCGAGATTTACGGATGTAAAAATAAAGATAACGCAGGACAATAAGGAGAGGAAGCTAAGGGGAGGGGAACCACAAAAACAGCCTGAGGAATGAGCATGCTCAGGGGGCATGAAATGTTGATGGACTGTTGGGAGTGGGAAAATGGAATGGCGTGGCTGGGATCCTGAATGGGGAGAATGCCACACAACAACATGCCCTGATCATGAGCTTCCTTAGAGATTTCTGGCTAGCCACTCTAGGAAAAAGATTCGTGGGCTACACAGACCAGTGGTTGAATCCAGCACAGTTATTCCTATGTTCAGAAATACCCTATCACAGGGCACTGTTTTCAGTGCCAGAGCTCTTTCAGTCTCTAATTTGATAGCTGATGGACGACCGCTAACAACCTCAAGGCTTCTATATAAATTTACAACGACTCTCTAAGACCATTCTCCAGCCATTAAACACATTTCCAAAGCATTTCCAAGTTATATAATGCTTAGTGCATGGCAGCTTCATTAAAGTCAATGGAGCTGGTGCTTCTCTTGTATACAATTTTCACATTAAGGGAAAGAATGCTAAATTAGCCAGAACAGCAGCTTCTGAATTTCATAATGGCGTAAGGATTTGGGAGTTGCTCTGAATGTATCAGAGGTTGTTATTATAAGTGAGACTTGATGAAAATAAACACGTCTATTGTCTGGGGCCCGCGGCTTTGAGATGGTGCAAAAGGCTAAGACCGTTTGGCCACTTTTTAAAACAAAAAGCATGCCCATTTTTAAAAAAAGCGTTTTGCACATCGTCAACAAGCAGATTGGACAGGTGTCACTCATACACTGACAGACTTCTGGAACCAGGGGCAAATGTTAAGCGATGGGTGGACTGCCCCGTAACAAAAACTTGCCACATTATCACTGCTTCGGTGGTAATAATAATTGGACTGTTTTATGAGGGCTTTAAAAGGGGATTAGACAAATTCAGAAAGGATAAGGCTGTCAGTGACTACTAGTTATGATAGCTATATGTAAACTCCAGGATCAGAGGCCACAGGCCTCTGAATACTGGTTGCTAGGAAACGCAAGCAAGAGAGTGTTGTGTTTATGTCCTGCTTATACACTTCCCATTGGAATCGTTGGGCCACTGTGGGAAACAGCCCGTTGAGGTCGATGGGTCTTTGGTCTGACAAAGTACTGCTCCTCTTACATTCTTATGATGATGATGGGTAAGGTGAGGACAGGGGTGTGGACATGATGGGTATGGTGTGGCAAAAGTAGGCATGATACCCAGCTCTACCTCTCTTTCAAATTGGAACCAGTGAAGGTGGTGAAGGTCCTGTGTGAGTGTCTGGAGGCGGTTGGAGGATGGATGGTGGCTAACGGATTGAAGTTGAATCCTGACAAGACAGAAGTACTGTTTTGGGGGACAGGTGTGGAGGACGCCCTGGTCCTGAATGGGGTAACTGTGCCCCTGAAGGACCAGGTGTGCAGCTGTCTGTGGAGGTGCAGGTCAATTCTGTGTCCAGGGCAGCTGTCTAACAGCTCCATCTGGTACACAGGCTGAGACCCTACCTGCCCACAGACTGTCTCTCAAGAGTGGTGCATGCTCTGGTTATCTCCCGCTTGGACTGCTGTAATGCGGTCTATGTGGGGCTACCTTTGAAGGTGACATGGAAACTACAACTAATTCAGAATGCGGCAGCCAGACTGGTGACTGGGAGCGGCCGCCGAGACCACATAACATCAGTCTTGAAAGACCTACATTGGCTCTCAGTACGTTTCTGGGCACAATTCAAAGTGTTGGTTCTGACCTTTAAACCCCTAAACGGCCTCGGCTCAGTATACCTGAAGGAGCGTCTCCACCCCCATCTTTCAGCCCGGACACTGAGGTCCAGCTCTGAGGGCCTTCTGGCGTTCCCTCCCTACGAGAAGTGAGGTTACAGGGAACCAGGCAGAGGGCCTTCTCGGTAGTGGCACCTGCCCTGTGGATTGCCCTCCCATCAGATGTCAAGGAAATAAACAACTATCTGACTTTTAGAAAACATCTGAAGGCAGCCCTGTTAAGGGAAGTTTTTAATGACTGATGTTTTAATGTATTTTTAAGATTTTGTTGGAAGAATGCCCAGAGTGGCTGGGGAAACCCAGCCAGATGGGTGGAGTATAAATATATGATGATGATGATGACGATGATGATGATGATGTGGGTGTTTCTCTGCCTCTCCCCTGTGTCATCCAGTGAAGCTGAATGCTGGGGGATTGAGGACCAACAGTTGAACTGTGAAACTTATGTCCACATGATGTGGTGACCACTAACATCATGATGAAGTCACTGCCATACTGTTCTACAACAACTTTGCAAGGTACGCTGGATATCCCAAAGTCATCCAGCGAGTGGCTGATACAGTGGTACCTCGGGTTAAGTACTTAATTCGTTCCGGAGGTCCGTTCTTAACCTGAAACTGTTCTTAAACTGAAGCACCACTTTAGCTAATGGGGCCTCCTGCTGCCGCCGCGCCACCAGAGCACAATTTCTGTTCTCATCCTGAAGCAAAGTTCTTGACCTGAAGCAATATTTCTGGGTTAGCAGAGTCTGTAACCTGAAGCGTTTGTAACCTGAAGTGTATGTAACTCGAGGTACCACTGTACTTGAAACCAGGTTTCCCCACTCCAGCACATTAACTCTATCTAGCTGTTGCAAGATCTCTAGTATGAATCAAAATTATTACATAACAAAGTTCTTTTGGTTGCTTTCCTTTCTCTCTCCCCTAAAATTCCTTGTGCGTTTCTGCTTGTTTTACCCGAAACATCACCAACTAGTTTCATTCCCTGAGTACCATCATCTTTCATTTCCCTCTCATCCTCTCAGCAGTACATAAGAAATGTGCAGTACCAAGCAAGGTCCAAAATAAACCCTTTTTACATTTTCAACTTCACCGGACACCCACAAAATTATGAGATGCCAGCCAGGAAGCGGCTACAGATCTAGGTGACAAATCAAGGTAAGGAGAGTTTCAGAATCAGGCATTTGAAAACTGCAGATTCCAAGCCCTGCTGGTCACCAAGCGTTTGTCCAGCTCTGGAGGCGAGAGATAAGGAGGAAGGTTGTCAGCTGAGTTGGAGGGAAGTGGCTAGAATGGATTTCCTACCAAAAAACCCCCCAACCTGAGTCAGAATCCTTTTGTCTTGTCAGTGTGAAAGAACTACAGCGGCAGTGGCAGCAGATATTCACATGGCGGGGGGGGGGGGAAGGAGCATCATGTGCAGCTGCTACAAATAATAAAATTTCACAACTGAGTTGGAACTGCACCATAGCAATAAGGTAGGACAGGAAGAGCACCAGCCGTGAATCATTGCAAATGCACCTCTTGCTCCAAGGAAAATATACTCCATGTCTTCAGTGGCCCCAAGAGCCCAGCTGAGGCTGTGTGGAATGGCCATTTCTATGTACCTGCACCTCTATGCGGGCAACATTTACATGGTTAACCCAATTCTCATGACAGCTGTGGTCTGAAAAGGGTTGTCGCCACCATGGGAACTAAGGTAGAAGAAGAAGAAGAAGAGTTTGGATTTGATATCCTGCTTTATCGCTACCCGAAGGAGTCTCAAAGCGGCTAACATTCTCCTTTCCCTTCCTCCCCCACAACAAACACTCTGTGAGGTGAGTGAGGCTGAGAGACTTCAGAGAAGTGTGACTGGCCCAAGGTCACCCAGCAGCTGCATGTGGAGGAGCGGGGAAGCGAACCCAGTTCACCAGATTACGAGTCCACCACTCTTAACCACTACACCACACTGGCTCTCATACCTAGCTGTAGGTACGTGAACCATGCAAATGGTGCCTCCATACAGTGGCTGCAAATACTCTGGTGGTGGTCAAACATTAACACATAGTACCTGTAAAACAAAAATCCACATTATACCCCCCCCATCACCCAATAAACAAATAAATAATACAAAATTAATATCTCTTAGGAATGGATTAATTGCTCATTTTTTGTTTTTCTCAATATTCGATTTTTCTAACGTCCAGTTCAATTCACATTTCTGCAGCAGTTTGCATTTTTTATATATAAACAAGTACTCACAAGCTTGTCAGCATTTTAGTTCACAATTTATCCTAACACACACGCTTTCCGCCTACTTTTACCGGATATACACATTCTTGCAGGTGATGTTCCTTAAAGACAATGCACTTTGAATGCTATTTTCACCAATATATGCAAATTGTACATTTTTATCTTGAAAACCTGCACTACAAAAAGTGTGAATTTTGAAAAGCAGCTGTGTTTCAGTTCATTTATGGACTTGAGAAGTGAAAATTAGGGAGGTTTCTCCCCATTCCTAATATTTTTAGAAGTCAATATTTGCTAAGTGCAAGATATTCGTATGTTATATATTGTGTGATGCCCTTATAATCTAGAATCGAGTCCTTTAAAACTTGACAGCAGGGTTAACAGCTGCCCTAGGAGCACTGTTCTGCGGTGACCTACTGGTCTATTTAAGCACCAGACACCACAGAACCGAACTCTACTCTGTGAAATCCCTCGATAAATATTAGCCATTGCAGACAGCCCTAGCGCAGATTTGTGCCAAATTTCTTCAAAGCGTTTGGTCCAACTTCAGCAACCACAACCCTGTTTCCCTTCCAAAGAAATCTTTTCAGGGAGATGTATCAAGGATGAAGTAAAGGAAAATAAGAAATCAGAAGGGGGAAAGACAACACATCAAAACACAAGTAAAAGGAGACCATTGCAAAAGCAGTTCTAGCAAAAGAAAGACATGTGGTTCCTTAACAGACTGGGAATTGTGGGTCTGAATAAACAAGCAAAGCTCTGCTTGTTTACATTGGACATTTGCATTGGACTTGCATTCTGAATCCTGCTTTGAAAATTTCAAGTAATCGCCAGGTTGCATTTTAGTTACCACTTGACTGGCAGAATAAAGTCATGTGTACATAGCACGAGAATAACATTTAAGAAGTGGACTCATGCTTGCGAAAATGCTATCTGACATTATATTTATGGTGGCATGTAAGCCTGAGAAAACCTTTTAATTTTTTTTTTTTAAAAAAAACCAACAACACCTGATCAAGCCTGTGGCACATTCACCAATCCGCATTCAATATGTGGCGGTGACTTATTTTGACACCTGTCTCAGAGTTTCTGAAGAAATGGGAGCTAGGAAAAAACAACAGAGGACCCCCCCCCAATACACACATTTGGTCATACCTGGACTCGTGAGTGCGCCAAGGGCACCGGTTGTTGTGGAGAGAGGATTTGCATTGGTGGTGGTAGCTGAGGTTTGGGCGGCGGCAGCGGCGGCTGCTAGAGTTGCCAAATTCTGTAGCTGTAAAGCATTCATTCCTGCAGAAAGAGCATAAAAGGAAACTGCAGCGGTGAGCTTGATTACAAAATTCAAATGACATTTTTGTTTCAAATGAACATAGCTGGGAGCCTCCACCTTATCCTGTTCTTGGATGGACAAAACAGGGCAATGCCGACATTCCCTTTACCAATAATAAAAGAGATAGAAAAAGAAAAGTCTTCTCCACCTGTGAGTTCCATCATTATTGAGGATAAAGGTTCTGTATAGTTTTAAATGAGCTGGTCATTTGCTGTGCAGTGGCTTTGCACATTCGTTTTTCCAGGCTACGATGCTTTTTATGGTTTTCTTTGTATTTGTTATGTTTGCACTCGTTGTTGTTGCTAACCCACCAATAAAATGTACCCCAAATAGATTTACATTTATACCCTGTAATCCACCTGTGACAAACCAACTCTCACTTGCTCCCCATAAGGTTCAACCATCTACTCTAGCTTTCTCTATGCTGCCTGGTGAGAGCTTTCTGAGTTCTGAGGGAGCGATATTTCTCAATCCTGCTAGCTGAGATCCATTGTGCTAGAGAGAGAACAAGGATTCGACTTTCACCCTGTCTCCCTAGCTGTGGCCCCTTCTTCCCACTAACGACACAGAAACAACCAAATTTGGGTGGCTCAGAGTTGCCTGTCGAAGTGTGCATCAAATAACATAATGCAGCCCTTTTCAAACGCCCAGTAAGCTTCATGATTCAGTTATGGCAAGCTTCCCATTTCTACATTTTCCCACTGGTAAAGATAAAATGAAAGCGTTGCAGACGAAGTCAGAGCCTGCCCTGTCAGAAGGCCAATAGATCAGTACGGCACTATCTATAGCGACAGTTTTTGCCAAAGACAGTTCTTGATGGGAGACTCCACTGGGAAACAGAATTATCAGGTACGTTCTGGCCACATATGTAGTAATGACTTGGGCACTGGGGGGAGCCAAAGGCTTTCAGTGATATTTCAAGCAGGTTTCTTAGGCTACTTAAGAAGTGGTAAACTTAATAATAACCTGCAGAAACAACAACGGCTAGAAGATGAAGACCTCACGCTGCATTTTAAATAGTTGAGAAATAATTGGTGTGTGTGGTTGTTCTTTACAGGCACAGAGATGATGCAAAATTATAAGAACCTGGGGGGGGGGGAGTCCTGAATGTTTTTAGGTGTGATGCTAGGAAGCAGATTGTGCAAAGAACTTGGCATCAGACAAGATGCAACCATCCTCAGTGGGACTTGGCATTAGTTCAGCATGAAGATCTAGCAGATGCTGCTATGGGCTTAATATAGTTGGAGGCATGAGAGCAGGATACTTAGAAAATCACTTTTCTCCATCTGTGTCTGCCAATATGGTAAAATCTTCAACGGAGACCTTTCTTCAGGTACCTGCATGAGGACCGACTCTGGAGGTGCCCCAGTCATGGAATAATCTTCCAGGGCGGTTACTAAGGAAGAAATCTTATCTGATGTGTACACGCCAGAATGAGTGAGGCTGTGATACCTTGGATGGAAGATTCCTGTTCTTAGTTAAAATGTGAAGCTCCACTCAATAATTGCATAGCCCCTTCTGCAACTAGGGATGGATGGAAATGCCAATTCTGATTTTCTCAGTTTCTCATTTTTCCATTCTTAAAATCAGTTCTCAATGTTTCCTCAGCAATTAGCATACAGTGGTACCTTGGGTTAAGTACTTAATTCGTTCCAGAGGTCCGTACTTAACCTGAAACTGTTCTTAACCTGAAGCACCACTTTAGCTAATGGGGCCTCCTGCTGCTGCTGCGCCGCTGGAGCACAATTTCTGTTCTCATCCTGAAGCAAAGTTCTTAACCTGAAGCAATATTTCTGGGTTAGCAGAATCTGTAACCTGAAGCGTATGTAACCTGAAGAGTATATAAAACCCGAGGTACCACTGTATATATATATCTACGAAAGCAAATATATATATATATATATATATATATATATATATATATATATGCAGGTTTTGGTGTCTTCGGGTGTCTTCCCGTGTAAGAGTCGGGGTGTCTGTGCGACGTTTCGACGAGGTCTCACTCGTCATCTTCAGGCTGGTGCTTTCGGCTTCTTGTTACTGGAACAGAGCAGAGTCTGGTGTTTGAGTTCCTATAAATACTGTTGAGGGGTGTGGTGTATAGCCTCCAACGTTCTGGGCAAAGAGGAAGTTCCTAGATTAGTGTGCCTTTTCTTCTTTTGTTCCTTAATTACTTGAGGGATATCTTGAGTGATTTCATGAGTGATATTCTGAATACCACTGGGTGGGTCATTAAGTGTAGATTAGTTGCTAAAGCTTTTGTGTCTTGACCTCTTGAGCTTGTGAAGAGTTTTTCTGAGAAGATGGCTGTGCTGCATTTAGTTGTGCTCTGGCTTGGCTTCGTGTATAGGGGCGAGCTGTGGTTCTGTGCCTTGTGCCAGCCAGATCTGTGTAGGGATTGCAGGGGGGTGCAGCATCCGGAGGTGCCACTATAGTTTGGCTACTGGATGGAGTCTGTAATATGTCTGTGGAGAGGGTCTGGTTTTGGGTCTGGTGTGGTTGATTGGTGACGGCGTTCTGTGTGCCTCTGGTTCTGGTGTCGGTTTTTGTGGGGAGGGCTAATTTCCAGATGTCTGGCAGGCGGGACGTGTCGTCACGCTTGTTCATGTTGTGAGGGTGTTTCTCTATCTCGATGGCTTCCATGATTATTCTCTTGTGGTGATGTTCCATGTTAAAGAGCAATTTGGAATCTGCAAAATTAATTTCGTGTCCTGTTTCTTTCATGTGTTGGAATCCCTACACAGATCTGGCTGGCACAAGGCACAGAACCACAGCTCGCCCCTATACACGAAGCCAAGCCAGAGCACAACTAAATGCAGCACAGCCATCTTCTCAGAAAAACTCTTCACAAGCTCAAGAGGTCAAGACACAAAAGCTTTAGCAACTAATCTACACTTAATGACCCACCCAGTGGTATTCAGAATATCACTCATGAAATCACTCAAGATATCCCTCAAGTAATTAAGGAACAAAAGAAGAAAAGGCACACTAATCTAGGAACTTCCTCTTTGCCCAGAACGTTGGAGGCTATACACCACACCCCTCAACAGTATTTATAGGAACTCAAACACCAGACTCTGCTCTGTTCCAGTAACAAGAAGCCGAAAGCACCAGCCTGAAGATGACGAGTGAGACCTCGTCGAAACGTCGCACAGACACCCCGACTCTTACACGGGAAGACACCCGAAGACACCAAAACCTGCATTCCTGTACCCGTGAAAATCTACGAAAGCATATATATATATATATATATATTTACACACACACACACACACACACACACACACACATATATATATATATATATATATATATATATATATATATATATAAATTTCTCCTAATTTTTCTCTACAGATTTGGCCAATTTTGCAAAGTGCTTTTCACTAACACAACACATTTTATATGTCCTTGTCACCAACGCATGCACATTCTACCCCAGCACATCTATTTTTTGCACACATGACCTGGCTGGATACTGAACGGAAGAACTTAAGAAGAGACTGTTGGATCAGGCCAACGGCTCATCTAGTCCACCCTCCTGTTCTCACAGTGGCCAACTAGAGGCCTATGAGAAGTCTGCAAGCACGACCTGAGTGCATAAGCCCTCTGTCCAGCTGCAATTCCCAGAAACTGGTATTCAGAGGCATGATGCCTTAGACAGTGAAGGGCGAACACAGCCACCATGGTTAGTAGCCGCAGATAGCCTGGTCCTCCACGAATTTGCCTAACCCTCTTTTTAAGCCATCTAAGTTGGAGGCCATCAGGTGTGTTTTCCTTTTCTTACTTTAAAGCAGCCTTTCTCGATCTGTGGGTCCCCAGATGTTGTTGGACTACAACTCCCATCATTCCTAGCCAGCATGACCAGCAGTCAGGGATGATGGGAGTTGTAGTCCAACAACATTTGGGGACCCGCAGGTTGAGAACCGCTGCTTTAAAGGGTAGTTTCTGGTACTCCTGATTGCGGAGGAAAATGGAAAATGAAGATTGTGGAAAAGAAGAGGAGGGGAAATAAAAACAAAAATGAAAGCAAAGCAACCTGCAAAGGAGTCAGACCATTGGTCATCGAGCTCAGTGTTATTTGCATAGTCTGACAGTGGCTCTCCGGGGTTCAGACAGGAGCTTTTCTCAGCGCTGCCTGGAGATACCAGAGATTAAATCTTGTACGCAAAGCCAAGTGCTCCACCTCTGAGCTACCGTACTTTTTTGTGTATAAGACGCCCCCATGTAAAAGACACCCCCTCTTTTTTCCGGACTCCAAAGTGAGAAAATGGGGGGAGATTGCCCAGACTTGAGCTTTTTTTGGGCAACGCAACAGCAAATCGCACACACATCGGCAAAGCTACCAATCGTCTGCACGCTTGCCAAGAGCAAGCACCAATCGCCCGCCCAATTGCCACAGCAGCCAATAGCCAACGGACCTTGCAGCACCCACCAATCACCCGCAAAAAAACGCCACGGAAAATATCCCGCTCGCAGCAGCCACCAATCGCCCATCCCACCTCTCCACTATCTGTGTACATAAGACGACACCAAGTTTTTGGCATAATATTTTAATACTAGGTTTTGAGGCCTAACCTGTTGACCCTTTTTTTTAATATGCTCGGGCTTTGGCTCTTATTTTGGGTTGTTGTACTGGAGTTCTTTGTGTTTGAATTCTCCAACAGCTTAAATAGCTTTGAGAAATTCATTTTT
Source organism: Podarcis vaucheri (assembly GCF_965113315.1). Lineage (NCBI taxonomy): Eukaryota > Metazoa > Chordata > Lepidosauria > Squamata > Lacertidae > Podarcis > Podarcis vaucheri. Next base: position 63,811,061 of record NC_138748.1, read on the forward strand.
CCATTTTCGGCGTCTCATTTTAACATTCTTAGGCTTCTTCTTCTTGTGCATTGAACATTTTCCCTTTAAGGAAGATTTCTTGGGGGCAAGTGGTTTTTCCACCTGGCCTGGTTTAGTTCTAGTTGTTTTTCTATTTTCCGCTCCTCACTGGATTATATTTTAATACAATAACCTAGTCTTATACACTGAAAAATACGGTAATTTCTAAGGCAATGCAATGATTTCCCAGCCCTTGGAAGGGACTGCATTGTACTTTCGCGGGCCGCACTTGCTGCCTGTCTCGCATTCCTGAACCTGCACTTTTCACATTGCACCCCGGGTGTTTGGTTCCCCCTCCCCACCGCCTTTCCCTTACATCCCACAGCAGAGCCGGACAGAAAATAATGTGATCCTTTTTCTTTGAAACTGTTGAACATTCCACAAACGCAGCACTCTCTGAAGAAATGCAAATCACTCAAAACTCTAAAGCACAGCCTGATAGACAGAGTGGCGCAAACAGCCGCGCACACCCCTTCTGCCTTCTGGGAATAAGCTGCTGGAAACTAAAGAACTCTTAATCTTCATGATGCGAGAAAAACGTCGCGAATAAAAGTGGAATCTGACTCCGCGTTCGGTAATCTGTATCTACCAGTAAGCTAACAAAACTTGCCCAATATTACGGACAGCAAGAATCCCAACTTTGATTTTGCAGCTTGGCAGATTAAAAATACAATTAAATTATGTTCATAACAGATGCACAATATGCCTGTTTGAAATGTAATATTTTTTTTTTAAAAAAACCTCAACAACAACATATTTATAAGGAAGAGGGGCCATGAAAATTTAATTTAATGTTCACCTTAGGTAATTTCATGTCTTATTGTTCAGAGCAATTACCATAAATCTACATATCAATAAGCACGAACAGATGTCAGTTGTTACAGCCGCTTGCCAATCAGGCCTGTTAAAAACTGGCAGATGGATGGCTGCAAAACCCTCTCATAAGGCCCATTAGCACATTCACAGGAAAGCCATGTAGCACCACTGCAGAGTCACTCATGCAGGCTGGTTAAAATACAAGCACAATCGGAGATCTGAGATTATTATTATTTTATCTCACAACTTGAGTTGTGATACCTGCAAGGCAATCTGTGACCACCCACTCAAGAACCTAGCCCAGGCATGTTCAAAGTCTGGCCCGATAGAAAGTTTCATCCGGCCCCACAGGCAAGTCCGTTTATGGTTGTTGCATCCACGTGCTGTTGTTGTTGTTGTTTAGTCGTTTAGTCGTGTCTGACTCTTCGTGACCCCATGGACCAGAACACGCCAGGCACTCCTGTCTTCCACTGCCTCCTGCAGTTTGGTAAAGCTTATGTTAGTAGCTTGGAGAACACTGTCCAACCATCTCGTCCTCTGTCGTCCCCTTCTCCTTGTGCCCTCCATCTTTCCCAACATCAGGGTCTTTTCCAGGGAGTCTTCTCTTCTCAGGAGGTGGCCAAAGTACTGGAGCCTCAGCTTCAGGATCTGTCCTTCCAGTGAGCACTCAGGACTGATTTCCTTAAGAATGCATAGGTTTGATCTTCTTACAGTCCATCTTCTTAGAGCCTCCTCCAGCACCACAATTCAAAAACATCAATTCTTCGGCGATCAGCCTTCTTTATGGTCCAGCTCTCACTTCCATACATCACTACTGGGAAAACCATAGCTTTAACTATCCACATGCTATGGATAGCCTACCCTCCCGCTGCATGCTGGCATCCATTGTCCGGCTCTAGGACCCTGTTATAGCGGTGGACTGTTGCTGTTGTCCGGCTACTGCTCTGCTCGCACAGGCGCCCATCTCTGAGTGGCCCGCTTAGACGTCCTGTTCTTTATACGTCCCTCTGATTGGCTAGCAAAGGCACCCCACTCTTTATCCATCCCGCTGATCGTTCTGCGTTCTGCTCTCTCTTCCGCCCAACATTAGGTTCTTGTTGCCGCCCTCTGTTAATGTCCTGCTCCCATCCACCGTTCTGCTTGCTCTCTGTTCTGCCTGCTCAACCATTCCAATCCTAAAAAGGTCACCAACTTCAACTTCAACCCTAAAAAAAGCTCAATAAAATGGTTGGCCCTCATGCATGTTCACTTCATCAAATCCGGCCCTCTTTGAAAAAAGTTTGGACACTCCTGACCTAGCCCCCAAAGCAGAGACTGGCCACTGGCTGGTAGTTAAGATTTTCCAATTCCAGGGGAAACTTCTTGAGGAGTAGTTTTAGCCTCCCTCAAGCAGGCAGGGCAATCTGCAACCACCCACTCAAGAACCTAGCCCAGGCATGTCCAAAGTCCAAAATTTGAATTATGGTGCTGGTGGAGACTCTTGAGAGTCCCATGGACTGCAAGAAGATCAAACCTATCCATTCTGAAGGAAATCAGCCCTGAGTGCTCACTGGAAGGACAGATCCTGAAGCTGAGGCTCCAATACTTTGGCCACCTCATGAGAAGAGAAGACTCCCTGGAAAAGACCCTGATGTTGGGAAAGATGGAGGGCACAAGGAGAAGGGGACGACAGAGGACGAGATGGTTGGACAGTGTTCTCGAAGCTACCAGCATGAGTTTGACTAAACTGCGGGAGGCAGTGGAAGACAGGAGTGCTTGGCATGCTCTGGTCCATGGCGTCATGAAGAGTCGGTCACGACTAAACGACTAAACAACAACAGCAACAAGCAGGCAGGGACCGCCACTTCTTGCAGGAAGGCATTAATTGCCTCGCTGCTAGTGTTTAGCATCTAATAAGGGCAAGGGTCCTGAGCACAAGTGGTCGCCCTGATCGATCCAAGCACCTTGTCCACATCCTTGAACCTTACAAACTGAAACTCATTCAACACAACAGGACTGAACAGGGCTCTGGACACCCCTTGAACATCCAGATTCTGCTGTAACAGAAGAGTCAGGATCCCGGGGGATGCAAGCGATTTCCTCCTCAAAATGCTTTGCAAATGGGTCACAGTGAGCTGCTGTCAGTTCTGCAACCTCTTTTGGGCCAGACTCCATTCAGGGAGACTTCTTGCCCTGTTTTAAGCCACAAATCACTATTTCCCAAGTGATAATGCTTATCAGGCACAATTGACCAGCCACTGGCTGTGGTAGCATTTAGTCTAACCACAGACCATTTTTCAGGTCGCTTTCACAATACCTTAATTCTATCCGACTTTGATTTAAAGGGAGGGAAAGGAAACAATATTGCATCAATTCCCCTCCCCTAAAAAAAAAAACACCACACACACAGACCTGTTACTTTTGTAGTCTTTCTTCTTTCAGAGAATAATGTAGGCATTCACACAAATTGGGCAAAACAGCTAAAACAATAAGCACAATATTGCATACTTTGGCAGGACAATCCTTTCGTTTCCTTAGAAAACTTTTCTTAACAACACCAGCCAAAGACACAGAGTTAGGATTGCCTCTGGGGACACACAAGTGTCTAGGAGTTTGTTTTCAGTACCAGAACTGAGCTCACACAAAAATCCACAACCTGGTCACCCCAAAATGTCCATCATTTCAGCCTAATTTAAGTGGGAAAATTCATTTTGTTGTTGCTATTGTTGAACAACTGGGAACCAGAAAGCAATGCCAATCTACTACTAAACACCGCCCAGAGATCTAATCTATGTTGTGCACATCATTTCCTAAAATGATTTGCAGTAGTGGCACCAACGTTTCCTTTTATTTGTCACTTTAAGGAAGGCAAAGAGGGAGGGAGGCGGCAGTGGAAGAAATGACCAGCAGAACTGGAAGATAATAATCTGGCAAAATGAAACCGAAAAGGGGCTCCATATTGCAAGTTGGTGTTGAGGAAGTTTGGAAAAGTTGAAGTCTATGTCAAGAGACCACTGGTAGCAAACTGGCAGAGACGGCAGTAAAATGTGGGGATCGGAAGAACCGGTCTCAAGCTGTTCCAACAATGGGCCATAATTCCGGCGACACAGTATGGCTGTACTTGTATTAGACAGGAAAATCTCCAGCACCGTTTCTCTCTTCCGTCGCTTCATTCTTCATTCATTCTACAGGGCTAACCAAAGCCAAACATTACCGGCAGCCTTTAAAGCTCAAAGCCAGTTCCAAAAAACGCCAACTGTGAAAATGTTGTTTATCGTATTAAGATATATTTTTGATGACGGGGAAAGAAAAAAAACCTGTGCTAGATTATGAGTGTAACATAATAGAAGCCGCAAGTGCTTGCCAACGGATCTGAGCCAGAGAAAATAACTCAGAGATATTGTCATCTGTGGGCCAATTTATATTGTCAGACAGCGGATTCTGCATTAGTCTCTGGTGCCAGTGCAATAATGGCATATTGTAAGGATGAAGCGCACAGTGCCAATGGGGAGTAGCTCATCTCTTTTTCATAGGCGTACTTCAAGATCCATTCAAAAGCAAAGCATTAATAAAAGAAGAAAAAGGAGGAGGAGGAGGAGGAGGAGGAGAAAAGGGAGGAACCGTGGATAGCTTAAGCCCTTTCCTGCGTTGCGAGGCTGGAGGGAAGCACCACTAATTTGCTGATTTAGTCAGAGCATAATTAAAAATAAACTACCACGCCAATTTGATGACAATGGGGCTAAGGGAGGGGTTTGTGCTTTTGTGAGAAATGTTAAACAAACCGTGCAGAGGGGCAGCAAATAGGCTTTCAACACTTTTGCATGGCAGGCGCAATGCGCATCTGTGCTCATAACACAATCCTCTCACACCACGTTAAGTTAGCATGGTGGGTCACCCAGCTGGAACGACCTTTTATTAATCACTATACATTGGTTACTACCAGCACACAGTTCATTACTGAGCAGCCGTCCACCTAAATGCCTTTCAAGTTATCCTTTGTCTTCCTTGCTTTCCAGTTACTTTCTTTTGCTTCTTCCCTTCTTCCCCTCCCCGGTCCTGGACCAAACGATTATGTGCTTTAAAATAAAACAAAACAAAACTATACCCTTCTTTGTAATGTTGCAGGATACTTCTTTCTGAAATCCAAAAGGTCTTTAGTTAGTTTCCAGTGGCTGTAAACGGGCACCAGGGCACATGTCATCAAAAGGTAGGTTCTGTAATTTCAGATGCCCTTAAGAATGTCACGACGTTCTTATACCTGTTTCTTATTATCGAAGTTGCCCGAGACTATCATGAACTTGTTTGCACAGAACTCGCAAACACTTCTCACCGAATTCTCTCTGTTGGAATATGCATCAAGAGCTACAAAACAGGAGCAAGGAGGAGCAGGTCTCCCGACCACTAGGTGTTAGCATGGGTGAGCGGCCAAGAAAAGGAGAACAGGGGCTATTTTGCACACTTCCTTCTTTTAGACATACTCATAAATACACACTTTAAAGATACTTAAAAGCTTATACCAACACTTCCTGCTCTCCAAATCCAGCGATTCCCTATATGCTATCGATGTCTCTCCCCGGCTTGGATTTTCAGAGCATAGGGAAACTGTGGGACAAGCAATGGCTAGAGGACAATGCTACATGGATGAAGTGGAATGTGAGAGCCCGACTGCAGCAAAGCTCTTTTTAACATTGCTTGCTAAGAGACAACTCTGGAAACAAAAGGCAACTGACTGCAGAACAGAAACCGGAGGAGACATTTCAAACTGATTCAGCACAAGACGATAGGCATCGCTTGCGCACCCTGAAGCATCAAGCCATATGCTTAAATTTAAGGTGCTTCCAGACAGAGGATTAATATTGGAAATGGGTCACAGAGAAGTAACTGACAATAGGTGTTGGTTTTTGTTTTAACTTCGCAGGTTTGACTGTGGAAAGCAGGGGTGCCCAAAGTTTTGTCAAAGAGGGCCAGATTTGATGAAGGGAACATGCGCGAGGGCTGCCCAAAGCTGTTTTTTTAAAAAAACCATTTAACCCCAAAGGATTTGACCCCAGGATATACAGTGGTACCTCTGGTTGTGAATGGGATCCGTTCCAGAGGCCCGTTCGCAACATGAAAGTAACGCAACCCGCAGTGGCGCATCTGTGCGTGCGCAGGTTGTGATTCACCGTTTCTGCACATGACGTTATTTTGCACTTCTGCGCATGCACAAGCAGCAAAACCCAGAAGTAACCCTTTCCAGTACTTCTGGGTTGCCGTGGGACTTAACCTGAAAGAACGTAACATGAAGTGGACGTAACATGAGGTATGACTGTATAGTGCCATGTGGGCCAGATTAAATCAACTGGCAGGCCAGATTAGGCCCCCAAAACGGATTTTGGACATGCCTGGTGGAAAGAGTAAATTTGGGTAAAATGTTGGTGCTGGGGGTAGCATTTTGATGCTACTGGTACCCTCAAACACTGCAAAAACTTTTGCATGCGTGAGCAGTACCCATGCAACAACAAACACCCACGTGGAAGCTCTCTTAAGTGGCTGGATATTCTTAAAACCCCGTGGGGACAGAGCTCAAACGACAAAGAAGCAACACGAAAGGAGGAGGGGGAAAAAGAAGAAATGGATTAACAAGAAAGCCTCAACTCACCAGCCATTTGTTGAATGCCGCTGAAGGCACCCAAATTACTGGAGGAGGTTGCTTGCTGCAGAAGCTGCAAATTAACAACAACAACAACAACATTAATGAGGTTAATAATGCAACAAGTTAAAGATTAAAACAAAATTATCTGAATCAAATTAAATTTGGGATACTTATAGTTTCCTTTACATTTATACAGTCTCTTGCTTCTGCCTGGTGTTGAAATGAAGGTCCCCAGAGTCGATGCTGTAAATCCATATTAATGTCTAATCTCTATTAAGAAACACACAGACACTGGGGAAACTCAATAACATTGCTGCTTTAAAACAATTAATCAATTTACTCTTTTTAACAGCCAGGTGTTAAATCTATTTCAGCCCGACGTAGCGTGACTAATCATTGCCCTCTGCAGTCTAGCAGTTACCATAACTCATCTCCGTCAATCACAGTCTATTTTTCCACCTCCCCACTTAAAACAGAGGCTTATCGCTTGGGCATCTTTTGTGGTGTATGTTCAGGTAAGAGTGCACAACTTTGCTTCATCCAGCATGCCTGAGGGGAAATGCTAAGTCAAAGGGCCTGAGGACCCCGTGCTGAATAGTATTTTGGGCACCCCTTAAAATAAGGAGCCCCTCTTTCTCCCAGAACTGCATTTCCTCAGGCAAACCAAAGAAGCCACGCAGAGCGCTATGCGCACAGATGCATGCTTACTACCTGACGACTGCGACATCAGGTGGTGACCTGCATGTGTGAACGGCCCACTAGAGACATGACACCACAAACAGAACATTTATGGCGATGCAAATGCGTTGTTTTTTCAATGGATACAATTCACATATACAAGTCGTTCAGTGTACAGACATCAAGTGTACAGATATTCAGGCATGTGCAGACCAGGCTCTAGCGACAGATATGCACAGATCCAGACATTCTTACCCCAAAAGGGATATAGGTACTGCTCGTGTTATGCAAAAAAGTCATATGGTGTGGTGAGGCAACATCTTTCACAGGGCCATTGAATCATAGAATTGTAGAACTGGAAGGGACACCATGGGTCATCTAGTCTAACCCCTCCGCAATGCATTCCACAGTTTGGAATGTTAAGCTGTATACAAGCTCCATTCATGCCTTCTTCACGCACACAACATTTCCCTGTTGACTGTGGAGCTGGGACAAGCTTTAAGCCCCCTACATTGCACCTGCGTTTAGAATTAATTGCACCTTGCACATGGATGTTTGCAGAGAAATCCCTACGATTAAGCCAGCACCTACGTGGGTGTAGAGGCTCTGCGTGACTGAGACGACTGCACAGTCACGGAGAGCGGGTTCGTATGAGCAGATGCACGGGTAGAGGGCTTCCTCTGCAGAAAATCAAGTGCAGCATGCAATTATTGCAGAAAGTAGCTGTGATATTATGGGGGCTGGAAGCGCAACCTTGCTCCGCTGTCACCATGGAAATGCAGCACATCTGAGTAATGTGTGAATTGGGCTGCTGCCTTTCAAGGTAAGCAAAATTCTTCATCAGGAAGCCGCCTCCTCAGACAATGAAAAGACGATCCCCTGCAAAGATATCGCCGACCCATTTTTGCACCGTTTTCTACTGGAGCGGCAACTGTCTGTATCAACACAGTAAAGGAGCATCTGCTATGATCTGAACCTGGGGGAAAGGAGGATTTTAAAGGCATTCAGCACAAGACCAAACCATTCTGAGAGGGGCTGTGGGCTTAACTTCACACACAGCTATGTGTATTCCCTGCTTGCATTTCCTTTAAAAAAACCAAAACAAATTCATGCTTCTAGTCCTTCCTACTGTGAGAATAGGTTTAACATGGTTTGGATCCATCCACTCAGTTAGGTGAACTCGGCTCCTATCGAAACCTGTGGGAACAACTTATTTCACCGATTTCACTTTGAACTAAGGCCAACTAACATAGCCTGGATCCAACGCAATATTTGGATAATGCAAACCTGAGAAGCTAGGGGGATGGAGGAAGGGTGGCTGAGTGGTTAGGAGTGGGAGGTCCAATACAGGCTTTTTGTGCCCCCCAACACCTGAGAATAAGTTGTGCAAAATGAGGAACGAATGCAAATCTGAATATTGTATTCAGCTCCTCTTTGCATAGAATATAGTTTATCGTACACAGTGTAGAAATGTGGTTTTATATAAGTGCATATTACCCTGACTCTATAACATCCTGGTTTATCCTGTCCTGTCCTGCTGTACTCCTTCCCAACACTCCAAATCATGGCTTGGATGATGGGAAGGAAATGTTGTATCTGAACCGACTCACACAGAGAGAGAAATGTGCACAAAGGAATCACTTGATCAGTTCATATCCAATTATTTAATATAAAGTTTATATGTTAAATGAATGCATATGCAGCACTGTAATGCATACTGCTCAACCGTCCTGATTTAAGCTGGACATCCTGGACACTTCTGATTGGATCTCAGAATGTCCCATTTTTTTGGTCCGGTATTCTGGTGTGGGTCAGCTGGGGAGGGCCTGGGTGCTTGAAGAGCCAGTGTGGTGTAGTGGTTAAGAGTGGTAGACTTGTAATCTGGTGAACTGGGTTCGTGTCTCCACTCCTCCACATGCAGCTGCTGGGTGACCTTGGGCTAGACACACTTCTCTGAAGTCTCTCAGCCTCACGCACCTCACAGAGTGTTTGTTGTGAGGGAGTAAGGGAAATGAGATTGTAAGCCGCTTTGAGATTCCTTAGGGTAGTGATAAAGCGGGATATCAAATCCAAACTCTTCTACTCTTCTTCTTCTTGACCTCTCCCATGCCTTCTGATTCTTCCCTACAAATTCCTTCTCTCCCCAGCTGTTTTTCACTTAGCTAGGCCTACGTTTGGTTTGGAGTCTGGATCATAGCTGTCAACTTTCCCCCTTTTAAATGGGAAATTCCCTTATTCCGAATAGGATTCCTCGCAAGAAAAGGGAAAAGTTGACAGCTATGGTCTGGATGGTGAAGAATAAATTTACAACAATCTGGGAAGGATCAGCTCCTCTTGCAAGTAGCAGCATAATGCAGAAGACCATAGGAAGCTTCCTTAAACCTGAGTCAGACCACTGGGCCCATCTAGTCTACAATGACTACCAGCAGATTTCCAAGATTTCAGACGGGACATTTCCTGAACCTGAGATGTTCTCTGCGTACAGAACTTTCTTCTTTGCCCCTGAGCTCTACATAGAATTCTAGAGTTGGAAGGGACTCTGAGAGGCATCTAGTCCATCCCCATGCAATGAAGCAATCTTTAGCCCAATGTGGGGCTAGAACCCCTGACCCTGTGAGCCTCATGCTCCACTGACTGAGCTATCCCATGTCTATTCAGAAGTAAGCCTCACCAAATACAGCGAGCTCACTCCCAGGTAAGTACATATAAGATTGTAGTCTAAGTGCCTATCTTCTTCCTGCATTAACATTTCTGTCATGGGACAGACCCCTGGTCCATTCACCCAAGTATTACCTAGTGTGAGTGATGCTGGTTCTCTACTCTAGAGTCTTAGGCATGGGTAGGCAAACTAAGGCCCGGGGCCCGGATCCGGCCCAATTGCCTTCTAAATCCGGCCCACGGATGGTCCGGGAATCAGCGTGTTTTTACATGAGTAGAATATGTGCTTTTATTTAAAATGCATCTCTGGGTTATTTGTGGCGCATAGGAATCCATTCATTTTTTTCCCCTTTTCAAAATATAGTCCAGCCCCCCACAAGGTCTGAGGGACAGTGGACCAGCCCCCTGCTGAAAAAAGTTTGCTGATCCCTGGTCTTAAGCAAAGGTATTTTCCAGTCCTGCTACATGTGATCCAATTAAACCCAGATGCCAGGGATAAAACCTTCCACGTTTGAGATTTTGCTACTTTGGAGAACCCCTTTGCAGCTCATATTAGGCTGATGTTTTCATGCACACACAGACCCATTCAAGTGCATGCAACAGAGACGTGGGCAGGAATTCTGTGTGCAAGACATAAAGAAATATCCCTGCTCAGACTGGACAGGCAAAGGAAGAGCTTTCCTTACATCTTCTGCAGTTTTGGCAAAAAGTTCCAAAATGTGAACATTTTGCCTTTTTGCACATTAATTTTTTTAAAACTCTGATTTTAAAGTTTGTGATGCATGCATGCTTTGAACCATGTGTGCAAGTGCAAGACATTTAGGATGGCTAAATCCCCACAGCTAAAATATGGAGCCTGCAGCCCACTGAGGGGCAGATTTCCTCCCTCAAATGCATCACAGTGAACACTCTTATCCAAATGCATCCATCATTTCATATCTCTGCATTACAGAAAGTGAGCAACCTCCCTCCAATCATTTTTCAAATAAATTTGTCTTTTTCATTTTCCTTACAAAGTGCAAATAAAGTTTTGATCATCAACTTGCTCACCTTCTGCCATGCGAAGGAGACCTTGTGGAGTGAAACAAACATAATTTACAGTGACATCTGATACATGTCTACTCAAAAGTAAGCTTCATTGAGTTTAGTGAGACTTGTTTCTCAGTAAATATACAGAGAAATTGCAATGTTAGGCCGCAAGGTCTTAGGCATGAACCCCACAGAACTCAACAGGACTTACTTCTGAGTAGACATTATGTAGGATTGTGCTGTTAGCTTGCAGAGCATTTTTGCAAATAGCCATTTTCAGAGGGAACATTTCAAAATGAAGGGTAACATGGGAATGTATGTATGAAATGTACAGGATTTCAAATAGAAGGGGTCTGGATTCCAAAAACTAGCCAGAATTGCACATATAATTAAGAATGTCAGGGATCTTTCAATTTCTCTGAAAGGTTCATATTCAACTTTCAGGAATATAGTTTTTGGTTGCTGTGTGTGTGTGTGTGTGTGTGTGTGTGTGTGTATGACAGGACTGAAGGAGAGACATATGCAGAACTGAGTGTTTCAGACAAAACAACACAAAGCAAAGCAAAACGAACAAACAAACCAACAAACGATAGCAGCACAAACCACAGTGAACCACACCATATTTGCCACTGAAATAGTACCAGTATCAAATAGATCAGCTCTCTGACACTCACACTCATATCTGCACACCTGAACATACCGCACCTTGAAAAACTGACCATTCACTCAGAATTTCACTTAAGCATCAGCATTTGAAATTCAGAATGTGAAATGTAACCATGTAAATTCGAGAAAATGCATGTGGATCATTTCCCCAAATTTCTCTTCAGCCCTTGCTGCCGTCCCTAACACAGTGCTGTCAATTTACATGACAGCTTAATGAAATAGATATTCCCTGCTATGCTTAAAACATATTCTGCTAAGTATCGCAAGTTTGCTTTGAAAGTGCTCATAATCAAATTTAATGATTACTTACAGCCAGGTACTGTGGCGTAAGTCCTCCAAGACCTGTAAGATTCCCCCAGGTGGCAGTGTTGAGCTGTTGCATTTGTTGCGCCAGCTGCTGTTGTAAACGTCTCTGCTCCTTGTCCTTTTGGGTATCAGCAAACTTCACGACTATTGGTGAAGAACAGCCCTGCGATTGGACAGATTGGTGGGAAAAAATTCATTCTAGCATACATTTACATGAGTCTTTTTTCTTTCTTTTTCTGTTTCCCCGCCCACAGAACCATGTTGAGATGACCTGTATTAATTTAATTGATTAAATGACTCATGTAAAGGTGTGCAAAAGTTTGGATTTCTATGCAACTCAACAGCGAAAGAGGGAATGATTCGGAGTGCTTGATACGCCCTGCATTCAATAGGACACTCTTTAATATCTTTTTAGAGATAGCATTAATATATTGTTTAAAGTGAGCATTAGTTGAATGAAAATAGTTTAATTAAATGAAACTCTGTTTTGAGGAAAAGCTAGTTCTGTTATGTATCGTTGGTTCTGAAGAAGGGAGGGAGGGAGGGAGGGAGGGAGGGAAAGAAGGAAGAATGAGAAAGTTGTAGATTTCTTGTTATACTTGAACTTGTTTGGGAGGGGAAATCTGGTTAATGCGAACTATAGCTAGAGGAAACTATGGTTCGTGATCCTGGCTTGCTCACTTACTTTAAGAGGTGGGGATCCTGCAGCCCTTGAGATATAAAAAATAATAAAATTTCTTCCAGTAGCACCTTAGAGACCAACTAAGTTTGTTATTGGTATGAGCTTTCGCGTGCATGTAGAAACCAGTAGGAGAACACTTCAATCTCTCAGGACATTCTATACAAGATCTCAAAGTACAGTGGTACCTTGGGTTACAGATGCTTCAGGTTACAGATGCTTGAGGTTACAGACTCCGCTAACCCAGAAATAGTACCTTGGGTTAAGAACTTTGCTTCAGGATGAGAACAGAAATCGTGCTCCGGCGGCAGCGGGAGGCCCCATTAGCTAAAGTGGTACCTCAGGTTAAGAACAGTTTCAGGTTAAGAACGGACCTCCAGAACGAATTAAGTTCTTAACCCGAGGTACCACTGTAGCTGTCTTATTACAAAAGAATTTCAGAAATAGACTGGAAAGAGAAGTTGCTGAATTGCAACTTATTACCAAACCTAAAACCATGGAGAGACCTGGTCTGAATAGAGACATTGGATTCTTATCTCATTATACATGATAAAACCATCATGTATAATGTTTTTAGCCATCTCACCCCTTGCTTGGACTGGGTGTCCATCAATATGCAATGATACCCAGCTCTACCTCTCTTTCAAATCAGAACCAGTGAAGGCGGTGATGGTCCTGTGAGAGTGCCTGGAGGCAGTTGGAGGATGGATGGCGCCTAATGGATTGAAGTTGAATCCTGACAAGACAGAAGTACTGTTTTGGGGGGACAGGGGGCGGGCTGGTGTGTGTGGGGGACTCCCTGGTCCTGAATGGGGTAACTGTGCCCCTGAAGGACCAGGTGTGCAGCCTGGGAGTCATTTTGGACTCACAGCTGTCCATGGAGGTGCAGGTCAATTCTGTATCCAGGGCAGCTGTCTACCAACTCCACCTGGTACGCAGGCTGAGACCCTACCTACCTGTGGACTGTCTCGCCAGAGTGGTGCATGCTCTAGTTATCTCCCGCTTGGACTACTGCAATGTGCTCTACGTGGGGCTACCTTTGAAGGTGACTCAGAAATTACAACTAATCCAGAATGCGGCAGCTAGACTGGTGACTGGGGGTGGCCACCGAGACCACATAACACCGATCTTGAAAGACCTACATTGGCTCCCAGTACGTTTCCGAGCACAATTCAAAGTGTTGGTGTTGACCTTTAAAGCCTTAAACGGCCTCGGCCCAGTATACCTGAAGGAGCGTCTCCATCCCCATCGTTCAGCCCGGACGCTGAGGTCCAGCGCCGAGGGCCTTCTGGCGGTTCCCTCACTGCGAGAAGCAAAGCTACAGGGAACCAGGCAGAGGGCCTTCTCGGTAGTGGCGCCCGCCCTGTGGAACGCCCTCCCATCAGATGTCAAAGCGATAAATAACTACCTGACATTCAGAAGACATCTTAAGGCAGCCCTGTTCAGGGAAGTTTTTAATCTGTGATATTTTACTGTATTTTTGGTTTCTATGGAAGCCGCCCAGAGTGGCTGGGGAAACCCAGCCAGATGGGCGGGGTACAAACAATAAATTATTATTATTATTATTGCTTTTTCCTGTAAGACCAATTGCAGTCGTTAACAGTCAACAGGTTTACCACACCTATCAGCCAATCACCCATACCCACCACCCTTCTGAGTAATACCCCTCCCTAACCTCTCACTATATATCAGGGTCTGGTGACTTCTGTTTCAGTGTATCTGAAGAAGTGTGCATGCACACGAAAGCTCATACCAATAACAAACATAGTTGGTCTCTAAGGTGCTACTGGAAGGAATTTAGTTTTTGTTTCGACTACGGCAGACCAACACGGCTACCTACCTGTAACTAGAACCCTTGAGATATTGTTAGACTCCAACTCCAGCTAGTCCCAGCCACCATATCCAGTGGTCAGGAATGCTGACTGTTGTAGTCTAGCAAAATCGGGAGGTGGGGGAATAAACTCCACTCTGTGGTTTAGACTAACTGGAGAACCCAAGTTCAGATCTATTAGGGAACTCTGGTTGGTTTAAAACCAGAAGTAGATGCCTGCTGCACCCCACAGGAGTATAAAAGAGGGGAGAGTGTGCAAGTACAAGGCACAAGCAGGTTTGTTCATGTAACGCCAAACCACGGTTTAGTGTTACGTTCAAAGTGCCCCAAAGGTTATACAGGCTGAAATCCTGCATCCTTTTCCTTGGGCACTGTGCCGTCTCTTTTGGAAGTCTAAGGTTGCAGTCTTAAGCAGTCGTAATGTCAAGTAAACTTTTTAAGGATTAAGCAACAGACCATGCAAGAGAAGTTCTGTTCTTTCTTTCCTTTCACCACCAAAATTAATAAACAAAGCGTGCTTTTCACTGAAGAGCTCCATAGTAGAACGATGATCAATTTGACAATAAAAAATTATGAGATGAAACTGTGGCGATAATTTGCCTTGTGCAGAAGCAACTCAGCGATATGCTGGCGTTCTAATTATTATGTGTAGGAATCGATGGTTTGGGGTGGGTGGGTGCAATCACAACTGTGCAGAAACATCTATTTTAATGGCAATGGATTGCACCCTGGAATCTCACAGGATCACATCTGCTTAAATGACTGTAGGAAAATGTAGTTTTTTCTGTTTTGGAGGTGGGGTAGGGGACAAGTAAAAATTAGGTGCACAGAGGTGATCAAACAATGGTCTGTAAAGATTACAGAGACATCATCAAGGCATCATCATTGCTTCCTCCAAGCAGTTTAAAGTTTAATGAAAAAAATATTTTCTTGCATTCACTATATAAATTGAAGCTGTTTCCCCTCTTCCCCCAGTTTAAATGAAAGAATAGGCAACATGGCAAATTTGGATTCTGTTTCATGTCAGGTTTTGTAGGAGATACAAGCAGCTTACTGCGTACTCCCAGTACACAGATGAATGAATAGGACTCTTAAAATCTCTTTCAAACGAAGCAGAAATAAATTTCAAGGACAGGAATATGAGATAGCAGTTCAAGTCTACAGTCTTTCAGCTCTGAGCTCCACATGACAGCCAATATTGTATTTATGAATGCTAACTGGCAGTAAATTGTATAAAACAATATTGCAGCATTTTGTGACTCTATAATCCGACCCCGCTCCCCCCCAGTCTGCTTCATATTTCATCAGGGCAGAATTTCAAGAGCACAAACATCACAAAGATTGAAATCATACACAGCACAGTGGCTTTGTATCGGAAAATAATTGTTATTGCCCTAACTAATTTGTTCCATGATAAAAAAATAAAATAAAATTAGTTGCCTTCGACTAATGAAATAATTGAACATAACTTCACATATATATCTGTCTGTCACACATATATATGCATAGGGGATTAAATAGCAATCTAAGAAGCCATTAACTTTTGGGGAAACTTGTTCCTATGAACATTTTCATTCTCATCATTTTGTATTTCGTGTTTGCACTGAAAAATACATTGTGGAGTGTACTGAAGAAGTGAAAATAATGAAATCAGGGACAGAAAATAACGTCACTATTTCAGTTGAAACCTGATTGCATAATATATAATCTTCCATTTGAAAAGAATTCTCTTTGCATTAAACATGAAATCAAAGTGCCAGCGGCATTATACTTTCTGGTTGAGTGTCCAGATTTAATATTAGCTATTGAAAGTCAACTCTTTTACCATAATAGTGTTGACATTAATAACCAAGGAAGGGATAACATAATAGTATATTGACCTAAACCAATATATTCTCTCCTCCCGCCATCCTATTCACTATCTTAAGATGAGCAGGTATTTCCCCATTTTATAATTTTACAGTTTTCATCTGTCTCCATCCCATTAATTCTTTCTCTCTGTCAAATTCAGCCTTTGTGCTTTTCCTTTCAGCAGTACACGGAAAACCATTTCTGAGTTTTCTTTCAGAAGACATTGGTATACTCTCAGGAGTTCCGCCCATTTCTGAAGATAGAAAGCAAAGGGAGAATTGACAACACGCTGGAACATTACTTTAAAAATCTATCATCAGACATAGATGAAATTCATAAGAACACACCAGGTCTTTCAAAGGCCACGTTAAAAATGGCACCCCATCCCATTCACATTATGTTTTGGCCAAGTCATAACTGTCAAGTGTCCCTTATTTGAAGGGACAGTCCCTTATTCCAGCGCCATGTCCCGCTGCTGTCCCTTATTGATGGATGTCCCTTAAATGATGTCCCTTAAATTTCAAAGGAAGCAGCTCCTCTCCCTCCCTCTCTGCCGGCCAGGGAGGAGGGAGGCTCCAACTGTGTTGCTTGGCTGTGTTGCTCACCCAATAAGAAGTCTCAGAACGACTGGGGGGTGGAGCTTGCATCCCTTGTGTGTGGCTAGTTAATGCAAGCTGAGGGTTTTTTTGAATGCTGGACGCCATTTTGTTGCATGTGCTGCTGCAAACTTTGCGTGCAAAGCCATGCCGGGGAGCCATCTTAAGTTGAGGCTGCATAGGCCTTGTGGTGCATGTGATTCAGATTCTATTCAGTTGAACCTCTGGTTACAAAGTTGGTTGGATACTGTTCTTGAAGCTACCAGCATGAGTTTGACCAGACTGCAGGAGGACAGGAAGACTGGAGTGCCTGGAACAGGTGAGGCTGCAGGCCCCTTATTTTGGCTGCTGGTCCCTTATTTTCAAATCTGTAAGTTGACAGCTATGGGCCAAGTTTCCTCATTGGTTCTGAAATGGCCTGCTCATCCTCTAACACTTTGAAGCCAAAATATGGGGTGCCACTTTCCCAGACAACATCTTCCTGTTTTTTAGGGCAAGAGCATGGTGGCCGTTTTGATTATCTTGCACAATTTCATGCCACGGTCCCCCTAGCACTCTCCAGATGTTCTGGGTGATAGCTCCTACCAGGCCCAGTCACAGCTGCTGGCTAGGCCTGAAGGGAGTTGTAATCCAAAGTGTCTAGAGGGAGCCAGGATGGCAAAGTTGCTTTAAGAATTAGGGGTTGTGTGCAGACTTTGAAGGTGGACAGGATGCTGAAGGGAAGAGGAGAAGTTGGGACAGTTCCACTGTGCTTTGTGCAAGCCTGTTGTGCTATGATCCTGGATGGTTACAGGTAACTTAATGGCCACTTTGGCACATAAGCGGTATATAAATTAATATCAATAAACAAACTTCCATACCTCTGAGGTTCTAATACATTCCTATTTCAAATCTTCTCCAACCAGGTTGGGTTCAGGGGCCTCATTAAATTAGGTCAATATACCCCTCCCCTTTTCTCTCGAGGCAATACATAATAAAATGTGTATTGCTAACATTACAAGATTTAGGACACGGAAAAAGAGGGAGGGTGTCTCATTGAACCCAAAGAGGTTTCTTTTTTTAAGTTCCTGGGTTGTTGTTTTTTATATCAATGTGTGTGCGCAGAAACACTTTTCTATTTAAATGCCATTTAATAGTGAAGACAATTGGGTTCCTTTCTGTGGCAGGAGTCACATCTAAAGATGTAGACTCTCAATGCCTTAAAAATGAATAGCACTGGAAAGAAAAACACATTGATTATAAAATATCAAAATAATCTCAACTAAAGTCAGGAGAGATCGGAAAGACAATAGCTTTGCAATGCCAATATCAATATTTCTGGAGAATACAGAAGACAGTGACATTTCCATGCACTTTTATATTTTTCTTTGCTCATTATACAAAGCAGTTCAATGACACAGACACACTGTTGGGATTCATTTTAGTACCCAGCATGCTTTGGGAAAGTAGAGCATTGCAAAAGGGGAGGGGGATATTATTCAAGGAAACTGAACAATCCTCATTTGAAAAGAAAAGAGAATACAAAAAAAGCAAGAAACAAGTGCACATAACACCATAATGCTTTTTTAGAGGAGATAATCAATACACAGATACAGTATACATAATACAATATAACATGCATTCTCAAATGATTAAATTAGAAGATCCAGAATAAGACATAGTTGACTGGTGAGGCTCTTTTGTGCAAAATTCTGAAAGACCATGACATAAATCACAGACTGGGGTTGGGGGAGGGGGCACCTTTATTTAGGCAAGTAAACACTTTCAGTGCAAGCCAAAGATGGAGTAGATATTTGCTCTCTCTCTAGAGAGACTAGTAATTTGTTGTTTTCTGACATAATTTGAATTTTCATTGGGTAGCTACAGTAATAGATGCTTGTATGCAGGGTGAGGGATGCCCAAACCCCGCCCTTTTCCATGTCGCTTGACCAGTACAAATTTTTGACTGGAGCAAGGATTGTTTAAAATAATATATACATGTAAAGGAAAATCCAGTGTGTTAAATTTATACGTAGCTTGCCAGATGGGCAAAGTGGTATTTCAACGAACTATATTATTATCTGTTGAATGCCACCATATTGTGAACTAGCAGCAGAGAGATCATCCTACATTCTCAGACAATTAAGGGAAGTAAATGTCAGAGAGATGGGGAAACAAAAGAGCGGAGGGAGCCGGCAGAAGTTTAAGTCTGTGATTGTCATGCGTCTGATCTTCTCCGGGAGAGCATGGCTTTGCATTCTCAATCATTTGCACAAAGAAAAACAAAGAAAGGGCAGATGATACAGTACTGTACCTCCATGGTCTGAGACTGGTGCATGGCTTTGATTGCATTCTGTGCCATTGCCCTTGTCGAAAACGTGACAAACGCACAGCCTGTGGGAACAAGGGGACAGGGAGCAGGAAAGACAAAAAAACAACAAGACAGAAGGGTTGGACGCTTGTTAAACCAACACAGTCTACGAGAACGGCCACAAGACGACACTGTTCTCCGTAGTACATAAAATTAAAAAAAAAAAATAACCAAACCGAAAAAAGAAAAGAAAAACCACTTCTCTAATTTATTTGGCTCAGCAGAATGCTGGCCCACTGATCTGACCATAGATTGGTAGGGTGGGGAGAGGAGGGAGGAAAGGAAAGAGAAAGAGAGAGGAAGGAAGGAAGGGGGGGGGGACTGACTTTGGGTGAGAAAAACGACAGCAACGCATTGGGGGTGTTTTCCCTTCACCCTTCTAAGCATCAGGGCTTGAAAACCAATGATGGTCTTTTAGATGTATCTCCTATTCCTTGTCGGTCGTTTATTTAAGATGTCCAGGAACTTAGAGGTTATTTGTTTAAAGCCACGGTGAAAAGACTGCTTGCTTCATGGACGGACACATGGTTTAGTAACCGAATTAAGCATTGACCAACGACACAGCAAAAATTACTGTATAGATATGGTGCGTTTATAGCTTAAAGTACTAGTGGGGAGCTGGGCTCTGGTCTGCGGCCGCTGCTTTTGCAACCAGCACTTCACTACGAAAGTTTCAAGTTGACTACACTTTTTAAGATTATACATGGTGTGTGGGACTGAGGAAGAGGCATAAGTTACATTACTTTAAATAATTCCCAAACTATTGTCAGTCAACTCTGCAAGTGTAAGTGTGTTTGGGTGGAGGAGATTTTGACTCACCCCAAAATAAAACACTGGTAGCAAATGCTTACCAAAAACAATACATGACCTTAAAAGCTAATTGGTCTGATCCAGGCCATCACATTTGCTCAAGCGTGCTCATGTGTACGCAAAGATGGGAGCTGGTTGAAACACATAAATAAATGCAAAGAGTTTCGCCTGTTTCCGCATCGTGAATAGAAAATGACAGCCATAATTCCAGGGGAAAAATAGAAGGCTGCCAGCCTGGGCGAACGGATAAAATGATTCTCCATGGCACTTTATCAGTCTGACTAGCTGCATGGTGGCAAGCATGATCAAACAAACGGACTGCACTGAATGTACCTAATTTGGCACATATTTCTGAAAGAGCCTTTCATTTCCAGTGTTTTGCTTCAACGCCACTCGTCTTGCCACTCTTTCCCTAACTCTTGGCTCATGCTTCCTTGGCCTCCACTTTCCATGCCGCCATTTTATTTTATTATTATATATGGTGTTATGATACCACTGACGACATCATGGCATTGCATCGGATGAGATGATTTCACAAACGTGTAGAAACAAAATCATGTGGGTTGCGAAAGACAATTGTGTTAAATGGCAGTACAGTGGTACCTCGGGTTACAAACACCTCGGGTTACAGACTCCACTAACATGGAAGTAGTACTTCGGGTTAAGAACTTTACCTCAGGATGAGAACAGAAATCGCGTGCTGGAGGCGTGGCGGGAGTGGGAGGCCCCATTAGCTAAAGTAGTACCTCAGGTTAAGAACGGTTTCGGGTTAAGAACGGACGAATAAAGTACGTAACCAGAGGTACCGCTGTACAGGTCAGGGTTGGGGAACTTTTTGCTTCTCTCCCTACCCCCTTGAGGGTTGCATTCTGTCTGGGTTCACATGCTGGTAGTAGGCAGGGCCAGTGCCCAAATTGGGTCTCTCTTTTTCTGCTGCGCCCATCTCTCTCTTTCTCTGTGACATCCCTTCTATCATCCCTTCTTCCTTCTGCTAGGACAGGAGCAGACCACTCTTTCCAGTGGCTTGAACTGGTCACTTGCCAAGAAGGCTTCAGAACTGGGCCCGGGGCCCTTGCTGTTGTGCCAAGGCCAAAGGTTTCCCACCCTTTGCGTAGGCGAAATGAAGCTGAGGACAGGGAGGACAAAAAAGGAGGAAAATGGTATTGAGAAGCAGAAGCCAGGAAAATGAAAGGATGCTGAACAGCGTTAAAACAGTGGGGGGGGGGCATATACAAATGGGCTGGAAGCGTGAAGGGTCCTACATTTGGACTAGGCATGGGCAACCCTGTGTACTTTGGTTTCTCTCTGTTTTTCATTTTTCCCAGTCTTCAGTTTAGTTTTCCACATCAGTTTGCTGGTTTTTAACAAATTTGCCAGCATTTCAGCGCCAACTCCTCCCAATATACACATCTTTTGTGCACAGTTTTGCCCGATGCACACATTCTTGCAGGTGATTTTCTTCAATTTATAATGCATTTTACACCCTTGTGCAAATTAATTGAAACAAATCATGTTTTCTATCTGTACTCAAAATGAACACAAAAAGTCAGTTGATCATTATGGTGTCGGAAGCCTGCAGCCAATAGAAGGAATGATGCGCTTGCCACAATATATGGAGGTTCTACAAAAGTGTGTTATTCCAGAGCTGGAAAAGAAGTATCCTGATGGTACTGGGATATTGCAGCAGGACATAGCCCCCTTTCACACATCGAAAGTGGTGAAGAAATTCATGACACAGCAGCAAATACAGGTTGGCCAGGGAACTCCCCGGATGTAGATCCCACTGAGAACTTGTGGGCTATATGCAAAAGTCACTTCTGTGCTGCAGACTGTACGACTATGGAGAAGCTCATTCAGGCGCTGATTCAAGAGTGGTACAGGGATCCAAAAAACAACAGTGACTGTTCAAAACTAGTAGACTCCATGCCAAACTGTGTTCAAGTGCTGCGTAAGTGAGTTTTTCCTCCCCAATAAAAATAGTGGCGGTCATATCCGTTACTAATGTACGTATATATGAATTTTATACATGTATATGTGAGTTTTGTACAATAAACTACATTGTTTGTTTCAATTAATTTGCACAAGGGTGTATATGCTTCACCACCCCCACTAACATATGGATTTTTAAAATGCACATATCTCTGTAAACATAATTTGGTTGGAGAACCACATCACAAAATGGGGAAAGGTGCAAGCTTTGCAGAATAGCTGTGTTTCAGTTTGCATATCACTTTGGAAATCCAAACCATGTGGTTAGGGTTCCTCCACACAAAGAGGTATCCTGATTGGCCCAGCATTCTCCCTTGCGTGGAGGCATTGATTCATGCGCAGGGTCACTGTACCGCTTCTGTGTAGCCAGCAGGAAGCTTGGCTGGGGAGGGCTAGCCAGCACAACACCTTGATCACTAAACACGTCTTTTCAAGGTGTGAGTGGATTCATGTGAAGCCCATTAATGTGGATGTTTGTCAATGCATTTATTTTCCAGTAATTCGTGTGGATGCATTCAATGTGCTACCTTTGAAGGGAAAAGTGAAATTCTAGAACCCTAGATAAATGTTAATAGACCTATTCAACATCTCTTGGATGGCTAGATGATTTGACTTCAGACATCCTGATGGTATAATGTCCTTTTCAGGGACAAGATCACATAGATGTTATGTAGAGACTGAAGTTTGGATCTGTTGCTGTGTGAATGCTAGAAATACTGTATTTTCTGGCGTATAAGACTACTTTTTAACCCAGGAAAATCTTCTCAAAAGTCGGGGGTCGTCTTATATGCTGGCTACAGCAGCAGCTCCTGCAGCTAACTCCCTACCAAAGGGTAAAACGACAGCAAACTAAATCAGAGGACACCAAGCTCTCTAGATGAAGCAGAAATATGCTTGAAAATTGGCCCCAGAAGCCCCTGACCACTGGGAAGTGGAGCGGATTTCCGAGCCGGACTAGAGACTGGTTTTTTAAAATTTTATTTGGTGTGCGTTGGAAGAGGGGTAGTCTTATATGGTGAGTATATCCCAAACTCTATATTTTAACTGGAAAAGTTAGGGGGTCGTCTTATATGCCCAGTCGTCTTATATGCTGGAAAATATGGTATTTTTGGAGGTCTAATAAGGACCAACTTTGGAATATAGTGTAGCTTTATCCCTAACTCCAAACAAAGGACATTTTCACATGTTCAGTCGCCAGCTTTCATGTGACAACTGATAACCAACCTATGACTGACATTGCAAACAACTAGACTTCCATGGTTGGGCAGTTGTCTTGGGTGTGCACCGTCAATGGCTACCTAACAAGTGCTTGCTGCAAATTTCACTTGTTCAGATTGCAGAAGAGATCAGTGCACCAAACATTTGAAAGAGGCACTGGGTGAATTAACTGCCCAACCCCACCCCAAACAGAGATAACTTTCTTCAGAAGCAAAGAGAGTTGGTGCAACTTTGATGCCTTGGAATAAGGTATTTTAAAGTGAACATTGCGCTCCATGCTTGAAAATGTGTGCCACGAAAGAGCATCATGCTCATGACCTAGATGGAAGAAAAGACAACAGCGGAATGACAGGCCTTGGTGGGACAGAATTTGCCCTGTTTGTACCAAATTCTGTAAATTGTGGAGATCGATTTTAATGCTGCTCAGCTGGCTTTCACTTTTCACTTAGCCTTGTATTTAAG
Source organism: Podarcis vaucheri (assembly GCF_965113315.1). Taxonomy (NCBI): domain Eukaryota; kingdom Metazoa; phylum Chordata; class Lepidosauria; order Squamata; family Lacertidae; genus Podarcis; species Podarcis vaucheri. The sequence continues at coordinate 63,834,653 of NC_138748.1, forward strand.
CAATAATCTGGTAGACACAGGATAGAGGAAATTGCATGCAGGCGAGTGTATGGGATTTCATGGAGGAAAGTAAGCGAGGGGGTGAAAGAGATTTAGCATTCTGCCGCTTCCTCTGTTCCCAGCATAGAAAGGCAGTGGGTTGCTACAAGAGGGCAGAAATCTCCATCCGACTTCTGCCAGCAGCCTAGTAAAAGATTTTGCAGGCCAGTAAATGTCTGTGAACTTATTTACACGTCTGCCTTAGTTCTAACTAATAAAAACGTCATTTGAAATTTGCATTTGTTCTTACATTCTCCAAAGGTGCCTCCCACAAAAAGCGGATGCGAAATAGTGCAGATTCAAGATGATTTCACAGCAATACTGAGACATACTAAAAGCTTAGCTATCATAGCTTAGCCTCATTTTGCTTGTGATCTCTATTGACTTTAAAAGTACATTGATTTTTTAAGCTTTTTTTTTTTTAGCCTGGCATTGTTTGGAAACTTGGGTTTTTGTTTTGTTTTGGGAGAAAAATAACAGCATGTTCCACTCAATTTCACCCAAACATCATCATCATTATTATTACTACCGCTAAAACTTAAAAGGTTTCCAAATGAAGCAAATCTAAATACACAGACAAAGGCTGAAGCACATTTTCATTATAGACCTGAGGCATGAAAGTTACAGCAAACCAAGACTATTTTTTAAAGTTTCAATATTCTTGCCCCCGTGGTCAATCAGCAAAACGAAGAATATATTTTACAGTCAAACAGACTGTTTTATGGAAAGCAATATGTGAATCTAAAACATTGCTGGTTTTAGTTTTGTTTCTGTTTGCATCTACCTGGAAAGAATATCAAGTCATGAAGACATTAACATTTTAATTGAACAGCATAATGGTCTGGTGCAAATGCAGTTCTGCCACCTTGCAAACCATAGCTTGCATATCAGAGCCAGTGTCAGGTATGTGCCCTCCCTCTTTGGTCTACTGGAGTGCCTTGACATTTTACAAAAGTTGGCAGTGTATAAACACTACTATTTGTAAATAAATAAGCAAATAAGTAAATAAGTAAGTAAATAAGTAAATAAGTAAGTAAATAAATAAATAAATAAGTAAATAAATAACCAACCAACCAACCAACCAACCATTGTCAAGCTTAACCAGGTGTCTTTTTGACCAGGGTTTGCAAAACTATTTCAAACCATGATTTCAAATTCTGGTCAAAGGAGGGGCTCCCATACCATGGCACTAAGCAGTGGTTAAGGTAAAACAAGGAAATGGAAGGGAGGAGTGGATTTTTTCCCTGGAAAGTGGGAGAGGTGTCTGCATTGCTGAGATTGGCTCTCCATTTGTAAACTATGGTTTGCAGTATTGCACCCACACTGGATCACAGAGGAAGCAATGCTTGCTTGAACTCAAAGCTATTATGACATTATCTGATTAAATTCTATCAATGCATTTTAACATCATACACTGCATTTTATTGCAAACATTAAAGTCCTCAGCACCAGGGAGGACAATATCCACGTAGGAATAAATGGCATAGCTTAGTACTATCATCAAATTTGAATATTAAAATTATTTACTAAGAGATTATGCTAATTTGTATTTTTCTGATACAGCCGATCGGCTGGTCATATTTTAACTGTTTAGACACATGACAGGTTTCTGCAGGTATAATCCAGGAAACATTTTTGGGGGGACAATTAAAAATATTCAAACAAATTAACAACTTTCTATACATAATTCTAGACAAATAGGTGTAGTAGTAAAATGGTAAATGGTCTACAGTACCTCGGCTAGACTCCATATTGAGGCTGTGCACTAAAATTAAAGAGGTCCAAATTTACCATCAGTCTCAAAATCATCTATCTTCAAAACATTACTCATTATAAGCAGATAAATAAGGGTTACCCATCTTCGTTCTCTCAGCTGCAGCAAAGTCGTTACACAAGGTAAAGGCTTTGATGCAGCAGCTCCCAAGTTATCCAAGCAAATTGTCCACTATTTCCCCATCTTCCCAGGCTTTCCCCTTCCCAGGTCTTGAGGGTTGCTCCTGCTCTCTGCTCCTTGGCACTTATGAAACAGCTAGGCACTGCAGTCTCTTACGTGGGCTTGCCCCCTCTGTTCGTTCCTCTAGAGAAACAAGTACAATTCTGTATGATTTCCTTAGAGCAATGGTTCTGAGCAGCAGACTTTGTACCATTGATGGTAGGGTGCAATCACCCCCAAAGGCCGCTCAAGAAAAACGAACTCTGACCACATTTCTGCTCATCTCATCCGCAGCCCCATGCCCCAGTTTTCCAACAGGCAGATGGAGTAAATAATATATCTATCCCAAGTCTTCTCAAGAGCATGGGGATTAGTATTCCCTTTATTCAAGGAAGGAAGTGATGGGTACATGGAGGAAGACAACAGCAGCATGTGGAAGTATACGGGGCAGAGGGGGCGCATGTGTGGAGACAATTAAATGATTTACTGGAAAGGAAACAACACTGGAGAGAAGCAAATTGACTGGTTACAACTTCTGACAAAAAGCCACAATCCACACACAGGCCAGATGAGGGAACATCTGAGAGTTGGGTACATGTTCCAGCATCCATGTGGAAGACACTTGAAATGTGGTCCATGTAAAAGTTGCCTCACTCTGTGGCCACAACAAGTGCTGTGGCTCACAGTGCAGGCATAGCTGTCAACCGTCCCTTATTTGGCAGGAAATTCCCTTATCCCCGTGCCATGTCCTGCTGCTGTCCCTTATTGATGATGTCCCTTAAATTTCCCGGATTTCAAAGGAAGCAGCTTCTCTCCCTCCCTCCCTGCCGACCAGGGTGGAGGGAGGCTCCAACTGTGTTGCTTGGCTGCGTTGCTCACCCAATAAGGAGTCTAAGAACGACTGGGGGTGGAACTTGCATGCCTTGTGCCGATCAAATCGGCCGTGTTGCCTGGGGACTCGCCTTTGCTCAGTGCTTCCCAGCGGAGAGGTGACGGTGGTTTTCCTTGCTGCACCCCCTTTGCCGGTTTGCTGTGCTGTGGGAACCACCGCTTGGGCTTCGTTTGGCTGCTGGGCTGGCTGGGCTTTCTGCCTTTGGCTTGGGAGCTGGTTGACTAAAATCCCTTATTTTGGCTGCTGGTCCCTTATTTTCAAATCTGTAAGTTGACAGCTATGAGTGCAGGTTGCCACCATCATGTTGAGAATGATCATGGACATTGCTGGTGGCCTTCATGCAGAGGTGACCAGTCACGAGCTCTTCCACACGGTATCCTGTAACATGCAAGCCAGACTGAAGGTAGGTATGCCTAGCTCCAAGAACCAGCCTGGGGCACAACTTCCTGACAGGGGGCAGCTGTAGCCTTAGATCTGCTCTGGCAGCTCCTGCCCAGGTTATAATTTCACTATGAATTACAGTCAGCGTGTGGGACACAACTTTAAAAGAGGAAAGAAAGCATTAAGGAGGAAGTAGTTTGTTGACGAAATAGTTACTCCAGCTATTTCCCCCTTTTGCCTAGGAATTTCACTCCATGGCAAAATGACACGCAATACTGGGGCACAGGTCTGCTACTCAGGATAATAATAATAATAATAATAAATTTTATTTATATCCCGCCCTCCCCAGCCGAAGCCGGGCTCAGGGCGGCTAACAACAATAAAACAGTACAAAGGTACAACATAAACAACATTCTAAAATCATTCATTATAAAAATTAATTAATTCAAGCCACTAGCAACCATTGGGCCAGAGCTCTGCGAAGATTGTCGAGGGAGGGAGTCAGGCTGTGCCCTGGCCAAAGGCCTGGTGGAACAGCTCTGTCTTGCAGGCCCTGCGGAAGGATGTCAAGTCCCGCAGAGCCCTGGTCTCTTGTGACAGAGTGTTCCACCAGATCGGAGCCACAGCCGAAAAAGCCCTGGCTCTAGTTGAGGCCAGCCTAACTTCTCTGTGGCCTGGGACCTTCAAGATGTTTTTATTTGAAGACCGTAGGTTTCTCTGTGGGGCATACCAGGAGAGGCGGTCCCGTAGGTACGAGGGTCCTAGGCCATATAGGGCTTTAAAGGTTAAAACCAGCACCTTAAACCTGATCCTGTACTCCACCGGGAGCCAGTGCAGCTGGTATAGCACCGGGTGAATGTGATCTCGCAGTGAAGACCTCGTAAGGAGTCTCGCTGCAGCATTCTGCACCCGCTGGAGTTTCTGGGTCAGTCTCAAGGGCAGCCCCACGTAGAGCGAGTTACAATAATCCAGTCTGGAGGTGACCGTCGCGTGGATCACAGTGGCTAGGTCAGGGCGAGAGAGGTAAGGAGCCAACTGCTTAGCTTGGCGGAGATGGAAAAATGCCGCCTTTGTTATAGCTGCAATCTGCGCCTCCATGGAAAGGGAGGTGTCGAAGATTACACCCAAACTCTTAACGGACGGTGCTGGCACTAATTGCGCCCCCGCAAGAGATGGGAGTTGCCCCCCCAATCCCATATCGCCCCGTCCCAGCCACAGGACCTCTGTCTTCGAAGGATTTAGCTTCAACCGGCTCCCACGTAACCATCCAGCCACAGCTTCCAAACATCTGGTCAGTGTGTCTGGGGCCGAGTCAGGATGGCCATCCATCAACAGATAGAGTTGGGTGTCATCGGCATACTGATGACAACCCAGCCCAAAACTCCGAACAAGCTGGGCGAGGGGGCGCATAAAGATGTTGAAAAGCATCGGGGAGAGTATCGCGCCCTGAGGTACTCCACACACCAAGGAGTGGCGCGATGACAATTCCCCCCCAAGCGCCACCCTCTGTCCCCGACCAGAGAGAAACGAGCGCAGCCATTGAAGGACTGTGCCCTGGATCCCCACGTCGGTAAGGCGGTGGTCCAAAAGTTCGTGATCGACCATGTCGAAAGCTGCTGATAGATCTAAAAGAATCAGCAGCCCTGACCCGCCTCGATCCAGCTGTCTACGAAGGTCATCTGTTAGGGCGACCAGAGCCGTCTCGGTCCCATGACTAGCGCGGAAGCCAGACTGGAATGGATCCAGAGCCAATGTTTCATCCAGAAACCCACCAAGCTGTTCAGCAACCGCTCTCTCAATCACCTTACCCAGGAACGGAAGATTCGAAACCGGGCGGTAATTGGATAGATCTAAAGGATCTAATGATGTTTTCTTTAAGAGCGGGCGCACCACTGCCTCCTTCAGTTCCCCTGGGAATGTCCCCGTGCCAAGGGACAAATTGATGATATTCCCCAGGAGGGCCCGCACCTCGTCTGGACACGCTCTAATCAGCCAAGACGGGCACGGGTCGAGAGGACAGGTGGTGGGCTTTCCAGCTCGGAGGAGTCTGTCCACATCGGCTGGGGATATCTGGTCGAAGTGGTCCAATACTGGACCCGAGGACAGTCGAGGGGCCTCCAGTTCCTTTATTGTATCCAAATTGGCAGGGAGGTCATGGCGGAGCGACAAGACCTTCTCCGCAAAAAAGCTCGCAAATGCCTCACAGCCGTGTGTCAATTTGTTATTTAAATTTGGCTGCCCCTCAAGGGACGTTAAAGACCTGATTATGCTAAATAATTGCGCTGGGCGAGAGCTAGCGGATGCAATGGAGGCCGAGAAGTATGACTTCTTAGCAGCCTTCACCGCCATCTCGTAGGTTTTCATAAAAGCCCTATAAGATGTTCTTGAGGCTCCGTCACGGGCACCCCGCCATACTCGCTCTAGCCGTCTGAGGTCCCGCTTCATTTTCCGAAGCTCCTCGGTAAACCAGGGAGCCCGGTTTCTGCGGGGTCGCAGAGGGCGCTTAGGTGCGATCTCATCGATGGCTGCCTGGAGCTGGGCATTCCAGCCCTCAACAAGCTCAGTCAATGAGTCGCCAGGGGGAGCAAGGTCCCGCAAGGCTTGGCGGAATCTCTCGGGGTCCATCAGCCTCTGCGGGCGAGCCCAAATTGGCTCGCCACCTAAGCAGGGTGGGGGTGGAAAGTCAATCCTGGCTTTCAGAGCGTAGTGATCAGACCATGGCACCTTCGTCGGAGGAGACATGATCACATCTATACCGACGCCAAAGATCAAATCCAGCGTGTGGCCTGCTTGATGTGTGGGGCCCGAAACAAACTGGGAGAGCCCTAGTGTCGCCATGGAAGACACCAGGTCCAGAGCCTGTGAGGAGGGAGTGGCATCGGCATGGATGTTGAAGTCCCCCAATACCAATAGGTTAGGGAACTCCAAGGCCCAGCCGGCCACCGCCTCCAGCAGGCCTGACAGGGTGGCTGCTGGTGCGCTAGGTGGCCGGTACACCAGCCAGACAGCCAAGCTCTCCTCGGAGCCCCACACTAGGCCAACACATTCAATGCCGGGGATCGATGGCGATGGTAGAGCCCTGAAAGGACAATCTTCCCGGATTAATAATGCCACCCCTCCCCCCCGGCCCACAGTCCGCGACTGGTGGAGGACAGAGAAACCCGGGGGCGCCATCTCTCGTAAGGTAACTGTTGCCCCTTCGCGCACCCAGGTCTCCGTCACACAAGCCAGGTCGACCCCCTGCGAGATAAAGAAATCTCGCAGGGTGGCGGTTTTATTGCCTATAGACCTGGCATTGCACAGCACCAGTGACGGAGGTGAGTAATCCTTGCTCACCCTACCCTCGTCCCTCGGGATGGGGCGCAGATTGGAAAGGGTACGAGCGTATCCATATCTCGATCCCAGCACTAGCCTGCGATCTCTCTGAGCTCTTCATAACATCTGATGGAACAGATCTCAGTGGTCTCAGGTTCAATCCTCAGCATCTTCAGATAGGGCTAGGAAAGACTCCTGCCTAAAACCTCAGAAAGCCCCTGCCAGTCAGAGTAGGGAATACTGAGCCAACTGGGCCAGTGTCCTGACTAGGTATAAGTAAGTTCCCCATTTTCTTCCTATGTTTAGTCTTACCTGTGCTGTTACCCCAGCCCCTGCCTTCTGCCAGTGGCAGCCAATGGTATGGTACAGGGATGGAGCCATGATACAGGTACATCTAACTGAATCTGACTTCTTTTGGCAGTAACCCCATGTCTTGTATGGCTTGTAGTTCTGCTCTCCCCACTAACTTTCTTAGTATATGCTGAGCTGGCATACAGAAGGCCAGAAAAGCTTTAGCAACGTGCAAAACGACAGCGAATCATTAAGGTACAGTTTATGCATCCATCACATTTTCTACTTAGTAACAACTGAGGGTGACTCCAGACTGTCACTGTTTTGCAGGCCGGATTCAACGGCACATCGGCAAGTTCCAGGTGCACAATTGAAATGGAGTTTGGTGCTCTCAAGGTAACCGTGCTGCTGACATCAAATTGTTGTTAATATGTTCCTCCCTACCTTCAAAACTGAAAGGATTCCCCCAAATTCACACTCTGTGTGTGTGTGTGTGTGTGTGTGTGTGTGTGTGTGTGTTATTTGGTTCAATCTTAGATTACTCCCAGTTTTTAAGAATATGCAAATACAGTGAAAATATATTTTGTAAACTTCCCTACTGAACTTCTGTTGACGCATGTAATTTATGTGCTTCCTATTTTATTTTATTTTATTTTATGTAGTAAAAATCAATCAGTCAATCCTCGATTTATGCTTTCTTCTAACATGGTAAGAAGACCTGAGTTAGATGAGGCTTTAAAAAATGCATCTTAAGGATGAGGGCAAATGCTAAGGGTAGAGTGCTTTTTAAAACCTTGAGCCTGCAAACCAGGGTAGGGCATAAATCTAAATAATAATAATAATAATAATAATAATAATAATAATAATAATACTGCATAGATTGCCATAACGCCAAGCGGTCACTGAAGATAAAGAGGGCAGCCTGGCAGCTTTCCGCCCATTAATAACATTTACCATCATGCACATGAAGATATGGCTAATCAAATCTCATGCTTCAGTGTGCAAACTGCAAGAATTAACAAATATCTTCCTACTCACACACATTAGGCACCAGAATGTCTACATCTCCTCGTGCTTCCCTCCAAAGCATCAAGTTTCGGAACAAGCGCTTCAGCATTGTGTTGCACAAAATAGACCAGTTTCCCCCAATCTGATGTCCTCCAGATGTTTGGACTACGAGTCCCATCAGCATCTTCATGGCAAGGGATAATGGGAGTTATAGCCCAAAACATTTGGTGGGCACCATATTGGGGAAAGCTGGAATTCTATGCCCTTTCGTTGAGCAAAGGCCTTTAGGCTCAAAGCATCCAGTTTTCAGAATGAAAACAAAAATGCCTAGGAAGAAAATATAGAGATATGGGGGTAAGAAAGTAAGAAGACCCCACTAGATCAGGCCAGCGGTCCATTCATTCCAGCATCCTGTTCTCACAGTGGCCAACCAGATGTCTCCACATTGGGGCAGGGAAACATTTTCAGTCTGAGGGACGCAATCCCTCACAGGGAGTTGTTAGAGTGGGGTGGTAGCCTAGAGTGAGAGTCGTGAGGGCTAGTCAGAGAAACCTGCATTTGGCCCTCAGCTTCCCCACCCCTAAAGGTAAAGGGACCCCTGACCATTAGGTCCAGTCGTGGCCGACTCTGGGGTTGCGGCGCTCATCTCGCTTTACTGGCCGAGGAAGCCGGCGTACAGCTTCCGGGTCATGTGGCCAGCATGACTAAGCCGCTTCTGACGGACCAGAGCAGCGCACAGAAACGCCGTTTACCTTCCCGCCGGAGCAGTACCTATTTATCTACTTGCACTTTGACGTGCTTTCAAACCACTAGGTGGGCAGGAGCAGGGACCGTGCAACGGGAGCTCACCCCGTCGAGGGGATTCGAACTGCCGACTTTCTGATCGGCAAGTCCTAGGCTCTGTGGTTTAACCCCTTTCCCCACCCCTACTCTTCGCCAACTGCTGATAGCAGTTCTTTGGAAGTCCCTCTCAAACCGCACCAGGCACCTACAATCTTTCCTCATGAGTCACAGACCTTTTTATTCCCTCAGGCGGAGTGAATGTGGAGCATCATTACTCTTAATTTGTCCGCAACCAGCACTGTGATCATGTTGCAACTTGTCTTGTTCTGTTATTATTTTCATATTGCTCACCCTTCCCCTCTTTTATGCCACATGAACATTGCATTTATTTATTTACTTTGCTTTCTTAAGCATTATAACCTGAAACAAGCCCTCCGAACAGAGCAGACCAAAGATGTAAATACATACCACACACACACACACACACACACACATATATATATGTGCAACCAATCTTTCTATCAGGGCTCTCTTTTAGTAGCCGGGATTATTGATCCAGATTAATCAACTCCACTTTTGGAATGTCACAGATTGCTAGTAAATCCTAAAGTGAGTGAACTTTCACTATTTTTCTGTGAGACTGCCTGCCAGCTGTCCAGAATAGATCAGTGTTTGACTGGAGAAAGGTTTTCTCAAAGCAATTTCCTCCTTGTAGACGGGATCAGAAAGGAGCACAAGAACTTGTCACTGCGCAGATTTAGAGACGCATCTATTACACTTGTCATCTCAATTGAAATGGTATCTTAACTCAGATTTGCCATTATTCATCAGTACTGCAAGCAAATTTCAGTAGCTGCAAACTGATAAGGCTCCCCACACGCTATTTCATCCCTGCTTTCCATACACTGTTCCCTGGGTGCTTGCTGAGAAATATTCATTTGGCAAAATAACGGTTAGGGGTGCAAAAAGTGGCCTGTTTCTTGTCTGTATCACTTCTGCATGTTTCACCCCAAATATCTATTCCCTCCTCTCTCCCTCTTTGCATTAACCTGCACATTTAAAAATGCACAAAATGCACATTTATATACTATATTCAGACATATTTTATCTCAACATACACATTTTAAAACATAGTTCTCTAGATTTTTTTCAGCTGAGATCAGAATGTTCAGAAAGTTTGAAAGTCGGCAGATAACTAAATTCGGATCAAGACATAATTACAGGAGCTGTAGATTGTCTCAGTTTATACTGGGATTGGCAATGACTGAATTTCTGAAGCATTCCTAATAATTTTGTCGGGGGGGATTACTTTTACTTCACAACATGCTTCCTTTGGCCTCTTAGAAAGGTGTAGTGGGTTTCATGCGATCCTTTCCACAAGTTCAAGCATGTTTATAAAAACATTTTTTTAAAAGATAACAACCACCCCACAATGTATTTTGGTTTTTCAGAAGGTCACCAACCTTCACTGAGCAAATCTGTGTAGTATTTATGGAAGCCTCACCAATCACTTGACCCACCAAGCAAACCGCTTTGGTCTTTAGAGTCCCCCCTGATTGGTTCACCAAAATCTGAAGGAGGACCATGGTGTCTTGCCCTACCAAACTTTCCCCAAGTTCATGATGCTTGGAATACACACAAATGTGTTATAACGTTATGCTACACCGTAGTTTAGTATGTCAAAAACAAGCTGCAGCGAGCCTGGGGCTTATCTGCTCCTCACCCTCATCTCCAACTTCTTCACAACTGTGAGCAACAGTCTGAAAGCTTTTGATTCCAACTACGACACAGTGCTTCATCCAAATCTAAAACTATGGTTAATGCTAAGTTGTGTTAAAACAAGTAAGCTTCATAACCTGCATTTTGCAATCAAGTCACTTCAAACAAACTGTAGTTAAGTTTAAGCAGAGTTCATCAGGTTCAGAGAACAAGCTGTGGTTAACCTAAACTGGAAGCAAAAGCTTCCAGATTCCTCCTTGTGGCGATGTTTGATGCGAAGGGGGAATCTATGTTTGCTGTGGCTTGTTCTCATAATGCTAAACTACGGTTTGGTGTAATGTCTGAACTGAGCCACAGAATTCTGTTACCTCTTTATTCAGAATCATCCTACTAAGTTCAATGGAGTCAGAAGCATCTCACTAGCTTCTGGAGGGAGTGGGGGGAAGGGCAGTTTAAAATTATTAGTCTGAATTGTAGCAACCACCAACTCTGGAGCCAGTTTATTTTAATATCAATAGAGTGGGTTCCCATCAGTGAAGTAGGCTCCCACATTTCTGGACAGTCTTCAAAAGCAATGCTAGATCCCTGTACCTTTCATATAAAAGTTACCAAAGCATAAATCACACAGGCCAAGTTTTCATTGCCTAGCAATGATCACAGTTGGTGGACCAGTGTAAACGCTTTGCCATGACTACGATATGAGGTTCTCAGATCTCTGCAAGATCAGAAAATACCTCTTAAATCTTGCACCTCCAAAAGATGTGTGACTCCCATCCCATCTTGCACAGAACTGTAAGTTTCCAGATCAGTTGAGTCCCCATAATGGATATCTCCCTCTTGCTGGGTTTGAGCTTCAGTTTATTCGCCTTCATCCAGACTATCACCATCTCTAGGCACCTGTACAGATCTTTTTACTACTCACGTGGTTCCCCTGAAATGGGGAAAACAGAGCTGAGCTCAACCCACATACTCTACCCTAAATCTCTGGAGGACCTTTCCATATGGCTTCATACAGACATTAAAAAAAATGGCTGAACCTTGCCAAAACTCACAGGACAAGCCCCATCAGGCAAAACAGTAATTTCCCCAGGAGCCCTAATTGATTCTGCCTGAGAGGTAGGTTCAGAATAAACAAGCACATAACAATGGATGAATCAATTTACTCTCTACCCTTCAAAGAAAGCATTTTTGGATCAAATGAATAAACAAAAATAGCTGGCCATCCACCCTCATCACGTCCCATCCCAGGTAATATTAACAGCAGCAACAGCAACACTAAGCATCTTAGCTAGTTGCCTAAACCTGCACTGGAAGGGTGCCCTTCTTCCGGAGGAAATTTTAAAATGTTTGGGAGCACGATGACATGGCTGGGCTCCATGCTCCAATCAGCCTAACAAGATGCACAGATGGAGTTTAGCACAAAGGCTCCCCCAGCAATCTCAAAACATGAAAAGCGTGCGACTTGCGCAGCCTTCGGTTCCATCCCCGAAGTGTGTACTGCATGTCTCTCCCAATTTGTGCATCTCTTTGCTACACACACATGCACACACACACACACACACACACACACACACACACACACACCGGTTTTCAACAGATGCAACATTGTGCTTGCTACCAGTTGTGCTGTCTTTGCTCCTAAGCCACAAAGGTCTGTACGGCTTCTAGGCTTTCATACATAACCCAATATGCTCCCTCTATTTATCTGTGTCTTCAATCAAGAATTTGATCTGGGCTGTGCAGAGAGGAGGACCCAGAGTAATAACCGTCATCTGGCCAATGCACTGCCAATGCTACACTTCATCAGTTTGTGGCTCATTGTGCAATTGCAATCTAGGGACGAATCAACACACACAGCCAAATCCCATCATTTGCTGATGGCTCACAGTGGTCAGGGACTCTTTCATGACTGAAACAACATGAGCTTAACCTCTGCCAGACAAGTGTATAAACCCAGGGTGCTGTTTGCCTTGCGAAATAACTCATGCAGGATTGAAAACACTTGACTCTCTATTGGCTACAATTAATATTGAACTAATTGCCCAGATACCTGCACTCATCCATTTCCAGCTTGCATAGTTAATCCAATTAGTCCTATTAACATGCAAAAATTAAATGCTTAATTTGCTTTCCTGCGGTCGGTAGCTGGGGCTAGAATACGGCTTGAGCTGTAACTCTAAATATAAAAAAGGATTTTCTACCAAATTTATTTTGGCTGTGCATGTATTTTTTTCCTGGTCACAGGAAAAGATCATTCAACCTCTCTTAATCTCAGCTGTTTCCTCTGAAGAGCACAGAGTAGCTCGATATATAGTTCCCAATCTTCTAAGGCTGGGAGCATATCTGAAAATCTTAGAATCCCTTATGGTCATCACAAATAATGTTCAGAAGCCTCATCCCTCAAAGGACAGGCAAAACACCTAGAACTTTGAAGAAGGCTACTTTGGGACATAACTACAACCCATAATTTGAGTATAACATCTGTATTTCATGCCGCACAGAAGGACCAGACAAGTCGAAGGGTCTTTACACAGCATGTAGTTAAATTATGGAATTTGCTACTGCCAATACATTGTTGTGGCCAACAACCTGGATAGCTTTACAAGGAGATTAGACAAATTCATGGAGACTATCAATGGCTGGGGATCCATGAGGGATCTTTTTACATTCTTACGTTCTCTACCTTCCACTCGTTCCCTGCCCCCAGCCAAGAGGCACACCAGCCCAGTTCTTTAGGTATTCCTGATGGCTCTGCTACATCTCATATCTATATCTTGCAAAACCCTAAACTCACCCCAAACACAGAAACCTCTTGATTGAATTATTATTGAAGACTTCGAACGTCAACATTTTCCTTTATCAAGTCCAGTGGATATTTCTGGGAGGCTGTACAAATAACAACAGTTATCATTCCAGCCTGCCACTGGAGATCTTACTGCCCTGTCTGCCTAGAGGTCAAATTCCTTCCCTGGGAAGTTCTGGCCCTATTATGATTTCTCCTGAGCTTGTTAACTGCTCGTTCCTGCCAACTGTTCAGTGGACAAATGCAACTTGAGCATTAACTAACCTGCCTGTTTTATTTCTGGTTAAGGCCTTGGCATACTGTCTGGCCCATAAGGACCATCCCTGCTGCTATGAGTCACAAGTTAACAGTCCCAGTTTGCGCCTTGCCCCTGCCATCCCCGCAACTGGGTTTCTTATTATTGTCTCTGCTGTCCCATTTGTCTCTTTCTTTGTTTGAAAATGTGTCTCGAACTCAGACCAAGTTTTCTAGAGTTACTTTGTTCCAGGGATGATGTTCCAGCATCCTGTGGACAGTTATACAAATACAATAGGAAGCTGGCTTACACTGACTCAGAAAACGCTGGTCCGTCTTGCTCAGTATTGAGTGAACCAATACTTGCTCAGTATTGAGTGAACCGTCTTGCTCAGTATTGAGTGAGGCCAAAATTCAGTGCTCCCTGTTAGATTTCTGTTATGCCACTGTGCAGTTTTTGGAGTCACAAGACTCTGTTTACATTCCAGACTGTTGGAAGTCTCATGGGAGATGGATGTTGATGTTACTGGTTTCCTGTTTCTTTGTACAGTTGTTCACTGACTCTCTCAGAGAGCAGGTGCATTTCTTTTCTGTCCTGTGTAGTTAGAAATAAACGTAGCAATGTGGCGCACATGTCTCACTCCTTTTGCTGCTGTTTGGGTACTCTGCGTAATGAGGGAGCATGCCTGAAGCCTCATTAAAGGCTTAGGTCGTTAATCAACGTTGGAGAAGAGGTTGATGGATTCCGAAGATACGACAAGGAGGAGAGCTATTACAGCTTGGTCGTATGGAAGCTCTGACACTCCCCCACCTCTTGCCTTCCGTTCTGTGCACGCACTATGTCATAATTACGATGCTCTGCAGTGCCAACCTTGGTTGAGCTGCCCTAAACCCTCCTCTACCACACCCAAGGGCAGCAGGCTAGCTGTGGGAATTCAGGGCAGGCCATATAGTACACACAGTTCTGCCTTCCTGAAGGGCTTGAGAGGAACGGCTGCCTCACTCTGTCTAATGGTAGCGCTGGCACTGTGACGTAATCTTCTGGTAAAGGTAAAGGTAAAGGTACCCCTGCCCGAACGGGCCAGTCTTGACAGACTCTGGGGTTTGTGCGCCCATCTCACATCTATAGGCCGGGGGCCAGCGCTGTCCGGAGACACTTCCGGGTCACGTGGCCAGCGTGACAAGCTGCATCTGGCGAGCCAGCGCAGCACACGGAACGCTGTTTACCTTCCCGCTGGTAAGCGGTCCCTATTTATCTACTTGCACCCGGGGGTGCTTTCGAACTGCTAGGTTGGCAGGCGCTGGGAGCGCACCCCGCCGCGGGGATTCGAACCGCCGACCTTTCGATCGGCAAGCCCTAGGCGCTGAGGCTTTAACCCACAGCGCCACCCGCGTCCCAATCTTCTGGTACTGAAGATCAATTAAGAAAATTGACTACATGGAAGGAGTGTTTCCTCTCCCCCTTGGTGCCCTGCTATTTAATTCTGTTAAACAGATTAGATAAACAGAATCAGGTTGGCCGCCATGAGAACAAGATGCTGGAAGGAATGGGCTTTTGACCCGGTCCAGCAGCCAGGCTTTTCTTATGCCCTCAACATTTGTCACCTGCTCATCCGTGCTTGAAAATGCTCGCCCTGCACCTCCAAAATCTATTCTGACAGTGAAATAACAGCAGACCTCAAAGAGAACAAGCTTGCTCAAGATCCTAGATACACAGAAGCTCGCAAAGTGTGCAGAAAACTGAAAATTCAGAATATAGCAAGGCTCTTGATGCCATGGAATGGGAGAGAAGGAAGGTTCCCATTCTAGGACTGAGGATAACGTGAAAACACAGACGTCTACATGGGTCCTGCTAGTTTTTAGAACATTGTTTCGGTACTTTCAGGAATTTTCCCCTAGGCGATGTACTCATGCCTTTGGGATACATGTAAGAATTGCAATGAATATGCATAAACTGTGATTTCCTTGATTCTGTGGTATTGACATCTGTTGTATGGCAGCTGCACAATGACAGTCCCATATCCATGGAGCAATAAGGCAAGGCCACATCTTCCTAAGTTCCTTGAGGATGGGACAGTACTGAGTCAATTGAGTATCTGGTTGAACTCTACATATGCAGGTCTGTGTGCATTGGGCAGATGTCCAGAATTTTGTAATGGGTAAAGAAAAGCAAAATTCTGTTAAATCTCGGCAGTCAAGTTTCCAGCCTCTTTGGACTGTGGAAATGGGCTTGAAAATGCAGAGATCCAGAGCTGCGCTGAAATTTTCTTTTTCTGCTATTGAGGGGGAGTGGGGTGGGGGTGGGGAAAGAAACAAAAACTCATGGGAAGATCACAGGAGTGGAAGATATGTCTTGAAAATTGTTTGTGTGTGTGTGTAGGGGTAGTTGCAGCTTATCTTAAACTTATAAAGGTAGTTGAGATTTTTTCCCCCATATTGCTTTTAAATTAAAATTTATTTATTTATTAAATCCTTATGCTGCTTTTCATCTGAAGCTCACAGGGCGGTTCACAACATAAATATACAAAATGAAAGTTTTAAAAGCAAGGGGAAAGCTTTTTTTTTAAAAAAAAAAAAAAACAAAAACAAAAAACCCCGTCCTTTGCCACCTCATAAGTTTAAGTAAGGTATGCAGAACTCCTTCCTCATATGTGTGTGTGTGTGTGTGTGTGTGTGTGTGTGTGTGTGTCTGTCTGTGTGTGTGTGTGTGTGTACACATATGTTCACCCCAAAGAAAACAGTAGAAAATCAGGATCTGTTTTCCAGGGGAGAGTATTTTTGGGAAACTGGGAAGGAAATCTTGGGCTACATTTAATGAGAAGTGATGCCTGATGACATTTCCGAAGCAGAGAGTGATTTACAGAAGTCAGAGTGTTCTGCACAGCTCCTGGCCTCGTCTCGTGACTGGCAGATGCCGAATAAATTACGTCAAATAAGAACATGTATGCAAATAAGCTTAATTTGATTTGCATAATTTATCCACGTTGTATAATTCAGCTGGGGGGGGGTCCATAATTATTTTTATTTTTATTAAGTGCACAAATATTCCTGTGAATATATTGCTGTGTTTCCCTTTACAATGAATTCCACATTGCACTAACCAGTGAGAAGGTGTGGACTCCTACACAAATTGGAACCAATATGCACCTCCTGATGGTTTTTATGTTATGGTAAATGTCTGATATTTGATGATTAATGACATTTACTGGTATGTCTTAAGACAGCGTATGACTTTTTGTGTCACAAGCCTCTTAAAACACACATACACATTTACATCTGTGGTCTGATGAATCTCCTTCACCTACATATGGTGAAAATGATATCATTCAAGGCTCTACAGATTTGTCAGTAAACGTCAGAATTTGCAGACATTACCTTGCTGACCGTCATACAACCCTAAGACCAATAAACATCAGCATCTTCCAAATCTATCGCAACATATGCAGTTACAGGGAATGCTACATATTCTTTCTTTTCTAGCGGAGTAGATGTGGTTAGGAAAGCTTAGTCATTAACAGCCGAGAAGACCTATATGGCCATGCCACATGCTTTGCGAGTTAACCTCTTCCTGCTGTTTCCAAATTCCCACTGGGATCTGTACCACATAAGTCCCCTCCTTGAATTAGGTCTGCACATTCACAGCATGGACCAGGCCGTATCACCCAAACAAATTTAAAGTGCTACGTATCTTCAAGCCCTTTACATAGTTTGCTGCATAAAGGCTGGCTCAAAACATTGCCACCACACTCAGTCGAGGGGTGGACAACCTGTGCCCCCTCAGATGTTGTTGGACTATAACAGGCTTCCTCAACCCCGGCCCTCCAGATGTTTTTGGCCTACAACTCCCATGATCCCTAGCTAGCAGGACCAGTGGTCAGGGATGATGGGAACTGTAGTCTCAAAACATCTGGAGGGCCGAGTTGGAGGAAGCCTGGACTATAATATCTGTCAGCCCCAGTCAGGATGGCCAGTGGTCAGGAAAAATGAGTAGTCCAGCCCCGCCTGCAAGTCCACACACGCTCCCCAGCCCCACAGCTGTCAAGAAACCAAACACAGGGTAGGGCGAAGCAGACAAAGAGGTGCAGATAGGACCAGGCTTGGTTTTGTAATTCTGGAGTTACCAGAGGCAGAGAGCAGGCTTCAGCTGTCCCCAAAGGCACCCTCCTACTTTCTATAGCGTTAGAGGAATGGTTGATGTTCACTCCCGTAGAGAAAACTGAACTAGGGGAGAGCATCGCAGTGAAAGCACAACCACCCACATGGATCACCTTAGGAGGTAATCTGGGCCCAGAGGCAGGCAGGTGAGCACAATACATCTGGCCACAGGCATTTCTGCAGTATGTAAGCCATTCCCTCATGTACACCCCACCTGTCAGAATGATGGGCATGTAAATTAAAAAATATGGGAGAAACGGCCCCCGTGTGGAATGTCTCTCTCCACCTGTCAAAGAGGGCAATGACATGCCTTAATGTACGTTGCCACAGATAACCTCTTGGGCATTTTATTATTATTATTATTAAGTAAAAGGTGATAATTTCAGCTTCTATTAAAGAATTCGCAGGGGTTCCTCTGTCACATGGCATGCTTCTGAGCATAGCCTCTAGATGCTGACCGGCCGTGATCTCCAGCTCCAATTAGCACTTAGAAATAATGATAAGAGGGTTTCGTAGGCTTCTCGCACTCACCTCGGCTCAGTCCGTCTGGTCCCCGGAGGATCCGGCATTCTTCTATCTGGCCAAATGGAGAAAACATCACCCTGATATCGTTCTCGTTACACTTCTTCGAAACCATTCCTATGAACAATTTTCTGTCTTCCACAGCTAGGAGATAAAAAAAATAAAATAACGGATTAGCAAAGGGCAATTCAAACCCATCTCTTCCCCCTCCCCGCCCCCACCTTGCCTCATCTGTGATCAATGCTTCATTACCACTTCAAACTGAGAGCTGGTCTTGTGAGCATGGCAGCGCTAACTGACGGCAAGTCCTGTGGAAAACATTTCACTGTACATGCAACCTTCTCTCTTTCCTTTCTGGAGTCACTCTCTGCCTTTCTCTTGCAATGGTTCTTCTCCTCTCCCTTCCTTGACCATCCCTACCCCTCTGGCTCAATCTACTACTACTACTCTACTACTACTACTAAGTGGTGTGCACAGATTCTAATTTAGATGAAATCCACCCTCAATCCTGCCTTCTAATATATGAAAAGAGAAATGAGAATGGATGCCTGAAACAAAGCCTATGAACTCAGGGAAGACTTGCAAGGCATATGGGACACCCCAACCCCCAACCCCGAATCAATTTCAACAAGCTGTATGAAATGGGCAACTATGCCAAAGACAGAATATTGGGGCAGGATTCCCCGCTCTCCTTTACCTACAGCAATACAGTGATTCCCACCCCAAACGAACATTGCTAGTGAGCATCCCCCTATCAGGGCTGAGTCGCTGCAAGATTACTACGGGGGAAACCAAATCCCAAGCAGGCTTGTAATGCTGCGCTTGCAAAGATTATTATTTTTTTCTTAAGGGGGTGCGGTCAAGTTATTGCTAGATGGTTTCCTTTTCTGTATAGGCTCACACAAAGTAGGTCAAGGCAGCAGCTGTATGCATTGGATTGAGTTTAAGCAAGCTCACATTCAGAAAGCTTTAAAGCGACAGAGCCTGAAATGGCATAAAGCTGGGTTGGGATGCGTTGACAAATCTGATGCTCCAGAATTTGGACTCAGCAGGCACCAGAAGCGGATTTCTTACTGAAATTGTTTGTCCCACTTAACGTCATTATTATTATTATTTTAGAAGAAACACGTTTAGAAAAATTCACAAACCGCTAAATAAAAAAACCTCTGCATAACATAATGTGAAGCAATTGCCAATAACATGCAGATAAAAATCAGCAAATATTTTTAAAGCTTTTCAAAAGTTTGTGCCGTTTTGCTGTACTATTAATCTACCTGTTGATAGCTGGCCACACTCAATCTGAGTCTCAAATGGAACAGTTGAATTTGTCCAATGAAAATGGCATCCAGGTGGATTTTTCGAAAAATCGTTTAAAATGTCCGAGAAGGATATGGGCTGCTCCTATCTGAAGTGATTTTTGTTTTTTGTTTTGGTGAATTTCATTTTAAAAAAAGGCTTTAAAGCTTCAATTTGCAAAGAAAGAAAGAAAACTTCAATTTGGAAAGAAAGAAAGAAAGAAAGAAAGAAAGAAAGAAAGAAAGAAAGAAAGAAAGAAGCTCAACAGCTTTGTGTCTGGGTATTCATATTTTGCAATATGGCTGCCCTAGTGAGTATGGAGGTCCTGAGTTGTCCAGATGACAATAGCTCCCCTCTCATAGAATCATAGAATCATAGAGTTGGAATAGACCACAAGGGCCATTGAGTCCAACCCCCTGCCAAGCAGGAAACACCATCAGAGCACTCCTGACATATGGTTGTCAAGCCTCTGCTCCAAAGAAGGAGACTCCACCAGCCTTGCTGATGTGGTCCAAAGGAAAGCAGAGCAAGATGTTTGGCACCAGCTGGGCTGCAGGAGTTGTCAGGAGGCACATAAGGTGCCATCAGTGCCGGATTTGCACTTACCCTTCAAAATTCACAGCTTTCCAAATTTTGCAATGCAGTTCTCCAACCAGTGTTTACAAATATGCATGTATTAGGGGGAAATGTGTATAGAAATTGATGTATTACAGTATTTTAATATTTTGTTGGAAGCCTCCCAGAGTGGCTGGGGAAGCCCAGCCAGATGGGTGGGGTATAAATAATAAATTATTATTATTATTATTATTATTATTATTATTATTATTATTATTATTAAATAAAATTTTAGTAAAAATACAGAAATGCATGGCGTTAAGAGAAGTTGCTTGCAAACAGTGCTGGATTTACGTATAAGCTAAACAAGCTATAGCTTAGGGCCCCACTCTCTTGGAGGCCCCCAAAAATTTTAAAGGAAAAAAAACACCTGGACGTACATTTCCAAAATATAAGATAAAAATAAATAAAATAAAACCTCTATACAGCATCAGTGTTTTGTGATGTGTAGGCTCCTATGATGTAAGTAATGGCCTGCTAGCCTGCTCCCTCAAATATCACTGGCTTGCTCATTTCTATATACAGTGGTACCTTATGCACTGTATTTCAGTTCAACAATTACTTTGATAAAATACATATTTTGTTACGTGCAAAGGGCTTTAGATACCTATGAGGTCCATAAATTACCATATAGCATATATCCAACACAAAAAAACAGCGACCATTTGTTGTGGACAAAGGACAGCTGGACATATCAAGGGCTCCATTACGTTCAGTAGCTGAGGGCCTCATCAAACCTAAATCCGGCCCTGGGTGCCATCCAACAATCTTAGGACTCCGCTCTGATTTCTGTAGGGTTTCCTCCTTTGCCTTTTCCCATCAAGACTGCCGTAGGGGCGATGGGTCAAGACACTCCTGCCCCTAATCGCCAAGGTCCCCACCTGCACTAGCTCCCTTGCGCTTGCAATTTACTTTTTAAAAAGCCAGCCACACCCTTGCTGGTGCTATACAGTGGTTAGGCATCAGAGGGCCAGTAGTCTGATTCAGTATAAAGCCAGCTTCCTATGCCCCATGTGCATGAACTGAGCATGTGCCAAAAAAGCGTGTTCTCCTTCCTGGGGAGCACGTGTTGCGGCGGGGGCTAGCAAGACACCCCACAGTTGCTGGGCGGGAAAAGAGTATGGCCACCATTATCATGGAGCTGCCTGTTGCTGGGAGATTTATATGTTGCCATTTTGTGATTGACAGCCATAGCCTTTAAATACCTTGTGCGCAGCATTGAGCTTCCTCTTTTCGCTGCGCACATTGGATCACCCGGCCACCCTCCCTATGTTCAGCGTTGTTCGCTTGACCTTGGGGTCGTCTGCTTTTGGGGCAGGGGCCCGGAAGGAATTTTGTCCATTTGGCTGATTGGCTGGTGCCATTTGGTTTTTGCCTACTGCGTAGCAAATCGACACAACTTGTAAGGTGGCGGTTAGGCATTGGTTTTATGAATTGGTTGGTGGAGGGGTATGGATTGGCTGTGCCTGCCCCTCCAAATGCTGCTGCTGCAAGGGTATTCCGTTAAAGGAATCCAGGGGCTCGCCATGCTTTTGTCCGAACCCCTGTCAAGGGCCTAGGGCCATGCAAGAGCCCCTGGGAGCATTTGGGGAGAGGTGAGAACATGGTACCCAGCTCCGCCTCTCCCCCAAAATGTTTTCCCTTACTGACTTTGCGGGCGTGCAAATGTCAGTCTGTCCCCGTGTGGGGTCAGATAGTCGCAACCAGTGCCTAAGCAACCACTCACATTTCTTGTATTTTTAATAAAGTTGTGACCAAAATTATGTCAAAACCCTTAAACTAAAATCAAGTGTCAATGGTGTTTTATTTGGGGGGTGTCTTGGAGACCTCGACACACAAACATGCCTGGCTGTTCTACAACATGTCTTTGCTCTGTGGCCAACGACTGTGCTTCTTCCGCAAACAGGCTGAGGTGGAAAGCGTTCCCTGAAGACGGAAGCTTGCAAGCCGCCGATCGAATCTTTCCTTTTATCCTTCTCCTTCTTTGATCACGTGCAACCCCAGGGGGTGGCGGCAAAAGGGGGTCTTAAGCGACAGGGGACAGATGTCAGATAAGAGACATCCAAGACCAGACCTATACACGATGGATCTGAAAGGCTTGGAAGATTGCCAAGTCACTGTTCTTGTCCATCTTCCTCCAAACCGCAAGTGCTTATTATACAGCAGATACCCTGTTCCTTCCTTGGCTCTGGAAATGTCATGCAAATTCTATGCACTGCTAATGAGCACATAGTCAGGGCTGGTAGGGAAGCGCGGAGAAATCGTTCCTCCAGAGAACCTGCCATTCAGTTATTTATTTCTATTATTGTGCAAATTATTTTAGTAATGAAGGAGTTCTTTCGTTTCCATTCCACTGGGGGACGGATGGGGAAGGAGGGGGGAATCTTCCCCAAGCCCCCTCCCCTTCTCCCCATCCAGGAATATTAGCAAGCATTTGCTGGGGGGCAGAAGGGGGCATGTAGTGCAGCAGAGTACTGTACAGAGAAAACCAGCATATTTTCATTCTGTTTTATGTGTCTCACAGCTTTGATACGTTTTTTCGCGCACTGTGCATAACTATATAGCGGTGAAAGTGTGTACGTCTGTGTCTTGGGTTAGCTGTGTTGAGGCGCTCAACTGTTTATCACTCCCTAGAGCACCATCAAGTAATTTACCCCCAAATATTCATGCACAGTTAGCAACATTATTCTGCTATTTTATACTACCTGGCATACGGAAAACATGCTTGCCAGCCCAGGAAATAAAAAAGAGATAGCAACTGAACCATCAGGCAAAGCAAACAAACTGGTGAGTTCTAGTTTGGGCCTCAATCCAAATTTCACAAAGAACAAAGCTTTATTGTAGAGTACAATTCACCAGGTATAAGGTCTCCATTTTGGTCCTCAGAACTGCTTCACTGGGGGAAGATCACCAGGCCTTCACTGTTTTGGTTTCTTTGAATAAAGAGTTAACGTCACTGACTTATTTTATTTTATTTATTTTTTATTTTATTTTATTTTATTTGCTGACCATTTCCTGACACTAGCTCCTAACAGACCCTTACTCTACCTCATGGGTAGGCAAACTAAGGCCCGGGGGCCGAATCCGGCCCAATCGCCTTCTAAATACAGTCCGGGAATCAGTGTGTTTTTACATGAGTAGAATGTGTGCTTTTATTTAAAATGAATCTCTGGGTTATTTGTGGGGCATAGGAATTCGTTCACCCCCCCCAAAAAAAAATACTCCGGAGTCAGGGAACTGCCATCAGAACAGGGGCGGGAAACAGAGGGGCAGTCGTGTTACAGGGAGCCTCCGAAAATCTTGCGAAGCAGTTCTTCTGGTGATGAGGAAAGCTCCACCTCCAGTGGGGAAGCGGGGAGAGGACCAGAGGATGCTGCTGGGAGCCTCAGCACCGCTCCTGGCCAAGCCGGGCAGGAGGGAAGCACGCCTCTCCCATCGCCCACCCTGCGCAGAGGTCTAAAGAGCAAAGAGGGAAGGAAAAGGCTGGGAGTAACGAGACTTTTATGTTGGGGGAGGTCCAGGAAACAAGCACTTCCAGATTCTGCTAGCAATTGAGGCAGACGTGAACTTGTGGCTCTGCACTGTAAATAGTTTGCACCAAAAAAAACCAACAACCTGTAAAAGACAGGTGACAGAGCCAGCCGTCACAATGGCGCTGTTTAGCATAAAATAAAGACACAGAGAGCCAGCAATATTTTCATGCTTGAATAAAATGCAACTAAATGCGCAAATAAGTGTGGAATGGCATATTATGGGAAACCACCTAAAATGGCATCTGGGGCTATGTACACACATTTAAAGCAGTCCCCTCCCAAGAATCCTGGGAACTATAGTTTGCTAAGGGTGTTGGGAATCGTAGCTCTGTGAAGTCGAAAGCAGAGTTCCCAGGAGTTTTTGGGAATTACATGTATGGTGTGATTGGCAGATGAAGATGATAGACTTTTCGGAGCTAGCTGACCTGACTGGAAGAATCCACGACCAGAAAGAGGAGGAATACCAAGAAGGTTGGAATAAATTTAAGGACTATTTGAACAAATATTGTAAAATAAGAGATTAGAAAACACTTGAAAGTACCAAATAGGCCTAGGATTAAACTAGGATTTAATTAAATAAATTGGATTCAGAACAATAAGAAAAGTGAACAAATTAGATTATAATTGGAAGTATTCTTGTTTAATAATGATATTGGAAAGCTGTTACAATCAGATACAAGGAAGTTCAGAAGGGAGGGACTAGAGGAAGTCAAGTAATATGTACACAAAGTTGGATTTTTAAAGGATTAAGTTTGTTTTTATTGTGTATTTGTTATGGTGGTGGGTGGGAAGGATTTTGTATTGTATGGTTGTTTTTCCTCTGATGTATCTTTTCTTTTTATGTCATTGTTTTGTTTGCTGTTTTGTTATGTGATATTCGTTATAATTCTGGAAAATCTAATAAAAATTTAAAAAATAAAAATAAATGTATGGTGTGAACACAGTCCCTGAGTAAAGCATGCCACTCCGTCCTGCCATGTAACAATGTCAAAAAACTTAAGTCATCCCAGGAGGCAGACAATTGATGTGGCGTGTGGGCGCGGAAATGCAGCAAACGATGTCATTAGAATATAGCTTATGCTTTGCAACATTTCCAAGGAGGAAGGACCTGTGTTTTATCGCAACCTATTTACATATCAAGGAGGGCTCTTAGGAGTGGTCCATCAGCTCGTAAGGTATTTCAGATGCGATGTTCAGCATTAAATAACTTGTCTGAAAGGGGCAGGCATTGTGACAAGTTAAATTAAAACTGAGCGTACATGGAGGGCGGCAGAAGAACTTCGTAAAGCCAGACACCTTTCCCTTCTCTCCCTGTACATGTACAAGGGAAGGCGGCGATCTAAGCAGCCGCTGCTTCAACTTCCCTTTCTCCTCCGCCACCCCGAGAAAAACAACAACAACAAAGGTTTTGTTTTTAATTTTCCAAACTGCTGCAGATGATGAATTCCCTACTGGCCTGCTCGAGTTTCGCTGGTAAACTGATAAATACGGCAAATTAACTAAAACGATTTCACAGGTTTTCAGCTGGAGGCTGATTTTATAGTAAATTAAACACCCGGCTCATGTATACTGTATATCTTTTACAAAACGCTGCATTCAAGAGAACTGACTCAAGAGTAAAAAACAACAACACCACACACACACACAAACCAATACATAGCTATGGATCAGCACCGCTGTTTTGCAATTGCTGCTGATAGATCTTCGGAAGGAACCAGATGCATTGACTCTAAAGGAACAAAGCACAAACTGACCTGGTTTTCAGCAAAGGAGAAGCAGCACCTTTCGCACAGGATCTAACCCTGCTGATACCTACTGATTTTTAAAGTGGTGACCGAGGGGCTGGGCAACTTTTTTTTCTATCTCAAACACCACATTCTGAGCTGGCATGAGACTTCTTAATCTCAGGGTTGTGGGTTTGAGTCCCCCGTCAGGCAACAGATTCCTACATTGCAGGAGACTGGATGAGATGACTCTTGCTTTGTGGAGATTTCCCCCCCCCCCAGCCTGGGCTGGTACCCCTGGTGGGCAGGGCCAAAAAAAAAAAAGCATTGGGAGCAATGGATGTGACTTGTTTAAAATTACTTATTAATCAACAGCAGCAAGAATACTTATTGCAAAGTACTGGAAGACACAAGATTTACCCACCCTGGAAGAATGGCAGATGAAGGTGATGGACTACATGGAATTGGCGGAAATGACTGGCAGAATCCGAGACCAGGGAGAAGAGGCGGTGGAAGAAGATTGGAAGAAATTTAAAGACAATTTACAGAAATATTGCAAAATTAATGAATGTTAGAATGATGTTGGAATGAAGTTATGTGGTTTAAGCAGTAATGATATAAAGGTGTATGTAAAAAAGGATTGATAACAGGTGAAAATGTAAAGTCATAGTATATTAAAGTTAAAGGATCATGAGAAAACAAAGAGGGAAAGAAATTGCTGACTTAAATAATTGAACTGGAATACAAAAAAGGGAGGTATGAGGAGGTCAGGGAAACAAGGATATGAATGTAAGCTATAGAAAGATTGATTCATTTTCTTTTTTTCTTTTTAAGTGTCTTTTATTCTTTTTTCCTGTATTTTGTATTTTCCTTGTATTTTTGTTTTTGTGTAATTCTTTTTTTCTCTGAAATTTTAATAAATATCATTTTAAATAAAATTACTTATCTTCATTACATTTTGAAAGGCTCGGGCCAATGACGAAATGAAAGGGACTTCAGAAATACAGACCAGGAATGAAAAAATCAGGCAGCAAAGTTTCTTAAAGAAAAAGTTTTTTTTTTTAATTTGGATTTTTGTCAGACAAAAAGCAAATAGGGTGCATTCAGGAAAATGAAGAATGCCCGCCCCTCCTTGGGGGTAGCTAACTCATATACCTTCTTGCAAAGCACAGTTCAGCCCCTTGGCATCCCTTTTAGCCAATGATTGACAATTTCCTATGGTCATTGATGCATATTCATTAAAGCTCAACCAATTAATAAATTGGTGTGTCCTTTCGGTTCCAAGTTGCCTATTCCACTAGGTGGCGCTACTGGCTTATAACCTATTTACCAGTTCCTGGAACTGGGCTTGAGCAGGTGTTTACTGGAAGCGCATCCTGTGGTTTCTCTAAGTGGTTAGCTATGTCCTGTTTGTCAGGGGTCGTTTCTCAGAAATGGCTTAACCTCAGGTGCAAGCTACCCTAACCGCATCCTTGCAAGCTAGCTGCCTCTACAAAAGGTGGCAAAGTGGTAAACAGGAGAAAGAGAAATGTGCTTTTAGCTTTTTAGATGGCTCTATAATATGGCTTCAGAGGTTCTTAGCCTGGCTTTAGAGGTCCTTAGCCTGGCTCTCCATTGGTCATCCTGACCTTCAGCCCTGCACTATCTCATCCCGCAACCTGTTCCCTTCACTGGCCAACCAGAAGCTTGCCCAGCAACTAATATTCAGAGGTGTGCTGTCCCCAAGACTGGAGGCGATCTGCAGGCCTGAACTTACAGCCTTATCCTCCATGAATCTGCCTCCTTGTCATTTTGAGTAGATATGAATACCATATAAACCAACCCGGGCTTTGCGTTCATCATCTAAAGCCCATCTTCGTGTGCCTGCTCCACATGTTGTCTGGAGGGTGGCAACATGAGAACGGGGCCTTCTCTGTAGTGGCTCCCCATTTGTGGAATGCTCTCCCCAGGGAGGTTTGCCTGGCGCCTTCATTATACACCATTAGGTGCCAGGTGAAAATGTTCCTCTTAAACCAGACCTTAGGCTGATTAATATACTACGGCCTTTTGTGGGAGGCGGGGTATAGCTTTGTTTTTTAACTATATATTCCTTTTATCCTGCATTTTCATCTGAGCTCTTTGGATGAAGGGTTGTATATGCAAATAATAATAATAATAATAATAATAATAATAATGCCTGCTCCTTGGTCAAAACCATGCTACTGAATCACTTACCAGCAGGGCCAGCTCAAGCCATTTTGCTGCCTGAGGCAAACATCAAGATGGCTACCCCTTCACATTTCATATACAAAAACTAACCAGATTGGCAGCAACCGAACCTTCCTTAAGCACTGGTGATGGGACAGTGTCTTCTACTACATCTGAGTAGCTCACACAAAGCTCTGTCTTCCATCATTTGCCACCCAAGGCAGCCGCCTCACTCTGCCTCATGGTAGGGTCGGCGTTGTGTAACCTGCTCAGTGCCAATTTAAATGCATCACAATAAGAGTCCTGGTTCCTTTCTCCGAGCTGGTCAGCTCCCGTCCGCCTTGAGAGACAATGTACACCGCACCTCCACTGGTGAAGTCAAACCGCTAGCGGCACGTCAACACCAGTTTCAAGTCTCTGTTCCACAACAGACAAAAGCCCGCCCTCGCTAAAAGTTTGCTGTGGCGAGAAGCGGAGACTGGTAGGACCCCGCCATGTTCCGGCTTCGCAGAAGAAAAGATTTCAAAATTCTAAAAGGAACAAAGTGCTGAATTGAAAGTAGTAATTAAATGCCATATGTTAGCACTAACACGTAGGGGA
This sequence comes from Podarcis vaucheri, assembly GCF_965113315.1. Lineage (NCBI taxonomy): Eukaryota > Metazoa > Chordata > Lepidosauria > Squamata > Lacertidae > Podarcis > Podarcis vaucheri. Next base: position 63,862,683 of record NC_138748.1, read on the forward strand.
AAGAAGTTGCTAATTAATTCAGGCAGATTTAGATCCAGGTGTGACACGGACAGATTGCACGCTTGGGGTTTTTGCAGGCTTACAAACAGAGATTTAAAATTTCTCCCTTTCTTCCTCCCCCTCGTCCACCCGCTCGGAATATATTATTAAAAAAAACCACACAAAAAACAACAACCCTTTGATTTATAGAAAAGCTGTTAACTCTTTCCATATGAGTAAAAGCGGCTTATACATCAGCACCCATGTTTACAAATAGATTTCAAGATCTGTTTAGGCCAGACCGATTCTTCCTTTGACCCCCCCAGCTTGAATGCAAGCATGTCTTGAGCTGCACCAGCGGAGAAACATGTTCTTTGGGGTCATCTGGTTTCATGGTGACATCAAGTGATGGACAGCTCTGCCCACATGCCAGGAGGGCCACTGGGGGTGGGGGAGCTCAGAATAAAGCGTGCCGGCCAAATTCTGTTCCTCATTCCCAAAATGTGAGTACATCCTGAGAACACAAGGAAGGAGGATGCAAGACAGTCCTGCCTTCTGCAGCTACAATTTCAGGCTTTTGCACATGTGGAATAGTAATACTACTACTACTAGTAGTAATAATAATAAAAAATCATCATCATCTTTATATCCCGCCCCTCTGACTGGGTTGCCGCAGCCACTCAGGGCAGCTTTCAACAAATATAAAAACATAAGAGGACCCCTGGACGGTTAAATCCAGTCAAAGGAGACTATGGGGTTGCAGCGCTCATCTCGCTTTCAGGCCAAGGGAGCCAGCATTTGTCCACAGACAGCTTTCTGGGTCATGTGGCCCGCATGACTAAACCACTTCTGGGGCAACGGAACACCGTGACGAAAACCACAGCGCACAGAAACACCATTTACCTTCCCGCTGCAGCGGTACCTATTTATCTACTTGCACTGCGGTGCTTTCGAACTGCTAGGTTGGCAGGAGCTGGGGACAGAGCAATGGGAGCTCAACCTGTCACGGGAATTTGAACCGCCAACCTTCCGATCGGCAAGCCCAAGAGGCTCAGTGGTTTATACCACAGCGCCACCCGCGTCCAACAAATACAGAAACAAAATGAAACATCAGAAGGCTTCCCTATACAGAGCTGCCTTCAGATGTCTTCCAAAGGTTCTATAGTTACTCATCCCCTTGACATCTGAGGGGAGTGCATTCCACAGGGTGGGCGCCACTACCAAGAAGGCCCTCAGCCTGCTTCCCCATAATTTCACTTCTCACAGTGAGGGAGCCGCCAGAAGGCCCTCGGAGATGGATCTCAACGCCTAGGTTGAACAATGGGGGGTGGGAGATGCTCCTTCAGGTATACAGGCCTGAGGCTGTTTAGGAAAGACTATTAACAGAGACATCACCTTGCCAACAAAGGCTCGTATAGTTAAAGCTATGGTTTTCCCTGTAGTGATGTATGGAAGCGAGAGCTGGACCAAAAAGAAGGCTGATTGCTGAATAATAATAATATAATAATAATTTATTATTTATACCCTGCCCATCTGGCTGAGTTTTCCCAGCCACTCTGGGCGGCTCCCAATCAGTGTTAAAAACAGTGCAGCGTTACATATTAAAAACTTTCCTGAACAGGGCTGCCTTAAGATGTCTTCTGAATGTCAGGTAATTATTTATCTCTTTGACATCTGATGGGAGGGCGTTCCACAGGGCAGGCGCCACTACTGAGAAGGCCCTCTGCCTGGTTCCCTGTAACTTGGCTTCTCGCAGTGAGGGAACCGCCAGAAGGCCCTCGGCGCTGGATCTCAGTGTCCGGGCTGAACGAAGGGGGTGGAGACGCTCCTTCAGGTATACTGGACTGAGGCCGTTTAGGGCTTTAAAGGTCAGCACCAACACTTTGAATCGTGCTCAGAAACGTACTGGGAGCCAATGCAGATCTCTCAGAACTGGTGTTATGTGGTCCCAGCGGCCACTCCCAGTCACCAGTCTAGCTGCCGCATTCTGGATTAATTGCAGTTTCCGGGTCACCTTCAAAGGTAGCCCCACGTAGAGCGCGTTGCAGTAGTCCAAGCGTGAGATAACTAGAGCATGCACCACTCTGGCGAGACAGTTCACGGGCAGGTAGGGTCTTAACCTAGGTTAACCTGCGCCTCCATGGACAGCTGGTCCTTCAGGGGCACAGTTACCCCATTCAAGACCAGGGAATCCCCCACACCAACCCGCTCCCTGTCCCCCAAAAACAGTACTTCCATCTTGTCAGGATTCAACCTCAATCTGTTAGCCGCCATCCATCCTCCAACCGCCTCCAGGCACTCACACAGGACCTTCACCGCCTTCACTGGTTCTGATTTAAAGGAGAGGTAGAGCTGGGTGTCATCTGCATACTGATGAACACCCAGTCCAAACCCCCTGATGATCTCTCCCAGCGGCTTCATATAGATATTAAAAAGCATGGGGGAGAGGACAGAACCCTGAGGAACCCCACAAGTGAGAGCCCAGGGGTCTGAACACTCATCCCCCACCACCACTTTCTGGACACGGCCCAGGAGGAAGGAGTGGAACCACTGTATGACAGTGCCCCCAGCTCCCAGCCCCTCTAGACAGTCCAGAAGGATGTTATGGTCGATGGTATCAAACGCCGCTGAGAGATCCAGCAGAACTAGGAAACAGCTCTCACCTTTGTCACTAGCCCGCCGGAGATCATCAACCAGCGCGACCAAGGCAGTTTCAGTCCCATGGTGAGGCCTGAATCCCGATTGGAAGGGATCCAAATGGTCTGTTTCCTCCAGGCGTGCTTGGAGTTGTTCAACAACCACCCGTTCAATCACCTTGCCCAAGAATGGCAGATTTGAGACTGGGCGATAGTTGGCCAAATTGGCCGGGTCTAAAGATGTTTTTCTAAGAAGCGGTTTAATGACCGCCTCTTTCAGCGGGTCTGGGAAGGCTCCCTCACAGAGGGAAGCATTCACCACCCCACAGAGCCCATTGCTTTTATCAGCCAGGATGGGCAAGGATCAAAGAGACAGGTGGTCGGTTTCACTTGTCCAAGCAGCCTGTCCACATCCTCGGAGGTAACAGATTGGAATTGATCCCATGTAACAGGACCAGACAGAACTCTAGCACTCTCCCGCCCTGACCCTGCTCCCACGGTGGAGTCTACCTCCTTCTGAATCTGAGCGATTTTATCTGCAAAAAACTTTGCAAAAGCATTGCAGGAGATCTTGGGGTCCCTACCAGGCCCCGGTGGTACAGGTGGTTCTGATAGATTGCGAACCACCTGAAAAAGTCTCCTGCTGCTGTTTTCTGCAGATGCAATGGAGGCGGCGAAGAAGGCCCTCTTCGCCGTCACCATTGCCACTTGGTAGGCTCGACGTTGAGCTCTAGCCCGTGTCCGGTCTGATTCAGAATGAGTTTTCCGCCACCGGTGCTCTAGCCGTCTCAACGATTGTTTCATCACCCTCAGCTCCGAGGAAAACCACGGGGCTGTCTGGGCTCCATGCAATCGGAGAGGGCGCTTCGGAGCCAGACAGTCAATAGCCCTGGTTAACTCCGCATTCCAGCGTGCCACCAGGGAATCAGCTGAAAGGCCATCAACTTGGGATAAAGCATCCCCTACCACTCTCTGGAAGCCAATTGGATCCATTAAGTGGCAAAGAATGGATGCTTTCGAATTATGGTGCTGGAGGAGACTCTTGAGAGTCCCATGGACTACAAGCAGATCAAACCTCTCCATTCTGAAGGAAATCAGCCCTGAGTGCTCACTGGAAGGACAGATCATGAAGCTGAGGCTCCAGTACTTTGGCCACCTCATGAGAAGAGAAGACTCCCTGGAAAAGACCCTGATGTTGGGAAAGATTGAGGGCACAAGGAGAAGGGGACGACAGAGGCGAGATGGTCGGACAGTGTTCTCGAAGCTACCAACATGAGTTTGACCAAACTGTGGGAGGCAGTGGAAGATAGAAGTGCCCGGCGTGCTCTGGTCCATGGGGTCACGAAGAGTCAGACACGACTAAACGACTAAACAACAACAATCAACAGTTACCAGGTGTGATGGCTGTGTCTTACTTCTACTATTGGAGGCAGTCTGCTGGCTTCCATCCCTTCTCCTCCCGTTGCACCTGCCCCAAATCTTTTCTGGAGGCGATTTCCCCCAATGTGGGAAACTCAACTGCATAATTTATGGAGTGTCAAAGAGAGGAAAAGGAAATCCCGTTGCCTGCGAAGAAGCTCGTTGTATAGGGTGATCTGGAGCATGGGCTAAGGCTCATGATATCAAGCTGCACTTTCAGATAGCACAAATGTGTGTTTGAGGGGTGGGGCTAGCTTAATTGGTGGCTGGCATGCCTGGAGGAAGCCCGCCCCCAAGATCATTCCCCCTGCCCACGGCTGGAGTTACACCTGGAGCAACTTTACGAAATACTTGGCAATATTTCACCAATGCCAACAACAATAAAAACAAGTCAGACAATTAACAATCTTGGACGGGTCAGCGAGCCAGCGTTGCAAACATGCTAGCCACAATACGGTTAAAAAACCAAACATTTTTGCATTTTTAGTGCTGTCAAAATGGACAGTACAAAGACTTAATATTCTTCTGAACTTCACAGGATCCATGGAGAAATGAGAAAATGGGAAGCACCATAATTAACCCCCCTCCTCCCCCAAAAAAGAGAAAGAAAAAGAAAGAAAGAACTCCTCTCTTTAACTCTGCAGAGAGATTTAGGGCCCAGTCATCATTTACATTTGCAGGTATTTAAATCTCTAAGTGCATGGCTTCTGCCCTGATTACTAATTAATGAAGAGCAAAGTTGCCTGCTGGAAGGAAGCGGCTATGATTATTTCTGCCATGAGGGAAAAGCAAAGTTCTTGCAATCTAAGAAGGCAGGAGATTTCTTTGACATGCCTCTTAGCAAATTATAGGAATCAAGGGGCCAAGCAAGGCTAGATTAAAAACCAAACATGCCACGGCAGCCGTGCCGCTCCTTGCAGAGGCCTGCTTGGCACAATTCAGACTCATTTAAGCTCGCTGCATGTTTTGCATGTCACAGAGATCCCTCCCAATCAATAGGGCTGCCTTTGACCTGATTTCTGTCCTGCCTTGTGCAACCTGGAGGGAGGAAAGCCAAGGCAAGGTGAATCTGAACAGTGGAGGCTGGTCTCTGAGGGGAAAAAATCTGGCATTGCCTCACCAACCTCAGTTCTTACAGTCAGCCAGGGTGTGGCTCTGCCAGACATTGGCTCTGGCGCCATCTACTGTTGGTCTGCTTGCCTTCCAACCTTCTTCTTGTTGTTGTTGTTGTTGTTTAGTCGTTTAGTCATGTCCGACTCTTCATGACCCCATGGACCAGAGCATGCCAGGCACTCCTGTCTTCCACTGCCTCCCGCAGTTTGGTCAAACTCATGCTGGTAGCATCGAGAACAGTATCCAGCCATCTCGTCCAAAGTATTGGAGTATCAGCTTCAGGATCTGACCTTCCAGTGAGCACTCAGGGCTGATTTCCATGGGACTCTCAAGAGTCTCCTCCAGCACTATAATTCAAAAGCATCCATTCTTTGGCAATCAGCCTTCTTTATGGTCCAGCTCTCACCTCCCGTGCCAAGAGCAAGTATTTTCGCAGCACAACTGTGCTGGAATGTCCACACCTTCTTTGCAAGAGGATAAGAGCATCTCTGAGTGCTCACTGGAAGGACAGATCCTGAAGCTGATGCTCCAATACTTTGGCCACCTCCTGAGAAGAGAAGACTCCCTGGAAAAGACCCTGACGTTGGGAAAGATGGAGGGCACAAGGAGAAGGGGACGACAGAGGACGAGATGGTTGGACAGTGTTCTCGAAGCTACCAGCATGAGTTTGACCAAACTGCGGGAGGCAGTGGAAGACAGGAGTGCCGGCGTGCTCTGATCCAGGGGTCACAAAGAGTCGGACGCGACTAAACGACTAAACAGCAACATCAAGTAGCCAGGACTGGAGTTTAGAAAGCCTATGAATTCTGAATTCTTTGCTCATAGGATGAGCCACTTGGAGAGCGTTACCCACCCCCAGTTTTTTTTAAAAATATTACATATCACCACAGGGACCAACTCTATGGGGCCCTGGTCCCTTCAGCCCCCTCCTTAAAATATTTTTTTGGGGCAGCCACCCAATAGTTTCTCCAAGTTTCAGGATACTTGAGAAATCATTTTATATTTTAATATTAGCATCCTTTGAACTTAACCTTATTTATGAGGTGGCCAAGTGTTTATGAAGTGTTTGTGATCAGGTGTACAATACTTTCCCAGGGGTCTGCAGCCTGCCCACCCCACACTATATCAAAGCCTTGTGATCTCCTTAGCTAGGCTTTCCCATAAATGTGGGCATCCAGGAAGGCTACCGAACGCAGACCACTGGAGGGATGATTTGTAGAATGAAAGGAAAGACACTCACAAACATCCTTTGACCACCTCAAAGGTAACAACAGCAACAACATAAACCCCACATTCTATCCATGAGAATTTTTACAAAACTCTACCTCTTGCTGATTCCCAAATGCAGTGTCTCATTATTTGATGGGAAATGGTCAAAAGGAGACGGAGAAATTTTCTCAGCGAAGTGATTGACTAGAGGACAATTGCATCAACACTCATATTGCCATAGCATACGGGTCATCCCAGCGATTCCGTCCTTTGAATCTTTCCTTCTTCTTTGTGGAGGCAAATGGGAGTTCAAGAGAGGCCTGTGTTTTCTCTAGGCCTGATACAGTGTCATGAATGGGGCCACCAAGCGTCTAATGAGAACATAACAAGAACGTAATAAGAGTCCTCCTGGATTGGGCCAAAGGTCCATCAACATCCTCTTCTCACAGTGACCAATCAGATGCCCATGGGAAGGTCTCAAGCAGGACCCGAGCCCAACAGTTCTTTCCCCACTTATGACTGCCAGCAGAGGCCAAAGGCAGCCATCATAGCTAGTAGCCATTGACAACCTTGTGCTCCATGAACTTGTCTAACCCTCTTTGAAAGCCATTCAAGTAGGAGAGCATCACTACCACTTGTGGAAGTAAATCCTATAGTTTAGCAAACAACACAGCCTGTTCTTCCCAACCCCCAAGGAGGAGGAGAAGAAGGAGAAGGAGAAGGAGAAGGAGAAGGAGAAGGAGAAGGAGAAGGAGAAGGAGAAGGAGAAGGAGACAGGGCAACATTTAAGTATGAAACAGGTTGACCACCTACCGTTGGATTTTTCACTATCTGCCGGTTTCATCTGAATGGGATGATGCATCTGGAAACAACAGACAACAAAAAGAAAAAAGAAAGTAAAGCGGGTTGGAGTGCCACAAGTCAGACATGCTTAATTTTTCATTTGCTTTGGACGTGTTGTAGCCATTGGGGGGAGTTACGTGGGAGGCACGATCAATACTTTGTAGGGAGCATTTGTAGCTCACTGGCAGAACACATCTCGACCGTGTCAGACAGTCCTCGATCCAAACCATGGCATCGCCTAAACATACTGGGTAGAACGGCTAGGAAAGAAGCCTGTGTGATACTCTAATCAGCTCGTGCCTGTCAGCATAAACATTATTTAGCTAGATAGGACAGAGATTCAATCCACAGTATATTATTTAACAGGCTAGCAATCCAAAAGGCATCAGTTCCAAGCACCGTCGGTTTTTCCGCTAAAAGGAAACATTAACAGATTGGTTTAACAGCTAGCAAGCTTTTAAAAAGCTCAAATTATCATCCCACAAGACTCATCCTAACAGATCGGGTTTCAATACTCTGATTATTGTTATTATTACCCACTGAGGGTCAATACCGGCCTTATTTGCACAAGCAAATTGGCATGTTAGGAATGCAGATTGAGTGGTTCTGAACAGATTTCGGTATGTACCTAAGCGGCATTGTGATTCATTGTTTTATCGCCCATTCAATGATCCATTGACTACTTTGGTTCATATGTTTTGGAGCAGTCCCAAAATAGGCCCGTTTTGTAAGGAAGGAAAATGTACAGTCATATTATCTTGGTTTTATAATCCAAGCTGTCCTATACATTTTTAAGTGCAAAGAACAACCACCCTAATTTTAGAACAAACACCACCATATTTACTCTTCTAAAGGGAAGTAAAGTTAGGGTTGCCATATTTCAAGAAGTCTTTTGCTTTTGGGGGGCTAAACTCACACTTGAAATAAATACACAGTTGGTGCCTGGGGTCAGCAGTGCAGTGCACTTGCTGAGACCTGCACCCAACAGAGGACCCTCTGCCATCTTCTGCAGCCTCCTTGCCCTGCTCCTCTTCTACCTCCTTGGTGTTGCTGCGTGCCCACTTCTCCCTTCTAAGCCCGGGAAAAGCATCAGGATCAGGGAGCAGCAGCAGCAACAACAACACCAGCTCTCTTCCCCCCTTCTCTGAGCAGCAGTGCAGGTTGGGTTCAAAGAAAGAGCAACAGAAAGGAGAAATGATGTTCATGTAAGGAGGGCGGCCACCTAAAACCTGGAGCTGGCAGTAGAAATTATTCGGTCGATCTGACAACTCAAAGGACACACGCAAAAAGGAAGGAAGCAATTATAATAGAAATGGTTCTCCAAGTTCTGATATGGAAGCAGTGGCGTAGCGTGGGTTCTCAGCACCCGGGGCAAGGCAAGTAATTTGTGCCCCCTAACCCGTGGATTTTAGCACTCGAGTCTCTTCCGCGCCCCCCAGATGTTGCGCCAGGTGCGGCAGGCCCCCCTGCACCCCCACGCTACGCCACTGCTCCCACCACAAGTCTTCAGGACAGCCATCCGAAGGCTGGCGCGGGGAGAAGGTCTCTCCGCCCCACCGCCAGCCTTCGGAGGAGGTCCGAGGACAGTGGGGTTCCTGCTTCCTCGAGGAGGGCCGGCCAAACGCGCCCCCCCAAATGTTGCGCCCGGTGCGGCCAGCACCCCTGGCACCCCCACGCTACGCCACTGTATGGAAGCCATTCTTAAGGGATGATAGCCGGTAAGAACATAACAGTCCAGCATCCCATGCTCATGGTGGAGAAACAGGATGCTCAAGCAGGAAGCTCACAAAATGGACCAGAGTGCAACAGCACTCTCCTCACTTGCAGCTCCCAGCAATGGTCCTACTCAGAGAAGGACTTGCTTGGGTGTCAACCTGTGCCTGGAAGGATTTATGGAGCTGGTACTTTTTCCTTCTTTACTCCTTTTTGTTTGTTTCTTTCTTTTAGATGGAGGAACATGAATTAGGGCGTGACTGGGAGAGGGATCAGGGGCAGAGGAGGGGGTGCGTGTTGGCATGCAACCAAGGAAACGGGGGCAATTCGCAGGCCCCCAGCTGGCTCCAGCCCACCGGCCGGTGTGCCAGGCGATCTCCAGTCTTTGGTGCAGCATCTGTGACCCGAGCTTCAGATGCTGGGGTATGCTACTCAGCAGAGTAAATACTACTCAACAGAAGTGGCAGTAAATGGTTGTGTGAGCATATTTACAAGCAGTTTATTCAGCATACATCAGGACAAAAGGAAACATGTCCCATCCCCTTCGTGTCCAAGATAGCATAAGCAAAAGCTATACACAAATGGAAGTTCCCAGCAAGTTGTGCTGGAGTGTAAACAGACATGTGACACACAACAGTCATGCCTGTTCCTTAAGGTGGAACGGAATATCCCAACAGTGCGGTGTGGGCGGTCTACCCCGGGTGTTTTCACTGGGGAGGGGGTGACATTTGGCGCGCTGCCTGCCCGCAACTCCCAAGCCTACTCCGAGCTGTCGGGGGGAGGGAGGAGCTGTGCTGTTTTGCCGGTGGCATTCCCCCCTTCCCCCTTTGTTTTGACAGCTGGGGGAAGTTTCAGAGTTGCAGGTGGACGGTGCGCTGAATGTCCGCCATTGGCGGCTTGCTCCACCCTGGCTGCACACGCGTGGCTATCCCACACCTGGGAGGGCACCCTTCGCCCCCTCCCCCCTTGGGAGTGCGCCCGCCCTGGGCAGCACGGGCATATGCTCCGCTGCTGAGAGGGATGTTGGCTTGTGATAGGCTCCTCACTGGATTCAAATGGGCGTTCCAGGCACCCAGATGCCCAGTGTATTGTTGGCCACAACCAACACGTTTGAATGAAGTTAGCATTTAACGAAGTTTGCTGGTGTTTTGATAGCATAGCTGTCAACGTTTCCCTTTTCTTAAGGGAAATTCCCTTATTCTGAATAGGATTCCTCACAAGAAAAGGGAAAAGTTGACAGCTATGTTTGATAGTTAGCACCAATTGCAATCATCACCCTGATGAGGAATGGCAGGCCATTTCTGATACCAAAATGATAATTTACAGAAACTGACAAGGAACAAATGAAAGATGATTATGATAAACGGAGAAATGAACTTGACAACTTAGACAAGAAGAGATCTGGGAGGATAACAACAAATGTGGATAATTGCAACAAATGTGATTAAGAATGTAGAGGTTTACACTTTGAAAACAAGAAAGTGGTTGTCATTTTGTAAATTTAAAAGATGAGATGGGATCTTGCTGGAGTTGACCAAACTGAGGCAGGCATAGCTTACTGTTTCTACTGGCTAAGTGCATGAAGCAGGGTGTGTTCTCTAAAAAGTGGCTACCCGGCCAATGTTCTGCCCCTCCTATTTATTGATAAACTCCTCAAATATTCTTGGAACCCCAAAGGCCAATTTGCAAAAGACAATCCAGCCAACAATATGGAGAAGTCTAACTTTAGCTTGGCCTTGAACCTATGTTTGGATGCACTTATAAAGGTAAAGGTAAAGGTACCCCTGCCCGAACGGGCCAGTCTTGACAGACTGTGGGGTTTGTGCGCCCATCTCACATTTATTGGCCGGGGGCCAGCGCTGTCCGGGGACACTTCCGGGTCACGTGGCCAGCGTGACATTGCTGCTCTGGCGAACCAGAGCCGCACACGGAACGCCGTTTACCTTCCCGCTGGTAAGCGGTACCTATTTATCTACTTGCACCCGGGGGTGCTTTCGAACTGCTAGGTGGGCAGGCGCTGGGACCGAACAGCGGGAGCGCACCCCGCCGCGGGGATTCGAACCGCCGACCTTTCGATCGGCAAGCCCTAGGCGTTGAGGCTTTAGCCCACAGCGCCACCCGCGTCCCTGTAGGTAAATCTAAATGGGCTGATGAACTGAGTCAACATTTCTCAAAGATGTCTTTTCTTCCTCAGAAAATGTCAGAGAGTTTCTTTTTTTCTTGCCCACTGAGAAAAAGGAGGTTGCTTTACAGAATTTCCTCCAGGTATTCTCCACCATTTTGTGTGTGTCAGTTGCCATTTTCTTCCCATAATGCCCTGGAACGGCACTAGTTATGGGACACAGTGGAGGGAGCAATATGGTGTCCAGGCTGTCATTTGTGGCATCAGCAAAGGAAAAGAAACCATCTTGGGGAAAGATGGCCATTTTAGCCAATTCTATCAAGTTTCGTAGTTTGATCTCCACCCCTCCTCCCTGCCAGTCCATTTTTTCCTTTTGTGTTGTTTCTTTAAATTGTATGCCTGAGGGCAAGGACTGTCTTATTATCAATCTTTGTAAGCCAGCCTGGGAGCTGAAAAGCAAGGAAAAAATGCTTCAAATCAGTGAATAAGAAATAATGTGTCCTAAAATTTGCCCCCCCCTCCAATCTTCAATAAGGCTCATGGACTGTCAGGTCTGATTTTCCTCCAAAGCACTTGGTGTGGCTTAAACATGGTTCCTTCTAGGCGCTGCAGCAATGCGCCACAGGTGAGCTGCACAGGGGCACTGACATGGCCGCTGCCTGCACCACAGTATACTTGAGTGCAAAAGTGCTGCCTGTGCATGAGGCAGCGCATGGCACGCTGAAGGGAGTTTCTTTATGGCTCCCCCGCCCCCCCACAGTGCAACACCTAAATTGGCCCTCTTTTCCTTTACATAAGAGGATTCATGTTACAAGCTCCCTTAACCTTTGCAATCACCAATTGATAAGTTAACTGCCTTTAACATTGGATTCAATAAAACATGCACCACTGAGAACCCAAAGTGGGTTTTTACAGAGTCACTGGTTCACATCTTATTATTAAACCCGCAGCTGACCTCCAGAGACTGCAACCATGACAGTACATATTCTGAGCGCTCTGCCAATAAAATATTTAAGAGCGCAAAGGAAGGGGGCGGGCAGGCGGAGAGAAGAGGTGGGTCAGAGGAATCCAAGAAAGGTGTGCAATGAATAAGAAAATTAACGGGACAGAGCGCAAGGAGGGGAAAGCCTTTAGCTTTGCTTCTGCTCCACGCTGAGCAATGGGGAAATAAGCCAAGCATTTTATATCCTTCCTGTCTTACTGCAGGCTATAAAATAATAAAATAGTTCTCTGCTTTCAAAAAAGAAAGAAAGAGAAAAAGCGATTACAGGTGATATATAACTGACTTCAGATTAGATACCTCCAACCTGAAGCATGTCACCGAGATATCATCCCTTATCAAAAAAGCAGTTATTGTAGTTCTACACCATAAAGCAATACACTTATGGTTATCTCTCCAGGTAAGTGGTTTTTGCAATATGTGACACTGGCGTGCTGAAAACAGGGAGGGGTGTGTGTGTGTGTGTGTGTGTGTGTGTGTGTGTGTCATCCCACCTGACCTAAGCTTGCCGATGAATTCTCCAAGAGTGCTTCCCTTGCAGGCAGCACAGACCCTGTGAGAATAACCCCTAAATGTACTTTCTGGAATAAATAGCCTACTAGGGAAGCGGAAGCAAATGTGGCACCCTCTGGGTATTGTAGATTACAATGGTTCTGGGCTTTTATGTATACTGGCTGGGACTGATGGGAGCTGCTGTTAGGATTCTTGCTCCGTGCTTGCAGTCATGAGATTGTTGTCTATCACATGACGGTGTATGTTTTCATTCCAGAGTGTGGGAAGTGACAGAGACAGGATGTTTTGTACTACTGTGTTCCGGAATGTAGGACTATTGTCCTTTCTTTCTTTCTCTTTGCTGTCTGATGAGAAAGAGGAAGGAGCAGAGTCAGAATGCTCCAAGTGTATTATATGTAAATAAAGTAGATTAGCCAAAATGCTGTGCTACTGAGTTCTGTTATGTGAACCACAAATACTCTGCAGGATTCCTAAGTGTGCTAATGCCTTTTGGTATCAGTCACTGTGATGTTCAGGCTAGAGAAAGCTTTTGAAGCTCCTGAACGATCGACCAGGAGGGAGAGAACATGCAATATTTTTTGTCACCATGTCCTGTATGGTGATATTAACGAGGAACCCAGGAAGAAATTAACTTGCTAGTTGCCTTCTCTCGTTGAGTTGGTGTACCTGAAGTGAGTTATTAAGTGAAATATGCTACATCACCAAATTTGCAACAGTTCCACCTTGCAGCAGAAGGAATATATTGATGCTAAGGTAAAGGTAAAGGACCCCTGGATGGTTAAGTCCAGTCAAAGGCGACTATGGGGTTGTGGCGCTCATCTCACTTTCAGGCCGAGGGAGCCAGCGTTTGTCCACAGACAGCTTTCTGGGTCATGTGGCCAGCAGGACTAAGCCACTTCTGGTGCAACGGAACACCATGACAGAATCTAGAGAGCACGGAAAGAATGTTTACCTTCCCGCCACAGCGGTACCTATTTATCTACTTGCACTGGTGTGCTTTCAAACTGCTAGGTAGGCAGGAGCTGGGACAGAGCAACGGTAGCTGACCCCATTGTGTGGATTCAAACCACCAGCCTTCTGATGGGCAAGCCCAAGAGGCTCAGTGGTTTAGGCCACAGCGCCACCTGCATCCATTGATGCTAATGTTACGTGGACTGTAAAGATTTGTAGAAATTTTAACACCTGGCCCTTTGTTTTATGTGCTAACTGGCTTCTTTTAGATAAGGAACAATTGTGGTTGGCTTTGATGTAGATCTCTTTAATCTGATTGCACTGGTTGCGGTCATTATCCATTCCATGATTTGTAGTTGTTGTAACAGTTGCATTTTTTTTGTAATAGTTGCATTTCCATTTTTCTTTGGTTGACACTAGGAATGCTCAGCATGGAATTCCAAAAGAAGGAATAGTCACAGGAAAAAACTCTATTTTCTTACTGCCATGAGCTGAGCCTCTGGAGGGTTAAATAGATGAAGCAAGGCCCTATCAGATTATGTTCTAAACTTCTAAGATGCTTCTTTTTCTGCTTCCTAAGTAGAAGATTTATTTGTGGGTAAGTCACCACATGGTGGCAGCATGTGGCTGAGTGGGCCTGGGGAAAGGCATTCAGGGGCTGGATTGAACCTATGGGCTGTAAGTTGCCGAACCTGGCTTTGAAGCTGAAAAGCACTCAACAACTTTGCCTATGTATGAAGTTCATATAGCAATATCATGTGTTTGTTGATATGACAGAAAGCAAGTTGGGTGAGTAGTTTATTTCAGGCACAAACACACAAAGAAAAAATCTAACAACACGAAAATTAGATTAACCTGGTGGAATTCTATCTGGGAATTTGGCGTCTGTTCTAGTGATTAAGTCATCATTTCCATCAGATTGCTCTAATCAGCTGTCAAATAACATTCTGCAGCCCCATCTGTAACTTGGCATCTGAGATATTCAGTCTTCGGTATGCAAAACCAACACCGCACACAGAAGTCTGCAGACTGGCATTGATCAGAGCCATTAGGTTTGAGTATATTCTGTGTTTCCACAAGGTGCAGCGGTGAGGACTAATTTTTGCCTCTTGTCCCCCACCCCACTTTTTTTTTTAAAGCAAGCTTTGGGAAATAACAACAACAACAACAATATATTACGTATACTCTGCTAATCGGGCTGGGTTTTCCCATCTACTCTGGGCGGCTTCCAACAAGAGATTAAAAATATATAAAAACATCCATCATTAAAAACTTCCCTGCCTTCAGATGTCTTGTAAACGTCAGATAGTTGTTTATCTCTTTGACATCTGAAGGGAGGGTCTTCCACAGGGCGGGTGCCACTACTGAGAAGGCCCACTGCCTGGTTCCCTGTAACTTGGCTTCTCGCAGTGAGGGAACCGCCAGAAGGCCCTCGAAGCTGGACCTCAGTGTCTGGGCAGAACAATGGGGGTGGAGACACTCCTTCAGGTATACTGGGCCGAGGCTGTTTAGAGCAGGCATAGACCCTTCATATGTTTTGGGACTACAACTCCCATGATCATTAGCTAACACGACAAGTGGGCAGGGATGATGGGAATTGTAGTCCCAAAACATATGGCGGTAACCCTGACCCTAACCCTAGTGTTTTTGCTATTTATTTTGCGTTTTTCTTTTTGCGACTCTTTTTTTGTGTGACTGTGTGGGACCCAGTTCAGCTACTGATTGATTGATTGGTGTGACTTTGTTTATTGCTTTCATTTTATGGATCAATGGTTTCGTTAGAGAGTAAAATCCATTCTATGTATCTATGGCCTTGTTAGATAGTAAAATTCACGTTACATTGCTGCTTTAGGGGTTGTTTTTAAAAGTCTGGAACGGATTAACACATTTTGCATTACTTTCTATGGGAAAGCGCACCTTGGTTTTGGAATGCTTTGGTTTTGGAACGGACTTCCAGAACAGATTAAGTTTGAGAACCAAGCCCTCTTCCCCTAGCTTGAGATTCCCAGCCACTAGTATTCAGAGGAGAAAGGATCACAAACTGCTTTGCTATGGACACCGAACTCAAAATGCTACGGTTTGCTTAGCATCATCCGCTCTGCCAGGTGGGTGGCTCAGTGTTTGGAGATTATTAAGTACCAGCCCCCCTGCTACAATAGAGAAAAGCATCATTATTTTCTAGCCAGAACAAGCTTACAGCACAATTGAACAAGGTGCTTCTTTTAGATTTAAAGGGGGGGGGGGGAGAGAATGAGCTGAAAAAACTGCTGAAATGCAATGCGTTTGGAAACGTTCCAAGTCTGCCATTTGCTGCACTCTGTATTTCCATTTGGTTCTAATTTGAATTAAATTGAACATTAATTCGGCTGACTAAAAAAACGAAACCAAAAAACAACAACAACAAAAACCCGACAGCGAAAACCCCACATCGGCAGCATCGCAATGCTGCACTTTCAAATAAAGCTGCTATCCAATTCAAGCGCACATTTCCTGGTAAACATCATCGGTCACTCCTCGTCTATATTTCTCGTTTGATAAACATCCCCACTATCTCATTAACCATCTTGTTATGCTTTTTAAAAGAACTTTCCTTTTAAAAAAAACAACCACCACCAAGTACATACAGTGGTACCTCGGGTTAAGTACTTAATTCGTTCTGGAGGTCCGTTCTTAACCTGAAACTGTTCTTAACCTGAAGCACCACTTTAGCTAATGGGGGCCTCCTGCTGCCACCGCACCGTATGTAACCTGAAGCGTATGTAACCCGAGGTACCACTGTATTAGATCTAATGCCAGTCTGCAGCATTCGAAATGGGGTCAGGCCCAGAATTGACCCATCAGTGTTCACAGGGCACCTTTGGAAAGATTTCATAATTTGGAAGACCAAATACCTAGAACACAATGCCCTAAAAAGTTGCATGTTGTTGAAATTCTGCAGCAAGGAATCTAAATTCTGTAGCAAGAATTTACATAAGACGTTCACATGAATTAGAAAAGCTTCTACAATTTCAATAATTTTACTGTTCTAGAATCGTGCAGGGAAATCAATCCCTGGTGACTGAAACTCTTATTCAGCACTGCTTGTGGGGCTTCTGCAATTTCCTCAAGCAATTTCATGCATGCTTCCTACACTATAGGGTCTAGAACCCAGATTTCCCACTTGAAACAAAGGAAAACGTAAAGTTACATGAACTATACTAGCAGGGTCACTGCGAGAGGCCTGCTCTCTGCTGCATTTCAGCATTACTGTGATTATAGCATACCCCGCAAGGGTCCCCCCCAAAAAACCGGGGCACCCCATTTTCTCATGCGAGTGCACAATGGCCATTTTGAGTGCCACGATCTCATGCGATTTCTCACAAAAATCTCGACCTGAAAAAAATGCTTCCCTTCTAAAACGCGATTTTTGGAGGGGCTGCGATCAGGCACGATGTCCCGAAAGATGTGGTTTGGGGCACCATGCAAGCACATCCCTGATAAAAGCACAGTTTTTGGGCTCCGTGATCTTGCGCAGGTCACATGACTTGTGTGGGAGCATGGGGGGGGGAGTTCTCAGTTTGGAGGCTCAAGATGTTGGAGGGTATGACGCATAGTCATAGCGTAGGACCGTGGATAACTGTACAGCAGGGTTCAGGTGACATACAGCGGGGGGTGGGGGTGGAGAGATCAGTTTCCACCTGCTCAAGTTGAGCTGGTTCCACTGGCTTGGCCTGCTATGGAATTTATGGAGGGAGGGAGGGAGGGAGGGAGGGAGGGAGGGAGGGAGGGAGGAGGCGCCGCTGCTACCGCCACCGTGTGAGGGAGAAGGAAAGAACATGTGTGCTGGCGATCCACACAGCGATTCCCAGACCGTTTGTGGGCCAGATCCAAAAGGCAGTTGGGCCTGATCCGGCCTGTGGGCCTTAGTTTGCCAGCCCATGGTTTAAACATACCAGTAGTTCTGAGGATAATCTTCAGTCTTTTGCAAATCACAGAAGGAAAGAGCTGGGAGGAAGCCCCTGAAGTGCAACACTGCACCATCCAGTTGGCCTGAGCGATACAGTCTGCATCCCTCTCTACTGTACCTTTAACATCATGTCACCAGGCAGAGGAGATCCACCTATCCCAGCTGACAGGTGGGTCTCTAAAGACTGCCTTACAATCCGACATATGCCAGAATGGTAGCTCATTTAGGGTTGTCAATGTCCAACACCTCAGGCCTATTTTCACTGGGAAGAGATCAGCGGGGAGTTTTTGCAACTGCCTTCTGCTCATTAGGTAACAAGCTGTGGAGAACGTTAACAGCAAGCGAGAGTCTGCTAAATCTTGATCTTGCCTGCCAGAGGGCTCCAGGTTCACAACTGACGGTAAACACGGTGGCCTGCATCACCACTTGGTATAGGGAACGGGTGTCTGAACACACCACTGCTTCTCAGCAGACCAAGTAATTGACCCCATGGGCCCTGGTTAAGCAACAGGCAACCATGGCAGCTTCTCTTGCAGAGAAGTGTTGTGATTCGAAATCAGCTGTACCAAATGCCGGCCACTTTGCTTTTGTGGGCTGCTTTTCAACAACAACCATTTCTTTAAGCACATGAATGAACTTTCGGTCTCATCCTGACCATGAGCAGGAGCCAGCGGGACTCAGCCACACATCAGCAAATTCAGGTTGGGCAACTACAACTGCCTTGCCCAAAAATCGACTTCCCAAAAGATAGGGTTTTTCCATAAGGAAAGCGATGGGCAAGTGCACTGGATAGGGTGGGATAACATGCGCTCAATACAGTGTCATCTTACCTCTTTGAATAATAATAATAATAATAATAATAATAATAATAATAATAATAATAATAATTTATTTATACCCCGCCCATCTGGCTGGGCTTCCCCAGCCACTCTGGGCGGCTTCCAACAAAATATTAAAATACAGTAATGCATCAAACATCAAAAGCTTCCCTAAAAAGGGCTGCCTTCAGATGTCTTCTAAAAGTCTGGTAGTTGTTGTTCTCTTTGACATCTGGTGGGAGGGCATTCCACAGGGCAGGCGCCACCACCGAGAAGGCCCTCTGCCTGCTTCCCTGTAACTTTCCCCATCTGCCTTGCCCCACCCTCCAGCCCTGGGAGCCATCATAAGAGAGCTGTTTCCAGAGGAAGAACTGAGGAGTAAAAGACTCTGTTTGCCACCGGGGGAGCTCAGGTTCACCTCCAGCCCAAGGAACCTCCAGAAGGAATTTGCTGCCACGGGCATGATGTGTATATGTCTTTTCATAAACTGAATAGAAGGGGAGATTATGTGTATGAATTCATCAGTGCTTAGCTTTTTTTTCGGCTGCTATTTTGTTAATGTTGTTAATATCGTTTTATAGATCATGAATGCTGTAGCACTTTGTGAATTCCTATAATGACTTCTGCTGTAATTGTGATGTTTAGCTTATTTTTTCTAGCTACTGCTTTGTTAACAGTGCTTTATAGATTGCAGTTGTTTCACTGACGGTTTGTTAATTATTCAATGTGATTTATGCTGTATTTGTGACATTGTATTATATTCGTCCATGTTCATGTTACTGTTTCTAAGCTGCTCTGGGATTCATTTGAATGAAAAGCAGCATAGAAATATAATAAATCAAATCTTGGGCAACCAAGATGGAAACCAAACCTGATGAGGGGCTGTTGAGGGAGCTGGGTATGTTTAGCCTGCGAAAGAGGAGACCGAGAGGAGATATGATAGCCATCTTCAACTGTCGAAAGGGCTGTCACACGGATGATGGAGCAAGCTTGTTTTCTTTTGTCCTAGAGCAGCGGTTCTCAACCTGTGGGTCCCCAGATGTTGTTGGACTACAACTCCCATCATCCCTGAGCTCTGGCCTTGCTAGCTAGGGGTGATGGGAGTTGTAGTTCAGCAACATCTGGGGACCCACAGGTTGAGGCAGGCTGTTCTAGAGGGTAGGGTTCAAATTACAAGGAAGTAGATTCCAAAAGTAGAGACATCACCTTGCCAACAAAGGTCCGTATAGTAAAAGCTATGGTTTTCCCAGTACTGATGTATGGAAGCGAAAGCTGGACCATAAAGAAGGCTGATCGCCAAAGAATTGATGCTTTTGAATTATGTTGCTGGAGGAGACTCTTGAGAGTCCCATGGACTGCAAGAAGATCAAACCTCTCCATTCTGAAGGAAATCAGCCCTGAGTGCTCACTGGAAGGACAGATCCTGAAGCTGAGGCTCCAAGACTTTGGCCACCTCATGAGAAGAGAAGACTCCCTGGAAAAGACCCTGATGTTGGGAAAGATTGAGGGCACAAGGAGAAGGGGACGACAGAGGACGAGATGGTTAGACAGTGTTCTCTAAGCTACCAGCATGAGTTTGACCAAACTGCGGGAGGCAGTGGAAGACAGGAGTGCCTGGTGTGCTCTGGTCCATGGGGTCACGAAGAGTCAGACACGACTAAACAACAAACAGATTCCAACTGAACATCAGGAATAACTTTCTGACAGTAGGAGCTGTTTGACAATAGGATGGACTCCCTCAGAAGGTGGTGGGCTCTACTTCCTGGAAGTTTTTAAGCAGAGTTTGGGTGGCCATTTGTCATGGATGCTTTAGCTGAGATTCCTGCATTGCAGGGAGTTAACAGGTAGATGAACTGACCCATTGCAGATGAACTGACCCATTGCAGATGAACTGACCCATTGCACTTGAGACTAGATGACCCTCCAATGCTATGATTTTATGATTCTGTGAAATCAACTCAAACAAATCAGGATGAATGCTAAGTAATCCAGTCCTTTGGAAGGACCCTCTGCCGCACTTGCTTATTGCCACCCAATACTTCTGCTTTCTCTACAAGTGAAACAGCCATTCTTTCTTTTCTAATAAACGCCCTGACTTTGAGAAATGACAACCTCATTTAATGATTTACACTGCTCTATTAAGCAAACACATTTGAGGCATTTAATCTTCTCTTTGCTTCCTACCCAAACAGTTTTGGCTCTGGGGCACAAGGGAGGTCAGGTACAACAGAGGTATGGAAAGGAGTGTGTGGGGGGGTTGATACTGTGATGGAAAATTCCCCCACTTCACATTCATGTGTAAACACCCATGATTAAGTATCACTTCTTCAAACAAATGAGCCTTTACAAAAATTCATTTAATCCTAAAATAGATATTCACTCGGATTCGACAGTTGCACTGGAGATATTGCCCCTAGGCGACTTCATATTATCCATGCAAAATGCAAACCCTTTTAAAAAAACAGGGGAGGTAAATGCAAGTGAGTTAAGCCCAGAAGAAACCGGGTCATGTCATCTGCTGCGGCAACAACTTTTGACAATATATTCCACGGGCTGTTTTGGCACTTCTTTTGTGGTTTTCTGGTGTGCCGTGGTCATAAATAGCTTGATGGTCCATTATAGTGAACAGGGCCGTCCATTATAGTTAATGGGGAACTGCCTCACCAATCTAAACCTGCCCTCAGCCAGGTTTTTAATGTTTTTAATGAGACAACATTAAAAACTTCCCGATACAGGGCTGCCTTCAGATGTCTTCTTAAAAGTCATATAGTCACTTATCTGCTTGACATCTGATGGGAGGGCGTTCCACAGGGTGGGTGCCACTACCGAGAAGACCCCCTGCCTGGTTCCCTTCTTGCAGTGAGGGAACCGCCAGAAGGCCTTCAAAGCTGGACTTTGGTGTTTGGGCTATACGATGAGGCTGGGGACGCTTCTTCAGGTATACAGGATTAAAGCTGTTTAGGCCTTTAAAGGTCAGCACCAACACTTTGAATGGATACCAGGTACCACTGTTGATTATGTTGTATATACTTGGGACACCTTCCACCCTACTGCCTTCTCTCCTTATTTTGGGGGCCAGGATGCAAACATTGTGTGTGTTTGAAGCATGGCTGCAAGTGTGCCGTGGGAAAGCTGGCACATCTTTCATCTGATCTATATCCCAGTCTGCTTCCAAAGCCCTAAGAAGCTGACAACACATTACAGGGGTACCTCAGGTTACATACACTTCAGGTTACACACTCCACTAACCCATAAATAGTGCTTCACGTTAAGAACTTTGCTTCAGGATGAGAACAGAAATCGGGCTCTGGCGGTGCGGCAACAGCAGGAGGCCCCATTAGCTAAAGTGGTGCTTCAGGTTAAGAACAGTTTCAGGTTAAGAATGGACCTCCGGAACGAATTAAGTACTTAACCCAAGGTACCACTGTATTTAAAACTTTTAAAAAATAAATAACTTAAGAAATCTAGCGTTACCCAATTTTCTACTAGCGCCCTGTGAATTAAGAAGAGCCTTTCTGCCTCTGTCCAAAAGCCTGTCAAACTAAGCTTTTTAAACAAAACATTTTGCTCTGCATGATCAAGTAGCTCTGTGTAACTCCCAAACTTGATCTCTTTCCCACCAATATCAAACCCTCCAAGTGTCCCTATTTTCCAGGGACATCCCTGATTTAGAGAAGCCATCCCAGTTTCTAATTTGATCCTGGAATGTTCTGCTTTTCCTTAGGATGTCCCTATTTTCATTGGAGAAATTTTGGAGGGTATGAATTCATCCAGCCCCCGAGCCGTCTGAAGGCAATCCTGTATAGGGAAGTCTTTTTTAATGTTTACTGGGACGCGGGTGGTGCTGTGGGTTAAACCACAGAGCCTAGGACTTGCCGATCAGAAGGTTGGTGGTTCAAATCCCCATGATGGGGTGAGATCCCGTTGCTCAGTCCCTGCTCCTGCCAACTTAGCAGTTCGAAAGCACGTCAAAGTGCAAGTAGATAAATAGGTACCGCTCTGGCGGGAAGGTAAATGGTGTTTCCGTGCACTGCTCTGGTTCGCCAGAAGCGGCTTACTCATGCTGGCCACATGACCCGGAAGCTGTACGCCGGCTCCCTCGGCCAATAAAACGAGATGAGCGCCGCAACCCCAGAGTCGGTCACGACTGGACTTAACTGTCAGGGGTCCCTTTACCTTTACTTTACTTATGTTTTTATATATGTTGGAAGCTGCTTCGACTGGGGCAAACCAAATAGTAAAATTATCTTTATGAAATGGGCTCTCCCAATTTTCATCAGAGAAATGTTGGCGGGCATGCAATATACACTCACCCAATAAATACACTTTATATACATTTTATTTTTCTTAAAAATAGGAATGGTGTCATTATACCTCAAGGCCATAGAATAACTCATACGTAAGACAGGAACTGAGTTCTGGTCTGTTTGTCCTTGGCCTATGCCTTTTCCAAATCAAGAACTCTCTAGCTAGATTATCTTGTGGTGCTTTTTTGTTTGTTTGACATTTCTTCATCTTTTCAATAGATTTTTTCTGCTTCATGCACTCTCCTCAAGGTCACCTTGGACCACTGAGTGACTTAGTTCATTCATTGTGAATAAGGTGCCATGCTAACAACAACATTGTAGGTTTTCTGCCCCAGTTATAAAATTGCAATTTATCTGTTCTTTCTATATAATAGCAAAAGGCATCAAAGATATTTAAGGAGCATAATCAAGCTTAGCCTGTAATAAGAAAAAAACAACAGCCCAATTTGTCACATCCTCTGAAATGTTTCAAGTGTGAAGTCGAGGCTGTGAACTATGGAGAATTTCAAGTTGCTAAGGCCTACGCCCATTCCATTTGGATAATTAACAGAAGTGTTACACCTTTAAATCACAGACCCTCCAAGTGTCCTTATTTTCCAGGGACATCCCTGATTTAGAGAAGCCGTCCCAGTTTCTCAGAATGTCCCTCTTTTCCTTAGGATGTCCCCATTTTCACTGGAGAAATGTTGGAGGGTATGGAGTTATCTGTCCCCTGACCTGTCTGATGGTGATCCTGTATAGGGAAGTTTTTTTTTAAAAAAAGTTCAATGTTTTATTATGTTTTTATACATACTGGAAGCTGCCCAGAGTGAGATGTGTGGGTTTTAAATAGCAAAATTATCATTGTGGAATGGGACGTCCCTATTTTCATTGGAGAAATGTTGGAGGATATGAAATCAAAGGAGTTTATAAACTCTGTGTTGCATTGTGCTTGTGGCAGTGACAGAAGGATCTGACATTGATCGCTGAGCTGGCACAGAGTATTCTGTGACAACACGCTGGAACAAAGCACCCAGCTACAAAAGGTGCACAGTCCAGATTCTGTTGGAAGGGGTAGTTGTCAGTTTGGCCGAGATGAAAACTTCACAGAGGTCCAATGGGAGAATGAGTTGTGAGGGGCAGATTAATAACTCACTCAGTGTTGAATTCTAGCTCAATGCAACCTAGCTTCCTCTCCTTTTCCCTTTTCATTCTTGAATGGCATTGAGGATATGAAGATATAAAACCACAGAATTGGAAGGGACGCCGGGGGTCATCTAGTCCAAACCCCACGCAATGCAGGAATCCTGTCCACAGTCATCCCTGGGGGGGGGCCCTCTCAAACCACCAACCTTCTGGTTAACAGACAGACCCATTGTGCTATTGTGCCACATGAAGCGGCCTGGGTGCTGAGTCAGAACATTTGTACAGTGGTACCTTGGTTTACGGGACGCGGGTGGCGCTGTGGGTTAAACCACAGAGCCTAGGACTTGCCGATCAGAAGGTTGGCAGTTCAAATCCCCGCGACAGGGTGAGATCCCGTTGCTCGGTCCCTGCTCCTGCCAACCTAGCAGTTCGAAAGCATGTCAAAGTGCAAGTAGATCAATAGGTACCGCTCCAGTGGGAAAGTAAACGGCGTTTCCGTGCGCTGCTCTGGTTCTCCAGAAGCGGCTTAGTCATGCTGGTCACATGACCCGGAAGCTGTACGCCGGCTTCCTCGGCCAATAAAGCGAGATGAGCGCCGCAACCCCAGAGTCAACCAGGACTGGACCTCATAGTCAGGGGTCCCTTTACCTTTACTTTACTTATGTTTTTATATATGTTGGAAGCTGCTTCGACTGGGGCAAACCAAAAAGATGTGTGGGGTGTAAAAATAGTAAAATTATCGTTTCCGTGCGCTGCTCTGGTTTGCCAGAAGCGGCTTAGTCATGCTGGCCACATGACCCGGAAGCTGTATGCCGGCTCCCTTGGCCAATAAAGCGAGATGAGCGCCGCAACCCCAGAGTCGGTCATGACTGGACCTAATGGTCAGGGGTCCCTTTACCTTTATCTTGGTTTACAACCACAATCCGTTCCGGAGGTCCGGTTGCAAACCAAAACAGGTTGTAACCCAAGGCGTGCTTTCACCAATGGTGCCTCCCCCCCCCCCAAAGGATTGTAATTCAACAGAAATGGGTTGTAATCCAAAAAGAGAGATACGCACTTCCGGGTTTGACGTGGTTGTAATCCAAAATGGTTGTAATCCAAAACAGTTGCAAACCAAGGTACCACTGTAGCTTGGAGTACCTGCTACTCTGAATGACCTCAGGCATCGACCTTCCTCTCCATGTTAACCCAACCCTCCCTACATGGTTGTGTGTATGAGCCCATGCCTTGCTCATTACTGGTCCCAGTGTAGTGTGTGACGGCCCCAATGCTCACTCATTGTGGTCCAGAAAGGTGACTCATCTACCCTAAATTGCAGATTTGAGGATTAAACCTGGGACCTTCTGTATTAAAAGCATTTGCCCTCCTGCTGAGCTCTGGTCCATCCTCAGCAACAACCAAACTTATTCTTAAACCATAATAAAAGGTGCATTTGGGTTGCACTCAGCTGAAACACCCAGTGGGAATGTTAAGGCCTTTCACTCAGCTTGGTGAAATTCTTCAGATCACACCTTCCTTTGTATTCTCAGGTGGAATTGCTTGCTCACTTTCATCCAGAACTTTTAAATAATGGCATATCAGCCGAGCACAGTCAAATACAATTCCTGCCTCTCGCTGGTGTGACTGCGCGCCACAAATGCACGGCCCTTGAGGAAATGGATATTTCATCAAACACCTTTGTCGCTGTGAAGCTAAGTTGCTCCCTGGAAGACGTTTCATCACTTTGGTTTTAATAAAATCTCAGGACTAAACACATGACGCCGCGCAATATTCCAGCAACACCTTGACTCTGAGGGATTGTCAGGATTTGGCAACAAAACAATTCAGTGGTCCTCTAGAGGACATCGGCTTGCGTGATGGGCAAGAACAGAACCCGAAGTTGCTCTTAGTCATTCAGATCACTCACAGGTAAGAGAAAGGAAGAAGGGTTGTTGAGCCTCACAATTCCGTCTGGGAACAGAGACAAAAGATTTATATTAAGAATAAATGAGGAGAATTGGCAGCCGGTGCCCATGGAACAGAGAGGGCAGGGGACAGTTGGGACCAATAAGAGGTGAGACCAATGGCTGGTTGTAAGTTAGGAGGTAGCATGGTTGGGGCTGGCTGAGAGAAGATAGAGGCTGGAGGCGCAGTGTCCCATTTGCCGCAATGGGCCATTCTCCACAGATGAGGGGCTATTGTTGTCAAGATTCATCTATTTCTGGTGGGGTGTTTTGGCCATTCTCCCATGGCACCATGGTGCTTGCATTGTTCTGGCTCCACCTATGGTCATTGGTTCTGGCTTCACCTATTGTCATTGGGTCTGGCTCCACCTACTGTTGACCTCCTTGCCTTCAACTCTACCAATCCCAATGGATGCCATCCTCCACTGGGTGGAGTTCATGGCACACACATTATTTCCCCCTAAAATAAAAATCCCTGTGGAAATCTCCATATGTAAGTTACCATTGACAATGGGTGTAGGGATTTCCCCTGGGATCTTGGCCTGCCACAGGGCTGAGCTTGATTGGAATCAGGGAAAGGAGCTGTGTCTGCTTTTTTGAAACTAAAAGTTACGTTTAAAGGACACACCACATCTAACATGGTCCTCATTCTTCTGCTTCCCAAGCCTTCTGCTGGCATTTTACAAGGAACTTAATCCCTTTTTTATCATAAAGTGGGGAGGCAGTTCCGATCTGCTCTGCTCCAGCAGAAATGACAGAGACCAATCAGTTCGTAAGATGCACTGACAAATTGTTTGTGCCACACATCTTTCTTCTCCCGGAAGGGAAAACACATATGGATTCTCTTTTCTTCCTTCCTCATGCTTCTCGATAGCCCATCTCCGAGTTACAACAGGGACAACAATGCAAGATTGATTGCCGGCAGATTTAATGCCATTCTTAATGACATCTTGTGAAGATTAGGAAGTTGTTGGAATCAGATATCAGTAAAGACCTGGGATTGCTTTGTGGAGCTGGTCTGAATTAATTAATGGGTAGCTTTCCTTTGATATTGCTTTGATATTCGGCTTGATGCCAGTTAAATCTCAAATACAAAGGAAACTTCACTTTGTTTATGCCTTCTTAGGATTTTGTTTTTAGCCTGGAGTTTTCTGTCTAGTGGTCTTTGCCCTTTCTCTTTTTAACTCTGTCTATCCTGTGCATTTACAAGATGTTTAAAAGCAGAGCAATGTAGCAACATTTTCTTTTTTTAATGACTGCCCTGTTCACAATCATCACAAGCTAGATTCCTTGAGGCCACCTCGCCAACAACTCACAATAAGTTAGGGCACTTCCTGGCTCTTGCTATTTTCAGGTGAGATTTCAGGCAGGATTCAAGACCTATAAATTCAAATTGATTTGAAGCTCTTGTGCAACAAAGAAGCATTCCCCACCCCCTCAAAAAGCACCAGTCTTTTTTTGGTAATGAAAGTGACAGAGACATGTACTGGAAAATGTGAGATAACATTTGCTTGTGCGACGTCATCTAACCAATCAGGATGAATGCTAAAAATACCGGTCATCTGGAAGTAAGAATGGATGAAACTGTAAATTTCGGTTTCTCTACGTTTCTCATTTTTTCCAATCTAAAGTTCAGCTCTCCATATTTCCACATTTTGTGATACTTTTTTTCTTTCTAAAAAAGAAGTCCTCGTAAACATTCATCAGCATTTAAGTTTCCTTTTTCCTAATATACACGTTCGTAACAAAATGTTGCCTAATAAACACATTTTTGCAAAACTGCTTTTGCCTAATGCAATGCATTGCTGTATGTTCACTTGGTAGAGTATAAGACTCTTAACAAGGGTCATGGGTTCAAGTCCCAGGTTGAGTGAAAGATTCCTGCATTGCAGGGGGTTGGACTAAATGACCCTTGTGACCCCTTCCAACTCTACAATCCTCTGATTCTACTACATTTATGCACACTTTGCTTTAACACATGTGTGAGGAATCTCTGGCCTGTGGGCCAAACGTGGCACACCAGACATCTCTGTTTGGCCTGTGAGGCTGTTTTGGAGAAGCCATCACCCACCCATCAAACACACTCCCAACTCCCCATCAGGAATTAAGCAGGTGAAGTGGAGGGGGAGCAGTTTCCATTCAATGGCTCTCTGAAATTTAAAAGAGCTGTGTGGGTTGGCCCGCAAAACCCTTTAGAAGCTGATTTGTGCGTCTTCTTTAAAGTTCTGAAAGGGGAGGTATATGAAGCAGAATAGGGAGGGATGCGGGTGGTGCTGTGGTCTAAACCAGTGTTCCCTAACCTTGGGCCTCCAGCTGTTTTTGGACTACAATTCCCATCATCCTTGACCACTGGTCTTGCTAGCGAGGGATGATGGGAGTTGTAGTCCAAAAATAGCTGGAGGCCCAAGGTTGGGGAACACTGGTCTAAACCACTGAGCCTAGGGCTTGCCGATTGGAAGGTCAGCGGTTCGAATCCCTGCAACGGGGTGAGTTCCTGTTGCTCTGTCCCTGCTCCTGCCAACCTAGCAGTTCGAAAGCACGTCAAAGTGCAAGTAGATAAATAGGTACCACTCCGGCAGGAAGGTAAATGGCGTTTCCATGCGCTGCTCTGGTTTCTCCAGAAGCGGCTTAGTCATGCTGGCCACATGACCCAGAAAAACTGTCTGTGGACAAATGCTGGCTCCCTCGGCCAGTAAAGCGAAATGAGCGCCGCAACCCCAGAGTCATTCACAACTGGACTTGACTGTCAGGGGTCCTTTACCTTTAGGGAGGGAGAAGTGTTTACTTCACCATCACAAGGCACAAAGCTACTCCCAAAGGGATTTCAAACACTGTGCTTTGAAGTCCCAGCAACTGGGGCTCTAAAGCGCAGCAACCCCTGACACCGCTATAGTTGGCCCCACCCACCTGCCAATGAGTCAGGAGAAAATGATTTGACCCACCAGCCAGAAAAGGGTTCCCACCCCTGCCCCAGTATAGACATTTTTGTCCCTTTTTTTTTGGCACAGGAACACCGTTAAAAAATGTGAAGTGTAAATTTTGAAGGATGGCTGTGCTTCGTTTTGCCAATTGATTAGGAAAGTGCAGAATATGTTTACAGTGGACGTTTGGGTTGCGAACGTGATCCGTGCGGGAGGCACGTTCGCAACCCGCAGCGCTCGCAACCTGCAGTGCCACATCTGCACATGCGCGGGTTGCGGTTTGGTCTTCTGCACATGCACAAAGCGTGATTTAATGCTTCTGCCCATGCATGACAGCCAAAACCCAGAAGTAACCAGTTCTGGTACTTCCGGGTTTCAGTGGGTCCGTAACCCGAAAAAATGCAACCTGAAGCATCTGTAACCCGAGGTATGACTGTACCTTTAAATGCCAGCTGAATCAAATTTCTCCCACATCCCTTTCTGGAAACAGTCTCACAGCTTTAAATGCAAACAGACTCCCTATACAATGTATGTACATCCCCAATAAACTGCTTGCCATCCCATTATCAAACTTTCTTCGGGGACATAGAATCATAGAGTTGGAAGGGAACCTTTTGCCCATCGTGCGAATCAAAACCTGGAGATTAAGTGTCTCATGCTCTACCAACTGAGCTATCCCAGGAACGAGCGATAGACGCTTACCATTTCTTTAAAAGAAAACCTTAAGACTCTTTGGTTTCCATCAAGAACACACAAGACACGTTGCAGTTCTCTATGACCTGCAAGTGCCCACGCCCAATAGGGGTCAAATGTGGCTTGCTGCAATCAAAGAAGCACAATTTTGCACCGGTTTTTAGGAGTCTGAGCTGAGGCACACATCCTCGACAAGGAAGCTGAATTTAATTACCCCCAAATAGAATTTAAAGCAGGAGTTTGGGATTAACACCTCTGCCCTTTCAGAAAGCACCAGGGGATCTTAAACAACTACTAACAAATGAACGCGAACAAGACTCTATTTCTCATCCAGCATATGGCACCTCCGGCAGCACAGCACTCCTTCAACACCATGCTGCGGCGCTGGTTCATTGCCGATGCACATGGCAGCATGCCAGCTCCCGACTTGCTCACGCTACAGCTGGCAGCAACCTGGCTTGCCCTCGGAAGCCTCCTGTCCAAGTAGCAATTAGACTTTGCTACCGCAGGCCCGAGAATTATTCAGCCTAAAGCAGCAAAGCTACAGACCACTTAGAACAGACTTTCAGGAGGAGAAAGGGTAGAGGTGGAGGCGGTGATGAAACAATCTGCACCAAACAGCCAGGGCCGGCCCTGCTATTAGGCAAGATTGACGTGTGACCTCCTCCAGTGGCAGATGCTGAGGAGCAATGGCAGCACCTCCCTGGCTGTTCCTCCTGAGCTTCCTGGCTGTGATCCCTTCTGTTGGGAAGACCGAGCTGTGTGCGCACCATGCAGCCTGCCCAGTGGCGTAGCGTGGGGGGTGCAGGGAGGGCCGGCCGCACCGGGTGCAACATCTGGGGGTTAGGGTTAGGGGGCGCAAATCCATGGGTTAGGGGGCGCAAATTACTTGCCTTGCCCCGGGTGCTGACAGCCCACGCTACGCCACTGAGCCTGCCCTAAATGGCCTGCTGCCGTCAGGTGTGGCAGAGGGTGCTATCCTATGACCAGTATTGAAGTAAGATTAATCTGCTAGTCCAGTTGGCTCCTGCCCGTGGGCCCCTACCTTGTCCTTCATCTCGGGCAGCAAAATACCATGAGCTGGAATTGTAAACATCACTTTCCCATTGTGTAGCTGCTTAATGACACGGCAGTCTCCTTGACCTTAGAAGTGGCCACTTGATGGTAGCCCAAGTCATCCTTGGCAATGCTAGAGTGGAGACATGCATTATATCAGGGTAGCCAATCTGACACGCTCCAGAGGTTGTTGGGCTACAACTTCCATCATCCCTGGCCATTGGCCACGCTGGCTGGGGCTGATGGGGACTTTAGTCCAACAATGTCTGGAGTGCACCATGTTGACTACATCGGTTATACAGGGTGAAGGTTCCCCAAGCTGCTTTTGTCACATATTGTGTGTGTGTGTATCTGTGCTTGTGTGAATGCAGACCATGAGCAGGAGAGAATCAGCAAGCAGGAGAAATCCCCCTCCTGTAGATTCTGTCCTGCAGTGCCTTGTTGGCCGCCATTTTGTCTGCGTTTGCCCTAGGCAGGTTGTAATCCCTGCTAGGAAGGGAAATGACTTGGGAGGAGATATTGTGGGGATAACTGAAGCTTGCCTCCACCAAGTTGGTGTCCACATGTTTTCGACAGTTTGTTAGACAGCTGTGCCGGATGAGGCTGATGGGAGTTGTAGTCCAAAACGCGCCAGGTTGCTGAATTTACATTTATCTACACGCCCATCTGCTGCTCCAGCATTAGCAGTGCCTGGTAATCATGTTTGGATGTTTACCGAGATAACATGCTCTTCTGCCCTGACTTTCCTCAGCTATTTACAGAAATAGATGCCAGATATGTAACTGGAATAGAGATGATAAACTCCGGAAAGGTCTAGACTTTGAGGCTTCTGTAGGTCAGGGTCCTGTGGAAGCATTTAAGATCCCTCAGAATCCTTATTAGATAAGGACTGAAGTGGATGGGCAGGGGGTTATGGGAGTTGGGTGCTATTTCAGACCTCCTAAATGCTGGTTTGGACTTCTGACATGTGAGTAAATAGCCGAGTCCGAACTATTTCTAAACTGAATTCTGAGAACTTGATGATGAATTGCGTCTGCTGATAACCCTCCCCTACAGCTCAGCCAGTTCTGGGTCAAGCAGCATCTCCTGGCATTGAAATCAGATATTTTGTCTTATGCTGGTGTAGAGGGAGGTCAGGGATGCAGTGTAAGCAAGGTCGCTGGATCAAAACCCTAACAATAAAATATTCTTTCTCCCTCCACATCCCCGTGTCTCGCATCGAGACCTTGCAGTTCGGAAGCATCAGTTTATGTGGCATATAAACACACTTGTAAAAGATTTTTATGAGATGTTTATGGTTCCCAGCTGCTATCACCACCCTTCATGCCTCTCATCATTAAATCCTTCTCCAAAACGGCATTGGCAGCCCAATATAGGTTTTTTTTTCTCCACACCCTAATTTGCGGCCAGCATCATTAAAGGAGGTTAATGCCGGCCGTGAGCGGTTCCCGTTTGCCGCCTCCATTTCTGAGGCCTGCAACGTTGTTTACCATTTGCCTTCCTAATCTCATTGATGTTGCAAAGGCGTCCGAGGCAGCGTCAGGGGTGGCTGTCTCACAAACACCCGCTCATTAGCCAGGCCAGTTTTAATAGCATGTGTCGTGATGCTAATGAGGCTGCTGGAAAAGTTCTGTACTTTCCACTTTCGGGTGTCAGTGAAGTGGCTGATACCAGCCCAGTGGGCAGAGATGCGTTTAAGGACCTTCACCCATCGCCGGCTCGCTTTGGCTAAGCGCCACCACAGACCAAGGCCGGGCTTTTAAACTGTAATGGCCTGGGACTCGGAACCAGAGGAGCCTCAGTCTGCACCAGATCCTTTGCCTCAGGCATCATCTGAACCAAGTCTGGGGCCTGATCCTGAAGAGTCCCAGTCTGCACAGGTTCCCCTGCAACAAACACCAGCTGGGCCGAGTCAGGGGCCTGAGCCTGCCCTGGCTCCAGATGCGGGGATTACCTCGTTGCCTTCAGCTGGGCCATCACTTACAGCTGCTCCACTACTGGTTGGGTCAGGGGAGACTGAGGCGGCCTCTGGGTCTAGTAACCCACTGACATCTCCCGAGCTGCAGAGACTAAGGTCTGAGAGAAGGAGAGACCTGAGTACTCGCAGGAGGAGTGCTTACCTTCAGGAGAAACAGGGAGGTGAGTCGCTGGGAGATCAGGACTGGCCGTTACCCCGACAAAGATCAAAGGCTGTCGGACCCTATCCCAGGTTGTGGGAGCAACATTGCTGTATGACAGACCCTGCCTGAGATCTTGTACCTGTCCTTGCCTGGTTTCCTGCCTCATGTCCTGCCTTGACCCTGTTGGACTGACTCCTAGTGGAACCTATGGATTCTGGACTGGACCTGGTTACCCCCGGGCCCAGCCCATAAACATCCCAGACCCTCTTTGTATGCTTTCAGGACCTCCTTGTGGGAGGCATCTGGATACTACCATTGGATCAGACAGATACTTAGTCCAACCCCGCAAGGCTCTCCCCACACCTGCTGGACCTGTGGCTTCTATTGGATCTCCAGACCAGGACCTGCCTGCAGCTGGGCAAGAAGAGCAGGGACCAGAACCTTGGGCAGGCAGGCAGAACTGGAAACACCTACTGTCCCAGTGAGATGAGCACCTGTTACCGGGGCAGCTCTTTAAAGCCTGCCTGCCCTGAAGGCGGGGCAACACCAAATGGTTTTGTCTCTTTGGGGGTGGCACTTTGGGGGTGGAACAAGGGCATGGGCCGGCCTTCTCATGCTAAAATCATGGTTATAGTGGGGATGGGGTTTTTAATTGGGTGGGTGCTGTTTATTTGGGGTGGATGGGGTTGTTCTAAATTGGTCGTGTTGTATGTTGTCTTTGTATTTGTTTTATAAGGCTGATATTGCACAGCTTTTTAAATGTGTTTGTGGGACGGGGTTTATTGTTTTGTTGGTTTGGCTTTAACTATTTCCTTGTGTTTTTATTCTGTGAACTGTCCAGTGTGGTGTAGTGGTTAAGAGCGGTAGTCACGTAATCTGGGGAACCGGGTTTGCGTCTCCGCTCCTCCACCTGCAGCTGCTGGGTGACCTTGGGCCAGTCACACTTCTGTGAAGTCTCTCAGCCCCACTCACCTCACAGAGTGTTTGTTGTGGGGGAGGAAGGGAAAGGAGATTGTTAGCCGCTTTGAGACTCCTGAAGGGGAGTGAAAGGCGGGATATCAAATCCAAACTCTTCTTCTTCTTCTTCTTCCTGAGATCTTGTGATGAAGGGCAGTACAGTGGTACCTCTGGTTACAGACGCTTCAGGTTACAGACTCCACTAACCCGGAAGTAGTTCTTGGGTTAAGAACTTTGCTTCAGGATAAGAACAGAAATTGCGCGGCAGCGGCAGCAGGAGGCCCCATTAGCTAAAGTGGTACCTCAGGTTAAGAACAGTTTCAGGTTAAGAATGGACCTCCGGAATGAATTGTGTTCATAAGCAGAGGTACCACTGTATATAAATCTTGATGATGATGATGATGGTGGTAAGTGCCATTTTCCTAGAAAAAGAGGTGCCGGAACTCAACATGAACTAGAGCCAGGGCTTTTTCGGCTGCGGCTCCAACCTGGTGGAACGCTCTGTCACAAGAGACAAGGGCCCTGTGGGACTTGACATCTTTCCGCAGGGCCTGCAAGACAGAGCTGTTCCATCAGGCCTTTGGTCAGGGCACAGCCTGACTCCCTCCTTTGGCAATCTTTACAATACTTTAGTTTATGGTTGCCATCAATTTTGATTTTAATTAATTCTTATGATGTTTTTATAATGTTGCACTATTTTAGTGTTGTTAGCCGCCCTGAGCCCGGCTTCGGCTGGGGAGGGCGGGATATAAATAAAATTTATTATTATTATTATTATTATTATGAACACTTTCCTTGTTCTCTTATAACGGCAATGGCACCCACCTGAGAGGTGCCAGAACTGAGTTCCAGTGAGTTCCAGCTGGGGGGAAAACAACCTGGTGATGGTGATGATGTCCAGGGCTGTCTGAGCCTTGAATTGTGAACTTTCCAGTCTGTGAGTTGGATGTGGCAAACCTCGAAAGGAGACTGGCCATACTCCTTGCACCAATTGGTCAGAGCAGGTCAACTAATACTCCCTGGCCTCTGTAAAGGCCTCTCGGGCAGGCTTGTTGACTGCTGCATAGCCATTGCTCGCCTTGTCTTTGACTGCACAGGAGCCAGATCAGATGGGTGGACACTGTATCATTTCCCAGGTGGATGAGCTACCCTAGAAGGGCACGACATGTCCCTCCCCAAGGTACTGCCTTCTCCTAACACCCCCCAACACCCAGGGCATACCCCGTCAACATCAGAGGCCACGCAGACCACCTGAGGGTTTCCACTTTGCACCCACGTCCCCCCGGTTGACCACAAAACGAGTCACGGATATTAGCTTGTTTCTCGATAAGCTGCGGGCTTTCAGTTTATGGCGAAGCAATCTCAGCCACACGCCTGGATAATCTGCAATAACCGGGAACAACCAGACTGTAACACACTGTCTTCTAAAATTTTTAAATAGATGTTAATAAGCTCTCGCATTCTGATTAAGGGCCTCCACGAAACAGCTCAGGGAGATGTTGTGGGCAGCGTGTTAGACTTGGCCTGGCCCTTGTCACGTGATATGGATGCTTTTTTTGAACCTCAAGATTATATTTGCTTGAAACTGTTTTTAATGTTGTGTTTTAAAATTGCTGTGACCCGTCCTGAGACCGTGGGGATGAAGGGGAAGTAAAAAATAATAATCAAATTTATTATTGTTATTGTTATTAAATCAGTTTGCAGCTGTGATGTTCAGAGCCACTCCAGGCAAGCAGAAGGCATGGCCAGGGTTCAAGGACACATTCCAGTGAGGCAAAATGCTTTGGGTACAAGTCAGGGCCAGGGATGGGTGCAGCCCATGGAGAGGTCAAAGGGCAAGATAGAGAATCCTAGAGGCCCACACTTGGCCATTGGGACTGAGGCTCCATACTCCTGTGTTATGCAGAAGTGCTAAGCCCTTTAATGTCACAACCCATCTTTTCAATGCTGGCTACGTCCTTGGCTTTCAGATTGCCCCTTGCCGAGATCATTTTGGTTTGCAGTGAGCATATGGAGAAGTGACAGCTGTCTGTCCCCGGGGAACTCATCCTTTCATTCAGTAGGCCAGTGAGCATAATTTCAGGTCCAGTTTCAGAGTAACCTTTGAGAGATGTCATTTATGGTATTCGGAGAACGAACATGCCCGTAAAATAGGTGTGTTTTTCGTCGCATTCACACTGCGTGTTTTAGGCTGGATGGTTTTGGAAGGGAATTTGTGAAATGGCATCTCCTGGGTGACCTTGGGCCAGGCACAAGCTCTCAGCTAACCTACTATGTTTTGGGGAGTGAGGAAGTCAGCTCTGCTGTTCGACTCTGCTATTATTTTTGGGACTGGACAATGTTTAGCTTGGTAAAGCTACGTTTGATGAAGAAGCTTTCAGAAAACCAAAGAATTTCAATTTTACCTTCTGAAAAATCTCAAGTAATGCTAGCTAAACAAACAAATATCAGTAAGTAATATTACTGCAAGTACTTGGCAGTCATTTTTAAAAATTATTTCTGTTATTTACACACATTTTACCTACCAAGCAAAACTAAATTATATTTAATCTTTTGAATTCCCAAGTCAAGTTACAACTTTTTAGCACCTTCTCATTTGGGGATTTGAAAGTTGCAAATTTCAAAACGCCTTACTGGCCCATGGACATTTGTCCCAAAGACTTGCCTTGACAGCAGCATAGGTTGGGATGATAAAATAAGATGAGTTACTTTAGGGTGTCTTGATCTTTGCAGAACACAGATTGGGAACATGAAGCCCAGGGGCCAAATCTGTCCCTTCTGGCTTCCCTAATGGGTCCTGGGGGTTTTGCCCTCGCCATACCCCTCACTGGCCCTGCTCTGCATGGCACAAGCATGGTGCATGCCGTGAGTGCATGACATCAGCATGTCATGTGGAGTGCTGACATCATGTCACACAGCACTGGCCCTCTCAATCACAGAGGCAAGGCTGTGTGCTTGTCTCTAACCCTGGGGCAAATGGGATAACTGTGTTGCCCTCACATCCTAACCAGCAATCTGGGAGTCTGCTGAAATAAGCAATCAGTTGTGTGTCACCGGCAGTTCACTCTATCATCAAAAGTCAGCCACCAATGGTATCCCGGGGATCATGTAAATCAGCCTTAATTTCCCCTTTGATGCAAGGAAAGAAAGATCAAGGCTTTAGAATTTGGCTCTCTTTTTCTTCTTTAAAGTTTTGTCAGCCGGTTCCCTCAGTTAACATCTGGACAACCCGCAAAGGTGATGAATTCCTTTAATATCTCTTCATGAATCAGCCGCTCCAAGCTCAACTATTTTTGCTGAATTCTCCCTCCAGGAGGGTTAAAAACTCACACACAAAAAACTTCCTTGTACCAAGCACAGTATTCTGGGGGCCATATTCACCAATGCCCCATTACAGGAGGGCTGTAAAAATGATATAGGAGGATGTGTTTTTATAAGGCAGACAATCATAACACAATGCTAGCATGAGCAAGGAGGATGCAATGACCAAGAAGACAGAAGCTGCAAAGAGAAGATAACTGTACAGGCAAAGTCTGCTCAGAAATAGAATTTGAAGTAAAGGACTGAACATGGTTGCAGCCAGCCTGGAGCTGGGAACCTGTTTAGCACCAAAAGAACCCGGCGCAAGAGACTCATAGAAATGCAGTTATTATTCACTACTTCACGTGAATGTGGTAGATACACTGACATCCTAAACAGCTTGGGACCCAAGGACCTGAGAGTGCTTTCTCTGGTACTGCCCTATCCAACTATTAAGATCTGATGGGAGTGACCTGCTTGTTATTCTGGCCTTAGCTTCTGACGACAGGGCATTCTTGGTGGTGGCTCCCCAGTTATGGAACTCCTTCCCAAACAGCATGTGGTTGTCCCTCACAATGACCTTACAAGAACCTTTTTGTTTACTCAGGCCTTTGGAATATAACCAGCCTGTCCGGCGACACCGGTGCTTTGTATATTGTTATGATGATGTCAACATTACTTTAAAAAAACATGGTTGTGCTGTACCTTTAGCTGCTTATACACCCATTGGGAGGAAGGGCGAAATGTAAGTATGAGAGAACAAATCCATAAATATCAATTCTACTATGAAGGGTAGCCCTCCTGCAATAGCAAGGGGATATTATTTGGACTTCATCAAGTCTTGCAATTTCCCCAAAGGAGATAGATGTCTATCAACTTGCTCCTCTTCCCCCATTGCTAGAGTCTTTATTCAGCCATTGACTGCCTTGCTCCTCAGCTATCATTGATACATAGAAAAGCTGAATTTCTATGTATCTACTCACAGCACCTTGCTAAAAAGAGTAAAATAACTGGTACATGAAACTGAAGTCGTATGTGTAATTTTGATATGATGGATCAAAGATCTGTGTTATGTGTGTGTTGCTAATTTTGTACAACTCTCCTATTTTCCAATTCCACAGATGTCAAAAAGCAGGTGTTGCATTGGGCACTACTGCCATGAGGCTTGAGTTGGCTGTGCAATGTCAAAATACCTTTGCCATTTTGGGGTGCATGTTTTCCATTTGTGGGTGTCCATCCCTGTTCCTTCATCTTGCTAACCAGAGTCTAGTATCTGCACTGCTGTGTGTATAACATATATAAGGTTTCCAATGGACGTTGAATAATTTTGCTCTGCCCCATGTTTCCCATTTACATGCCATCCATTTACAGCCCATAACTTTCTCCCAAAGAATCCCGGGAACTCTAGTTTGCGCTGGGAACTGTAGCTCTGGGAGAGATAAACTACAGCGTCCCAAAATTCTCCGGGGAATCTATTTTGCATTAAATGGATTGTGTTCATGCATCCACAGACTATTCTGAACAGATGCTTCCCTGAAATCAATTGCTATCCTAAGCCATTGTAAAATCCATTTAAAAGAAAGAAAAGAAAAGAAAACAAACCACCAGTATTTTCTTTTGTTAACAAAATTGGTGCTTCTCTATGTGTGTTAGAGGGGGGAGGGCGGTTACAGGTTTACAGGAAGGAGATTAAAATACAACCACCATGCTCAGAGATGACATCTGGCAGAAAGCAACTATTAATATTTTACAAGACATTAAGTTTCTGCCTGCTCCTTTTTTGCCGTTAAAGTTTTAAGAGTGTTCTGAACACTATATTTCTCAGTTATTACACCCTTAATTAAGCAGACACACATAAGGAATCCTGTAATGAAAATGGCTGTAGAAGAACCATCAGGCATCTTCAGCTGAGAGTAGATAGAGGACCCCAAATCAGAGCAAGGAATCACCGGAGTTAGTCTGCCAGAGGACGACTCAGTGCTAAAAGAATGTGGAATTTAACTGAGGATTAAACGTGGTTATTGGCACTATAAGCCCATAAAGCTAGGGCACTAACAGCCATTATCATGTTACATTTACTTAACATTAACCGCCCCAATGAATCCCAACGGAGCTTTTGAAAGCCAGTCAATCTGATAGGAAATAAAAAAGGTGCCGTATTATCCAAGATATTGTCTTGCATATTGTATCCAAGGCAATATCCAATATATCTTATTCTACTGGACCAATTTACGTAAATGGAACTTTGAACTTCCAAGCATTGCAGTTTTTTTGGGAGCCCAGAGAATTGGCTGAAAACATTGAATCTCAAAAGGGCTGGTGAAGGACAAGGGATTGGATCAGTGCTTGGAAAAGTGACCACTGAGCCTAAGCTTTCTTTTGTTGATTTATTTATATTTATTCCAGGTATTGAAATGCCACTAAATATTCAAAATCTCCAAGCAGCGTACATCAATTTATTTAATGAAAATATATATGCAAAGAACCAAATTCACCATGACTATTTCTTAATCTTGATGGATAAGGATGATTTGTTCTTATTACAAATCAATCAATCAATAAAATAATATATTTATTGCTTATTATATGAATAAGTACTGAATAATAATAATCTTATTTTCTGCACTTGCTTTAAAAACCTCAAACCCAGTGGCCCCCTCTCCAAGCACTAATCCAACTGTACCCTCTCAGTTTCACAATTTCTTAGATTATTATAAATCACTTTGGGATGTGTCATGGGAAGTGATTCGTAAATGAAAATAAGTATAATGATAATAATGCCAGCAATAATATTCACTTTTGCCCCAAAACTCTGCAGTGCTTGAAGGTTCAATGTTCCATTAACGTAAGTTGGTCCAGTAAAATAAAATACCAGATTTTAACAAAAATAAAACTATAACAACAGCAACTTGATTTCATCTGATTGCTGCCTAGGCTATAAAATAGAGTAAAAAATAGAGAGAGATGTGTGTGTGTGTGGGGGGGAGAGATAGAAATAAGCAAACAAATACTTCTAAATTAACCAGCCTCCTAAGACCTGATTCAAACGTTCCCATGTGGCCACTGAGTTGTTCATTGTCCATTGCCCATCAGGTGCCAGGACGGGAGCGTGAGGCTTGGGTTCAGAGCACTCACCCCTTCAGAACAAGGGGGCACACCGGTACGGCGTCCCAGTTGTCCGTTAGCAACATCTATCATCCTGACCCCTAGGACAGGGGTTGGCAAGGTTTACCTCACCCGGGCCGGTTCACTCTGGGGGAGATCCCTCTGTGGGCCAGATCGCCCCCCCCCCCCGATTTCCTGCATCTATAGATGCAATTTCCGGTGTCTGCGCAGATACGATTTCCGGTGCCACAGAAGCGAGTCCCCATTCCGTGCTGCGCCACTTTAGCACAGCACGCGGGGACTTGCTGAGCAGGTGACTCAGTTAGGGGCGGCTTGGGGGCTGGTTAAACCACCCTCGTGGGCCATGGGCCTTGGGTTACCGACCCCTGATCTAGGACCGATCATTCCAACTGCATACTGAAATAATAATAATAAATAATAATAATAATTATTTATTTATACCCCGCCCATCTGGCTGGGTTTCCCCAGCCACTCTGGGCGGCTTCCAATTAAACACTAAAATACAATAACCTATTAAACATTAAAAGCTTCCCTAAACAGGGCTGCCTTCAGATGTCTTCTAAAAATCAGATAGATGTTTATTTCCTTGACCCTCTGCCTGGTTGCCTGTAACTTGGCTTCTCGCAGCGAGGGAACCGCCAGAAGGCCCTTGGCGCTGGATCTCAGTGTCCAGGTAGAACGATGGGGGTGGAGACGCTCCTTCAGGTATACTGGGCCGAGGCCATTGAGGGCTTTAAAGGTCAACACCAACACTTTGAATCATGCTCGGAAACGTACTGGGAACCAGTGTAGTTCTTTCAAGACCGATATGGTTGATCCAAGGTGGGCTGTTTTTGTTTAGCCACCCACAGAAACTGCTTGCATTCCAGTCTGGAGGGTCATCTGCATCCAATCTGTTGCCTTAGCCGCATGTGATACAGAGCCTTTGTGGGCCCTTTCTAGAAGTTTTGAAAGGGAAGTACAGCAAAACGCACCATTAACTTCTTATTAATTTCACAAGGCGCACATGCACACCCGAAAAGACAATTTCCTTAAAATAGTGGTGCTGCAACTTTAAATTACAGAGCTGGCTCGGTGTTTAATGAGAGATTTAGCACAGCAGGGTTTCTGTTAAATTAAGTTGTGCCTTCACATCACAGTGGGGAAACAGGTGTATATTGGTTTAGAATTATGGAAATGTTGACTAATTCCAAGGCTTGTAATCAAACAGCTAGGCACCCAAGCAATATTTTCTTCCAAGAGGTGGCATTAATCATGCATGCCTAGCAATGTTGTCTTCATGTCCACCAAAAAAAAAAGCACTGAAACTCAAAAGGAACAAACAAGGTGCCAATGCGTTTGTGTTGAGGAGCGGGGCGGGCAGTTTT
The DNA here is from genome assembly GCF_965113315.1 of Podarcis vaucheri. NCBI lineage: Eukaryota > Metazoa > Chordata > Lepidosauria > Squamata > Lacertidae > Podarcis > Podarcis vaucheri. Next base: position 63,903,860 of record NC_138748.1, read on the forward strand.
TCTGCTAGAGGCGCACACAAAATCAAAGCTGCAGATGCCCACGTCCTTTGAAACGGAGAATGCGGCAGAGAGAATAATACGACAAAACTAATTGGGCCAGCAAGGCCTTACTGGATTTTAACTCTCAGTCAGCCCTGAACTGGGAGGTTTTTTTCCACGAACACACAAGTTCAGCATATTCCACTAACAGTATTATTTTCCAGGGACAGTCCCAGATTTACAGAAACCGTCCTGGTTTCTTATTTGAACCCAGAACGTCCCACTTTTCCTTAGAACATCCCTATTTTCATTTTTAAAAATGTTGGAAGGTATGGTAAAGGTAAAGGGACCCCTGACCGTTAAGTCCAGCCGTGAATGACTCTGGGGTTGCGGCGCTCATCTCGCTCATCTCAAAGCGAGATGAGCGCCGCAACCCCAGAGTCATTCCACAGACAGCTTCCAGGTCATGTGGCCAGCATGACTAAGCCGCTTCTGGCGAACCAGAGCAGTGCATGGAAACGCCGTTTACCTTCCTGCCGGAGCAGTACCTATTTATCTACTTGCACTCTGACGTGCTTTCGAACTGCTAGGTTGGCAGGAGCAGAGACCGAGCAACAGGAGCTCACCCCGTCGCAGGGATTCGAACCTCCAACCTTCTGATCGGCAAGCCCAGGATGCCCCTATTTTCATCAGAGGGTATGGAGTTATGTGACTCCCCAAGCCAAGGAGATCAGTAACTATACAACCTTTAGAAGACGTCTGAAGGCAGCCCTATATAGGGAAGTTTGTTTAATGTTTGTTTTATTACTTTTTTATATACCATATTTTTTGCTCTATAAGACGCACCAGACCACAAGACGCACCTAGTTTTTGGAGGAGGAAAACAAGAAAAAAAAATCTGAATCTCAGAAGCCAGAACAGCAAGAGGGATCTCTGCGCAGTGAAAGCAACAATCCCTCTTGCTGCTCTGGCTTCTGGGATAGCCGCGCAGCCTGCGTTCACTCCATTAGACGCACACACATTTCCCCTTACTTTTCAGGAGGGAAAAAGTGAGCAAAAATTACGGTATGTTGGAAGTCGCCCAGAGTGGCTGGAGCGACCTAGCCAGGTGGGCAGGATATAAATAATACAGTTGTTGTTGTTGGATAGGACAACCCTATTTTCATCAAAGAAATGTTGGAGGGTATATACTAAGGAGTCACACACGCAGCAAAACAAGCAAAACCTAAACTCAAAACCTTCAAATTGCTGTGGGGACCAGATGTCAAAACCACTCATGGCTCATGTGCAGCTGTCGAGAAATGTGAGCCACAGAAGATTGATCTGGCTTTCTGGTGACGCTGGGAGAGAGAAAGGAACCACTTCAATTTGTACACAGAATGGGGATGCTGGCCAGTATTGACAGCACCCTTGTTTTACAATGGAAACGGGCACAGAGGGACTGATCTAAATTGCGGGTCTCGGGGGAGGGCAGGCAGGGGAGGGAAATCGATAGGATTCATTCTGCACACTCTGGTAGAGCAAACTGAACAAGTCCAATTTGGGGTGCGTGAGCCACATTTGACAGCAGGCAGTGCCTTTGGTGCTCAATCCTAAGAAGCCGACTCTTTCTCTCTGCTCCAGAATTCCAGAGATAAAAGGGAAAGGGACATGTGTTTAACAGCGCTATTTATGATCCTATCATTGATTTCACTGTCAGAGGGTGCTTCCAGACGGATGTGTTTTTGTTGTTCTTTGTGGGATTGGTGCTGTTTATGCGTGCAAGTAATTGGAATCGAAATGCCAGCCTGTATCCCTTGCTCCCAATTTAATCTGGATTTATACTTTCTGGGGGGAATCCAATAAGTAAAAACAAAAAATGCCAGCAACTCACATGTGATATCTCAATGATACATTTGCAAGTTAAGTCCCTGTCTGATAGCACCCTAAGTCTCCACAACCCCGCATAACACACATAGAAAACTGCCTTATGCCAGACCATCCAGTTCTGCATACTCTGACTGGCAACAGCTCTCCAGGGTCTCTGGCACAAGGTATTTCCCATCACCAGGCATTGAACTTCGAGGACATTCGGCATGCAAAACTTGTGCTCTAAGCCATGGTTCGCTGGTGTTCACCGCCTGCAGTATTTATTTTGTCGAAGCATAGAGTTGTAGGGTTGGAAGGGAGCCTGAGGGTCATCTAGTCTAACCCCCTGAAATGCAGGAACCTTTTGCCCAACGTGGGGCTCAAACCCGCAACCCTGAGATTCAGAGTCTCATGCTCTACCCAATGAGCAGTGCCAGCTTGTTTGCTGCGGGGCATCATGCCCTGCCCTAAGTAAATAGCATGTTCAATGCGCATTTAAAGCACATGGAATTGTGCGCACAATAAACCCAGAGCATCCACTGTCAGTGCTGGGGTGGGGAACCTGTGGCTCTGCAGATATCCTTGGACTCCCAACAAACAGCATAAGCAGTGGTCAGGGCTGATGGGAGTTGTAGTCCAAAAACTTCTGGAGTGCCACAGTCTTCTCATCAACGTTCCCAGCACCTAGGGAAGACCTTATTAATAAATCAAGTAGGCCTTTTAAGTTTGAATGCATAGTTTTAACTGATTTATAACTATTGTATTGCATCTTTGTAAAATGTGTTTCCACCCCTCAGCCCGGACACTTGAGGTCCAGCTCAGAGGGCCTTCTGGCAGTTCCCTCATTGCGAGAAGCAAATTTAGAGGGAACCAGGCAGAAGGCCTTCTCGGTGGTGGCGCCCACCATGTGGAACGCCCTCCCATCAGATGTCAAGGAAATAAACAACTATCTGACTTTTAGAAGACATCTGAAGGCAGCCCTATATCAGGAAGTTTTTAATGTTTGATGTTTTGTTGTGTTTTAATATATACTGGAAGCTGCCCAGATTGACTGGGGCAGCCTAGTCAAATGGGTTGTTTAGATAAAAATAAATAAATCCGCTGCTGGTTCGAATCTGGAGGGCAGCTACTATGCAACATTATGAAGAGTTTTCAACCATATTAACAAGCTCATGATTGGGCTGACCAATGGGCACAGTTTGCAGACATTTAGCCACCCAGATCCTTTAAGTAGCACCTTCTCCAAGCACAGTTATTTATTTCACTTCCCTCCTGCCAACCTGCTTCCAGCTCCAAAAGTGAAAGGAAGTTAATGTACTCACCCCAGGTAAGGTTTTAATATTGTGCAGTGCATTCTGTGCTTCAAGCGCAGCTTTTCTTGTATAAAACGTTACGAAACAACAACCTACAGAGAGAAATTGGAAAGCTTTCAGATATTACCGGGAATGGATTGCTCAGCTACAATAGAAAAACAGAGAGCGCGATTCAGGGCTGGGGGTGTAGAGATGAATGAGAGAAATGAATATACGAAGGCTTGGAAAGGTGACTTCTAATGAGCCAACATGAGTGGCATGAATCACAGGAACATTTTATTGTTTAAAAAGTCAGGGAGAGAAATATTAAAAACCACCCCCTTCTCACTTCACACAAGCTACCCACGAAGCACACCTACAGCTTCAGCAAACTCTTACTGCTCGGAAATCATGTTAACCAAAAGTTCAGTCACCATCGCGATGTAAACAGTGGGGTACACTTGTTTTGTGGGCTGTTGCCACATGCCTCAAGTGCAGATTGGTTTCAAAATTTTCAACAGCCAAAGGTCGGTTTCTTCCTGCCCTAAAAGCCATCGATGGATTCCTCTGGCAAGCTGAGCCACAGAAAACAAGTTCACTACATTTATCCCCAGTGAAGATCCTCACCCCTTACTGTTCTAGAAGGTGCCAAGAAGCTGAGAATTGGGACAAGTTTGCGAGCTCATCTGAAGCCTCATCTGCGATGGGGATACCCCTGGCTGAAGCCTGTGAGAACTGCTGCCAATCAATGTAGACAGTATTGAGACCAACAGTTTTTCTTCGTTTAAGACAGGGGTAGGCAACCTAAATGGGACGCGGGTGGTGCTGTGGGTTAAACCACAGAGCCTAGGGTTTGCCGATCAGAAGGTCGGCGGTTCGAATCCCTGCAACGGGGTGAGCTCCCGTTGCTCGGTCCCAGTTCCTGCCAACCTAGCAGTTCAAAAGCACAAAGTGCAAGTAGATAAATACCTTCTGGCGGGAAGGTAAACGGCATTTCCGTGCGCTGCTCTGGTTCACCAGAAGCGGCTTAGTCATGCTGGCCACATGACCCGGAAGCTGTACGCCGGCTCCCTCGGCCAATAAAGCGAGATGAGCGTCGCAACCCCAGAGTCGGTCATGACTGAACCTAATGGTCAGGGGTCCCTTTACCTTTACAGGCAACCTAAGGCCTATGGGCTGGATGTGGCCCAATCGCCTTCTTAATCCGGCCCACAGATGGTCCAGGAATCAGTGTGTTTTTACATGTGTCCTTTTATTTAAAATGCATCTCTGGGTTATTTGTGGGGCATAGGAATTCGTTCATCCCCCCCCCCAAAAAAATATAGTCCAGCCTACCACATGGTCTGAGGGACAGTGGACTGGCCCACGGCTGAAAAAGGTTGCTGACCCCTGGTTTAAGGCAATTTTCTATGTTCCTAATAGACAGTGGGATCTGCAGGGAAGAATTGATGCCCAGGGGAAGGGTTAAATGTCCCCATGTTTGCTTGAAACACATCACAGATAACCCTCAGTTTTCCTTGTAACGTGTAGTCCCATCTTATGGGTATATGGGTGGTGTTGGGGTCTAAAACACTGAGCCTCTTGCGTTGGCGGTTTGAATCCCCACGACGGGGTGAACTCCTGAAAGCATGCCATTGCAAGTAGATAAATAGGTACCGCTGCAGCAGGAATGTAAACGGCATTTCCATGTGCTCTGGTTTCCATCACGTTGCACCAGAAGTGGTTTAGTCCTGCTGGCCACATGACCTGGAAAGCTGTCTGTGGACAAACGCTGGCTCCCTTGGCCTGAAAGTGAGATGAGTGCCAAAACCACAGTCACCTTTGACTGGACTTAACCGTCCAGGGGTCCTTTACCTAGTCCCAATTTATCTCACAGCTACCTTTCCAACAGTAAGAGCTGTTCAACTCTGGAACAGACTCCCATGAGAAGTCACAGACTCTCCTCCTTTGGAGGTTTTTAAGTACAGGTTGAATGGCCAGCCGCCATGTACACTCTAGTTGAGATTCCTGAATTGCAGTGGGTTGGACTAGATGACCCTCAGGTCCCCTTCCAACACTACAATTTTATGATTCTACCTTTCCTGTGGGCCCCAACTCAGCCATTGCCCCTCCCAAGCTGGAACCGTTTTCCTCCTGCAATTTACCCAGGAAAGGTCTGCAATAAAGAAAGCAGCTACCGACTGCGTCTTCCTAATGCAAACAGCAACAGCCATGTTTCTGCCACTGTAATACACGGAAATTCATCATGGCACCCTGGAAACGTGCTGAGCGCTGGCATTGCAGTTGTGCTGAACAGGGAACGTTGTCGGGGAGCTGTCAGGAGGAAGGCCTCTAAGTAACGGATGCAAACAGACTCACCCTTAAATTTTCACAGTTGACAAGAGAGACCATTTGGCAATTATTTCAGCCCTTTAAGAATCATTATCAGCATCAGTAAAGGATCATTAAATCAGTCAAAGATTGTACCTTCTGAATGGAGGTTTGCTATCTCTCTCTCTCTCTCTCTCTGCCTCTTAAGAGCCTTCTCTTTCTCTCTCCGATATCAATCTTTCCCATTTTACACGAATGGCAAATTTATACTGATGGGTACATGTGAGAAGACTCTTGGCACCAGACTCTAAATCTTGTTTCTGAATGGTCAGATAACTACAGTCATACCTCGGGTTGAATATGCTTCATGTTGAGCGCGTTCGAGTTGTGCTCCGCAGCAACCCGGAAGTAACGGAGCACGTTACTTCTGGGTTTCACCGCTCGCGCATGCGCAGACGCTCAAAATGACATCACGCACATGCGTGGAAGCGGTAAAAAGTGGCATGCGCAGATGTGCCGTCGCTACTTATGTTTGCTTCTGGATGCGAACGGGGCTCCGGAACGGATCCCGTTCGCATCCTGAGGTACCACTGTATTTAACCAGATCCTGGGGAGTGTCAGCTTCCTACATACCTGTGTATGTATATACAGTGCTCTTTTTCTTGAAAAAAGAGGTGCTGGAACTCACCACAAACACCTCCTTTGTTCTCTTATAATGACAATGGCGCTCACCTGAGGTGCCGGAACTCCGTTTCAGCGAGTTCTGGCTGAAAAAAAGCCCTTTATATATATATATATATACACAGGCACATACCCTGTGCATGCAAACCTTTGTTTATGGTGTGCTTAAGGCAATGATAACGGGGCTCAGGAAACCCCTTTCAGCTAAGGGCCACATCCTCATTCTGGGTAATGCCATGTACTGAAGTTCTCCCCCTGGGCCAGCAGGGGGATACTGTAGATAGTTTTCACTCAGGTCCACATATGCGAATAAGGGATTGAAAGTGACGTTCAGTGATTGGGTAGTTACCAAAAATGGTTACTGTTGCATTCTAGTGGAGCTCTATATAAGCAAGCTGGCTGAACCCTTCAGTTCAGTTCTGTTCTGGCCTGTGAATAAACAAGAGCTGTTTGAAGAATCGCTGTGTCGTCTGATATGTTCACCCACAATTTAACAGGCAAATTTCTGAGAGTACCTGTCCACCCTAAAGTGCAATGTGTGAATGCAACAGGCCAAAGTTTGCAGACGCAAGCTTGTGTTCCTCCTCCTCGCTTCTCATCCTTTAAAATTGACTCAATTTTGTTATGTAAGCGGCATTCGCAGCCAGAATTTTAATTGCAAGATATTGGAAAAATAAAATTACACCTACAAAATCAGAATGGCAAGTTAAACTGTTAGAATATCTGCAAATGGCAAAAATGACAGGGAGGGTAAGAGGGTATTCGACGCAAAAAGTAAACCAAGAATGGATTATATTCAAGGAATATCTGAAAAATTACTGTGACAGCAAAAACCTCCTGGCAGATCTTGAATGAGTCTTGCAATGTTTAGATAATATATGTAAATTTAATGTTTCTATTTAATTCTCGTTTTTCTTTTTCTTTTCTCCCCCCCCCCCCAAATGACTTAAGAAAATAATATAATAATATGATACTGTGTAAAATCTAACAAGTGTAATTTAGTTTTTTTGAGAACAATCGGAAGCCTATTTCAGGTCTTTTTAAAATTTCTTGTATTTTTAATTTTTTTGCTGTATGGGATGGGATGCAAAGTGTAATATAGTATATTGTTGTATAATTTTGTGAAATATGTTTAATAAAGATTGTTTAAAAATAATAAAATAAAATAAACTCAAGCGATACCACAAACCCAAGCAGATACCCCAGTTCCGTTTCCTAACCAAATCAACCACCACGACTATGATGGAAGGTTATACAAAACAGTATCTCGGAGAGTGGAAAATTCATAAATGAGCTATACTATAAATATGAATGGCTAAATATAGCTCATCTATTTATAGGGATAGGCAAATGTCACTTTCAGATGTGTTTACTTGCAAGTCTGTTCTGTCCTGGTTCCATAATAGTTTGCATTTCTAAAAAATAAAAATAATAAAAATAAAAATTCACATGGAAGGCAGGATTTAACCATATATTTGAATACATGTTTTTATAAAAAAATGCATTTTCTCTGAAAACACACCATTTAAACTATTTTTCAATGCATTGTGAGCTTGGGGCTGTGTCAGAATATTCAGGCAGCAGAAAACTAGGTGGATTCCTAAGATCTAGGCTGCACATTTATTCTAGGAGGTGCAGATGAGGTCAGCCTGTCCTGTAACACACAGAGATTCAATTCCTCTAGATCTCTGATAAAAAGCTGTACTTCACAAGCACCCACACACATACACACTAGAGAGAGAGCTCTTGGATAATGGGCACCCTTAGTTAATTAAACTATTAAAAGAAGCTTATCTGGGCTTCCTTTAAAAAAAAAAAAAGATGTCTGATCTGCCGACAACCTGTTCACTCAAGTCAGCCATGGCTTGACACGGTGTTAAAAATGCACATGTAAAACAGTTTTGAGTTGGGCGCAGTGGTTAGGGTCCAAATTCCCACTCAGCCATGAAGCTGAGGACACTGAGGTCCAGAGCTGAGGGCCTTCTGGTGGTTCCCTCACTGCGAGAAGTGAGGTTACAGGGAAGCAGGCAGAGGGCCTTCTCGGTAGTGGCACCCTCCCTGTGGAACGCCCTCCCACCAGATGTCAAAGAGAAGAAGAACTACCAGACTTTTAGAAGACATCTGAAGGCAGCCCTCTTTAGGGAAGCTTTTAATGTTTGATGCATCACTGTATTTTAATATTTCGTTGGAAGCCGCCCAGAGTGGCTGGGGAAGCCCAGCCAGATGGGTGGGGTATAAATAAATTATTATTATTATTATTATTATAGCTCAATGGGCAATCTTAGGCAGGTCATAAGTCTCTGAGCTTAACCTATCTCACAGGATTGTTGTGAGGATAAAATGGAGAGAGGGAGAACCATGTCCACCAGTGCAATTCTGGGCTGCATCAATAGGAGTATAGCATCTAGATCAAGGGAAGTAATAGTGCCACTGTATTCTGCTCTGGTCAGACCTCACCTGGAGTACTGTGTCCAGTTCTGGGCACCACAATTCAAGAAGGACACTGACAAACTGGAACGTGTCCAGAGGAGGGCAACCAAAATGGTCAAAGGCCTGGAAACGATGCCTTATGAGGAACAGCTAAGGGAGCTGGGCATGTTTAGCCTGGAGAAGAGGAGGAGGTTAAGGGGTGATATGATAGCCATGTTCAAATATATAAAAGGATGTCACATAGAGGAGGGAGAAAGGTTGTTTTCTGCTGCTCCAGAGAAGCGGACACGGAGTAATGGATCCATACTACAAGAAAGAAGATTCCACCTAAACATTAGGAAGAACTTCCTGACAGTAAGAGCTGTTTGACAGTGGAATTTGCTGCCAAGGAGTGTGGTGGAGTCTCCTACTTTGGAGGTCTTTAAGCAGAGGCTTGACAACCATATGTCAGGAGTGCTCTGATGGAGTTTCCTGCTTGGCAGGGGGTTGGACTCGATGGCCCTTGTGGTCTCTTCCAACTCTATGATTCTATGATTCTATGATCTTGGAAGGTGGTGGGCTAACAACAACTACCATGTTTCCCAATAAGAGCAAGGAACCAGAAACCGAGCTGATCTGCGTGCCAAGAGCAGGGAGATCAGAACCGGAGAACAAGTCAGAGCCATGAAGGATTCATGTTTCCAAGCAAAGTACCAACTTGAGAAGGAGGATTCTTCTCTAGCCCAACCAGGAGAAGAGACTTGATGGCCAGCCTGGGTCACCCCAGAACCTGGGAATTATCCTGTGCCTTGAGCAGGAGAAGGAAAGCTGTGCTCCTCAGCCTCATTTAATGCACGCCTTGGTCAAATTTCACATGGGGTAGGGGGACTCTGGTCACAGGGGCAATTATCTTTTTGGGCAGGGGGAGGGAGAAAGAAAGCAGATGGAACGATGGAAGGAGAGTGCAGGTGGAAGCCCTTTGCAAGAGATCAGTGCAGATCTCTGCTATGAAGGTGGAGAGGGGGTAACAAAGAGAGAAGGGGTAGCAAAGAGGGAGAAATGAGGTGGTCCATCAGCCCCACCCACTGCATTTTGTTGTTGTTGTTTAGTCGTGTCCGACTCTTCGTGACCCCATGGACCAGAGCACGCCAGGCACTCCTGCCTCCCGCAGTTTGGTCAAACTCATGTTGGCAGCTTCGAGAACACTGTCCAACCATCTTGTCTTCTGTCGTCCCCTTCTCCTTGCACCCTCCATCTTTCCCAACTCTCTTTTCCAGAGAGTCTTCTCTTCTCATGCGGTGGCCAAAGTCTTGGAGCCTCAGCTTCAGGATCCGTCCTTCCAGTGAGCACTCAGGGCTGATTTCCTTCAGAATGGAGAGGTTTGATCTTCTTGCAGTCCATGGGACTCTCAAGAGTCTCCTCCAGCACCTTAATTCAGAAGCATCAATTCGTCGGCGATCAGCCTTCTTTATGGTCCAGCCAAAGATCACCCTTGATGGAATGTGGCCCTTGACAGAAAAAGGAAGGTGCCCTTCTCTGGTCTAGGGAAATACTCCATGCTGTGACCGTGAGGTCTCACCGCACATCACAGCAGCTGTGCGCAGGGCCTTGCGTTACCAGTTTGATCCCTGGCAGTGCATGACAATAACCAAGTGATGAATGATATGAACAAGGTCTAAGGGGGAAAAAGGGGGGGAATGGTAGGGGAAGCTTTTTAGTGCAACGAGCTCTGTCAAGTTATAAGCATCAGCAGCTGCAAAATTTGCAGTCCAATCTTTCAACACCTGTCATTTTCAGCCCCCCTGAATGACTTTGGGGCTCTCCTAAGTTGTGAACAACACACACACACACATGCGCACCAAAACCTGCTTCTGGCATTGAAACCTTGACAACACGGGATAGGAGTAACAAGATCTTATCGCTGTGAATCTTCAAAGGCTACTGACAACTTTCAAAGGAAAAGTGTACAGAAGCCGCTTTTTGCTTCTAGCCTAATAAACTCCTCCAAAAAAGAAGAAAAAGAAGAAAGGTTCTAATGATTATCTGATGATTGAGCTCTCCCTATTCTTTTAGCAACCCCCCCAAAAAAAACCCCTAACCAGAATCCCAGTCGACAAATTCAATTCAAGATACATTCGCATTCAGGACAGCAACAGAGTCATCATGTTATGAATTGAAAATTCCTTTAAAGGCTGCCTTTGAATTCTAAGGGGCTGACAGATCAAGGAATGGATGGCCCTGGAAGGGTAAATGAGTGAAGTTCTGCGTGTGCGTGCTCTCTCTCCCCCCTGCATTCCTTTCTGTGAATGAAATTCCCCTTCACATCCACATTTGCAAGCAGAGCAGGTACTGGCTTCACACAAGCCTGGAATCTCAAGTGAGGGGTGTTGGCAGCTTGTCAAAGCGACTGAATCTGAGCAAGTTTTCAAGTCAAAACAGGGCTTGGGTCCAGATATTATGCACCTTTCCGCACCTCCTGCGCCATTTTAGATGCCACCCTTAGGACAGAACGGGGTCAGCATTTATGGGGAGGGTGGGGTGGAAATCTCATGCCACACAGCTGTTGACACATGAAGACGTTTGCCAAGCACAAGCCAGTCGGGACAGCTGCAAGGGGAGCGATCGATGCAACCTCGCAGAAAACCGCAAGCTCGTCTTGCAGGCTGCGAGCTGAATCCGAGATGCAAAGCAGGGAACCTGGCAGAGCTGCCTTCCCCGAAGACCTCCCCTTTCAATTGCTAAAAAAGGAATTCAGGTATAAAAAGAACAGCCTTTTTCTTTCTTTCTTTTACACAGGATCCACAGAGAGTAATATTTGGGACGTTTAATTTAGGAGCATGCTCAGGGAAATGGCATCCTGGGGAAACAGGTTTATGAAATAAATTGGGCCGCAATTAGCAGAGACTTGTGCATGGTGTTTGAATTCTAGGATAGTGTTTCTCAAATGGTGGGCCTAGACCCATAACCTCATCGGCCAGCCTGGCCCCCTAACCATGCCATAATTTTGGGACTGGGCCAATGCCCACACCAGAAAGGTCCTGCGTGCTGAGTAAAGGTTGATGGAAGACAGAGAGGTTTGTGGGCAGGCAGAAAGAGGGCAATGGGAAACGAGAGAGCAATCAAAAGGTTAGTATTTATTATCATGAGTGTGTTTTTTTCGGGGGGTGGGGTGGGACGCAGGGGGGACGCATACCTCTAAACATTTTGTGAATCTAAGTTTGGCCTCATTGAGGGGCAGTATTTCAATATTAGGAAAATGAGAGTACCCCTAAACATTTTTTGAAGGGAAAAAAGCACCAATATAAATATGATAATTGGTGCTTTTTTCCCTTAAAAAAATGTTTAGGGATACTCTCATTTTCCTACTCATATTGAAATACTGCCCCTCAATGAGGCCAAACGTAGATTCACAAAATGTTTAGAGGTATGCGTCCCCCCTGCGTCCCACCCCATAAATATAATTAAACAGAGAACAGAAAGGATGTGAGTATGACAAGAAAGCTGTTACAGAAGGAAGAAGGGAATGTAAAAAGAGAGGGAGGAAGGAAGGAAGTGAGTGAGTGGAAGTTTTCTCTGGGAGTAGGGAATAAGGTAAAAGTGGAATGTGAAAGGAGAACAGCAGACAAAATTATAGAATAATAATAATAATAATAATAATAATAATAATAATAATAATAATAATTTATATCCTGCCCTCCCCAGCCGAAGCTGGGCTCAGAGCGGCTAACAACAATAAAAGTAATACAGCATTCTAAAATCAATTCATTCTAAAACCAATTCAAAATCAAATTAATGGCAACCATTGGGCTAGAGTTCTGTGAGGATTACTAAAGGAGGGGGTCAGACTGTGCCTTGGCCAAAGGCCTGGTGGAACAGCTCTGTCTTGCAGGCCCTGTGGAAAGATGTCAAGTCCCGCAGGGCCCTAGTCTCTTCTGACAGAGCGTTCCACCAGATCGGGGCCACAGCTGAAAAAGCCCTGGCTCTGGTTGAGGCCAGCCTAACCTCCCTGTGGCCTGGGACCTCCAAGATGTTTTTGTTTGAAGACTGTAAGGTCCTCCATGGGACATACCAGGAGAGGCAGTCCCGTAGGTACGAGGATCCTAGGCTGTAAAAGTACTTTGACAGGCATGTGGAGGTGGGAAGGGGAAAATAGCTGAGAAAAGGTTTCCTCCATTTAGAGGCTATAGATCAGCAATACTGCTGAACATGGGGAGGTTGAGTTATAATACCTCCGGGACAAAAAATGTTTTAACTCAAGGAAGGCTGATCTCTGGAGCTCCTTGCCATGAGGACAACCCTGGGGCAAAGAATTTAACAATTCCCAAAGGAGGATTAGATATCAGTAGAATATGATGTCAGCAATTGCTTGTAATTATGCCAAACTATGCCTCTACCTGCCACTAGGTAGAGTAATTTTCAGCCAAGTGAGCCTAAGGGGTAGAAAGTTTGAAAAGCCCTGCCCTAAAAACAGAGATCCATGTTCATGCCTGATGGGAAACCACACCTTATGATTTCAAAGCCCTTGTAGATGCTACTGACAGACTAAAAGATAAGATACAGTATTAAGAAGGGGGACACAGATTTGCATCAAATTTGCATTGCTAATTTATATGTTATAGATGCAAGTCTGGAAATTGTTACTATGAGTTAGACAGTTACATTAGCAGAACCCATTGCATCAGGTCAATGTCTCTTCCAGTCCACCATCTTGTTCCTGGTTAATGGCCTAGAAATGAGTGAATCTTGGGAGCTAATAGTTAGGAGATTATTATCTTGTAGCTGGAGGTCTCTTGGGTGCTTTGAAGGAAATAGCCACCAGAGAAATACAGAAACATTGGAAGCCGCATTATATGCTGAATCAGACATGCATAATTTTATTTGACACCTTTTCACAGTTCAAACCATGCTCTGGTTGCTTTACAACATGGGGGAAAAAATACATGACTACAGCATAACAAAAGTAGTCATGAGCAATAAATTAAACATTAAAAAAAACAAAACCAAACTGAATAATTTCCACATTAAATCACAACAAAATCTAAAATAAAGATACAAAAAAACCAACATCAGCGACCCTACCCCCAGCAAAAAACAGCAATCCTAAACGATACCTCAGCCCAAGAATTGGTTCAGGGTTGTGGAACTTGCAACCCTCCAGATGCCATGGGACTCCCATCAGACCCTGCCAGAATAGTCAGTGGCCAGGGGAGACAGGAGCTGGGGTCCAGCAAGCTCTGGAGGGCCACAGGTTCACTACACCTGAGCTAGGCACTGTGCAAAAATGGTCCCTTCTAGCTTTCTGATGTTACCCTACTTCATGGCTGTGGATGGAGGAGAAAGACAACTCAGATCTCATTTACAGTGAAAATTATAAAATTTGCACTTTCTTAAACAACACGAGAATTGCAACACAGCCATCCTTCAAAATTCGCACTTATCTGAATTTTGTGATGCAACCAATGTTGACAAAAGTGAATATATTAGGAGAAAACGTACATTAAAACGCATATATTAGTGAAAACAGCATGCAAAAATGCATTACATTAGAACAAAATTGCTTGCAAAAATGTGTTTATTAGGCGAAATTTGCACTAAAACGCTGAAGAATTATTCGTAATATTTTTTAAAAAACACAAAACTCACAAATTGCCACAGAAATGCAGAGAACCAAATTTAAGACAGGGAAAATGATAAACTGGGAGGCACTGACATGGACAGATCCTTCCAAACTTCCTTCCACACTTCTACTCAAAGTGCCTTACTTCTTCCTCTTTCCACTCTGTAGTGGAAATGCGGAAGACAATTGTATTTCGAGGAGTTAGGTGGCATGTCCCTTTCCCTTTAACACCCCCAGTTTGATTCTTGTGTTTCACACACCTGTCGGGAGTTTCTTGGGTTCTTGTGTGTTGCAAGGCCTGGCTGGATGCCCGGCTGCAGGTAGTGGGAGACTCTCAGCCACTTTGTATTACAGCGGTACCTCGCAAGACGAATGCCTCGCAAGACAAAAAACTCGCTAGACGAAAGGTTTTTCCGTTTTTGATTTACCTTGCAAGACGAATTTCCCTATGGGCTTGCTTCGCAAGACGAAAACGTCTCGCGACTTTGTTTCCTTTGTCTAAAAACAAAGACATGTTTTGTTTATAAAGTTAATTTATTTTCCCTTCAATTTTTGAACTGCTCTTTGCAGTATGTGTGACTTTAAAGAGCAGTTAATAAACTGTTGTTGTACCAAATTTGGCTTTGTTTGGACTTTTTTTGACCATAGGAACGCATTAATTGATTTTCAATGCATTCCTATGGGATTTCGTGATTCGCAAGACGAAAAATTCGCTAGATGACAAAACTTGCGGAACGAATTAATTTCGTCGTGCGGGGCACCACTGTAGTTCCATCTCAGGGTCCTGGGCTAATCATGAGTCATGCCAGATGCACTTGATTGCATCAAGGCAGGCTATAAAAGCCACAGGTGGGAGGGGCCAGGACAGCTTATGCCCAGATTGTGGAAAGGACCTGATGTTGGGAGACCGACGGCTGGGGTCTTTCTCCTGCTGCTCTACCTGGGGCTCCGGACAGCTGAAGGGGAGACTGGGTAGGCCCTGTTGGGTATGTTTTATGTTATGCTTTGTATGCCTGCTGTTTAAAAAGGTAAAGGGACCCCTGACCATTAGGTCCAGTTGTGACCGACTCTGGGGCTGCGGCACTCATCTCGCTTTATTGGCCAAGGGAGCCAGCATACAGCTTCCGGGTCATGTGGCCAGCATGACTAAGCCACTTCTGGCGAATCAGAGCAGCGCACGGAAACACCGTTTACCTTTCCGCCAGAGTGGTACCTATTTATCTACTTGCACTTTGACATGCTTTTGAACTGCTAGGTTGGCAGGAGCAGGGACCGAGCAACAGGAGCTCACCCTGTTGCGGGGATTCGAACTGCCGACCTTCTGATTGGCAAGTCCTAGGCTCTGTGGTTTAACCCACAGCGCCACTTGTTTATTTGTTAATAAAACTGTTTAGGTTCCCCTCCCACCTCCTCATTCCTTTTGTCCTGATACCCTTGGAAAGGACTGCTGTATTTGGCAGCACACACACTGAGTTGGGAACATAGGAAGCTGAAGCCTTGTCCCACCCAGGTCAGCACTGTCTACCCCTGCCCTACCCGCGGGCACCGGGATTTGAACCTGAGGCCTTCTGCCTGCAAAGCAGAATCGCTACCTCTGAGCTACGGCCCTTCCCAATTGTGAGGAAGCACCTTCTCCTCTGCACAACAGCAAACAGCAGGAGGGAACCTCCAGTTCGTAGGAGCCGACGACTAAACTTGCGGCACTCCCATTTTGCTCTGCATTCTGGTTATGTCTGCATTTTCTGTTAATTGGCCAGAACTTGCTGTTTCCTGTCAGCCTTTCGTTGCGCGAGGGAGCGCCTTCAAAGAAGCCTCACTCTGTCATCCTCATACCCTTGCGAATACAAGCGCTCGCTATAAACACCCTCTCTGTCTCGTAAATTGAGGTCTCTTTTCTACCTCCCACCCCCCTTTGACCTAGATTGAATCTGCTGCATTCTCAAGCCTTTTGGGAAAGCGGCGAAGGACTAATGCATGCTGGTTCCGTGTGCCACAACACTTCCTTATCCATTATTATGTAAATTTTGACTAAAGTGCTACACGTAGAAGTGGGGAGGGGGGCAGGAGAATATCAAGGACAAAATTGCTGGAATCTGCTCCCCCCCTTGCTCTCTGTGAAATAAGCCACTTATATTAAACAATTTTAAATGCCTAATAGCTGTTAAGGGTGGGGTGGGGGAGGTATTTGAGGAATTTTAATGTACATTTCTTTTCTCGTATAGGACAATCGCTGCTTTCAGCGGGTTCCTGAACTGTCGGGACTGAATGCATAATGAATGGGAAGTTTATGGCTCATCAGCTTCTATGGCAAAGCACTGTGGGTTACGGGCGCGGAACGAAAGGGCAAACTCTATCAGATTCACTTCTGCCACGCTGACATTTATCGCGGGCTGGCAAGACCCCCGAGAAACTTGAAGAACACAGAAGCATTCAGAGTGGCCAGCAAAGTTGCCTTGTTATTCCCTCCCTCCCTCACCATCTCCCACCCCCACCAGAACAGGCCTCCATTAGATTTCAAATGCCACAGCAGATAATAAGGAGAGAGGAGAAGAAGCCTAGCTGGTTGCTAGGAGGAAGCTCAGACGCTGAGCCAAAGAGTTGTGGTTCCCAATGGCTTAAATAAGCCGCCTTCCATCAGCCCTGTCTCCTTAGCATCCTTAGGAGACCACTGGCAGGTGTCTGGATGACCATGAGCCCAAGGCAGAATGTAACATCCTCATCGATGCCAGCTCATTGGAATGCTTGAGATCTATTGTTCAGAAGGCGGGGCTCCATTTGCGACAGGCTCAGCAATGGATTCCATTGCTGGGCTCTGTACTCAGCCCTTGATGGCATCCAATAATATTCACATATTTTAAGGACCACATTTATTTTCAGTCGCTCCAAAGGGTGGGGGCCTGAAACAATGGGTGCAAATTATCAGGGGGAGGAAGGATTTAGACTAAACATTTGAGGGGAAAACCCTCCTGATGGCATAAACTGGTTGGCTATGGAAAAGACTGTCTCAAACAGTGGTGGACTATCCATTAACAGATTTTAAAGCAGATGTGAGATGGCCACCTATCAGGGATGTCATAGCAGTGGGTTTTGAGCAGGGGCAGGAGGTTGTTCTTGTTGACCTTGGAGGCCCCTTCCAGGTCTATGATTCTATGAACCACAAAGAACACCACTGATCATGTGCAGAGTGACGGTCCCATTCCCACTGCCTAATGGAAGAGAGGGATGGTGTTCCTGGTCACAGGCCAAGAGTGAAGGACCTAAGTAGTATGTGCGATATATTATTACCCAAATAATCACATCATATCATATCAATTTACATACCACCCTTTATCTGAAGATACCAGGGTGGTGTACAACATTAAAAACATAATATACAGAACATAATGATAAAATACAATAAAGCAATCATAGAACAAATCACAATAACATTCCACTCGCATGTAAAAGGCTACAGATTGTTTAATGGCCAAAAAGGCCTGGCTAAAGAGGAATGTTTTTGCCTGGCACCTAAAGACATGTAATGATGGCACCAGGTGAGCCTCTCTGGGGACAGCATTCCACAGATGAGGAGCCACCACAGAAAAGGCTCCTTGTGTTGTCACCCTCCAAACCTCTCGGGAAGGGAGGACACCAAGAAGGGTCTCAGGTGATAAGTTCAGGATCCAGGTCAGTTTGTATGGGGAGAGGCAATCCTTAAGGTATTGAAGTCCTGAGCCATGTAAGGCTTAATAGGTCAGCACCAGCACTTTGAATTGGGCCCAGAAAGTAATTGGCAGCCAGTGAAATCGGGCCAGAATTGGCAACATATGCTCAACTCATCTTGCCCCAGTGTGCAACCGGGCCACTGAATCATGCACCAGCTGAAGTTTCCAAACCATCTTCAGAGGCAGCCCCATATATAACACAATGCAGTAATCTAGCCTACAGCACCTTTGAATTATGCTGCTGGAGGAGACTCTTGAGAGTTCCATGGACTGCAGGAAGATCAAACCTGTCCATTCTGAAGGAAATCAGCCCTGAGTGCTCACTGGAAGGACAGATTCTGAAGCTGAGGCTCCATACTTTGGCCACCTCTTGAGAAGAGAAGACTCCCTGGAAAAGACCCTGAAGTTGGGAAAGATTGAGGCCACAAGGAGAAGAGGACGAGGGAGGATGAGATGGTTGGACAGTGTTCTTGAAGCTACTAACTTGAGTTTGACCAAACTGCGGGAGGCAGTGGAAGACAGGAGTGCCTGGCATGCTCTGGTCCATGGGGTCACGAAGAGTCGGTCACGACTAAACGACAACAGCCTACAGGTTACCAGAGTGCAGGCCGCAGATGTTAGGCTAATCCTGTCTAGATAGGGGAATAGGTGGGTCACCAACCAAAGCTGGCAAAAGACACTTCACACCACTGAGGCCACTGGGGCCTCAAGCAACAGCAATGGGTCCAGGAGTACCTCCAAGCCACATACCTTCTCCTTCAGAGGGAGTGCTAGCCCCTCAGAAGCAGGAACTCTCCCATCCATCCGGTCTTGGGAACTGCCCACTAAACGGTGCCTCAGACTGTGTGTGTGTGTGTGTGTGTGTGTGTGTGTGTCTCACAATCATTGATGGGGATTTCTTACTAGAGCATACTATTAAAGTCTAACACCAGCAGGAGACCTGAAGACCTAGATCAGTGGTTCTGAATTTGTGGGTCCCCAGATGTTGTTGGACTACAACTCCCATCATCCCTGAGCTCTGGGCCTTGCGAACTAGGGGTGATGGGAGTTGTAGTCCAACAACATCTGGGGAGCCACAAGTTGAGAACCACTGATCTAGATGGAAATGTAACATTTCATTCTCTACCTTGGCTTGTCTCCATCTGGTGCTCTGCAGATGTTGCTAGACTCCAACTCCCATCAGCCCCTCCCAGTGTGGCCATTGGGCAGGGGCGATGGGAGCTGTTGTCCAACAAATATATGGAGGACACCTGGTTGGGGAAACCTAGCCTCCACCACGGCATTAGAAACTCCTATGTGACTTACCGCCTGATTTTTCGATTCAGGAAGGGTTGACGCGCATATCTAGTTCATGTTACATGCAGCTCCAAGCTGCGTTTGATCTAAGCGGCTTCATTTTCAGCTTGTTAATGGTGGCATGTCTCTTTTTTCTTTTAAAAGCTTTTCTCCCCGCTTCCCCATTTTTTAAAAAAAAAGAAAAAGAAAAGAAGGGGCACTTAAAAGAAGAAGAAATCTTGCAGCTAATGTCGGAATCTTTTCCCTCAGTTGAAACAATTCTGTGTAGACGAAGACATAACCTTGCAGGCCTTTGAACTTTAAGGGACAGCCTTTAGTATGCTTTGAATCCAGGGCAGCAAAAAAATCTGAAACCATAAAAACCACAGCCTGTCTCTGGAAGCTTCAAACCATGAGAGAATCTTTCTCTTTCTATCCCTCCCTCCCTCCCTCTCACAAAGGGAAAATCTTTGCTATAACGGAGGCTTCTTTCTTAAATTCCTCATTTTTATTACTTGATATTATTAGTGAATGGGAGCGGAGAGGCAGAAATGCACAGGGCTGCCATATCGAAGAAGCTGCATCTTCTGGCACTGAAAAACTGCCCTCGTTAATCGTTCAGGTAAGAATTGAAATAAATACTTCTGCACGAAAGACGAAAGAAAACACTTTAAGCAATAAAAGCCGCACATCTACACATAAATTAATGGCAGAAAGACAGTGCCACCTGATGTCAGAACAAAATCTTCACCACTTTGGGGTACGGCAGGGGAGTGGCTGATTTGCGTTGATGGCACAAATGGGGCTAGGCAGGAGAAGGGGTCAATAATTCACCTGCCTGCCATTGGCTTGGCTTCTGTGATGTCACAGAGTGGCTGGGCAGCCCATATTTATTTGTCAGAAATATCCCCATCCCACCTTCCCGTTGCAAAAAGCAAACATGAGGGTGATGGGTGTTGGAGTCCAACACTGGGACGACTGCAGGTTCCTCATCCTCGCTCTAACCGCTACAGCATGGTGATATTTTACGGTGCAACAGGAGACTGAATTGTTGCCCTACAACAGAAGTGGGGAACTGGACGCAGCAAGCAGGCCAGATCCTTATCATCCCACTTCCTACAAGCCAAGGTGAATGGGACTGGCCACCTGTTAACTAACCAAAGTCACAATGACACCAGGTGAGCCAATCAGCTGATTGTTGGGGCATCAAAGCATCATGGAAGGGCTTCTTTAAGCCCCAATGAGCAGGACAGTACTCTGCTGATTGTCGGTACTTGCAAAAAGCCCTGCCTACAAGACAACAATAAATAATTAAGATGATTCCTTCCTAAGTGCTGAAAGCTCAAAATGTATGCTCAGACACTGATCCTTACAATAGCTTTGCAAGTCAGGATAGAATTGTTGCCTCCATACTGCTGGTTGGGGCAGAGGGGGACATGGAGGCTGACGTATGACAACATGTCAGAGAACTCGTATCTGACATGAGATCCAAGAGACTTTCAGCTCATGCCTCTTGCCCTCAAACAGCGACCTACACCAGCTAAATCTGACTGCTGTTCTGCAATTCACTACTTTCCAGAAGCAGAAAAAGAGAATCAAGGCCGAATGTATTCAAATGTCAGTGGATTAGAAGCCCCCTTGTTAAAACACTATCATCTTCAAGGCTCAAGTCCAAACTAGACGTTCATTGTTTCAATGCAATTATCATGCAGGGTTTGCTTGTTTTCTGAAAACGCAAGGAGCAGTTACAGGGAGGTCAAGTGGCAGTGATATAACCGGAAAGGGAGAGTAACTCTTCTTCCATGCTGTGGTCCCATAGTCAATAACTATCTAGTGAGTAAATGGGGCTCCATTAAATGATGGAATTCTCTGCCATAAGATAAGATAGTGATGGAAGCTTGCTTTAAAAGGGGGTTGGACAAAGTCATGAAGGGCAAGACAAGCACTGTTGGCTATGCACTACATCTACCAACAAAAGCAATGTATACCTCTGAATACCAGTTGTGGGGAATCACAAGTGCTGTTGTGCTCAGGCCCTGTTTCTGGGCTTCACAGGCAGCTGGCTGGCTACTTTGAGAACAGGTAGTTGTTGTTTAGTTGTGTCCGACTCTTCGTGACCCCATGGAGCAGAGCACGCCAGGCACTCCTGTTTTCCACTGCCTCCCACAGTTTGGTCAAACTGATGTTAGTAGCTTCGAGAA
The DNA here is from genome assembly GCF_965113315.1 of Podarcis vaucheri. NCBI lineage: Eukaryota > Metazoa > Chordata > Lepidosauria > Squamata > Lacertidae > Podarcis > Podarcis vaucheri. The sequence goes on from NC_138748.1 coordinate 63,925,176, forward strand.
CACTGTCCAACTATCTTGTCCTCTGTTGTCCCCTTCTCCTTGTGCCCTCCATCTTTCCCAACATTAGGGTCTTTTCCAGGGAGTCTTCTCTTCTCATGAGGTGGCCAAAGTCTTGGAGTCTCAGCTTCAGGATCTGTCCTTCCAGTGAGCACTCAGGGCTGATTTCCTTCAGAATGGATAGATTTGATCTTCTTGCAGTCCATGGGACTCTCAGGAGTCTCCTCCAGCACCAGAATTCAAAAGCATCAATTCTTCAGCGATCAGCCTTCTTTATGGTCCAGCGCTCACTTCCATACATCACTCCTGGGAAAACCATAGCTTTCACTATACGGACCTTTGTTGGCAAGGTGATGTCTCTGCTTTTTAAGCTGCTGTCTAGGTTTGTCATTGCTTTTCTCCCAAGAAGCAGGCGTCTTTTAATTTTGGGACTGCTGAGAACAGGATGGTGGACTAAATGGGTCTGGGACTTGATCATGCAGGGCTCCTGGCATCCCTGAAGCAACTATTTGTGTTAGGAGGCTGTCTCCATTGCAACCAGTGGAAGCCTATGCAAATTGCAGCTTTTGGGTGCTGGCGGTGGGCTTATTGGGACAACAGCAAGACAGAAGGGTTATATCCTCCCTTTCCAGCCGGTGGTCCCACTGTTGCTTCTCCCCACAGTTTAAAAAAAACTGCGCATCAATTAACTGCATCCACACAATTAACGCTGCGTCTAGAGTGGTCCCGAGACCCAGACAAGCGATAAATGAAAACCTCCCTTCTCTAAGCAAGTTGAAAGGGCCTTGCAAGACGCCCCCCCTCCACCAAATCCTTTCAAATAAATAAATAAATCTCACAAAAGCAACACCTCTCAAGGTGAAGTCTAACATATTTGTCATTGTTGGTGACAGACTCTTGTTCCGATACGTTGCAGCTATTTCTACGACGTGTCAGCTGTTAAGGCACACTTTAAAACGCCGCCACCAAACACATATTAACGCCATAAAATCCACCCTGTTTTATTGCAACAGCTGATGCCTCTCACTAGGTTGCTGGGGAAATGTGAGAAAGTTGCTGATAGCCCAAAAGCATTTAAATCCAAATTAAGCTCCCTCCCTCTCCCCCCGCCACTCTTTATGCCAATGTAGGAAGTTATTAAAAACTGTTATTTTGGATTCCTAAAACAATCCCCCCATGAATAGAAGACAGCGGTTTTCTTCCCCACAGCCTTCTAGATCAGCGGTTCTCAACCTGTGGGTTGTTGGACTACAACTCCCATCATCCTTGAGCTCTGGCCTTGCTAGCTAGGGGTGATGGGAGTTGTAGTTCAACAACATCTGGGGACCCACAGGTTGAGAAAGGCTGTTCCAGATGAAGTCCAATCAAAGCCAGCTCAATCCTAAAGGCAGCAGAGGCAGCTGCCAAGAGCAGCAGAATCTTCGAGACTATTGGTTGAGCTGGGAAATCCTCCTCCGCCCCCTAGACCAGAGCTAGCCAATAGGGTTCCTTCCAGATGTTGATAGGCTGTACCTCCCACCAACCCTGACCATGTTGGCTTGGGCTTATGGAATCTGAAGTCCAATCAGGATCCAGAGGGTATGTTGGGTATGCAGGGAACGTTGGCAGCCACTGCCCTAGGGTCTTGGGTCAAATGTGGGACACACGTCCCTCTCCCGTTTTCAGCATGTTCTCATCATTCCATACACACAAAGGGGATGCAAATCTGTTGCCTTTGGAACAGGGGGAAAGTCTTGGGTGTGCAAGATTGGACGCTTGAGTCCTTCCCTATAATGTTTAAGGAAACTGGGTGGAGGGTTGCCTCCGTTAGCAGGCCACGGATACACGGAAAGAAAGAAAGAAAGAAAGATCTGCACCTGCAATCAATCTTCTCTGGATTAAGCCTATTTGCTAAGGGGAATGATAAATGCAACCTGAATTCTAGGCAAAGCTTGAATCCTGGGGAAGCAGGTGGCAGATGGGAGTAGCAGATGGGTGCTGGAGTCTAAGGAAGAGGGGTGGAGTAGCGATGGATGAATCTGTCAATTTTGGTTTCTCTTGGTTGCTCACTTTTTCAGTATTTATTTATTTTTAAATGTATGTATGTATGTATGTATGTATGTTTGTGGTAAAACCTCTAAGCAGTTTACAAACAATTCGATTCATTACATTTCCACATCAGTTTGCATAGTCCTTTTTTTTAAAGGCCCTCAACAGCACTTCGGTGCAAATTTCTCCTAATGTACACATTTTCTATGCATTATACACATTTTCCCAAGCAACTCTGCCTAACATAATGATTTTTGGTAATGTTTTCCCCCACCCAAATTGATCTGTGCATTTATATACTGTACACACACGTTACTCCCGGGCTTTTGTACATCGGACTTGGCTGGAGAACAGTATCCCAAAATTTGGAGAAATTGGAATATCAAAGGGCAGCTGTTTTGACTCACCTCTTGTTTCTGCAAGTGCAAATTCACTTTTTAATACGAACGGTATTGAATTTCTCTCCCACCCCGACTAAATGGTAAGCAGACATGCATGAGAGAAAAACCATGCTAAAGGAATCTGGACAGAGTTGGTCTCCAAGGTGATGATATAGCGCTAAGTCTATGCAAAGATTATTTGGGAGTGTGATTGCATGCATGCTTTTCTAACTGCCTCTTTTTAAAAGAGAAAAAGGACCAAACCCCAAATTTGCACAGCAACTCCAGAAACAAGGGTGCTAACATGTGGGTAGACAACTCTGGTCTTCACACTGGAATGATGTTTTGATAGTTGTTAAATGGCTTGTCAAAAACTGAAGAAGTCATATTGGGATGAGCGAACCCCTTTAGTGCAGAAACAATGGTTTAAAAAGCCTTTGATACGTTCCGTATTTTTTGCTCTATAAGACTCACTTTTTCCCTCCTAAAAAGTAAGGGGAAATGTATGTGTGTCTTATGGAGCGAATGCAGGCTGCCCAGCTATCCCAGAAGCCAGAACAGCAAGAGGGATTGCTGCTTTCACTGCGCAGTGATCCCTCTTGCTGTTCTGGCTTCTGGGATTCAGAATATTTTTTTCTTGTTTCCCTCCTCCCAAAACTAGGTGCGTCTTGTGGTCTGGTGCGTCTTATAGAGTGAAAAATACGGTGTTTTTCATGTTCCTTTTAGAATGTTTTGCAGTTTGGAGAGTTAAAGTTTAAGTCTCTTGGACCCTCCCAGTGTTTAACTTGACTACATAATACTACTTTGTTGATTGGATTCCCCCCACCCAACAGCAAAGGGACAGGAACGATATAGCCAGATGTGTATCTGAATTATAATCCGCCCCCTTCAAAATGTCATAATGAGAGGCTTTCTTGATATTGGATATCCTAAGCTCAGATCCACCAAGCTGATGCAAATGAGCACACATCATCATTTTTCTAATTTCATCAGTCTTAAAAGAAAATAAGCTTTTCATGTGCAACAGCAGGTCTGAGATTAGTTCTGCTGAGCTCACCGCCATGGAACTAAATATCTATCAAGCCCAGCATAAAGTCACAAACTACTTATGAATGTCAACAACATTCTGATATAACAATGGTGGCCGTGTGATTGTTTATATAACACTTTGCTGCTGTGTAAAACGCTCCAACTCGTCTTTTTTTAAAAAAAAATTCTGGTTCATCCTCAGAACCACAGATGCGCTCAGGAAGGTCTCTGCTTTTCCATCATTTCAGTGAGTCCTGTGTGAAATTCCTCTGCAGACTGTTGAAATGAATGGAGGTGGGTAAGTCAGGTAACATCAAGAATGGCCAGTGGTAGGGTTGTCATACAACTGGAGTTTCAGCTGCCGTAAGCAGCGTCTGGGTGAAACCTGCTGAAATGTCCAGGAAAACCCTGACGTTTGGCAACCCATATCAGCAGTGTCGTTTTTGGCAATTTCCCTTTGTGTGTCGAGGTCCCCAAGACACCCCCCCCCATTGACACTTGGTTTTAGTTTAAGGTTTTTGGCATAATTTTGGCCACAACTTTATTAAAATTACAAGAAATGTGAGTGGTTGCTTAGGCATTGGTTGCGATTATCTGACCCCACACGGGGACAGACTGACATTCGCACGCCCGCAAAGTCAGAAAGGGAAAACATTTTGGGGAGAAAGACGGAACTGGGAACCATGACTCACCTCTCCCCAAATGCTCCCAGGGGCTCTTGCATGGCCCTAGCCCTTGACAGGGGTTCAGACAAAAGCATGACGAGCCCCAGGGTTCCTTTAACGGAAACCCTTGCAGCAGCAGCATTTTGGAGGGGCAGGCACAGCCAATCCATACCCCTTCACCAACCAGCTCCTAAACCAATGCCTAACCGCAACCTTACAAGTTGTGACGATTTGCTATGCAGTAGGCAAAAACCAAATGGCACTGGCCAATCAGCCAAATGGACAAAATTCCTTCGGGGCCCCTGCCCCAAAAGCAGATGATCCCATGACAGGCATAGCAAGGTCAAGCGAACAACCCTGAATATAGGGAGGGTGGGCGGGTGATCCAATGCACGCAGCGAAAAGAGGAAGCTCAATGCTGCGCGCAGAGTATTTAAAGGCTATGGCTGTCAATCACAAAATGGCAACATATAAATCTCCCAGCAACAGGCAGCTCCATGATAATAGTGGCCAAACTCTTTTCCCGCCCAGCAACGGTGGGTGTCTTGCTAGCCCCCACCACAACACGTAATCTCCATGAAGGAGAACACGCTTAAAAATAGCTCAAAAACCACACGTCACCATCTACAGAGCACCCACCACCCTGAAAACCATCAAGTTCAGAATCCCGAGTTTACATCATGTAATGCCTTTGCTGAAGCAACAGCATTGGCGGCTAATATGGTACCAAGCTAAGTTCAAGGTTCAGCGTTCGGCATTCCAAGTGAAAACCCTGGAGATGTTTACATTGCTTGACTCGAGTTCTGGTTGAAAACCAGGAACCCTCCAGCTTACATCGCAGGATGGGATGTAAAAATATAAAATGATAACTGGCTGCCAGTGGCCCACTGGGGGTAAGGATATGATACTTGTATCTTGTATACTAAGATGAATTTGTAACTGGCTGACTGACCGAACCCAAAGGGTGCTCATCAATGGTTCCTCTTCATCCTGGAGAAGAGTGACTAGTGGGGTGCCACAGGGTTCTGTCTTGGGCCCGGTCTTATTCAACATCTTTATCAACGACTTGGATGATGGACTCAAGGGCATCCTGATCAAATTTGCAGATGACACCAAACTGGGAGGGGTGGCTAACACCCCAGAGGACAGGATCACACTTCAAAACGAACTTGACAGATTAGAGAACTGGGCCAAAACAAACAAGATGAATTTTAACAGGGAGAAATGTAAAGTATTGCACTTGGGCAAAAAAAGAGAGAGGCACAAATACAAGATGGGTGACACCTGTCTTGAGAGCAGTACATGTGAAAAGGATCTAGGAATCTTGGTTGACCACAAACTTGACATGAGCCAACAGTGTGACGCGGCAGCTAAAAAAGCCAATGCAATTCTGGGCTGCATCAATAGGAGTATAGCATCTAGATCAAGGGAAGTAATAGTGCCACTGTATTCTGCTATGGTAAGACCTCACCTGGAGTACTGTGTCCGGTTCTGGGCGGCACCACAGTTCAAGAAGGACATTGACAAACTGGAACGTGTCCAGAGGAGGGCAACCAAAATGGTCAAAGGCCTGGAAACGATGCCTTATGAGGAACGGCTAAGGGACTGGGCATGTTTAGCCTGGAGAAGAGGAGGTTAAGGGGTGATATGATAGCCATGTTCAAATATATAAAAGGATGTCACATAGAGGAGGGAGAAAGGTTGTTTTCTGCTGCTCCAGAGAAGCGGACACGGAGCAATGGATGCAAACTACAAGAAAGAAGATTCCACCTAAACATTAGGAAGAACTTCCTGACAGTAAGAGCTGTTCCGACAGTGGAATTTGCTGCCAAGGAGTGAGGTGGAGTCTCCTTCTTTGGAGGTCTTTAAGCAGAGGCTTGACAACCATATGTCAGGAGTGCTCTGATGGTGTTTCCTGCTTGGTAGGGGGTTGGACTCGATGGCCCTTGTGGTCTCTTCCAACTCTATGATTCTATGATTCTCTGAAGACCTAAAATATCATCTCATCCCTTCCATACTCAACTTATCACTGTGCTCCAAAGGAGAGAGCCACCATCTCATCAGGAGGCCTATTCTGTACAACATCAGAATTGGGCCTCAGTCCAGTATACCTGAAGGAGCATCTCCACCTCCATCGTTCTGCCTGGACGCGGAGGTCCAGCGCCGAGGGCCTTCTGGTGGTTCTCTCACTGCGAGAAGCCAAGTTACAGGGAACCAGGCAGAGGGCTTTCTCGGTAGTGGCACCCGCCCTGTGGAACGCCCTCCCATCAGATGTCAAAGAGAAAAATAGCTACCAAACTTTTAGAAGACACCTGAAGGCAGCCCTGTTCAGGGAAGCTTTTAATGTTTAACAGGTTATTGTATTTTAGTGTTCTGTTGGAAGCCACCTGGAGTGGCTGGGGAAACCTAGCCAGATGGGCGGGGTATAAATAATAATAATAATAATAATAATAATAATAATAATAATAATAGTGTGGTAGCACCTACTTTTCCCAACTCCTTCCTGTTGCAGGCACCATCTTTATTCACTTTTCAGTGCCTGTTGAAGACTTTCCTCTTTCAACAAGTTGCCTAAGTGAGTATTTTTTGTCCCAGTCAGTATCAGAGCTTTTTTATAAAAATGTTTTATATATGCCATTGTCTCCTCGTCACCAGCATACAGAACATGAGATCAACTAGTTTTATTCTTTGGCTCAGCCTGACAGCCACGCCCATGGATGTTGGAGAATTCTAACAAAAGCAGAAATGGGGGCAGAAATTGCTTCTGTTTGCTTAATCGTCCCATGTCCAGAACAGAAATCAATCCAGTGAATACAATTGCTAACTGCTGTTGTTGTTGTTGTTGCTGCTGCTTTCAGTTATGTAATTGGTTATGGTTTTCCCCACAATCTGCATTGTGTTTCCTTTGCCTTGAAATGAATGGGGTGGACAATGTAATTAATTACACAAATTACATGATTTTGCCAGAAAGGACGGTGAAAAAAACAATGTCATTTTTGGCGGAAGACAAACGGCAGCAGAATGGAAACGGTGCTGTGTGCGACAAATGCATGGGCACAACAGAAAGCGATGCCTTGTTATATCTACCTCTCCTTTAAATCAGAACCAGTGAAGGCGGTGAAGGTCCTGTGTGAGTGCCTGGAGGCGGTTGGAGGATGGATGGCAGCTAACAGATTGAGGTTGAATCCTGACAAAACAGAAGTATTGTTTTTGGGGGACAGGAGGTGGGTGGGTGTGGGGGATTACCTGGTCCTGAATGGGGTAACTGTGCCCCTGAAGGACCAGGTGCGCAGCCTGGGAGTCATTTTGGACTCACGGCTGTCCATGGAGGCACAGGTTAATTCTGTGTCCAGGGCAGCTGTCTACCAGCTCCACCTGGTACGCAGGCTAAGACCCTACCTGCCCGCGGACTGTCTCGCCAGAGTGGTGCATGCTCTAGTTATCTCCCGCTTGGACTACTGCAATGCGCTCTATGTGGGGCTACCTTTGAAGGTGACCCGAAAACTGCAATTAATCCAGAATGCAGCAGTTAGACTGGTGACTGGGACTGGCCGCCGGGACCATATAACACCGGTTCTGAGAGATCTGCATTGGCTCCCAGTACGTTTCCAAGCACAATTCAAAGTGTTGGTGCTGACCTTTAAAGCCCTAAACAGCCTCGGTCCTGTATACCTGAAGGAGCGTCTCCACCCCCTTCGTTCAGGCCGGACACTGAGGTCCAGCGCCGAGGGCCTTCTGGCGGTTCCCTCATTGCGAGAAGTGAGGTCACAGGGAACCAGACAGAGGGCCTTCCTGGTAGTGGCGCCCACCCTGTGGAACACCCTACCTTTAGATGTGAAGGAAATAAATAGCTATCCTATCTTTAAAAGACATCTGAAGGCAGCCCTGTTCAGGGAAGTTTTTAATATTTAATGCTGTACTGTTTTTAACATTTGATTGGGAGCCTCCTAGGGTGGCTGGGGAAACTCAGCCAGATGGGTGGGGTATAAACAATACATTATTATTATTATTATTATCCCTAGCCACACAACCTGTGACATCATAGTTGAACTCTGGACTGGAATCCAAATACCAATTTCCAAATACCGAGTGCACCCTGGAGATCTGAATTCCCAACAGACAAAATGGAAGCATGCAGAAACTGGAGTGGACATGGTCAAACGTGTGGAATAAAATACAGAATCGTCCCCCACAAAATGTTAGCTGCCTCCAGCAGGGGGTCTTCACATGCAATGGAAACGGACAATAGGAATTTTCTTCTTCCTTCTTTTTTTAAAAAAGAAATGAGCATTTTTGTCATACTTAAAGTATTTAGCCTGACTGCATCTGTGAATGAAGACATTAAAAAAAGCCATTATGTTTTCAACTTCAGTTAATAATAAGGCTATTTTTCCACCCACTTGCCAGGCCCAGCTGTAATGTTCTAGGGCTCAAGTGGGAGTCAATGCAAAACAAGGATTAGGAAGATAAATGATATACAGAATACAGTGCCAGTTCACATAAAATATTAGCAGATTGGAAATGACTGTTTACTGTCTCACTGACTACATGATGACTTTCGTGTCTCCCAGAGAACGTACAGAAAACCATCTGCCGATAAAGGAGACTGCGCCGCACCTGGGTCATGACAAATTAATTTTTGAGCTAAGCCTGTGAGGGGTGTGTGAGTACACACACACACACACACACACACACACACCAGCCAAGCCTTTAAGGAGTTTGTCTCTACCCACCCAGGACTATTTTAACACGACACAAACGTTGACCAACTCATTCATCAACATTAGCAGAGAACAAATTTGGATGGCTGGGCTTTTTTTTTGCTTTGTTTGTTGTTTTTACCGTGGCTAAACTGCTTCATTATTAAGGAAATAAGGGCTGCTTCCAGAGCCAGCTTGAGATGTTCTCCTGCCAGAGTTGGCACTCTGCAACCAAGTAAACCTGGATAGTACTTCTGGCCACATGCAGAGTTGGTATTAAATCAATGATTTATTTCATACCTGCAGGCAGAGGGAAAATAATCTGCACCACTGCTGCCCATCTTCTCTTCCTGGAAGAAGAGGGTAGATAATGTGCTGCCATCCAGATGTTTTGGGCTACAACCCTCAGTTCATTCTTCCTCCCTCCCTCCAGTTTGGGTAGCTGTCAGTGAGAGATGCCACCAGGATATCGCTCTGTTCTTCCAGTTTGGCAGCTTGCCAGCCAGGTGCCTGGTTGACTTTGGTTTCCTTGCCACTGTGCCTTGCCAGCTTGGAGCACCTGTGAGAAACCTTCCATGCCAGGAAGTCAACTTTCCATGGCATGAGTCAAGTGCCACGTGGAGGTGCAACGAAAGGAATATAATTGGATTGGCCTTAGAAAGGAGAAGGGATACTTGATCAGGCTCATTTATGCTGCAGAGCTGGCCTATCAAGTCAAACACAAACCACCAAGGCCAACTCTTCTGTAGCTCAGTGGTAGAGCCAGTGTCACAGTCCGGTTCATGGGCAATTGAAGTCCCGGCTGGGGACATCAGGACAGGGGGCAAGATGGTGGGGTGGGAGCAGGAACGGGGGTCCAGAATCCAGGAGTCAGGAAGCCAAGAGTCCAAGGGTCAGTGAGCTGGGAGTCAAGAAGCCAAGGGTCTGAGGGTCAGGAAGCAAGGAGGCATGAAGTCAGGGGTCCGAGGATCAAGAAGCAAGGAGTCAAGAAACTGAGGTTCAAGGTTCAGGAAGCAAGAAGCCAAACACAGCAAGGCAGGGAGCGTGTTGCTGTGGCAAAGAGCCGAAGGGAAATGCTGACCTTATAGCCCTTCCCAGCTCTTGCCACCAGGTGCTGTGAGTTACCAAGTGGCCTCACCTGTGAGGCCGTGCCTTGCCTCTTGAGAACAAACTTAGGAAGGCCCCGGTCCTGCAAAGTCCTATTGGTCACAGGGCCTGGCTCCTGCACGCACACCTGACACCCAGCATCTACAGGTAGGACAAGGAATGTCCCCCATCTGGAACCCCGAAGAGCTGCAGCCAGTCAGTGTAGACAGCACTGAGTTAGACAGATCAATGTGTTGAGATGCTTCCAAGGAAACAGGGGCAATTTGCAGGCCCCCAGCTGGCTCTGGCCCACCGGCCAGTAGCTGGGCGATCTCCAGTCCCTGAAACAGCATCAAACAGTGAGCTGCAGCTTCAGAACTCTTCAGAAGCTAGAGCACGCTCTTATCAGCAGAGTAATTAACTCTTCGTGACGGAAGGGCAGACAGAGGCATATGTAAAGCACATTTACTAGCAGTTTATTCAGCATAGATCAAGACAAAGAAAACACGTCTGCTCTCCCCTTCATGTCTAAGAGCAAGAAGCATAAGGCAAAAGCTATACACCAACGGAAGTTCCCAGCAAGCTGTGCTGGAATGTAAACAGACATATGACACACAACAGCTCCACACATCTGTTTAGGTAGAACGGAACATCAATATCCTAACACAATGGTCTGTTGGGATACTGCCAGGGAGATAAAGTCCATCATGGCCCCCAAGCCGGTTGCCGGACGATCCATGGTCCGTGGTCACGCAGTATGAGCTATTAGCGACATGAGTTTCCTGGAAATACCATGCCACATTCCAGGGCTCATGCACACTCTTATCAGCAGATAATGCACAGCCAGAAGTCGCACTCAGGAGAGCATTATTTACAAGCTTTTATTCAGCGTTGATCAGAACAAAGAAAGACATGACTGTTCTGCGCCAGTGTCTTCGACAGAGAGAGAAAACGAAAGCAATAGGAAACATAAACATCCTGTGAACAGGACATGCACAGACTCTGTGACTCACAAAGCCTGCTCCCTTTTAAGGTGGAACGGAAATATCCCAACATGGTCTGCCTCACCCTGCATACTCAACAAGGGTGCTGGGGGTTATAGAAGTTATGGGAAGTCACGAGCTTTCAATGTAGGATAGGGTTGTCATATTTCAAGGAGTAAAAATCCGAACACAAAAAGTTGTTGAGCTTTTGCCGATCTGGATCCCCTGCATTCCAACAGAGTCCATCTGTGTACAGTGGTACCTCGGGTTAAGTACTTAATTCATTCCAGAGGTCCGTTCTTAACCTGAAACTGTTCTTAACCTGAAGCACCACTTTAGCTAATGGGGCCTCCTGCTGCTGCCGTGCCGCCGGAGCACGATTTCTGTTCTCAACCTGAAGCAAAGTTCTTAACCTGAGGTACTATTTCTGGGTTAGTGGAGTCTGTAACCTGACGCGTATGTAACCTGAAGTGTATGTAACCCGAGGTACCCCTGTACAACACTTTCCTCCATAAACTGTTCCCCATGCTTAACAAACCCAAACATCACTTTTTGGTTTATGCCATGAGACACCGGCACTTCTGCATGTTTGTAATCTTCTAGCTATTCCAAACCAACCTGGCCACCAACCTAGATAGGGTTTACCCAACTTGGGTCTCCAGCTGTTTTGGGGCTACAACTCCCATCATCCCTAACTAGCAGGACCAGTGGTCAGGGATGATGGGAACAGTAGTCCAAAAACAGCTGGAGGCCCAAGTCTGGGAAACCCTGGATTAGGCAAACTCATGGAAGAGAAGGCTATCAAAGGCTAGTAGACATCATGGCGATGCTCTGCCCTCCACAGTCGGGAGGGCACAACAGCAGACAGCATGGTTGGGCAGCACCGCTTACCCAACTGCCAACAGCTGAGTCACTGCTGCTTCCCAGGAAGGAGAGGGGTGTGACAGTGGGGAGGTCAGTGCGGTGCAAACACACTGGGGGCTCCTGATGGGGTGTTTGCACTGCGCCAACCTCTCTGTCACTTCACCCCTCTCTTTACCAGTAAGCAGCAGCAACAGTTGGGAGGTCAGGTGAGTGTCACCACCCTATCATGCTTCAATACGCAGCCTGATGAAGCAGCGTGATAAAAAATGCCAGTGGTGTGGAGAAACCATAGATCGGTGGTACAATTCACCAACCAATATGGGATGTAGAATATCTGTCAAAACTACATGTATCTAAATATAGACGGTCATTCACTCTTGCTAGATTCAACGTGCTGCCATCTGCCTTATTGCAGGGCAGATATGTGGATAACCGTATGCGGAGCAAGTATGCCCTTGCCGCCTGACAGAGGTGGAAACCCTCTCCCATGTCTTGCTTCGATGTCGTTTTTATGAGGATATACGCTTGGCCTTCATTACCCCTGTTATGCAGAAAATTTCAAGTGGGTTTGAACCTTAATGCTTAAAATCCGTGTTAGAGGACAAGCATCCAGAGATCACACTAAGGGTGGTCAAATTTTGTGCGGCTGCCATAAAAATCAGGGAACAATTACAAATTACCTCAGATGCAAACTCTAGATAATATTTTAGAGACTAAGACCTAAACCACATTTCCAATTGCTTCCATATTCTATTATTAAATAATAATAATAATAATAATAATAATAATAATAATAATAATAATAATACTAATACCCCGCCCATCTGGCTGAGTTTCCCCAGCCACTCTGCTCTGGGTGGCTCCCAATCGAGTGTTAAAAACAATATAGCATTAAATATTAAAAACTTCCCTAAACAGGGCAGCCTTCAGATGTCTTTTAAAGATAGGGTAGCTGCTTATTTCCTTCACATCTGAAGGGAGGGTGTTCCACAGGGCGGGCGCCACCACCGAGAAGGCCCTCTGTCTGGTTCCCTGTAACCTCACTTCTCACAATGAGGGAACCGCCAGAAGGCCCTCGGCACTGGATCTCAGTGTCCGGGCTGAATGATGGGGGTAGAGATATTGTTATATTTTATTGTTAATCCAAACTTAATTCTATTGTGTTTTATGCTCATTTAGTATGGTATGTAAAACTGGTCTGGGGCCGTAATAAAATTTATTATAAAATCTATCTATCTATATCTATCATCTCTCTCTCTCTCTCTCTCTCTCTCTCTCTCTCTCTCTCTCTCTATCAGTGGTGGTGCACATAATTTGGACTCAGAAGGCCCCATGTTCTATGACTGTCATCTTCAGCTAAAAGGACCAGGTCACAATTTTGGGAGAGGAAACACTACAGTACTGGGTTACTGACAGAACAGTCTAAGCTGGTGTAAGGTGGCTGCCCCTGTTCCAGCCATGGTAAACCTGGGTGCAGAGCTTTTAAATATGACACGAGGTTTCCATGGAATCTACGGAACCAGCAAATGCTTTGTACTACCTCAAGTACCTTGAGATAGTTTAATAGTTGAACACTATCACTTTATATACTGAAACACCATACAATGTCATTGCAGGCAGCAGCATCCGTTTTTACATCAGGAAAATTCCAAATCTGTATGAATGTGTCACATTGTAAGGCAGAGGAACGCTGATGTTCTATAACAGAGACTTGGCATGCCTCCCGTCAGTCTTTTATGGCATTAATAGTTTCAATATATTTTAACCTTCTGTAAAGCGCCATGCAAATTTGCATTTAAATAAGATAGCATGCTCTTCTAGTTAAATAAGACAATGCATTGAACACAGATACATGTTCTAGATCATGTATATATATATATATATTATGCATTGAAATTATGCACACAGAGACACATCAAGAGTTCAATGCATTGTCTTAAGTTATTTAAATATTAGGTGGGCTGACAGATAGATACCTAAAACACATATCAGAGCAATCCAGAATGCCCCCCTCTCTTTCTCTCTCCATAATAATTTATGCATATATAAGAATTTTGTAAGCCAGGGTGGGGGCAAGTTCGGAGCGAAGTGGAGATCATTAAAATGAAAGAATTTTCGGGTGAAAGCAAATTCTATTCAGCTAAGAAGGAAGTAGCGGCAGCTCAGAAAGCATTTCTTGGGTTTAGAACTTCAAGGGAAGAACCATTTCCATTTGAAAACAAAGGCTTTTTTTATTTTTAAAATTGTCTTTAGTGGTGGGTTTTCCTCTCTCTCCCTCCCTCAGTAAATGTAGCACTTAATTAGTTCAACAGACAGGGGGAAGAAAGCAATGTTATATATTTAGGGACGTGGTCCCCTCAGTGAAAACAGTACTTGAAAAGCAATAAATAAAATGTATCATTTTATAAAAACTTTAATAATTTCAGGGAGGTGGGAGTGGAAGGAAACAAGGAAGTAAAAAATGAACAGACTAGACAGCCTTCAAGAATTAGTACCTTATCCTCTGTTGCAAAAGGCTGCCTCTCACCCACCACTGGAAGCAATATTTGAAGAATCTAACCTTGTGTTTCTGAATTGTTTTCAGGCTTCCCACAAGGATCTGGGTGGTCACTGTGGGAATACGTTGTTGGATTAGATGGGCCTTTGGCTTGATCCAGGAGGGCTTTCCCTATGCACTTATTTCACAGCTTGGGGGTGAACTTATGGCCTTTTGACTAGGGAAAGTCCCTCAAATATTCCGCTCTGTAGGAACCGCTGTAAGAAACTGTCTCCTCAATGCACAGTTAGGAGCAGAGCCTAACTGTGGGGAGAACTCTATGGGGCTGAGGCCTCTACAGATCCCCAGTTGTCATGCGTGTGGCATGTGCCACATCACACGCACACATCATGCACGTGACGTCAGCCCCCCTAATGTTGGGCACAACTCAGCGCCTGTGGTTAGGAGCCATCACGACACCAGCAGCCTGTTAGCCAATCCTCCCTGCTCTCTTTTCCCCTTGCATGTTCAAAAAATCCAAAATCAAAATGGCAACCTGAGCGATGCAGAAGATTGCAAACACTCCCACCGCTTTAGGGGCATCCATCTAGGAAAGTATATAAATGCAACATAATGGTTTTCCCAGTAGTGATGTATGGAAGTGAGAGCTGGACCATAAAGAAGACTGATCACCGAAGAATTGATGCTTTTGAATTATGGTGCTGGAGGAGGCTCTTGAGAGTCCCATGGACTGCAAGAAGATCAAACCTATCCATTCTGAAGGAAATCAGCCCTGAGTGCTCACTGGAAGGACAGATCCTGAAGCTGAGGCTCCAATACTTTGGCCACCTCATGAGAAGAGAGGACTCCCTGGAAAAGACCCTTTTGTTGGGAAAGATTGAGGGCACAAGGAGAAGGGGACGACAGAGGATGAGATGGTTGGACAGTGTTCTCGAAGCTACCAGCATGAGTTTGACCAAACTGCGGGAGACAGTGGAAGACAGGAGTGCCTGGCGTGCTCTGGTCCATGGGGTCACGAAGAGTCGGACACGACTAAACAACAACAAATCTCTAAACACATATTTAATGGCCAACATTATGAGGTTTCCCAGCGACATGATTTTTATTTGATGTGCAACACAAACTTATTTGGGAGTGGAATTTTATACACTCATAATCCTGCTATAACCACAGTGGCACAGATGGGCAGATAAAAACAGCAGACCTGATGCAGCTGATTGTGTTGGAGGGCTTCAGAACATTCCTCCCCTCCTACTTCAGACAGATATTTGGTAGGCTCTTCAGGGCCATGTTAAGACTCCAAACAATGGAGTGATCATATCTTGAAGCAGTGGAACAAGGGCAGTATCAACACAGCAGTAAGAAAAAGGGTCTGCTCTTTTTCTCCCCTAGGAAGTGGAAATAGCAGCACATTTCTGATCAGCCTCTGCAACTTGCATTCAGTGGGGCAGGGCTGAAGCAAGCAAAGCTCAGTGCTGCATTCTGATAATGATGAGTTTTGAGTTTTGATAGGTTTTCCCTTAACATCACCCAATAGTTGAGAAAGGAGGAGAAAACAGAGGCAGACATACATATGACTGAGGGTAGGGGTGGAAGGATCGTTCTATTTCAATTCCCTCAGTTTCTCGTTTTTGCCATCTTATATTCAGTTCACCACATTTCTGCAGTAATTTGTAAATACACACACACACACACACACACACACATTATTAAATCCTCATAAAAAAAATCTTTAGTGCTTTAATATGAAATTCTCCCAATGAACACATTTTTGTCTGCAGTTTTGACTAACGCGCACATTATTTGCAAGCAACTTCTCTTAACGTCATGCATTTCTGCATTTTCACTAAAACCTTCATTTCTACACACATTTCCCCCTAATATATGCATATTTGTAAACACTGGTTGGAGAACTGCCTTGCAAAATTTGGAAAGCTGTGAATTTTGAAGGATAAGTGCAAATTTTGAAGGATAGCTGTGTTTCGGTTCTCATATTGTTTTGGAACATGCAAATCTGATAAGTTCATTTTCAAATGTGAGCTGAATTGAATTTCTCCCTCACCCTCTAGCTGGGAATGAGGCTGGGCATTCTCAATAAAGTTCTCCTTGCACATTATTAGAATCCCTTGTTCATAGATAAAGGGGCAGAAAATACACAGCACAGACACTGTCAGAGTGCTACTGTCAGAGGCAGAGTGAAAACATGTTCTCATTTGAAATCTGAAAATATTTTGCAAAGGTTTTAAACTCAAATGTAAGTATAATAGAGACTGCCCTGTGTTACTCTTGCTCAGTCCCGCTGGAGTAAGAGGCTTGATAAGAATTCCTAGTCCAAGGCTGCATATGCACTATACAGTGGTACCTCGGGTTAAGTACTTAATTCGTTCTGGAGGTCTGTTCTTAACCTGAAGCACCACTTTAGCTAATGGGGCCTCCCGCTGCCACCACGCTGCCAGAGCACGATTTCTGTTCTCACCCTGAAGCAAAGTTCTTAACCCAAGGTATTATTTCTGGGTTAGCGGAGTGTGTAACCTGAAGCGTATGTAACCGGAAGCATGTGTAACCCGAGGTACCACTGTACCTTTAAAGCACAGTTTTCTCTCCTTCAAAGCATTCTGGGCACTGTAGTTTGTTAAGGGCTACTAGGAATTTGAACTCTTTGAGGGCTAAACTACGGTGCCCAGAGTTCTTTGAGAGGGGGAAATGTGGTTTGGATGTGCTTTAAAAGTATCGTGTGTAGGCAATCTGAGCAAGTAAAAAAACCTGTTGATGCTATTGTTGGCATTCATCTGCCTAGAGCAGGGGTCAACAAACTTTTTCAAGAGGGGGCTGGTCCACTGTCCCTCAGACCTTGTGGGGGGGCAGACTATATTTTGAAAAAATAAACAAATAAATGAATTCCTATGCCCCACAAATAACCCATAAATAAAAGGGCACATTCTACTCATGTAAAAACAGGCTGATTTCCGGACCATCCGTGGGCCAGATTTAGAAGGCGATTGGTCTGGATCTGGCCCCCGGGCCTTAGTTTGCCTACCCATGGCCTAGAGAGAAAATGGAGTGTGTCTCCAAGGGTGAAGCAAACTGCTGTATTGGCATCACCAAAGTGACCTCCTTGGGGCACAAGCTTGGGCACCCCTCACCTGTTCCAACTATTTGCATCTTTCTCTTTCTCTCATACATAGCAATTTATCTTTTTGCATCTTATGGCTTGCACTTAGGAGTATCCAAGAAACAGGAAAAAAGGCAGCATTAGGACTTTAAGCTGCAGAACTATGGAAGATCTCAAGGTTGCCATCAGAAGGGATGCGGGAGGAGGAGAGAGGGGGAGAATCTCTCCACAGAGCATTTCCAACACATTTGAGCCGAGCGAATTAGAACTGACACCAAAGGGAGGGGGGGGGGAATCTAATTGAACTAGCGAAAACGCATAACACTTTGCTATAGAAACAAGAGGGCCCTGGTGGAATCACTCAGGTTAATGCTGTCCAACTTGAAACAACAATAATTTTATATCTCATGATCTGCAAACAGAAGAAAGGAAAGCTCTTGTTTAAATATCCTGACATTAAATGGAGAGGAAATTGTGAGGGGCAAAGCAATAGAAAAATAGACCTTTCTGCGAGGAGAAGAAAAAAATGTGGCCACTCTGTGTGGGGAAACAGTATATATATATATATATATATATATAGAGAGAGAGAGAGAGAGAGAGAATACATATATAAATAGATCCTAGTCCTTTGTTTTATCTCACAGCTTAGATCTATTTATTTATCTTTAACATTCATATGCTTTTACTCACAGAAACAAAAACAACGTGATTCTAGTGCCTAGTGAGCTGGGCTGTTATTTATGGCTGATCTAGAAGGCAAAACGTTTTCATCATCACTGATAGTCCTTCCCTCCATTGTTAGTGATTTGGGGAAATTACTGGAAAGAAAGTTCTGAATAGACTTCATTTGCCCTCAGTGAAGAGGCATTGCCCTCATTCTGAAGAAGCATTGCTCTTGTTCTGAATAGACTTCATTTTCCCTCACTGACAAGGATCACCGATATGGACAAGCCAGAAAGCATTGCTTTGTTTGCCATAGTCAGATCTGATTGGCTCTGAGGTGTTGTGATATCATCACAACCACTACTTGTCTCCTGGCTGGGGTGACATTAGGACAGGGGTCACCAACCCAATGCCCATGAAGATTTACAATGGTGTTCCTGGGCAGGTGCCTCAGACTCAGCCCCAACAATTCTCTCAAAATTTGAAATGTGCCCACTGGTCGGAAAATGCGGGCAAGCCCTACACTAGGAAGAATCATAGAATCATAGAGTTGGAAGAGACCACAAGGGCCATCGAGTCCAACCCCCTGCCAAGCAGGAAACACCATCAGAGCACTCCTGACATATGGTTGTCAAGCCTCTGCTTAAAGACCTCCAAAGTAGGAGACTCCACCACACTCCTTGGCAGCAAATTCCACTGTCGAACAGCTCTTACTGTCAGGAAGTTCTTCCTAATGTTTAGGTGGAATCTTCTTTCTTGTAGTTTGGATCCATTGCTCCGTGTCCGCTTCTCTGGAGCAGCAGAAAACAACCTTTTCCCCTCCTTTATGTGACATCCTTTTATATATTTGAACATGGCTATCATATCACCCCTTAACCTCCTCTTCTCCAGGCTAAACATGCCCAGCTCCCTTAGCCGTTCCTCATAAGGCATCGTTTCCAGGCCTTTGACCATTTTGGTTGCCCTCCTCTGGACACAACCCAGGAACAACACAAGAAGAAACAACCCAGAGAAAAAACAGTGTCCAAAGAGCAGCAAATAACAGAGGAACCAATGGCACTGAACAGATTTAAGGGTTCTTTGGGGACACCTCTTTTGCTTCCCAAAAGCAGTTCTCAAACCCAGCAGCGAAATGTCTGAACAGCAGTTATTGTGCAAAGTACTTTACAATATTATTCACACCATCCTCAGTCCAGTGAGGTTTCCCATTCAATTCCCTAAGCAGTTTCCATATGGGGTATGCGTACCTAAGAACGTCAGCAGAGCCCTGCTGGATCAGGCCAAAGGCCCGTCTGGAACAAGTACAATGGTACCTCGGGTTAAGAACTTAATTCGTTCCGGAGGTCCGTTCTTAACCTGAAACTGTTCTTAACCTGAGGTACCACTTTAGCTGCCGCTGCACCGCCAGAGCACGATTTCTGTTCTCATCCTGAAGCAAGGTTCTTAACCCGAGGTACTATTTCTGGGTTAGCGGAGTCTGTAACCTGAAGCGTCTGTAACCTGAAGCGTCTGTAACCCGAGGTACCACTGTACTGTGTTCTCATAGAATCATAAAAGGGTCCCCAAGGGACATCTAGTCCAATCCCCTGCAAGGCAGGAATCTCAACTCAAGCATCCATTACAGATGGCCACTCAACCTCTGCTTAGAAACCTCCCAGGAAGGAGAGTCCACCACCTCCTGAGGGAGTCAGTTCCACTGTTCTTATGGCCAGAAAGTTCTTCCTGATGTTTGGAATACAGTAATCTCCTTTCTTGTAACTTGAAGCCACTGATTCAAATCCTACCCTCCAGAGCAGGAGAAAACAAGCTTGCTCCCTCTTCTCGTAGTGGCCAACCAAATACCTATGGGTAGTTCACAACCAACGTCTAACTCAATGTCTATGGGAGGAGGAGGAGGAGGAGGAAGAAGAAGAAGAAGAAGAAGAAGAATAGTAGTAGTAGTAGTAGTAGTAGTAGTAGTAGTAGTATGGACTTGATATCCCGCTTTATCACTACCCGAAGGAGTCTCAAAGTGGCTAACAATCTCCTTTCCCTTCCTCCCCCACAACAAACACTCTGTGAGGTGGGGCTGAGAGACTTCAGAGAAGTGTGACTGGCCCAAGGTCACCCAGCAGCTGCATGTGGAGGAGCGGAGACGCGAACCCGGTTCACCAGATTACGAGTCCACTGCTCTGTACCACTACACCACACTGGCTCTCCCCAACCACAGTAGTGCTATCCCCAACCACAGTTCCCAGCAAACCAGTTTTCAGAAGTATACTCTGCTGCTCCTACAGTGGAGGGAAGATACAGTGATTGCAGCTAGTAGGCATTGATCGTTCTCCTACATGGATTTACCTAACCATCTTCTGAAGCCAAGAAACCTTTGCAAAAGCAACGAGTTTCATTTCTGCATTTCCAACCTTCATCTAAAGGGTGCAGTCATTATACTCTTGTGGGTTTGTCTCCCCTCCTCTCCCTCTCTCTCGCGCGCACACACACAGATTGATGTTTGTTTTAAATTACCATGTACAATTGTTTGCATCTCTGCTTTGTGGCTTAAAAGTAATTAAAAATTTAATCACGGATCTATGGTATCTGTCCCAGAGATCACTAATTGGGTGGGCTCATTAAAAGAAATGCAACTGAAACATGCCCGCCTGAACTTTCCAGCACAATTTACAGTTCATTTATTCTTTCAAATATAAGTCATTCAGTGTTAATTCTGGGAAGGGGACAGCTTATTATACAAATAAATACGCCTCTCTTTATAGTCAATTTTATTCTTCCATAAGACAGTGCAACAATCTTGGAAACACTAGCTCCTTAAAACCTAAAGCTATAATGTACCAGACAGAAGATTCCCTTCCTTTCTTTCTCTCTCCTTTCAAATAATCATACATTTATGCACCACCGAGTTTAATCTACAGTGTCAAAGACTGACACATCCCTCTTAAAACTATGTACTCCTGGGCATAGATTAGGCAATAATGATGTGAAGGGAAATGCAGGAACAATCTAATGGGGACATTTCTGCTTTAATTTATGTACTTGTTCCCCTTAAAGAACTTTTTCATTATTAAAAAAAGATCTGGTTCCTTAAGGAACATCTCATCATGAGTAAAGGACTGTGAATAAATGGTTTCCTGGGCAGGTCACTAGTGTCCTATAGACAACTAGGAGTCCACAGGGCACAATGAACATGGGAGGAGGGAGGCAAAAATCCCAGGACTTTGGATAGCTCCAAGAATGCACCGTACTCCCAAGACTCTTGGGGCTCAATGGAGGTCTTTCATTCTCCTTGGGCCAGATTGTTCCTCTCAGGCTCTGTCCCCTTTCCAACAAGTGGGAATCCTTAAAGGGGTAGTCCCCTGTCTTGGAGCCTAGCATTCTGCCACCCCACAGTCAGTTCCCATAGCTCAGTGGTAAAGCATTTGCTTTGCATGCAGAAGGTTCTAGGTTCAATCCCTGGCATCTTCAGGTCGGGCTGTTGGGAGTCTGAAACCCTGCAAAGTCACTGCTAGCTCATGTTGTCACACAGAGCTAGACAGACCCACTGCAAGGCCTCTTCCTATCTTCCTACCTTCAGCAATTGCTTCACGGAGGCCCTGTGCGCTGGGCCCGGGGGTTAACCTGAGCAATGCAGTCCAGGTCCGGTCCCGAATCCAAGGGTTCTGCGAGGAGTCAGTCCAACAGGGCCAAGGCAGGTCACAAGGCAGGGTCAGGCACAGGGTCACAGGCAGGTTCTAGCAAACAACAACATTGACTAGTGGGGTGCCACAGGGTTCTGTCTTGGGCCCGGTCTTATTCAACATCTTTATCAACGACTTGGATGATGGACTCAAGGGCATCCTGATCAAATTTGCAGATGACACCAAACTGGGAGGGGTGGCTAACACCCCAGAGGACAGGATCACACTTCAAAACGACCTTGACAGATTAGAGAACTGGGCTTTTATCTCTGTTGGGGTAACAGCCGGTCCTGATCCCCTGGTGACTCACCTCCCTGTCTCGCCTGAAGGCGAGCACTCCTCCTGCGAGTACTCAGGTCTCTCCTTCTCTCTAACCTTAGTCTCTGCAGTTCGGGAGACGTCAGTGGGTTACTAGACCCAGGGGCCGCCTCAGCTTCTCCTGACCCAACCAGTAGTGGAGCAGCTGTAAGTAATGTCCCAGCTGAAGGCAATGAGGTAATCCCCGCATCTGGAGCCAGGGCAGGCTCAGGCCCCTGACTTGGCCCAGCTGGTCTTTGTTGCAGGGGAACCTGTGCAGAATGGGGCTCTTCAGAATCAGGCCCCAGACTTGGTTCAGATGATGCCTGAGGCAAAGGATCTGGTGCGGACTGAGACACCTCTGGTTCCGAGTCCGAGCCCGAGTCCCAGGCCACCACACCCTGTCATCAGCTTCTGAGCACCGGGGAAGCATCATGGAACTAACCAACAGAACAGATCCAACATGACTACCCTATTATCACGTTAAGAACATATTGCAGAAATGTTGGCATCCGCCTGTCTGGAGAGACAATGGGGTGTGCCTCTGGGGGTGAAGCCAAATTCCTGCATTAGCAGTAGCAACGTGAACTACCTGGGGCACAAGCCTGGGCAGTGTGCATGGAGGTCCTGGGATGCCCAGATGGCAAACCCTCCCTCTTGGCCTCACTGATGTGTTCCAAACGAAAGCAGAGCAAAATGTCTGGCACCTGCGTGGCTGCAGGAGTTGCTGGAAGGAGGAGGACAAGGTCTTAGGGATTCCACTCTGAATTTGTGTAGGGTGTACTCTTTAGCCTTTTCTTCTCCCGTACATATCCTGCAAGTCCATGGAGCTTTAGGATCAGCCTTTTCCTTCTCCAGGATGGGCTTCCTTTTCATGTTGACGAGCCTCATCTGCCCCTCACTTCCCTCTACAGCACGTGCAGAAACCACCTTCTTGTTCATTGGACCCACACTTGGTCTGATCCGCTCCATCTGCAGGAGCCTGTCTTTGCATGCAAGGCAAGTCCTTAACTCACTGAGGGTTTGAGACCCATCGCCTACTCTCACCTGGTTTAGCCAGCCAGTCGAAGCCACTCCTGGGGTGTGGCCACTGTTGCATGATGATAGCTCTCACCTATTAAAACACCAGTCGCTGGCGGGAGCAGGGGGCTCTAGCTTTCTATGAGGGCGAACCTTTTTCATTTGCACAGAGGAGTCCCGAACAAACACTAATCGACCTTCTCGAGCCTTAGTAACTGCTGGAGGTTGCCTAGTGCTGACACTGGCCTGCATGCAGAGGTTTAGCCCTAAATGGGTGGCTTTTCCATTCCCTGTTTCTTTACAGGGAATAATCATACAAGCAGCTGCTGTTTCACTATCGCGAGAGCAAGTTCTCTTAGAAAAAAATAATTGAAGGAGCCACACGGACATGATGTTTCTGGCTGCTGCAAAACTTCAATCACACCCTCCTTCTCCCAATTTCAATGCAAGCAGAAGCCTGTATTTTCTTCCATCTAGAGGGCTGCTCATTAGCTAGTGTGCCAAACCTGATATATATCAAGCATGCTTGAATCTTTTGCCACCGCTTAAGCTCACCCGATCTTAGAGGGTTCATGCTTTGCTCTCTTATGGATCTTTTATGTGACTTCTGCCTCACCCCACATTTCCTAGACAATGGACCCAAATGCTGGAAACAAAAGGATGAGGCTGTGATTAGAGAGAGAGAAAGAAAGTGTGCTATCATCCACTCTTCTTCCTCATTTCAAAACCCCTCATTCTGAATGTATTGCAGATCACATGGTATGTTATTGTAGCGTCTTCTGGGGCTCTGTCTTTTCATGAAATCTCTGGTGCCTTAATCTGCAGAACAACCTCAACGCATCCTTTGACTGGAGACCTCAATTTTTCCTCTCTCCTCCTGCCCCTCAAAGGTCACTTCCATCTGGTACCAAGGCGAGCCCTTCCCTCTGCGTCTCACAGATTTTTCCCCTCCACGGCGCACCGTGTTTCATCCATAAACCTGCATCACGCATTAGTGATACTTTTCTTACAAGAGTCATTTACCGAGGCAGCGAAATAGTATCGATCGCCAATGCCAGTGTCTGCGCTGTTCCAATCAGCAGCCTGACCTGTAACCTCTCTTACTTGAGTCTTCTCTTTCTTTATCTCTACCCAGCTTCAAATTCCACAGTCAGGGAGAGCCGTGATGGTGGGGTCTGAGAGAGCTGGTGGAATGGAAAAGAAGGATTTATGGGACCCTCAGACTGGGATGCGGGGAGACACCCAGCAGGTAGGTGGGCAGACAGTGGAGTAGAATTCTCTTGGTCACGTCCTGTGTTCTAAATGCGCAACTGGATGTGCTCCAAATGTATGGATCGGCCCCGGATCTAGCCAACACAACAGGCACTACCCGTTTTCCAGCCTGACCTAAAATAAGTTTATAGCTGAATCAGGCCAGGGGAAACCAATGGGCAACCTAAGAGGACATCGCAATCTTGGAAACCTTGGGCAGTGGAAATGATGATCCAAAAACTCCTAACTCCAAAAATTTGAAAGGTGCAGGATCTTTCCATTTCTCCACAAATGCTATGTGGATATCTGCACTGAGGCTCTGCATCTGTTATGCCTACAGTTCCATGCACCTGCCATGTTTTGCAAAATCTTCTTTGCAAGTGTTCCACACTTATAACATGCAAAAAAAAATACCCATCTCTCTCTCTCTGTGTGTGTGTGTGTGTGTGTGTGCGCGCGCGCGCACAAAGTAGCACACATTTATGCAATACTCTATATTGCTTTTGTAAGGGAAGAAAACAGCATGAGCAGATGTTGCTGCTAAAACCCGCTTCTCAAATGCTTAAATGCCAGCGGAAAGGCGACCCGGTCTACCACCCAGGTAGGCAAAAATAGTTCAATTCAAGCTAATGGGACACACAGAAGGATTCCTTTCAGCTGCTGTGGCGAAGGAGAGGCTTGTAAGATGTAGGGTGAATGATCCAGGAGAGAAGCCTGCAGAGCTTGTTCAAAGACTGGGTTGCCATTTCAAGACGTGTGCTGATGTCGTATTTCCTTGCATTTCCTCTTTCATGGGCTCTCTGGCCTTCCAGCATCCTGCCATGCCATACTTGCTACTAAGACAGCCCAGTCCCTACTGTCCCCAAGAGCCTGCCTGAAGTTTCTGCAGAGCTGGAAGTCAGGAGACAATAGCAGAATGGGAGAGCTTGGGAAACCCTAAGCAGCAACTGTCAGTTAGCGGGGAACCTTTTTCCTGTCAAGGGTTGCCTTCCCTATAGGTTAATCTGGGTGGAGGCCTGCACGCCAGCAGCGAGCGGGAACCTGAGCAGAATACAGCCACTTCTTTCTCTTTCTTTAGTGCTGCCACTGCCTTCCCTTTTCTGCCACTCACTTCTATTATTTGGTAATCACGTTTACATGCCACCTTTTTCGCCAAGGAACTGAAGGACATGTGCACGGTTCTCTCCGCCCCAATTTTATCCTCACAACAACCCTGTGAGTTAGGTTAGGCTGAGAGGCAGTGACTGGGCGCAAGGCCAGCCAGTGAGGTTTGTTTGTATCCTGGTTTCTCAGGTCCTGGTTTAGCACTCTAACAACTACCCCACACTAGTATGCGCTCTCTCTCTCCACCTCTCCCCTCTCTCTCCACATTTCTCACCACCCACATGAAATTAGACCAAGGCCCACATGTCTGACTCACTGTAAGGTACGCTTCCTATGCTTATAGGTAACAACCAGACAGTCAAACAAGTGTGTGCTGTTAGGATTTTTATTCATACATGCTGCTCCAGCAGTAGCACTATGTTTTGTTCTACCCGGACACTGAGGTCCAGCTCTGAGGGCCTTCTGGCGGTTCCCTCACTGCGAGAAGCCAAGTTACAGGGAACCAGGCAGAGGGTCTTCTCGGTAGTGGCACCTGCCCTGTGGAACGCCCTCCCACCAGATGTCAAAGAGAACAACAACTACCAGACTTTTAGAAGACATCTGAAGGCAGCCCTGTTTAGGGAAGCTTTTAATGTTTGATGTATCATAGTATTTTAATATTCTTTTGGAAGCCGCCCAGAGTGGCTGAGGAAACCCAGCCAGATGGGCGGGGTATAAATAATAAATTATTATTATTATTATTATTATTATTATTATTATTATTATTATTATTATTTGTGTTTATGTGAGTGTCTGAGAGAACATGAGACAGGAAGGCTCAGTACTGTTGGAAGTTGGTTTCACTTCTGTTAGTGATGCTGTTCTGTACTGGTGCTCAAAGAGCACAGACATGCTGATGGATTCTCTGTACATAGATTGTAAAATAAAGTAGTTTAGAGCTACTGATGGACTCTTTCTTCTGCTATGAGATGCCAGAAGACAAGTGTGCTCCTCTCAGGAGGGAGGGGTCGCTTATTACCGGTCTCTCTGGACTGACGGAGATTTACAGCCAGGGAGGACCACCGGAGAGGCGAGTGGTGTATAAACGTAGAATACAGAACATAGCACAACTCGTAAAAAAACCCCAATGCCAGCAAGAATGAAGTGCTGCAGAAATAAAGGGGAACTAATTCAGGAAGGCCAGGAAGACAAGTCGGCAACAAGCGCCAAAAGAACAACCATGTTTGCACTTGCTTCGCTTGCGTGGGATGGGAATTCCAAAAAACAGGTGGAACAATGCTAAAAGAACATGCTCAAGTCACAGCATCTTTTACTGCGAGGGTCTGAGGCACCGTCAACAGATCTTCACCCACAGATCTAGGTTGCCGAGGTGGGATGTAGGGGGATCAAAAGAGTATAGAAAGAGCCCACCTAGACCAGTGTCCTGTTCTCACAGTGGTCATTCAGATGCACCTGATGTCAGTATATGGAAACATCACTGCTGCAGACAGACAGTTTGTTGACGAAACATGATGTGCTTATTTGTGGGAAAGAAGAATTTCCCAGGAAGTTCACAGGCTGGATAAGTCTTTGTGAAGAGTGTAACTTGAAACCCTCTGACTGCGCATGTTCAGGAAGTTTGTCTGACTTGCTCGAAGAGCTGAACTGAAAGGATGTGTTTTTCTCTAGTGCTGTAATGTCAGAAATAAAAGCATGTAAATAGATTTCTGACTTATTTTCTTTCCCCTGCGGAAGCAGGAGAGAGGGGTTGTGCATTTTACCCACGCTTGGGAAAATGTCGCTTATTAAAATCTCCCTGGTCTGTCTGGATACCAGCCAGAGGAGGTTACCGGTAAGCAAGCTCCGAGGACAGTGAGAGGGGCCAGCCTCTACGGAGGGGGCTTGCAAATCGACACCTGAGCCCACAAGCAGGACCTGACTCCAACAGTGCTCCCCCACTTACAGCAACTGGTATTCAGAGGCATAGGGTCTCTGACAGCAGAGGTGGAACACAGCTGCCACTGATAGCCTTGTCCCCCATGAACCTGTCTGGTTCTCTTTTACAGCCATCCAAGTTGATGACCATCACTACCTCTGGGGGAACAGAAATCTATTCTTTCATAAGTGTCGTGTGCAGAAGGCAGCGTCTCTGAGCCTTCAGTTCCCCCAGGTAGAAAAGAGGGGTTGCCTTGTTAACTCCAAAGGACAAGAGCTAGCAAACAGAAAGGTTCAACAGAGAAGAGATCTCAAATGATTGGATCCTAGTTAAAGTTGATCCAGGAAAATAAAGGGGGCAGGAGGAAGAGAAGTTGTACCATCTTGTCTATTCTCCTTTCTGTGTCCACACAGACAGGTCCCAGGCTAACCAAGCATGGACAAAGGCGAAGGCAATAAAGGGGAAACTGTCACTAGACAGGGCTCAGTTTGTTTTGCACATTCTCAATTCTGCAGATATGTGCATTTGGTTTTAATAAGTCCACAACCAAGACTGAACCTTGGCAATTATGCCAGGGAGAAGCTGGGCCGGAATCCACTTGTTACTTTGCAATTTGAGATGAGAAAAGTATTTAATTCCAGTATTGCCAGGCCACATTTGAGAACACCACATTTCCACGTTGTTATAGAGAGTGACTGAAAATTATAGCATGCACAAATGTATTCTAGTGTCCTGCAGTCCCTTTTCTTGCCACCAGTCCAGTACCTGTCTGCTTCCTCCTCTTTAATCTTAGTGTTGGCCTTGTATAAATCACCAGGGGAAAGGTTGAGGGCAAAACTAGAGTGAGCTGGATCTGGCACCGCCTAGAGTTGGCCTCCTTGCCTTCCGCCCAACCACTACCAATGGGCACCAGCCACCACTGCCTGCAAGCTAAAATAATAATGACTAGGAAACACTGAAAGACTTAGAATCCTCCATGAATCTGTCTAAATGTCTCTTAAGACTTTCCAAGCTGGTGGCCATGGCTATACCTCTGGGCAGCAAATCACATAAGCGAACTTTGCAGCATATGATAAT
Source organism: Podarcis vaucheri (assembly GCF_965113315.1). Lineage (NCBI taxonomy): Eukaryota > Metazoa > Chordata > Lepidosauria > Squamata > Lacertidae > Podarcis > Podarcis vaucheri. Next base: position 63,953,515 of record NC_138748.1, read on the forward strand.
TTAGTTATGAGCTCATGAATAAATCTCTCTCTCAACTCAGCAAAGAAACAAGATACAAAAATAAAAAATCTGCCCCCCCCAAAAAAAAATCTATATGCACACGCACAACACACCCAAAGATGCAAACTTTGTGGCAGACCCAAATTTTGGAAAAGTTTTAATTTGGACAGTTTTTCCAGTTTGCAAAACTTGTCCCAATTACAGAAGTTAGGGCTTGTAGAATGGAGGCTTTTTTTCGGCCCAATTTCCAGAGAGCTGAAGGATAAGTGCCTAGGAAAATGCTGCTCTCTGCTTCCGCCTTCAGCTCCTGCCACACAGAATTGGCAGCAGCACAGAGAAGGCAGGAAAATAAGTGAAGTAGGACATTTGTAGTTAGAGGGTAGAGAAGGCAGTTGGTAATGACAGCAGAGGAGAAAGCAGGAGCTGTCGGTTGTTTTTGACAGGGACTGTAAGAAACTCAGACAGCAGCCTCAAAAACAGCTCAAAGAGATCCTCTCCTTGCCCCTGCCGGGAGATGCTCAGCTTGGGTATACAGAGATAGTCAAGTGGAACAGAGCCAGCAAAAAATAATCAAACATTCTGAATCACTGACACTGGGAAGATGCTTGAAGGTAAGGATGCCAATTAGAACATACTCCTTTGTCAACTGCCCAATCGCAGAGCCCTCCGCCCAAAGGTCTTTGATGTAAACAAATCCAGACAGACGCCACTGTTTAACTGTGGTTAAGGCAGCTTAACCGCAAACTGGCACAAAGTCAAAATTCACAAACCATGATTTGCAACAGGTCAGCAAATCAGAATAACAAAAGGTATGGTTTGATTTCCAGGAATGGAGCTGAGCTGGTTTGCACAGCAAAAGTCACAAAACCTCGGGGTACCTTAAAAAGCACCTTTTGCGCGCCGGCTGCAGTTTGGCGCAATGTCCAAATTGACAAGCCAGTTAGTGTCATTGGTCTGCAGCTGGAGGTTGTTGTGCCATAGAAGCAGGAGGGGTGGGCAAACGTAAAACAAAACAGACAAACAGGCCTGAACTACGGTTTGCCTGTCAGAAAATCAAGCCATGACTCCACTTATAAGACCATGGTTACTGCAAATTATAGTTTGGCATGGTGCCTGCATTGACAACTGATGGTTTGCGATTGGCTAGCAAGTTACTATCAGAAGCCCTACTCTGGGTTTGCCAACCATATTTTGAGCTACCTGAGATTCAGCATGATGTCTCAACTGACAAACTATAGCAACAGCCATTGCTTTGTCTCCATCAGTTCCCCCAACTGGAGACAGAAACAAACTTTGGAAGTCCTGAAGCTGAGAGGGTGAAAAGCAGAAGCAGACAAGCAGCTCTAAAAAAAAGGTTTGCCCACTGGATGTTTGGATCTTCAAATCACCTCCCGAGTTCTAAGCAGTGGTTAGCGCAAACTATCAGTAGCCACAATACCCTCACCGAGACTTTAAGCCTACACACAGCACTGGGAAGTTATCCATCTTTGACTTTGTCCCAAAGTTTTATCAGGGGAAAAAAAACTGTTATCAGAAAAGTAGCCAGGACATGGGTCACAAGCTGTGCTTAAGAAACAAAATTAAATTAATGTGACAGATAAGTTGTGCATCCTCAGAGATTGAGCAGTGAAGTCCATGCCTCCACCCCATAACCAACCCTTCTGGCAACCCTTCTGGCATTGGACAGACACTGGAACCCTTTGCAAGTGTTTGAAGTCTCATATATTTCAGAATTCATAAGGGAACGGTGTAGCCATATTTACTGGCCCATTCCCCTCCATCACATCCCTGTCCCTGCCACCTTCAAAGGAACATAGGAAGAGGCCTTGTGCTGAGCTATATCATTGGTCCATCTAGAACAGGGGTGCCCAAACTTTTTTAAAGAGGGCCAGATTTGATGAAGTTGCTGAGCTTTTTTAAAGGATTTTACCCCAGGACATATACTGCCACAGGGGCTGGATTAAACCGACTGGCGGGCCAGATTAGGCCCCCGAAATGGACTTTGGACATGCCTGATCTAGAACCACTGAACCATTGACTTGGATGAGGCCCTGAGAATCATCTACTTCAGGGGTCAGCAAACTTTTTCAGCAGGGGTCCGGTCCACTGTCCCTCAGATCTTGGCGGGGGCGGACTATTTTTTTTTTTGGGGGGGGGGAAATAAACGAATTCCTATGCGCCACAAATAACCCAGAGATGCATTTTAAATAAAAGGACACGTTCTACTCATGTAAAAACACGCTGATCCCCGGACCATCCGTGGGCCGGATTTAGAATGTGATTGGGCTGGATCCAGCCCCCAGGCCTTAGTTTGCCTACCCATGATTTAGTTCAACCCCTTGCAATGCAGGAGTCTTGTACAGGGATCAAACCTGCAACCTTGGCATCATCAGCACCACATGCTAACCAAGCTATTCCATCTCCCTAATCTAGCTCAGTGGTGTCTCCATTGATCAGCAGGGTTTTGGGCAAGGAGTCGTTCCCAGACTTACCTGGAGATGCCACTGGGGACTGAATCTGGGATCTTCTGCACATTTATGTGTGCAGTTTTGCCCAATATGGACATTTTTGCAAACTGGTCTTGCCTACTGTAATGCATGTTTGCATTTTACATTCACTAATACAGGTATACACATTTATACATAGACTTTACCCCAACACCTGCATTTATGTGCACTTGACATGGGCTGGAGAACTGCGTTGCAAAATTCAAAGAAGAGCTGGGTTTCTATTTGCATATTGTTTCTGAGAGCACTGATTAGGGAAGACTTTAATTGCACTGAATTGAATTTGTCCCCATCCCTACGTATGCAGCCAAAAGGGCATCAGCCATATACAAGAGAGAGGTATCAACAGGCTCTGGGAAGCCCCCAGTGTTTGCAGAAGTGCAATGAAAGTTTAGAGGGAGGAAAATGCAATGGGAGGGGATGGTGGAAACAAAGTTGTGTTCAATACCTATGAAATGCTGACTGTAGGGTGGGTGGGAGCAGGATGTGGAGGAAGGGAGATTGGGAACGCAACAGAGAATCCTGAACAGCAGCGCTCCACACTGCAACATCTCACTCCTCCAATTATAAATGTGCTAGGGTTCAACAGTACATCTCTGTCTTTTCAGAAAGAAGCAGTATCCTTTATTATTGTTGTTGTTGCACAGCCCTAACCCCATCCCTCCCCCTGTTTGAAGACACAACAGAAATCTCAAAACTGCAAATAAAATTCAAACCCGTATTCATGATTCTCACACATCCCTCAAGACGATTCCGTATGGGAGCAAGAACCCAAACGCTACTCTCCCTCCCTAGATGCAACCATCATTAGAAACACTGGATGAATGCGATGGGAGTTTTGGTTGTAGAAGGACCCCACTTTCCCCTGTCCCAAGAAGAACCTCATTCTCACTCCACTGCTGTTGTCTTGCCATACCTTTGCTTTGGGGAGGATTCTGGCTCCGATCTCGGAGAACGTTGATCTGGTAGACAGCTCCGTAAGGCTCAAAAAGTTCCTTTAGCTCCTTTTCTGACCACGAACGGGGGATCTGTCCGACAAACATCTTAATGGCATCTGGGTCTGGCTGATCTGAGTGATCCAAAGCTCCATTCATCTTGTTAGCTGTGCCGTTACTGGAGAGAGAGAGAGAGAAAGGGGGAAAGGAGAGCGCCGTCAGCGGGACCATTTTCTGTTTTTTGAAATAATGTCATTTGCAAGCAGAAAAGGAGTAACAAGCAACAGTCAATGGAGAGGGAAATAGAGCACAATTAACGCTTCCAAACTGATTAAGTGCCACCGCCAACAAAATACCATGTTAATGCCGTGAACAAACAACAGTGAAAACGTGTCATTACGTTATTCTCCGACTGCAAGCCGCCGCTTGAATCCATCACGTACAAAGAGGGTGCCAAGCTCAAGTCACAAAACGGCGCTTGTGGCTCTCAAAAGAAAAGGCCATTTTAAGGAGACGTACGGGGGCTACTGTACAAACACGCTGCTCTCCGGCAGAACAGAAAATCAGCGCAAAGACACCCTTCCCCCATGAGGGCTCTCGAGGCAGCAGAGTATCCGCCCCCAGTGCAAGTGTGTTTGGATTCTGAAACACTCAAAAGTCACGTGAAAGGGCATATAAAGCAGCCGGCAAGATATCCGTTGAGTAATGCAAAAACCGGCCTCTGCATGTGTCATATTGTTGCACAAAACAGGAAAAAAATGCTCCGGCCAGGCAGATTCCTTGCTGCCAATATAGTGTAGGACAAAGATATTTTACTTCCTGCAGCAGAATCCAAAGAGTGGCCTCCTCCACTCCTCCTTTGCTTAAGAGCCAATGCTTAAAACAAAACAGCAACACCTCGCTACATTATTCTGATAGCAGTTTCTGCCTTCATCTGTTCCCTCTATACTCTTCCACCTGAAGCAGTCTGCTTCATGGCGAACAAGGCTGTGCACACAATTCTGTTCACTCTGGCTCCGGGGTTTTTCTCATCACCGGTGTGAGGTCATATGAGGTCAGCCACAATCCACAGGTCCTCTGAGAAGTACAGTGGTACCTCAGGTTACAGACGCTTCAGGTTACAGACTCCGCTAACCCAGAAATAGTACCTCAGGTTAAGAACTTTGCTTTAGGATGAGAACAGAAATCACACGGCGGCAGCAGGAGGCCCCATTAGCTAAAGTGGTACCTCAAGTTAAGAACAGTTTCAGGTTTAATAATAATAATAATAATAATAATAATAATTTATTATTTATACCCCACCCATCTGGCTGAGTCTCCGCCACCACTCTGGGTGGCTCCCAATCAAATGTTAAAAACAGTACAGCATCACATATTAAAAACTTCCGTAAACAGGGCTGCCTTCAGATGTCTTTTAAAGATAGGATAGCTGCTTATTTCCTTCACATCTGAAGGGAGGGTGTTAAGAACGGACCTCCAGAACGAATTAAGTTCTTAACCCAAGGTACCTCTGTATTCCTGTTTGATGCATTCCCTCAAACCAGCTTCCAGCCTACCTGAAAATGGAAGCCGTGGTTAAGCTGAAGTGTGTCCCTTTCAGGCAGCCAACTGCACATGTGCAGATAGCAATGCATGTGCAGATGGGCGTTTCAGGGAACTGGAGTTGGGTGCAGGGAAATGATTCAGGGAATGAGCAGCAGGGAAAAGAAATCTCCACCCTCTCTCTGGTCTGCACACCAACATAAGAATGCAACTTGAAACACAGCAGGGGGAATGGAATTTCCTGCATCTCAAGCCGCTAATGTGTACAGAGGTACCTCTAGTTATGAGCTCAATTCGTTCTGGACATCTGTCCTTAACCTGAAACGGCTCTTAACTAGAGGCGTGCTTTCGCTAATGGGGCCTCTTGCTGCTGCTGCGCTGCTGGTACACGATTTCCGTTCTCATCCTGGGGCAAAGTTCACAACTCGAGGTAACTCTTCCAGGTTAGCGGTGTTTGTAACCTGAAGCGTTTGTAATCTGAGGCTTTTGTAACTCGAGGTACCACTGTACATAACTCAAGCTGCTAATAAATTACCTATAATAAAAAAGAAAAGAAAAGAAGGGAACGTGCTTTATTTCAACTTAGGAGCCCATCATCTGTTTTATATGGTATAAACTAAAAATAAAAGGGGTCTAAAAAAACTATTTAAGTCCTGTAAAGTACAAATGGGACCTGCGTGGCGCTGTGGGTTAAACCACAGAGCCTAGGACTTGCCAATCAGAAGGTCGGCGGTTTGAATCCCCGCGACGGGGTGAGCTCCCGTTGCTCGGTCCCTGCTCCTGCCAACCTAGCAGTTCGAAAGCAGGTCAAAGTGCAAGTAGATAAATAGGTACTGCTCTGGTGGGAAGGTAAACAGTGTTTCTGTGCGCTGCTCTGCTTCGCCAGAAGCGGCTTAGTCATGCTGGCCACATGGCCCGGAAGCTGTACGCCGGCTCCCTCGGCCAATAAAGCGAGATGAGCGCCGCAACCCCAGAGTCAGCCACGACTGGACCTAATGGTCAGGGGTCCCTTTAAAGTACAAATAAGATACAGAATCAGGTGTTGGTCTAACACAGTCAAAATAAATTAAAAAATTGTCCAGTATCACCTTAGAGACCAACTAAGTTTGTTCTGGGTATAAGCTTTCGTGTGCATACACACTTCTTCAGATACAGAGGTTTACCAAATCCTACCAAAAGGGAAGATGAGCCAGAAGGCAGATTTTGAGCACTGTTTAGGTTGGCAGAGTAGTAGCCAGCAGGATCTGGCCCTTGAGGCATATTTCATTGGAGAGTTTCCTTTGACCGGTGTAATTAAATTATTTCATTCATTCATGTATAAAACTAGTTCTGTGCCCCCTTTAGGGGTGCGGCCCAACCATGTCGACTCACAGCAACATAAAATGCTATGAAATCAACAATAACAATAAAGGGAGCAGTGATAAATCGCCATTAAAACCCCTAAGCACAAGACAGTTCAGAGAGCTTCACCACATTCACACAATACAGTTAGAACACTGTGATATCACCTTAAAACACCCCAAAGAATTCTGGGAGTTGCAGTTTGTTAAAGGTGTTGAGAGTTGTTAGGATAGTTCCCCATCCCCACCACAAAGCTACAATTCCCAGAGTTCCCTGTGAAGAAATATTGCCGGTTAAACCGCTCTGAGAATTGTAACACACTGAGAGGAAGAGGAATCGGCTGACAACCCTCAGCACCCTTCACAAACTACAGCTCCCAGAATTCTTTGGCGGAAGCCATACCCATTTAAAGTGGCATCATAGTGCTTTAAATGTAAGGTGGGAGTGTTACCACAACTTTTTAAAATAAAATAAATGAATGTGGAAAACTGAATTTAAAGACTGGAATAATGAGAAACTCAAAGGAATTGAAATGGACATATTCCCCCATCCTTTGCCTCAAGTGATGGCCTTGTGTGCCCACACTGTCTGCCTCATTCAAGGGTTAAAGCCTGCGGACACAACGCAAAGATGACGTGCGCCACTCACAAAGGAGGCACAAATTAAATATCGGAAGAGGGGAGACCACGAGTGCGTTCCGTGCCCCGGGGCTACAAACTTGCGCACCGAGAAATCACTCAGCTGCCCCCGCCTCGTCTCTCCCGAAGCATAAGCACACCTGAACACATTAATATGCCTCAATTAACTCCTTTCTTCGCAGCCCTCCCAAGTCCTGAAAGGAGCGAGGGAACGGCATAAAAGGCACGTTTCAAAACCAATGATGAGAAGTTTGATCACCAGTTCCGCTGCTTGCCTAACCTTGCGTTGTTCTGTCATTTCAATTACCCAACGTTGCCTCTCTCTTTCTCCTGGGTCCCTTGGATCACAGTTGGGGTGTGGAGAAGAGGATGGGGCTCCAGACTTCCTTTTAGGGATGCTGTGGAACTTGATCTCGGATCCCAGAAAGGAGGCCGCTTTAGGGAAGATCTCCCACTCCCCATTCCATTCCTGCCTTGACACACATCCAAGAAAAATCATTTGACTCCCCCTTCCATTCTTCTCCAGCTTTCCCTACAGCAAGAAACACTCACCCTCCTCCCTCTTCCTGCAGATCAAACTCAGTTACTCTTTTTTCCATTCCATCTATGCATGAAGCATGAGGTAAGGTTGGTTTTTTACAACTGGCCCTTCCCCTCGCCTAAGCCCCAAATGTCACCTGGGCAGGTGAGAGGCCGATGCAATGCTTCTTTTCCTTAATATGAGGGAGTTCACTGCTTTGGTAGGCTGCCTGTCTCAGAGCCACAGTCAGGACCGGCCCACCCATGAGGCAAGGTGAGACAACCGCCTCAGGCGGCAAGATCCACAGGGGCAGCAGATCGCGATAAAGAATCATAGCGTCCCATGCTCTACCAACTGTGCTAGATCTTTCTCTGCGGGATCAGAGATTTTTTCTGCGGGATCAGAGATTCTTAGAAGACTGGAGTAAATATATGAACTATTTGGAAAGTAATTGTGATGAACAGATTGCGCTAGTAGGACTGCAAGAAGTATTGTAAGGAGGATTTTTTTGAAATACAGCCATACCTCGGGTTGAATGTGCTTCAGGTTGAGCGCTTTCAGGTTGCACTCCGCGGCAACCCGGAAGTAACTGAGTGCGTTACTTCCGGGTTTCGCCGCTTGCGCATGCGCAGACGCTCACAATGATGTCACACGCATGCATGGAAGCGGCAAAACACCACACGTGCATACGCACCGTCATGTCTTACATTACATTCAGGATGCGAACAGGGCTCCGGAATGGATCCTGTTTGCATCCTGAGGTACCACTGTACTGGAAAAAAGACTATGAAGAGAATTATTAGTTAAGGACATTTAAATGTAATATGGAAATTAAGAAATGCAGAATAAGTGGTGAAGAACGGGGAATCATCAGAGGTGTTGATGGAAGTCTAAAATATTGTATAAGATGAGAAGATTTGTTGTATGATTGTTGGAACTGGTGTGTGCGTGTGTGTGTATGAATAAAGGACCATTTGTGGGTTGGGTGGATTACACGCACTGGTGCCAACTCCAGCAGGCCCTCGGTGCCTGGGCACCCATAATTTTTTTAATGTGGGTGCCCGGACTCTACCCCTGCCATGCACCACCATGCACCGCCCACAAGGGTCCCGTTTCATTAATGGTTCTGGAGAGGACGTGTGGTCAGAAGCAGAGAGATGGTGAGCTTTAAAAGGATTAAAGGTTTGACATTGATGCGGAGTGCGACCGGGAGCTTAAGGAGAGTCGTGATGATGTCACGGCTGATGGGAGAGGAAGACTATGCTGTGGTATGTATTATGTGTGCATGGGGGAGAGGGATCATGCATTAACAGGATTGCTAATCCCAGCTTTAGCTGCTGTGGTCGGGAGCGCTGTTGTTGTTTTAAGTGCATTCCGGTTTCCTTCCTGCAAAATTGGATAGAGGGTTTTGCTTGCTCATGTTGATTGCCACGTTGTGTAGCCCGAGGTTTCCGGAGGCCCGTCCTCGTCGCTGCGCAGCTGCCCTTCCAAGCCAGGAAGGGAGAAGTTCGCACCGCTGAGCTTGTTTTCGGGAGCCGAGTGCCAACTCCAGAGAACTAAATCCAAGCAATTAACTCCAGGAAATGCTGCGCGATGCAACACATTTCAAGATTGGCACAGACACATGTGACGGGCATACCAGCCGGATTTAAGAGATGCAGGAGGCTATTTTAGTAATTTCCGAAGGTGCATGACCCAAACGAAAGCTACGTTGATCGGATCCAACGCGGCTGCATTATCTAAATAGCTTCCTTGAAAACAAGACTGGAACTCCCAGCTGGGCATGCTTTAAAGCAGGGCTGTCAGGTGCAAGACCCACGAGCATTGCCAGAGTTTTTGGAGTCCCCGCAAGCGTCCTACACAACCCATACTCCACAACAACTGATTGAATGGCTTAAGGAGCAAAGGACCTGCTCCTGCGTGGTTCGACACCAGCCTAAGGGTGGGCAATTCTGTTTCACCTCCAGTCTGTGTGACTTTTGAATGTATTTATCTCATCATTCTGTACTGCACCTACAGTACAGTCATACATTGGCTTATAGCCGCTTCAGGTGGCATTTTTTCGGGTTGTGGATCGCTGAAACCCGGAAATACCGGAATGGGTTACTTCTGGGTTTCAGCAGTCGTGCATGCGCAGAAGCGCCAAATTGCAACCCGCGTGTGCGCAGACGCATGTTGCGGACACTGTGGGTTGCGAACGTGCATCCCGCATGGATAATGTTCACAATCCGAGCGTCCACTGTAATATGTTTTTTTAAAACCCCCAATCAAAATGCCAATTTAAATGTGCAACTGTGTTGCAACATTTCGAGAAGAGCAGAATCCAGCAGGTACAGAAGTTCTGACTAACCCCTTAGCCAAAGTCGTGGAAGTGGGTTCACTTTCCATCAGAATTTGCAAAGTCTGACTTCCTCAAGAACCCATACACCAGCCTCCTCTGATTCCTTTTACCTGGTCCATCTACCTGGTATTGCCATGGGAACATGGGAGGCTGCATTGTGCTGTCTCAGGCCTTTGGTCCATCTGGTCAGTGTTGTCTGCCCTGCTTGGCAGTGGGTCTCAAGAGTCCCAGGTTTAAGGAAAGAGGTCTTTCCAGGCCCTGCCTGGGGGTGCCGAACCTTTTGCATCCATCAGCTATCCCAAAAGACCAGCTCCATCAGGCACCTCCCGCCCCTGAACTATGCAAGCTGATCATTATAAGAACAACTGTTTAAGAATTGGTGCTTGGGTTTTATTTTTTCCTCTTCCCTCCCTGTCCCTTTCACCTTGTGTGTCATTCCGTGTGTGTGCGTGTGTGTGTGTAAGCCTGTGGGCAGGGACTGTTTTGTTTTAATGGACTATATGTAAGCCACACTGGGAGCCTTTCTGGCTGGAGAGTGGGGTACAAATGATGATGAGGAGGAGGATTAGGATTAACATCAGAATGTATTAAGGGAATTATTGTAATATTTTGAAATACAGAAGAACTATGAGATGATTAGGATTCCCTCCGATCTCGAAGCATGGGAAGTCAGCTAAAAATAATAATAATAATAATTAGGCATAATATTGGGATTGTTTGATTATTGTATCATTTGGAATATATAATTTGGTTTGATTGGAATTTTTTTAAATAAATATTATTTTTTTAAAGAAAAGATGATGATGATGGTGATGATATACTCTTGACTCTCTCTGGCAAAGCGCCTTTCCCTTTGCCGGCTCCCTTTGAGTGAAGACACCATTGATGAACCTTCTCCACGTAAAGCCCACAAGCCGGACCTGAGTGCAACAACATGGTGATTCCCATCAACCTGGATTCCTGCCTTGCAGGGGGTTGGACTAGATGACCCCTGAGGTCCCTTCCAATTATACAATCTCATGATTCTATGGAACACACACTGCCTCCAACAGTGAAGGGAGAATGCAGCGATTGATCAAGGGCCTTAACTATTTCAGTTTAAACGGCTCTGCGTTAAAGAATATCATCAATTTTTCAGCTATGCTTAAATCACACGATTCTTGTCAATGAAAGCAGACTGTGGCATTCCTTTTGTGTTGACAATTTCCATGCTTTCCCCCTCTTTGTTAGCTTGGTATCTCTCGCCTCTCACAAAGATTCCCCTGCTCTCCCATCTCCTAACGATCAGAATAAAGGAATAAATGAAATAGTTCCATTGGTGAAACCTGTAATAGGATTGCCATTTTGAGAGAGAGAGAGAGAGAGAGAGAGAGAGAGAGAGAGAGAGATCCAGCATCATCACCACTGCCACCACTTTTTCAAAAAAAACCCTGAGGGTTTTTGGTTTTTAAAAAAGATGGGGGACAGCCCACAAAACATCTGGCGCGGAGAATACAGATGATCGTTTGTTTATATCTTTCTCTCTCTGTCTAACTGCCTTTTCCAAACACAGCCAGATGGAGCCTTTCAAAATCAAATTAATTTCAGATTAATTCACTCTGGACCAACGCCAGTTTCTTGACTCTATGCTTTGAGGCACTATCTAAATTGATTTACAGTCATGAACTTAAAAGAGCTCAAGTCCTTAGGTATAAGGAGCTGGGGGGAATAAGTACAGTCGTGATGAAGAGAGATAACTGCAACTGTTAAGAGTTATTAAAATGAACATTCCCACCATCCCAGAAACATCTACTCTTCTTGCAGGTGTTTCTCTATCCCCTCTCCAGCATCCTAAAGTCTTGAGACTTTGGCTTTCAAGACTACTTTTGTATCTATTGCCCATGTGATCCAACCTGCTTTTGGGGACTGAAGTAATACCGCCCCAAATTTTGTTCCATGGTTTTCCTGGAAACATGGAACAAAACGTGCTGCTTTTTTTTCTCCCCTGGAAGCAATCCACATGGAAGTTAGCACTAAACTTCCACTAAATTTTCAGAAATGGCTTTGATGTTGTGTGAAAGATCGCATAAACCAGGAACATTACCAGGCAAGGAAACATCGACAGCATAAAGTGCTGTCTGTATGCAGTAAGTATACAGTAGCGGTCCCTGGAAACTTGCCCCATTTGAGAGTAGTATATTGGTTAGATTGGTGAATTATCCCCCATCCTTCAGTTCAAAGCCTCTCTTACCTATGAAGCTTACTGGGTCAGCCATTCCCTACCATTGTAAGCTACCTCGCAGGATTCATGTGCAGAAAAGCACAAGATAAAATGTTTCTATAGATTTATCCATAATAATAATAATAATAATAATAATAATTTATTATTTATACCCCGCCCATCTGGCTGGGCTTCCCCAGCCACTCTGGGCAGCTTCCAAAAGAATATTAAAATACTATAATACATCAAACATTAAAAACTTCCCGAAACATCTTTTCCGGAAATCCATCTTTTTTTCTTAAAAAAAAGACCCCCCAAACACGAAGTAACTAATTTTTTTTAGCAGGTGACCTGGTTTATTCCCTACCAGCCTCACTTCCTATGAATATCTCCACGGTAGATATGGAACAAGGATATGCAGCAGCCATTAAATATCTCAAAATGTTTCTTAATCAGAGACTACTCAAGCAAGGGTATCGAGTCATATGCGATCACTCTCTGTAGACACTTTTATTATCTGACTCGTTTCAACTGCAATTTGGGTTTCTGCAGAGACAAAACAGCCAGCTCTGCAAAATTATAAGATAAATGTCAGGCAACGATAACACTGTTAATGAAGATGCATTGGCAAACAGCAATAATCTCACTTCGAAAGGCTCGTTTCCATGAGAGGAAGCCCAAGCTGTCCAAGGCAAGAGTAGCGCCAGGAGTAAAATGATAGGGTGACAGTCAACTCTGTAATACTCAGAGAGGTTTCAATAGGTCTACCCTGAGTATGACTAACCCATGATTTTTAAAGTGCATTTATGCTTTTGAATTATGGTGCTGGAGGAGACTCTTGAGAGTCCCATGGACTGCAAGAAGATCAAACCTCTCCATTCTTAAGGAAATCAGCCCTGAATGATCACTTGAAGGACAGATCCTGAAGCTGAGGCTCCAATACTTTGGCCACCTCATGAGAAGAGAATACTCCCTGGAAAAGACCCTGATGTTGGGAAAGATGGAGGGCACAAGGAGAAGGGGACGACAGAGGACGAGATGGTTGGACAGTGGTCTCGAAGCTACAAACATGAGTTTGACCAAACTGCAGGAGGCAGAGGAAGACAGGAATGCCTGGAGTGCTCAGGTCCATGGGGTCACAAAGAGTCGGACACGACTAAACAACAACAACAATGTGTGTGTTGACACTGCTGTGTTGACAGAGAGCCGGCAGTCGGCGATAAGGTGAGATAACAACTGGAGATTATTATTTCCCAACTTAAAAAAGGGTAGACCTATACATTGTCACAAGAAACATGTGTTCCCAGACTGATATCTGAGAGAAACACAAAGCAAACGCTTCCCAAGGTAGACTAAACAGCTTGCGGAAGTGCTCTGAATTTCCACTGGGGAAGAGTTGGGAGCAACAACCTCTGCAATCTGTTCTTGCCACAAGCAAAGTTTTTGGGCCCTTGGAGGAGAGGAAGGTGTCAACTGGGCTTCCTCAACCTCGGCCCTCCAGATGTTTTGAGACTACAATTCCCACCATCCCTGACCACTGGTCCTGCTAGCTAGGGATCATGGGAGTTGTAGGCCAAGAACATCTGGAGGGCCGAGGTTGAGGAAGCCTGGTGTAGACATTCAGCCAAAATTGAGAGAGGTAGCAAGCAGTAGCCACCTAACTCCTTCTTGCAATAGTTCAAGCAGAGGTGGTATATGCAACATGGGGGTATCACATCCATCACCAGCCTGGCCTGCCTAATCCCTGCCCCAAATCTAAGAACATAACAGTGTAACAAAATCCTGCTGGATCAGACCAACGGCCCATTTAGTCCAGCATCCTGTTCCCACAGCCACCAAAAAGTCCCAGTTGCTCCATCCCAGTTGCTCCATCTCTTTAATAATTGCCCTGAACCTTTTCCAACTCTGCAACATTCTTTGCGAGTTGAGGCAACCAGAACTGTACCATAGTCCAAATGCAGACAGACAATCAATTTTTATAACAGCCTTATCTCAACCTTAAACTCACTTGCCGCTGACCTGCGCAGATGTCAGTATGCAAGGACACTTAAATACACACTCACAGATCCAGATTTTCTCTGTGCAATCTGAAAGTCTGTATTATGGACATCTGCTCAGCAACCATTTGCGGGAGATGGACGTGGATATAGATATATTTATATATTCTTCCAATGAAACCAGATATATTTTTTAAAAAACTAAAAAATAGATAAGTCTAATTACACAAACTCTCCTCTCTACACAGTTGTAGATCTGAAGACCCTACGCTGCACGCTCGCACAGTCTCCATCTTCAAAGGGAACCTTACAAAGAATGCCTAATGAGAATGAAAGATGACCATGCAAGATATAATCGCACAGTTCCTTTTGAAATGGGCGCATTCTGCTATCACTCCCAAAAGTCGTTTTTTCTTCCATACGCACATGCATGGAAGTGCATTCTTACACAGCATGGTGCTTGTTGCTTTGTCATGTGAAGTTGGAACAATCTGTTTTGCTTGGCACTTTGAAGCGTTTGGTGTTGTTGTTGTTTTTTTAAAGAGGAAAATGTCTCATTCTAGCTGGTCCAAGTCCCTAGAAGCAAAACTTTGGCCGATTTTCCACCTCTGTAATTTTTACTGGATAGGATAAGAAGAGCCTTCAGTCTACTGGGCAGCTGTTGGTCATTCTGGAAAGGTCAAGCCTGCTTCCTGCCTTCTATCCTCGACATCCTTATTTCATCGGAAAGAAAAAGATCAAAGATTGGCACTGGATTACTAACAGCGGTTCCCGTTCCTTCTCCTGACTTTGCTAGGATGTCACTGCTACTAAATGCTCTGCCCATTTGCCCTTGGACAAACCAGGCACTGAAAGGAACAGGCTGGGAACAGACCCTGAGATTGGCAAGCCCTCTCCAGATCCTACAGGGAATGGCTGGGGAAGCTTCCAACACCAGCCCATGGGATGAGAAGTCAATATGAAGCTTCTGCATTGAGCAGGTCTAGGAGCCTGTCTCTAGAGTAGCACTGAGTCCTGCTTTACAGAAGACAGTGCTCAATTTGAGGGTCTATCTCACCCAAGTCTGTTTAACAGACAGAGAACCGTTAGTAAGAGGGAACAGGTGCACATCAACAGGTAGCAACAGACTGAGCAGCAGAGAATGAAATTGCTTTATTGCAGGAACAGCCAACACGGCACCCTCTAGATCAGCCTTTCTCAACCTGTGTTTCCCCAGATGTTGTTGAACTACAACTCCCATCACCCCTAGCTAGCAAGGCCAGAGCTCAGGGATGATGGGAGTTGTAGTCCAACAACATCTGGGGAGCCACAAGTTGAGAACCGCTGCTCTAGATGTTATGCACTACAGTTCCCACTATCCCTGACCACTAGCCATACTTGCTGGGGCTGATGGGAATTGTAGTTCAAAACTTCCGACTAAACACCAGGAGGAACTTTGGTAAGAGTCATTCAACAGTGGAACAGAATCCATAGGGAAACAGTGGACTCCCCTTCTTTGAAGGTGCTTAAGCAGAGGTTGGATGGCCATCTGTCATGGATGCTTGAGTTGAGATCCCTGCATTGC
Source organism: Podarcis vaucheri (assembly GCF_965113315.1). Lineage (NCBI taxonomy): Eukaryota > Metazoa > Chordata > Lepidosauria > Squamata > Lacertidae > Podarcis > Podarcis vaucheri. The sequence goes on from NC_138748.1 coordinate 63,969,100, forward strand.
AGGGAGTGGGTCTAGATGACCCTCAGGGTCCCTTCCAACTCTAAGATTCTATGATTCTCTCTGTGTGTGATTCTCTCTCTGTGTGTGTGATATATAGAAAGGATTCAAATAAATAAATATTTTCCTTGCATGTCAATATTTTTATTGATGAAATCTAACCTGCTCCTGCGTCCCCTTTCAGAAGCTTGTCTGTTATTAAAAGGTAAAGGGACCCCTGACCGTTAAGTCCACTCGTGGCCGACTCTGGGGTTGCGGCGCTCATCTCACTTTATTGGCCGAGGGAGCCGGCGTACAGCTTCCAGGTCATGTGGCCAGCATGACTAAGCCGCTTCTGGCGAAACCAGAGCAGTGCATGGAAACGCCGTTTACCTTCCCATCAGAGTGGTACCTATTTATCTGCTTGCACTTTGACGTGCTTTCAAACTGCTAGGTGGGCAGGAGCTGGGACCGAACAGCGGGAGCTCACCCTGTCACGGGGATTCGAACCGCCGACCTTCTGATCGGCAAGCCCCAGGCTCTGTGGTTTAGACCACAGTGCCACCCGCGTCCCAGTTGTAGGTTATTAGTTCCCATTAATTAGACATTATTCGGAGGAAGGGCCCACACATGAACAGCCTGGAAGCTTTTCAACAGATGCAGAACACATACAGAACCTGATTTATTTTTTCAAATCAGGGCCAAAAGAATGGCATGGACCTGAAAACTGCCTCATACAGAGCAAGGGCTTTAGTGGTGTTACAGCAAAGATTATTCTGTCTTTGGAACTCTAGTTAAAAGATCACTGTGGTTTGCATAACCCCCAGAAACCATAGGTCCCATGCTGCTGCGTTCCATTAGGTTAGCGTGAAATGTGTCACGGTGTATTTGAAAAGCTCAGCTTCTCACATACTGAAAGGTTTAAAAAGGTTAATTGAGGAAAAACACTAATTTAGAGTGACAACCCCTCAGAGGGAGAAGGTGACACCTTGTTCTTTAAATACTAGAAAAGTAGCTTACAAGTTGTGCTTTTCAACTTCTCTTTGACATAACTACTGGAGAGTAAATCTGGAAAAAAATGATGCTTCCTAAGTATTGTGGATGCCAAAGGGGAAAAAATGGAAGTTGGTGGGGAGAGGGACATACCCCACAAGTACAGCGTATTTTATAGCTTGGGTCACATAGTTTTTGGGTTTAAGGTGACATGTGGAAATGGGGCGGGGGGAGCCTTAAACCAGAAAAACATATGGAGAATGGAAAATATATCAGGAGTATATAAGATTATATTGTAAAAATGATACCATCTTAGCAGAACTGGAATGATACAATAAATAAATGAAACAAATACCTTAGTGGAATGTATGAAAAAGGATATAAAATAAAACTGTGCGAAAAACCCATGAAAATAGAAAAACTATAATGAGAACGATTGGAAGTTTCATGCAGAAAAGTTTATTTGATGGACATGATGTTGTATAAATTTTTGGTTGTTTTTTTCCCATTCCTTTTTTCCTTTAATTTTGTCTTTTTAAATTTTTTCTACCCCTTCTCTCCGGCAGGAAGGTAAACGGCGTTTCCGTGCACTGCTCTGGTTCACCAGAAGCGGCTTAGTCATGCTGGTCCCATGACCCGGAAGCTGTATGCTGGCTCCCTCGGCCAGTAAAGCGAGATGAGCACCGCAACCCCAGAGTCGGCCACGACTGGACCTAATGGTCAGGGGTCCCTTTACCTTTTTAAACTGCCCTGGTTGAAGACTTTGCTGGGACTGGCGTCTGGCTCCTCCTTCCCTCTCTAGTCCTTTCCCTCTGGACTCCTCGCAAGCACCCGTAAACTAGAGAGAGGGATCCCCCTCTGGGCCTATCTGGCCCATTGCTCAGCAAGGTCTAAGACTCTTCGTGATCTGGGTGTTTGAGTGTACCATGGCACTCATGGGCGCCATGTTGGGGACCCCAGTTTTAAAGTCTCAAATAGACCCTGGACAAATAGACCCTGCAAACATAGAATTGTAGAGTTGGAAGGTACTCCCAAGGATCATCTAGTCCAACCCCTGGCAACGCAGAAAGCTAAACTGAAGCATCCATGACAGATGGTCACCCAAGCTCTGTTTAGCAACCTCCAAGGAAAGAGAGTCCACAACTCCCTGAGAGACGCCGTTCTACTGTCAAACATTATACTCCCCCAAATAATTAAAGTGGTATTTTGGAACTCCAATGCAATCCATTCCGGAAGATCGTTTGACTTCCGAAACATTTGAGTTCCAAGGTTTTTGCACAGCAGAACTGCGGCAGACGTTCGTGTTCCGAAACATTCAAAAACTGGAGCACTTACTTCTGAGTTTTCGGCATTCGGGAGCCAAAGCGTTCGAGGACGGAGCCGTTCGAGTTCCGAGGTACCACTGTATTCTCGACTCAGTCATATTTTAAAGGATAGCACGGTTTTTAACACTTGTACTACAGAATGCTAGCACACACCTCCCCTTAAATGAATAGAAAACTCACTTGGCACAAAGGAAGTTAATTAAGTGCCCAATATCAACGGAAAGAATTGCTTAATGAAAGCAAAATTCAGACACCCCTTACCATCTTAGCTTGGTTTAGGCAAAACATACAAGCTACAGCATATGCCCTACTTTGTGCCTGAGGGTCATTTTGAGAAGGATGACGCAGACAAAAAAACAACAACACTACTGCAACACCCCCCAGAACAAAACAAACAGAGCAGAATTCCTAAATACTTTTAAACTTCAGTTTTGTTTATTTCTTGTATTGAATATTTTTAAAAATATATTTTCAGCATCTAGATAAGTATTACAAAAGTTAAATATATATACTTTCCATTTCTCCTTTTTGCTGATATTTTAAAGATTTGTTTTGCATTTTTTAATACAATTGTTATAATAATATAATACAATATGTCCATTGTTCTTATTTGGGTATCCCTGAAGTGTATTCTGCAACACACTGGGCCAGTAATATCTTTCTTTCTGCACCCTTGAGATTTCCTCTTATTTCTTCTCATATGCATATCCAGCTTATTATTTCTATCCATCTTATCGTTTTTTAATTATTCATATTTGCATTATTCACATTCTTACGATTATTCGCATTCTTGCTATTTGCTTGCTATTATTATGCACATTCATCTCCTTCCTATTCTCTGTGTTTCTGCTGATTCACACATTATTCGCATCCATCTTCTTTGCATTCCTAAATTATTTCTCGTTTGCATTCTTATTCCTGTTTCCTGAAAGGAATCGGAAGGCACGAAAATAATTCTGAAGGCTTAACAACTAAAATAATAATAATAATAAGCTGCAGCTGCGGCGGCAAAATAAATAAAAGCGATCTATAGGTCCATGTTGAAAAAGGGAACAAAGTCCTTATCTTAGAATCACAAACTGTAGCATTGGAAGGGATCTCAAGGATCAGTTAGTCCAGCCTCCTGCTGTGTTATGGGACGCGGGTGGTGCTGTGGGTCAAACCACAGAGCCTAGGACTTGCCGATCAGAAGGTCGGCAGTTCAAATCCCCTGAATGGGTGAGCTCCCGTTGCTCGGTCCCTGCTCCTGCCAACCTAGCAGTTCGAAAGCACGCCGATACAAGTAGATAAATAGGTACTGCTCTGGCGGGAAGGTAAACAGCGTTTCTGTGCACTGCTCTGGTTCGCCAGAAGCGGCTTAGTCATGCTGGCCACATGACCCGGAAGCTGTATGCCGGCTCCCTCGGCCAATAAAGCGAGATGAGCGCCACAACCCCAGAGTTGGTCACAACTGGACCTAATGGTCAGGGGTTCCTTTACCTTTACCTTTACCTGCTGTGTTGGACTGACCATGTAAACGTCTGCATGGGAAAAATACAATGCGAAGCCAAGGTAGTTTCATTAAACCAATGCATTTTGGACCCTACTGGTCCTTCTTTAGTAGGGCTGCCATCTCTTGAAGAGCAAAAAAGAGGACAGCCTGAGCTGCTGCCAGCCCAAGGTGGGGAAAGAGGTACGTGAGTGCATGGAGCTGCTGCGGCGGCCATGCGCCTCTTTCCCTGGCTTGGGTTGGCAGCGTCTGTGGTGTGCAGAGTGCCCATGCCATTCTTTCCCCAGCCTGGGCTGGCAGTGGTCATGGCGTGCAGAGCCAGGGCCGTCTTTACCCGGGGGTGCAAGGGGTGTGGGGCACCCAGGCGCTGAATTCTGGGAGGCGCCAGGCGCCCGCTGCTGGGAGGAGCAAATGCGAAAACTGCAATGGCAACCCCTGGGCGGGAGCGCAAGAGAACGCAATGTCTCTGCTGCCGGGTTCCCGACCCCCTTAGAAGTTTGGCCTCCCCCTTGAAGGGGAAACTCAGGAGTTTGCCGCTGGAGCAGGAAGATGCTTCCCTTGGGCCTGGTGGTGGAGTGCCGCTGGGCGGATATTTGTTTTTTATATATATATATAATTTTTTTATTGGGTTTTCACAATTTATATAAACACACACAATACAGACATACAAACACAAACATATATAATTTCAAATCCTTAATTTCTTAACCACTTTCCCTGACTTCCCCACACCTCCCCTTCTTGCATCCCAATTCCAATAGTTAACTCAGCAAGTTCTTTTCTCCAACTTTTACCTTATTAATATTTTACTTAATTCGTCTTAATAAACCAAATTTAACTTATAGACCTCGATTAAACCACAATACTCATCATTTACGTCCTTTTCTAAGGTCGACCCAAGTTCCCTTCCACAAATTTCCCAATTTTTATATTATTTACAAAACAAAATAACAGAAAACAACATATAATTATACACCCTTTGGATTCCAAAACTCTCCCCCCCCCCTTTCCCGGTTTCGATCCCCAAAGAATATTCATCAGTCTATCAGTTCTCAGCCTGGATCCCTCACGTCCGAGGCCCGCGCTGGGCGGATCTTTGAACCCCAGCAGCGCATATGCTAAAGATGGCTCTGTGCAGAGTAGCCTGAGCCCGAACCGCCCGAGCCTCCCAAAATGGACATTAATAATAATAATAATAATAATAATAATAATAATAATAATAATAATTATGTATACCCTGCCCTCCCCAGGCAAGGCCAGGCTCAGGGAGGCTAACAACCAATAATAAAAACAAGTTGAATGAATACAACTTAAAAACAAGATTAAAATACAACATTAAAATAGCCTCATTGCAGGAGGAGAAAGGAAAAAGGAAAAAGGAAGAGGGGGAGGGAATCAAATTGGCTCCAAGCCAAAGGCCAGGCAGAACTACTCTGTCTTACAGGCCAGCGGAAAGAAAGCAGATCCTGCAGGGCCCTGGTCTCATGAGGCAGAGCGTTCCACCAAGCCGGAGCCAGTGTTGAAAAGGCCCTGGCTCTGGTTGAGGCTAATCTAACTTCCTTAGGGGCCGGGACCTCTAGGGTGTTGCTATTTATGGACCTTCAGGCTCTCCGTGGGGCATACCGGGAGATGTACGTATGGCAACTCTATCTTTAGTGAAACAGCGATTCAAAATTCAGACACGCTACGTGTTCTCAAACTTATTTCTAGCCTAAGAAATAGGTAGCACATCTTAACGTTCTCTGAACTTCCCTGAAGAAGGACCAGCAGGGCCCAAAACGTGCTTTCTTATCATCCCTCCCATCCTTTCTTTGTTCTGCTTCCAGTCCCTATGGAAGCTTCCTGTTTTTGCTGCACACATGGAGGACCAAGATGCCAACCGGCTCACGTCTTGCCTTTGCCCTTTGGAAGAAGGAGGCACAGCTTAGAATGCCTGCAGAAGCTTTCCATGTAGACATGGATGAGGGCAGGAAGATACAGCAGCCCAGTGGATAAAACGGACTCACTGCATTCCCTTGAGGGATTATTAATGAGAATATCAGAGTTTAGGCTAGGGAAGATTTCAAGGAAAAACAGCTCTGTGTGTGAGATACCTATTTGGGACAATACTAAGCACCCCCTCACAGCCTTCCACCTTGGGCTTATTCCACTGCTGCAAGGAACTATGCACACTGCATTGCTAATGACCTTATTTTACTAGGAAAGGACAACAAGGCGACGCTCTCGATTTTCCTAAACAGAAAGCAAGGCCCTGCAGCCAAACTGTCATGTTTCATCAGCATGTTGCCCGTGTGTACTTCAAACAAAATAACCTTTACAATGCATGTGAGTGCACGCATGCATGCACCCCATCTCTCAGCGTCAGTGTAATCTTGGGGGGGGGGGTGTCGCATGCTGCAGTAGCACCTGAGAAGCTGAGGTTCAAATCCCAGCTCAGCTGCTGGGTCACTGAGCGGCTCCGGGCAAGTCAGAATCCCTCACGTTTCATGCCTCAGCTGGCAAAATGGGGATACAAATCACATACCTCTCAGGGTATCTGCCAACAACTGAAATGCATGCAAAGGATCTCAGGCTCCAAGTCCAAACCCTAGGCCAGAGGTAGAAACTGTTGCATCCTGCAGTTGCTGTTTGGCTATAGATCCCATGATTTCTGGCTACTCACCTCATGTTAGCTACCCCTGCAGTCAGTGGCGTAGCGTGGGGGGTACAGGGGGGCCCGGCCGCACCGGGCGCAACATCTGGGGATTAGGGTTAGGGGGTGCAAATCCACAGGTTAGGGGGCGCAAATTACTTGCCTTGCCCTGGGTGCTGACAACCCACGCTATGCCACTGCCTGCAGTACAGCAACGGTTCCCAAACCTCAGCCAGTCAGTATGGTTAATGGTCAGGGATAATGAAAGTCTGAATCCAATACATGTGGGAGATTTGAGTTTGGGGGAAGTCAGACTAGACCTTAATGTGCATTCCTGGAGCACCCGTTTTATTCCGGTAGCTGCAGATAACATCCCTCAACTCACCCCTTTAACAATAACACAAGAGCGCCTTAGGGCAATTGCCATGTACCACAGTGGGCCTTACGCTGAACTGGTGCCTGCCCTGAGCCCCTTATCAACAACTAGCCAATGCATGATGGGAATGTGGACTTGGGAAAGTACATCTTTGAGAGCAACCCTCCAGAGGTTTGACTTCGCCCCCAAAGGCTCGCTCTTCCATTGTCTCCTGAGACAGACAGACGCCAACCAATGGATGATAATGGCCACTACGGCTTGATCAATTGCTTGCAGATCAACAAAGGGAAAATTAAAGCATTTCTAAACGCAGACAAGTAGAGACATCACCTTGCCAACAAAGGTCCGTTTAGTTAAAGCTATGGTTTTCCCAGTAGTGATGTATGGAAGTGAGAGCTGGACCATAAAGAAGGCTGGTCGCCGAAGAATGGATGCTTTTGAATTATGGTGCTGGAGGAGACTCTTGAGAGTCCCATGGACTGCAAGAAGACCAAACCTCTCCATTCTGAAGGAAATCAGCCCTGAGTGCTCACTGGAAGGACAGATCCTGAAGCTGAGGCTCCAATACTTTGGCCACCTCATGAGAAGAGAAGACTCCCTGGAAAAGACCCTGATGTTGGGAAAGATGGAGGGCACAAGGAGAAGGGGATGACAGAGGACAAGATGGTTGGACAGTGTTCTCGAAGCTACCAGTATGAGTTTGACCAAACTGCGGGAGGCAGTGGAAGACAGGAGTGCCTGGTGTGCTCTGGTCCATGGGGTCACGAAAAGTCGGACACGACTAAACAACTAAACAACAACAAAACGCAGACACTTGCACTGTTTATGCGCAACATCAAAATCCCAGCCTGTATTCTCCAATTATTTAATCTAGATTTTCCCCCCTTTCTGACCCATCTGCAATATTAAATGCCTGCCACAATGCCTAGTTGGGGCAGAATGTTGTCCGAGGATAAGCCCCTCTGTTTCAGAGATGCTGTGGTCCAAGTTTGGTCATTAGCAAGAGCAGCAGAGGCCTTGAAGCTGGCCATCAACATTTCGCCCCCAGGCAGCAGATTGAGCAGGCCTTCAGTTTGCCTGGTCAGCCTTGCACACGGCAATGACCTATATTTCACTTTAAATTACAGTAATGATTTCTAAGCCTGCTTCTCTACATAGCAACTGAATATGTTATGCAAATCGGTGTCCTCTCTTGACCTCTGTTTTGGCGATGCAGAAATGGCCACACCAGAAGCCACCCAGTGAGCCTGCAACAAAAGGAAAGTATGAATTGGAGACGTCCTGATTCAGAGCTCAGCCTCACAACCATTTATGGTCTATTTTGGGGGGAATCCTGCAACCTGTTTAAGTTTTGACTTAACTATAGCTGCTAACTGTACATCAGAGTCTCATTCCCCTCAAAATTCTTCCTCTGGAAAAAGCTCCCTTACAAAAGTTGGAGTGTTGGGCTCCAGGCACATGGAAAAAATCCATTTCCCAATGGTCAGCACAAAGTCTCATTCCATCACTGAATACAAATTCCATTATTAGGAATGATTACAAAATCATTGTTCAAACACTTAATTCCTGCCCCCCAAATCTCACCCTTCCACATCCTACAGAAAAGCACTTCGCAAGCGCTCTGAACAACATCTCGCTTTACATTCAAGGAAGCCAGGTAAGAGAATCCTTTGCATGTCTTAGCACAAAGACGGGTTTTTTTTCTTTTCTTCCTAAAGAGTGCCAGTACTCCAGGGTCATTCTGAATTTCAAGAAAAGAAATAGAGGTGGGGTGGGAGGAAGAATGAAAGAAACATATATGGAGAGGAAGAAGCCTTGGTTCTTAATTACTTCTCATTCTTAATTCTTGGTACAATAGCACTTTCAGATTTCAAGTAAATGGACTTAATCAAGAGGCATCCCTCTACACAGCCCAGAAGCCCTCCAGTGGATTGTCTTGTGTTTGCTCTGCGCTGTTCTAATTTTTCAAAAGGTGGTTTTGCTGGCTCATTGGGCCAAGATGACTTAAAAAGCATCAAAGCCTCCCAGCTAGAAAGAGAGAGAGAGAGAGAGAGAGAGAGAGAGAGAGAGAGAGAGAGAGAGAAGGCTTTTCATCCAGAGCACTGGCTATTTCAGAAAATTAGCAAGGGAGAAAAAGATCTAGTCAATTTCATGCAAACACAAAATGCATTTTCAGAGATGGAGACAGGTGTTGCATTGTAGCCAGTGCTTTTTTCTCTCTTAAAAAAATGTTTAGGGGTACTCTCATTTTGACTCAAGAAAATCACCATTTTATAGTTCAAATCGGGGGAAATAAACACAGTAAATGGGCAAAAATAGAAAGATTCACAAACTTCACCCCTCCAAAAAAAACCACTGGTTGTAGCCACAGAGGAATGGGAGCTGGTCTCTTTAAAGATTTTCCAAGTCCAATCCCTGCAATTCATATATTTTTTTACTTAGCAGCACCAATAACAAAAGCTTTTTTTTATATACCTGTAATAAGTTTTTTTTTAAAAAATGCATGTTTTTCTACTTAAGACCATTAATTAGGCGGCGGGGGGGAACCCCAATCAGTAGACCCAAGATTAGAAGCAAAACACTTCACCTAGTTTGCTTATAACTGTGGATCGAAGTGTGCAAACCTAAACAGTTTTTTTTCCAAGCCAAGAAAAATGCTAGAACCTTTTCAAAATAAACACAGGCGATTTCAAAACTCTGAATGCCACACTACATGTAACCTGCCTGCCAGAATATGATTTTATTTCATTACTTATTCACGAGATTCCTAGACCACCTTCCGTCACCCTGGGTGGCCACAATATATCGTAACCGCTTTGTGCAAATATAACCAATGAAAATCACATTCAACGATACAGTCAAATGCAGAACAAAAGCCGGAAGCCTTGGACAATCAATTAGGTTCATCCAAAGTCCCTGTATCATTTAGTCCCAGGAAAGCCCAACAGTCCAAATGTAAACCAAGTCGTCACTGAACTGGTGGTTCCCTCCGGTCGACTCACAGAACAGTGGTCATCTTGCTTGCACACTGTTTCCATCCAGGCCTTGTGGAAAATATCTGTTTCTTTCTAACAAAATGGGTCCCTCGTGGACACTAAAGCAAGATGTGAGAGTTGTAGCTATTCTCTATGGCTGTGTTACGCATGCCCCTCTCTGACTGCCCTGCATTCTATATCATTAGTACCTTTAAGTATATATTGCTGCTCCAAGCAGCTGCTGGTGTACCTTCCACGCTCAAGCTGACCCTTTGCAGTTCAGCCTCTCTCCCCAAGCCCCCTGCTCTCCAGGATTTTCAAAGATGCCAACTTTCACTCATGCCATTTAAAGATCGCCTCTGGCAACGCATGCAGCAAATGGGATTATCCGATTTAGAAAGCTGCTCTAGTCGACGTCTTATTGGAGGTGCACAGGAGACAATATGTCCTCAATGAGGAGGCCAGGACACATTTTGGTCTGCAAACGTATCTAGGAACATTTAAATAAGGGCAATGCACAGAGACTGGTCAGGAATGGCTCAGCAAGGATCTTCACCCTCTCCTGAATTCACTGAGCTCACTAGTGTGGCGTAGCGGCTGGAGTATTGGACTGGGAGCTGGGAGAGCAGGGTTCAAATCTCCGCACAGCCATGAAACTCATTGGGTGACCTTGGCCCGTCCTTGCTTCTCAGCCCAACCAACCTTGTGGGGATTAAAGGAGGGGGATAACTATGTAACCCACCTTAGAATCACAGAATAGTAGAGTTGGAAGAGACCCCAACAGTCACTGAGTGCAACCCCCTGCAATGCAGAAATTTCAACTAAAGCATCCATGACAGATGGCCACTCAACCTCTGCTTAGAAACCTCCAATGAAACTCGAGCTCCTTGGAGAAAGAGGTGGGATATAAATGCAAGAAATAAAGTAATAATAATAATAATAATAATAATAATAATAATAATAATAATAATAATAATTTAAAAAAAATTATTTATACCCAGCTCTCCCCAGCCAGAGCTGGGCTCAGGGCAGCTAACATCAATGAAATTTCAGTAAAAAAGAAAAGAAAAGAAAATTAAAATACAGGTTAAAATGCAATTTAAAATGCAGCCTCATTTTAAAAGTCAAAACCATAAGGGGAGGGAAACATAAGGGTCAGGCTGAGTCCAAACCAAAGGCCAGGCACAACAGCTCTGTCTTGCAGGCCCTGCGGAAAGATGTCAAGTCCCACAGGGCCCTAGTCTCTTGTGACAGAGCGTTCCACCAAGTTGGGGGCAGTACTGAAAAGGCCCTGGCCGTAGTTGAGACCAACCTAACCCCCTTGCGACTTGGGACCTCCAGAATGTTGTCATTTGTGAACCTTAAGGTCCTCCGCGGGGCACACCAGGAGAGACGGTCCTATAGGTATGTGGGTCCTAGGCCGCATAGAGCTTTAAAGGTCAAAACCAGCACCTTAAACCTGACCCTGTACTCCACCGGGAGCCAGTGCAGTTGGTAAAGCACTGGATGAATGTGATCCTGTAAGGAGCCTCGCCATGGCATTCTGCACTCGCTGGAGTTTCTGGGTCAGCTTCCAGGGCAGCCCCGCGTAGAGCTTGTTACAATAATCAAGCCTGGAGGTGACCGTCGCATGGATCACTGTGGCCAGATCAGGGCGAGAAAGGTAAGGTAATAAACAAGTAGCAGCTTACCTGGTGCACATGATGCCTGCTACTTCCTGCAAACTGTGCTTTGTTAACTGGGAGGCAGCTTTGGGAAAGTATGCACCCTTCCCCTCTTTCCCCCAAAACCCTCTTCTGCTTTACATTACGGTGTGCTATGATATCTGCAGCAATGCTAAACATAGATCACACCCCCATCATACATTTAAAGCATTGTTATAATACTTTTACCAGTCGCAGGGATTCCTGGGAACTGTAATTTAAGGATGCTGGGAACTGTAGCTCTGTGGGGTCAGCACTCTCAACCGGCCCCTATTCTCAGGAAACTCTCTGACTGTTGACGTGGGACAATAGTGCTTTAGATGTACAGTGCGCACGTAACCCCAGTTAATGCTAGCCAGATTCCCTTTTAAGTGGGGCTCGCAAACCTACTTTCAGTCCTGGTTAAGAGAAGAACCCCAACTAAAGAATCAAGGCAAGAAAAATTGATGGACTATGCAGAACTGGCAAAACTGACATATAAGCTATGGGACAAGGATAACTGTGACTTTAAAGATGAATGGGAACCCTTTACAAAGTATTTGAAGACACAACAAAGCAAACTGGACTTCTTGGCTGGCTTTGAATAAACATTCACAAACTTTTTATTGATAATAATCAGCTAAATAGCTTGAGGATCTATACAAATGTGTAACATGCAGAAAACAGCATTCTTAGTGAAATCAAATACTGGAACTGAGGGAAGTCGGGGGGTGGGTGGATTTTGTGTGGGAGGGTGGGGGGAGGGAGGAAAAATGGGGGGAAATAAGGATGATATATTTCTGGATAATATGTTTTGTTTTAATTTAGAATATAAAAGTTTTTTTTTTTACAAAAAGAGAAGAACCCCCGTTAGCATGAACGCTGGTTAGCGCTGGTGTAGATGTAGAACAAAATGATGATGAAGGCTGGCAAGGGAAGGCGATATTTGTGCGGGAGAGGAAAGGAAGGAAGCGAGCAGAACACACATCCCTTAGGATGCCTGCTAATGCCCTCATTTTCTGTTGGTCTTCCCACAGGCATCCCTTACACAGCACAAAAGGAAAAACAAATGCGGAGGGAAGAGGGATTCCTGCAGGCATCTGGTTGGTCACTGTAGGGAGTGGGGTGGTTCTTTTCACTGATACCTCCAGGCTCTTCTTACGTTAACTGCAAGAGTCCTCACTCCAGCCTCATGTTCACGTTTGCGACGTGAACTCACTGACACCCATGGAAACATGAAAATTGTCCAATGTTTAACACTGTGGCTAATGAGTGGAAAGGAGAGATCGAGCAGCAACCGCCAAGTATGGATAACCTTTGAAAGTATTTTTGTTGTTGTTATTGCTTTCAAGACTTCCGTCCTCATCCAATATGGATATCCAATACTCCTTTGCTCGCTGGTAGTAATTTAAAAGGACAGCCAACCTCTGTGTGATGCTGGTTAATTAATTACTTATAATGCCATCAAACACTGGAATCTAGGATAACGGCTGCCGCTGCATCAATATTAGAGGGTTGCGGGGGGGGGGGGAGGATGAAAATGCCTCAAGCTTCATCACAGTCCATTGCATTCAAAATCTTTTTTAATGCAGACACTAAAAAAAAAATTACAAGGGAGGATAAGGTAAAGCGAGAACAACCCTTTTCATTCTGTGTTGAATTGTGCTCACTTCTTTAATTCACCTTCACTGCTATCTTAAAACAAAGCTAATTACCGGAGGAAGGCAGCAAGAGTGATATGCTACCCCATGATGGATCTGAACCAAAGGCCATTCACCCTCAGAAATAAGTGTCAGTGCTGGAAAATGTATCACATTATGTTGTTTACTGATGTCAACATTCATTAGCATAAGGTTTTCTATGGTGGCCTCCATGCTGTTTGGTGATTCCATTTTTTTTAAAAAAAAAACAACAAGCCAAGGAAACAGATATGGTGATATTCCCTCTGAACCTGAGAAAATATAGGCAAAACATGACATGGTGCTGAGCATCACCCCATCTAGATCTCCAAACCTTCTGCATCGGGGCAGATCTGCACCATACATATAATGCACGCTCATTGCACATCTAAAAACCTGACTTCCTCCCAAAGAATACTGGGGACTGTAGTTTGTTAAGGTGACTGGGAATTTAGCCCTGTGGAGAGTGAACTATGGTTCCCAGGATTCTCTGGGGGAAGCCAGGTGTGCTTTAAATGCATAGTGTGCATCTGCCAAAAGTCTTCTTAGGGAAACATGTGGCACTACACAGTTCCACACTTTCAGTGGCAAACAATAATGTGGACTCTTCAGTCCAGCATGTCAAATCGAAGGCTACAAGGCCAATGGCTGAGGAATTAAATGAAGTTCCTCCCTTTGAGCCTGATACTGTGGATCTGTGGCCCACTGAACTCGGGGCTGGCAGGCAGGGCAGGAGGTTGCTGAACTGGATCTCACAGTAGAAGGGCCCATAGACCTGGAGACAGGACCTTCATAGGTGCCTTTCCCTTAGCCTGAGGAACTGAGCACAATCCCAAACAACCTCACCAGGCCAACAGTTCAGGCAATTCACCAGGTGGGAGGAACACAGGAAGTTGCTTTATACTGAGTTATAAACAATAAATAATTTTTTATATATATATACCCCGCCATTCCCGGTTCAGAAAACTGGGCTTAGGGCGGTTAACAACAAATTTAAAACACTTAATTGTAGAAGCAGCATAAAATACAGTATAAAAACATGAATAACAATAAAATTCAAAGTTCAGAAATCAGTTGGGGGGGGATCCATCTAATAAGCATTAGATAATCCCCAGGGCTAGCTGGCTGAATTGGTCCTACTTGGGCCAGCGAGGAGGCCAGGGGAGAATTAGCTGTGGGGTCTCAGAGCGGGTAATCTTCATAAAAGGGGAGGGGGAGGGAAGAGAAGGGAAATAAAAGATCAGGCTGAATTCAAATTAAAGGCCAGGCAGAATAGCTCTGTCTTACAGGCCTGATGGATGGAGATTAAATCCTGAAGGGCCCTAGTCTCATGGGACAGAGCATTCCACCAGGTCGGAGCCATCAATGAAAAGGCTGAAAAGTTACACAGTTGGTCCATCTAGCTTAGCAATGTCCACACAGACTGGAAGCTGCTCTCCAGGATTTCAGACAGGGATCTCTCCTAGTCCTACCTGGGCATGCCAGGGATTGAAACTGGGACCTTCTGCATACAAAGCAGGGACGCTACTTCACTTTCCCATGGAGGCCACGGAGTGAAGGAAAAGCATGTGACTTCAAGCTAGAACACTGGCTCCTCAAGGCGTCCAAGGAAGGTGGTGGAGCATGGGAGAAGTGGAGGGAAGACAAGAGGCACAAAAGGTCTTGGTCCAACTATAGTTCTTGTTGGAGCAATTGCCTTGCTTGGAACTGTCCGTGGTTCTGAAACAACCCAGCCCCTCTCCAGGCTCCACTGTTCCATAGGCTCCTCCTTGGGACTAGAACAGGACAACTGCATACTCTGCAAATCTATGATTCTACGAAATGCGCAGTCTGATATTCCATGATGAGGAGAGGAGGAGGAGAGAGGCGGGCTTGCTGGCTTTGGTGCATATCCTGTGATCAGTGTGCAGTTTTGTCCTCTTTATTCAAAGCAGAAGCTTAGAATAAGAGCACAGTAATTGGACAGGATAATATGGAACATCTTTCCCCAATATTGTTGGATTCCAACTTCCATCAGACCTACTCACTATGGTCAATGGTGAAGAATGATGGGAATTGTAGTTCAGAACATCTGGAGAGCCATGTGTTCCCCATCGCTGATATATGGGAAGTAGAAAGCTTGGAAGGAGGAGAAGGATTTCCTGGCACGTCATCCAAATCAGAGAAGGGACACATGAGTTCATTTATTGAATGAAACCAGTCTTCCCCAATCAAGTGTCTCCCAGATGTTTTGGACTATGACTCCCATCAGTCCCAGCCAGCATGGGATTATGGGAGTTGTGTTTCAGAAAGAACCTCAAGGGCTCCCCATGCCTGAATTGGGTGGTTGAAAGAAATTCTTAGCAAATGATGAGCTAAAAACAAAACCAAACGTTAGTATGTTGGTTAAATTCTATGTTCAAACTTAAAACAAGCAAACCTAAGCTCCCGCTAAGCTTTTTTTGACAAATAACAGGGACATCATATGGGATTTGTTTGGTGGTGGTTAACTTGAAGCTGGAGGGAATCAACTACCTCCCCATATGCAACCATATACGGGTTTATTCCATTTGCAAATCCTACTCAGAAAACGGTTAATACCCACTCAACAAATTCAGTGCTAATGCCAATATACAGGAATGTAATACCATTGCATCGCAAACTGGAACGGCACCAGCCACCTTTTTCCTGCAAGGATATTGCAACAAAGGATTTAGCAGCATGCAAAAGAAAGTTCCATGAAGCCAACACACTGCTGGCTAACAGCAAGTGGAAGCAGAAGACTCTGAGAAGGGCAGGTGGGCGGGGGGGGGATGACGTGATATATGGCTCATTTGCATTTCTTAAAATGACTGGGTAGGGGTAGGCAGTGAAGCTAATGAAATTGGTGCCATACAGAGGCTCTTGTTTCATTGCACAGCAGATGAATGTTGAAACTTCAGTGCTGTTCTAGAACCATGCACAGAATCACAGAACTGTAGAGCTGGAAGGGTCCCTGAGGGTCATCTAGTCCAACCCCCTGCAATGCAGGAACCTTAACGAAAGCACCATCCATCTGCATCTTTGCTTATCTGTGTTATCTTTGTTTCAAAACCAAAAGCAAAGCTTGACTAGATCCAACCTGAAGGTCAGTTCTAAATACAGTGGTACCTCGGGTTACAGACACTTCAGGTTACAGACGCTTCAGGTTACAGACTCTGCTAACCCGGAAATAGTTCCTCAGGTTAAGAACTTTGCTTCAGGATGAGAACAGAAATCGGGCTCTGGCGGCGCGGCGGCAGCAGCAGGTGGTCCCATTAGCTAAAGTTAAGAGCAAGTTAAGAGCAGTTTCAGGTTAAGAACGGACCTCCAGAACGAATTAGGTTCTTAACCCGAGGTACCACTGTAGTGACTAACCAGACACCTCTGGCTACCCACAAACAAGAAATGAAGGTAACTGTTATCAAATGTTTTCCGTCCTCAGCCTCTGCTGTTAACAGGTTCATGGAGGCTTCATTTAGGCACCAGAGGGTGAGAGCCAATGTCTCATGAATGGGGCTCCTCCTTCCTCTCATATGCCCTGTATTTACGGTTGCCATACTTCAAACAGTGAAAATCCAGACAGCTTTTTTTGGGGGGGGGACAAAGTTGTGGAGCTTTTGTTAGTTTTTCACTAAGTTGTTGAACTTTTTTTGGAAATCAGCAAAAACAACTGCAGTATTCCGGATGTATGGCAACTCTACCTGCATTCCCAAGATCTGCCCTGGAGGGTGAGGAGAGAATATATTCTGGAGAATATTATGGGGTGTGAAGGGAGAGCATAGAAACCAGGAGTCCCAAGCAACTCTTTGTGGATAGTGGTCAGGTATCATTGGCTGGTGCCCACAGTTAATAGATATTTGTCCAATTAATTTGCCCAATTCCCCATTTACATCATTGAAGGCAGTTGCTATAGCCATATTTTTGTAACACTAAAAGACAAAAGCTAGTTATGTGTTGGCCTTGTTTGTACACATCACGATGATGATGATGATGATGATGATTATTCCCATGAGGCATCCCAAAGCAATACAATAAAAACATGCACAAAATAATTGCAGATATAAAAATAATAAGAAATATTTGCCCATATGAAAACAGCAAGGAAACTTTGCAAACATAAAAACAATTAAACACACAAGTATATATACCGGTAAATGCAAAACAATTTAAAACAAACAACAGCACATATATAAAATAATTCAAACCAAAAAAACGTACAGATGCCATTGAGTGAAGAAACATGTTTTTTTTCCTACACAGCCAACTTCTTTCAAGTTATGAGTGATAAATGTTCCTCCATTCCTCTTCCCCTCCATAAACCTTCACATTCCCCCTTTATATCTTCCCTCCCTTAAATAAAACATCTCCACACACACTGACCTTTGCTTGCAGATAAGCTACTCCAGCAAGGAAAGGCTAATCAAGAATTTGAGGCTTGTTCAGTCTAGAAAGCTTAACTGAAATTAAGAATGTAAAAGGGCAGGTAGGGAGACCAAAGTGAGGATGAACTGGTAGAGTCCTCCGGAGACAGTAGACTATACCACTTCAGGAAAAGAAACACACCTTGGAATATTCCCTTATGTTAACACACAAGGGACGCAGGTGGCGCTATGGGTTAAACCACAGAGCCTAGGACTTGCCGATCAGAAGGTCAGCGGTTCGAATCCCTGCGATGGGGTGAGCTCCTGTTGTTCGGTCCCAGCTCCTGCCCACCTAGCAGTTCGAAAGCACACCAGTGCAAGTAGATAAATAGGTACTGCTCCAGCGGGAAGGTAAACAGCATTTCCGTGCGCTGCTCTGGTCCGCCAGAAGCGGCTTAGTCATGCTGGCCACATGACCTGGAAGCTGTACACCAGCTCCCTCAGCCAATAAAGCAAGATGAACACCACAACCCCAGAGTCGGTCACGACTGGACCTAATGGTCAGGGGTCCCTTTACCTTTAACACACACACACTCCCATTAAAACACCAACTTTCTGCTAGCAGAAAGTTAAAAGAGTCAGCAGGAAATAATTGCAATAATTACTGATGTAGTATGGTTTTTTAAAATTTGTTTCAGATTTGCAGCAGCAGGAGGTAGTGGGTTGTTTTTTTACCCAAATGCCATTTTTCCGCCTGCAGTCAGAAGTGGCACAAGTTCAGAACATTGCTACCGCATCCTCTTGCATAGTTACAAGGCCAGGCCTGGGGTTTGAGCCTTGTGTTGTGGGAATAGCAGGACATCAAGACATTCCTGTGGTGAACCTAACATAATTTAGTACTTACAAAAATTTCAGGGAGAATCCAGTGGGGGAGTTTATACTGGCACCGATTTTGGCTGTCTCTCAGCTTTGCCTTTTGGGCTTAACTCAAACTCCTGCATCCCTGAGCTGATTATTCAGCTACTCCTGCCTGAATATATTCTATATATTATACAGAGAAACATACACACACACAGTGAACCTGATGCTGTAAAACTGCAGTAAAATTCCTTTGAACTCAGCAACGCTGCTGTAAAAGCATCCAGTCATAAAACATTAGATTCTAAAAAATGCAGTAAGATACAATTAGTGGGTTGTGCTGGTAGCAAAACTCAGAAGAGAAGCTCAGTGGTTTTGTTTTCCATTGTGATTAGCCGTATTTGAGTATATTTCATGCAAATTACCTATACTGTATATTGAGAAAGGGGCAGTGGAACATGAAGATGATTTGGAAATCTCGACTGCTCCAAAATGCCGTAGCCAAATTACTGGTTGGGGTTCCATTTAGACCATGCATGCTCCCTGTTTCAAAACAATTGCAATAGCGACCAATTTCTGGGCCCAATTCAAGGTGCTCACATTGTTTAAATCCCTGTACAGCTACTGCCCCCAAAAGATGTAAAAGTATTTTTGTATGCCACAACTGCTGCACGGATTTTACTAGCCAAAAAACGGAAAACACAAGAACTACCAACAGTAGAAGAATAGCAGGTGAAGATGATGGAGTTTATGGAGCTGGATGATCTCACTGGGAGAATCCACGACCAGAAAGAAGAGGAACACCAAGAAGACTGGAAGAAATTTAAAGACTATTTGAATAAATATTGTAATATTAAAGATATGTAACCCCCGTTGAAAGAATTAATTAGGCCTAGGGCTAAATTAGGATTAAATAAATAAGAAAATGTACGATAAGAAAAGTTAGGAAATATGATTATGACTGTGATATGGTTTTATGAAATAATGATATTGGAAACTGCTATATATAATTACCAAGAAATTCAGATGGAAGAGATTAGAGGAAGTCAAGTAATATGTTTATGAAGATGGATTTTAATTAATTAAGTTTTAGTTTATGTGGTGATTTGATGTATTTTATGTTTCATATTTTTTCTTCTTTTTTTCTTTTCTTTTTTCCTTTTTCTTTTATTATTGTTTACTCTCTCTTTTGTTATGTTTTGGTATGAAAAATAATAAATATTATTGGGGGTAATTAAATCCCTGAACAGCTACAGCCCCAAATATCTAGAAGACTGGCTCCTTCACTACATACAGTGGTGCCCCGCAAGACGAATGTCTCGCAAGACGGAAAACTCGCTAGACGAAAGAGTTTTCCGTTTTGGAGGTGCTTCGCAAAACGAATTTCCTATGGGCTTGCTTCGCAAGACGACAATGTCTTGTGAGTTCCTGCTGGTTTTTTTTCCTTCCCCCCCTTTTTTCTAAGCCGCTAAGCAGCTTATCAGCTGATCCGATCAGCAGATAAGCCGCTAAAAACCGCTAAAAGCCGCTAATAGTGCTAATCTGCTAATCCTTCAATGGGCTTGCTTCGCAAGATGAAAAAACCGCTAGACGAAGAGAATCACAGAACGGATTCTTTTCGTCTTGCGAGGCACCACTGTATCCTCTTTAGGCTGGCCTTGGCCAGTTGTTGTTGTTGTTTGAATTTGCTTCCTGCCTTTCATCCACATATCTCACTGAGGTTTGCAACATAAAATCACAATATAAAAGATACGAGTATTTTGTTTTGTGGGGCCCACCTCTTTGGCTAAATCTGTACTGCTCTGTTGACTGGAACAGTTTTACTTGTTTTTATACCTGTGCCTTGCTTTATGAGCTTGCATAACTGTCTTATATTTTGTTGAAACTTGCTTTGCAACTTTATAGTAAAGAGGAAGTAATAAGTCCTATAAACAATAAATAAACAACCCCAAAACCGTTTTGGACCCTCCTCATACATCCTGCATGGCACTGGCCACACCTCCAGAGATGGAAACGGGATCAGAAATGGTGGCAGCGAATACGATCAATGTATACTATTGCTGTTGCTTTCAGTCTGCAAACATTATGTAATCGATTACATTCTCAACCACCCCAACCCCATTTCCACTGGTTTCCTTTGCACAGAAATGAATGGGGCAGAATAACATACTGACAACATAATTGCAATTTCATTACAGAAAAAAAGCAAGGTGGATTTTCGCTGGGAGGTGAACTGCAGCAGAAGAGAAACAGCGATGCGTGTGGTGAATATAGGGCAGAACAGACATTTTCATTGGAAAAGCCTATGTCTCGACAGAAGTCTGCACCAACACAAGATGTTTGGGGGCATGGACAGAATGTGGTTCTCCTATGCCAGGGGTCAGCAAACTTTTTCAACAGGGGGCCAGTCCACTGTCTCTCAGACCTTGTGGGGGGCCGGACTATATTTTGAAAAAGAAGAAGAACGAATTCCTATGCCCCACAAATAACCCAGAGATGCATTTTAAATAAAAGGACACATTCTACATGTAAAAACACGCTGATTCCCAGATCGTCCGTGGGCCGGATTAAGAAGGCGATTGGGCCGAATCTGGCCCCCAGGCCTTAGTTTGCCTACTAATGTCCTACACACTTTCGCCATGTGTAGGTTCCTCGTGTGAAAGGTCTGAATAGGGCTTTTGTTATCACATGGGAGGGTGTCCAAAATTCCTTCTCTCTGGTAGTGCCAACTCTGTGGAAACTCAGACCAAGGGGGTTGTATCTGGTCTGGCCCACTGTGATATTTGGGAAATGGGATGAGATCATCTTATTTCGTTGGGCATATGGGGGGGTGAATTGGGGGTCTGCTGTTTCTATTATTACCACGCAGCTTTCAGTTTTGGGGTAGGATTTATTTGCTTTAATCATTTTCTGATCCCTGCATGTTCGATTTTGACAGCAGATCAACGCAAGGAGTTCTTATAGAAATATGGAATGGACATCTTTGATAAATACATTAATGATCTCTTTAAAAACAAACAAACCAACTTTCCTACATTGCTGATCAACATGAACCAAAGGTTGAACCCTCTTTTGCTTACTTATTTATTTGGTAAGGAACTGAACCACTACAGCAACATTTCACCACATTATTAATCAGCTGGAGTTTTTGCAAGAATTCAGCATCCAACTTTTTGAGCTGCCAGGAAAAGAATATCCCATTGTTCTCTGTCACATTTCGTTAAAACCAGACCCTTTTCATTCTGCTACCGTGGTCCAAGCATGGCGCCACTTTTAGCCCATGAATGGTGCTTCCCAGAGATTATTAAAGAAATGTCCACAAGCTGCGACTCTGCCCTGATTCAGCCTGACTCTGAAGCAGCCTTTGATTCCTTCCCTTGTAGGTGGCGGCCATTATGATGTTCAGAGTCATATTGTCTTGCCTAGCAGTCCTGCCCTTAATTGGATAGTCTCCTGATCAAGGCAGGCAAAGCCGAGCGGTTTTCAGAATGGCCGATGCCCAGGAACACTGGGAATCCTGGAGTCTTTTGATTCCAATTGCCACGCCACATTGGACTTGCTGTTCAGCATCAACACTTTCCCTCTCCCTTGCACACGCTCAGCTTTTAACACCACTTTTCATTTAAGCCTTTTCATTTATTTTTTTGAAGGTGGAATGAATTTGCTGCTGTCAGAGTGCATTAGGGATATTAGATCTTGAATGAGATGTACCTTTCGCCGGCTCAACATTTATAACGTGGAGACAATTTCACTGGGTCCTGTCATGGCTTAACTAACACCCCAATCTCTCAGCTCTCCATTCTGGCAAGCTCCTCTAGGATCTTCCTGACAACATGTCTGCTAGATCGTTTCATTGTGCTGTTGTGCTATGGCCATAGCTCAGTACAGTATATGCTTTGCATGAAGAATTTAGCAGGTTCAATAGGTGCCAACTCTCTGGGGCCTTGGCTGCCTGAGCACTCACAAAATTCCCCATGAAGGGTCCAGGCACCCACAAATTTCACATTCACACTGCATGGCACCCCAGGCACCCATGGTCGTGGAGCCAAGCTGGCACTCCTGATCCCCAGTATCTCAAGGTAGGACTAGGAGAGACCCTTGCCCGAAATCCTGGAGAGCTGTAGACAAGGGGTTGCTAATGTGGTGCTATCCAGCTGTTGTTGGACTACAACTCCCATCATCCCTCAGTATTGTCCATGTTGCTTGAGGCTGGCAGGAGTTGTAGTCCAATATTATCTGCAGGGCACCATGTTGTCTATCCTTAGTGTGGACAGACCAATGGTTTCATATAAGGCAGCTTCCTATGTTCCTATATATGATTCATTTTTTTTAAGGGGAGGAACTATTTATTTATTTGTTGCTTTAAAAGTAATTTCCCCTAATTACCTTTAAAGCCTTGAACGGCCTCGACCTAGTATACCTGAAGGAGCATCTCCACCCCCATAGTTCAGCCTGGACACTGAGGTCCAGCTCCGAGGGCCTTCTGGCAGTTCCCTCCCTACAAGAGGGAAAGCTACAGGGAACCAGGCAGAGGGCCTTCTTGGTAGTGGCACTCACCTTTTGGAATGCCCTCCCATCAGATTTCAAAGGAATAAACAACTATCTGACGTTTAGAAGACATGTGAAGGCAGCCCTGTTAAGGAAGTTGTTTAATGACTGATGTTTTAATGTATTTTCAATCTCCTGTTGGAGGCTGCCCAGAGTGCCTAGGGAGACCCAGCCAGATGGGTAGGGTATAAGTAATAAATTATTATTATTATTACTAATGTAGCTCTCAAAGTACTGTTTGCCAAACATCCTAGGTTCAATCTCTGACATCTCCAGCACAAAATAAATCTCAGCTATCAGGGCTGAGATAGGTCTTTTCCTTGAGGCAATGGAGAGACATTACAAGAGGAGTTGAACAAGGCGGTAGGCAATGTTGTGCTACGACTCCCATCATCCCCATCCACAGGCTATGCTGACGGGAGTGGTAGACCACATGGGCTAGCCCTGGCATGAGAATATGGGTGGGAAGCCATGCTGCCCACAAGAAACCTTGAGTTTGATTGCAGAGGGCATTGCAACGTGAGGCGGCAAATGGGCAAACAGAACAGCAGTGGAGGTGGCTCACTTCTCCAAACTGCATTTGTCTTCTGCTACTCAAGGGATGCAGGTGGCGCTGTGGTCTAAACCACAGAGCCTCGGGCTTGCCAATCAGAAGGTCGGCGGTTCGAATCCCCGCGACGGGGTGAGCTCCCATTGCTCGGTTCCTAGCAGTTCGAAAGCACGACAAAGTGCAAGTAGATAAATAGGTACCACTCTGGCGGGAAGGTAAACGGCGTTTCTGTGCGCTGCTCTGGTTCACCAGAAGGGACTTAGTCATGGCCCGGAAAAACTGTCTGTGGAAAAACGCCGGCTCCCTCGGCCAGTACAGCAAGATGAGCGATGCAACCCCAGAGTCATCTGCAACTGGACTTAACTGTCAGGGGTCCCTTTACCTACCTTTACTCAAGCAATGTAATGTTGCAGATGCAGGCGTTTAAAAGACCCTCATTAACCACACATTCAGCCTAGCCTGACCCTTGTTGCTGCCAATTACTTCCCACTGCCTTTTCCAGGACATTTCATGGATGTACATCCAAGGTAATGTTATGGCTAAGCAACCAGACAAAGATAAACCGTCCACATAAAAGTATGTCAAGGGCCTTGATAGAGGCAAGGATATTCAACCCAGAATATTCAACTAGACCTTGGAGGGAGTGGCAGCTGCGAGGTTTGGCCAACAGAAATGCGAACTGGGGCGGGAGGGAGAGACAAAACAAGGATAGCCATGCGGAAAGGCCTAACTGTGTTTCATTTGTCTGAAGCGGGGAGGAATGTGTTTGTGACACAGGAGGAAAAGCATTTCCCGATGCTCAAGTGTGATTCACTGGGAGCCGGTAGAATGTAATTGGGAAGCCCTGGGGTCTCAAGAGAAACAGCTAAGGAATTTCAAGAGAAGTTAAAATGCCATTTCATCTGGAGTTATTAAAGCAATGTGGAAGCAAGCCCCTGGTGCCTGGGGTTGAGGGAAAAGAAGGAGTGACTGTACAGATCTTCTCTGTACTGGTGCCCTCCTTGTGGAATACTCTGCCTAAGGTGGCCCAAGTGACTAGATCACCTTTCTCACATAAATCAGCTGCTGATTTGCTGCTGCCATGCTGTTGTGGGTTAATGTACTTAGACTGCTGGTTCAGTTGTTTGGATGCAGCTTTTGCTGAGCATTAAAATCAAATAATAAAAAAAAATAGATAAGATGCCCAGGTAAGTTGTTGTGCAGGTTTTAAAACACTGAAGAACATAATGAATTCATTCACCAAGGCAAACAGAGAATCTGTTTGGTGGGAGAAAGTGGGCTGTATTGATATCAGGCCATATTCTTAGGTGATTAATAATAACACAGTCATACCTCTTGTTACATTTGCTTCAGGTTAAATCTTTTCAGGTTGCGTCCCGTGGCGACCTGGAAGTACCAGAAAGGGTTACTTCCGGGTTTCGCCACTCGCACATGCGCAGACGCTCAAAATGATGTAAAGCGCATGCGCAGAAGTAGTGAATCACGACCCACGCACACGCAGACATAGGTTGTATTCTGCTCATGTTGCGAATGGGGCTCCAGAACGGATCCCGTTCACAACCAGAGGTACCACTGTATTAATATTAATAATAATAATAATAATAATGCATATCCATGCAAACAAATATAAACGGGAGAAGATCAAAAGGAAAGCAATCCGCCTGGCCAACCAGGATCCTTTTAAATGGAAACCTGAAAGCAGCACAACATTTTTTCCCCAGAAACGTTAAGAATTTCTTCTTCTCTCTCTTGCACACACAAACACCCCCCGCCACAGAGCCATTGCAAACGGGATACCTTGTGAGGCAGAGCTGCACTCTTCGGCTTATAAAAGATGTATGGGATGACAGCGCTGAAAAAGGCTGTGAGGCGTGACATGGCCTATCATGTTGTGCATGCATGAGTTCGCCCTTACAAGATCAGAACCAGGAGCTAAGATGAATGCTATTTATTGTGAGCCTCGAGGCTTTAGAAGGGGAGTTCTGCTTTGCCTTGGGTTGGTATTAGTAGTGCTCAATAGCTGCATTCTTCAGAGAGGCGTCTTTCTCCCCTCCTCCCTTTTTTCTTTTTTTTAAAAAACACACACACAATCAAAGCTCAACCAACAAAGCCAGTCTTCATTCCTTGAAACAATAAAAAGCATAATTTGCAATCATAGAATTGCAAAAGTGTCATCTAGTCCAACCCTCTAAAGCAGCGGTTCTCAAGCTGTGGGTCCCTAGATGTTGTTGGACTACAACGCCCAACATCCCTGAGCTCTAGCCTTGCTAGCTAGGGGTGATGGGAGTTGTAGTTCAACAACATCTGGGGACCCACAGCTTGAGAAAGGCTGCTCTAAAGCTTTCCTGAGATAGAGACCTCCAATGAAGGAGAGTCCATTCCAAGGGGGTCCATTCCACAGCAAAACAGACTGTCAAAAGGATGTTAGAATGTTTGGTACCAGAATCTCCTTCCTTGTAATTTGAATCAATTGGTTCAGGTTCTTAACCAGAACCAGAGCAGCGCACGGAAATGCCGTTTACCTTCCCGCCGGAGTGGTACCTATTTATCTACTTGCACTTTGACATGCTTTTGAACTGCTAGGTGGGCAGGAGCAGGGACTGAGCAATGGGAGCTCACCCCGTCACGGGGATTCGAACCGCCGACCTTCCGATCGGCAAGCCCTAGGCTCAGTGGTTTACAAAGCTTGGGTGGCCATGGGATTTTTTCGCCATGATTCCTGCATTGCAGGGAGCTTGAATACATGGCTAGCAACTCCACACTTCTATGATTCTATTTTGATTGGCCAAGATTCCATCCACAAGGTCTCCCTTTCTGCCTGGCCAACCAGGATCCTTTTAAATGGAAACACTGGCATTTAAGTCAGAGCAAACCCTACGCTGTGCTCCTGAGACATGGCTCCTCCCCTTCCTTACCGCCTCGAAAAACAACTACCCACTGGGCGTCTTGGAATATTGTATAGAAATTCAAGTACAGACAGGAGCCCAGAGCAAAGCCTGCAAGCCTGCAATTACTTGGCTGCCTAAAATCATGGCTAAGTGAGCAGGGTGACATCAAGGAGGCCCATATGACAGCGTGATCGAGGAAAGACAATAACCCCAACTGTCTACTTTACTCTTCAACGCCACCCAGTTCAAAATACTCCAAACTATTTTGAATTAATTTTGTTCGTCCTAATGGCAAAGGGGGGGGAGGGGGGAAGGAGAAACAAAAGAAAGGGAGCACGTGGCAACATCCTGGTGTCTCGATAAGTAGTCAAAGAGCACTACATCAAAATAGCAAGCGATTCAACAATGGGCATGAAAGGGAACAATTTTGGCAAGGTCTCAAGCACTTACTGTCAGAGGAAATTGCAGACTGCTGGCTTCCTTGACACCTCGGCATGTCTTAGAAAGATCATTAGGGTGCCGAGGTCTTAAACAGATGCCATTCAAACGATCATTAAACTAAATGGACTTTCCTTGAAGGAATAATAACAACTCAGCGACTACAGATGTTTGCAAAACAACTTCCTTCTAGTTCTCTGCAATGGTCTGTTTTAGAAAGGAAAAAACCCACAAAGCACAGGGCAGTGAAGAATGAAGAACCCGCAGTATAATGTTTAATGTGAATTGGGTTGTATATGTATTGGAGGCACATTGATCATGGAAGGTGTCCACTACACCCCCCTTTTTTTGTTACTCTTGCTACTTATTTCTTTGTTCAGTCCATGTCTTTCCAGGCTTGTTAATTAAATTCCCATAATTTTGAATGGCAGAGAGAGCCTTTCCTGGTGATATTAACCAGCTGGACAAAGTAAATCCCAACAATCAAGGCAATGACGTAAAAATACACACAGAGAAAAACTACCTGAGCGTCATGAAAATGTCATTAGACAAAAAAAGAAAAGTGGGTGGTGGTAGGAAACAGCATAGAAAATTATACCCTGGGGAAGTCAAAGAGGACTTCACTTGGTGCTTAAAGAATATAGGTCATCTCCCCATTATTTTGAGTCATTCCCCGCCCACTGCTAGAAAATGGTGTGGTCGCTTCTTTTCAGGGAAAAAAAAGCAGCCTCCTGTTTCAATGAAGCTCTATTAATTATTCTTAGTAGTTCTGTAGTGCAGAAATAACCAACATGGTCTCCTCCAGACCAATACTTGGGGATGATAAGAGTAACTCTGGTGATTCCCTCACTGCAAGAAGTGAAGTTACAGGGAACCAGGCAGAGGACGTTCTTGGTAGTGGCCCCCAGCCTGAGGAACGCCCTCCTGTCAGATGTCAAGGAGATAAATAACTCTACAACTTTTATATTTGTTGAAAGCCGCCCAGAGTGTCTGGGGCAACCCAGTCAGATGGGCAGGGTACAAATAGTAAAATTATAAGGGAGGCCAACATTATTATCCCATATTACAGGGCGATGTGATGGCCTGGGACTCAGGCTCGGATTCAGAACCAGAGGAGACTCAGTCTGCACCGGATCCTTTGCCTCAGGCATCATCTGAACCAAGTCTGGGGCCTCATCCTGAAGAGTCCCAGTCTGCACAGGTTCCCCTGCAACAAAACCAGCTGGGCCGAGTCAGGGGCCTGAGCCTGCCCTGGCTCCAGATGTGGGGATTATCTCATTGCCCCCAGCTGGGCCATCACTTACAGCTGCTCCACTACCAGTTGGGTCAGGAGAGGCTGAGGCAGCCGCTGGGTCTAGTAACCCACTGAAGTCTCCCGAGCTGCAGAGACTGAGGTCTGAGAGAAGGAGAGACCTGAGTACTCGCAGGAGGAGTGCTCGCCTTCGGGCAAAACAGGGAGGTGAGTTGCTGGGGGATCAGGACCGGCCGCTACCCTGGCAAAGATAAAAGGCTGTCCCAGGTTGCGGGAGCAACATTGCTGTATGCCAGATCCTACCTGAGATCCTATACCTGTCCTTGCCTGGTTTCTTGCCTTGACCCTGTCGGAGTGACTCCTAGCGGAACCTTTGGATTCTGGACCGGACCTGGACTGTGGTTCTGGGGTTACCCCTGGGCCCAGCACAGGCGGGGTGATAAAGACTCATCTAAGCATAACTTGTGCATTCATAGTTGGGGGGAGAATTAAAAGAAGGGACACAATCTTAGCTACTACTCAAGAGCAGCCTAGCCTTTTATTTAGGGGCTGGAAAATTAGGGGTGGGGTGATCTGGCTGAGGACTGATGCGAAAATGCAGCAAACGTATCATAGTCCTGCACTAATGATTGACGCCAATATATACTGTACTTTTGATTGATATGTGCTGACCCCCCGTCTGCCATTTCAAGGTGACAAGAGGAATGGATTCATTTTAGCCTTGCAAATATATTTGCATTGCACGCTTATCCCTCCACCTCTGGCATATTTGTTTCTGCTCTCTCTCTCTCTCTCTCTCTCTCTCTCTCTCTCTCTCCCCAACTTCCCTTTCAGCTTCATTTGTATCAACACAAACTGTCAGTTTTACGTCCCAAGCGGTTTCGAGTAATGGGATCAGCTAATGTTCTGTACCTGAGTGTGAGAGAAGGGGCGGAGGGAGGGAGGAAAAAACCCGGTATCTTCTCTCCTCTAAAAATATCACTGGCTGCCACAAGCGCCAATCAGCAATGATGAATACCTAAAGGGACGTGCAGGCCTCTAAATCTTCTTCATATCTGACAGCACTTCAGGAGATTACAATGAAACACCAGCGCCCCACCAAATGTAGCTCTGCATACATGCTGCAAGGCATACATGCCTACGAAGACAGGACGGGGCTCAGGCTTCCGAATCTCCAGTTTATCAGATCCAGGATTCAAAAGCTGCTAAACAGGAGTCTTTATCCTGAATCTACAACTTCCCCTGAAGTTTGTTGACACTGATAATGAATTCCAGCTCTGGAGGAGAAGAATAGTTTGGGGTGGGCTTGGGGGTTTGCTTTTGCATCGTATAATAACCCACAGCTGACTTTTTGAAGTCAGCAACAAAACAACAGATGTTAGGCTCAACCTCACAGCGGCTCCCTCCCAGGACATGCTTGCAACATCCGTACTCTGATCCCATTGGAGACCCACCTTGGAAAGCTTGAGAATTCTAGTCTTTGCAAATTCTGAGCTACTTCTCCTGGCCTAAGGACTCCTGCAGGCAGTGGCGTAGCGTGGGGGGTGCAGGGGGGGCGGGCCGCACTGGGCGCAACATCTGGGGGTTAGGGTTAGGGGGCACAAATCCACGGGTTAGGGGGCGCAAATTACTTGCCTTGCCCCGGGTGCTGACAACCCACACTACGCCACTGCCTGCAGGTGACCTTACACAAAGGTTAGGTGGTATCCGGTCTTTACTGAGTGTTTGTTCCCATTGGCTTGCAAGGCGGTTGTGTGACAATGAGGATCTGCATTTATCTCAGCCAGCTTACAGGATTTGCACCGGCTGCCAATCTGCTACTGGGCCAGGTTTGCACCAACATATACAGCTGAGGACCAGGTTACCTGAGAGACCACCACCATATCCTCCTTGCATCCAGTAGATCACTGGCTGAGATACAACAGGCGCCTGCAACCTGTGCTTTCTGAAAATAGCTCAAGACATATTTGTTTTGATAGGCTTTCATAGCTGGATTGTTAGGGTTTCAGTCTTGTTTTAAACGCATTTGCTGCTTTTGCGTTTTAAACTGTTTTTAATTGTCCTTATTGTACATTCCATTAAGTTGGTTGTTTAGAATGTGATTTTTATTTATGATGATGGTGGTTTATCCTGATTCGCTCCAGGGGTGTTTATACACCTTCCCATTAATAATTTGCTCATTCCATGCCTTTCAAGGGCTTTTAACAGTACTGCGCTTTTTATTGTTCTTATTGTCTGTATTTTAATAGATTTGCTTTTTATATTGTTTTAATTTCATTGCAGTTTAATTACTTTTTAATGATTGCATTTTAAATCTTTTTAGCTTTTTGTGTTTTATCTGCGTTATTTTTAAATTTGCGTAAGCCACCTTGAGTCCTGGTTTGGGGGGAAAGGCAGGATATTAATAATAATAATAATAATAATAATAATAATAATAATAAAATCATTATTATTTCCAAATCAGAAAGGTCTGATTCTTTGTTGGATTTGTTGTGCTAGGGCAACAGAGCAGTAGTCGTCCCCCCCTGCTATTTTTAAAATTATTTAAGGACAGTCTCCTGCTTTTCCAGGCTTCAGCACACAATCAGAATGATTGTCTCCAGCTAAATGTGAGGTGGGATGCTAGCTGGTGCTTCAGTGTTCATGTGCATGTGATTTACATGAACTAGAGACAAGATTCTCTCTTGCCCACTCAAAGGCTTAACTTCTGGAGAAAGATGTGGCCTCTGAATAGGGCCATCTTACCCATAGGTGCCAGGGGTGCGGGGCACCTGGGCGCCAGGCTCTCAGGGGCGCCAGGCCAAGAGTCCAGGGCCCAAGAGTTGAGTCCGGGCAAGAGCCTGCCCATTGGTTGGAGCGCCGCAGGGGGCTCTTCTGCTGCGGGCGGCTCTGCGATGTGAGTTCGGGAGCGACTGAGTCAGTGAGATGCTGAGGTGGCCGGCTGGCTCCATCCTCCTGTGTGCCTGGGACTGGGCAACCTGGGGGGGGGGGCACTAGGCGAATATTTGCACCCCAGCACCGCATATCCTTAAGACAGCTCTGCCCCTGAAGATCAACAGGCACTACAAGCTCAGGCTAACAAAACGTTATCAAGGCATTATGCAAAGCAAAGGGATAAATTGAGGCTGTTATCATTAGCCTCCCCAGCAACAATTGTATTGAAAGGGGGTGTGTGTGTGTGTGTGTCTGTGTGTATTAGGGAGGGGGCAGGCTATGTGGATTTTATTAAGGGCCCCCAGACACACACCACAATAATTCTCACACATTTATCCACCTTTATCTCCTAAAAGGGACTATGCCGTTCCCTAGCAAGAACAGAGAGACCCGTGCCATGTGAAATAATTACATCAGGAGTCATTACAGCAGGCAGATGAAACAGGAGCAAAGGAATCAAAATTGCAGTTATCCCAGGAGCAAATTCAAATGCAATTACTCTTGGAGGGAGGGTGAGAGACAGTAAAGCAGGCAAGCACATCCATTGTTTCTGAGACAGTTCCTGCCATCGGTCACAGTGGACCACTAGCTATTTGTCTGAAGTGTTGAACATTGACAGATGCCTTGCAGGAGTGAGAAGCCCAAAATGAAATTTACTGATTTTTGCTGAAGGATCACACCTAAGGGGGAGGGAGGCAGAACATGTCTCCTCCTGGTTATACAACAATACGGAGGTTTTAGGTTTTTAAAAAAGAAACTAAAGGGTAAGTGGTAAAAAAAACCCTGAAGTGGCAACTTTAGGAAATTCTCAGTTTTCTTGAAAAAAGTAGTAGCTGCAACCTTAGCTTATATATCATAGGATCATAGGAAGAAGATAGGAAGCTGCTTATACTGAATCAGACCATCGGATTGTCTACCTCTGCAAATGATTGGTAGTGTCATTTCAGGGTTCAGACAAGGGACATTCCCAAGAGCAGCTGCCAGCCTGTGCAGAGGAGTGGCTCCCAAAGTGGATAGGATTATCTAGAGGGCGCTAAGAGGCAAGGGGTGGTGGCAGGAGGGACCACGTCTCCTGGTCTGCCCCGCAGAGGACCTTAAGGTCCATGAATAATCATAGTTTAGAGGTCCCGGGCCCTAAGGAAGTCAGATTATCCTCCACCAGGGCCAGGGCCTTCTCAGTGATGGCTCCAACCTGGTGGAATGCTCTGTCCCATGAGACAAGGGCCCTGCAGGATTTAACTTCCATCCGCAGGGCCTGTAAGAGCTATTTCGCCTGGCTTTTAATTTGAACTTAGCCTGATCTTTTATTCCCCTTCCTACCCTCCCCCTACCCTTTTATGAAGATTACCCGCTCTGGGATCCCACAGCTAATTCTCCCCTGGTCCCCTCGCTGGCCCAAACAGGAGTAATTTAGCCAGCTAGCCCTGGTGATCATCTAATGTTTATTGGATTTCCCCCCTAAATTGATTTTTGAATTCTGAATTTATTGTTATTCACGTTTTATCCTGTATTTTATGCTGTTTTTTTGTAGCATCAATTAAGTGTTTTAAATTTGTTGTTAGCCGCCCTGAGCCCAGTTTTCTGAACCGGGAAGGGTAGTGTATGAATAAAAATCTATTATTATTATTTATTATTTATTTATTACTGTTCTGAATGTTATTGAGTTGTTCTCTTCCTTAGTGGTTGATGCAAGTTGCTATTCTGAAAGATGCTTTTTATAGGGTAGAGGGTAGGGCCAGATTTATGTTTGATGAGGCCCTAAGCTATTGAAGGCAATGGGACCCTTTCTATGTCCAGCTGTCCTTTGTCAACAACAAATTGTCACTGTTTTTTTTTATGTTGAATATATGCTATATGGTAATTTATGGACCTAATAGGTATCTTTAGGGATGCGGGTGACACTGTGGGTTAAACCACAGAGCCTAGGGCTTGCCGATCAGAAGGTCAGTGGTTTGAATCCCCGCCATGGAGTGAGCTCCCGTTGCTCGGTCCCTGTTCCTGCCAACCTAGCAGTTCAAAAGCATGAAGTGCAAGTAGATAAATAGGTACCGCTCCGGCGGGAAGGTAAACAGCGTTTCCATGCGCTGCTCTGGTTTGCCAGAAGCAGCTTAGTCATGCTGGCCACATGACCCGGAAGCTGTACGCCGGCTCCCTCGGCCAGTAAAGCGAGATGAGCGCCGCAACCCCAGAGTCGGTCACGGCTGGACCTAATGGTCAGGGGTCCCTTTACCTAATAGGTATCTAAAGCCATTTGCACATGCTGAATGTAGGCACCCTCTATATAGAAATGAGCAACTGGGGATGAGCTTATGGAACCAAGGGAGCGGTGGCATAAAATGTTTTGGGAACCACTGGTGCAGACAAGACTAATCTAGATAGACCAATGGTCGGACTCAGTGTTTTCCCACAATGTTTTCCTCTTGTCCTGCGGCTTTCCCCTGGGGAAAACTGCTCTTTAGCATTCCATTGGAGCAAATGGCAAGTTGGAAATCACAGACATGTAGAGTTAGAAGGAATCTAGTCCAACCCCTTGCAATGTGGAAATCTTTCACCCAACGTGGAACTCAAACCCTTAACCCTGAGCTTAAGAGTCTTTTGCTCTACTGACTGAGCTATCGGGTCAAGTGGAAAACAAGCGCAGAACCATGTTTTCTAGGCATGTGACAAGACAAAGTGTGGATGAGCCCAAAGTTTCAGCTTCCTGGGATCCAAGAATCTCCCTCTATATCTTCCATGCTCTCTCCTATCAGTTCCTGGTGCCTTCTACAGAATATTTGGAGCGCCACAGTTCTAACCAAAGCCTCTGCGATTCTCTGGTCAGAGAACTGAGTTTTGAAAATGCAAAAGGGGTCCAAGGAGGTAGCAGAAGACAACTGAGAAAGAGACGAAGGGAAAGACATGCAAAAAGCTGCCCTCTGGCAACTGGGGGTCCATGGGCTCACAGTCAATAAGCCCTTTTAAAAAAGGATTTGTGCATTTTGGTTCCCCTCGTAGGGCTGCCCCGTCAGCTCCAGCACCAGGCGTGCTTCTGACACACAACCTGGCGCACGTGCTCATCCACACATACAATTCGATCCCCATCAAGCCAGCCTGTCATATTCAATGAATCAAGTCGCTCTGCTGGATCCAGCCAAGCCCTCGCCTAACCTGATCAGCGATGCACACTCAGTAATAATTGATTTGGGGGATTCTTTTTTGGGGGAAAGTTTTTAACAAAGGGGA
This sequence comes from Podarcis vaucheri, assembly GCF_965113315.1. NCBI lineage: Eukaryota > Metazoa > Chordata > Lepidosauria > Squamata > Lacertidae > Podarcis > Podarcis vaucheri. Next base: position 64,003,278 of record NC_138748.1, read on the forward strand.
GGTTTTCACAACCGCCAGCAGGTTTTGTTTAAAACGGTGGGGTGGGAAACTGAAACACACACACACACACACACACACACAGAGCAGTGCTTGTGTTTGAGACTGTGTTTGATGGAACCTCGCAGAATTTTTCTGCGAGGTGCACGGACTTCCCTCCCTCCATCCCTGCCAGGGCTGGGCCATGAGTAGTAGTCTGAGGCCAACTGGAAAACAAAGAGTTGTGGGATGTAGCCAAAAATCACAACCAAAGGGCCAATCAGGAGGCAGGATTAATGAGCAAGCCATGTGTTAGGACCAAAATGCAACCCAAGGATACAGAAGCTCAGGGGAACCTTGATGGGTAAGAAAGGCTTATCTGGAACAGGAAGTCTTCTTATCCTCCTTCCATTCCAGGAAAATCCAGTGTCCAGTCTGCAGGAGGAAGCTGAGTGTACTCAGCTTCCAAGGCAAACACTGCAATGTGCGGTTTAATGGCTCACCCTACAGGTTAACTGCTCACAGACCCAAAGGTTCCCAGTTTGAGCCCCGGCATCTTCTGACACCCACAAACACCCTAGTGGTATTTTTCAAGTATACCCTGGGTAGAGAGATTTTGCACTTAGCTCCACCTCCTCAGCTGACAGGCGCAGTCCTGGGACTTGCCAGAGGTTATAGGCTCATCTGAGACTGCTGGGCCCTGTATCCCATGCCCAAGACATCAACTTTTTAAATAAAATAAAAATCAGTAGCAGGCAATTGAGCACCTTTTCCCACACAGCAGAAGGTAGAATTGACAGGGACTAGAGACTGAGCCTTTTCAGAGGTGGTTCTGATGAGCACAACCTGATCATTCACAGATTGTATACAGCTGCACCCAGCCCAATTCGCTGTATTTCAAATACACCAGGGCTTCTGATGCACCTCTAAAAATATTTCCTACTCAGCCCAAAGGCTCTTATCAGAACGCTCCACCACCTTTGCAGACAGAAAACTTCAATCTTCTGACTCCTGAAAATCTAAGCTTATTCCTTCCTCATTCAAGAACAAGTTTTGAGTCCTGTGGTTGCTAAGAACCGAAACTCTCTTGGAGGGAAAATTGCAGTCATTAAAAATTATCTTTCTTACTGTGTTTAAATGTGAGTTGACCCATTCTCTTAAATCATGAAGAGGCAATTTTTAGCTGATCAGATCCTCAGCACTGTATTCTAACTCAGCCCTCCACCACAGGTTCTCTTTATAGAATCATAGAATTGTAGAGTTGGAAGGTACCCAATGGTCATCTAGTCCAACCCCCGGAAATGCAGGAATTTCAGCTGAAGCATCCATGGCAGATGGCCATCCCACCTCTGCTTAATAGCATCCAAAGAAGGAGAGTTCACCACCTCCCAAGGGAGACCGTTCCACTTTCGAACATTACAAAGTCTGCCCAGGCCATGTACCTCAACAGCCACACTTTGTGCCCACCTTAACTGTTTTTCATCTGGTGGGAATCTGTCCTTAAACTCTGACAATGCGCCTTCAGTGCCTGGATGGAGGAATGAAATATGTACTGTACAGTGGTACCTCGGGTTACATATGCTTCAGGTTACAGACTCCGCTAACCCAGAAATAGTACCTTGGGTTAAGAACTTTGCTTCAGGATGAGAACAGAAATCGTGCAGCAGCAGCAGCAGCGGGAGGCCCCCTTAGCTAAAGTGGTGCTTCAGGTTAAGAACAGTTTCAGGTTAAGAACGGACCTCTGGAACAAATTAAGTACGTAACCAGAGGTACCACTGTACGGAGAAACAAGCCTACTGTACACAGCTAAAATTAGCATTTATCACTCCACCGACTTTTGCTTCTGGCCCCGCCCACCAATGGCAGTGGCATATTCCCCCCTCCCTCCCACTGGTAAGGATTGTGGCCCTCTATCTGCACCATGCAGGAGTGCACAGTTAGGTGGTCAGGTGAGACATGAGGGAGCTTTCACCTTATGCCTGAGCACAATTTGACACCTGTCTCTTGAGACACCCCGCTTTCTTCTAGTGACGTCACCAAAGTTTGCAATTAGCTCAAGATACACAACAACCTCCAACATTCCTCTCATGAATAATTACAATACCTTTATTGTTATTGTACAACCTGTGTACAATGAAATTAAATGAACCTCCCTGCCGCCCCAAACACTCAATCTCTTATCAAACAACACACCACCTCGCAAGTCAATTTCACTATGTTATTTTTTGTTCAACAGCCTAACAGCCCACAGATAGAAGCTATTTTGTAGCCTGTTGGTATGGCTGATTATACTTCTATATCTCCTGCCCGAGGATAGAAGATTAAAAGAGGTGCTGGCCGGGGTGTGAGTCATCCCTGATAATTTTTCTCGCTCTCCTAAGGCAACAATCCCTTGCGATGTCATCTAGCGGACTCAAGGGACAGCCCATGATATCATGTGCTGTATTCACCACCCTCTGTAGAGACTTTCTGTCCGTGGCTGTCAGGCCAGCATACCACACTGTGATACAATGTGAAAGGACGCTTTCTATTGTGGACTGGTAAAAGGAGTCCATTAGTTGTTGTTTAACATTATTCTTTGGCAAGACCCTGAGGAAATGGGAGTCTCTGTTGGGCTTTTCTGACCACCTGAGTTATGTTGATTTTCCAAGTGAGGTCTTCACTAAGGTAAACTCCAGGAATTTAAAATACAGGCGTCCTACTCCATAACAACAACACAACAACTATATTATTATTTATACCTCACACATCTGACTCTGTTGCCCAGCCACTCTGGGTGGCTTCCAACATATATAAAAACATAATTAAACATTAAACAACTTCCCTATACAGAGCTGCTTTCAGATGTCTCCTAAAGGTTGTATAGCTACTTATCTCCTTGGCTCGGGGTTCGCATAACTCCATTTATCCAATGAAAATAAGGACATCCTAAGGAAAACTGGGACATTCTGGGATCAAATCAGAATCTAGGGCAGCTTCTGTGAATCCAGGACTGTCCCAGGAAAATAGAGACGCTTGGAGGGTCTGATACAGGTTTGCCCAGCTTGTAATGGTTAGCTGAATGACAACCCAAGTGTCCTGTGCACCACTCATCAGAGCCGGTCAGGCAGAGCACCTGAATTTGCATAGAGGCACCCCAAGTCCCTGGGATCTCAAGATGAGGATGGAAAGGTCCCCTGCCTGAGAAAGCCACTTCCGCCCTTCAGAGCAGGTGGAGTTGCGGGCTTCACGGTCCCACCATGCGTGCGGCGGCTGGAACTCAGCCCCCGCGCGATTGGGGGGATTCTCAGCCGCCTCACCTTCTGGCCAGCCAATCCGCTGGCTCTGGGGGTGTGGCCTGCCTTATTTAAAGCAGGACGTGGCCTGGGATCTCCCTCTTTGCCGCTTACCTGCTTTTCCCACCCTCCCGCCCTATAAGGTTTTCATTCCTTGACCTTGCTATGGACCTCGGTTGGTCGCCATTGAGGGGCCTGGTAGGAATTTTTCCACTTGGCAAATTGGCACCAGCCACTTGGTTTTCGCCTACCTCGTAGAAAATAGTCACAACTTTCTTGGTACTGGCGGATAGGCATTGGTATTGTTCTATAGATGGAAGGGGGAGGTTATGCCATCACCTGTCCCAAATATTGAAGGGTAGTCCGGTAAAGGATTCCAGGGGGTGTGGCCCTGTCTGAAGCCTAGGGAGGTGAGGGCCTAAGGCACGCCCCCGAGCAGTGACCCCGGGGGAGTTCCTAGTTGATGTGCATCAGCAGGACTCCCCCTACTGGTGGTTAAACCTTCCCGGACTTCTAGCGGATGGGCTGAAGTCCGATATACAGCGGTACCTTGGGTTACATACTCTTCAGGTTACATACGCTTCAGGTTACAGACTCCGCTAACCCAGAAATAGTACCTCGGGTTAAGAACTTTGCTTCAGGATGAGAACAGAAATCGTGCAGCAGCAGGAGGCTCCATTAGCTAAAGTGGTGCTTCTGGTTAAGAACAGTTTCAGATTAAGAACAGACCTCCGGAACGAATTAAGTACTTAACCCGAGGTACAACTGTAGTCAGTTAGGACCAATGCCTAAGCGAATACCGCTCATCACCTGTAACCAATGAAAGTTGTGGCCTTATTTAGCCCATTAACCTTAATAATTGTGTCATTATTTCCACTGGGGGTGGGGGCGGGAACTCGCCACGCAACCCAGACAACCAGTTAGTGTAGACAATGCCAAGCCAGATGGGCCAATGCTCTGACTCAGCCTAAGGCAGCTTCCAGTGTTTCTGTGCTTCTTAGGTGACACACCAGATCCTTATTACAGGTGTTCAGATCAGCCTTGCATTGTCTCCACTTGCTGCTTCATACACCCTTCTATTGCCTTCCCTCCCGCTGCTGGCCTGGGCTTCTTGCCTCGCTTTGCCCTCGACTGTGCAAGAGCCAGATAGAAATGCACAGTGGTGCAGATGTTTCAGAGAAAGGCAGCAAAACACAGCTCCTTTTGACAGCCGAATTGTGGGCTTCTTTTTTCTCCTTTTTTAAAAGAGGCTCTTTAGGCTGCAGTGGGTTATCTGCTTTCTGGCTGAATGGCGGAAGATTATAATTGCTCACAGCAATATACAAGATGCAATCAAACCAGAAGGGAGAGGAGAGAGAGAGAGGGAGATTCAGAATTAACTCCTTAAGGGCTTCCGCCGTTTGGTTACAGCAAATAAATAAATAAACTGCGAGCCGTCGGAAAGTGGCACTATCTGAAGTGCGCGCGCGCACAAAACGCAGCCACCCCAGCCTCGTTGTCCTTTGTTGGCAAGCGACAGTGGCGATCAATACTGGAGACCAAATGCCAACAGCAAGAGAGCAATGCCAGTCAGTATTTCACAGACTAACTGCCCTTATCCGAGACTCTCATGCTTGGCTGCGTGAAAATACAGCCATTGATCTTGGTGTCATCGCTCAAATTCTTCATATATCAACTTGCCTTTTCTTATTCTTCGCCGTCAAATTTCTGGGGCTGCTTTCTCTCTCCCTTTCTCTCTTTAAAAAACTAATAATAATAATAATAATAATAATAATAATAATAATAATAACAGCAGCAGCAACAAGAAGAGCAGCAATATTTTCATTTCTCCATGGGTGATTATTTCTCTTTATGAACTTTACAAAAATTGCCTTAACCTTTATATGGAGGGATATCCCTCCTTTCTCTCTCTCTCGCACAAAAGACCGGCTTCGCTTTAGCGCTGCAGCGCTTTAACTCAAACATCTGTTTCTCACAACAATGTCAAAAGGGGTGCTTGGCGCTTCTCCCAGCTGCCAAATCATCAGCGTTGTCTGATTAGCAAAGATGTAAGCCCCATATAAAACCTACGAGGGTCTTGCTGCTGGCGGGTCATATTCCTTTAATCTGGGTTCATTCTTCTGCGGGTTCTTCTTCCTGCGAGGCAGTAAGAGACAAGCTCCAATCCTTAGGCCCCGAGCTCACCATTGTTTGGGAAACAGCCTCAGATTTAGCAGAGGCAGACTCTTTCGATATTTTCCCAGGCTTTCCCCATTATTCAAATCGTGAAAGGGACAAAAGGAGGCGATGGAGGAACATCCACAGCCGAAAGCACCTCTTTAAGAGACCCACCAAGGTCCCTTCCCCCACTTAGCGAGCTCAGAACTGACACCCCAAGACTATGACCTGAAAATGTCATATTTAATTTGAAACAGCACCATTGGGCTTGGTTTCTGGTCCCTGAATTACTCGCCTTTCAGGCACTCAGCTGAAATGGAGGGACTTTAAAAACACAAGGCACCCCAGCCACTCCAACAAGGAAACTGGCTCTCCACACACAGAGGAGGTTGGTGTCCTTCAGTGCTGGATAAAGCCTGGGTGACTTGTGACTCACCAGGCTGTGCATCAGTCCAAGGGCTGCATTTCTTTGGGGGGCAATGTTCGGGGGGGGGGCAACATGTGTCAGTGATAGGCAAAGGCAGAGGCAAAAGTGAGCAGGGCAACAAGTGCCAGATTTACGTACAGTGGTGCTTCGCAAGACGAAAAGAATCCGTTCTGTGATTCTCTTCGTCTAGCGGTTTTTTCGTCTTGCAAAGCAAGCCCATTGACGGATTAGCGGATTAGCGCTATTAGCGGCTTTTAGCGGCTTATCTGCTGATCGGATCAGCTGATAAGCGGCTTAGCGGCTTAGAAAAAGAGGGGGAAAGGGAAAAAACCCCAGCAGGAACTCACAAGACATTGTCGTCTTGCGAAGCAAGCCCATAGGAAATTCGTTTTGCGAAGCACCTCCAAAACAGAAAACTCTTTCGTCTAGCGAGTTTTCCATCTTGCGAGGCATTCGTCTTGCGGGGCACCACTGTACAGTCATACCTGATGTTACGACCGCTTCATGTTACGTTCTTTCAGGTCACGTCCCACGGTGACCCGGAAGTACCAGAAAGGGTTACTTCCGGGTTTCGCCACTCACACATGCGCCGAAGCACAAAATGACATCACACGCATGCGCAGAAGTGGCAAATCGCAACCCGCATGTGCGCGCCGCTGCAGGTTGCGTTCTTTTCATGTTGCGAATGGGCCTCCGGAACGGATCCTGTTCGCAACCAGAGGTACCACTGTATAAGCAAAACAAGCTATAGCTTAGAGACCCACTCTCTTGGGGGCTCCACCCAAAAAATAAAGGAAGAAAATCCCTGGGTGTACATTTCCAAAATATAAGATAAAAAACAAATAAAATAAAACCTACATACAGCAACACTGTTTTAGATACCTATTAGATACATAAATTACCATATAGCCCATATTCAACGCATAAAAACAGCGACAATTTGTTGTTGACAAAGGACAGCTGGACATATAAAGGGCCCCATTACCTTCAGTAGCTTAGGGCCTCATCAAAACTAAATCCGGCCCTGAGGGCAACACATGCAAATTTTATCTCTGTACAGCAGGTTGGTTTCTACACTTAACACACATCCTTCATCTAAGCAAGCAAAATACATGATCAGAGTTCAAGGGCACATTCCAGCCAGGCTAAAACACTGGAGAAGAGGGCAAAGCAAGGCCAGGAGGGGGTGTGGCCTGGGGAGAACCCAAGGGCCAATGAGAAAGGCTTGGAGGGAAACCCAGGCCGCCGCCCAGCCCAGACCTGAGGTTTCCCAGCTCTGCTGTCTACAGAACTCCAACTACGTGCCAATGTGTTGTGTTACTGAGCTATGAGACCAGGGTTCAGAGCCTCATTCAGTCATGAAGCCCGCTTCTCTTAGTCTCAGCCAGCAGAGCATGAGATTCAGGGCTGTGGGTTCAAGCCCCATGTTGGGCAAAGAGATCCCTGCCTTTCAGGGGGCTGGACTAGATGATCCTTGTGGTCCCCTCCAATTCTACAATTCAATTATTCTATTATTCCTCTACGATTCTATGACCAAACTCGCAAGGTTGTGAGGACAAAATGGAGATTTGGAGAAGCTTGTTCCCCACCCTGGAGGAAAGGTGGGGTGTCACTGTGACAAACAATCAAATAAATAAATAATACTGGAACATGTCAGATACCTAAGAATCCCCCCGCCCCCGCCCCCAGTCCTTGCAATTCCGAATAGGCAACAGAAGCAGAAGACTCCCCCCTTGGCAGATTGGGCTCTCTGGTTGAGAGTCCTGAAGTAATTTGGCAAGAACAGTTGCCTCCCAATACTTTGAACTACCGCAAGTAAAAATGGCCTTCTGTTAATTGCTTATCTCTCAGCCTCAGAGTCTCCCACCTGTGAATTGGAGTATTAATCCATTGCCTTTGATTGGGCTTTTGTGTGGCGCTGCTGAGTTTTGTGCTAGAATCCCTCATCTGTAGTTGCTCAGCTGCAGGTCTCTGCTTATAATATGGAGCTTATCCCATTATGCGACTTATGGGGGGGGCAGGAGGTAATTGGCTCCACCGCATCGAGCCACCCAATCGCACCTGGCACCAGGTGACAGGCCTTAGTGCTACAATTAAATAGTAGAGCCCACAAGCTCAAAGTTTGTCCACCTCTGTGGGCTGTGCTCAGCTGGTGAGTTACAAGATGTGGAGATCTAGTACCAGGGGACGTGGAAGTGCCCCACGGGTCCCAATGGGGCAAAAGAAAGAACAGACACCTCAGTGGATTGGTGTCTTGGCACGACCTTGAAAAAGTTTCAGCCCTCCAGCAGAAGGCTGCAACAAATGTACAACCCAACGATTGAGCCAAAAATCTGTAAGCGATAAGGTTGTGGCCATTTTCAACCCAGACCATTGCCTGCTTGGGTTTATTTTATCGCGCCTTACTTTAGTCACTGCCAAAGGGAGGGCGAAGCTTATGAATGGAACCACAACTGCCCCACATGTCCCAATGGGGCAAAAGAAAGGAGGGCAAACTCTGAATACAGCATTGCTGGATGTAAGTGTGCATAGCAAAAACCAAGATGGAGTCTCCTTCTTTGGAGGTCTTTAAGCAGAGGCTTGACAACCATATGTCAGGAGTGCTCTGATGGTGTTTCCTGCTTGGCAGGGGGTTGGACTCGATGGCCCTTGTGGTCTCTTCCAACTCTATGATTCTATGATTCTATGACTCAGTGGTTCCACAGGGTTGTGTGAAGGTGTGTGCAGGTAGTAGACCTTCTTCCTTCAGTCTCTTGGAATGGGCACAGCTTCTACACCTGTGTGAAGCTGTTCCAAATGTTATGCAATTATCGCTTGTGTCTGAGCATCTCAAAATTGGTCCTGGTGTCAGAGCTGGACTTCAGATAAGGTCTTGAACCGATGCCCCGAGGCAGGGGTTGCCACCGTGGCACACGTAGGTGCCAGTGTGCTTGTCAGTACATCCTATGTGACCCCCCAAAAGGGCCTTGAAAATATCCCTTCAAAAATCCACAACACGCAAGCAACCATTTGCTCTTCCCTCTCAGTTTCTTTTTGCACAGGCTCCGCCTCTCCAGCGTTGACTCCCTCAACCCCGCTTGAACATTCCCACATTTCATTGCATGCCCAGGTTGGACTTCCACCCTCCCGTCTCTTCTGAACACATGTGATGAGCAAAGAGCTTCTCTCTGTGCGCAAGCATGGCAATGGCTGAAGTAGGAGCCTTGTTTCCAATTGACCAAGCAAGTGAGGAATGGACAATGCCATAGATGTCAATGTTTCCCCTTTTTAAAGGGAAATTCCCTTATTCCAAATAGGATTCCTCACAAGAAAAGGGAAAAGTTGACAGCTATGGGACATGCACTTACCATTTTGTGGTCCGGTCTCTTTCTTTTCTGCTCTTTTAAATGTGGCAGCCATTACGCTACAAGGCCCCCCCTCAGCAGCCATTTTGGGTTATGCCTCCAAGGGATCCATTTTGTGAGATGCCAAGCTTTCCACGGTAGCCATTTTTTGACTGGTGCCCACGGCACTGCCTCACAATTACTAAGACCTCAGAGGCGAATTCAGGCTATTTGCCACCACAATCAGGCAACAGGCTAGAACTGTAGACAGGTAACCCATCTTGAAGGCTTCTGGGTCAGGGTTGCTGGTTGGTCTGAAGAACTAGGAGACCTGCTCTTGTTTCCTAAAGGCTGCTTTATCCATGCCCCACTCTCAGCCATCATTGGCTTTAGTGCACGTCAAATTAATAAGCCTCTCCAAATCAAGGTTTCATATTGGGTAGTCTTAAAAAGGTAACTATAGCAACTGTACCAGGCCTTGCGCTAATTAGAGCAAATTGTCAATGACTCTATTGTAGGGCTGGTTCCATGGGGGTGGGAGAGAAGAAAGATACTACACCTATAAGGGATTTAATTTATTACCTCCAGACTATAAATTTTAATACGAGAAGCTGATCTCACCCACAGGAAATTGCTTTAAAACAAGATGTATATCAGCAATTATTGTGTTTTTCCATCATTATCCTAAATTGTCAACAAAGGCGACGATCATTACAAAGCCGCATAAAAACTGTAATAGCGAGCGAGCGATGGGCCCCAAAGGATCATATCAAAAGCAAATCGATTCCAGGAAGAAGGGAGAAGAGAGAGGCTTCATCAGAATCCAGAGAGAGGGAGAGGGGAGAGTTTGACTACGGAACAAGGAGGATAAAGAGGAACCAAGGAGAGACCAGCTTCCTAAGTCATTGTCAACGTTAGGAGTCTTCACACATTCAAGACAAAAAATCAGGAACATCCAAATTTAGTGTCTCCAGGTATGGCAAACACACTCACTCCTTCATACGTTAGTGCAATGGTCTGTAGGTGCGTTCAGGCAATGGGCCGCAGCTTGGTGGCAGAACACCTGCATAGCAATGCAGAACATCCCAAGTTTGATTCCCAACACCTCCAGGTAGGGGCTGGGAACGTTCCCCTGCCTGGAACCTGCCAGCCACTGTTGGCAACACTAAACTAGATGACCCAATGGCCTCACTTGGCGCAAGGCAGATTCCTATCTTCCAATGTAAACTGACATTGATGTGGACATTCTTGAAAAGAAAGGTTTTGAAGCAGAGGTTGTGTGGCCATCTGTCATGGATGCTTTAGCTGAGATTCCTGCATTGCAAGGGATTGGACTCGATCAGGCTTCCTCAACCTCGGCCCTCCAGATGTTTTGAGACTACAATTCCCATCATCCCTGGCCACTGGTCCTGCTAGATAGGGATCATGGGACTTGTAGGCCAAAAACATCGGGAGGGCCAAGGTTGAGGAAGCCTGGACTAGATGATTCTATGAGCTTCCAAAGGAGAAGTCCATTTAAGACAGCACAAAGGAACCAAATAGTGCCTGCACATTTTGCCTGATATCTTGGGTTCAGCTGAGACTAGATACTTGCTTCTTCTTTTTTAAGGGAGCTGGGAATGTGGAGATTATGTCTCCTGTGTGTGGTGGGGAATTAACTTCCTTCCTTGCACTCCCCAAATACCTTTGAAACCAGGTCCTGCCAGCACTCCAAATCTGCTTGAGTAGCCTGCCCAGAATCCAGTGAAGATGGCCACCATTTGCGATAGATTCCTCCTCCAATCACATAGAACCATGGAATCGTAGAGTTGGAAGGGACCCTGAGGATCAGCTAGGGTTGATCCCTTGCAATGCAGGAATATACAGCTTCCCCATACAGGGATCAAACCTGCAACCTTGTTATCAACACCACGCTCTAACCAACCAAGCTATCCACCCCTGGCAGTTCTGTGCATTTTTTGGGTGTGTGTGTGTGTGTGAAGGTGCCTGTCCACTCCACACAAGAGATCGCTACAGGAGATCATACACAAACAGGCCCTTTGTTTTCCCTTGCACAGATTAATGGGAAAAGAAAACAGCGCTTCCTTGCCTGGGGAAAAGCTGAGAGAGGGAGGCATCACGACAAAACTTCAAGAGGTTATCCATAATTTATATACATCTATGAAATAAATCACAATTTTTTTCGGGTGTGTGTGTGTCTGTATTTCCACGCCCCTCTCCTGTCAAGAGATCTTCTCGCCCTAATGTGATGAAGAGTCTGGATTATAAATTTAGATAATATGCGAAAGGTAAACACAATTGCCTCTTACCAGGTTCTTGTGTTTCCTGTTAACACACAGGTGGTGGTTTCATTTGTATTTTGCTCTTATTGTTAGTACTTGTGAACACTTGTGGTTCATTGACTGAGCCTCATTACCCCTGGAGATTGTTTGCTCATCTGTTCGCCGGAATTTAATTACTGGAGCACAACTGCTGAAATTTGGTACATTCCAACTGGAGATGTGCACAGCCTAGCCTTTCCCTACTCTCCTTTATGCGGTCAGGTTGTTGCTTCATTTCCTCACTAGATGAATGATTCTGGAGCCTGGACTGGAGCCTATGGGGATTCTCACTCCGCTGAGTTTTTACCTAATGCCTAAAAACAAAAAGGAAGTCTGCTGCACCCCTGATCCCAGAGCAAAGGCTGGCATTCAAAGTAATAATAATAATAATTTATTATTTATACCCCGCCCATCTGGCTGGGTTTCCCCAGTCACTCTAGGTGGCTTCCAACAGAATATTAAAACACAACAATCTATTAAACATTAAAAGCTTCCCTAAACAGGGCTGCCTTCAGATGGCTTCTAAAAGTCTGGTAGTTGTTCTCTTTGACATCTGATGGGAGGGCATTCCACAGGGCAGGTGCCACTACCGAGAAGGCCCTCTTCCTGGTTCCCTCTAACTTGGCTTCTCACAGCGAGGGAACCACCAGAAGGCCCTTGGCGCTGGACCTTGGTGTCCGGGAAGAACAATGGGGGTGGAGACGCTCCTTAAGGTATACTGGACCGAGGCCGTTTAGGGCTTTAAAGGTCAGCACCAACACTTTGAATTGTGCTCGGAAACATACTGGGAGCCAGTCTTTCAAGACCGGTGTTATATGGTCTCGGCGGCTGCTCCCAGTCACTATGTGCTGCGTTCTGGATTACAGTGGTACCTCGCAAGACGAATGCCTTGCAAGACGAAAAACGCGCAAGACGAAAGAGTTTTCCGTTTTTTGAGTTGTTCCGCAAGACGAATTTCCCTATGGCCTTGCTTTGCAAGACGAAACGTCTTTCGAGTTCTTGCGAGTTTGTTTCCTTTTTCTTAAAGCCGCTAAGCCGTTAATAGCCGCTAAGCCGCTAATAGCCGCTAAGCCGCTAATAGCTGTGCTTCGCAAGACAAAAAAACCGCAAGACGAAGAGACTCGTGGAATGGATTAATTTTGTCTTGTGAGGCACCACTGTAGTTGTAGTTTCCGGGTCACCTTCAAAGCCCCACGTAGAGCGCATTGCAGTAGTCCAAGCGAGCATCAAGTGGAAGATGCTAGAGTGGAATGAGGTCCCCTTGCAACAATGGGGCTTTCCCCTTTCTCCTCCTGCTGCATGCCCCCTAAATCCAGAGCAGGTTTAGGGAGTATAGGCAGCATTCAGGGGAAGGACAGAGGGAAAGTCCCATTGTGCTAGGGGACCTTGTTTTGCTCATGCAACATTTTAAGTTGAATCCTGCCCAAATAACTCTATCCGGCGAGTGCCACCACCACAAAGGCTCCGTCTCAGCTTTCTCCAACCTGATGCAGACGACTGCTTCCATCAGCATTGGCTTGTTTTGTACGCCTATGTTATCTTCAGTAGCCCCTTCAAGGGGTTTTGTTTTCATATTACCTAAACTCTCATGAGCTTTCCTCCTGGAAGGAAGGTACTAATTCTATCATCCAACTGCTGTTCAGATCGCCTTCCATGAGTTGGAGAGCAATCTTCACAGCTTGCTTTGAACCACAGGTATATACAAAATAGCCATGCAAGGGAAATATCCCAGGAAACATTCTGGAGATATTTACACGCCACCTCCGATAGCAACGCTACTGATTGGCACAGAAATCACATCTCCAACTCAGTTTGAACTCGTCACCGGACAGGTTTAAAGCAAATAAGTTGCTGATATAAGTTGGGATGGGCAAATCTGTCGATTGTCTCAGTTTCTCTTTTTTCCATTAATAAGTTCAGCTCCACATTTCCCCACCCTTTTGCATTTGTTTTAAAGTCCTCGTGAACATTCATCAGCATCTTAGCATGAATTGCTGCAAATAGACACACTTTTGTATGAAATTTTGCCTAATAGAAACACTTCTGCAAAGTAATTTCCCCTCACTTAATGCATTTGTCTATGTAATTTTTACTAATAAATGCATTTGCATGCACACTTCATGTCAGTATATGCATTTTTTTGCACTCATTATTTGACTGGAGAACCGCACTGAAAAATCAGGAGAAGCGCGAATTTTGAACGATGTATGTATTTCAATTCACGTAAGTGCAAATCTGGCAGGCTTGCATTTAAATGTGAACTGAATCAAATTTCTCCCCCAACTAGTTGCTAGTAATCCCCCCTCTTTTTTTGGTCATGTGCCCTTTTATTTAATTTTTCCAGTTCTATAATATACAATAATCATATATAAACATCCAGTTAATAGAAACATGCTTAATACATCCATAATTGCGGCGTCATTCATTTTGTATCGACTCCAACACAAGAAAAATTGCCAAAAAACAAATACTCCCTGAAGTCTTCATAGAATGGATCTTTCTCTCTCATAACTGGTTATATCATGTTATTTAGTCATAATTGGTATATCCCTATTTTTTCTCTTCCAGAGGTCTGTTGTTGTTCTCCCTTAAGAACACCCTCCTACACACACAGAGAGACATTTCATAGAATCATAAAACTGTGTTGAAGGGACCCACGAGGGTCATCTAGTCCAACCCTCTGCGATGCAGGAATCTTTTGCCCAGCGTGGCACTCAAACCCAGAACCCTGCAATTATGAGTCTCATGCTCTTTTGAGTTAGTTTGGAAAATGTTTGCTTTGTTAGCATGTGTTTGTCAAGTTCCAAGCTACCAATCTCTTTCGATTCGATTTGATCTGACATATTTGTACCCTGCTTTCCCAGCAACAAATGTTAAGCTAAAAAACAGCTCACAAAAACCACAGCATTAGAAAACAAAGAACTTTGCAATCGCTACAATATCAAATGCAATATCATAACAAAGCAAACAACAGCAATGAATTCATCAAAACACTTAACCCAATTCAATAAAGTTATAGTAACCACAGTAATCCTGGTAATAATTCTGATAGCTGCGGCACAGGAACATTATATTTACAGGAACAGAAGGTGCCTTTGGGCATGCTTGCAGAATTATGTCTACAAAATCTGGGTTCGGATTTGTTCCAGTGGGTTTTTTGCTTTTGCTTTTTGCTTTCGTTTAAACTGAAATCAAGCCCTTTTTGAATAAACTCGCAGCACTTTCAGTGTTTTGCAATTAATGAGTAAATGAACAGGGTTTCCTCAGTGGAGCATATGTGGAAAGAGAGGGGGGAAATGGGGTGTGTGTGTGATTTGATGGCTGTTAAAAAGTGGCTGAAAGGTCAGGCACAATGCAGAAAATGAGACTGAGTAGTTCAATCCTCTAAATTAGATATTGTTGGAACCAGACTCCCGCCTGCCTGTGCCAGAACACTCAGTGGTTAGAGATGCTAGGATTCTGGAATCCTGTAACATCTGCAGAGCCACAGGTTTCCCTGAAGGTGCTCTAATTGATAGCAAACTGGGTGGTGCAAGACAAGGCATGAGGCAGTGTAGCGCAATGGTTAAAGTGCTGGACTAGGACCTAGGAGACCAGTGTTCGAATCCCTACTCGGCTATGAAACTCACTGGATGATTTTGGGACCACTCGATGCCTCTCGATTTAACCTATCTCACAGTGTTGTTGTGAGGAGGGGGAGAACCACGTACACCACCTTGAACCCCCTCGGAGAAATAGTTGGGATATCAACAAAACAAACAAACAAAATAAGAAGCAGATAACATTATTCTAGGGCGAGGGAGATTTGCTTTTTATATATTGAAAACGGCAACCCACAGATCAGCTGCGTGCACTTGTAGCTTGAATGATTACAAAACAGATCATATTCCGTTATTACTCTGGCAGAAAATACAATTACCAACATGTCACCCATCATTTATTTGCCACGTTGCGCAATTAATTGACACTACAAACGCCGCATCAAATGGGCTCTTTGAATTGTAACATATTGGTTATCAAAACAGGGACACTCTCCCTGTGCGCTTACGGCAGCCCACTCCTCGCAGCCCCTTCAGACTCTCCTAGGTCCTTATAAGGTAAAGGGTAAAGGGACCCCTGACCATTAGGTCCAGTCGTGACCGACTCTGGGGTTGCGGCGCTCATCTTGCTCTATTGGCCGAGGGAGCTGGCGTACAGCTTCCGGGTCATGTGGCAAGCATGACTAAGCCGCTTCTGGCGAACCAGAGCAGCACACGGAAACACCGTTTACCTTCCCACTGGAGCGGTACCTATTTATCTACTTGCACTTTTACGTGCTTTTGAATTGCTAGGTTGGCAGGAGCAGGGACCAAGCAATGGGAGCTCACCCCTTCACGGAGATTCGAACCACCGACCTTCTGATCGGCAAGTCCTAGGCTCTGTGGTTTAACCCACAGTGCCACCCGCATCCCAGAATTAGACACAGTATTCCAAGTGTGGTCTGACCATGCCAGAACAGAGTGGTGCTATTTACTTCCCTTGATATGGACACTATACTTATGTTGATGCAGCTTCGAATAATGTTAGCTATTCTGACATGCATTCTCTGAACTTGTGAATGGGACCACACATCTGTTGGTCTCTTACGTGCCTACCTAAATCAGGCACCCTTGGTTGTTCCTACTTTCCCCGGGCGGTATTCAATGCTAGCGTTACTCAGAGAAGACCCATTGAAGTTGGGACTTGGATAATGTAGGCTCATTCATTTCAGTGGGTCTACTCTGAGTAGGATTTGGTTACATGAAACAGTGTCTGCCCAGGCTTCCACTTTTTGAAAAATCTCTTGTCATTAATGCCACTATCAATGCTAATATTATTTTTTTCCAGAGGACTGTCAAGGCGCGAGCAAAATCCACAGCCAGCTAATCTGCCATAAAGTCATGTTTTATACACAAAACTACAAATTGAGTTTTACACTTCATGAAAAACAAATCGCTCTCTCTTTAAGGGGCATCCCGAGACGCAAAATTAGATCTCTTTCCACAGAATCATAAGGGTGAGGCATCATTTTTTGACATGCAAATAATATTCTAAACCTTGGGAAATGAAGCAGCGAGAATATTTATAGCGATGATAACTTGCTTGTCTGCTTGACGCTGACTGCATTTTTCCCCCTGATGGGAGGGAGCGATGGAATTAGCCTAGATCAAGAGATGACGCAGCCTTGTTTAAAACTCCCCACCTCCCTCCCTGTAGCTGTTTCACTATACCAACAAAAATACTAATAAAAAATAAAAAAATAAAAACCCAACCCCCAGCTGGAAAATTGAGATTGAGCATATGTTCCACATCCCAAGACAGCTCTAACACAATCTGCACAATGCTTTTATAAAGAGGGCGCGTGGCACTGCACACACACATAATAATCTATTTCGGATACAGCCACGGTTTCGCATTAAACTTTCTTGAAACTGAACCAAGTCTCTGAAAACAGTCCCAGAGATGAATGAATGAATGAATTCTGGCCTTTGCAAGAGAGATACATCTACTGAATCTGTCAGTTTACATATAGGGTATGTCAGGAAAAGCCTGACATCTAGTTCAGTATTAACCACAATGACCGACTGCAGGAATCTAGGATTTTAGTCGGGAGCATTCCCAGCCCTGCAGATGCTGGGACTTTATGAATGCAAAGCATGAACTATGACCCTTCCCTGTAATTAATGGATTGCAGGGTCATCATGCTGATGGGCTATACCCCTGAGTCAACAGAAGTATAGTGTCCCAATCAAGGGAAGTGATAAGGTAAAGGTAAAGGTACCCCTGCCCAAACGGGCCAGTCTTGCCAGACTCTGGGGTTTGTGCGCCCATCTCACATTTATTGGCCGGGGGCCAGCGCTGTCCGGAGACACTTCCGGGTCACGTGGCCAGCGTGACAACGCTGCTCTGGCGAGCCAGAGCCGCACACGGAACGCCGTTTACCTTCCCGCTGGTAAGCGGTACCTATTTATCTACTTGCCCCCGGGGGTGCTTTCGAACTGCTAGGTTGGCAGGCGCTGGGACCGAGCAGCGGGAGCGCACCCCGCCGCGGGGATTCGAACCGCCGACCTTTCGATCGGCAAGCCCTAGGCGCTGAGGCTTTAGCCCACAGTGCCACCCGCGTCCCTTTTAAGGGAAGTGATAGTCCCACTCTATTCTGCCTTGGTCAGACCACACCTGGAATACTGTGTCCAACTCCAGAAACCACAATTTAAGAAAGATGTTGACAAGCTGGAACGGGTGCAGAGAAGAGCCTGGAAACCAAGCCTTATAAGGAAAGCTGGGTATGTTTAGCCTGGAAAAGAGGAGGCTGAGAGGGGATATGATGGCCATCTTCAAATATCTGAAGGGCTGTCACATGGAAGAGGGAACAAGCTTGCTTTCTCCAGCTCTGGAGGGTAGGACTCCAGGAACCCAATGGCTTCAGGTTACAAGAAAGGATATTCTGACTCAACATCAGGAAGATCTTTCTGACAGTAAGAGCTGTTCGACGGTGGAAGGGTCTCCCTCAGGAGGTTATGGACTCTCCTTCTTTGGAGGTTTTAAAGCAGAGGTTGGGTGGCCATCTGTCATGGATGCTTGAGTTGAGATTCCTTCCTTGCAAGGGGTTGGACTAGATGACCACTGGGCACCATCCAACTCTACATTCTACGATTCTATGAAAGGGGACATTTAGAACTATACAGTAGTACCTCGGGTTAAGAACTTCTAGAGGTCCGTTCTTAACCTGAAACTGTTCTTAACCTGAGGTACCACTTTAGCTAATGGGGCCTCCTGCTGCTGCCACAATTTCTGTTCTCATTCTGAAGCAAAGTTCTTAACCTGAGGCGCTATTTCTGGGTTAGTGGAGTCTGTAACCTGAAGCGTATGTAACCTGAAGCGTATGTAACCCGAGGTACCACTGTACTGACATTTTCCTTCTTCCAGCACCCCTTTTTCAATAAACACAGGCCAAACTGCTTTGAACGAAGGTGGTTTGGAGTGGGGGAAGGAGTTAAGTAAGCCTTGGATTAAAGCATTTGCCATGGGCGATGTGGAATTTCAAGCAGACTGGCGTGGGGAATTCCCTTCAGAAGAGCTTGTGGTCTGGCAAAACAACCTCCCTCTCTTTTGCCAGCTTGCTCAACTTCTGGAATGTCAAAGACACTTTCCTTGGTATATACTACATTTCATTCCCACTGGGCACCTCTAGGTTCAAGAAAACAACAACAATAAACAAGTCTTGCAGAAGAGTTGACAGTTGTCAAGCTCAACCATAAACTGTATTTTGCTCAGTTAATATACTACTGTGTATTGTTACTTATTTCATCCCTCTACATCCCTGTGTCTATAATCAAGGATGTAGCAAGCCTTGGTTCCTTTGTCTGACCTCCACCCCTCCACCTCTACAATATACAGTGGTACCTCAGGTTAAGTACTTAATTCGTTCCGGAGGTCCGTACTTAACCTAAAACTGTTCTTAACCTGAAGCACCACTTTAGCTGATGGGGCCTCCTGCTGCTGCCGTGCCGCCAGAGCCCGATTTCTGTTCTTATCCTGAAGCAAAGTTCTTAACCTGAAGCACTATTTCTGGGTTAGCGGAGTGTGTAACCTGAAGCGTATGTAACCTGAAGCGTATGTAACCTGAGGTACCACTGTACATCTGTACCAATTACTTGAGTGAAGTAAAGACACCATTAACTCAAAACAAAGCTAATTAGAAGAGCATCAGTTTTTCTTTCATAGTAGATCCTGTGACAGGGGACTTGATTCCTTCCATTATTTCCCCCCCACCCCCAAAATGGAGCCATGCCAAGCTGCTTCCCATTTGCTATCCAGCATTTATGATCTAGCTGTCAAGGTGTGTATCTCTTAGAAATCTCCCCCTGTTTTGTGATTGCTACACAGGAAGTATACTATATATAATACATTCTCATCCCGATCTCTCTATATTTATACACATACACACATTATCTTTATGTGCATGATTGGGGATAATGGATGATTTGTGACGTTATCTATTATGGGAAATAATCAAGATTAATGAGCCCTGTGGCAGTTGCTGAACGTCTCCAGAGATTTATTACACAGGTTGTTCCTTTTCCTTGTTGCACTGGTGCCGTCTGGAGGCCCGTAACAAATGCAAATAAGAGACGTGGATTAATTGCTAATGCAGAGCAGAGGCACCACGACGTTAGTGAATCTCCACCATAGGGTGGGCCTGGAAGAAGGGTTAGCTTTGCAGATATCGCTTCTGCGCAAATGTAGGAAGTGGCCTTAGAGCAGGCTATTTATGCACTTAATCCAGCACCGCCTGCTCTGATCGGCAGCAGATCTCCAGGGTCTCAGATGGAGATCTTTCCTATCGAAAAACTGAACCCTAGAATCTTCCTAATGCAAAACGTGCTCTACTACTGAGTGATGGCCTTTCTCATAGGAAGCAGCTGAGTCACACTATTGGTCCATTTAGCTCGGCATTACCTACACTGACTGGCAGCAGCTCTCCAGGGTTTCAGGAAGGGAGCCCTGCCTGGAGATGTCAGGAATCGAACCCGGGACCTTCTGCATGCAAGCAGATGCTCTACCACTGAGCTATGGCTCATGATGGTGAGCATGCATGCACAGAAATATGTGTAACCCCCCCCCCGTAAGACCATTAGCTAACTTGCACCACTACAATGGCATCACCATGCCACTAATTCCACCTGTGATTTGGACGTCATGTGGCATAAGCTAAATAAATGTCAAGCAGCAGCAGAAAGCCTGGATAGCTCATGGTGCTGATAATTGCCAAGGTTGCAGGTTTGATCCCCATATTCCTGCACTGGAGGGGGTTGGATTAGAAATCAGGGGTCAGCAAACTTTTTCAGCAGGGGGCCGGTCCACTGTCCCTCAGTCCTTGTGGGGGGCCGGACTATATGACTATATATTTGAACAAATTCCTATGCCCCACAAATAACCCAGCGATGCATTTTAATTAAAAAAGACACATTCTACTCATGAAAAAACACGCTGATTCCAGGACCGTCCGTGGGCCGGATTGAGAAGGCGATTGGGCCGGATCCAGCCCCCGGGCCTTAGTTTGCCTACCCATGGATTAGATGACCCTTAGGGTCCCTTCCAACTCTACAATTTTGTGACTCTATGATGCAGCCTTACTCTTCCTTAGTCAACACCCCTTTTAATTCTGGTTCCCTCCATCCAGCCCCTAAAAAAAAAAGTGGATTATGAACACCATGGAACTGATTTTGGGACTATGGTGGAGCTGAAAGGAGGCAGGCAGAAACACAGAGACGCCTGATTTGGCTAATGGCTTGCTGAGATTTTTCACCTCTGCTGCAAGAGAGGAGAAATCATCTCCCAAAAATAAAGAGTCCGAGGTAAAAGAAACTTATCAAGCACGTACTCCCAATGTATTTCAAGATGCTGTAATATATGGTATGTCATTTACGGGAGTTGGGGAAATCATTCTCGTGATAATGGCATTCCTATCAGAAGACGTTGCTAGCGGTTTGACAAAACCATCCAAGAGAAATCAAGTTATTAACAGTGACTTGATCAAAAAATATATTTAGCCTTGTCTCTATATTTCACCTTATTTCACCGAGAGGCCAGGGTCATTCAAAGGAAAACGATGTGGTTATTTAATCCATCAAATTAAGGAACTTTAAAAACATATCCAGGGGAAATATCAAAGCAAGGGGGTGGCAAATCTTTTAGTCTGAAAGTGACAGTGATGAGTGCCTATTGTGGGCATCGTGGAAGGTGCCACCAGGAATAGGGAATATGCTGCCTTGTTCTCAATCTTGTTGGATTGCAACTCCCATCAGCCCCGGTCAACATAGCCAGTGGTGAGGGATGATGGGAGTTGTAGTTGAAGAAATATTTAGGCAGCCACAGGTTCCCAGGCCCTGTGTATATCCACACTGTGGTTCGGAAGGAGGAAGTTCAACCTGCCATCATTCACAGCCCTCTCACTTTGCATCCCATCCCATTCACCTTGCAGGTGGCAGCAATTCGAACACTCATGAAGATTACTGTATTTTGCGCCCCATAGGACGCACTTTTCCCCCTCCAAAAATCAAGGGGAAATGTGTGTGCATCCTATGGGGCAAATGCAGGCTTTCGCTGAAGCCTGGAGAGCGAGAGGGGTCGGTGCGCACCGACCCCTCTCGCTCTCCAGGCTTCAGGAAGCTATCCACAAGCCTTGGGAGCCTGCGGGAGTTCCTGCCGAGCTCCCACGGCTTGTGCAGAGCTGCCTGTACCCTGAAGCCCGGGTAGCTCTGCGCAAGCCGCGGGAGGGCTCCCCCGGCTTGCGGAGAACAGCCTGTTCTGGGGGCTGGGGAAGCTTGGGCTTCCCCCGCCCCAGGCTCGTGCCTGGGGGGGAAATATATATATATTTTTAGGTGCGCCTTATGGGCCGATGCGCCCTATGGGGCGAAAAATACGGTATATACCTGAAGGAGCATCTCCACCCCCATCATCCAGCCTGGACACTGAGGTCCACTGCCAAGGGCCTTCTGGTGGTTCCCTCCCTGCGAGAATTGAGGTTACAGGGAACCAGGCAGAGGGCCTTCTTGGTAGTGGCATCTGCCCTGTGGAACACCCTCCCAGCAGATGTCAAGGCAATAAACAACTATTTTACTTTTGAAAGACAACTGAAGGTGGCCCTGTTTAGGGACGTTTTTAATGTCTGATGCTGTACTGTTTTTAATATTCAGTTGGAAGCCGCCATGAGTGGCTGGGGAAACCCCATCATTAATAATAATAATTATATAAGATGTGCTCCTGAGAATAGCTAAATCACACAAAGCAGCCTCATGCAAGCCCATCACAGGATAGTCCCCCACCCCACCCCAGAACTGGAAACCACAAATGCAATGGAGGAACCAAAAGTTACAGCTAGCTGTGCATGCGCAGCACTTTGTAGAAAAATTGGATTCACCACCGCCCTCAAAAGGTGAACTTTGCAAAGAAGAAAAATAGGTACTGTGATCCATCTCCAGACATTATCTTCAGGGCTACCCCATACAGAAGGGCAAGTGGGGCCATCCTTCTGGCCCCACCTTCCACGTCAGATGCCCCTCTGACCCACCCTCTCAAACATACATACATTCACCATGGACATCGGCAAAGCAAAGGGAAACCTACATGAAAGTAGCTGAACATGTGGCCTCTCCTCATTGTTTAAGCTCTTTATTTATACCCCACATTTCCTGCAAAGAACTCAAGGCAGCACACATGGTTCCACTCCCCATCTTATCCTTGAAGGTTAAAACAAACAAACAAAATCCTTCTAGAAGCACCTTAGAGACCAACTAAGTTTGTTATTGGTATGAGCTTTCGTGTGCATGCACACTTCTTCAGATACGAAGGCTCATACCAATAACAAACTTAGTTGGTCTCTAAGGCGCTACTAGAATTTTTCTTATTTTGCTTCGACTACGGCAGACCAACATGGCTACCTACCTGTAATTTGTAGGTTAGGGCAGGGATGGTCAACAAGCTGGGAGGAGGAGGGCAACCGAGATGATCAAGGGTCTGGAAACGAAGCCTTATGAGGAATGGTTGAAGGAGCTGGAAAAGAGGAGATAGGACTGCCATCTTCAAATCTCTGAAGGGCTGTCACGTGGAAGAGGGAACATGCTTGCTTTCTCGTACTCTGGAGGGTAGGACTTGAACCAACGGCTTCAAGTTACAAAGAAAGGAGATTCCGATTAAACATTCGGAAAAACTTTCGGACAGCAAGAGCTGTTTGGCAGTGAAACAGACTCCCTTGAGAGGTGGTGGACTCTCCTTCCTTGGGGGTTTTTAAGCGGCGGTTGGGTGGTCACCTGTCCTGGATGCTTTAGCTGAGATTCCTGCATTTCAGGGGGTTGGACTAGATGATTTTTGGGGGTACCTACAATTCTATTATTGTACGTGTGATGGCCTGGGACTCAGACTTCGAACCAGAGGAGTCTCAGTCTGCACTGGATCCCTTGCCTCAGGCATCATCTGAACCAAGTCTGGGGCCTGATTCTGAAGAGTCCCAGTCTGCACAGGTTCCCCTGCAACAAGCACCAGCTGGGCCGAGTCAGGGGCCTGAGCCTGCCCTGGCTCCAGATGCGGGGATTACCTCGTTGCCTTCAGCTGGGCCATCACTTACAGCTGCTCCACTACCAGTTGGGTCATGGGAGGCTGAGGCAGCCGCTGGGTCTAGTAACCCACTGAAGTCTCCCGAGCTGCAGAGACTAAGGTATGGGAGAAGGAGAGACCTGAATACTCGCAGGAGGAGTGCTCGCCTTTGGGCAAAACAGGGAGGTAAGTTGCTGGGGGATCAGGACTGGCCGTTACCCCGACAAAGATAAAAGGCTGTCAGACCCCACCCCCAGGTTGCGGGAGCAACATTGCTGTATGCCAGATCCTGTACCTGTCCTTGCCTGGTTTCCTGCCTCGTATCCTGCCTTGGCCCTATCAGACTGACTCCTAGCAGAGCCTTCAGATTCTGGACCGGACCTGCACAGCGGTTCTCGGGTTACCCCCGCGCCCAGCACAGTATGGCTGGGTGGGAGATTATTAAACCTGATCTTTCTCGTCCTAGTCTGGTACCCTGGCTTTGTACCCATGTTCACCTGCTCATGTGTAGATGTCCCTGCTAAATGCACAACAAGGCAGGGTTCTATCATGACTGCCTTCTGTCTAGATCAGGGGAGGCTAACCTGTAGCTGAACTACAACTTCCATCATCCTTGACCACTGGCCTTTCTGGCTGGGTCTGATGGGAGCCAAAGTTTGGTAGAATTTGGAGGGCCAAAGGTTAGCTACTGTACCCCTGATGCAGATAATACACGAATGCGAATGGTGAGAATTTAGGAACCGTCCCTAAAAACAAACCACAGCGCAGCTCCGTTCCCACAAGTCTTGCAAGCAAGGAAGGAAACTAACCTACTTCTCTTTCGGGGTTTCTGCAAGCAGATTCTGACCTACCATTTCGTACACATGCTGCCCTCTGTAGCGAGAGGTGGAGGGAGAAATAATTAGGGGGGTATTCTCTCTCTGTCTAAACAGCATCACAGAGGGCAGAGTCTTCATAGGAAGATTGGGCGACATAAAGGAGTTTCTCCCAACTAACACAAGCATTTTTCTTTTTAATTTTTTTTTATTTGTGGGCCTTTGAAGCCTGCCATGGCTGGGACCACAATGAGCAGCTGTCAAAGATGATAATGGCGCTTTTAGCAAGCCACATTTTTCTTCTCCCACTGTGGTGTCAGCTGTCAACAGATTAAATGCTAGCAACAGAAGGGTCACCGTGACCTCTGACCCCCCTCTGGCAGGCAGATTAGAATAAAGTCATATGCCACAAAACTTCAGGGGGAGAAAAATCTTTCCCAAATACTGTTATTCTTAAAACTTTTTAATGCGCTGCAAGACAAGTGTGGGGGTTTGCAATTCTTTTTCTTATGATTCACCCAGGCTGCTGCACCTCTATGGATTTTATTCTTGCATGGCTCACAAGTCTTTTAAAGCTTGTAGGGAATATTTGGTACGCCACCTTCACTGCTGATGAACCCTCAAAATGATGCAGACTATGGTTCTACTGAAAACAGACACTATGCAGCTGGGAAAAGGTACTGAATGGGACAAGGTGTGAGGAATCTCAGGCGCAGAGCCAAATGTGGCCCTCAGCACCTCTCTGCCTGGCCCTCCAGTGCCCCATATTTCCATATCAGCTTGAAATTTTCATTTTAAAAAAATCCTCATGGAAATTGATCAGCATTTTGGTGTTAACATCTCCCAACTTTCCATGCAATTTTGCCTAAGGCATCCATTTTTTATTTTTATTTTTGCAATTTTGCCTAAGGCATCCATTTTTTATTTTTATTTTTGCAAAGCACACCTGTGTTTCCCCTGTTAATAATAATATATTTTGTTTTAATTTATACTCCGCCCTCCCCAGCCAGAGCCAGGCTCAGGGCGGCTAACACCAATAAACCACAATAAAAACATAATAGGGGGGAAAGAGAAGGGGGGGGACCAATTTAAAATACAGGTTAAAATGCAATTTAAAATGCAGCCTCATTTTAAAGTAGCCGATAAATCAAGACCATAAGGGGAGGGAAACATAAGGGTCAGACTGAGTCCAAACCAAAGGCCAGGCGGAACAGCTCTGTCTTGCAGGCTCTGCGGAAAGATGTCAAGTCCCGCAGGGCCCTAGTCTCTTGTGACAGAGCGTTCCACCACGTCGGGGCCAGTACTGAAAAGGCCCTGGCCCTAGTTGAAACCAATCTAACCTCCTTGAGGCTTGGGACCTCCAAAGTGTTGTTATTTGTGGAGCTTAAGTTCCTCCACTGGGCATACCAGGAGAGGCGGTCCCGTGTTATAGTGCCTTTTCTATGCTAGTTTCACTCAGGTAGGAATTCATAACACAGACTTTATGGAGGGTATGCATTTTTATGCACACAGCTGGGCTGAATTTTGCAAAATTCAGAGGCGCTAGTTTCAAAGGATGGCTGGTGCTTCAGTTTGTGTTTTGGAAAAGGCAAAATTGAAGGCGAACTGAGTCTGATTTCTCCTCCATCCTTACCACCAAGGCCCTTTCCTACTCGATGATTCTACGGCAACAACCAGATTTGTCATTTGAAATGCCCCCCACATGGACTCTTAAAACACAAAAGATGGGAGACGGCACCAAAACAACCGCCGAGAATCTGAAGCATGACAACTGGATGTGCAATGCACACGTGACTCTGGAAGGCTCCTGGCAATTGGCATCAAAAAAGGTGCCGTGTTGGCGCTCTCTTAGCACACAACACCAAATGTGACGCTCTGGGAAGCAGAGAACCTGTTCCTGGGGAATGCAGGCCTGTAAGGCAAGACTCAAGTCACAGCGACAGAAGAATGTCTCCACTTTTGAACCCACCGGCCAGAGCCAAAAGAGGTACTTGACATAGTTCAGATTTCTCACATGTGCGAAAACACTCCCACCTCCCAAGCTAATTTATTTCCTGATGCAAAAGATTTTCGCCCGCTGCCGAAGCTGTGAAGCTGCGAGCGGCTTTTATTAGTCTCTGTAAGCCGGCGAGGGTGGTGAAAATAAAGCCAGGGGTGTGAGGGCTTTAAAAATAAATAAATGCATCAAGAAATAAAATGTAGGTCAGGAGTGGCGCAGGAGTGGAGCAGCGGGAGGCTATGCCGTACATTTCAAGGACCTTCCTGGACTCTAGTGCTTGTTGAAGAGGGCTGAGGGAAATAGAGCCAGCCCATGTAAAGGGTGACCGCTCTACACGCATGCAGTGAAACACAAATCGTGCCTCAGTGGAGCGTCAGTCTGAGTTAGGGCAATATCTGGTTTTCAACATCGCGCTATACCACCAGCTAATCATACTGATATATCACAATAGGGGTGCCAACTACAGTGGTACCTCAGGTTACAGACACTTCATGTTACAGATGCTTCAGCTTACAGACTCCGCTAACCCAGAAATAGTACCTCAGGTTAAGAACTTTCTCTTCAGGATGAGAACAGAAATTGCACGGCGGCAGTGGGAGGCCCCATTAGCTAAAGTGGTGCTTCAGGTTAAGAACAGTTTCAGGTTAAGAATGGGCCTCCGGAGCGAATTAAGTACTTAACCAAGGTACCACTGTAGTCTTTTACACATTAAAAGCTTCCCTAAACAGGGCTGCCTTCAGATGTCTTCTAAAAGTCTGGTAGTTGTTTTTCTCTTTGACATCTGGTGGGAGGGTGTTCCACAGGGAGGGCGCCACTACCGAGAAGACCCTCTGCCTGGTTCCCTGTAACCTCACTTCTCGCATTGAGGAAACCGCCAGAAGGCCCTCGGCGATAGACCTCAGTGTCCGGGCAGAACAATGGGGGTGGAGACGCTCCTGCAGGTATACTGGACCGAGGCCAGTATATGACTTCAAACTGGCTTTGGACAATATATTGCCCAGCCCTAACACACATCATGATTTCTGTATATTGCCAGGTAAAATAAAAATATGAAACTGATATCACAATGTGGAATTCAAACCAGTTTTGTACGATATATTGATATGTTGCCCAGTTCTAGTCAGGGTAGATTTAGCAACAGAGCATCAAACTTTCATGTGATCTTATCCCACGTACAAAGTAGGACCACTGACCCATCTAGTCCAGCAACCTGTTCGCACTGTGGACACTCAGATGCCTCAATGGGAAACTCAGAAACAGGACTCAAGTTTGCAGCAACTGGTGTGCTTTTGAAGCCATCCAAGCCAGTGGCTTTAAGTACTCTCATCCCTTAGAACCGTTTCCCATACCACAATCTAAATCTGATCTCTTTTAATCTCAGGCAGTGGTGAAGCTGCATGCTCCACTAGCGGGGGGCGGAGAGCAGGCGGGGGCGTGGCTGGCACCCCCAGGGGGCATGGCACACATCCCAGGGGCTGTTGGGATGCTTCCAGGGAGATGGGGGCAATTGGCAGGCCCCCAGCTGGCTCCAGCCCGCTGTCCGGCAGCCGGGCAAACTCCGGTTCTCGGAACAGCATCAAAACTGCTACTTCAGAAGCTTAGCACACAAGCCAGCAGAGATAAGGACTCTTTGCAACAGAAGTAGCGGACAGCGGCATATGTAAGCATATTTACAAGCATTTATTCAGCAGCAGGACAAAGGAAAAAACATGTCTGCTTCCCTTCATGTTCAAGCAAACAGCATAGGCAAAAGCTAGATACAACGGATGTCCCCAGCAGACTGTGCTGGAAGTAAACAGACATGTGACACACAACAACTCTACATGCCTGTTCTAAAGGTAGAAAGGAACTATATCCTAACAGGGGCGTGGTGAGCCGCCCTGCAAGGGCGTGGCGCACATTCTGGGGGCGTGATGCGCCGCCTGTGGGGGCGTGGCGGGAGGTGCGCGGTGTGTGTCTGGGCAGCTCTGCCGCAATGGCACACTAATGGAATGGTGCCAGGGGCGTTCCGCTCCTTCCGCACCCCCGTTCCTCTGCCGGGGTCATGGGTTCAAGCCCCCACATTGGGCAAAAGATTCCTACATTGCGGTGGTTTGGACCAGAAAACCATTGTGTTCCCTTCCAATTTCACAACTCTACATTTCTACGATTCTATGCTAAGTCTGCAAATAGCCTCATAGACCATATAAGATGATAATGATATTATTATTAATAATAATTAGGATAATTTTAGGGCTCCATTTCTTTGTTCTGTGTTTTGCTAGCCACTGGGTCTTTTCATAAGGCACCCATTCTCTGTGATTAAGGGTTCTTCTTACTTAAAAGTCACCTACTGAAGAGAACCACTTGCTTGAAATTACACCAAAACCCAAGGTGGGCACCAAAAGCACTAGCAATTTGGGAAGCTGCCTCATATCTGCATATATATATATATATATATATATGCAGGTTTTGGTGTCTTCGGGTGTCTTCCCGTGTAAGAGTCGGGGTGTCTGTGCGACGTTTCGACGAGGTCTCACTCGTCATCTTCAGGCTGGTGCTTTCGGCTTCTTGTTACTGGAAGCCGAAAGCACCAGCCTGAAGATGACGAGTGAGACCTCGTCGAAACGTCGCACAGACACCCCGACTCTTACACGGGAAGACACCCGAAGACACCAAAACCTGCATTCCTGTACCCGTGAAAATCTACGAAAGCATATATATATATATATATATATATGCACGCCAAAGCAGCTCCATCTGTGAAGACGACAGGCCTGGCTGCGTCCATGACTTGGCAAGCATGAAAGGTCATCAATGAGGTCATGCAGGTGCGAGGATGGGGTGCAACTTAAGTTGTGAGCTGCAACCCGATAGCCCAAACTCGAGACAGCATATGACAGGAGGCGCCCAACCCAAAATAGACGTGGCGAGCTGAGGAGTGCAAAAAAGAAAAGGAAAAAAAAAGGACAGGGTGAAAGCTCCTACCAGTTGTTGAAGAATCTAGCTGAGTGGAAACCTATTGCCTCACCCCCAAATATGTGGAGCTGTGCATTTAGACCAGTCTTTTCCCCAGACTTTCTACCTCCAGGAAGCACTTTACATGCTGAGGAAAAGGCCAATGCACTCCAGACCTGCTCTGTGTTGCAAAGGATTCTGGGATACGTACAGGTTCCCCCAGTATCACTGATTCCTTCTTCCAAGTCTGCCTCCAATCTGCTTTCTATTGGTGTCCACACATCAGTATCCACCCATCCAAGGACTCAATGTCCAGTCCTTGATACTCTTATACAGTGGTACCTCGGGTTAAGAACTTAATTCGTTCCGGAGGTCCGTTCTTAACCTGAAACTGTTTTTAACCTGAGGTACCACTTTAGCTAATGGGGCCTCCTGTTGCCGCCGCGCCGCCGGAGCACGATTTCTGTTCTCATCCTGAAGCAAAGTTCTTAACCTGAAGCACAATCTCCGGATTAGCGGAGTCTGTAACCTGAAGTGTCTGTAACCTGAGGTACCACTATACAGTGGTACCTCGGGTTAAATACGCTTCAGGTTACATGCTCTTCAGGTTACAGACTCCGCTAACCCAGAAATAGTATCTCAGGTTAAGAACTTTGCTTCAGGATGAGAACAGAAATCGCGCGGCAGCAGCAGGAGGTCCCATTAGCTAAAGCAGTGTTTCCCAACCTTTTTTGGGCAAAGGCACACTTGTTTCATGAAAAAAATCTCGAGGCACACCACCATGCCAGATGGGGAAAGGTCACTTTTTACTTATGTAAAAAAAAATAAAAAAATAGTAACAGCATAGAAGGTAATGGTTAGGCTAGCATCCCTCTTCCAAATATGCTAGGTTTTTATTTGCAGGGACTGTTCTACATGGGAAAGCATTCAGCACTGTCATTCTCCCATCTGCCATCTGAATTGGTACTATTCTGGGTCAACTTACTCTGCTGCATGTGTAGATGAAAATGGCACCAAGTGTGGGGGAGGGGGCAGAACAGGTTTCAGATACAGGATATTAAGCATACACGTACTTCAGATTGAACTGGTTGATTGCTTTGCAAGTTTTCATTTCCCAAATGACTGCCTTGGCAAGCGCAATACCTACCAGGCTCAACGCCGGTCTCGCGCTGCCGCTTCCCGCGCTCTCAAGGACCCGGGAGGAGGAAGGCGTGAAGGGAATCCCGAAGGCGCGAAAACCTCGCGCATGCACAGGCCTTCCGCCTGCGACAGCCCAGTAGGCCGGCCGAAGCGAGCGGCGATGGGATATGGGAGGGAGCTTGCTCGCCGCCCCGTGTGTGCCTATGTGGGGCACGTTACAGCCCCGTGACATCAGCACCACGCAGGCAGCCAGGCAGGCAGACGGCGAGAGCCCCGCGCTGGGCGGCCTCTCCTCGCCGCCGCCGCCCTGCCTCTCGCCGCCCGACTCGCCCGCCTCCCTCCCACGGCACACCAGGCAACGTCTCGCGGCACACTAGTGTGCCGCGGAACACCGGTTGGGAAACACTGAGCTAAAGTTGTGTCTCAGGTTAAGAACAGTTTCAGGTTAAGAATGGACCTCCAGAATGAATGGACCTCCAGACCTTCAGGTCTGTAACCTGAAGCATTTGTAACCTGAAGTACCACTGTACAAAGATGAGAGCCATTGCTGCTGCTCCCCATTTTGGCTCCTGGCCTCGCCCACCAATGGGATGCATATTCTC
Source organism: Podarcis vaucheri (assembly GCF_965113315.1). NCBI lineage: Eukaryota > Metazoa > Chordata > Lepidosauria > Squamata > Lacertidae > Podarcis > Podarcis vaucheri. The sequence goes on from NC_138748.1 coordinate 64,034,364, forward strand.
CAGAAGGCAAGCTGAATAAGGGCTCCCCCTTTTCCAAACAGTCGCCACAGACAACACCAGCAAAAGGGAATTATGTATGCAGCTCAGATTGCTTGCAATTACTCACAACCGTCACATTCTCCTCTCCTGCCCCCTCCTCAGAGTGTATTAAAACAGGAGGGAAAGTATTTTCACAAAGGTTAACTAGAAACATTTATGTGTCTTCTAGAGCCGTTATTGCCGTAACGTAGCTTCGCTCGCACCCCTCTTCACTCCTCCTTGTGAAAGAGGGAAAACTATTACTAATGCCGCCATTATTTTGCTCTATTACTTTTCTATGGCGCGCGGCAAAGAAAGCAATTTTAAAGAACACGCGCCGCACTTATCATAATCAGGCTTTCCTTATAGCATTTTCCAACAAGGCGGAACTCTCCCGGGAGTCGCGAGGGGAGAAATAAGAAGCTCCGTTATGGCTTCGGCTCCCGGGGCTGAGCTGGAAGCGTCAGGAGTCGACGCCGGTCTCTCCAGCAATTGGCCAACGAGAGAATCGTGGGGGGCTTGGGCCCTGCGCTTGCTTGCCGCGAATCAAGCATCTCGCTTTGGGGAAGAGGGCAGAGTTATCAGCAGCTATCAGTCATGCTAGCTAAATGGAACATCCCTACTCAGAGGCAGTGTACCTCGGACTGCCGGAGGACAAACAAAAGGGGATGGCTGATGTCTCTCTGTTTACAGAGTCAGGTGGATAATGCAGATGGAGAAAAATAAACACATCACTGAGGAAAACTGAATAAAAGCAGCACATAATGCAAGGAGACGTGGGTGGCGCTGTGGGTTAAACCACAGAGCCTAGGATTTGCCGATCAGAAGGTCGGCGGTTCAAATCCCGTGATGGGGCGAGCTCCCGTTGCTCGGTCCCTGCTCCTGCCAACCTAGCAATTCAAAAGCACCTCAAAGTGCAAGTAGATAAATAGGTACCACTCCGGCGGGAAGGTAAATTTCCGTGCGCTGCTCTGGTTCGCCAGAAGCAGCTTAGTCATGCTGGCCACATGACCCGGAAGCTGTACGCTGCCTCCCTCGGCCAGTAAAGTGAGATGAGCGCCGCAACCCCAGAGTCGGCCACAACTGGACCTAATGGTCAGGGGTCCCTTTACCTTTAATGCAAGGAGAAACAAACAAAGGGGGTTTGTTTTATTTTCAGGCCTTGCTCGTGGCAGGAAGGTATCCAAAAATGAGACATACCAGGGCAGGGGGAAACTCTCTCAGAACTACGCAGGCAATCAGAGAACATGTTACCTCACCAAGGATAATACCGTTCTGGGCGGGTGCTACGAGGCACATCCACACACACTCTCTTGGTTGGTTGACTAAATAGAATTAACCCTTGGATTGCTAACTGAATGATCCCTGCTGCTGCATTTCCAACACTCTGCTTCTAGGCTGGCCACCCACCAGAAAAGGAATAACACACTAAGTAGACACTTAGCCTGCAGCAACGACGTCCTTCCCATCTGCCAAGCACATTTGGGGGAAACACTGTGCGTGTGAAGCTCTGAAGCTTGGTTCAAATACGTGGTCCCCATTCAAAAAGAAAGGAAGGAGAGAAACCACCCATAAGAGCACAAGGGCCCTGCTCCATCAAACCAAAGAGCCATCCAGTGCTGTGCTGCAAAACCAGTGGCCCTCCAGATGTCATTGGAGGGCCTCAGGTTACCCATCCATACAACCCTCTAGATCAGCAGTTTTCGGCCTGTGGGTCCCCAGATGTTGTTGGACTACAACTCCCATAATTCCTAGCCAGAATGACCAGTGGTCAGGGATGATGGGAGTTGTAGTCCAACAACATATGGGGACCCACAAGTTGAAAACCGCTGCTCTAGATGCTGTGTCTATTCTGCCCCAGCTTACCCCTTACTCCAGCTTATTCTTCACTTCCTTTGTTGTTCCCATCCCAGGCTGTCTTATAGCTCCATGGGTGGGGAACCTGAGATCTTCCAGAAGTTGCTGATTTCCAGCTCCCATCACCCCTGACCATTGGTCATGCTGGCTGGGGCAGACAAGAGTAGGAAATCAGAAACATCTGGAAGGCTGCGGGTCCCACCATCTGTGACTAGTATTTCCACGCGTTCCCATCTTGACTCTTCAAGGAAGCCAACAGTTGAGGTCCATGATTTCCAGATGCTGTTGTGTCCAGCAACCGACAGTCACAGATATGCTGTCTTTGAACATGGAGGTTCCATCGCGGCTCTTAGCCAGAGCCTGCACTATGCCTGAAGAAGCCACAGAGAAGAATGGAAGTATAAGCACACATTCGTTTTTGGGAAGGGGAAGAAGAAGAAGAAGAAGAAGAAGAAGAAGAAGAGGAGGAGGAGGAGGAGGAGGAAGCAGCCGCAGCCGCAGCAGCAAAAAATCCAGCGGATGCTGGAACTGCTGCAACACAAACCCTGGAGGGACCCGAAAGAGAGCAGGTGGCCAGGCGTGAGGCAGATGTTACTTGCGGATGGCCGGGAAAGGCTGACATTTGGGCTGGGTTGTCTCAAGAGGACGCAGAGAAGTATTTGGGAGTGGGAGAAAAACAAAGCTCCATTGTAAAGGGGAAAAATCATTTCAGGGTGAAAGTGCTGACTGTTCCGACTTCCCTCCATCCTAGTATGGAGGAGAAAAATGCCGTTTGCAGCAGATGTTTCCACTTGGATATGTCAGAGTTTCACCCAAGCTTTGGCCGCAACATGAGTGAGATTGTGCAAGCTCAAACCACAGAGCCCTTTCCAGACGAAGAAGCACAAATGGGCGAGTGTGTGCATGGATGCAACATCAGGCCACGTGATTGGAAGACAGGATGAAACATCTTGATTGGCTAGCTCAAGAAACTGCGCCAAGTGTCCCCAAATCAAACAGCTGAACCTGAGGATGTAGAGAGTGCAATTCTCAGGGCAGGATTCATGGCCCAGGACCTATGCTCTTTCGTGTATCATCAGGATTAGAAAAGATCTGCTGGATCAGAGTGAAAGTTTGTCAAGGCCAGCTCTGGGAAGCCCCCAAGCAGGGCATTAGCACAATAGCCCGCTTCTATCCTTGCTCGCCCCTGCCCTCAGCATATTCATATTCCACTTAGTCATTGCCCCAAAAAGAGGAAACACACCAACACACACAAAAGAGTAAAGATTCGCTTAAAATTTGCACGTGCTAATTTATATGTACAGTGGTACCTTGTTTTGTGACCGGGATCCATTCTGGAGCCACGGTCACTAGGCAAAAAGGACGCAGGGCAAAGCGCCATGTCTGCGCATGCGCGAAGCATGATTTAGCGCTTCTGCACATGCGCAAGCCGCAAACCCGGAAGTAACCCATTCTGGAACTTCTGGGTTTGCCATGGACATTCACCAGAATAGAAAATAGACGAGGCGGACATTTGCTAAGGTATTACTGTACAACTGTAATTTTTTTTTGAAAAATTACTATAAACGCAACACAGCTCTCTGTTGCAGGGAAGGCTGTGACAAGGTCTCTGCTCTGCTCACTGCTGATGTGTAACTTCAAGGCCATCTCTGCTCTCCTTTCTGATGGTTCTTATTTTTAAACTTGTTTCGGACAGCACTGACCTTCACACGGGGCTCCTTCAAATAAAGGGCAGTTCTTTGTGTGGAAGCGGGACACATGACCACCCTGATGAACCTGCTCCTGAACATGGAGGCTCTATTTAGTGATTAGGATTAATGCAATCTTTGCAAAAGAAAACCCAACAAGGTTGCAGATACCTTTCTAGCCCCAAATGACAGTGAACCGGGGATGTACAACAACAAAAAAGGAAAGGAAAGAAGAGATTTTGCAAGCCTGCTCTGCCTCATATTAAAGCCCTAAATGACCTCGGTTCAGTATATCTGAAGGAGCGTCTCCACCCCCATCGTTCTACCCGGACACTGAGGTCCAGTGCTGAGGGCCTTCTGGCGGTTCCCTCACTGCGAGAAGCCAAGTTACAGGGAACCAGGCAGAGGGCCTTCTCGGTAGTGGCGCCCTCCCTGTGGAATACCCTCCCGTCAGATGTCAAAGAGAAAAACAACTACCAGACTTTTAGAAGACATCTGAAGGCAGCCCTGTTTAGGGAAGCCTTTAATGTTTGATGTATTACGGTATTTTAATATTTTTGGGAAGCCGCCCAGAGTGGCTGGGGAAGCCCAGCCAGATGGGCAGGGTATAAATAATACATTACTATTATTATTATTATTATTATTATTATTATTATTATTATTATTATTATCATCATCATCATCATCATCATCATCATCATCATATTGGAACCAATAACCCTGCAGCTATTCCAGGAAAAGTGTGCCGCAGTTTTGAGATGGGTGTTTCACAAGCGTTCCTCCGTTTTGCTAAACATGACGACTCATAACGAGATGTTATCTAGTTCTAACAAAAGAGGCAGTTTAATGACCTTCCCCACCCAAACTGCATGCGTGCTTCTATCAAGGGAAACAACCTCTCCCCTCTTAAAGGCACAAACTCTTCTCAATGACTGGAAACCCTTTGGTTTCAAATTTGGGCACCTTCAGGGTTTCAACCTTCCCATCTTCTTCCCAAACAGTGTGTGGCTCAGTAGGCAAGAGCGCCAAACTCTCAATCACAGGGTTGTGTGTTCGAGTCCCATGTTGGGCAAAACATCCCTGCACTGCAGGCGGTTGGACTAGATGACCCTCGTGGTCCCCTCCAACTGGTTCTAAGGGGTGTGATGCGTCCAGATTATGAACGAAACTGTGTGCATTTCAGAACGCACAGCTTGAGAGTGCTAGAAAGCTGACAGAGAAACAAACAAACCAGAAATCCCCATCGCTGATAAAGCAACTCTCAGCAAAATCCGTCAGCTTGTTCTGAGAAGCTGCGCCCACAAGTAAGTCAGTTACAGCTGTAATTAAGTTACAGTAGCTAGATTAGCTCTTACGGTTGGGTGGTGGAGAAATTGTGCCAGCCTCATGCATTTGTGATCTTCTCATTTCTACTATCTTGCAAAAGTGACTTGCGTCCAGCTCTGGAGACTTAACAGAGTTGTGGCGTTGGGTATTTCTAACCCACCCACCTTGAGTTTCATAAGCTAGAAGTATAGGTGTGTTTCTGAGTTACTGTCAAAGAGGTGAGGGTGAGGCCGTCCTCCCTAAAGGGCCTTCTCAGTGGTGGCACCCAGCCTGTGGAACACCCTCCCATCAGATGTCAAGGAAATAAACAACTATCAAGACTTTTAGAAGACATCTGAAGGCAGCCCTGTTTAGGGAAGCTTTTAATGTCTGATGTGTAATATTTTTAATGTCTGATTGTGCTTTTAATATTCTGTTGGGAGCTGCCCAGAGTGGCTGGGGAAACCCAGCCAGATGGGTGGGGTATAAATAATAAATTATTATTATTATTATTACTACTACTAAAGAGCCAGAAGAAGCTGCACAAAGCTGCAGAAGAACTGTGAGTTCATCTGAGGCCACATTTGCACTGTGCACTTAGAGCACTATGCTGCCACTTTAAACAGTCGTGGCTTCCCCCAAGGAATTCTGGGAGCTGTAGTTTAAATGTGCTAAGACCCCTCTTCCCCTCATTGAGCTACAATTCCCAGAGTAGTTTCACAATCAATGCCACTTAACAGGGAACTCTGGGAATTGTAGCTCAGGGGAGGGAACAGGGAGTCACCTAGCAACTCTAAGTACCTTTAATAAACTACAGCTCCCAGAATTCTTTGGGGGAAGCCAATACTGTTTAAAGTTGGGCATCACAGTGCTTCAAATGTGTGGTGTGAATATGACCCAAGCTTGCGTGGACAGAGTGGACCTTCATCCTGAAGTTCTGAGTTTGGATCCTTGACTCCAGCAGACACCAAGGAGATTGGATGCAGAGCTGACAAAAGCCAATCTCAAGGGCACCTATTTTAAAGTAATGTAGCCGCTGCAAATACTGTGAGGCAGGAGTGGACAGAGTTCAGGCTTGCAGGATATGCTTTAGTTTTTGCTAGATCCACCAACTTTTGCAGCCAGGTGCAAAATTCATACATTTAGAATTAAACAGTTCTGAGACCAGGAAATTTGAGTACCAGAACTGAACGGTGCTTACAGACCTTCCTCACAAAAATCTACTCCTGGTTACTCAACACACCAACACACACACAGCTTTCTTCAGTTCAGAAGCATAATTTAGGGTGGCGGAGGCAGAAGGTTGTGTGAATTGTGCTGCTTCAATTGTTCAAGAACCGAGAGTCAGAAATCCTTGACTATCCACTGCAAATCTCCCAGAGATCCCAATCTACCCACTGAAGGCAAAGAGTTCTTTAACAACAACAACAGTTATTATTTAGAACACATTGTTGGCGTGTATTTTCCAGACAAACAACAAGACAGGTCCCTGCCCTAAGGAGCTTACAGGGAAGGAATCAGGAAGGAAGTGGAGAGAAAAAACAAAATGGCCACAGATCAATTTGGACCGGTGAGAAGGATCCCTTCCTGACTGAAAACATGGCACTCATCCAGATCCCAAGCAAAATCCTGAAATTTTCAGTCAAAAAATGCTATTTGGGGATGCAACACTACGATATACATAATCCCACCTGTGGTTTCTTCTCCCTCCTGTTGGCAGGGTCCAAGCAGGGGGGGGGGTCACTGTCTGTCCAGCAGTGATAGGACACAGCTCCCCAAAGCCCCAGCCAACAGGGCTGAAGATCAGAGAGGATGTGAATGATAGTCCAGAAACATCTGGAAGACTGTAGGTCCCCTCCTGCTCTGAATCTTATTTTTCCTGAAACAAGTGTTCTGAATACTTGGAAAACTTTCCTCACCCAAAGAGGACACGTTAAAAGACACACAGAGAGAAAAGTACAAGCCTCTAACAAACCACAAAGAGAGGCACTGTGGGGTTTTTTTTTGAAAAAGAAAGCAAAAGATGTCCAAGTAAGCTCTTCACCTGGGCTTTGTGTAGATAAAAACCCTCTTCTTTGTGGCTATTTCAAACTCTCCCTGCGGATTGTGTAAGGGCACAAGGCCTTTCCTGTTCAAGCGAACCCCTTGGTCTCCCTCGTACGCAGCCCCGTTCCCTCGCTGTCCTCATTCCCTAACAATAGCCAAGTTTTCAAAAGGAACATTTTTTAATTTTATTTCTGCAAAGCGCCACCTGCCCTCGATTCCCCCCAGAAAGGTCATCCAAGCATCTCAACATCCTTCAGGTCCTACGGTTTAACCTTCTTTCAGGACAAGGTAGAGGAAGAAAAAAACCATTTTAAAAAGAATACCTCAACATGGCTCCATGCAGATCTTCACCAGTTCCTGCTTCTCAACTGGTCGAGCAGTTTTTGCACCAGAGACCTCGAGCCTTCGCTCTGCAGCTTCCTTTGTGGTTTGGCAATATGCGAAGACATCCGTTCGCCAGCATAACTTCCCCCACCTCTCTCTCTCTCTCTCTCTCTCTCTCTCTCTCTCACACACACACACACACACACACACACACACACACACATATTTCTGCACCAAGCAAAGGCCTTGGTGTTTCAGCACTCTAGAAACACTTTTAAGAGCAGAGGGGAACTATCTCAAAGTTTATTAGAGAGACGCGCAGCAACATTTCAGTTAAAAATATATATCCCTTTGCTGCTCCAGAAGTGTTGGGTTGAGTTTATATCAACCACAATTAGATGAACACCATTTCTTATGGACGCGAAAGTCGATGGTCAATGCAAGATTTCTTCTGTTCACAGACCACCAAGTTAAGTTGTGAGTGGATGAACAGTGGAGTGAGTAGTTTGTCTGTCTCTCTGTGTGTTTTTCAGCTACAGTGGTGCCTCGCAAGACGAAAAGAATCCGTTCTGTGATTCTCTTCGTCTAGCGGTTTTTTCGTCTTGCGAAGCAAGCCCATTGACGGATTAGCGGATTAGCGCTATTAGTGGCTTTTAGCGGCTTATCTGCTGATCGGATCAGCTGATAAGCGGTTTAGCGACTTAGAAAAAGGGGGGGAGGAAAAAAAACCAGCAGGAACTCGCAAGACATTGTCGTCTTGCGAAGCAAGCCCATAGGAAATTCGTTTTGCGAAGCACCTCCAAAACGGAAAACTCTTTCGTCTCCGTCTTGCGAGGCATTCGTCTTGCGGGGCACCACTGTAACAGTATCAGAGAAACCCATGCTTAGGGTTGCCATATTTCAAAAAGTGAAAATCCAGACACAAAGGTTGTTGAGCAAGAAGTTTCTGAGCTATGTTTTTTAGGAAATTAACCAAAAAATAAAATAAATCGACACTTTCAACTTTGGGTTGCCCTACGCCTGAGTTTTCCAGGACATTTTTACTGATTTTCAGAAATTCTACCCAGACGCTATTTTCGATGGAAAATTTCCAGATATGTCCGGGAAATTCCTTACCCATGTTCAAGTCCCTACTCAGCCATGAAGTCCACACTCTCAAGCCTAACCTACTTCACAGATTTTCAGGGTTGAGAGACATGTTAGATTTGGTTCACATTTAAAGGTGAGCATACAAAATTTGCACTTTCTGGAGCAAAACACAAAGGGTTATGCAGTGATCCTTCAAAATCCACCCTTCTCTGAATTTTGCAATGCAGCTGTCCAGCCAAATACTGTGTACTTTTCTTTATGAAAACATATATCCCAATGCATGAATTAGTGAAACAAGCACACAAAAATTGCATTATATGAGGAATATACACTTTGCCCTACTGTGTGTATATTAGGGAGAAATTTGACTGTGTCTCAATTTGAAATTTCTGTAAACCAAATGTGTGGTGGATAATGTGCAGAAGTATGGTTTTCGTAAGTGAGAATCAGGAAGAGTGAGTTTGTGTGTGCTTAACCCTTTCCCTGCCTCTTGATTCTCATCTGAGAATCCCCTTTGGTCATCTTAAACCATTTTTTAAACCCCTACCCTCCAGTAGTTAAGAACCCAAGACTGAAAACAAGTCTGATCTGACATGGAAGCAGGGTTGGGGAGGGAACAGACTGGCCTTATGATTTTTTTTTACCAGGGAGAACTGAGAGGTTTGAAAAGGGTTAAGCTAGGAGTGGAAGTGAAATTCAGCTTGGTTCACATTTTCTGTTTCCAGAAAAATAAATAAGCAAGCCAAAACACAACCATCCTTCAAAATTTGCACTTCTCTGAATGTTGTGATGCAGTTCTCCAACAAAATAATGTTTACTAAAATGTGCTAAATATTGGAAACTGTGCCTAAAATGTATATATTAGAGAATGTAATATTTAAAAATGCATTATGGTAGAGAAAATTGCATACAAAAAAAAAATAGCTTAGGAGAAATGATCATGAATTTTCATCAAGACTTGAAAAAATGGGGGAAACTGATGGAGAAATGTGGGGAACTAAATAAGACTTTGGGGGGGAGTTTATTATTTTCTTTCCATTCTTAAGTTCAGTTTTCCATGTTTAGCCACCAATTTCTTTCTTTTCCTTCCTTCCTTCCTTCCTTCCTTCCTTCCTTCCTTCCTTCCTTCCTTCCTTCCTTCTTAAAAAAAGTTCTTATGAAAATTTGTTAGCACTTTCAAAAAACTAAAATTGACAGATCTCTCCATCCCTAATTACTGAACACACTGAAAAAGACCAAAAGCTCCTCGTCTCATATTTTGTTGCTATTCATTTATTTTCCCTTTCCTTCTTCAGGAATGTAAATAGTAGAAGCTGTACACTTCCTGCCTACAGATTCTTCTAAACAAGTGTCCCCTCTGCATTTACTCAGCAAACCCAGCAGTAGCTATGCACATTTGCTGATATAACATGCAGTTGCATCCCTTGGATCTGGGCTTTATTCCAGGGCAGATGGCATGGATATAATGAAGGCCTAAGTAGCACTGACACCATGCAGGTTGGTGGCAGAACCATCCACTTAATTTTGCTGGTGATAGGTGGGCACAGCAGCAGCAACAGCAACAATGCTACCTGAGCCAGGAAGCACTCCTGCCTTGCTCAGACCCCACCTGGGGGTATTGTGTCCAGTTCTGGGTGGGCACCACAATTTAAGAAGGATACTGACAAGCTGGAAGGTGTGCAGAGCAGGGCAACCAAGATGATCAAGGGTCTGGAAGCCATGCCTTATGAGGAACAGTTGAGGGAGCTGGCTACGCTTAGAAGAAGAAGAAGAATTTGGATTTGATATCCCGCTTTATCACTACCTGAAGGAGTCTCAAAGCAGCTAACATTCTCCTTTCCCTTCCTCCCCCACAACAAACACTCTGAGGTGAGTGGGGCTGAGAGACTTCAGAGAAGTGTGACTAGCCCAAGGTCACCCAGCAGCTGCATGTGGAGGAGCAGAGACACGAACCCGGTTCCCCAGATTATGAGTCCACTCCTCTTAACCACTACACCACGCTGGTTAGCCTGGAAAAGAAGAGACTGAGAGGAGATATGATAGCCATCTTCAAATATCCCAAGAGTTGTCACACGGAAGATGGAGCAAACTCGTTTTCTCCTGCTCTGGAGGGTAGGACTCGAACCTATGGCTTCAAGTTACAAGACAGGAGATTCTGACACAACATCAGGAATAAAAGCAATTTGACAGTGGAACGGTCTCCCTCGGGAGTTTGTGGACTCTCCTTCCTTGGTGGTTTATTAGCAGAAGTTGAAGGCCATCTGTCATGAATGCTTTAGCTGAGCTTCCTGCATTGCAGGGGGTTGGACTAGATGACTCATGGGGTCCCTTCCAACTTTACGGTTCTATGATTCTATGAATCATGCATATCATTGTATAAAAATGTGTGTGTGTTAATATTCTTATAAACTTATGCTGATGAAATATAGTACAGCACATACCTCGGGTCACAGCCGCTTCAGATTGCATTTTTTCGGGTTACGGACCGCCGAAACCCATAAGTACAGGAATGGGTTACTTCCAGGTTTTGGCGGTCGCGCATGCGCAGAAGCACTGAATCGCAACCAGCTTGTGCGCAACGCACCACTGTGGATTGTAAATGCTGCGGGTTGCGAACGTGCGTCCCGCACGGATCACATTCGCAACCCGAGCGTCCACTGTAATATATAAGTTGGGCGAGGCTGGCATACTCCCCCAATAATAATATATCTGTGCCCATGTAAGGCATCAGAGCTTCCGCTTGCACAGCATTACGTCTTTTATGCCACCACCTCACCTTTGACTCGATCTAGTCCCTTTCGCCACAGCTGACAGCAGAAAACCATAACCATCAAGGACCTAATTGCTCATCTCGCCGTCTACCTAAGTGCACCGTGCTAATGAAAGTTAAGCCTTCGAGGATTACAGGGAGAGCCAAAGTGACAAATTATTATGCCCATCTCATAAAAGAAATATTGCTGCAGAGAGAGGGAGAGAGAGAGAGAGAGAGAGAGAACGGAAAATGGTGTGCCGAAAGCCCCTCTTGGTAATGTGTAACATGCTCTAATTTTAGACGATTCCCCCAGTCACCAGAGAGTTTGTGGCATGTACAGCCAAGCCTGGCTCAATCAACTGACTCCCCCCCCCCCCTTTTCTCATCTCTATGGCTGTAGGTCATGTTATCTCATGAATGAACTGTTATGTAGGTCAGTCAGGAGCTGGCTCCTAATTGAATGTACGTTTCGGCATTGGCATTCATGCCCTAGATATCAACATTCTTGATAAAATGGGGAGAAAGAAGCAGTGTTCCTAAAAGGAGGGGGCTGGGGAAAGAACTGGGGGAGGGGGGCAGGCTGTGCTGCAGCGAAAGTAGAGGGGGGAGCTGGATTTATTGGGTCAATCTCAGAGTTGCTACATGTCCTGAAATTACTGGCATTGAGCGGGGTACTAACGCAGCATGCATTGGCCACGCATGCAAGTGAATCTAGAAACACAGGGCAGTGCCTTAAATGAACTCAGGCCAATACGCCATCTAGCTTGGTGTTCTTGACGCCAATTGGTAGAAACTGTCCAATGTTTCAGGCAGGGAATGTTCCAAGCCCCTAAACTGGAGATGCAAGGGATTGATCCTGGAAGCAAATTCTCTATGCCTCAACGGAGCTGACTCTCTAGTAATCAGGTTTAGTAAGCTTGATTGATGCTATCTTCTGTTTTCAATAAGAGTTTTAGGCAACGCTGTCAGAATGACAACACAGCCTGGGTCAGGAAAACACAAGCACAGAACATATACAATGCACGAATGCATAAAATATAAACACTGAAGTGTAGCGTACAACAGTTGTGCAAAAAAGAGAACAACTCAATTTACAACTCCTGCAAATTCAATAATCTATATAGCACCCAAGCTGCGCTTGATGGTTAGGGGAACCACAGGCCCAGGAGATGAAAGTTCCCCCCAATTCTCTTTCTGTCCCTTGGCCCGTTTCCCTGGCAACACCCCTCCTTGGCCCAGCTTCACTCCCCTAGTGCTTTTATCTGGCCAAAATACATCCTCCAAGCCGCTTCCTTGCCTGAATGGAACACAGACACGCATAAAACTGGCATCCATGTTTGCAAGAGATGTTCTCCAGTGCCTAAGTCAAACTCTAGGCACACAAATGCCTGCCTGCCTGCCATGTGTCAATTTATTGAACCAATGAACTGATCACCACCTAAGATTTATAGGGATGTGAACAAGCAAAGGTGAGATACAAGATCGAATAACTATTGACAGGTAGGGAAATGTGGTCATGCTTATTTGCATAAGATTTTAGCTCATTGCTTTCAACAGGAGTATAGCTACAGTTTCTGTAATCTTCTTATTTGTACCCAACAGAAGAGGGGAAACGTTATCTATCTGTCCACACACAAACACACACATACATCTGCCCAGTATATTTAGAAACTGGATAGACCATGTGAGCTCATTCCATGAAATTACTTCAAAGTCTGGGCCTGGAAGAGCAGCAGAGTGAAAGGCTGAGCTTCTGTCTCATTCTCTAGTTGCCTGAGTCACACTTGTATTTATATGATGTTACGGAGTCGAGCCTTTAGGGAGTGTTCCACATACAGTTTGCAAAACGCTTAACTAGCCATTTGTTGATTTAATGTCACAATCACAAGGCAGATGCGAAAGAGACAACTGCTTTTGCATTCAGTGCCAGCAGAAATGGGAGTTACAGTACAGAATGGTTCGGATGAAGCAAGCTTATGCAAGACAGGCCTATCGAAAGGATTTTCACCCACGGCTTTCCAAATAGACCCTCCAGTATCAGAGGCAGCCTACCTCTGATTTCTGGATGCCTACGCTCTCTTCTCCACTCTTGGAGTACTCAAGTCCTGCTTGCAAGCTTCTTGTAAGGTAAGGGTAAGGGGACCCCTGACCATTAGGTCCAGTCGTGACCGACTCTGGGGTTGCGGCGCTCATCTCACTTTATTGGCCGAGGGAGCCGGTGTACAGCTTCCGGGTCATGTGGCCAGCATGACTAAGCCGCTTCTGGCGAACCAGAGCAGCACACGGAAACGCCGTTTACCCTCCCACCGGAGCGGTACCTATTTATCTACTTGCACTCTGACGTGCTTTCGAACTGCTAGGTTGGCAGGAGCAGGGACGGAGCAACGGGAGCTCACCCCGTCACGGGAATTTGAACCGCCGACCTTCTGATCGGCAAGTCCTAGGCTCTGTGGTTTAACCCACAGCGCCACCCATGTCCCTAAGCTTCTTGTAGCCATCTGTTATTGTCTGGCTGGATGCAGAGGAGTGGGGTGGGAGGCACCAGCTGGGGAACCCGCCAAGGGACCCCTAGAGAAAGAAGGCTCAGAGCCCATAAGACGACTTGGCTGGTAGCCAGATTCTGCGCCCAGATTTGTAGGCACAGATCATCCTCTAGAAGAAAACAGCTTACTAGGGAAATGCTGAATTTGCCCTTTGGAGCGCCTCAGGGTCAATTTTTGTTATGGTAGCCCAAATCTCAGTTGTACATGTATATGTATATATCTCAATTTTAACTCATGAGCTATTGCTGCAATCTGCTCTGACTGTATATTTTATCTTTATGAATGCTGTTTTTATTGTGTTATGTTATGTGAGCTGGTCTTTGACCGTAATAAATTATCTATCTAAGGCTCAGAGCCAGGAGATTGGTGGTAGGATGACGATATGTGGTCAGAGGGAGAAGAGGGAGAGGACTGGATGGAGAAGGTATCAGAAGCTGAAGAGGCAACAGGGTTTAGTGAGCAGGAAGAGTCTGTGGCAGAGAGCAGCCCAGAACCAGAGGCAGAAGAGGAGGCTGGAGGGGAAGAGGACCAAGAGACAGCAATGAGTCAGGCTGCTCAGGAAGCCAGGCTGTCCCTCCCTCCTGCATCTCCTCTCTCTTCTGGTCTCCCAGAACCCAAAGAAGTATGAAGAGTGCCAAGCAAATACAGGCAAGACAAAGGAGCCTCAGCTTGCTTGGGAATGAACCAGGGGAAGGAGGAGATTTAAGAGAACTGTGGGAAGGCAGGGACCTTCAGCCCTCGCAACTGCCTTGTTGGGGCAGGAGTTCCTGCGCTCCATAGGCCTGGCATCCTAGCTGCTTGTTTCTTTGAATAAAGAGCTCAGTACACTGACACCGTGTGCGAGTCACTGCTGACCTGCCCCTGGCTCCTGCCCCTGATACCATCTGGTTGGCCACAGCGAGAAAAAGAGGCTCGACTATATGGGCCTTTGGCCTGACCCAGAAAGGCTCTACTTATGTTCCCAGTGTATGAACAGCAGAGGGAAAGTGGCGCTGGTTTTGTTACAGAGTGGTCCCCATGCATCCCCAGTCCCACTCTGCATATGTGCAGTTTTTCCAGTGTTTGGAAAACGAAGTGCCTGTATCTACATGTATAGTTTAGAAAAACACACTTGAGCCACATGATAGGTATACACCTAGGATTAAATTGGAGCTGTTTGACTGGAGCGAGTGTGCATGTGTGTGTGTGTGTGTGTGTGTGTGTGTGCACGTGATTGTGCTGTTGTCAAGATCTACTCCAGAGGGAAGCAAATGCATTGTGAATTAAATTACCTGCAATCCACAAGGAGGAAGCCCCATAACAACTGGCAGGTTTACTTTACAAGCTAAGATTTTCAGTTTCTTGAGGCAGTCAGATTTCATCTGCTAATGGATACACACACACACACAAACACACTCCCTTTGCTAGTCCTTTTCTACTGGCTGGCAGAGTGTATATGAAGCTCTAAGCTAACCTTAAATTAGTTAGGATAATAGACATTCAAAGAAGAAACTGGCACAGGAAGCTAAAATGTCTCTGGCTGTAGGAAACAGAGGTTCCTTGCATCAGATAAGAAGGAAGCCTGGGCTAACAGAGAGTTGACTCTTTAGGCAACCTTACAAGAAGAGGTGGTGGTCCAAGACCATAAACTCTGCAGTGGGAGGATCAAAAGAAAGACTGGATGTTTGTGCGGGGAGAGGGAAGAGACCAGAAGACCCCCGGAGAAGAGGTGAAGTGGCAGTAGCTACCAGCTGGAAGCTATCTTACAACAAGTCAGACTATTGGTCCACCTACTTCAGTACTGTCTACACTGACTGACAGCAGCTCTCTCGGGTTTCAGACAGGGGTCTCACCCAGTCCCACCTGGAGATGCTGGGGATTGAACCCAGGACATTTGCATGCAAAGCAGTTACCAAATCCTTCTTCATGTTTCCCCCCACAATTCCTCTCTGTGCTATGCTGTGTCATGATATGACATTGCGTAAAGCAGCTGTGAAGGTAGATGTGATACCTATGTCAGATGCTACTGAGATGGAGGTTGTTGTGGTCACTGGCACTGCTGGAGAACAGAAGCATTGGCCAAATAGGCAAAGAGTAGATGTGGCCACCTCATGAGAAGAGAAGACTGCCTGGAAAAGACCCTGATGTTGGGAAAGATGGAGGGCACAAGGAGAAGGGGACGACAGAGGACGAGATGGCTGGATACTGTTCTCGAAGCTACCAGCATGAGTATGACCAAACTGCGGGAGGCAGTGGAAGACAGGAGTGCCTGGCGTGCTCTGGTCCATAGGGTCACGAAGAGTCGGACATGACTAAATGACTAAACAACAACAACAAGAAGAAGTTGTGACCCTCCCTTTGTCCTAAAATCATGCAAAGTTCAACCGATAAGGAATCTTTCAGTAGCTCTAAGTTCTACCGGCACCTATTGATCATGCAAAGAAAAAAGTCATCTTTAGCTTGTTGAGGTCACACCTCTCATTTCATCTGACGGAGCTTTCAGCTGGGACAGTGAGGAACAACAACAACAACTTATTATTTATACCCTGCCCATCTGACTGAGTTTCCCCAGCAACTCTAGGAGGCTCCCAACAGAATCAAAAGCAGAATAAAACATCAAACATTAAAAACTTCCCTAAACAGGGCTCCCTTCAGATGCCTTCTAAAAGTCAGATAGTTGTTTATTTCCTTGACCTCTGATGGGAAGGTGTTCAACAGGGCGGGTGCCACTACCAAGAAGGCCCCCTGCCTTCTCAGAAGTAGTTAGAGAGCACTGCGTTCAGGCAAGCAAGTGACCTTCTTTTACAGACTTATTCGGAAAACTAATACCCCAGTCTGTTATGCTCTGAGCTTGTGCAGACCACACAGCATTTGTGTGTGTGCAAGATTTCTCCATTGCAAGCTGTTGCATAAGCTCACCCTCCCTCTCCCGCAAGCCTCCTGACTTTCACTCTGACACTTCCCGTTGCTCCGTGGAGGGGAAGTGAACATATGAAATCATACGTGGTGGTGGAGGGGAGGAAGATCTGCATGACCCTTGGCCAGTTGCAAGGGAATGGAACCTGCACAAAACCCCATTTTTAACCAGCAAAGTACAAAGGAGCTCCATGCCTTTCTTCCTCTCCCCACCTGCCCGTCGATTCCATCCCACCCACCTCAAATCACTTGGCAGGATTCGAGGAATTAAAACCACCAAAGAGAAAACATCTTGCCCGGGGGCAAGCTTTCCTATATAGACCTGCGTCCCTTTTTGCATTTTCATCTCCAAGACAGCCGTTATCTTGAAGTGTGCGGCACCATGCCTGTCGCTGCTGTGGCAGGAGCTTCCCTCTTTAAGTCAGCTCTGAGCCTGTTTTTCAAGGCTTTAAAAATCCACACCGCACAGGAAAAGGGGGGGGTGCGGGTGGCGGAGAAAGCAATCGCATGGGAAATTTGGTGTGTGTGTGTGTGACTCAATGCCCCTCCTACTTAAAAACCATGCAGCTTCAAAAGACTCCCTCGCTTAGCTGAAAGATTCACCGCTTCTGCCGGAAGCTGAGGCCGGCCGCTTTCCTCCTCTGGCGTGCATTCACAGCTCTCGTCTTATTCATTTTTTAAAAACGAACACTTTGCAGCATTATTGCTGCCTGAATCCTGGGAGGACCGAGGCATCTGCACTCGTTGCTTAATTAAGAATCTGTGCTCACGAGAGGAGGGCAAGCGGGCTTAATTCTCCGGCGCTGGCAAAGTGGGTTCAATCGCTAGACAGACCAGGGCGGTCAAGGCCCCAGAGAGGCCGTGGCACCCTGGAAGCCAAATTGCAATGACCTTAGAGAAAGAAAAACACACAAAGACAGGAGACCAGCCCAACCCAACCTAAGAGCAAAGCTGAGGCAACGTCATTGCACTCTGTGGATGTTCTGCGACTCGAAAAAGCTTTCAGAGGGGGGCTATTAACTTTCCAGGGAAATATATGTACAAAAATAGCCGTTATTGCCGAATAAATTACAGAGAAAGGGGGCCAATTTGCAGGAAACGGAACATTAATGTATTTTTAATGGCTGAGCTACGGGTACAGTGGCATTCAGTGTTTTAATTCAAGTACATTAGCAATGCTTGTATACATTAGGCACTAATGCTATAATGTCAAATGTTGTTGCAGAACTGAAATAAGGGGGTACATTCACGTAAGCGTTTATTTATTTATTTTTAAAGAGAAGCACAAGGAATCCCCTCGTGCCCAAACCATTTGGGACAATCTTCTGCTCTTATTCTCCTTCACATATCACCAAAAAGGCACAGAAGAAAGACATTGTAAGGATTTTGTTTAATATCAGTGTTCACCTATTATTATTATTAAAATGGACTTTTAAAATTTTCTCTTTCTCTACAAACAAAATCTTCCCAGCAGAAGGCAGCCCTATCCATACCACACTATCCAAAGTGACAAGGTAAAGGTAAAGGGACCCCTGACCATTAGGTCCAATCGTGGCTGACTCTGGGGTTACGGCACTCATCTTGCTATATTGGCCGAGGGAGCCGGCGTACAGCTTCAGGGTCCTGTGGCCAGCATGACTAAGCCGCTTCTGGTGAACCAGAGCAGCGCACGGAAACACCGTTTACCTTCCCGCCAGAGCGGTTCCTATTTATCTACTTGCACTTTGATGTGCTTTCAAACTGCTAGGTTGGCAGGAGCAGGGACCAAGCAACGGGAGCTCACCCCGTCACGGGGATTCGAACCACCGACCTTCTGATCGGCAAGTCCTAGGCTCTGTGGTTTAACCCACAGCGCCACCCGTGTCCCGTAAGTGCCAAGGTAACATCCACCAAATGTTGCAACAGCCAGTAGGCTCAAACATTAGCATGGGCAAATGAGACAGTGGTGGAAAAGCAGCAGGAGGAAAATCATTCTCCAAAGAACAGCTTTTGAACATGTGATTGCATTCTGCTTGCCAAAAACAGAAGACCCTTTCCAGCACAGGAAAACTGAAGCCAATCAAGATAACCAGTACTGGAACAGCCCTATTAAGAGATATTTTAACATACAGGACATTTGACGACTGATTTGCAAATCCACAAGTTATTCAAGGGCTACGAAGGTATTATTAGAAGCTGAATGAGGGCATAACAACAGGGCACAGTTTCAAGGACTTCAGATTCTTCAATGAGATGCAGGATTAAGCCTGATCTGAAAGTCCCGTTTCCCACCATGCAACAACAGCTCAGTGTCTTTTCGGCCTGGGATAAGCCAGCTTTTTACCAGGCCGCAAAACTTGCTTCCCTTCCTTATCCCTCCTCTCCCCGTTATAATGCTTACTGAAATAAAAGAGAAATATTACTGTAGGTAATAGCTTGGCTGCACTTCAGGGCACCCGTAAAGCAATGGTATCTGTCAGCCAGAGATTATGTTGAGAGTTAGAGTTGGAGGGCTGTGGAATCATTTGCAGAGTTCTTTGGAACATGGCATGTATCCATAACCCTACCCACTCAAATAAGACTTTTCCACATTTGACCCACAGGATTTCCACTCTTTGGGCCCAACGGACTTCACTAACCCCACACTTTGTCAGTGTGGTCAGAGAGCCAGTGTGGTGTAGTGGTTAAGAGCGGTAGTCACGTAATCTGGGGAACCGGGTTCGCTTCCCCGCTCCTCCACATGCAGCTGCTGGGTGACCTTGGGCTAGTCACACTTCTCTGAAGTCTCTCAGCCCCACTCACCTCACAGAGTGTTTGTTGTGGGGGAGGAAGGGAAAGGAGAATGTTAGCCGCTTTGAGACTCCTTAAAGGGAGTGAAAGGCGGGATATCAAATCCAAACTCTTCTTCTTCTTCTTCTACTTTTAGTTCGGTTGCTGCGTTGCAGTTCATAGGCATGCATATTGATGTTTTGTAACTAAACAGTACCAAAATCTAACGCTTATTCATAAGCATGCTTTCCAGATCACCTTGGCCTGGCTTGAAGACCTGGCTGCATCTTCCACCTTGTCTCTTTCCATTGAACCACAGAAACACTGCTTAAGACAGAAGGGTAAGCCGTGTGCCTTGGTGCGTGTTGTTTTGGGTGCAAAGGAGGTTTCCGCCAATCCTCCCTCCCTCTGTACTCCCCACTTCACTTCTGCTCCTCCCTGCTTGCTAACCCTCTCAGTCTTGCTCCTTGACTGCTCCAGAAAACAAGCAAACAAAGACAAAAGTACAACAACAGTGTTGCCCATTTCCTCTGCCATCTTGGGTGGCCCTCCAGAGCAGATTTTTTTGGGGTTGCAGAAGTAACCAGACCCTCCAAGTGCTCCTATTTTTCAGGGGCAGTCCCAGATTTACAGAAGCTGTCTCGGTTTCTGATTTGATCCTGGAATGTCCCGCTTTTCCTTAGGACATCCCTATTTTCACCAGAGAAATGTTGGAGGGTATGGGAAACCCAGCTAGATGGGTGGGGTATAAATAATAAGTTGTTGTGGTGGTGGTGGTGGTGGTGGTAGGACGTTCCTATTTTCAGGAAATGTTGGAGGGTATAGAGCAGCCTTTCTCAACCTGTGAGTCCCCAGATGTTGTTGAACTACAACTCCCATCACCCCTAGCTAGCAAGGCCAGAGCTCAGGGATGATGGGAGTTGTAGTCCAACAACATCTGGGGACCCACAGGTTGAGAACCGCTGGTATAGAGTTATCTGACCCCGCGCCATCGAAAGGCAGCCCTGTATAGGGATTTTTTTTTCAAATCTTTAATGTTTTATTATGTTTTTATACATGTTGGAAGCAGCCCAGAGTGGCTGCGGCAACCCAGACAGATGGGTGGGGTATTACTATTACAGTGGTACCTCGGGTTACATACGCTTCAGGTTACAGACTCTGCTAACCCAGAAATAGTACCTTGGGTTAAGAACTTTGCTTCCGGGTGAGAACAGAAATTGCGCAGCAGCGGAGTGGCAGCAGCGGGAGGCCCCATTAGCTAAAGTGGTACCTCAGGTTAAGAACAATTTCAGGTTAAGAACGGACCTCCGGAACGAATTAAGTACGTAACCAGAGGTACCACTGTATTATTAAATAGGATATCCCTATTCAATAATGTTGGAGGGTTTGGCAAACCAATAACTGAGTACACAACAGCACAAGCGTCTTTTCTCCTAGCTCCTGGATCATTCCTGAAAACCCTACTGCTATTTACTCCCTTCACCTTCCTATTTACCTCCCTAAGAATTGGTTCACAGCTACAACACCTGTACTATGCAAGTGCCAAAGCTTTTTCCTCTGTTGTAGCTCCTTTAACAGAGTGGCACCCTCAGCCAGGCCACTTCCTTCCTCTACGTCTCTGTGAAGCCACCTAGGGCTTTTATTAGCATGTGACTGCTCTCGACAGGTGCCATTTCCTAAGCTCCGTGGGGCAGGTTCAGCTGTAACCAGCTTAAGGTAAAGGTAAAGGTACCCCTGCCCGTACGGGCCAGTCGTGTCCGACTCTGGGGTTGCGCGCCCATCTCGCTTAAGAGGCCGGGGGCCAGCGCTGTCCGAAGACACTTCCAGGTCACGTGGCCAGCGTGACAAGCTGCATCTGGCGAGCCAGCGCAGCACACAGAAACGGCGTTTACCTTCCCGCTAGTAAGCGGTCCCTATTTATCTACTTGCACCCGGGGGTGCTTTCGAACTGCTAGGTTGGCAGGCGCTGGGACCAAGCAACGGGAGCGCACCCCGCCGCGGGGATTTGAACCGCCGACCTGACGATCGGCAAGTCCTAGGCGCTGAGGTTTTACCCACAGCGCCACCCGCGTAACCAGCTTAAATCCTCCTTAAAGATCTGTCTGAGTGTCCGCGGGTGCGGGGGGAGTGGGGTGTTTGGAGAATAAAAATGACAAGATCAGTTCACAGCCTCTTGAAGCTGAAAGTGGAGGCCTGCTGCTTGCTCCTTTTCAACCTCACTGATCAGTTTACCTCAATTTACTGCCTCAAAGCCAGCTGTGAAGAGAGAAGCCCTGGAAGGTGACTCTCTCCATCCTGCATGGGAGTTAATCCATCTCTAGCGTACCAAGTGCCTGGAAACTGGCGCTTGGGTTATTGGTTTTTGTATTTAAGGATGACAAGGCACAGAATTAGGAAAAAACACACTCAAGCAGCCTCTGAGTTACATTGGAAAAGAGGGAGCTGGGCCCCTCCCGGCTGTGCTTCAGTCTACAGCTATCTGTTTGTGGGAAATCTAGATTTTCATGGCTGAGTGCAGATTTGAACCCTGGTCTCCTGAGTCTTGGTCTGACACTCTAACTACCACACCACACTGGCTCTCACTCAGTGGCGTAGCGTGGGTTGTCAGCACCCGGGGCAAGGCAAGTAATTTGCGCCCCCTAACCCATGGATTTGCGCCCCCTAACCCGTGGATTTGCGTCCCCTAACCCGTGGATTTGCGCCCCCTAACCCTAGCCCCCAGATGTTGCGCCCGGTGCGACCGGCCCCCCCTGCACCCCCCACGCTACGCCACTGCTCTCACTTAATACAGTACTAAGCACTGCATTAATTCAGAGTGCCACGTAATAACTACCTGACACAACATTCCGCCTAAGTTCTGCAAAGTTCAAAAGCAAGCTTTTATTTATTTGATTAATCTGCACCAAACAATTGGTATACATGACACTTTCCTCAGCAAAATAGACAAGGCTCTGCTCCAATGAATTTATATTCTAAAAGAGACAGTGGGGCAAGAGAAAGGAAAAAGGTTATCTGAAGCAAACATTCAGCTCTGTGTGTGAAAGATACCTGCAACCACATCTCTCACCAGCAACCTCTTCTAGCAACCACATTATTTTCCAGAATCTTAAAGCCCTCTTGGAGCGATGGCAAGACAAATTGCCATCACTCGGACTTGACTTCAGAACAGTGTGATGTCATAGCATTATTCAGGAGCGAATCAGAGTTCAGACAATGCGGCTTGAGCTCCCCTTAAGGAACCTCTGTGTGACCCCACGCGTACACACAAAAGAGTGAGGGCAGGAGCCATTAGCTGCTCAGAGTGCAACAGGTAAGTTTCTGATTTCTGCCCACTTTGCCGCTCCCAAATTTGCCACCTGCAAATGGGGGTGGTAAAAATGAGGGGCCAGCTCAGCTCAGCCTAAACACATTTAAAAGCTTATTTCCAGTTGCAAAAGAGGATTAAGATGACAAGAACACTGAGTTAAAGAAAGAGCTGAGGAGGAACATAAGAAGTTGCTTTGATCCATCTACAGTGAATGGCAGTAGCTGTCCAAGGTCTCAGACCAAGGACATTCCAAGCTGTATCCAGAGATGTCAGGGACAGAGCCTGATATGAACCCCGGGCCTTCTGCATACACAGCAGATGTTCTGCCATTGATCTATGATCCCTTCCCTGAAGCAACCCAGGAAGCTATGTTTTACTGACCCAGACCATTGGTCTACATAGCTCATTGGTGCTGGTTTTAACCTTTAAAGCCCTATACGGCCTAGGACTTTCCTACCTACGGGACAGCCTCTCCTGGTATGTCCCACGGAGGACCTTACATCTTGGAAGTCCCAGGCCACAGAGACGTTAGGCTGGCCTCAACCAGAGCCAGGGCTTTTTCGGCTGTGGCCCCAATCTGGTGGAACGCTCTGTCACAAGAGACTAGGGCCCTGTGGGATTTGACATCTTTCCGCAGGGCCTGCAAGACAGAGCTGTTCCACCAGGCCTTTGGCCAAGGCACAGTCTGACCCCCTCCTTTGGTATTCCTCACAGAACTCTAGCCCAATGGTTGCCATTAATTTGATTTTGAATTGGTTTTAAAATGAATTGATTTTAGAATGCTGTGTTACTTTTCTTGTTAACCGCTCTGAGCCCGGCTTCGGCTGGGGAGGGCGGGATATAAATAAAATATTATTATTATTTGTTATTGCTGTTTATAGTGACTAGTGGCAGCAGGAGTTCTCCAGGATTTCAGATAAGGCCCCATCCCGACCTGCAGATGCCTTCTGTCTGCTCAGGTGCAGACCTTGGAAAAGGTGCGTTCTGAGGAGCGATGCTTGCAGCTCCTTAAGACTGTTGCTCCAGCTCCCCCACCCCCTGTCCCATTTGTTCTGTGTTTTGTGCCAGAGTGAGAGAGCAAATCCACACATCACCTCCTGTAAACACACTTGGCGGTGTTTCTGTTCAGTTAATGGTACTTCCTGTGTAAAGGTCACTGCACACGCAGCGTATCGAAGCCGTAATGGCTCAATTTAACATCCTGAGTACTGAAGTGAAACTATTCTCTCCTTCTCCGAAACGGCTCTGTCAGCTGTTTCCCCCCACTGCAAGCAGCCTGTCCTGTGGCTCAGGGATGCTGGTCCAGGGTATGTATTATGAACGGATGACAAAAACCAAAACCACGGGGCTTGCAGGTTGACAGGGAACTTGTAGGTGAACACGCCTACAAACTTTTCAACCTGAATCAAGGGTTCTCCTTATGTTAGGTATAGGGAAGCCTTTTCAGCCTGAGGACTGCATTCAGTTCCAGGTACCAATGTGCCCGTAGTGGCCGGAACCACAAGCAACAGTGAGCAGGCAAATTGAGGCAAACTTTTACCTTTGAACAGCAGACAGGTTTCCACACAGACACCTCTCTATCCTCCTCACAGGCAAGGAAAGTGCGTGCAAAGGAGGGGTGTTTGCATTGTCCAGAGGGCTTGGAGGCTGAATTTGGCCCCCAGGCCTGATGTTCCCCATTTCTGGCTTATCTCTGGAATTTTTTTGTGTGGCTTTACATCATAATATTGCCCTATGGTCCTCAGATGAAGGGCAGTGTTAGAAATTTAATAATAACAGTACTGTCCTTATTGGCAGGCCAAACGAATGCTGTGAAATGAATATATTCGGTGGCCTGGCTTTCTACTCTCAACCAGCCAACAGACAATGACCTTCTGCCTCTTGCCCTCTAGGGTTCAGCTCAAGCTCCCACTTCCAGCTTTAGCGGCTGAATTTGAGGTCTTTTGCTCTGGATTTGTCCTCTAGCCAGCCACGGCTGCTGCCTGACCTCCCGGGGAAACCCTTCTCCGGAAATCTCCCCTCCACCTGCTGCTAATTACCGCAGTGCAAACTCAAAGCAGGCCTTATCAAACCGCCGAGAAGCCTCAGTCGAAAGCAAGGTCTATTATCCCTACAATCGGAAATATCCCACGGACAAGAGAACTGCAAAGCTTCAGCATCCAGCCACTTAAGACAAGCAGTGCTCAATAAGAGGCAATACTCAAGAGTCCAAAATCCCGCTTCTTGAGAAAACTAAGGGAATGACATTTAATCCCTGGTGCGTGAGCTTCTGGTCTAATGAAGGGGAGACGGAGAACCTCCAGTGTGTCTGACGAAAGGACATTTTGTACCGCATTACGGAGAGAGAAAAACTGTGTGGTGAAGTTAACAGGCTGTGTCCTTTCGCTGCCAGTAGCAAAGGGTAATGCGGTTACACCCAAATTTCTGCCCCCAAAAGTTTGTGCAATTGGGAAAAAACGGGGGCTTCTTTTGCTTACATATTTTTCTCAGTTGTCACAGCCAGCTAGGAAAAAGTTACCTCATTCTGAGCACAGTCTGGAACGAATGCGAACGGCTATTTGAGATCTATGTCAAGTTTTGCTGGACTCCAAGTCCTATCAACTCTTTGCCAGCATGGCCAATAGTCAGGGATGATGGTAACTGTGGCCCAACAACATTCAGAGGGCCATAGGCTACCTACCCTTGTCCTACATCACATGCTATAAACCTTTAAACATGGGTGCCGTGCACTTGCTTGTCAATGACGGGAACGTGTGCTGAGTGATAATAATAAATAATAATAACAAATTTTATTTATACCCCGCCCCCCCCCAGCCAAGACCGGGCTCAGGGCGGCTAACACCAGATATAAAAACAATTGATTAAAACACAACTTAAAAATGAGATGAAAATACAACATTAAAATTCAGCCTCATTTCAGTAGAAACTCAAATCAAAAACATTTTGGGGATGAAAACGTCAAATCTTCACCAAGGCCAACTATCCAGACTGGTCCTACATGGGCGAGAAAAAAGCCGGGGAAGTCCCCAAATAGGAGTTCCATCACAGAAGGAGAAAGGAAAAAGGAAGAGGGGGAGGGGATCAAACGGATTCCAAGCCAAAGGCCAGGCAGAACAACTCTGTCTTACAGGCCCTGTGGAAAGAAATCATATCCCGCAGGGCGCTGGTCTCATGAGACAGAGAGTTCCACCAGGCTGGAGCCAGTGTTGAAAAGGCCCTGGCTCTGGTTGAGGCTAATCTGACTTTCTTAGGGCCCGGGACCTCTAGGGATTTGCTATTTATGGACCTTAAGGTCCTCCGCGGGGCATACCTGGAGAGGCGGTCCCGTAGGTACGAGGGTCCTAGGCCGTGATGTGGCTGAAGTCATGAAACAGCAGCTGACACATGGATTGCATTATCTCAGATGCTATAATTTACAGTTACAGATCTTTAGATGAATTTTCATGGAGGAGTGGGCTATTGATGGCTACTAGCCATGAAGGCTATGGTCTCCCCCTATAGATGGAAGAAGCAATGCTTCTGAATGTCATTTGCTGGAAACCGTGGGAAAGGAGAAAGCTCTTGTACTCGGCTCCTGCTTCCTGGTCCCCCACAGGTAAGAGAACAGGATGCTAGGCTAGATGGATTGGCTGCAGTGGCGTAGCGTGGGTTGTCAGCACCCGGGGCAAGGCAAGTACCGTATTTTTTGCTCTATAACACGCACCCGACCATAACACGCACATAGTTTTTAGAGGAGGAAAATCCGTAGGCATGCCACCCGTAGGCATTTCCTCCATAGCACACACAGATATTTCCCCTTACTTTCTAGGAGGAAAAAAGTGAGTGTTATGGTGCAAAAAAACGGTAATTTGCGCCCCCTAACCTGTGGATTTGCGCCCCCTAACCCGTGGATTTGTGCCCTCTAACCCTAACCCCCAGATGTTGTGCCCGGTGCGGCCGGCTCCCCCTGCACCCCCCACGCTACGCCACTGATTGGCTGGATCCAGGAAGCTCCTCTTACCTTCTTACACTTTTGGAATCCATTGTTTAGACTGTACTATGTTTACTGATTTATGACATTTTTATTGTAGGCTTCCTCAAAGGAGCAGAGTGAGGCATATACACCCCCTATTTTATCCTCACAATAATCCTAAGGATTGGGCTATGTTAAGAGAGGGAATAACTGGTCCAAGAGCACACAATAAACTTTGTGACTGGGCCTCTCCAGTCTGACATACTAAGCACTATAGTCAATTAGGAATTAAGCAAGTTTGTGATGGTGTTGTTGTCTCCCTGAAGGATCAGGTACATAATCTGGATGTGCTCTTGGATTCATATTTGTCATCTGAAAGCCACAAGGCTCTGGTGTCTACAAGTGACTATTTCCAACTCTGTCCTGGACCAAGATCGGCTTGTCATAGTTGTAGGTTCCTTTGAGTTGCCTTTGGCAAAAGGATGCAGCCATTAAACTCAATCACCACCAATATTGCAGACCATGGATACCTCCTGTATAGACTACTGTAACATGCTCTACCTTGGGCTGCCCTTGAAGACAAGCTCGCCCCTCCTATGCACAGAAGCCAATTGTACTGGCATTGAACCCCCCCCCCCATGGCAAAAGGGCAGCAATGTCCATGGCACCTGAGGGCAGAAGGCTAGCTAGGGTGCAAGGCAGATGGTGTGGCACAAACTGCTCTGTTTGCTTCCATGCCCCTCAGCACCTGCCACCTGAGGTTGATGGTTCACATTGCCTAATGGTAGAACTGGCCCTGTAATTTATATACTACAAGAAAGGAAGGAAGGAAGGAACCACTTCAAAGCAATTCACCAAAAATATGTGATCCACTGCCTTTTGATGCATAACCAGCAAGGAAAAAATGGTGAGACAGGCAAGGACATCTCATCCTGGTCAAGAACCAAATTAATACAAATATTTACTACAAACATATATAAGCTTTGTATGGCTATAGCAGTGAGAACTTCCCCAAAGAACCCTGGGAACTGTAGTTCAGTGAAGGTGTTCTAGCCAGGAGCCCCACTTTCAAGAAAACAAATAGTCATTTAGTTACATGAATATGGGTATGAAAGTATTCTGCATTTGTAGTTTCGATGCGAAACCATAGATTAACACAGTTCTAGATGTTCAGTTCTAGAATAATAATAAAAAAAACACCAGGGGGAGAGGCCAGGGAATATATTCTTCAAATCAGATGGCTTAATGGCGCAGTTTTATAGCTCAGTGGTTCTGAACAATCACAATCTGCTGTCAAAAGAACGAGTGCTAATTAGTCCCAGAAGTTAACGTTGCCACTTCTAAATGATATGATATAGAGATCTGTCTGCTCGGCATACGTACGGTGCCAACGCTACAAAAATGAAAAATCAATCAAAATCACAATATGAAAGCTACCTAAAAGTGACTAGATCCATTGTGCTTCTTTAGATCTGATTTTACATGCCGGGTTTCATCTCTCACCATCTATTTATGTATAATAAGCCTACCATGGAAACAGCCAGGAACTAAAAGTTAGGAAACTGAATTACTGTTCTGGATATCTATATCTATCTATAGCTATATTTCTCTCTCTCTCTGTGTGTATATATATATATGTATATATATATGTATGTATGTATGTATGTATGTATGTATATGTATACATGAACAGATATATGTTTGCTGTTAAAATGAAGTCCACATAGGAAAGGGTGAATCTTTCCATTTTGGTTTCTTTCAGTTTCTCTAACCCCCCCCCCCCAAATTCTTAAGCTCCATTTTCACATTTCCATACCAGTTTGCTTTTTTTTTAAAAAAAAAGTCCTTATGAAATAGTGTAAATTACTCCTAATGTACATACAATTGGGAGGCAATTTTGCCTCAGATAGCACATTTAACTGATATGAAAATGTGAAGAACATTGGTAAAAGGAGAAATTGAGGATTTGTTTATTTAGTGGATTCATATACTGACATTCTGCCAAGGCACCAAAGGTGGCTTACAATTTTAAAACATTAAAACAGGTACATTATTTAAAAAAATGAAGAGTCCTCAGCAGCCCTCAGGGAAAGGGGGAAACTAGCTTTCTAAAATAAACTATCTCCCCTCTGCTTGGTGTCTCGGGGTTCCAAACTTGGGGACAATCTCAGGCCAGGAAACCTTTGGAATATATGCACTTCTGGTGGGAACAGGCTTTTGGACTTCAAACGCCATTGAGCTCCAGCCATCAGGGATAACTTTCTGACAGTAAGAGCTGTTTGACAGTGGAACGGTCTCCCTCCAGAGGTTGTGGACTCTCCTTCCTTGAAGCTTTCTAAGCAGAGGTTGCCGTGGATGCTTTCGTTGAGATTCCTGTATTGCAGGGGGTTGAACTAGATGACCCTCCCAACTGTAGAATTCTATGATCAGAGCCAGTAGTTGGGGATGGTAAGGACTGTACAGTGGTACCTCTGGATACGAACGGGATCCGTTCCGGAGGCTCGTTTGCATCCTGAAGTAAACATAATGCATGACTGCGCATGTGCGGGTCGTGTTTCGCCGCTTCCACGCATGCGCGTGACGTCATTTTGAGCGTCTCCGCATGCTCAAGCGGCGCAACCTGGAAGCAACACACTCTGTTACTTCCGGGTCGCTGCAGAGGACAACCCGAAAATACTTAACTTGAAGCTACTGGTGCTGTGGGAGCCTAGGGCTTGCTGATCAGAAGGTCGGCGGTTCGAATCCACACGACGGGGTGAGCTCCTGTTGCTTGGTCCCTGCTCCTGCCAACCTAGCAGTTCAAAAGCATGTCAAAGTGCAAGTAAATAAATAGGTACCACTCCGGAGGGAAGGTAAACGGCGTTTCCGTGCGCTGCTCTGGTTCGTCAGAAGCAGCTTAGTCATGCTGGCCATATGACCCAGAAGCTGTATGCCGGCTCCCTGTGCCAGTAAAACGAGATGAGCGCCGCAACCGCAGAGTCGTCCACGACTGGACCTAATGGCCAGGGGTCCCTTTACCTTTATGACTGTAATTCAACAACATCTGGAGGGCTGCAGGTTCTGCACTGCTGCAAGGCATGTTCCTCATATCTGCAGTGGCCTTTCTGCCACCAAACAATACTGCCATAATGAAAACTAGCAGCCAGCTGAAGGACACACAATGCCCCAAATCCATATGCAACGTGCCTGTCTGAGTGCCAGGATGCGGCCCCTTTTCTGCCCGTCTCCAAAACAACCCACTCCATCCTCATCACAATGCCACATAAATAAGAAACAGCGGCTCCACATTTCACGAATGACTGGCAGAGATAACATCATACAAACCATTAAGCGCTGCGTTTATGGCACAGACAGTGTCAAATCTTATTGATACAGGATGACGGTTATCTGAACACCTTGAGTTCCCATGCATCTTGCCAAAAGGCAGGGTGTGTGTGTGTGGGAGGGCTAATGCGCTGTAAAATAGGATTGGGATATATTTTATCGTCTCTCCATTCGCATTACACACAGATTTGTTTCTGGCTGCTCAGATAAATCCATGCTCTCCCAGCCGCCATGAATGTGGTGAAGTGCAAGGTCTCGCACACCTGCATTCCAATGCACAGCTAGCTTGGCTGCTACCAGCAAACTTTTGACAACCAGGGAGGAGTGAATCTGCCAATTTCTGTTTCTCTCACTTTCTCATCCCGGCCTGCCTCACCCCCACCCCAAGCCGCAGTATTAAATTCAGCTTCCACATTTCCACATCTGTTTGCTTTTTTTAAAAAAGGCTTTAGTCACCCGCATTTTAGTGCCACTTTTTCCACACGCAATTTTGTACGCAGTTCTGCTTTAGACAGCCATTTCTGCAAAACAGTTTCCCTCAATAGAATACATCTCTTTTTAAATTCATAAATTTTTATTCATATTTGCACATATATACAGGAAAAACATAAACAAAAAATCCACCACATACCTTATACAAATTATATCCACTTCACAAATCATAAATAAAATACATAACTGAGTTAGTCTCAACTGAGCCTTGGACTTCCCTCCACTCCTTTGGTAAGTATCGAATAAATTATATAGTCGCGTACTTTTTAACTCTTTTTTAACTCTTTTACATAGGCCTTTCCCGCTGTTAGAGTTATTTCAACCCCACCAGTGTCACCTGAACTTTAGATTCCATATACAATAAATATTTCTTCCAATTGTCATGAAATTTCTGTTCGTCTTGGTCCCTTAATCTTCCTGATATTCTATCAAGCTCAGCATAGTTTATCATTTTAACCTGCCACTCACTCAATAGAATACATCTCTGCATGTTACTTTCACAAATATATTCGCTTTTTTATGCATGCACTTTGGTACAGCTTCTCTGGAGAACTGCATTGCAAAAATCTGGAAAAGTGTGAAATTTGTCTCTGTGTTTTGGCTGGTGCGTCGTTTCTTGAAAGCGCTGATGACGCAGGGTCTCCTTCAAATGAGAAATGGATAAGATTTGTTGGAAATGTAAAGAAAAAGAGGGTACATTCTATCATATGTGGTGGGAATGTAAGAAAGTAAAAAGCTTTTGGGAAATGATATATAATGAATTGAAGAAAATGTTTAAGTACACTTTTGTTAAGAAACCAGAAGCGTTCTTACTTGGTATTACAGGGAATGAGATAAATAAGAAAGATAGGAAGCTATTTTTATATGCAGTGACTGCAGCAAGAATGTTGATGGCTCAGAAATGGAAGCAAGAGGAGCTACCTACACTAGACGAATGGAGAATGAAGATGACTGGCTATGCAGAACTTGATAGACTGACGGGAAGGATCCAAAACCGCCGAGATCAGAGATTTATAGAAGATTGGGAAAAGTTTACAGAGTATATGCATAAATTAAGTGATAATCAAATAACGCTTGTAAGCTTTAATGAAGCTCTGTAAGAAGAAATGTCAGAATGTGAGTAAAACAAGATTTAACCTATAAAAATAATGGAAGTAAGGTTTTAGAAATGTGTAAGAAATTAAGAAGGGAAGGAGTATCAGTCAAGTTGAGGGAAGTCAAAAAGAGAATGGACATAAAAAAGATGTATGAATTGTATAAATTTTGTATTGGAAAAATTGAATAATTTTTTTTTTTTTAAAGAGAAATGGATAAGATTTCTCCCCGTCCCCATTCCCTACTCAGCACTTACATGCACCAGATTTTTTTTGTCTGGTGTGAAAGTGCTCCAGTTTCACTAGGCCCTGGAACCAGTGAGAGGCACATGCCTTTCTAGAGTGAAGCTCATATAGAATTCCAAGCTCTAATTATCGAAAGTTCTCAAACAGGGCTTCGTTCTCACTATGTTGGAAATTAGATCCTTCCCCAAACAGGCCTACTAGGGTTCTTAAGATCTAGGAAGCATGTTGTGTGGGGGGCGATGGGCAGAGCTGGGTATGCTTAGCCTAGAGGAGAGAGGAGATTAAGCGGAGACAGGATAGCAGTCTTCAAATATCTGAAGGGTGTCGTGCAGGAGCTGGTTTGTGCTCTGTTGCTCTAAGAGGCCAGAGATAGAGCTAATGGGTGGAAATGGAAAGAAAACAGATGCCAGCCAAGCATAAGGTGAAAACTTTCCAGCGATAAGAGCTATTTGGCAGTGGAACAGACTGCTTTGGGAGGTGGCGTGTTCTCCTCTGCTGGGAGCATCTAAGTAAAGGCTATATCTGCCAAGGATGCTGTGGTTGCATCCTGCATCGCAGAGAACCAACAAGAGTCTCTATGTTCCAGGTACAGTACTGGATTCACAGAAGCCACCCCAGTTTCCCAATCTCAGAAATGTCCCGCTTTTCCTTAGGACATCTCTGTTTTCATCGGAGAAAAGTTGGCGGGTATGGGAAGATGTCCCTGTTATGCAATCCCCGAGCCAAGGATATAAGTAGCTATACAGTGGTACCTCGGGTTAAGAACTTAATTTGTTCTGGAGGTCCGTTCTTAACCTGAAACTGTTCTTAACCTGAGGTACCACTTTAGCTAATGGGGCTTCCCGCTGCGCCGCGCGATTTCTGTTCTCATCCTGAAGCAAAGTTCGTAACCTGAGGTACTATTTCTGGGTTAGCGGAGTCTGTAACCTGAAGTGTCTGTAACCTGAGGTACCGCTGTACAACCTTTAGAAGACATCTGAAGGCAGCCCTGTATAGGGAAGTTTTTAAATGTTTTTAATGTTTTTATATGTGTGTTGGAAGCCGCCTAGAGTGTCTGGGTGACCTAGTCAGATGGGTGGGGTATTATTATTATTATTATTATTATTATTATTATTATTATTATTATTTAAAATGGCATCCCTTTTTTTTCATCACAGAAAAGTTGGAGGGTATAACTGCAGACCCAGCATTGACCAGAGGAGTTGGACTAGTTCAGGCATAGGCAAACTCGGCCCTCCAGATGTTTTGGGACTACAACTCCCATCACCCCTAGCTAAGAGGACCAGTGGTCAGGGATGATGGGAATTGTAGTCTCAAAACATCTGGAGGGCCGAGGTCGCCTATGCCTGGACGAGTTGATTTCACAAGTTCTTCCAACTCTTGATATTTCTCCAGTACTGCAGATGGTTTCAGGACAACTGAATGGTTTCTGAAGGTATGCAGAATTTCCTCCTCCTCCTCACATATCAATAGCTCCCAAACAAGCCTGGGACCCATCAGAGAATCCCCCCTCTCCCAAGCAATGACACTAAAGTGTTTGCATTCTTTGTTTCTTTTTTTAAATGATTGCATCCTCAGGAGAAAGGAAGGATAATGCTCTTAACAGAGATTTCACAAGCAAAGAACTCTAATTATGTTTTATGGTCCAACAGTGAACTTTAAAGTCAGGAACATCTGGCATCCCTGGTGGACAAAAAGGAGTGTGTGTGTGTGTGTGTGTGTGTGTGTGAGAGAGAGAGAGAGAGAGAGAACACAAAGTTCACCCACATTTTTAAGCGAAAACAAGTAGAAATGTCTTGTTCCTCTCTGCTCCTTCTCTCCTCCCCACCAGTATCCCAGGCCAAGGACTGAACGTTTCTCTAGCAACAATGGCACTGCTAACAAATGAAGAGGTCCAGAGAGACTGGGCCAGAGGGGAGGGCACTGAAATTCTCTCATTATCTCAGGTGTTTACGATGTCACTGCAGCAGGAGGAAAAATGGCAGAAGCTTTAACTAGAGGCCTTGGCAGGAGATAAAGGCTAGGGAAGGGCTCGACTGTTTCTGTTTGTAATTAGTAAGGGAGAGCACGCTGCAGAAATCTCTGGCTCGGCGTGGAAATAAAATGACTCACTTAAGAGAGAAAACAGAGCAAAGCTACAGAGAGAGGGGTCTCAAAGCTTTCACGGGCCTGGAATTACCAAAGCGCGGTGGAAGGTTACTTGTGAAAGGCTCCCAAGTTCAGGATCTGCAGGTGAAAGGATCTCAGACAGGCTGGAGTGGAAAGTTGGCACGACTTAGGAGTAGCAGGGATGGGAGTGGGGCAATGAAACTAGAAGGAAGCAGTGGTGTGGCAGCAAATTCAGAAGTGAGGGATCCCCTAATGGTACGGACAGCCACACCCCCTTCTAAGTTTATACAACTTTATAAGATTATAACGGTATGTAATGAATGATGCTTTGCAGGGTTAAAGAAAGAGAAAAATGGTGTAAAAAGTATAAAGACAGAGGTAATCTACATTAGATACAACAACTTAGAAAGAGTAAAAATTTCGAGGTCTTAGAACAAAGGAAGGATGTGTATATGTATGTAATGACTAGATTAGAATGATGATATGGTTTTATTTGTAGATGTGTGTTTTTTTTTTTTGTGGTTTTTTCCTCTTGTATTTTCTTTCTTTCTTGTTTGTACTGTTTTATTTTGGATTCAATGTTGTAATTTTTGTTGTAATTTTGCATTGAAAATAATAAAAATAATAAAAAATAATAATCCCTCACCATTGGCCATGTTGACTAGGGGCTGATGGGGATTGTAGTACAATGTTCAACTGGAAGACTCCACATCAGCCAACCTTACCTTAAGAGACTCTACAAAAGCATTTCTTGCTTAATTAGAACACACCTTGGTGGTCTATAGGGCTGGGCGATATCTGGTTTTCAACTTGACACATCACCAGCTAAACATCACAATATACTGATCACAATATCTGAAATAAGGCTAAAGCTATGTAGAGGCATTGATTGGTTTCATGGTTTTTCACACATTGTGATTTTTGCATAGCGCATGCATGCACACACACACACATCATGATTCAAAATATATTGCCAAGTCAAAAACTATGAAACCAATATGACGATATGGACTTGAAACCGGTTTTGCACGATATATCGCCTAGCCCTAACACACATCATGAGTCGCAATATATTGCCAGGTCCAAAACTATGAAACTGATATCATGACATGGATTTTAAACTGGTTTGGGATGATATATTGATATATCGCTCAGCCCTAGTGGGCTACAGAGTTCCAGATTCTAAAAGCCTTGTAGGGCAAAGATGACGGGAGCCAACTCAGCCTTGCCATGGGGAGGAAAAAATAGTCTGTGCATGCCAGAATACCACTTGTTATGAGCAAATAAGAAGATGGGAAGCTGCTTGCCTGCCCTGCTCAGCGCGTTCTGGTGGTGGCTGCAGTCAGGAGAAAGAGAAGGCTCCAACATAGGGACAAAAAGGACCGTTTAAGAGGTGCCATCAAAACTGTCTATTAAGGCTGACCCGCCTCAAATTGGATGACTCTTCTTCAGGGGGCAACTGACCCAGTTTCAATGCGACAGCTAGAGCAATTCTCTGCCTGCTAACGTAACCTTTCGAGGCAAAAAGCAGCTTTTGAAGCTTCCTCTTTCTTCCTTTGTTGGAAAGAGGATGTTGGATTAAACCTTGCTCTGATCCAGCGGGTGCTCCTTACCCTCTGAAAGGTGAACGAAACAACAAACGACAGAAAAAAACAGCCCCTGAATCTCGGCGGCAAAAACAGTTCCTCAGCGTGCCTAAGAATCTTGCAGAAGCATCCGTTCGGCGTTGCTTGATTGGAGAGCTGCAATTAAGGCAAACATCTCCCCAGCACCTGCACACCGGGGTGAATCAGCGATTTGAAGGAGAGGAGGATGAGGGATGTGTGTGTGTGTGTGTGTGTGTGTGTGTGGGACCAGGGAATGCTAGGACATCTGTGGGGATTCTAGAGAGCTTCTGGAGCCTAGGATGTTCTGGGCCTGAGAAAATGGCTGCCGTGGGACTGTTTAGAAACATTTCAGTCAATTGGGCAGTCAAAATATTGTCCAAGCATTTAAACCAGTGGTTCTCAACCTGTGAGTCCCCAGATGTTGCTGGACTACAACTCCCATCATCCCTGAGCTCTGGCCTTGCTAGCTAGGGGTGATGGGAGTTGTAGTCCAACAACATCTGGGGACCCACAGGTTGAGAAAGGCTGATTTAAACATTAAACTATTATGAAACAACTTAAATTCTAAACTCCTCTAAGGAGTTATTAGTTATAGACAACAATGTTACATGGAAAGAAAAGGGAAGGGCTGTGGCGTCTGGGCAGAGCAACTGTTTTGAGTGCAGAAGGTACCACATTCAACCCCGGCATCTCCAGGTAAGACTTGGGAAGTACTCCTTGTCTGAAACCTTGTGGAGGAACTGCCAGTCCATGTTGGAAATACTGAGTTATATATTCAAGGCTTCCAACAAGGTCCTTGTTCAGTTATTCATGAAAAAGAAATAATGATAAACAATCATTATAATGAGAAGAGGATAGAGGAGAATTGCATTTAAATGTGTACATAGGGAGAAAGTCTGATTCTGAGTAATTTTAAAGAGAAATACCACATTTTTCTGAATAGAACACGTCCCCATGTATAACACGACCCCTATTTTGGGAGACTCAAATTTATGAAAATGGGGGGAGATGACCCCCGTGTATAAGACGACCCCCATTTTTAAACATTATTTTAGAGTAAAAAAAAGCCTAGTCTTATACACGGAAAAGTACGGTAAATTGGAAAGTTATGTGTGTATGTGATGAACTGAAGAACGAAACAACAACAACAAAAAACAACCCCTAGAAACTGAGAGGAATTAAAATGGACAGATGTACCCATCTTTACTCAGGTGAGATTCTGCCCACCAAGGCTGCCTACTGGTTCCTCACTTGACCTGGAAGTGCTTTGCAAAGGCTTTCAGGTCAGGCGGCTCTGTCCACTCTTTCTAACTCCTGAGCTTGTGCCATGGGAAGTTGTGTGTACTGTTGTGGGTAGATCGCCGGTGGGGAGGGAGAAATGGTGGTCAGGGCTTTGCCTCTTACCGGTTTTTAGATGTATGAATTGACCTGTCCCGTCCCCCCCCCCAAAAAAAGTGCAGCACGGCGGTTTAATGACTTCGCCTGCCCCCGTTCCCAGCCATCATGAACACAACACTGTACATCACTGGGTTAGCGAAAGACCAGGAACCGCAAATCAATTTGATCGTACTCCATTGGATTTTGGCATGCTCCTTTCTTCGATTACAAAGCACTTAGGCTGTGTAGCCAGCGACGTTTCTGGGCTGCTCTGACCCCAGACAACTCAAGGTCTTGGGAACTGAATTCCCGCACTGAGGAACTAATCATTGCAACCACATTGTCCCTGTTTCTGAAAGCGGCATGGCAGAAGGCTCAGGGGTTATGAATGAGGCTAAAAAGCACTCGCAAGTGCCACAAGAACCAACTTCATTTCAATATTTTATGGCATATTTTTTTTAACGGTGCCTTGAGGACACCACTTTTTATTTTATTTTAGGATGCTCCCCTTTTCCTTTTGCATTACAGGGCAATTTTGTATGCTGTTGTGCAGGTCGGCACCACTTGACTTTGCTCTGTAGCTTCCTAGGCTAAAACCAGAGCTGTTAATGAGTCATGCTGTCATGCAAATAAAGCAACCCCCTCAGGGCGCTATATAAATTTACAGCGTTGTTAAAGAATGTGATTATTTTCTGAAGCACCAAAGGCTTGAACAGGCAGCACGCTAGCCGTTCAATAGTAGCTAGTGGTCAAATCTCTTGAGTAGCAGCATAAATTAATTCGCAAACTCGTTAATGTTCAAACTGGGAAGGATTTCTGCAATTTCCACTTACTGTACTGATTGTCAAATGTTTAGCTTGATTCCAAATAGCCTTCACTCAGGCTGGATCCAAAACATCCACATCCACTTTTTTTTAAAAAAGGGGGGGCAGTTAGCCTACACAGCTGAACAACTCCCACCCCAGATGAACTTTCTCCAATCTGTGGTAGACTGATTACTGGAAGAGACATGGGCAATTGTTCCGCTCGTCTGGTGGGTCAAATTCTAGGGTCAAAGAACCATAGAGTTGGAAGGGATCTGAAGCTTCATTTAGTTCTAGTCCAACTCCTTGCAATGCAGAAATCCCAGCTAAAGAATCTCTGACAGCTGTCCACCTAACCTCCGTCCACCACCTTCAGAGATAGTCCGTTCAGCTATCAAACAGCTCTTGCCATCAGAAAATTCTTCCCAACATTAAGTTGGAATATCCTTTCTTGTAATTTGAATCCATTGGTTCGAGTCCTATCCTCTGGAGCAGCAGAAAACAAGCTTGCTCCATCTTCCATGGGAGAAAGGCGTTCCCCAGATGTGGAGAACTTTGGGTGCAGAGTTCAAACATGGCCCTCTAAGCCTTGCTATTTGGCCCTCAGGACTCTCCCCGGGCCTCAACCCTCTGCAGCCATGTCACCTATTAGTCCTGCTTTTCTCCCTGAAATTCTGGTAATGACTCTTCCTTGCCTGGATGGAGTATAGAGAATTTAAATTCCTTGTACTGCCCATTTTTGCGCCTCTATCTCCTCCCTTGAGAGGCTGCCCAGAAGGGAATGTGGCTCTCGGGCTAGAAAACCTTCCCCAGCCCTGTTGCAAAAGAGAAAAGTGTCCATAGCATATGTGTCGCTTCGTAAGAACGAGAAAGACTAAATTCCATTTTGCTATGCAGAAGACTAGCCAGGACATGAATAGCGCAAGTCGACGAGGGCTCTCATCCCACATTCCTCCAGGGATGAGTTGTCATTCCTCTTTCATGTCCATTCAATCCCTGGCCTTTTTAGTGAGACAAGGATACCGGCAAGTGCCAACAGCTCTTGCAAAAAATATGGACTCATTCTCACTATGAGCTGGACTGAGGCCACTATCTCATCTCGCGTGCACCAACAAGCTTTTGCACAGCTGTCGAGGAGCAAAAGCCTACCCAAGTTGTTGTTATTGTTGTTGTTGTCAATCCACGGTAAGTACACTTTGCGATTTCTGCAGAACCCAAATCTATCCGAGCCAAAGTTAAGAGCACAAAATGATGACTGTTCTATAGAACAACTATGAAAACCAGGCCAGCATTCAGAGTGAAAGCAACAGACATAGGTGCAACTATAAAAACTTAAACCTGTGCCAAGAGCAAGTATTTTAGCAGCACAACTGTGCTGGAATGTCCACACGTTCTTTGCAAGAGGATAAGAGCATCTCTGAGTGCTCACTGGAAGGAGAGATCCTGAAGCTGAGGCTCCGATACTTTGGCCACCTCATGAGAAGAGAAGACTCCCTGGAAAAGACCCTGATGTTGGGAAAGATGGAGGGCACAAGGAGAAGGGGACGACAGAAGACGAGATAGTTGGACAGTGTTCTCAAAGCTACCAGCATGAGTTTGACCAAACTGCGGGAGGCAGTGGAAGACAGGAGTGCCTGGCGTGCTCTGGTCCATGGGGTCACGAAGAGTAGGACACGACTAAATGGCTAAACAACAACAAGAGCATCTCTGCTGCATTGGATCAAGGACACACCTTGTTCCGAATCCTGCTTCTTTCAGGAGCCTCCTGGATATGAAAGTAATATTCCTTTCTCATTGTTTGTCCCATGGCCACCGGTATTTAGGATTACAGTTCTGCCACTGAGCTGGCATTTAGCTGAGTAGTGGCTAACAGCCACAGTAGCACAGATGCTACTTGCAGGTGGATCCAATTCTATCATAATCTGGAATTGAACACGCTCAGTCAGTGGCCCTGATCCACACATCCAAAGTAGGGAATGTAAGAAGGCATCACTTTCCATTCAGCTCTCTACTCGTGCTATGCAGAACCGTTTCCGTTCTGCTGCAGTTCTCCTTCTGCCCAAAACTGTTGTCTCACTGCCATGAAATTACGCAACTTACATAATTAATCGTGCAAGTTATGCTGCCACTATGTTATCCCACTCCACTCATTATAATGAAAAAAACGAACCCACAACGGAAATGGGGGGGGGGGAGATGTGATCAATTGTGTATCATTTGCGGACTGCAAGCAACAACAACAGTGAATACCGATTGTATTTGCTGGATTGATTTCCATCCCGGACATGCGATAGATAAGCAAACATCGGCATTTTCCATTGGAATTCTCTGATATCCCTAGTGTGAAGCTGAGCTGTCACCGGTCCCAGCTCATGAACACAACGAGCAGAGACAAATGAGACGCCAGAATTGGAACAGCATGATCAGCCCTGATCAGCATTCATGTGACCAGCATGCTCTGATCTAGCGGCAATGATACTTCATCTGCTTTCGTTTTTCCTGGCAGCTACTCCCAAATCTCTGGTTCGGAGCTAAAAGTGTCAGAGCGGAAGATCTTCCATTGCGGTTGCACCCTGATGGATGGAGTCACAGGGTGTTACAGTTAATAAAGAACAGCTCAGGATTAGCAGTGCCCCATAGAGTGGCCAGCCATTTTCAACACAGTACCTTCTTCCTGAGTTTCAGACTGAGCAGGGCATGGGAGGATAGGGGTATCTGGGTAAAAAGGAAATTTCTGATAATAACTACAGTGGTACCTTGGTTTACGAACTTAATCCGTTCCGGAAGTCCATTCTTAAACCAAAGCTTTCTAAAACCAAGGCATGCTTTCCCATAGCAGCGGGGGACTCAATTTACAAATGGAATGCACTCAACAGGAAGCGAGACATGTTCTGCTTCCAAGGCAAAGTTCACAAACCAAAACACCTACTTCCGGTTTTGCAGCGTTCTCAATCCAAGTTGTTCGTAAACTAAGCTGTTCTTAAACCAAGGTACCACTGTACTAAGAGCACGTTGTTCCTTAGCTTCTAAAAATTAAAATGTTTATGGAAGACAATCTTACTCAGCTACGAGTGATCGCCAAGGAAGAAGAAGAAGAAGAAGAAGAAGAAGAAGAAGAAGAAGAATTAAAAGTGGTTGAATTGTGAGTTTCTGTTTTCATAAATAGCACTGTTTGTGATGTCAGCTCAACTTTCTAACAGCACAGTTGACTGCTCCAAGGAGTAAACCTTCAATATTTTCAATGAGACCTACTTCTATGTAAATGGGTGTAGGAATGCAGCTCAGGATAGGACTGGGTTATTATTTTAAGTGGGCATCACTTAAGATTGCTACATGCCACCTCCAAGCTCAGATGGGGTGGTCAGCTCTTCAGAGCTCCACAAGGCTGGGGGGATGGGGGCTTTAGATCTGGATATTCTGAACTGAGAAATGGTTGGATAAAATGGCCTAAAATGTCCATTCCGACTCATTGACTCTATAATTATTATCTCTTCCCCCATCCAACTCTCATGTTTAATTTTCTTCGATCTCTTGCTGCTCCTGCTATTATAGTAGGTAACGTCTAAATTCAGGTAAGAATTAACCACAATGACTGTTTAATACATCATTCAAAGGGTTATAGGAAAACAGTGAAATAATGCTATTGCTGGACCGTCATTCGGCACTCTTAAAATACAAATTATGCTGGATTATAGCATTTTAAAAGGATTTCATCATAACCATTTGCTCAGTTCCAAATCTATTTTCTGCAAATTACTGCATAACAAAGGAACGAGAAGTGTATTGGGAAAAGATGTGTATGCATTCAAAATTCACTGTAATGCAAGACACATATCATTACCCTTACAATAGGCATATAGTTAGGTTCATCTGTTTATTCGCTGTACGGCAAGTGTAGAGATATAGGTAGTTGGAAGCAAAATCCTTCTTCCTTTCTTTCCTAATTGTGAATTTTTGAGGCAGCTTACAACATTATTTGAAAAAAATCTTTAGGGCAATGTGATGCTGTGAAGATGGTTTAGATCCTATGAAAGTCATTGGGTCGCTTAGGCAGGGTTGTTGTAAGTCTACAACATGCGGGTGGGGGGTGGGAACCCCATATTCATTCATTCATTCATTCATTCATTCATTCCCATATGCACTCCCCTGAGCTTCTTGAAGGAAGGCTGGAATAAATATGAGTAAATAAGTCATAAAATCATATCTTCTGATAGGCTAGAAAGCAGCTCCTAACATAAGGGAAAACACAACATTCTTTATCTGCTTGCTTTACACCTTGTTTAAAGATAACAGTTTTAAGTCAAAATACAGTCATACCTCAGGCTGAATGTGCTTCAGGTTGAGCGCTTTCGGGTTGCACTCTACGGCAGCCCGAAAGTAACGGAGCAGCCCAAAAATGACGTTGTGCGCATGCGCGGAAGCGGCAAAACACGACCCGAGCACGTGCAGATGCGCCATCGGATCTTATGTTCCATTCAGGATGTGAACGGGGCTCCAGAACGGATCCCGTTCGCATCCCGAGGTACCACTGTATGCAAAACAGAGGAATCATCATCTTCTGCCAATCAGTTTCATTGGGCAATCCAAATAAGACCCGCCAAAGACATTTTGCTTCCTGAAGAACTTCTGGGGAATTATATATAATGAGATGAAAAAGATGTTGAAATATACATTCTTAAAAAAACCAGAAGCAGTTTTACTTGGCATTATAGGCCAAGACATTAATAGACAAGATGTCAAACTGTTCTTATATGCAACAACAGTGGCAAGAGTATTGTTAGCCCAGAAATGGAAGCAAGAAGAAATTCTGATGAAAGAAGAGTGGCAGATGAAATTAATGGACTATGCAGAATTGGACAAAATGACAGGAAGGATTCGATACCTGCGGGACCAGAGATTTACAGAAGATTGGAAGAGGTATATGAATTATTTGAAGAGCAACTGTAATCAACAAATTACGCTAGTAGGACTACAAGAAGTTTTGTAAGGAGAGATATACAAAGTGTTACAAAGTAGAAAAAGATAGAGATATTGGTTATGAGTTTGAAATGTAATAGGGAAAATAAGAAATGCATACTAAGAGATTAGATTGGAAACTTTTCAGACAGGACTGATGGAAGTAAAAAAAAATTGAATAAGATGTAAAAGTAGAAGAAGAGTTTGGATTTGATATCCCGCTTTATCACTACCCGAAGGAGTCTCAAAGCGGCTAACATTCTCCTTTCCCTTCCTCCCCCACAACAAACACTCTGTGAGGTGAGTGGGGCTGAGAGACTTCAGAGAAGTGTGACTAGCCCAAGGTCACCCAGCAGCTGCATGTGGAGGAGCGGGGAAGCGAACCTGGTTCACCAGATTACGAGTCCACCACTCTTAACCACTACACCACACAAACATACAAGTATGTTTAATTACTGTTGAAAATGACATGTTAAAAAACTAATAGAAATTTATATACATAGGAGTCTTTGGCATATATAACAAGTGTTGGCTAGATGGAATATATGAAGCCCATTGGCTTCATATAAAATCATAGCTTCTACTTTTTCTACAAACTCCTCAATTTGGTTAATAAAGGGAGGGGACCCAATCCAAGAGCACTTTGCTTAGAGCTGCTCCTGGTTTCGGTTGCCCTCCTCTGTGCCTTTCCCAGCATTGGGATCCCTAATGTTTGTTATTTTACAGCTGTCGGTCTCCATTTCAAATGATGACAATATCACAATTAAGCAAAACGCCGAGGCTGCATGAGGGAAATTCAGATTTAATACACACAAATGAATTAAACTAGACGTAAGCCGGTTATGAAACAGTGACAGAGAGCTGGGAGGGGAAGGGAGGCGGCGAGAGAAGTAAAGAGTGAACTTAACCATTATTAAAATGACAAACCTCGGGATTGCTGACTGTAAACAATTTTTGCCACCCAATTAAACAGCCCATTAAGTATTTCTTTTCCCCTCTGAAAGAGACGTTTGGCGCCGGCCAATCGGAAAACTGTTGACTTTGCAATGGTTAAGGCTCCGGGTAAATGGAGTTTATTTCAAAAACCTGCATTTCTCTTATATAATTCATTACAACGGCAGCATCAAGCCCCTCTGTGTAATTCTGGAAAAATCAGAAACACGCCAGTGATCACCTACCAAAGCGAGTGAGCTACATGCTTCCTCCTTGGTGGAACTTATAAATATACAGCGTCACCAGAGAGCTAAAATGGAATGAGGCGCAGAACATTTCCCGCTAAATATTTTTGTTTGGTTACTTACAAATAAGCCCTGATGGATTGGAAAGGGGGGGTATGCTTTCACTGGAAGATATGTTTCAGAGGAAGAAAACCTTTGATAACATGCAAAGCATTTTACATTTGATTTTTTTCTAAGTGTGGGGAAACTCACAAAAATTACAAATGAATGGCCCTGGAAAGCAACTGGCAGGAACAGCTAAGGAGGCACCATCTCATCAGTGGAGATTCAAGCTTTCTCCATATTCTTTCCTTTGGGAAGTTGCTGTTGCTCTGTGGCGGAGTGCGTGCAGAGGGACCCAGGTTCGAATCTTGCAACATCTAGACATGGTTTGGAAAAATCTCCCTCTGAAACCCCGGGCAGCCTCTACCAGT
This sequence comes from Podarcis vaucheri, assembly GCF_965113315.1. Classification (NCBI taxonomy): domain Eukaryota; kingdom Metazoa; phylum Chordata; class Lepidosauria; order Squamata; family Lacertidae; genus Podarcis; species Podarcis vaucheri. The sequence goes on from NC_138748.1 coordinate 64,078,547, forward strand.
AAGTGTAGACCACAGGAAGCCAATGCTGTGACCTTCCAGGTGTTGGAGACCACACCCCCCATCTGCTCAAGGCAATACAACCCAATGGGAGCTATAATCTGCAGCTTCTTCAATTGTAGCCCACAACATCTGGTGGACACCAATTGGCTGTACCTGGTCTGGACAAGAAAGATAGACAGACCAAAAGTTTGACTTGATATATGGCAGCATTCTATGTTCATCTTTAACAACGTCCTCACATCAGGCTGTCCAGGATTTCAGATAGGAGACCTTCCCAATCCTACCTGGACATGCTGGCAATTAAACCTAAGACCTTCTGCATGCAGACTGCACACTTCGCCTCTAAGATGCAGATCCTCCTCTAATACCATAACCTCCAACTTTTCTCCAATGAAAATAGGAACGTCTGATTCAATAAATAATAATAATATTAACAACAACAACAACAACAACAACAACAACAATTTATACCCCATCCATCTGGCTAGGTTGCCCCAGCCATTCTGGGTGGCTTCCATATAAAAACATAATAAAACACTAGACATTTTTTAAAAAATCCCTATGCAGGGCTGCCTTCAGATGTCGTCTGAAGGTTGTACAGTGGTGCCCCGCAAGACGAATGCCTCGCAAGACGAAAAACTCGCTAGATGAAAGGGTTTTGCGGTTTTTGAGCTGCTTCGCAAGACAAATTTCCCTATGGGCTTGCTTCGCAAGACGAAAATGTCTTGCGTTTTTTGCAAGTTTGTTTCCTTTTTCTTAACACCGTTAATACAGTTGCGACTTGACTTCGAGGAGCAACTCATAGAACGCGGTGTGGTAGCCTTTTTTTGAGGTTTTTGGTGATTTTTGAAGCTTTTCCAAAACTTTTCCGACACAGTGCTTCGCAAGACGAAAAATTCGCTAGATGAAAAAACTCGCGGAATGAATTTATTTCGTCTTGCGAGGCACCACTGTATAGGTGCTTATTTCCTTGCCTTGAGGGTAGTACAATTCCATACCCTCCAACATTTATCCAATGAAAATAGGGACACACTATTCCATAAAAAAAGGAATTTTATTATTTATACCCCACCCAACTGACTGGGTTGTCCTAGCCATTCTGGGTGGTTTCCAACATACACCGTACAAAAACTTAATAAAACACTAAACATTTTTAAAAAACCTTTCCCCATACAGATGTCTTCCGAAGGTTGTATAGTTACTTATTTCCTTAGCTCAGGGGTCGCATAACTCCATACCCTCCAACACTTCTCTGGTGGAAATAAGGATGTCCTAAGGAAAAGCGGGACATTCTGGGATCAGATCAGAAACCAGGACGGCTTCTGCAAATTTGTGCCTGTGTCTGGGAAACAGGGACACTTGGAGGGTCTGTAATATACATACAAGGTGACAGTGATTTCCAGATATAGGATCTGCCACTGCATTCCACTGGATCTTTAAACAGGGATACAGTGGTGCCCCGCAAGACGAATGCCTCACAAGACGAAAAACTCGCTAGACGAAAGGGTTTTTCCGTTTTTGCGTTGCTTCACTAGACGAATTTCCCTATGGGCTTGCTTCGCAAGACGAAAACGTCTTGCACTTTTTAAAAAAAGCTGCTTGAAGAGGCGCAGTTGCGACGGACCGTGCTTTGCAAGACGAAAAATATTGCAAGACGAAAAGACTCGTGGAACGAATTCTTTTCGTCTTGCGAGGCACCACTGTATTGGTGGTAGTACCATATGCAGTACGTTCTTCATTGTCATTGAACACCGTTTACGGTTTCTGCTTGCAACATGCGTGGGTTTTTTTGTGTGCATCTCTCTCTCTCTCTTTGATGCACTGTATTAAAAATGTATTTGCTTATGTAGATTGGACTTGCCCCACTGTTTGAATTAGCAGCGTAACCCTATCGGTGCAGGCCCAGCCCGATGTATTTAATGTCAACACAAGCAGCGCTGCTGAAGAAGGGGAAATATTGCTCTGCTTGTTGGCCATGGAATAAATTTGCCCAACAGAATCAGCGTGGCTCTGGAGTCTAAATTAACACAAGCAACTGGGTTATCAGCCGTCTTTAGGCTGCCACTCGGCACTTCTAAGAGAAACACTCCGAAAGTGGAAGCGTTACATCTGGCTACAGCTGCATATTACATGGTCCATTGAGACTCGGATGCTGATGGCTGAACTGAATAACAAACAGCTGGGCAGAGATGCAAAGATCAGGAAATCACAAGGAAATGCTTGTGTGGTATCTCAGCAGCCTCCAAACACAATAAATGGTGTATCAGGAGCCATTAGCGTTTCAGAACATAACCCGAGGAGCTGAGTTCAGCTTCTCTGCCAACGAAACCAGCCGTGTTACAAGACGTAGCCCCACCAGCATGAATAAAACAGTCTTTGTGAGGGTGTAGGTGCAGTGCACAGCAATGCAGGCAAAGTCAGTGTGTTTGTGTGTTTATTGTTGTGTGTGTGTATATGCATCATCTATTTGGATATGCCGGTTTAAACACAAAACTATCAGGCAGAGAGCATGACAGCACATAGGAAACTTATACCAGGTTAGAGTATTTGTCCATCTAGCTCAATATTGTCTGAGTAGCAGTAGCAAAGTCATGTCTCTACCTTTATGGGCTATTACCTGATTTGAACGTGGGACCAGGTATCTGGTTGGTCACTGTGAGAACAGGAAGCTGGAACTCTTGTAGAGGAGGGCAGCCAAGATGATATAAGGTCTGGAAACCAAGCCTTATGAGGAACGGTTGAGGGAGTTGGGTATGCTTAGCCTGGAGAAGAGGAAACTGAGGGGGGATATGATAACCAGCTTCAAATATCTAAAGGGCTGTCACATGGAAGAAGGAGCAAGCTTACTTTCATCTGTTCCTGTAGCTAGGATTCAAACCATTGAATTCAATTAACATGAAAAGAGATTCTGACTAAATTTCAGGAAGAACTTTCTGACGGTAAGAGCTGTTTAACAGTTGAACAGACTCCCTCAGGAGGTTGTGGACTCTCCTTCCTTGAAGGTTCTTAAGCAGAGGTTGGATGGCCACCTGGCATGGATGGTTTAGAAGAAGAAGAAGAAGGAGGAGGAGGAGGAGGAGGAAGAGGAGGAGTTTGGATTTGATATCTCGCTTTATCACTACCCAAAGGAGTCCCAAAGCGGCTAACATTCTCCTTTCCCTTCCTCCCCCACAACAAACACTCTGTGAGGTGAGTGAGGCTGAGAGACTTTAGAGAAGTGTGACTGGCCCAGGTCACCAGCAGCTGCATGTGGAGGAGCGGGGAATCGAACCCGGTTCACCAGATTACGAGTCTATCGCTCTTAACCACTACACCACACTGGCTCCTGCATTGCAGGGGGTTGGAGTAGATGATCATTGGGGTCCCTTTCAACTCTATGATTCTATAACCAGATGGTCCATTGGCTTGATCCAGCAGGCTCTCCTTATGTTCTCATGTTCTTAGTCCTTTCCAATGTCTGTGTGGGAGGGAGATTATTGGGAGGGGGGTATTCTTCAATGTTGCAAACCACCCTGAACCGAAATGTGATGATGAGAGGTGTATTTTTATTTTGTGCTTTCAACAGTAACGTTATTGCCAACCCACCCTCCTCCCAGAAGTACAGAGATAGCGCTAAAGAATAGTACATTAGAATAAAGACTTTAAAGCGATGCCGTACAGCGAGAATATATCAAACAAATGTATTGTTCCACAGTGCCCCATGAGAAGCTGGTGGACCGAAGGCATGTTCAATAGATTGTGCATATTCAATAAAATTAGGAACTGTTTTATAGAAAGTTGTATTTCTTTTTCTAGCATGCTGTTCTTTTTCAGATGCTGTTAGCATACCCATAAGAATTATGTCCCATAATTAAGCCATTTCCCCCAAAAGGCCTGCATAAGGAGTTCTCCAGTATTTGGCTACAAGAAGTTGAGAAGCCATTAACAGGTGAACAATAATATCTTTATTGGAGAAATCTGGAGAGACAGATTGTTTGGTGATTTGGCTTACCGGCTGAAAGACTTTGGGTCCGGCAGGAGAGAACCTTTGGATGGGAGTAATATAAACAGTTTATACAATGAAATGGCTCCTGACCTTTAACTAGGATTCAGAGGAACAACAGCAGAGGGTTTCCTGCAAGTCCCTACAGCGGCTAAGAGTCTTATATTGCAAGGCTGGTGTCAAGGAGCTGTCAAGGAGCCAGGGTATCCACAAGGCAGGCACACACACAGAAGGCATGGAATGCAATGTGCGTGGTCCATCTTAACTCAGTGGAAGCATTGCTGAAACTAACTTCAAGGAAGGTACGCCCTTCCCTCTCTAGCCTCTCACTCCGGATCCCTCCCAAGCAGACGGAGGCTGCGTCAAGGTTGTGAGCTGGGCCTGGCTGGTGAGTTGCTCAGCAGTGTGAAGGGCCCTCCTCAACTGGGGGGCCGGAAGGAGAGTCAGCAGGACTGAGACTGTCTGTGAGGATGCTATGACTCTCAGCTTCCCCTGACCCCTCGGCCTTGATCGCTCAAGTCTTATGCTTCTATTGGCTCCCAGCTCATCCCTTTTGCTGACTGCTCCTCAATGCCCCACCACCAGGCTCCAGGCTCTAAGGCAGTGGTTCTCAACCTGTTCTCCACAGGTTGAGAACCGCTGCTCTAAGGTGTCATCTTCAGAGGCTTCCCTGGGGGGCTCTTGAGAGGCAGGCTTCAATTACTCTTCTTCTGCCACCTAATCTGAGCCCTCCCTGGGCTAGCGGCTCCCAGCTCTCCTCCTCATTCAACCAGGCCCTGATAGCTGTAAGGGCAAATATCCGCTAACCTCTACTCAGTGGTCCGCCCTCTCTACATCTGAACACATAGCAGTGGTGGCCAGTGCTCATTGGGGCCAGTAGGACAGAAAGCAGGGAGCCCAAACAATCATTGGAGCCAGAGGCAATGGCAAGCATACCTTCCAACATTGCACTGACGAAATTTGGGATGGGCTCCCATGACTCACAAGGGAGCACAGAACTGATAGACGCAGGTCTTTCACACTCTTGAACAGCACAGCACCATTAGAAGTACGCAGGGAGGGATTGTGTGTGCTCCCCTCTGATATTCTGTGCATTGATCACACAGGATTCCTGGAGAAGACTACAACTGCATTCCGCCAAATACACTGACAACTCCACTTCAGACCTTATTGCTCAGTGGGAAAAAGGTTGCAGTGGAGCATGCAAGAGTGGTGCGCATGGTCCCACAGCCTCTCCAAGGACACATTTGCCAATGCCTTAATAGCACTAATGTTGCATCTACATCATCCCGACTTTAGCCTTTTCAGGGGATCATAGCCTGAGCCTTGCCGAAAAATTCACACCCCAATGCATTTGTGCCTTGAGAATTCAGGTGCCTTAATGAAGCCAACACACTTTTGGCTTTATCTAATTCCCTGCCTTGTTTCCCCCCCCCAGCTGTTCTGACAACATACGGTTCATCTGGAGGGGACTCAAGAATGTGGTTAACATCTACACTTAATGCAACTTATTTTGTACTTGTATTGAAAGAGATGTAAAGAAAGCTCAATCAGCTTGTTTGCGAAATGCACAAAGGAATGCAGCAGTCACAGGTTTCAATCAGAAGGCTGACTTGAATGAATGACCTTTAATGGCAGCCAAGCATGAAGTGCTGCTTTTCTGGCTTGTTCCATTCTAGAGAATTATGACAAGCAATTCTGGAAACATTTACTAGGGATGAAGGGTTCTCCTCCATTTCACTCCATTCTTATTCCATAGGGTTCCAGCTCCGTCATTGTTCCAACATTCTGATATCTCTTGGATTCCACGCCATTTGAATTGTGGATTTTGGAAATGTCAGTGATGGATTTTGCAACAGCTACTATTTGCCCTCTGGTGGAAAATGGGGAAGCAGATATAAAACAACAGCACAATTCCAAACGTTTAAAGTAGGAAAAACACACACACCCTTAAAATAGTTTTGCAACTGTGCAAATAAACAATAAAAATGTTGAAGAGGAATTTGAGTATCTTGATAGGGGAGAAGAATTTATCTTCTTTCAATTTTCGTCTAGTGCGGACTTGATTGGAAACTTAAAATCTGGGGTGGAATGCATCAGATAGAATTTACGTAAGCCTCTCCATCCTTTACTTAAACACATGACGGTCCCCTTTGAAGCCACATACTTGCTCGTGTAGCGCCAATCTATCTGCTAAAGCAACCACATCGAAGACACAAGAAAATGCATCCCCATAGCAGAGACTCCACTTTTGAGATTTAATACACAGATACCAAATTTAAATGTTCAGAGAGTGTATTGGAAGGGTGCTCTACGGAAATGCCTGTAGCAGCTGTCAAAACATAACAGCTTCTACAGTCACCTGGAGGCTTCAGACAGCATGTGAACCAGACTCCTGTGTGAACCAACCCTAGTTCACATGGTGTCTCTTCACACCAGCATCATCCACTTTTAGGAGTGCTCAGTGGCGGTGTGAAGAGATGCCATACAGCTTGGAAAACCACACGTGAAACATCTCTGTATATATTTGACCTCTTCAGCTGCTTCTTGGTGACTTTCATACAGCTGGTGTAATGACTTGACCTTCAAATGGCCATCTGAGAAGCAACAAGTACTTACCCTTGCTAGGTTGCATGTGTCTTCCTTAAAAGGAATTTGCCAGATAAAAGTCCTCTCACATGTAGCATTCCCATGCCAGTAACCTATGGCTGAGAAGGAAGCTGCCCTGATGTGCCAACACAGCACATTGAAGAACTGCCACATGAGTGGCACTTGTGAGAACCCAGACTACATGGAGCCCTGCATGAGTAAGCTCTTTGTGCCCCTGGAATGTTGCATAAATCGCCCTCAATTTTCCAAATTTATTCTAAGGCCAGCATATCCTACTACCCAAGTTGTCAGGCTTATTATCAAGGAGAGGAAAACTGCTATGCTGCTGTACAAGAGGTGAATCTGCAGTTATTTGCACCAGCGCTGGATACTCAGAAAGAAATGTGAAATTGGCTTTGCTATAGCAATCGGCTGCAATCCTGCGTGCATTCAGGCTGCTTCAATCCCACTGAAGTTGTTGTTAAACACCACTACAATGGCCACCACTGCCATCTAGCTAGACCTATTAGCGTACACTATGCTTTCTGGTGTAACAGATGCAGAAGCCAAGTCTTTGCCTCAAGGAACTTACATTTTAAAGTCAGAAGTTGCGGGGGTGAGTATGATCAGTAACACTTGTTCAATCTTCTAGTATGGCAGCACCTACACGTTGTCACTCCCTTCCTATTGACACAAGACAGGTGAGTTTCCTGTACTCTTTTCAGCCCTTGCATAAAACCCTTTTCGTTTGGGCAAGTCTAGCTAGACGTGTAAAAGCTGCCATGTGTTTTAATCTCCTTTTGCTTATTGTTGATTTTCTGTAAACCTCTTAGAGGTTTTATTACAATCAAGAGGTATATAGAGTTTGTGAAATAAATCAAACCCCAAACCATCAGTTTGAACAACGCCTTGCCATTGTTAGTACTGTGCTATCAACACTCTCTTTAGCACTTTGCAATATTTGATTCGGGATATATTTTCTGCCCCGAACAGGTGACCAGGCCTGGCTTTGTATAGCTGAGAGCCTTATACATTCTTATCCTTTGAAGCCCCCCCTTTTTTTAATGAGGACGGAAAGGATATACATTCCATTCTTTTAGGAGCAATTTTGTGCAACAAAGGGCTGCAATTTTCGGTCTCTTGAAAATGTAATTATAGATAATGTTTGCATCAGTAGCACGAACACAATGAACATGCAGGGCATGAAAACTCCACTCCAACCACATCCTCTTAGGCTACGAAGCTTGCCTTCTGCCAAGAGCAACAGCTCTTCAAAAAGTTAATATTTGGCATATGACGGCAGCATAGCATGTTTAGATACCAACCTATGCATCCATTTCTCCTTTCCCTTTCCCTTTTGCGTGTTCAGACCCAGAAACCTCCCCCCTAAATAAATTCATACAACTCAAATTTTGGTTTGGTTTTTGGCAGAATTTAGGCCACAACTTTATTGATTGCAGAATGTAACTGGTTGCATAGGCTCTGGTTCGACTAGCTCCCTGCCATGCAAGTAGCGCTGACCCAGGGTTCCAGCATAGGTCAGCCGAGGGTGAACACCTGGATAAGCAGAAAGCCAGGAACAGGCTAACTCTGCCACCCAAATGTCTCCCTGGACTCAGGCACGGGCACAACCCCCTCTCAGGGGTTGACCAAACCATCGAGTCCCTGGATTCCTTTAACGGAATACCTTTCACATAAGGATGGTGAGAGCGTTCCCCCACCCAAATGTCCCCCTGAACCAGTGCCTATCTGCAACCTTACAAGTTATGAGGATTTGCTATGCGGCAGGCAAAACCCAAATGGCAACAGCCTATCAGCCAAGTGGGGAAAATTCCTGCCGTGCCCCTGTCCCAATGATACACAGCATAGCAAGGTCAAGCACAACAAGCCCTAAAAGTAGGGAGAGGTGGGTGGGTGTTCCGGATGCACGCACCAAAAGAGGAAGCTCTGGGTCATGTGCATGGGCATAAATAGGTTCCTCGAACCCTTTGGACTGCGTCCCATTGGCCAGATTGCACCTAGCTTCGAGAGACCTATCATTTGGGTGTTGTGGCTGACCAATCGTACCCACCCACAACACAGGGTGCCGGTTTTCCAGGTCTTGCCGCAATACATGCCCTCTTTAAGGGAGGACCCGATTTACCATCATCCTATCTGCTGCATCAACACTTCTAAACCCACAGACAATGAAATCAACACACTTCCAGGGATGGATTTTAACTTATAGGCAACTCTTGGCGGCATACATAAAAGGCTGAATCCAGATTTATAGCACAATCCTGCAGTCTACTCAGAAATAAGTCCTATTGAGTTCAATAAGTGGCCTTAGTCTCAGGTATGTGGTTTTACAGAGGAGACTCTACCAGACCTACCTGGACAATTGCAGATGGGACCTTCTGCTTGCAAAGTACTTTCTCTGCCATTGATCTAAATCCCTTCCTCACCAATCAATTTACGAGCAAAGAACCCTTTCGCTAATGAGAAACGAAGCTGCATTAAAAATTATCAAAGGGGAGAGACAAATTGCTGGGAATTTTTGTAGGTAGGATCCAGGGTTTTTGTTGGAGCTTACCTTCTTCTCAAGATGGCTGAGGGTTTTTGAGACTGTCCTTTCCCACTTTTCTCAAATCATCTCTCTGCTAGTCTGCATCCTGCAGCCTTCCTAAGAACCCACTCCAGAAGCAGATTTAGGGGAGCATAACCAGTTTGCTCGCACTGGGCGCGGAGCCTCGCTGGTGCGGCAACCATGATTTAGAATGGAGCGAGAAAGGTGGGGAGGCACCAAATTTTGGCATCATAAAGGGCACTGCTGAAATTCAAGACCCGAAGATCTGCCGCAGCTCACACTTCCTGAAAACCTCATATTCTCCTGGGGTACACTTTCCTGTAAGTCAAGAAGGCTGCCTACTTGGCTTCTGAAATTCTGCTTTTTAACTTTGAAAGAAATTTGCATGGAAAGGAACGGGAAAGGAAGCATTTCCCTTAAAAACAAAACCAGTGAGTACACCAATCTCAGGTGCTTGGCAGCCAGCCTCCCTGGTTCTGGTGCTTCAATTAAAGCCAAATATACCATAGAATAAAAAAATGAGTTTGCAGGGTGCTGATGAGATGTCAAAAGTCAGCACCAGATAAGCTTCCCTACAATTACAATTATTATTATTATTATTATTTTAAATCTAAAGTATCCTGAAAATGAGGTTGAAGAACAAAAGCCTCTTTTGTAGGGGTGGGGGGTGGGGACTTTTGAGAAATTGGGAGCAGAGATTTTAGCACAAGGATTTGTAGCCATTTAGAACCTTATTTCCATACATTGCGATGAAAACTTCCCAGTTGCCCTAATTAAAACTGTAAAGGGGGCCAATTTCAGTTCTAGTAAACCGTTCTTCGCATGGATTGGGAGAGTCACGAAATAAAAACCCCTCAATCTGACCTAAAGGCCCAAGCTCACGGGTGAACATAATTTATTTGAGGGAGGGGGGTGAGAGAATTTGATGCACAAATGGGTTCTCTACAAAGCAATATGCATCACTGGGGTTCACCGTAGCATCGACTGAATACAACTTACATCATACTAACAATAATAAAAATAAAAAATGAGTCATGCTTGTATATTCCAAGTAACTATGCTGGTGCCTGGTAGTAAACAAACAAACAAAAAAAAAATCAGCCCGAGGCTGATCAAGTGATCTTATAGCTGCTTTGTTGTCCCCTTTCAACACACTCAACCCTTGGAGCAATTTGTGCTCCTCCACCAAGAAAATTAGTAAGCTTTCAAAATAAATAAGTAAAGACAGACCCAGCAAAGGTAGAGTGCATGTTGCATGTTTCTCATACTAAAGAAAAAGAACAGAGTGCATGAACTCCAGCAGGTGCTGAATGCTGTGGTGAGACTCCTTGCGGGGTCTTCGCCACGGGATGACATTCGTCCAGTGCTATACCAGCTGCACTGGCTCCCGGTGGAGTACAGGATCAGGTTTAAGGTGCTGGTTTTAACCTTTAAAGCCCTGTATGGTACCTATGGGACTGCCTCTCCTGGTATGCCCCACGGAGGATCTTATGGTCCGCAAGTAATAACATCCTCAGGAAGATTAGACTGTCCTCAACCAGAGCCAAGGCCTTTTCAGCCGTGGCCCCGACCTGGTGGAATGCCCTGCCGCAAGAGACCAGGGTCCTTTGGGATCTGACATCTTTCCACTGTTCTGCCAGGCCTTTGGCAGGGGTCCAGTCTGACTCCTCCTCTCTCCTTATAAGAACTTGCACGAAAGTGCCCCCCCAACTTTTCTCACAGGCTCATATAAGATCAGTATAAACAGTTAGGCCTGGGGAGCAGAGTTAGGCCGGGTCGGAGAGTTGCTATTTTAATTTATCACAGTCTCCCCCAGAGTGTCTCCTTCTGGGCAACGAAGGGAATTAAAATGGCAACTCCCACCTGGCAGTGGTTGATGCACTAATGCCTACCACTAGGACTATTTGTGGGTGCCCACCGATGTAGGAATGCTTTGCCATAAGCCTGCTCAAACCTGGGGATGCTCCCATGCTGTTAGGTTGCCAGCTGGTTGGTTTTTTTTTTTTTTTGGCAAGTTCAATCACTAAAACTGCACTCTGGGACAATAAACCAGCCAGTTGGTTTTGTTTTGCTGTTTTCTCCATCCCTGTGCTTACCAGGGGCAAAGCGACTTTTGCCCTCACCGCTGCCAGTTCCCCTCTTTGATAGTGTTTGACATTCTTACAGCGGTAAAGAGGACGTCACTGCAGTTGTGCAGAAAAATGAAAGAAGCACCCATTTCCTTTTCCTTGCAGGAAGCCAAGCATTGCTGGAATGCGAGCAGGTGAGTTTAAGACCAGCCCCAGGTTTGAGAAGACCCTGACCATGCTGCCCTCCAGGGACCTGGGCATCACCCTGGCGAACCCCCATGGTCTTTGTAAGGGGTGGTGTGGTGGCAGAATCAGTGCAGCAGGCACTGGTGGGCAGCAGCACAGCCTGGTGACCAGAAGAGAAGCTAACATCCCAATTCACACTGAATGTCAAATTAAGATGATGGTTGCAGTTCCTTCCATGGCGCTTTGCTTTGGAGCAGCAGACCAGACCATACTGGAATGATTACATTTTAGAAAAGAGGGCACACCCATCAGTGGTGGACCATCTGAGGCCCATGGGGTCCAGCTTCTACTTAATAATAATAATAATTTTTATTATTTATACCCCGCCCACGTGACTGAATCTCCCCAGCCCCTCTGGGCGGCTTTCAACCAAATATCAAAAACAATACAGTGTCAGACATTAAAAACTTCCCTAAACAGGACCGCCTTCAGTTGTCTCTTAAAAGTAAAATAGTTGTTTATTGCCTTGACATCTGCTGAGAGGGAATTCCACAGGGCGGGTGCCACTACCGAGAAGGCCCTCTGCCTGGTTCCCTGTAACCTCACTTCTCACAGCGAGGGAACTGCCAGAAGACCCTTGGTGCTGGATCTCAATGTCAGGGGCTGAGGCCTGGGCTGCACTGACAGAGGGTTGCAAGCACGTTCCCCGTGGGTTCGTGTAACTGCTGTCAGAAGCAACGGCTCCTACAGTCACATAGAGGCTTCCAGCCACATGGAGGCTGCTGTGTGAAACAGCCCATAGATTTCATTTTACATAAACATTACTGGACATGGAGCAGAGCTGCCTTCAAGATGACAGGGAGGGCAGTATGGGAGAAGCTCTCCTTCAGATACGCTGGGTCTCCAGCCTTTAAAGCAGAAATGTGGAAGGCACCGAGAACAGCAATCCACCCCACAGTAGGGTGTGTGGGGGGGGGAGAGTGCTGGTGTTATAACAAAAAAAATAGATGCATTTCCAGCTAGGCCTTCCGACAATTTTTGTGTTCACAACAACAGCAACCCCTTTCCTTCATTTGCAAGGAGAGAGCCCCAGCCCTGGCTCCTTCTAATGCCAGAGAAAACTCACTAAACCCAAATCCTGCTGGGCTACAAAACAGCTAAAGCTCAGCTTCTGCTCATTTTGCATGTTCAGCACTGACCTACTTCAGAAGAAGAAATGATGCATTACACCAGACTCTGTGATGAGAATAAGGCTTGCTTCCTTCCAGCTGCAAATCATCGAGTTATGTGCCTCTTCTGTAATTTACATGCCCTCCATGTGTATCCATTTTAATGGGGACAGTATCTGGTTCCTCCTGCCCCCAGACTGCAAGTGTGCACAGAATTTCTAAACAGGACTTGGATTTACCTGTGATTTCTACCGATTCAGGTTGGCACAAGCCCCACCTGTTTTATTTGGAAGCTGGGTCTTGCAACTCTGTGAACAGTCTAACCCTGGGACGAGATCGTTGTTGGACTCCGCCTTCCATCACTCCCAGGCAGCAGAGCCAATAATCAGGGATAATGGGGTCTAAAGAGCAGTAACATACAGAGAGATATAGTTTCCCCCTATGGGGCATACACACTTCTTATATTAGCACCTATGGAGACTGAGTACTTCTCTTTTTTCTTTCCTAAAAAATATGGAACACACACACACACACACACACACACACACCCTTCCCCCCCCCCAACCTAAAGGCACAGTTCAGATGTAAACAATACTAGTGAATCTCTTTCAATGGACTGGAAGAGAAACTGAAAGTTGCTATCATCAATATGAAGGTATCTGAAGAAGTGTGCATGCACACAAAAGCTTATAACAAGGACAAACTTACTTGGTCTCTTAGGTGCTATTGGACATTTTTTATTTTTTATATATATTTCATCAATATGAAGGAAAAAGGTAACACAACCATATATTATGGAATTCAACAGCTACAGTTTGTCCTGTAGAATGTTTGTGTGCTGGACGAATGGACACCAGTCCACCATAGAAGCCATTCATTTCCCCACCCACCCATCCACTCTAGTGTTTGCGTCAGTTTTTCAGAAAGTGCTACGTCCCAAATTACATTATACAGTTTTTTGTTCATTTAAACCCTTTGCGTCTGTTCCATTTCTAGTGATCCATATTCTTGCTGACAATAATAGGGGTTCAATTAAATGTTTATATGATGTTCGCATGTTATTATATTATCTTGTATTGTATTAGTTTATATAACAACCCTTGGCTGTCTCCACTGAATATACCCAGCAATGCTATCTCAAGTCTTCTTTTTTTCTACATAGCCCGCACACAAACTAAATCTACTGCAATTATTTTGCTCCTGAAAATCAGCGCTTGGGAAACTGGATTCATTCCAAAAATGCAAGCTCACTGCAGGTTGATTCTACATTACCCTACAGTGCATCCATTTGGAAACAGATGAAAACAGGTGAAGGTCGTCTCAGCACTACAGGTGTATCCAAAACCTGGTGTATCCAACCTTCCAGGTGGGCATATACCAAGAATTGCAATCACCACTTCCTTCTTCATTCACCTGGGGCATATATAGGATAGAGAAGGTGTGGCTAACCTTATCAAGGAGAAGTTTTTCAAATGTGTATCTACACCAAGCCTTGTGGATGGCAAGACCAAGAATCAGACAAGATTGAAAGCTGAATGACAAGCATGAATGATTCTGGACTGAGAAAAACTACATTTTTTGTGGTACTAACTAGTGTGTACGGGACGCAGGTGGCGCTGTGTGTTAAACCATAGAGCTTAGGGCTTGCTGATCAGAAGGTTGGCGGTTTGAATCCCCGCGACGGGGTGAGCTCCCGTTGCTTGGTCCCTGCTCCTGCCAACCTAGCAGTTCAAAAGCATGTCAAAGTCCAAGTAAATAAATAGGTACCACTCTGGTGGGAAGGTAAACGGTGTTTCCATGCGCTGCTCTGGTTCGCCAGAAGCAGCTTAGTCATGCTGGCCACATGACCCGGAAGCTGTATGCTGGCTCCCTTGGCCAATAAAGCGAGATGAGCGTCGCAACCCCAGATTCGGCCACGACTGGACCTAATGGACAGGGGTCCCTTTACCTTTACCTAACTAGTGTGTACACAGCCCTAATCTACCATCTCATAGGGGAATATATTTGAACCACATACACAAACCTACAAGATCTTCCCCACAGCTGATCAGTGACTGAAAGTGAGGTTTCAAATCTATCACAGGGCAATTCCCTACTTGTGGTGGGACTAAGGGTCAGTGACTGGCTGCCATCGAATCTGTTCCATCGCCCATAACGACCTGGAGGCAATCAGCCAGCCAGACATAGGCAGTTGCCTGTTCCGAGAAGCATTAGGAGAATGGCTCGGTTTTGCAGATTTTCAAACATCGTTCAACCTTTGCCACAAGTTAATAACTCTCAATTACCTGAGCCCATTTCAGGCAAATTAAGAGCACTTGTCTGGAACTAGGCCACACTGTCTCAGCGCTGCTGGACCACGCATCAGTGAGGGCGGAAGTTGATGAGGGAAGTGAATAGTCTGGTCAAGTAATCTCACTGATTGGTTTTGTGCCTGCTTGGAAAGGGAATAACTGGATGGGGAGAAAAGGCCATCGTCCTTTTTGGGAAGCATTTCAAAACTGCTTGTTGGCCAAGGAATGGCACATTTCCCTCCAAGGAAGCAAACAGAATGTGTGTGAGTGAACAATTTTCTCTTTTGAGGAATGCGCAGTGACTAAATCCAGCGAGTTTTCAATCTTTCCACCTTCCGGATGACCTTTCCCGCATCAACTGTGTCTGCTGACGAAGTTCTCAGACATTTGTCATGCAAGCTCTCGGTGTCGCAGAGGTTTCTGGGGGGTCCTCCTCAGCACTGTACATTCACGTGAGCAGCAGAATAATCAATACTTCAGCAACAACTTGGCCCACCATGCCTAATACTGAGGAATCCCTAAACTTGTTAAGGAACCCCAGGATTTCCTACAACATAGTTAAAGATCAATGAAACCCAAGCAAGGTTTGGTATCATTAAAATGATCAAGCTTTGGATCCATGTATCAGACAATCGAGAGCAAGTGCAGAGCAAAGACATATTGGGATCTACTGGAAGATCACCAGATGATTCCCCGTAGATCGGCAAGGACTCCCAATTGTTTAACAAAAAGTAATCTGCCACTCACAACCAAATTAGGCTGCTGAGAGTCTCACGTTATTATTTAAAAGCATTGTAAGCTGCTTAATATATATAGTTTAAAAGTCTCTAAGCATCTGTAAGTACTTTGTAGCAACTCAGGTGTAGGTTTATAAATATATATGCAGCACCATCTAGTTTGTGGCTTTTGGGGTGGAACAAGCAATTGACTCCATCCCTTGGGCCACTATTTTGCAGCTGGAGCCACTGCTCTGTACCTGACTCTGGTTGGTGGACCTTGTGGTCTAATAAAAAACAAAATGTGGTTCTGGCAAGCTTTAAACCTGTGCACATGGCTTTCCAGGGGAAGGTCGTATCTCAGTGGTATAAGATCTGCCTTGCCTGTAAAAGGTCCCAGTCATGGCTAGCAAAGAACCCTGCTTGAAATTCTGGAGAGAACCCTGCTTAAAATTCTGCTGCCGGTCAGTATAGACAGAAGAAGAAGAAGAAGAGTTTGGATTTGATATCCCGCTTTATCACCACCCTAGGGAGTCTCAAAGCAGCTAACATTCTCCTTTTCCTTCCTCCCCCACAACAAACACTCTGTGAGGTGAGTGGGGCTGAGAGACTTCAGAGAAGTGTGACTAGCCCAAGGTCACCCAGCAGCTGCATGTGGAGGAGCAGAGACGCGAACCCGGTTCACCAGATTACAAGTCTACTGCTCTTAACCACTACACCACACTGGCTCTCCACACTGAGCTAGATGGGCCAGTGGTCTGACTTTTTGTGGTTCTGTGTTCCTATGCCTGAATTGGAGACACAGAGACCCATCAGGGTGTCCTGTCTGCAGATTCGATGGATGTACGTACACACACAATAGATAAAATACTAATTAAATTATTTCTCTCTTCTATTTCAATAAAAATACCCAAGGCAGCTACCAAGATATATTGCCACACACAACACACGTACAAATTCATCCCTCCAGGTAGAGCTGGGATAGAAAGGGCAGATCTATCCAGCTGCTGCGTGGAAAACAGCCTAAAAGGGTGTATTAGTATTTTGGTATAACAATGAAACTTCTCAGTGGATGGACGAGCTTGAGCAAAAATTGATCCGCGGTCTCTTTGGATGCTGGCAACTAATGCATGCCAACTAAAGATAGACTGCTGCTATTAATGCAGCGTCAGGGCACGTGTTGAGCTCTCATCCTTTGAAATGCTGTCAGCAGGTTAAATGACGGAGCCTTTTTAATATCAATTAATTGACAAATGGCAGGCTTACCACTGACATTGTGAGTCATGCTCAACCGGCACAAGTGGAAAGCTCCCCAGGCAATTATGGTAAAATGGCAGCTGCAAGGGTAATGTCTGATGCACAGATACACAGAATACTTCTCATCTGTTAAGTTCGTAGAGAATCAGGTGTCAGCTAAGCACAGGGGCTGAAGAGTACGGAAAAGGACGGGGAGGAAACTAGGTTCGGTTCACATTATGTGAATAGGATTCAAACTTCCCGAAACAATTCGAATGCCGAAAGGCAGCTATCGCTTGAAATTCACGCATATACGAATTTTGTAATGCAGCTCTCCGCTTTCCCAAAAAATTGTATAGAAATGGGTACATTGGGGAACGGGTTTGCAAAAATGCCAGTATTAGTAAGGATAACATACAGAATGCATATTAAGGAAAACTGCTTGCAAAATTGTTTCAATTAGGCAAACATACACACAAAGGTTGCAGATGACACAACCTTGATGGCAGAAAGTGAGGAGGAATTAAAGAACCTTTTATTGAGGGCGAAAGAGGAGAGCGCAAAATATGGTCTGAAGCTCAACATCAAAAAAACGAAGATCATGGCCACTGGTCCCATCACCTCCTGGCAAATAGAAGGGAAAGAAATGGAGGCAGTGAGAGATTTTACTTTCTTGGGCTCCATGATCACTGCAGATGATGACAGCAGTCACGAAATTAAAAGACGCCTGCTTCTTGGGAGAAAAAGCAATGACAAACCTAGACAGCATCTTAAAAAGTAGAGACATCACCTTGCCAACAAAGGTCCGTATAGTAAAAGCTATGGTTTTCCCAGTAGTGATGTATGGAAGTGAGAGCTGGACCATAAAGAAGGCTGATCGTCAAAGAATTGATGCTTTTGAATTATGGTGCTGGAGGAGACTCTTGAGAGTCCCATGGACTGCAAGAAGATCAAATGTATCCATTCTTAAGGAAATCAGCCCTGAGTGCTCACTGGAAGGACAGATCGTGAAGCTGAGGCTCCAATACTTTGACCACCTCACGAGCAAAGAAGATTCCCTAGAAAAGACCCTGATGTTGGGAAAGATGGAGGGCACAAGGAGAAGGGGACGACAAAGGACGACATGGTTGGACAGTGTTTTCAAAGCTACTAACATGACTTTGACCAAACTGCCGGAGGCAGTGGAAGACAGATGTGCCTGGCGTGCTCTGGTCCAGGGGGTCACGAAGAGTCGGACACGACTAAACGACTAAAAACAACAATCAACACAAAGGTAGAAACTTACACTAAAATGATGATGGATTTTTGTAAGATTTTTTCTTTTTAACCACCAAATCTCCATATAGAACCCCCCCCCCCCCGTGTTTCAAATGCTTCACATACATTATCCAAGAACTGATTACAAAAATTCTGGAATGCAGACACAACGCTTTAGCCATTGGCTGAATCTTCAACTGCAAGTCCAGTGAGCCACCGGTGTTTGTGCTGAAAAGGTGGGAGATTGTTTGAAACACCAGAGGTCAACTTCCTCTCACTAGCCAGCCATGAGATGTTTCAGCGGTAGTAGCCATCACCTGGCATTATCACTTTAAGAAGTGTGGGACATACACAGGTGGCCCAGCCTTGAGCGTCACCCAGTCTAGGTGCTTGTGGCCCATTGCAATGTATAAATGAAGCTCATGGATCAACAGACTTGCTCAGCGTTTTCAATAGAGGGAATGCTTCCATGAACCCGCAAAGCTTTCAGAGAACTGCCGATGGAAATTAAGAATATGCAAAACAAGATGAAACAATGCTCAGATACAGCAGCAAGAGATCCCTTCATCTGTCCAAGACATGGCTTTCTGTTAGGTGGAGGTTGGAGGGGCAAGGAAAACAGCAGGCATGACCTATTGGCAGACAGGAACCTGATTTATGCCGAATTTGCCTGTTGATCCAGCTAGTTTAGTGTTGTCCACACGGACTGACACCTGCTCTCCAGGGTTTCAGCCAGGGAATGTTCCCAGCCGTACCTGGAGATGCTGATGATTGAAATGGAGTCCTTCTGTATGAAAAGCAGAGGTTCTACCACTATGCTTCTTCCTAGAGAAGCCTACTTGTTGAATACAAAGGCTGCCACTGCAGCTTGGTCCTGTAGCTAAGGCTGAACTCCCTTCCCTTGACATTTAGGAACATAGGAAGCTGTCTGATACTGAGTCAGACCACGATCCATCTGCCAGTCTTCTCTGGTTGGCAACGGCCCTCCAGGGTTTCAGACAGAGGACGTTCTCAGCCCCATTTGGAGCTGTCATGGATTGATCATGTGACATCCTGCACACAAAGAAGATAACGCTACCACTGAGCTGCAACCTTTCCATGAGGTCACCAGGTCCAGATTCGTAGCAGGCTTGCTATCCAGCTAGTTACAGGCACGCAAGTATAGCAGGCAATCTCTCTGCAAAACGGGCTCACCTGGGCATTCGCTGGAATACGGTGTATTTAAGGCTGAGCATAAAACAAAAGTTGCTTCCCAATGACATTTTAAATGCCAGGCAATCATATTGCCTCTGTTATAATTTCAACGTTATTATCTGAAGGGGCTCAAGCTGTGAAGAAAACAGATATGCTGCCAAGGAGAAGCACATTTCTATGATATATGCTGGCATTGTGAGGAGGAATTGATTGTCAAAACGGCATCCTCCAGAGGGAAGAGTGACATACGTGAGCTATGAGAGAAGGACAAAGGTCTAGGCTTAGCAGCAGTAAAGCCAACCGGAGGACCACACTGAACACCCGTCAACACCATTCACAGGAGATACAGAATGGGTGGAGGGAGCCAAAGGCAATCAAAGCATTGGAGAACATTCTTAAAATCTTGAGTAGGAAATAGGAAGCCGTCTTGGTGCAGCCAGAGTTTGGGATCCATCTACCTCAGTATTGTCTTTTCGGGGTGCTTGAGTGATTTGATCTTTGCAAATCCCAGTACAAACTGCCTTGATTGACACACACACCAGACTAATGGACAGATCAGAACTTAAGTTACCCACCGGCCTTTGCACTTTGGGAATGCTCTGAGCTGAAATGCACATATCAAAATATGTTTTTACAGGTGTGTTTTGAGAGAAAAAGCATTTAGAACCGCATAGTCTCAGGGGGAACGTTTAGAGATTTAAAAACAAATTTAAATGTGAAATTTCATCCTTTTTTATTTTAAGGGATTCAGATTAATGTGGAACTGGGTTGGAACAGACTTATGGGTAAACACAGACCAAGAATAGACGAATGTGCCTCCACTACTGCTTACGATGACGGCAGCAGTTCTCCAGGGTTTCAGAAAAATGTGGTTCTTAGCACTATCTACAAAGACCAGGGATTAAAATTTGTAGGTTTTTCGGATACAGTATGTGTGCACCCACTGAGCTGAGGGGTCTTCCCAAGAGAAAGGGAGCATTCGACATCAGAAGTTAGACATTTTGCAGGAAATTATTTGGTCTCCCTTTACATGCGAAAATTGAGCTTGGGCGTGTGGGCAAAGCAATTAAAGGCTGATGATTCTAAATAGGAACAATTATTCCAGAATTACTTTAGAGCATCACTTTTATTGCTCCAATTAGTTTTTATTTTCCAAAGAGATTCTCTCATGTTGGCATTGCTTTCCCCCCAGTGAGTTGCCTCTCCTTTCTTCTTCCCCAAGAGCTAATTGTCTCCCTGCCCAAACATTACGTGGAGCTTCCTGCAAAATCTGGACTTCGCTCTTTCCCCAAAACCTCCTGCCACCAAACACACATAACCATGTCAGAAGAGATGGTTATGTTTTTTGCAACAATAAGTGATTCAATCCCAAAACAGCACCACAATGAAAGGAATTAGCCGGTCTAAAGAAATTGAAGGAAGCAATCTCTCCCAAGCTTGGATCTAAGGCGCTTGTGTGATATGCATATTCTGTGGGGCATCAATGACTTCTCCCAATCTCTAGAGGGCCATTTCTTGATGATAAACATTTTTTTTTACGTTCCATGAATTTTTAAATTGCCTGAATTCTCCCACTCTGCCGTTCATACACAATTTCCGAGTTGCTGTTGTTGCTATTATTTAAAGAACGTGTGGGATTAATTATGAAACTTGATTGCTTTAGCCAAAATTACTACAAAATACTAGACAATTAAAATACACTGAAACCCATTTTGAAATGTTTAGGAGAACGTCTTTTCTCTCTCCAATGGAAGCAAAATAAATAAATCATATTAGTCACTGGGTTTTAGTTTGGGTGACAAGAAACAAATAAGCGAACAACGAAAATGTGTGAGATTAAAGGAAGATATACCACATCTGATAGACAGAAACTGGTATGTTGAAAAAGCAGTGTGATATCGCTATTATTAATAAACTTTAAAAAATACATCTCCTGCATGTTGAATGAGCACCATCTTCATTTAATCTCATACATTCACATTTGGAGTGTGGTGTTCTTTTCAATCGGATTAGAACCCCGCAATTGATTCAATTTGTTTTTGGTTTACACAATGCCAATAAATAAATAAATAAATAAATAAATAAATAAAAATACTTTAAAATCTAGGCATTGTGCAAAGTAAAAATAAGATCATGGACTTTATACTATCTAACAATAGCTGTAGAGATGAGCAGGGAAGGAGAATATATTGGATCCCCCTGCCCGCAGCTTAATTTACCATGTGTATCACTGAAAATCCTTATTCAGTTTTGAAGCTTTTAATCTTCATTCAAGGTTCTTTTTATTATTCCTCCTTCCTTAGGCTTTTCATCAATGGCTGCCAAAGGAATCGGAACAGAGCAACTTACAATGAACTATCAACGTGGAACAATTTAAAATGATACAGCCAGCCGGATCAATGCTAGAACTGTCTGCCAAAATACGAACATACGATAAGGAAACAGCATCAAACAACAGCTGATAACAAGGTACACAGTTTCTCACTGGCAATAGGTGCTGAGCACTCTCTCTCTCTCTCTCTCTCTCTCTCTCTCTCTCTCTCTCTTGGGGGAAGGTTTCCAGGTCTTTTTACAATACATATTTTGTGATTTAATATTTTTCAATGCAGTTGAGCATTTTCTCTTGTGAGGCAATCGAAAAAACATGGGTGCCTCCCCGGCTGAATTTCTACCAGACTCTGTGCCCCCCCTCAGAAAGGGCACTCCACAGACAACGAAACCCTGTATAGATTAAATTCTGTAGTACACTGGATATCTTAAAAGAAAAACACACCAGCTCTTCAAATACATCATCAACCACCACATAATTAACACATTGGCATACATGTGAGAAAATTTGACTCATCTCAGAGATGAGGGAGATAATTCAAAGACTAATTTTAATGGCTAACTCATGACACTTTTCTGTGGCACCCAATCAGTTGCACGTGATTATATTCTTGAGTCGTTAAAAGATAAAACTCAAATTTAGTTGGCGTCTGTGGCACTCAGATCTGGTCAGTGAGTAGGCAAAAAAAAAAAAAAAGGAGCGCAATGGAATCCAAAGTGATAAAGAGAGTTGATAGACTGCCGCATCAAGATGTAAGAGCACAGTGTCCATAATGAACAACTGTGCTCATTTTAATATAATCGATAAGCACTCTAATCCAAAACTGTAGGTGAACTCAGTGCAGATACAGGACTCTCTGGAACCCATAATGCACTGTTCATTTGAATAGGAACAACAGATCCATGCGCGCAAAGGAATGTTTATATGGACTTCTGGCCTCCACTGAACTGAATGAGTAGCCCTTCTGCAAAATCACTGGGTGAGTGAAAACCACCCAGTATTGTTCTCCCCGTCGACTTCAGTGACGTGAGATGTCTTTATTGGTGTCTGCTACTGGAAAAAACACAAGCATTCCAATTTTTTTATTTTTTTGCAAAAGACCATTATGTTCTCCTGAATTACTTCATCTCTTGAGCGGTCCAAACATTTCCTTAGTATTGTAGTAAGGGTTAGCTTTCTATCTAGTGATCAGGACTAAGAGATTTCAATATACAAAATGATGTCTTATGGTACGCGAGGGATGCTGTACTATATATTTTGGGGAGGCTCTTATAAACCATGTTCACTCTGATCCAGAGATTTGCTATCAAGAGGTCCAGAGAACACATGATGTTCCCTGAAAGAATTAAGGTTTGCTCCACTTACAGGAGGAAGCTACTAAGACCTTTGTGATCAAGGATATTCTTCCTCCATCCCTCCAAAAGGCAGGAGGTCACATGTTCTTAGATTGGAGTGAGTAAGCCCAGAGCGATTTGATGATGAAGCTTGGTTTGCTTACAATGGTATAACAATCCAAAGGCAGCGATGGAGACCAAGCTGATAAGTGTGTGGTCCTAAGAACTACTATGCTATCAAAAGTAAGGACAGGCAGTTTTATTAGCTGTGATATATTCCTGGCCCAGGGGAAGGAAACCAGCGGGTAGGGAAGCCACAACATTTGAGACACCCCTCAGCCAAAGTGCACCCAATGGAATATCTTAGCCTGGGAAAGGTAAACAGAGAATTCTCTGAGCTTCGTAGGTGCTCATGTGAAGTCAGAATGGTGAGTTTGTGTGTGCTGTTGCCTGTTGCCTGTTGTGGTGCCCTGGCTAATACATCAACGTACCACCCTCTGGACTTAGCTTCTTGGTTCTTCTACACCACTGACAACTGCCACGGGGAGATAAGGCAATGCATCACATTTTATGCGACTGAAAAATAGAGCCAGACGAAGTCCGCAAAGGGCACAACAAGGAAATGAACCATCTACGCCACCTCTTAATATCAGCTGGGATCACCAGCAGCTACCCTCCATGGGTATTGTTTAATGGCAATTTTTTTATGATGGAATTCCAGAAGGAAGTACTACAGGACTTTCTTGCCCTACTCATCTTGCCCAGGCTGTGGCGGTATCTACATCAGTACAAGTGACTGAATACTTACACTTTCAGTGTCAGCTTAGCCTATTAAAGTAATACGCACCATGCATTCAGTATAGCAGCCAATTCAAATGTTATTACCTTAAGAGTAATAAGAAACCAATCCACAAATGTGTGTGCGTGTTTTGGGAGGGAGGATAGCCACTGCTTTCTTGTTAATTATTGGAGTCGTAAATAAAGCTTAAAAAAGTTGAAAACTATAATATGTATTTCAAACCGGCAATGTTTAAAGATTACGCAGATCCAAAATTATATGCAGTAGCTTTCATGAACACTGGACTATCTTATGATAATTGTTCTTCCCTAGGCAAACAAAAGAACCTTCAAAAAAATAAAGAAATGACATTTTCTAACAGTTTACGAGACAACCCTTTCCCATCTACACCAATTAACCCTAATCTAATATTCTCAAGCATTAAATAACTCCTTGCTAAAGACAGCACTGGTTGTTCTCCCCTAGGATATAAAATTAAGGGTTGGGCAACAAGCCATTGACCACGCTATCGGGCTCGTTCCCATTCATTTCAGTAGGGATTTGAAGGGAGAGAACTTCTTTGTGGATTGTGCCCTTTGCCGAAACTTTTGAGCCGCTCACCCAACAGGCAACGAGAGAAAGATTAAACGGGTTCCCAGGCTTGTGGCGTCGCTTCGGGCATCTGGGACGGGCGGCCTCAAAGGGCAACATGCTTGTATGACAAACGGCTCTTCATGGGCAATCAAGCTGTACAACCACCGTTCATTCATCAGCGCTGATGAATCCAAAGGCTTCCCAAAGAGAATTATACACAAACCGAACCAATCGCATCTTTGGCAGGGGGTGGGAGAGAGAGAGACTGTAATGATGCAATTGTTTTCCACTCTTGAGAAAGTGCAAGGTCATATATCCTTATTTAAAGACTGGACACCCCCTACTAGTCTTCCTCCGGCCCCAGCTGAAGCCAGCAAACTATTCTTTATTAATTGTGCATACAGGACGTGCGAACTCCCTGGAAAGCATCAATCTTTATAGCTGCTTGGACCATCCACTAAGTTACATTTCTGCATGAGATCTCATAACACGATCACTAAGGCAGACTGTATACAAGAGTTACTGCTGATGCAGCTCGTGTTCTTTAATGGAGGGGAGGGGGAAAACCCAGAGTGAATGCAAAGCTATTTATCAAAGCCTTTTAAAATATAATTCTGCATCGTTTTCAAACAGAGGCATAGTACTTTTTAAAAAAGGAGACTTATGGGCTTCCCCTCGCCCCACAACTCCAGAAGGCAAGATTCTGAAGGAACAATTTTACACGATTCTCATCCTTCAATGGGTGAGTTGAGGAAGTATTTCCATAAACTTAAGTGACAGCCAAAACACCACCAGATTCAGGTAATAGAACCCTGGTGTTCCAAGATGGTTATCAGCAATATCTTTCCTGACTGATTTGGAGGGGCCAGCAGTAAGAATGTATAAAGCTGAGAGGAACGCAAGCGGACATTTGTGTATCGACATATCTTCTCAAAAACTATTTGAGAGCGTTAACTTGGCACTCTCCTGGGTGAAGGATGGGTAACATAACAGCAACAAAACAAAACAAAACAAGCAACTGTAGCACATACCATTGAGGCTCCGAGTCAAGCGAAATGGTTGATTTCGGAAACTCACCATTCCCAACAACAGACACCATGCTCTAAATTTAGGATTATCCGAAACTGGACTGTGGAAGGCATCAACGACGCATGTGTATTATGCACAATGCATATGACAGAGAGGCTCACCCATACTAAATATGACACCCCCACCTCGGCAACACATTAATCCTCAGCAGCTGGAACAGATGGCTATTTCATGAATAGTTCATCTCAAACGCTCCATCGGCTAAGAAATCTCCAGCCCCAAGAGAAAAATTACCAGGGAGGTGGGTGGGGCGGAATTAGGTGAAACAACTTTGAATGAATTCATAATATGGCCGGCACCAGACTATATGGGAAGGAAGTGGATTTCCATTCCTTTTTCTTTTTTTAAAAAATGATAGTTTTGAAGACCATGTACAAAGTTTTATTTGAACTTCTACCTTGCACACACTTTCCACTAAAGAGACGTACCACGTAGCCAGTGCTGCAATCTCATTTCCTCCCTTTTCATTATATAAATCCAGCATGGTCATATTCTTATTTCAGATGGGATTAATTTTGTTTTCCAGGAATGATGTTATGTTAGGGTCCAGATTTACTCTGTTGAATTTTTGCCTTTCATTCCTAGAGAACCCAATATACACTTTCTTTTCCTTTCCTGATGTCAGGCAATGATAGAGCAACTGGAACTTTAAAGATCAAGTGTCAAGGAAGGCAGAAAATTAACCAAATCTGTTTCCCTTCATGAAAATCTAGCATGCACATTGTCCAATCAATCTCTCTAGTCTTTCCATCCCTGTATACAAGAATAATCTTCCTAATAATTAACACTAAATTTACCATGCATCCGCCAACACGGGCAAAATTGTCCGTTTTAATTTCCTTCCTGCTCTGTCACAAAAACTGACCACATTTCCCACACATTCAAGCAGTCTGCATCTGTGGCTAATTTTTTTTAAGTGCATTTTCTTTCTTAATCTGAGCAGGTTGCGCCTTAACCCCCCTGAACAAGTTAAGATTTCTAAGCAGGAGGCAAAATATCTGTATAGGAATTTCCACTGGATGTGAAGAGTGTGCTTTTCTTAAAAATAAAATAAACCAAAACCCTGTAAGGCTCAGCACTGCATTTCCCCACATTAAATAAACAGAATATAAATCATACTTATCGGGTCTCTGCTCTACAGCTACCCTTAGCCCCCCCAGTTTCGCTGATAGAGAATGTTGCAGATCAAACACAACAGAGGGTGTGGGGGGGGATGAGTGCAAGAAAACACACACACATACATTAGAGACCACAAAAGAATTTTCAAGTGACGAGAGAGAGGGAATAAATCCTTACTCTGTCACACAGACACTTCTAGCAGCAAGTCGGTAGCCTCGGAGAGAGAGAGAGAAAGAGAAAGGGAGGGAGAAATCCAGGGCTTTTGTTTATACCATCAAAACCCTCCAGGGGGGAAAAAGCACACAAAATACAACCATCTAGAATCTCGGGAACTGGCTCGGTCTGAGGTTCGGATGCTGCCGGGCAGCTGAGTCGGTACTTACATTCTGTCGGAAACTAGCAAGCGGCTATCAACCATCATCTCCGGTAGAAAATCCAGCTTGAATGAAGAAGTCATCTTCTCCTTCTTCTCCTTCTTCTTTTTCTTTTTCTTCTTCTTCTTCCTCTTCCCTTTCCTCCTATGCACACCGTTCTGGTCTGGCAAATAAGAATGTTCCTCTTGCTTGTCTGATTCAACAACTGCACTGGCCAAGAGACAGGCAAGGACAGGTGCGGGAGGCCTCCCCAAGGCAGCAGTCAGAGTCGGCAGTTGTCACATTCTCTCCCCCTCTTGTTTTCCTCCAATCCCCTCTGAAATCTACTGCTGAGGCAACTGTCTATAGAGCGCCAGGTGCTGAAAACGGGGGGCGGAGCCACTTCCCCACTGCAGCTAGAATTTAACCCCTGCAAACCCGGGCAGAGAGCCTCGGCAACGAGCTGGACGGTGCACGCTCGAAATTGTGGACAGGCTCGATTTGTTTTAAAGGAGGTTTTCTTTTGGGGGGTGGGGTGGGGTGGGGGAGAGAAAAGGCAGCCAGAGGGCCAGTCTCTCTCAAACGCATAAAGAATCAGTTTCTGGATTTCCAGTCCGCTTTTGTTTAATTCACTCAGGATCCTGCTAAACTGCTTGTTGTGGCGACGATAAAAAGAGTTTTAGAAGGGTTTGCAGAACAAGAACCACCACAAAAAAAATATCCCCCTGTTGAACCCAAGGTCTGTTTATTTGGGCCTCATCCAACTTCTACTGGTTTCTCTGCACTCTGCAAAGCAAAAGCAAACTGCATTTAAAATAACCCTCATCTATGCAGGGCAAAGAAACAATTTGTTAACAAATTCATAAAATTAGCTTTGGGGGGCTGAATGGGCTAAAGTGTTTGGCTCCTTGCTTCTTTATCCAAGAAGATCGATAGACAGATAGATAGAGTATAAAGAGATGGATAGATAATGAAAACGCAAACATGGAAAGGTGATTAATCGCCCGATGGCTCTGATATTCTCAGGAACCCTCATAAACCTTTTCGAACAAAGCCCTTTCTGATATCTGAGAATATTTATTTTACAACATCCATAATGAATCCAGATTGGGGTTATGGGGAGAAGGGGAAGAAATCATCTTATGGGTGGGGGGAAACTTGCACTATGAAGCCAAAGCAGTCTGGACTATGTAGAAAAGAGAGAGAAAGAGAAAATAAAGACCCTCTCATATTTTACGTATTTATGGCTCTGTGTCCAATGGGCTAAAATGCCGATTGAGAAACTGATACCAATCCCCTAGGAATTTGAAGTATGAAGTAGTCCTACACCAGTCACTATAACAAATGAGGCACTTTTACAATAAGGCAGTAAACGTTTCAAGGCAGATGTCACCCTCATTCACATGAGTTCAGCAGAACTAACTTTATGCAATAAAAAGCACACCTCTCATTTTCATCAAACAACTGTACATTGATTCAGGGACCTCAGTGCTCTGTTCAAAAGACTTGAAACTGATCATGAGGCTATACAAAAACTTCAGAAGAAGCAATTTCTTACGGCTGGGAAATATCCAATTATGGCATTCTGTTTGCACAACCGATCCACTTGTGCAAAAAGGGCTTCTTTTCCCTCCCCTCCTTTCTGAAACCCATGTGCCCCCAAAATCTGCTCTGGGACAGACTGAGGGGGAATGGGGAGCTGGAGGGGGTGAGAAAAGGAAGGGGCTCTTGGTGAGAGGCTGGATCTCATCCACCATTTCCTTCCTTTTTGTTAGTTCAACATATTGCAGCACAGATCTTTAACATTTTAAAATAATAATAATAGCGCTAGCCAGAAACGTAGGAATTCAAGCTAAATCAAAACACAATATCGGCATCACTGCATTACTCTGCCCCAGCAAACAGATCTATACATTATGTATTAGATTTTGCACAGAATATTTTCCAATTTCTATATTGGCATCTTAACATGGCTGAATAAAATTATTGGGGGGAGGGGAACGACTGGCCAAACGTTCTGGTTATTTCTATGCCGTTTGGCACAAGTTTGTTTTGATGTGACAGATCAGCATCAGGTGTGATATCATCGCGGATGCCTAAATAAAAAGTCACGAGGATCGCCGCAGCCAATCCGATTGAATAGCAGTGAGGGCAAATGAGGCCGAGGACAGTGAGAGCAAAGGAGGAGGCAGAGCAGAAAGGAACACAGCAGAAGTGAGGGGAACAAAAGGGACCGAGAAGCTCCGAAAAACACAAGTGTCTGCATGAGTATTAGTTGCTGAAAGGAGCAACTTTCTGCATGAATGAAAGCAGATACAAAACTAGGTAAGTCATTTTAGCGGAGCCCGTAAAATATATTAGAATATATTTAAATATCCATGTGCAAACACACACAAACACAAATACACACATATTATTATTTTTTTCAAAACTTGTATGCTGCTTAACTGTAAATGAAACCTCTATGCCGGGGGTAGGCAATCTAAGGCCCATGGGCCACAAGCAGCCCACGGGGTCATTTAACCAGCCCACGAGCCACCCCTGAACTCAGCCGCCCACTCGGCAAGTCCCTGCATGCTGCGCTAAACCAGCATGGCGCAGGGACTCGCTTCCACAGCACCGGAAATCGCATCTGCGCATGCGCAGAAAACAAAAATTGTGTCTGCGCAGATGCAGACGCAGGAAATCGCGGGCACTTACGCACGCGCGCAATCTGGCCCACAGAGGGATCTCTGCTGGGGTGAACCAGCACAGGAGAGGTAAACCTTGCCAATCCCTGGTCTGAGCAGTATAAAATATACATTAAAATTATTAATAAAATCAGTGTTAAAAACAAGTTTATGAAAAAGCAGAATGAGTAAGATTGACATCTAGAGTTCTATACAGTAAGAAGAAATAACATATTAAAAATGCACGTATACATGTCTTGGTGGGCTGCCCAAGGAGATAAGATTTTGGCGGGTGTTGAAAAGAATGCAGTGCAGGTGTCTGCCTCAAGTCAATAGTCAGGGAGTTCCACAGTTTAGGAGCTGCCACACCAAGAGATGAGTTCCTCACAAATGCCAAATGGATGTTATGTGACACTTGTAACACATATGTAGGCATGTACACCATAGGTCAACTTAGAACTAATTAAATATACGTTGACCTCTTAGTGCAACATTACAGTCTTCAAAATATCAGCTTTAGCAATCGCT
The DNA here is from genome assembly GCF_965113315.1 of Podarcis vaucheri. Taxonomy (NCBI): domain Eukaryota; kingdom Metazoa; phylum Chordata; class Lepidosauria; order Squamata; family Lacertidae; genus Podarcis; species Podarcis vaucheri. Next base: position 64,108,595 of record NC_138748.1, read on the forward strand.
GAAGATGGAGAAACACAGATGTTGGAAGAGGCTTGTTCTCTGTTGCTCCAGAAGGCAGGGCTAGAAGCAATGGTTAGAAATGGCAAAGAAGCAGATTTCAGCTAAACACGGGGAGAAAATTCCTAACAGCAAGAGCTGTTGGGCAGAGAGAGGAACAGAGACTGCCTCCGGAGGTGGGTGGCCAGTCCTTCACTACAGGCTAGACAGCCATCTGCCATGGATGCTCTAGCGGCAACAGTGCTGTACTGAGGGGATGAACTGGATCTGAGGCCCCCCAATTCCCTCCCCCCCCCCATGAACCACTTGAACATTACTGATGGCACTGGCAGACCACATAATGATTTTCCTTCCTGCTACAGTAGTTTTGCTGTGAACAATACTGCATGATATTCAATTGCATGTTTATTGCTTCTCTAATTTCTCACGTTCCGTTTTATTGCATTACAACTTGCATTTTAAATGACAGAAGCAATAAAAAAATACAGTTATAATCAGTGTGAATATTTAATACAGCCATGCCGCAGAGCCCCTGAAGGAAGCTCTCAGACCACTGATGGTCCATGGTGGATCCCAGTTTGGGAAGTCTAGATCCGGGTCACCTCCCAAGATCTTTTCCAACTCCAGAATTCTTGGTTTGTTTCTATTCCTCTCTTTCGCCCTCTTCTAAATATGTGTAGTGCAGTGGGAACTAAGCAGTGATAAGATCCATGCTGCTCCTATCAAAAGTTAAAATGTGAGCTACGTCGCCCTGTTTTGTTTATCCACGTTGCACCAAAGAACCTGCGGCTCCACATAATATTGTAGGAAGGAAAGACAGGTTGCTCCAACGAGCTTAGAATATGAATTTGGTCAGTGTGAAAAACAGCAATGTGGGGAGGGGGTAAGGGAAGGAACTGCCAAGGGTGGCGGCGGTGGTGGAAGATGCTTGGGTACCTGGGGCGATGTGCCCAGGGGCAGGACGAACCATCCATAGGGGCGGGGCGCACTGTGGGGCCTCTGGAGCCTGCCTCCCTCCTCCCACTCAGCTGCCCTACAGCTGGGGGGGGTGTGGAGCAGTGGGTAGAGCATTTGGACAGCACGGAGCCTATGTGTGCTCAAACCACTGCCTCTCTACCAGGAGAGACACGTGGCTTGGACGTGCTGCAGGCCCCACGGTAAGTGCCGCCTGGAATTTTGTCACCCCCCTCAGCGGTGGTACCTGGGGTGACCCGCACCCACCGCACCCCCCTTCCTCCGCCCCTGGGTAGCAGCGTTAAAGAATCTGCCCTGCATGCGAAAGGTCCCAGGTTCATGTTAGGCTATAGTTCCATTCCCCCTTAAAAGGGTCAGGCATGACTGTTGTGTATCACATGCCTGTTTACTTCCAGCACAGTCTGTTGGGAACTTCCATTGTATGTTGCTTTTGCTATACTGCTGTTTTGCTGGACATAAAGGGAAGCAGACATGTTTTCCTCTGTTCCTGAACTACGCTGAATAAAATGCTATATATACTGCTTGCACATTTCTCTGTCCGCCTTTTCTGCTGTGAGAAGACTGACACACTCTGATGACAGAGCGTGCACGGGTCTCTAGACGTATCTGAGGCTCGTGTTGATAATTGATGCTGTTCCAAGGGAGACTGGCTGCTGGCCGGTGGCTGGAGCCAGGTGGGGGCCTGCCTGATCCCCCCGTCTCCCCGGCAGTATCCCAACAGTTCAATCCCAGGCATCTCCACATAGAGCTGACAGGAACCCCTGTCTGAAACCTGCAAGTCAGTGTAGACAATCCTGAGCTAATGGACCAATGTTTTGCCTCGGCTGCCTAAGCAAGCCTGCAACGTTCCAAGGGTTAGCCATTGCTGATATGGCAACCTAGACAGGCTAATTCATCCTAGTTGGCTGTGAAAAATATTCCTGCAAGCTGATGCACACAGTACATGTTACCCACTTCATTTCACTATTGAGAGATAACTGCTACAGATCCCTCTCATAACTCACAATCTTCCCACGGTAGTCAGGTGGAATCCAAATCTCTAGTGCAAGAGATGGAAACTATCCTTGTTAACAACTAGTACCCAAACATCGCTCATCATGTGCTGGTTCCCAAATCTGAAGTGTCCTAGGGTCATATTTCTGATTTTTTCCTACAGTGATATTTATGCATCATTTCCTGGGGAAAGGACCTTCTATACCCCAGGCTGAAATTGCTGTGGCGGTCACGTGCACGCAGCAATGCTCATTTGCTTGCCATATGAATTGAGAAACACAAAATGTTTATCAAAAAGATCCATCAGATATACACACAATATACAACAGATTTCTATGCACATTCGTATGTGGGTTCTGACCAGTGGGAACGGGCGAGCCTGCTAATTTTGGTTTCTCTCCATTTCTCATTTTTCCTGTCTTAAAGTTCAGTTCGCCACGTCCCCACATCAGTTTCTGATTTTCAGTCCTCATGAAAATCCAACAGCACATTAGTAAAATATGCATTTTTATGAACATTGCGCCCTGGTATAGGTATTTTGGTACACATTAATTGGCTGGAAAACTGAATTGCAAAATTCAGAGAAATGTGGCATTTGAAGGATGCCCATGCTTCAGTTTGAATATTGTTTTAGAAAGGTCTAATTAGGTAAGCATGTCTTTAAATGCAAACACAATCGAATTTCTTTCCCATCATTAGCCCTACCTAAATATGAAGTCCTCCCCCTGCTACTCAATCAGCATGTTATGTTTTTGGGGGAAATCCCTATACATACAAAACTAGCAGACTACGAAGAAGTCTAAGCTCTTCTCCCCTAACACTAGGTTAATTTTATATATGCTACAGATACTTATATTGAGGAACAGCCAATTGTGCATTGCCCCAGCTTATTCATTTAATGTTTCACATTATTTTAGGGAAGGTAAGGAACCTGTGACTATCTAACACAGGTATAGGCAAACTCAGCCCGCCAGATGTTTTGGGACTACAACTCCCATCATCCCTAGCTAACAGGACCAGTGGTCAGGGATGATGGGGGTTGTAGTCCCAAACATCTGGAGGGCCAAGTTTGCCTGTGCCTGATCTAACAGTTGTTGAAATCCCACTCTCATCAGCTCCAACCAGCATGACCAATGGTCAGGTGGTTGATGGGAGTTGTAGTCCAACAACATCAAAAGATTCTGCACCCATGATTTATAAGTCTGTGAGCAAGTCCTTTCCTTGGTTTTACATCTTTATGACTAATATTCTTTCAACACAATCTCATGCATATTTTCTCGGGAGCAAGCACCACCTGGTTCAATGGGTCTTACTGCCCATTGAGTACTGTTGAGTGTGGTTAGGACTGCTGTCCTAGGCCTATGCAGACTTAAAGGGGAGTAAACCTCATTGAATCCAGTGGCTAACTTAGCACCACTCTTATTTTGCCTTGGTCAGACCACAGCTGGAAGTACTGTGCCTGGGCACCACATTTTAAGAAGGGAAATTGATAATCTGAAACATGTGCAGAGGAGGGTGATCAAGATGATCAAGGGTCTGGAAATGAAGACTTATGAGGAACAGGAGGGAGTTGGGTATGTTTAGCCTGGATAAGAGACTAAGAGGAGATATGATAGCCATGGAAGATGGCGCAAACTTGTTTTAGGACCCAAACCAATGACTTCAAGTGAAAAGAAAGGAAATTCTGACAACACATCAGGAAGAACTTTTTGGCAGCAAGAAATGTTTGACAGTGGAACGGACTCCAACAAGAGGTGGTAGACTCTCCTTCGTTGGCGGCATTTAAGCAGAGACCGGAAGGCCATCTGCCAATGATGCTTTAGTTGAGATTCCCGCATTTCAGTGGCTCGGACTAGATGACCCTCCAACTCTACAATTCTACTCTTCCAGACAAACATACATAGGGCTCTGTTGTTAGAATAACTTCTTCTTCTTACAGCAATAAGAATGATTGTTTCCTGCTTGGCAGGGGGTTGGACTCGATGGCCCTTGTGGTCTCTTCCAACTCTATGATTCTATGAAGAATCCTAATTCATACACAGTGCCTCTTTCAAATGAAACATTCTTGGTGTGCTCACCCAAAACGTACAGTTCTCTTTTCTTGGCAAATAGACCTTTAGTTATGAAAAAACCGAACAATCAAGCTATCTTTCTGCATATTTTCAGCACACCATGGTATTTCTACTTCCCAAAAAGTATTAAATTAACCCAGCATATGCAGGATGGGCATAAAATGAAGTTTAAACCTACTGAAGAAAAATCCAGCATATGCTACAAAGGGTCACTCGATTTTGTACCAGAACAAGGCAGCTACTATCCTTCCATGCCTAGAGGAGATGCCGCAGTACAGCTGCATTAAACCCAGTGCATGCCCTCCAACATTTGTCAGATGTGATTAGGTCTACTTTTGTTCTATTTTATGTGAATAGAGTAGCAGTTCCTTTTAGTCGGAGGGGGAGAGGAGATTGCAGAATGAGCTGTTCCCTTGAGAATCTCATTACTGGATTTCTATTTGCTTAGAATCTCCTTCCCTTTTGCTTACTGCAAAACGCCTGCAAAAGCGGCTTAGAAATCAAATAAACAATGTATTACACACACAGCACATGCAGTCAAGAAGATCAATCAGCAGAAATTGCATAAAACAGCAGTAACCTCATTTTTAAAAATAGCAAAATACTGCTGAGCTGAAACCATGGAAAGCAACTACCCATGTCTGTAGGAGCTAGCTCATGGGTAGGCAAACTAAGGCCTGGGGGCCGGATCTGGCCCAATCGCCTTCTAAATCCGGCCCGTGGATGGTCCAGGAATCAGCGTGTTTTTACATGAGTAGAATGTGTGCTTTTATTTAAAATGCATCTCTGGGTTATTTGTGGGGCATAGGAATTCGTTCATCCCCCCCAAAAAAATATAGTCCGCCCCCCCACAAGGTCTGAGGGACAGTGGACCGGCCCCCTGCTGAAAAAGTTTGCTGACCCCTAAGCTAGATGGACCACTGGTTTGATTCCTATGTCTGTAGAGCAGTAAAGGGCATGTTTTATACACACAAGATCCCAAGCTCAATCTGTTCCGACTCCAGATTCCTGTTTGAACCTCTGCCAGTCAGTGCTGACCAGCTACACCAACTGAAGTGCCATCTTCTTCACAACTATGGAAGGTGCCGTCCTGTCCTCCTTTTGCATCTTGCCACCCTGTTTGAGATTTTACTTTCTTGGGCTCCATGATCACTGCAGATGGTGACAGCAGCCACGAAATTAAAAGACACCTGCTTCTTGGGAGAAAAGCAATGACAAACCTAGACAGCGTCTTAAAAAGCAGAGACATCACCTTGCCAACAAAATAGTTAAAACCATGGTTTTCCCAGTAGTGATGTATGGAAGTGAGAGCTGGACCATAAAGAAGGCTAATCACCGAAGAATTGATGCTTTTGAATTATGGTGCTGGAGGAGACTCTTGAGAGCCCCATGGACTGCAAGAAGATCAAACCAATCCATTCTTGAGGAAATCAGCCCTGAGTGCTCACTGGAAGGACAGATCCTGAAGCTGAGGCTCCAATACTTTGGCTACCTCATGAGAAGAGAAGACTCCCTGGGAAAGACCCTGATGTTGGGAAGGATTGAGGGCACAAGGAGAAGGGGATTACAGAGGACGAGATGGTTGGACAGTGTTCTTGAAGCTACCAGCATGAGTTTGACCAAACCGTGGAGGCAGTGGAAGACAGGAGTGCCTGGCATGCTCTGGTCCATGGGGTCACGAAGAGTCAGACACGACTAAACGACTAAACAACAAAAACAACAACCCTGTTTGACCTTCCAACTGCACCCTGTTACCACTCCACCCCACACCCTCAGTACAGATATTACAGCAAACCAAGTGGCACATATTAGATATACAGCAGCAGCTGGTGTGGTTAGTGAGAAAATGTGCTGTAACTATATCTTGTAATCCAGAGAACTGGGAAACTAGACCCAAACACCAAAGAGGCTTCTGATACTCAAATTATGTGGCAAGCCGCTTTTGAAACCAAGCTGAGTTCCAGAAGCTGCTTTCTTTACGACACACAAGTCTGCTGCTTAGAGACAAAGGGAGGAATTCAATGCAGAACACTTTTGAATGCCATTTTGCCTGATTTAAACATTTCCCCCTAGTATAATGAAGAAGAAGAAGAAGAAGAGTTTGGATTTGATATCCCGCCTTTCACTCCCCTTCAGAAGCCTCAAAGCGGCTAACATTCTCCTTTCCCTTCCTCCCCACAACAAACACTCTGTGAGGTGAGTGGGGCTGAGAGACTTCACAGAAGTGTGACTGGCCCAAGGTCACCCAGCAGCTGCATGTGGAGGATCAGGGAATCGAACCCGGTTCACCAGATTACGAGTCCACTGCTTTTAACCACTACACCACACTGGCTCTTCTGGTGAACCAGAGCAGCACACAGGAACGCCGTTTATCTTCCCGCCGGAGCGGTACCTATTTATCTACTTGCACTTTGACGTGCTTTCAAACTGCTAGGTTGGCAGGAGCAGGGACCGAGCAACGGGAGCTCACCCCGTTACGGGGATTCAAACTGCCAACCTTCTGATCAGCAAGTCCTGGGCTCTGTGGTTTAACCCACAGCGCCACCCGCGTCCCTCAGGGGTACCTTTACATAGACATTAAAAACTTCCCTAAACAGGGCTGCCTTCAGATGTCTTCTAAAAGTCAGACAGTTGTCTATTGCCTTGACAATCTAAACGCCAGTTGCTGGAAGCCAAATGGGGAGGGCTCGAATCCTGATTACAGGTTTCCCACTTGCATTTAAAATAACCCTCATCTATGCAGGGCAAAGAAACAATCTGTTAACAAATTCATAAAATTAGCTTTGGGGGGCTGAATGGGCTAAAGTGTTTGGCTCCTTGCTTCTTTATCCAAGAAGATCGATAGACAGATAGAGTATAGAGAGATGGATAGATAATGAAAACGCAAACATGGAAAGGTGATTAATTGCCCGATGGCTCTGATATTCTCAGGAACCCTCATAAACCTTTTCGAATAAAGCCCTTTCTGATATCTGAGAATATTTATTTTACAGATTACGAATCTACCGCTCTTAACCACTACACCACACTGGCTCTTTTTTGTATGCATTTTTGTATGTTATTTTCATACAAAATATACATACTTCATTCCAGTATGCACTGTTGTACACACTCCTTGGGATGGAGAACTGCATTGCAAAATTTGGGGGAATGCGCAGTACAATGGATTGCTATGTTTTGGTCCATGGATGCTTTCGAGAAGTGCAGAAGTGCAGGTAGGTTCACCTTTAAATCTCCTTCCCCATCCCAAGGTTTAGCAAGTCGTTGTCCCAGCTTCACTGACACTTCTTGGTTTGTTTCTTCCACCTTTGCCCGAGGAGGAGCAACTGAACCCATGTTCTGCTTGTGCACAATAAACCATGGTTGGCGAGCAACTCAAAAAACACAAGAGCATCTCCTTGCTGGATCAAAATGAAGGTGCATCTTGTCTAGCAGCCCCATGTTCAACAGGATGCGCAATACAGCCTTGACGTTACCAGCGGAAGAACTATGAAGCCTGCCTGCCCCTGTCCAGGAACAGATGTAGCTGGGGGTGAACCAGACAATGTTAGCAGAAGGAAATCCAAGCCACAGAAGACGCTTAAACCTTTAGTAATCAATAGGTGATAGGTGCCCAGGAGCACTCCCAAGCTTACCATGGTTTATTGTGCAAGGAAAGCACAAAGGTGCCTGCTGCCTGATCCTGGTTTTTTTTTTTTAACAATATGAAAAAATATGGGTGGGGGGAAACCCTAGTAAGTAGGCACAGTTTGAGGGTACATAAGGGTGGTCATGGAAGATTCCAGAAAACCCCTTTAACACTAATCTCTTGGCATTTGGTTTCTTTATCTCAGCACACCCACCGAAGTATCTTGGAACAAATTTTGCAGGAGCGCGAGGGGAAGGGAATGAAGGAGGAGGGGGAGGGAAAAGTCATTACAACTTTCTCCAGATGGACGCCACCACCTGATTTGTGATCAGAGGCCTCCACGGTGGTTAATCCAGCCTAGAGTAGAGGAGGATTAACATTCAATTTCCCCCCCTCAAAAAAAATAAAAATCTTGTGACTGCAGAAAGGGCAGCTTTTAGCACTCAGCAGCTGAAGGAGACAAGAGCGCAATGGAGACGAAGGAATGAAGACATTCGTTTAAATACGAAGCCTGCATCGTGTTGCTTTAACCCTATACAATCTTTCCATTCAGTTCCATATTTTTCTTTCTTCCTTTCTCTTTCTCTTTCTCTCTTTCTCTCTCTCTCCCTCCAGGAAATGGGGCGGGGGAAGGGAAAGATGATTCTGAGGCATTTTGGTCCATTTTCCTCCCAAGGAAATAGGTCAGAAGCCTAGCTGCCTGGCCTTGTTTTCCAGAGGCCATTTCCGGGCCCAACAAAGGCTTTCTCAACTAGGGTAGGAATGAGCACGTGAACATGGCTGAAGGGGAAAACCTCCCTCCCTCCACAAACACGTAGACGGAGAATCCCGTTGCAAATCAGCCGGCGACGATTGGTGCATTTGCTTCTTCCCCATGTGATGCAGATGCTGGAAAGACGCTTCGCATTGTTTTGTTTCAAATGTACGGCATCTTGAAATATTTATTTTCTCTTTAATTACATCTGAAAATTACCGGGAGAAGCTGTAAGGGAAGCCCTCTTACTGGCTTAAGCCTTCTGAGCAGTTTGTTAAATTCTAGCCTCAAATCCCTTGAGGGAATAGTGGATTCAAAGGAGCTTTTAATCATACTACAAGGAGGGTGAAGTAGTATGTAAGTAGGTCATAGTGAAAGCATTACAAGTGCACAGGTTATTGCTTTTAAAAACACACACACAATTAACAGTGTGGTACGCTCCTCAGAACACGCCTGCTTGCGCCATTTAAAAAAAGGGAGAGGCAGACATGGGGAAATGTATGGCAGGGCTCAGTCTGGAGGCAAAAGGAGAATGGCACTGCTCAGAAGAGCATGAAGATCCATTTATGGTGATGTTGCTCAGGCCTCTAGCAGCATCTGAAAGACCATCATCTCCCACAGAAACCAGCCTACAAGGTGGGTTCTTCCTCAGAGGCCTTTCCCAGGAATTTTCCTGTCTCTGGAAATGTCAACCACAGAGAAGACCCTTTTCTGTGTATTTATCAGAGCTTCAAAAGTTAGTTTTTAAAACGAACCAGTTCCAAGTGCGGGCTCAGCGTGTCTAAAAGATGAACTAATTCCAGTTCATGTCTGTCGTTTTTTCCCCCAGAAGAAACTAATTCACTTCATGTTCTGTTCATCCAAGTGTTCCCTGGCAACTCCACCTGCCCCCCCCCGATTAAGAATGTTACAAGCTGCTATCACCCAAAGATCTCCAAGTGACTTATAGCAAAGAAAAATATACAATATATAATAGCATAGGGGAGAAAGGGGGGGGGAGTTGTCTCTTGAGACAGATGGATGCCAACAATACTAATCTGCATAACAAAATCAAGTGTGTCAGTATTTTCATTCTCTCCCGTTGCTGGATGTGTGATTGTTACATCACATGTCTGTGTTTACATTCCATGCTCGGCAAGTGTGGGAAACGGAAGCCAGTCCTATCTCTTCCATTGTGTTGTACGAGAAGATGTAAGAGGATACCATGATTGCTTTGAGAGCCAGTGTGTGTAGTGGTTAGGAGCAGTGGACTCGTAATCTGGTGAACTGGGTTCGATTCCCTGCTCCTCCACATGCAGCTGCTGAGTGACCTTGGGCCAGTCACACTTCTCTGAAGTCCCTCAGCCTCATTCACCTCACAGAGTGTTTGTTGTCGGGGAGGAAGGGAAAGGCGATTGTTAGCTGCTTTGAGACTCCTTCGGGTAGTGATAAAGCGGGGTATCAAATCCAAACTCCTCCTCCTCCTGTTCTTCTTTGTCCTGTATATATTGCTTAATAAATTACTTAAATGCCACACCTCATAGCCTCAGCTTTCAGCTTTACTCTGCTGTTTGAGTGTGCACATATTTTCGGATATGTGTTGCTGCTGCGCAATGGGACTGAAGAGTTATGACCATCCCATGCTGCGTTCCAGAGGAAGACACCCAGAGAGGTTTGTCTCCATCTGGGGGCTGTGTGGTGCCCCCGGCGCTTCTGACAGTGCCCCGTTTCTAAAACCTGGGGTCTGAAGTGCATACTCAGACATTCCTTAATTTAAACCTCTGACAGTTCATTGTCTACAATGAACTGGGAAAAAAGCATCTGGACTAAGCAGCCTATTTATCTTCTCTTTTTGGATCAATCAATGATTTTGATTGAGTTGGCAAACATGTGTTTGCTGTGCCCCATCCGTATCTAAAAGCCTCTCCTGTTTCCAGATAAGCATAGGTTGTGGGGGGTTTTTTGAGGGGGGGGGAGGTATATTACCAGACAGCTCTCTGCTGCAGCTAGTTCTATGGGTAGGTGCAGGTCAAGGTAGGCTGAACTACAGTTCCCAATGAGCAATAAGACAATGTGCAAAACACCATCAGGACATGTGCAACTGGGAAGGAACTCTCTGAATGACATGGTTTTGGGCTAGCTGACCCTTTGGATCCCTTCCTGCTGTATAATTCTACGATTCTCAGAGAGCAGATACCCCTTTTTCCTGAATGCACACTAAGAAAGCTCCAATATACTAAGCCAATTCTGAATTGAGTCAAGTGTAGTTCAACAATCACTAAAGCCAATAAACCCTGAGCTGTCCACAGGGCAATTGTATATTCACCTGCCTTGCCTAACTCTCCCTATCCTGCTTATAGACAGGCGCGGTAATACAGTTTAAGAACCCCCTGGCCTAGACAACCTGTTTCAGATGCTGATTGAAATTGCATATATACAAGAGGGTTTTATTTCCCCCCAGTTCTAGAGCTGGCTGTTATCTTAATTAATGATTGGCAGAAGTAAATGTTGATCAAAATTAACAGAGTGAAAAGGTGACTTGAATTAAAATTTGCTGCGGCATTCTGCTTCACAGGGGGAGGAAAAGTTACGGCAACTCAGTTGCTATAGCTTTAACCCTTCTCTCTTTTTGCTTTTGCGCAGATGAAAAGATCATTTCATTGCAGTCTTCTGCAGCTTGCTGAGTAATAGCTCAGCCTTTCCCAAAACAATTAGGCAAGATTCTGAGGCAAAATGCAAGCTTCTTTAACAGCTGACTTCACACTATAAAGATAATTTCTGGAGGTACTTGGCTATTCAAGCAGACATTGGGCTTATCCAACCTTGCTCTTGTCCCACTGCTTTCCCCTGGGGGAAAACACTCTTCAGTGCTCAATCATCACAAACAGCAAACAATACTTGAACTGAAACACGGCTGATTTTCGAAAGTTCCACTTCTCTGAATTTTGCAATGCAGTTCTCCAGCTAAGTAATGTGTGCAGAAATTGCACATAGTAGGGTGAAGTGTGCATAAAAATGCATTTATTAGTGGAAATAACATGTAAACAAGTATATTAGAAGTAACAGGCACTAAAAATCTGATGAATTTTCATGAGGACTTTTTTTTTTAAAAAAAAGTCACAAACTGATTTGGGGAACTGAATTTAAGATTGGAAAAAATGAGAAATTGAGACAAATGGAAATTTTAAGATTTGCCCACCTGAATCTGAAGCCAATACCATATATAATTCACTGTTTGTTGACAATCAAACTACACAGGTAGCTGCAGAGCTCCACAGTACCTATGGCAGATGCCTCCTCAACTCCTGTCCCCAAAGGCTTCTTCTCTACCTGAAATACAATTATTTATCATCTGGACCCAAGAGAAGAACACCTCTGAGAAGCCACATAAGGGCTTCCAACAACTTCCATCCCACCATTAACCTGAGCTTCAACCAGTCTATGCAGTAGGTTCACTGTTAGGACACATCAATCAAAATGTAGTATATAAGCATTACCTGATACTAGAGATGCAATGGCAGGTGCACATGCCTAAATGCATTTGCAGAGTACACTGCAAAAAAACTTAGTCTACAGTCTTTTATCCAACCTCGTTTGGTCTATTTCCATGGACTGAGGGATTCAGTTTTGTTCCAGTACCTTGGACAGGGATGCAACTTGAACTATCTACATCAAGTATTCAGAGAAAACCATAGAATGGAAGGATCATCTAGCCCAACTTCTTGCAGTGCAGGAATATGCATCCTCGTACAGGGATCGAACCTGCAACCTTGGCATTATCAGCACCACACTCTAACCAACTAAGCTATCCAGGCAGCTATTCTTAAAACCAAGGAAATTAAAAATTCTGTCCAGATGGACCAATGTGAGTCTCACCAATGATCTGCTGTCCATATCAGAGAATGACACTTATTGGGTACAGGCGTTGTGTTTGGTGCATTATTGCTTGCAGACAGCTTGCTAATCTAAAAAGGGTCCTCAACATCAGCAGTGGACCTCCTAACAAGCCAAAGAAGACCAGGTCCTACTGCAAACCCTGATTCCAGCTCTGGTCTCACATCTAGTCAGGTAACACAACTGCAGGACTTAATAGCACCAGACATACCATCAAGGGCTCATTCGTTTCTTCATCCTGCAATGTGATATCTGCAATCACCAGCCATTAGTGCTCCCTTGCTGCTTACGTAAGATAGCAGGTCAGTGACTAATTATAGGAGGGTAGATTTCAGTTGAACATTAGGAGAAGCATCTTAACAGTAAGAACAGTTTGATGATTAGGGTGACCACTTGTTCATTGTTAAAAGGACAGAAAAAGGAAACGTATCACTACAAAAGCGAGTGGAAGAAGGCGCAAGATTTACATATGTTGATTTTCTGCGTATAGCTGCAAATTTAGAAATAATTACTGCAACTGAAATAGCAAGTAATGGATAAGATCAGGTTACCTGGACGACAGTTACTAGTGAACACTGTGGTGGGGCACTGTGGCTCACCTGACCTCTGGTTGGTTGCCTCGCTTCAGCTTACTGAGAAGTAGAGAGTTACAGGTAGGTAACTGTGTTGGTCTGCCGTAGTCGAAACAAAATAAAAACAATCCTTCCAGTAGCACCTTAGAGACCAGCTAAGTTTGCTATTGGTATGAGCTTCCGTGTGCATGCATTCTTCATGTATCTGAAGAAGTCTGTCATTGGTATGAGCTTTTGTGTGCATGCACACTTCTTCAGATACATGAAGATGCATGCACACAAAAGCTCATACCAATAGCATACTTAGTTGGTCTCTAAGGTGCTACTGGAAAGATTTTTTTTTATTTTGTTTCGACTACAGCAGACCAACACGGCTACCTACCTGCAACTAGTGTTATAAACCAGAGTTGGATCTGATAAAAGCTATCCAGTGCAGTCAAGTATTAGTAAACCATATGGTTTTTTATTTTGAGAAGTAGAGAGGGAGAGGTGAGGCAATGGCAAGGCTGGCACACTCTGAATGCACAGGTGAGGAAACCTGGCACACCTGCCAGTGCTTTTGCACCATGCCAACCTCCCCACTGCTTTGCCACTTACCCTCTACCTCCCAGTGAGCATCGGCAACATGACCTACTGGAGGTCAGGTGAGCAGCACTGCCTCATCGCTGTTAGTGCCACCTTAATCTGTTGTCCCAGTGCCACCTGTCGATGGTTTGTCCTGCTTTCTCTTATGGTGTGTGTGTTTAATGTTTTGATCACACCTGGATCAGATAGTGAAGGAATGTTCTCTGTACAGCAGGAAACATGGCCACCCAGCTGACAATGGAACAACTGAGGTAGATGAATGGTGGGATCTCTATTTCCAGAGGTCTTTAGGCAGGGGCATTCTAGCTGTGTTTTCCCTGCACTGAGCAGGGATTTGAACCAGGTGGCCTTCGAGCATAGCTATCACCGTTTCCCTTTTTTAAAGGGAAATTCCCTTATTCCGAATAGGATTCCTCTCAAGAAAAGGGAAAAGTTGACAGCTATGCCTTTGAGTGTTCCAACTCTATGGTTTGTTTGTTTACTCTGCATGCTGCCTTTAGCGTGGTGGTAGGAGAAAATATATCAAACAAACAAAGATTGTTATTGAGCGGAACAATCATAAAGACAGGATTTCCAAGTTCTAAAATGATCAGAAACTACATACATTTCCGAGTAGCTAACGGACTATTATCAGTACATTCCCACCAGATGTTTAAGCACATTTTGAGTACATTTAAAGAGCCTTCCCTCAAAGAATGCTGGGAAATGTAGTTTTACCCCTCACAGAGCTACAATCTCCAGCACCCTTAACAAACTACACTTCACTACACCACAAAACTACACCATTGTGCTTTAAATGCATGGCGCAGATGTGACTTATTATCGCAAACATATATAAACATTTATTTATTTCGACTTATACGGCAACTTTCAGTCAAAAGAGATCCCTGAGGCAGCCTCCGCTCCTGTTTTATGGAACACAAATTAAAAACCAAGCGGAAAAGAGCCAGTGCACCAACACGAACAGCATCATCAACAAAACACTAAAATGGCAGCTAAAGACAGAAACTGGAAATAAACCGCACAATAATGAACTAGTTAAGAAGCCATAATGAACTCAGCACCCCCAAAGGCACTCTGAGGCAGTCTAGGGAAGGCAACTGAATGCAACAAACAAACTGACCTGGCTAGTATTTTAGTCTCTTGGCCAGCTGCTGCATTTGCATGTATATCAAAGCTATATCACTGAGCTGATTATGGGTGGTTTTATTTGATTTTTTTAAAAGGAAACACCAGAACAGTATTTTCACCTATGGGTGAAAACAGGACAGTTGGAGTGTATGGCATGCCTGTATGCACCAGCCCCAAGCACAGCTTTCTAGTGTGGAGATATTGAGGGCCAGTCAGTGTGAGGCATATAGCTTGCCCAAGGCAGGGTGGCAAACGTCATCTAACTCTCTGCCACACACCAAGGGGCAAAGTGTGGAGAAAGTGGGTAGAAAGACATTTTTCTCCCTCCCTCCCAACACTGGACGTCATAGACATTCAGTGAAGCTGAATGCTGGAAGATCCAGGAAAGACAAGTGACATTTATTATCATTATTATGACTATATTTGTACCTTGCCCATCTGACTTGGTTGCCCCAGCCACTCTGGGCGGCTTCCAGCAGGTACAAAAACACAATATGTTATTATTACTTGTTAATACCTTTTCTAAAAATCGCAACCCCTGTTTGATGAGACACCTCTCTCGGTATGCCCCACGGAGGACCTTAAGGTCCACAAATGACAACATTTTGGAGGTCCCAAGTTGCAAGGTGGTTAGATTGGTCTCAACTAGGGCCAGGGCCTTTTCAATACTGGCCCCAACACTCTGTCACAAGAGACCAGGGCCCTGCGGGACTTGACCCCTTTCCACAGGGCCTGCAAGACAGAGCTGTTCCGCCTGGCCTTTGGTTTGGACTCAAGTCTGACCCTTATGTTTCCCTCCCCTTATGGTTTTGATCTATGGGCTACTTTTAAAATGAGGCTGCATTTTAAATTGCATTTTAACCTGTATTTTAAATTGCTTGTCTCCCATTATGTTTTTATTAGAATTTTACTGGTGTTAGCCACCCTGAGCCCGGCTCTGGCTGGGGAGGGCGGGGTATAAATAAAATTTATTATTATTACAGTGGTACCTTGGGTTACATACGCTTCAGGTTACATACGCTTCAGGTTACAGACTTCGCTAACCCAGAAATAGTACCTCGGGTTAAGAACTTTGCTTCAGGATGAGAACAGAAATCGTGCTCCGGCGGCATGGCAGCAGCAGGAGGCCCCATTAGCTAAAGGGGTGCTTCAGGTTAAGAACAGTTTCAGGTTAAGAACAGACCTCCGGAACCAATTAAGTACTTAACCCGAGGCACCACTGTATTAATAATAATAATATTAATAATAATAATAAACTTCAGCCATTAAAAAACTCCCTTATAGAGGGCTGCCTTCATATGTCTCCTAAAGGTTGTATAGTTAGTTATCTCCTGGACAACTGAAGGGACAGAGTTCCATAGGACTACAGAGAAGACCCTCCCTGAAACCTCACTCCTCTCAGTTAGGAACCGTCAAAAGACCCTCGGAGCTGGGCCTCAGTGTCCAGGCTAAATGATGAGAGTGAAGGCACTCCTTCAGGTATACAGGGCCGGGGCCATTTAGGGTTCTAAAGGTCAGCACCAGCACCTTGAATTGTGCTCTGAAACGTACTGGGAACCAATGTAGGCCTTTCAGGGCCGGTGTTATATGGACCCGGAGGTCTTCTTCACACAGCTATAGAATTTGCCTCCCACCAGAGGTGGTGAGGATATCACCAATTCTGGTGGCTTGCAAAGAGGATTCATAGAGGGTAAGGCTATCAATGGTTACTAACCACAATGTCTATTTCCACTGCTGGAGGCAGCATGCTCTGAACACCAGCTGCTGGCAACTGCAGGTGGGCAGAGTGCTGTTGCAGTCAAAGCTTTGCTTGAAGGCCTCCCATAGGCATTCGCCTGGCCACTGTGAGAACAGGATGCCGGAGCCCAGGGGCTTTAGGCCTGATCCTGCCAAGCTCCTCATATATTTTTAAGAGTCCAAGGTCAGCTATGTTATTCTGGGCCATACCTGAGCCGTAAATAAATAAATAAGGTACCCCTCTCCTTCTCTGACAGTAACCTTCCCCGATTAAGAATAAACTAAGTAGCTAACGTGGGAGGCGCTGTGGGTTAAACCACAGAACCTAGGACTTGCCGATCAGAAGGTCGGCAGTTTGAATCCTCACGAGAGGGTGAGCTCCCGTTGCTCAGTCCCTGCTCTTGCCAACCTACCAGTTTGAAAGCACGTCAAAGTACAAGTAGATAAATAGGTACCGCTCCGTCGGGAAGGTAAACGGTGTTTCCGTGCGCTGCTCTGGTTCGCCAGAAGCGGCTTAGTCATGCTGGCCACATGACCCAGAAGCTGTATGCCGGCTCCCTCGGCCAATAAAGCGAGATGAGCGCCGCAACCCCAGAGTCGGCCAAGACTGGACCTAATGGTCAGTGGTCCCTTTACCTTTAAGTAGTTAAAAATTTGCTGCATTTTCATAACACCTCAAATCTGCTGCCAGAGACTGCCACTCACTCTGTCTAACAGTAGGACCGGCCCTGCAGAGTGATATTCATGCATGTGTGAATAAGCGAGCTCCTAAGAGGTTGGGGGGCGGGGGTTCATTAAGCCAGCCTCCACACATCCAAAGCAGTTTTCTTTCCTCCCCGCTCCTTGTGCCCTATAGATGTGAATAGCACCCAAAGGTTCTGCCGCAGTTCACTAGCTGTGAGCCTTTCGTAATTTTTAAAACGAGTTATGTAACACCCTCATTAAAAAGTAAATGTGGGCTGGAAAGCTGAAGACAAGTTCTTTGGCTCGAGAGGGATAAAGAGCTGGTGCTTCACTCTCTGCTGGAGGAAGAAACACATTTTGGAGGTTCTGAAGGAAGGATACAAATCTTTTGACATTTGGAACAAGGGGAAAAAAACCCCCTGTCATCATTCATATAAGGAGGCAGTTGGAGAAAAAGAACGTAGCAAATGCAAAGATTGATTCATGCATTTTAAAATGTTGTGCTAATAGGTGCCCAGATATGTTCTTGGGGATTTCATGGAGAATGACTAACATGACAATCAGATTTCCTGTTCAGAAATTTTATTGGTGAGCAGCACTTGAGTCCCATGGACTGCAAGAAGATCAAACTTATCCATTCTTAAGGAAATCAGCCCTGAGTGCTCACTGGAAGGACAGATCCTGAAGCTGAGGCTCCAATACTTTAGCCACCCCATGAGAATAGAAGACTCCCTGGAAAAGACCCTGATGTTGGGAAAGATTGAGGGCACAAGGAGAAGAGGACAAGAGAGGATGAGATGGTTGGACAGTGTTCTCGAAGCTACCAGCATGAGTTTGACCAAACTGCAGGAAGCAGTGGAAGACAGGAGTGCCTGGCTTGCTCTGGTCCATGGGGTCACAAAGAGTCGGACATGACTAAACGACTAAACAACAACAACAGCACTTGATGGTGAAGTACCAGGGGAATACCTGCATGCTGCACTCTATCTAAATGGCCAGAGGGGGGAGGAAGAGGAGGAGGAGGAGGAGGAGGAGGAGGAGAAGAAGAAGAAGAAGAAGAAGAAGAAGAAGAAGAAGAATCCCTGCCCATCTAGCTGGCAGTCACTCTGGGTGGCTTCCAACACCAAAATAAATCAATCCAATCCCTTCAGGTGAACCTAGGAAGCTTTCTTGTACTGAATAAAACCATGGGTTCAGCTAGTTCAGTATTGCCTACAGTGATCGGCTGTGGCTCTCCAAAAGGTCTCTGGCTCAATGTCCGGGTAATTATGGTATGAAATAAAAATAATAAAGTTTACAAAACAACAACAACAACCCCCCACACAAGTAGAGCTGATGATGAAACCCTGGACACCAATTGCCAAAGTCCCATCTAGTCTAGTCTCCTGCTTCCCACACAGTGGCCAGCTAGGGGCTTCAACGACAGAGCATCGGTTTCATAGGCACATGATCTCAGGATCAATCCATGGCTGGGAATGCTCCCTGCCTGAAGCCTGGAGAACTGGGTGCCGGTCAGTGAAGACAATGCTGAACTTGAGGAGGCTCTGGTTGGACTCAGTGGAGACCAGGCTGCTCTAGGCCAATGCTACTGTGCGAAATGAGGACGTGAAACTCATGTTAAACATGCCCACACTGGGGGCTGTCACAGATGGATTTGGTTACATTTTACAAGCACTTAGCACTTGTTAATTTTTCTCTTTATTTACTCTTTCCCTCTTAACGAGGCACATGTTCAGTGCCGGAAAACGACTGGCAGAGAAATAGCCTAGCAGAAGATGAAACTAATGCATGCGATCCGCTGCATTTGTGGAGTAGCGCCGTTTTCTTTCAGAACCATCTCAGAATTGTTTCAATATGTTAATAATAATAATAATAATAATAATAATAATAATAATAATATTTTATTTATATCCCGCCCTCCCCAGCCGAAGCCAGGCTCAGAGTGGCTAACAACAGTAAAAGTAATACAGCATTCTAAAATCAATTCATTCTAAAATCAATTCAAAATCAAATTAATGGCAACTTTTGGACTAGAGTTCTATGAGGATTAACAAAGGAGGGGGTCAAGACTGTGCCCTGGCCAAAGGCCTGGTGGAACAGCTCTGTCTTGCAGGCCCTGCAGAAAGATGTCAAGTCCCACAGGGCCCTAGTCTCTTGTGACAGAGCATTCCACCAGATCGGGGCCACAGCCGAAAAAGCCCTGGCTCTGGTTGAGGCCAGCCTAACCTTCCTGTGGCCTGGGATCTCCAAGATGTTTTTGTTTGAAGACTGTAAGGTCCTCCGTGGGACATACCAGGAGAGGTGGTCCCGTAGGTACGAGGGTCCTAGGCCATATAGGGTTTTAAAAGGTTAAAACCAGCACCTTAAACCTGATCCTGTACTCCACCAGGAGCCAGTGCAGCTGGTATAGCACTGGGTGAATGTGATCCCGCAGTGAAGACTCCATAAGGAGTCTCGCCGCGGCATTCTGCACCCGCTGGAGTTTCTGGGCAGCTCCAGTTAAGTTAGGGATGTTCATACCCCTTGCCTTTCGATGCAACCAATGTGCAAAAGATGGGATATTTTGGCATCACATTGGCATGGTCCAATACCACATGACGATTTCTCATGCTACTCCCTGGGAGAGGGCAACACTGGCGTGAGAAGCTACTGTCACCTCCCCGTACCAGTGTGGCTTCCCAGTTCAAACGTGAGCAATGCAAAGGGAGACCTGACCTTGCAGAAAATGGCACCGAAGCACATAGATAATGTACTTAGCCCAGTCGTTTCCAAAAGTTGTACCCACAGGGAAGACCAAGCATTGCAGATGGAGTCTGGGACATAGTCAAACTGAGAGAAGGAAGTTCACATTCTAAGGCAAACTGACCCAATTTGCTCTATCTGAAACCATAACTATTACAGTGGTACCTTGGTTTATGAACAGCTTAGTTTATGAGCAACTTGGGTTAAGAACGCTGCAATCCTGGAAGTAGGTGTTTTGGTTTGTGAACTCTGCCTTGGAATAAGAACATGTTTCACTTCCTCTTGAGTACGTTCCATTTGTAAATTGAGTCCAACCGCTGCTATGGGAAAGCACGCCTTGGTTTAAGAACGCTTTGGTTTAAGAACAAACTTCCGGAAGGGATTAAGTTGTTAAACCAAGGTACCACTGTAGTAAATTGATGTGGTAAATGAATGCATGCGTGAATGAATAAAGTCGGTGGTTACTATGGAGAGAGAGAGAGACAGCGCCTCCCTGGTGGTAGCACCTAGGTTATTGAAGAGCCTCCCTAGAGAAGCTCACCTAGCACCATCCTTGTGGTCTTTTCAGTGAAGACCTTTCACCCAGGCCCTTTCAACAACTTGCATTTTTAAATATAACCAAGCTTCTCAATTTTATGATTCATGATGGATAGCTCAGTTGGTAAAGCATGAGATTCTTTATCTCCAGGTCATGAGTTCGAGCCCCACGTTGGGCAAAATATTCCTGCCTTACAGAAGGTTGAACTAGCTGGTTCTTGTGGTCACTTCCAACTCTACAATTCTATGGTTCTATGCTTTATTCTGCTACAAAGAACAAATAGAGAAAAGGCTATAGCTCAGTGGGAGAGTACTTACTTTGCATGCAGAACGTCACTGGTTCAATCCCTGGCATCTCCAGGTCGGGCTGGGAATGTTTTCAGTCTGAAACCTTGAACAGTTGCTCCTAGGCAGTACAGTGGTACCTTGGGTTAAGAACTTAATTCATTCTGGAGGTCCATTCTTAACCTCAAACTCTTCTTAACCTGAGGTACCACTTTAGCTAATGGGGCCTCCTGCTGCCACTGCACGATTTCAGTTCTCATCCTGAAGCAAAGTTCTTAACCCAATGTACTATTTCTGGGTTAGTGGAGTCTGCAACCTGAAGCATCTGTAAACCGAGGTACCACTGTACTGATTTGGATGAATCAGTGATCTAACATGGCATGATGAAGCTTCCTGGTTTCTTATTCTACTGCCTCAATTCTTTTATTTTGTATTTTTAATATTTTATTTTATCTCTTTATTTGTGAGCCTCCCAGGGAACATATGTCATTGGGCGACCATACAAATATAAATTGTTGATAAAGTAGTAGCCAGCAGGATAAGCATGGTTCACAGGCCAGGTCTGCTGGGTCTCACAATCTCTTGGTCAGAACCGAGAGGGAGCCCCTAAAATACCAATCTGCAGTTACCCAATATCATATGTTCATCCCTCAAATGCAGTTGGCATGATTCAGCCAAATTTCCACCAATTTCAGCCAGAGATTGTGTCTCCTTCACCAAAATAAATTGGCACATGTGGCACAATGGAAAACAGGTGGGGCTTAGGTTCCCTAGTGCACCCACTAATTATTGGGATGTGTGTATGAATCATCAAACATTATTAGCCAATCAAACTTGGCCTCCCCCAATTCCCCTTGGCTGTTTTCTCCCTTCTTCCTGCTTCTCTTTAATTCCATCAGCTCCAAATTAATCATCATAAACATTTTCATTAACTATAATGGCCACAAGTTGTTTAGCATATTATACTGCAATAATGTAACCGAATGTATTGTACAATTTTAATTTTTTTTATGGGAAGAGCATAAAAATGTACCATTAGATAAAAACCCCAACCATTAAAAGGTAATTTTCTGTGAAAGCATCGAGTGGTTGTGGTTAAAAATCATCATCACCAGCACAATGTCAAACAGGCGATGTAACAGCCTACTGGCATTATCAAAATTAGTAGAGATGTCTGCAACCCTACTGAGAATTTTGGCCAGTCTATGCAAGGCACCTTTGGATTAGATGTTTCTCCTGAGGAAGAATCTCCAAAATATATCCGGAAAATGTATATAGCTTCTTTTCCAGACAATGTGCAAAATGGTTACAATGACTGAAACCAGTGCCTTTATTTATTTGACATATTTCTTAATCATCTACCATCATACAGCAAAAAACAACAACCCAACAGTCTGGAAGATATGCAGTCACTACGGGCATTCTAGAAGCAACAGGAATGTCCCAGAGTGTAGGGGGAAATTCTGGACATCAATTCACCCTCCTCCTGTTACTTCTGGAACCTTTAAGAACTGTCCCAGAATGAGAGAGAAATAGAGATTGGCATGTGTGAAATTTCTAAGAAATCTGGTTGTCATTTGCTGTTCTTGGCACTATTGAGGAACTGGTCACTGACTATATGGTTTACTAATACACTGGATAGCTTTAATCAGATCCAACTCAGGTTTATAACACTAGTTACAGGTAGGAGGCCGTGTAGGTCTGCCGTACTCGAAACAAAATAAATAGATTTCTTCCAGTAGCACCTTAGAGACCAACTAAGTTTGTTATTGGTATGAGCTTTCGTCTGCATGCATTCTTTGTGTATCTGAAGAAGTGTGCATGCACACGAAAGCTCAAACCAATAACAAACTCTAAGGTCAAAATAAAAAATTTCCTTCCAGTAGCACCTTAAAGACCAACTAAGTTAGTTCTTGGTATGAGCTTTCGTGTGCATGCACACTTCTTCAGATAACCTAGAACTAACTTAGTTGGTCTTTAAGGTGCTACTGGAAGGAATTTTTTTATTTTGACTATGACAGACCAACACGGCTACCTATCTGTAACTGAAACTCTAAGGTGCTACTGGAAGGACTTTTTTATTTGGTTTATAACAATTACAGTCCCAGTTTGACCAGAGCATGGAGGCTTCTTAGAATACCAAGAAACAATGGCATGTGTACAAAATAAACTTAGAAATGTGTATTATTTTTGAATGTATTTTACACACAAAATACACATTTCTAAGTTTATTTTGTGTGTAAAATACATTCAAAAATAATGGTTAAATAAGGGTTTTTTTGCATTTTAAAAAATCATATACAGTCATGCCTTGGATCCCGAGCACCATGCAAGTTGAATGTTTTGGCTCCCGAATGCCGCAAACCCAGAAGTGAGTGTTCTGGTTTGCGAACGTTCTTTGGAACCCGAATGTCCGACACGACTTCCACGGCTTCTGATTGGCTGCAGGAACTTCCTGCAGCCAATCGGAAGCTGTGCCTTGGTTTCCAAATGTTTCGGAAGTCAAAAGGACTTCCAGAACGGATTCCGTTCGACTTCTGAGGTACCACTGTAATGCAGAAATGGGATAGGACAGACTTATGAATGAACGTACGCAGAATCACGAAACTGTAGAGTTGGCAGGGGCCACGAGGGTCATCTACTCCCACATCCTGCAAGGCAGGAATATTTTTGCCCAACGTTGGGCTTGAACCCACGTTATTCTCTCTCGTGGTCTGGAGCTTAACTGCTTGCTCCTATTCCTCTTCAGTTTGCTTCCCTTCCTTTCTATTGCCATTGCCTTGTTTAGTCCGTTCTTACAAAAATGCTTGCTAGTGATAAACCTGATCTGCTTTCCTCCTCAGAGTGTCATTGACAATTGCCCATCGCCTTGATCCTGTCTTTCAGGTCAGCACGCACGTTGCTCATTCATTGCGTGAGGGAAGCTCTCTCTGCCACCCCCCTCCGAGATGGCAATTTATGAGCCTCACAAGAAGTCTTGCCATCGCATACCCAGATAAGACTAGGCAATTAGGCGGAAGGGGTTGGCACTTTCAGAAAGTGCTCACAGCTCAGTGGTAGACCACATGCCTTGCATGCATAAAGTGTCACGTTCAGTCTCTGGCATCTCCAGCTGAGAGGACCTCCTCCAGGGAGCAAAGTTCAGAAGGGCCTTTTGCCCAAGATCGCCTCTGCTCATCAAAGCAGCCATTGCAAAGGCCTTAAACAGTCCAACCTCACACATTTTCCTCCCAAGCATCTGCCCGAAGCCACCTCTCATATTTCACTCAAAATCCCTTCAATGCCCGCCTTTTCCATAAAGTCTTTAGCGCTAGTTCCAAGTCATATTGCAACTGATCAGCACGGTTTCACATGGGATCCTCCTGTGTCAGTTTGTAAACCAAGTTTCTTTGGAGTCTAAGTTTCTTTGGGTTTCTGATCTGCGCCTTGCTGTTTTGGGTTATTTGTGGTGCTTTTTGGGTAATTGTTTTTGAGCAGAATGAAGTCAAATACATTTGCACAAACAGCAAAATATGTCAGTGTCAACACAATTGAATAGAGTAGCGCAACGTGAAAAAGCAAAACTGACCGCTCTCCTATTTCTTCGCCGACAACAGAGTTTGCAGCAGTATTCAGGTTTCCCTTATTCTTCAACACACCTCTCCTTTTCCACTTTGTCTTTCAATATGCTGTTCAGAGTCTTTCAAAATGGCTTTGTACGTATAAAGCTGCCTTACTCTGAGTAAGGCAGTTTGTTCCTCTACCCATGTACGCTGTACTCTTGACTGCTGGCATGGCAGTTCTCTGAAGACTAAGTAAGAAATTATCCAAAATCCTGTTGTCAGAGGGCCTTCAGACTAGAGTGGCCGTCTCCTGGGATAAATCCAGAGCATGAGCCTAGCCAATGGGAACCTTCCAAAAGCCACTGCTCTCTTTGCTTCGCTAGGATCTCTATCCCACCCCCTAACAAGAGAGAATCATGTCATATGCAGTTTGTTAGCCAAACTTGGCAGGCTTTATTTATTTATTGCATCTATATACCTGCCATTCTTCCATTTTTTCATTTTTTTTAAAATGACACTTATGTGGCATCCCGCAACATAAAGGTATCTAGAAGGCTTTAATAAGAATAAAAATATGAATAAAAATGACAGGGAAGGGAAGACTTCCCAGTATGCGGAACGGGGAGAAGAAAAGAAAAGCTCCCAGGTCCACCACTTTCTGCGTGAGATAAGGGTTGAGAGTTACCTTTGAGAGAGGAATCTTTTTTTTTATCTCATTGCCTGCTTTTGTTTTTATTTGGATTAGTTTCTTTTATCTCATGGTATTATGAAAAAGCTTTAATAAAATCTTATCAAATAAATAAATATGAAAACAGGCAGAAACCCACCCTAGCACTGAGAGATCTAAGCCAGAACTCAGCTACAGTAAGGTTGCTTGTTGTCTAACTGGCCATCGGCTCAAGCCCTAGAATTCGTTCTCCTCCCCCAAAAAAGTGGTGCTTTCTAGATATTGCCAGACTACAACTCCCATCATCCGTGGCCATTGGCAAAGCTGGCTGGGGATTATGAGAATTGGGAGTCCAATAACTTCTGAAGGGCACTATGTTGGCTAGTGGTGCTCCAGGACCTATTATCTTCTCATGAATATACATGTGGTACTACTTTTAAAAAATGTGGCCCCCAAAATTTAGGATGGTCCATATTGATGTTGCATGTGTACATTCACAAGTCCTCTTTCCACATTAAAGGTAAAGGTACCCCTGCCCGTACAGGCCAGTCGTGTCCGACTCTAGGGTTGTGCGCCTATCTCACTTAAGAGGCTGGGGGCCAGCGCTGTCCAGAGACACTTCCGGGTCACGTGGCCAGCGTGATGAAGCTGCTCTGGTGAGCCGACACCAGCGCAGCGCACGGAAACACCGTTTACCTTCCCGCTATAAAGCAGTACCTATTTATCTACTTGCACTTAAGGGTGCTTTCGAACTGCTAGGTGGGCAGGAGCTGGGACCAAAAGAAGGGAGCTCACCCCGTCGTGGGGATTCGAACTGCCAACCATGCGATCGGCAAGCCCTAGGCGCTGAGGTTTTACCCACAGCGCCACCTGCGTCCCCTTTCCACATTACTCTATATTTAAAGGAAAAACTGTGGGAAGATTCATATTTAAATACATATTTTATTTCAAAACGTGCATTTCTAAATATAGAAAAAGAGAATTTGATCTTAAAATATGCACTTTTAACACCTTTCATTATTTATTTTTTAGATGAGAACTTTATTGCAAAATTCAGAGAACTTTGAAATCTGAATAATTATTACATTCTGATTAGTCCAGAAGGTGCAAATTATATCAGCTTGCTTGAATGGGCTTTAAAAAAAAGAAAATCTCCTCCACCCCCGAGGGCTAGGATTAGGGATGGGCAAATCTGCCAACATCATTTTTCTCTAAGTTTCTCATTTTCCCCAATCATCAGTTCCCTTCTCCACATTTCCACATCAGTCTGTATTTCTTTAAGTCCTCATGAAAATTCATAAGCATTTAAGTGCAAATTTCTCCTAACGTACACATTTTCGCAAAGCAATTTTGTCTAATATAATGCCATTTTTGTATCTTATTTTCACTCATGTGTGCATTTTTAGGCACACTTTACTCCGGTGCATGCTGGGCAATTGCATTGCAACATTCAAAGAAATGTGAATTTAGAAGGAATGTTGTGTTTGAAGTTCATGTGCTGTGTGATAAAAGCGTGACTTAAATAGGTTCACCTCTAAATGCAAACTGAATTAATTTCTCCTCCATTCCCAGTCAAGAGGGATGCCTAACCCCGTAACCTGTTTTAAAAATTGTGAAGGAAGCTAGATTCTCATTGTTTCTGGATAACCTGCTCCAAGTATTACATCTGACTTCATCCTAATAGCGTCGTGCATCTAGCGGCAGAAAATTCCTTAAGCGAATAACGAATCGTGAAGAGAGAGATGACGTAATCAGGAGGAAGGGGGGAAAGAAGAGGAAACAGCAAACACAACCCTTTAAGTTTTGCCACTTGGGCAGTTTTTAGGAGGGGGAAATCCTAGTTTTTATTTCCTCTGTGGAGAAGCCAGCAACCGTGTTTCGTGAACTCTTGATGATTCATCACTCTCTCCAGTAGCCAAACATTCGGCAGGTCAAGTAGATTTGGGCCGCGGTGCCAGCAACTCCTGCTGCCCTGATAATCCAAGCCATTCCAGGCATGGCGACACTTTCTCTCACCATCTGCCATTTCTAGTTACCTTTCGTACAGCTGACATAACGCATCGATGTGTGGGAAGCAGTAAAACAGTCATAAGGAAGCCATGGCAAAGATAAATAAGAAGCGGCGCTCGGCCGTCTTTAATGATACCAAGAGAACGAGGAATGCCATTATTTTTATTTTTTGGTTCTGGAAATGATGGTTCAATCACCTGAAAACCGAGCAATCGATTAAAACCAGAAAGTGCCTTTCTGCTCTGTAATCTTCACTGATGTGACTCTCAGAAACAACCCCTCTCATCAGCCACGTGGCACTAAAAGCTTTTCTGCTGCTGTGGTCCTCCTGAGATTTTGGGAAACCATAAAGAGTTCATCCATAATCAATTCAGAGGCACCATTTAGAAAGAGAGGCAGCCACCACCCACTGGACATGGGAAATCCCCTCGGGAACACATACATCTCAAGTTATTTTGTATGTTCAGAGTGCTGACCAGTCATTCCCTTTTCCGATATATTCTATTCCATTTTCCTCCCTGCTCAGTGTCATGAGTCATCATTAAATTTCTCTTTCCTTATGTTTCCCCACCACCACCCCAAACAGGGGCTGTTGTTTTTTGTACTTCTGCAAACTTTGCAGGTCTTAATCTGAGGGTTGTGGGTTCGATCCCCATGTTTGGCAAGAGATCCCTGCATTGCAGGGGGTTGGCCTAGATGACCCTTGTGGTCCCTTCCAACTCTACAAGCCTGTCTCTCTAGCTATCTATCTAGCTATATTCTTCTACACTAATAATAATAATAATAATAATAATAATAATAATAATAATAATAATAATTTATTTATACCTGCCCTCCCCAGCCAAGACCAGGCTCAGGGTGGCTAGCAACCAATAATAAAAACAAGCTGATTGAAATACAACTTAAAAAACAAGATTAAAATACAACATTAAAACATTAAAATGCAGCCTCATCACAGGAGGAGAAAGGAAAAACGAAAGAGGGGGAGGGAATCAAATTGATTGCAAGCCAAAGGCCAGGCGGAACAACTCTGTCTTACAGGCCCTGCGGAAAGAAATTATATCCTGCAGGGCCCTGGTCTCATGAGACAGAGCTGGAGCCAGTGTTGAAAAGGCCCTGGCTCTGGTTGAGGCTAATCTAACTTCCTTAGGGCCCGAGACCTCTAGGGTGTTGCTATTTATGGACCTTAAGGTCCTCTGTGGGACATACCGGGAGAGGTGGTCCCGTAGGTATGAGGGTCCTAGGCCGTGAAGGGCTTTAAAAGTCCTTTAAAGATGGCAACTATATAGGTGGACAGCAACTTCAAGGTCTTTTCTCAGATGAAGGATAGGAGGAATTTCTAGGAATTTAAAACAACAACAAAAACAACAACCTTTCCATCAAAACTGGATGAGTTCAGATTTTGCCTACAAATGAAGTTGGAGGTCCTTCCACAAATGTCAAGCCATGTCAAGGGCCGTTAAAGGATGGGTGTAATATCTTGGGGTGGATGAACAGTATCCGAAGCCAGCTTCAAATTGGCAGCAGCACCACCCAAAGTGTTTGCTATTGTTATTTCCTTGGTGATGACACCCCCTCCACAAAACATCATAGTTATAACTACTGCCAAGAATGTCCATGCCTAGGAATACAAACCAAAACTGCTGGTGTGTCACTGGTAAGATCTCTGCTGTCAGAGATGTGTCGTGTGAACGAAACTGGAGTCCGCAGCCCAAGCCCAGGATTGTTTCAATTAAAAGAGCAGCAGATCAGAATCCAAGCCTCTCCACTTACAGCACCCTCCTTGCCTCTAGGCTTCATCAAGTTAGGTGTTTTTAAGGGCTGTAAAGCAATGAACTTTCCATCAGCGGCATCGTCAGCTAATTAGCCCTCCTGATTACAGTAATTACTATTGATTCACTCCTGAATGACTTCTTAAGTAGCCAAGTGCAAGTTATGCTTGAAAGTAGAAGACCCACATATGAATATTAAACCAGCCACTTCCTTTTGTGTTTTTTTTTCTTTTTTTAATTTCCCCTCCACCCCATTCCTCATTCAGCTCTCAAGGTACAGCTTGCAAGCTTATATATTTAAAATTGAGAATGGGGGTGTCAAGAATAGGAATCAAACCTTACTTAGAAAAGGCATTCTAATCTCACATGCTGAGATATAGAAAATGTCGTGTATGCATCTGTGGGAGAGAAACTTTCAGAGCAAGTAGAACATAGAGCACTTCACCAGTCCAGAGCTAAAACTGATTTTGGGGCTCTTTCTCCATCTGAATCTGATTGGCTTTTCCTGCTCTCCATGGCTGGATTAACTCTTATTCTAATTAAATTACAGGGTAGGAACTCAGGGAAATTGTATCTCTGGTGGTTGGGCTGAGAAAGATTTGTTCCTGAGAACCAGGAGAGCTACTGCCAGTTAGAGTAGACAATATTAGACTTGATGGTTTAATGGTTTATCTTGTTGAAAATGCAACAGCAGAGATTATTCATTCCAGGGTTAATTCTGCTATCACTAAAGCAGATAACCAAGATGGCGGTAGTGGTTTTGCCTAGCAACCAGGCATAGTGGCATGATGTCTGCTGAGGTGAAACATACTCTGATTGGCTTTGTAATTCTGAGGGAGTTTTCCTGTGTATGTTTGGTTGAATGTCTCCCTGCTATGTACAAGGCCTGATGTAAGAAAGACAAAACTTCTCTGAATCTTTCTTCTTAAACCATACACTGTTTTGTGGGGCGTCCTCTGGATTTCTTTTCTCTTTGGAGTCTCCCTGTATTATTTAAGTTACTTCGTGAATGTATCTAAGGCACCTTTCTAGGAGAGGGGGCACCACTGTTGAAGGCAGCCTTAACACGGGCATAAAATAGACTTCAAAGATCATATAATATATTGAAATATGGCAAATTATCTACTGTTTCCCTTTCAATGTAGATTGATTTGGTGTGTGTTCAGAGTATCAGAGGCTCGGTGAGGTTAGCAGAGTAGATGGCTTGCCGTGGATCCTATGCCTGCAGCTTAACACAGTGAAGCACAATTATGCACTGCTGCTGGGGAAGGAGAAAGTCAGAAGACTGCAACTCTGGAAATCTGCAGCCAGCAATTTCTCTATGCACAAATCCTGAGCAAGAAGAACCTTTATGAGCAACAGGAACTTAGAAGGTTTGATGTATTACAGTATTTTAATATTTTTTTTGGAAGCTGCCCAGAGTGGCTGGGGAAGCCCAGCCAGATGGGTGGGGTATAAATAATAATTATTATTATTATTATTATTATTATTATTATTATTATTATTAACACTCATTCTTAACTCACCTTGTACTGGTTCCTGGGGAAGGAAGTGACACTGAAATGAAAGCCTGCCCTGAGTAGATCATTAAAGAGTTATGGGACTCAGCAGAGCTGCAATGGGATATTCCTGTTTAAGGTTTTGTATAGCCGATGCCTATCACAAAACAACAGTCTCTAAAGGTGGTCTGAACTTCCTTACAGAAACCATTCTGGGTGTCAGCTCAATGCAGGGACCAACTCAGAAAGAAGAGAAAGATCTCTCCTCAACATGTTGATCATTCTGATATGAGATAAGCCACAAGTGACAAATACTCTTAGAGAACTGGTTAATGGCTCAGTGGTTTAAATGAGGGAACTGATTAGCAATAGCCTGGCAAAATAGCAAGCCAGGAATGCGGTTTAAATGGAGAACAATGATGAACACAAGGAAGGGTGGACAGATGCACAACAGGCTGGGTGGTTTCTGTTTTGAATGGATACGTCTTAGCTGAACAACAGCTAGCCGGTCTCCACTATGAATTGGGAACAATGCATTTAAAAGAAGATTTTTTAAAAACTCTATAAAGTTCCCTGCAGACTGTTTAGCAGTTAAGAAATTTGCAAACCAGCATTGCACAGAGTCTAAGAATGCAAGACAGGAACTCCCTACTTCAATTCTCACCTTCTCTACCAAGTCTCAAGGTGGCCTTAGGCAAGTTGCGCTCTTTGAATTTAGGCTCTACACCCCACTGCCTCCATCCCCATCTGCCATGTAGGAACCATTGTTTCTGCCTATCTTCAATTGTCCCAGTGCTATGGATGTGAGATGCTTTGATTACTTGCAAAATGCACTAATTGATGCTTTTGAATTATGGTGCTGGAGGAGACTCTTGAGAGTCCCATGGACTGCAAAAAGATCAAACACATCCATTCTTAAGGAAATCAGCCCTGAGTGCTCACTGGAAGGACAGATCCTGAAGCTGAGGCTCCAATACTTTGGCCACCTCATGAGAAGAGAAGACTCCCTGGAAAAGACCCTGATGTTGGGAAAGATGGAAGGCACAAGGAGAAGGGGACGACAGAGGATGAGATGGTTGGACAGTGTTTTCAAAGCTACTAACATGACTTTGACCAAACTTCCGGAGGCAGTGGAAGACAGAAGTGCCTGGCGTGCTCTGGTCCAGGGGGTCACGAAGAGGCGGACATGACTAAACGACTAAACAACAACAAGAAGAAATGCACTAAATGTATGATTAAGTGGGCCAAAGTCTGGGGTAAGTGGAAATGGCTCTGTACATTTTGGGCCACTTTATCACAGGACGATATAAACAGATCAGTGGTGCAACTTGGCGGGTTTCTATTCCTGCAGCAGGGTCCCTGCAGGGTCTCTGTCTTCTGCATCCTAGAGACACCCAATGGGCATGAAAGGGGAGTGTTGTGGCCACTGCATGCTCCAAAGAAAAAGCATTTAGGAATGTGGAAAACACAATGTGCTTCTGCTTCAAGGGAATGGTGTGCAAGCTCCGTTATACCCAACAGAGCTTGCAAGAAAACACAACATTCGTCACTCCCAAAGAAGATATTGGAGCACTCTAAATCATTTGCACATAAAAAGGTAAAATGGGTAAGTCCAGTCAAAGGTGACTATAGGGTGCGGCGCTCATTTCGCTTTTTAGGCCAAGGGAGCCAGTGTTTGTCCACAGACAGCTATCTGGGTCATGTGGCCAGCATGACTTAATCACTACTGGTGCATGGAGGACCGTGACGAGTGTCAGAGCTCATGGAAACGCCATTTACTTTCCCACTGCAGCGGTAGCTATTTATCTACTTGCACTGGCATGCTTTTGAACTGCTAGGTTGGCAGAAGCTGGGATAGAGCAACGGGAGCTCACCCTGTCGCAGGGATTCGAACTGCCGACCTTCTGATCAGCAAGCCCAAAAAACTCAGTGGTTCAAACCACAGCACTACCCGTGTACCTTGATTTGCCCATGTACATGCCCAGAAAATAGTGTGCCGAAAAGTAGCATATGGAGATCTGCATTGATCAACGGCAATGAATCCCTAATTGTTATTATTGTACAGTTATAAGGTCTTAGAAGCAACATCAGATATATTCCACTAAGGTAAAAACATTCAAGGAGGGTGTGAAGCAGGGCAAGTGAGGGGGTGTGACCTGTGTAGGAGAGGTGTGTCCCGCGAAGAGTCCCAAGGGTCAGACAGAGAGGCATTTGGCTCCTGGGCAGAAGTTCTTCATCCCCACCATAGTTAAACCTCCCTCCATTAATTCATCTTAATCCATTTTAAAAGAGCAACTAATCTAGTGAGCCTTCACTATGGTAGAGAACCCCACAGGCAAACCTTGGCCACATTCACACTAGATATTTAAAGCACTATGATACCATTTCAAACAGTCATGTCTTCCCCCAAAGAATTCTACTTTGTTAAAGGTACTGTGAGTTGTTAGGAGACCCCAGTTCCCTTCACAGAGCTACAACTTACAGAGCGCTTTAACAACCAATCCCTCTTCACAGGGAGCTCTTGAGAATTGCAGCAGCATGAGGGGAATAGGGGCCTCCCAGCAACTCTCAGCACCCTTAACAAACGGCAGTTGCCAAAAAATATTTTGCAGGGGAAGCAGTGACTGTTTAAAGTGGTGTAAAGTTGAAAGGAATGGTGTGATTTTGGCCTATGTGCCATGAGAAGCAATGCTTTCTTTTGTTAGGCCCAAAGCTATACCCATCTGATTCATTAGACAACTGTGAGTTAAAGGACACAAGGGGGAAACACCAGCACCTATTTTCCTTTGCACGGGTAAGAATGTAAGGTTTCCGAATAAATCTTTCACTTTGTCTCAACAAAGGAACTGGGCGGCGGCAGCAGTGGTGGTTGTTAGAGACATATTACTCTCTGGGCATCACTTGGCTAAGCAACACTAGAATGGAAAGACATCATCCATAAGAGTAAAGGAGCTGGCGTAGGAAACATTCACATTAGATTATCATTATTAATGTAATCAGCATATATATGCACACAGGTACTCCTGGAATAACACAGTTACTATTGAAAACCGCCAACAACAACCAATTAAAATCTGATTCGAAACCCACATTAGTAACCGGTAGATGATAGCTTC
This sequence comes from Podarcis vaucheri, assembly GCF_965113315.1. Taxonomy (NCBI): domain Eukaryota; kingdom Metazoa; phylum Chordata; class Lepidosauria; order Squamata; family Lacertidae; genus Podarcis; species Podarcis vaucheri. Next base: position 64,141,766 of record NC_138748.1, read on the forward strand.
CATAGATTATTGTCAAGTGATTCATTAATGGCTCTGAGGGAAAACTAAAAGGTCTGTTGAAGCACAATGGGGTACATTTCAATGTTCGAAACGAAAGGACAGGGCGCTTCAATGACTGCAAAGACTGTGAACAATTTGCAATTTTGCTTTTAGTAGAAAAAGGGTAAGCGATGGGCTGCTTAGTTTTAATGCATGCCAAGGAACAATATTCTGCAGCACAGATAGCGTCAAGAGAACCCTTGAAGAAATAAGATGAATCAAACAAAGGCTGTCCCTAATATGCATGGGCACAACCTGAATTTCCATACAGTGCACGCAAACTACTTTGTGTGAGAGTTTGTGTGCGCACACCCATAGCCAGGCAGCTCAGCAGAAATACACCTGTCAGAAATGAATGTGGGGATTGCTCAGTGCTTCAGCACCAAGGGGAGCTGGACTGGACTTCACAGCACAAATGTCACATTGACCTGAGCATCATCTACCCGGAGAAGGTTGTTCCTTCTTTAAATTATGTTGACATGCACTCTCGATACTCACCATACTCCAAATTGTCATAGGGGACAAGAACAGAACAGCAGCCAGAAGCAGAGCACACCTTAGAAACTGTGAAATCTGCTCAACTGCATTTCATGTTATTTGGAGATTTCAGTAAATTGCACACTGTGTGTGTGTGTGTGTGTTAAAATAAATAAATAACAAAGGGTGAAAAAACCTGAAGAAACTGGCTTTGACGGGTCCAGGACAGAATGGAACTACCCAAGATTTAAGTTACCCTAAAGCACCAATGTTCTGTGCATGTAGTTCAGCTGGTGAAATGTGACTTTCTATCCTCTCTCCCTATGCCCCTCAAAGTTGACCCCAAACCTGATTTTGGGAGTGTGCAGGGAGTTGGGGGGGGGATGGGAGAGGAAGAAGCTGCTCTGTTTTATATGTACAGAATTGCAGCATTGGAAGAGATCTTCTGGGATAGCTCAGTCGGCAAAGCATGAGACTCTTAATCTCTGGGTTGTGGGTTCAAGCCTCACGTTGGGCAAAAGATTCCTGCATTGCAGGCAGTCTCTTCCAACTCTGCCATGATACTATGACCCAGTGACTTTCCTCCCATTTACACAAGGTAGGTACTGGTGTGCAGAGTAGGGGGAATTCTCCCTGCCCTACATGGGAGAGGGACAGGTTTGGTGATGTGTAGTGATCCGCAACACATGAGCATGCCAGCCATGTGTGGGGTTGGTGCTTGAACAAGCTTATAAACCCACCTTGCCCTTGGGTGAATGGAGTATAAGCTTCATGAGCTAACTGAAGTTGCACTGCTTTTTGAAAACACTGTTTTAACATGGTGATGTTTGCCACCCTAAGATCCTTTGTGGGGGAAGAGTTGGTCACAAATGTAATAAATAAATGAGCAAAGCAAGATGGCGGGAGAGAGGGAGCCAGCTGCGAATGGAACAAGCACGTATGAAAGAATGCCTTGTCTGATCCTCAGTAACCTGTCAGGTTTGATGCAGATCTCAGTTTCTGAATTCAATAAAGTTGGGAGCCAGTTGTATGTCTGCTTGGGGTGCAAATGGAAAGGCAGCTATTGGGAGCCTTAAAGTGAAAATCCACTTTTCTTGAAGCCAATACAGTGGTATCTCGGGTTAAGAACTTAATTCGTTCTGGAGGTCTGATCTTAACCTGAGGTACCACTTTAGCTAATGGGACCTCCTGCTGCCACCACACGATTTCTGTTCTCATCCTGAAGCAAAGTTCTTAACCCGAGGTACCATTTCTGGGTTAGCGGAGTCTGTAACCTGAAGCGTCTGTAACCTGAAGCATCTGTAACCTGAGGTACCACTCTACCAACATGTCCATTAGGACTCCCAAGCAAGCTGAAGTCAGCTGTGGCAGAGTTATATCCAAATCAATCAACGAAGCTTAAGATAGCTATCATTAACTTGGCCCATTAACTTTCAACACGATTGGAGCCATTGATTGCCAATTATGGTATCTCCATATTTAAACACGACCCTTCCTCTTTTATTACAATAAAGTTTGGGGAGAACACCACAACCACACCTCAGTGGCATCCATCATTTGCTTCACAGCATAAACAAGCATCTCCTGCTTTTATATCACACCCACGTTGCCAGATGCATTTAGACAGCAAGCAGGTTTCCAGCGGCCACCTCACATAGGTGACACAAAACTGTAACACCCATCTTTACGTTATTCTTGAAACGAACAGCGCCAATTCCCACTCGCAGTGATCATAATCTTGAGCTGAAATCCTGAATGCACTTCCTGACGCAGTAAATAAAATATAAACAACTGACTCCCCTTAACCCTACAATGTTTGTGTGTCGGATTTGGTAGATTTGCTTGAGAGCTGCCACAAATTATTCCTATTCACCTCCCACGAATGTACTGATCGAAACAGACAATTCAACCCAATTCAAAGTGAGTATCACGCTACTGTGAACATAAACAAACCTTCGGAAGAAACTCTTTACCATGAAGGTTAAAAATGCAAAGCAAAACCATTCCTCCAACTGCCATGAAATGAGCTAACTTTTTATTATTTCAAAATAGCGTTATTCACACGTGGATCTCATGGTTAATAACACCGCCACCCAGTCCCATTTTGCAGATATGAGAACGTTTTAATTTTTAGAAATAATCTTTTACAACCTTGCAACCCTGAGTGGGTTTTCTCTCTCTTCAAGACAGGCACTAGAGGAAGTGGAGTGTTTGCTATTTGTTATGTCTTCAGAAATTCTGACATATGTTAGAACAGCTGGATTTTTTTATTGTTATTCCCAAGACTAAAATTTAAGTAGCATCTCTGCGAAACTGTGGAGCAAGTGGAAATGATCCAAAATAAGATAAGAGTTTGAGGAAGGCTAACAAGAAGCCACTTGTCCAGCCAAAATGTTTCCCTATTAAGCATTCAGGATCTGTAAGTTTCCTTCCTGAAATTAAAGAAGCCAGTATATAGCTTTGCAACTTTGTTCTGGTAGACAAAGTCATAATATGCAAGGGGTTGGAGGGAAATAGTGGATCTTTCTCTCTCTCTCTTACTCACTCACTCTCCTTAAAGAGATAAACAATGGGAGTGTACTTCATTTCACAGTCTATACAAATAAGATTAGTGGAAATTAAATGGGACGGGGTTGTTGCTGTTTTTTGGGGGTTGGTTTTTTAAAAAAGAGATAGCATTTTTTATATATAACAAAACACACACAACTACAACCCCAGACATACATTAAGCTAGCTTGACAGCTCTATTGTTCTATCGTCCCATTGTCAGCCAAAAAGATGTATTCACACGCTCGGATGTCTGCTAGGGAAAATAGACAAAAGACTACACCCCGCCCCCCCGCGCCAGAAGCAGGGTGCCAGTCTGAGCAGAAATTCTGGCGCTCGCTCTCTCCCCTTCCCCGCCCCCCTTCCTTGCTCTGAAAAGCTTCTGCTAACGGCTGGCTCTTCATGACACCCAAGAACGCTAAGAATCCATTCATCTATGCAATATGAGTTTCTTCCAATTATAAATATATATGCATTTATCTATTTGTCCCCCTCTCCCAAGAAAAGTGCCAAGCGGTCAGTGTGAGCTGTAGGAGGGGAGTGATTAGAAGAGGTTATTTATATAACCCAAGCACCAATTTAAGTGGCATTTAGGGAATCGGCTCTAATATGGAGTCTCCCTTATTGCTCTTCCCTCGTGCCTTTCCCACCACCCCCCCAATCCCTATTAATGAAGGATGCAATAGAAGAGGCATCATAAAGAAACTGTTGGGTTTGGGACGGGTGGGGGTGGCAAAATTGCTTTTTTAAAAAAATGAAAAATGAAATTGCTTCCTGTTGGCTTTTGCATTTCAAGCTGTTTGCAACTGGAGGTTCATGATACAGAAACGCCACTTGCAGAAAAGCAGGGTGTATATGAATATATCCTCCCCCCAAAAAAATAATAATAATTGGAGCGGGAGAAGAGTACTTGATACCTAGCCACAATGGGCCCTGGCGACTGGGAAAAAGCCCCCGCCTCAAGCAGCCCCCGCCTGTACAAAGGAGGCATCAACCTACCTTAAAAGAAGCTCCTCACTTCTCATAGTAACAGCGGATTTCGGACAGCGCATGCTTTCTGCACCGATATTTGCAACAAAAGCCGGTTCAGAAGTGCGCTCAAACATCAATGCCACAGTAGCTACCCACTAATGGCTACTCTCTCTCTCTCTCTCTTTCTGTCTCTCGCCAGACGCTGAGTGGCGGAGCAAAGGGGGCCCCTGTAGATTCACTGAACAGAAATAATCCTCTCTGACAAGTTATGTTCTCTGGGCATATTTTACATTAATGCACTAGGCTGCCTATAGGGGTCTTGTTTGCGCTCACTCTTCCTTAGCTGGTGTTAGCTTCTTGTTCTAATTACCATGAAAAAGGGAGAAAGAAATGTAGGACCCTTCCCCAAAATGAGAGAAAGGATGGGCGGGGGGGGGGGGAGGGAGGAAACACAGACACAGGAGATCAGGTTTTTGTGTGTGTGTTTGTGTGTGTGTTTAAAGGGACATCTCTCCTCTTTCGGCGGAAGGGAGAACATACAAAAGTCTCATTTGCATACTCCCAAAAAACCATCAGTTGTTTCACAAGCATTTTAAGGATGCCAGGCAGACAGAACTTTTGCACACTCAGAGGGGCTGGAATCTTTTTGAGACTCACGGCATGAGGTCCTCTTTCCCTCATTCCCAACACATTCCAAGCTAAGTGGTTTTATCGAATCTATGAGCCCCAGAACAAGGGAGGGAGGGGCAGGGAACCAGAAGAAAGTTTTCATTTAGGGGCTTAGTGGTTTTTTTGTTTTTTAAAAAAGCTTGCCATTTTTTTTGTCTTTTAACCCCTAGTGAGCCACTCCCTCTGTACTCCTCTGTATCAGTTCAGTACAACGTGACTCTATACAGTGGTACCTCGGGTTACAGACGCTTCAGGTTACAGACTCCGCTAACCCAGAAATAGTACCTCGGGTTAAGAACTTTGCTTCAGGATGAGAACGGAAATTGTGTGGCGGCGGCACAGCGGCAGCGGGAGGCCCCATTAGCTAAAGTGGTGCTTCAGGTTAAGAACAGTTTCAAGTTAAGAACAGACCTCCGGAACGAATTAAGTACTTAGCCCGAGGTACCACTGTATTGCAATTTGAGTAAATACTTTCTCTCGCTCTCTCTTTTAACTGACAATAAAGATTGTAGCAATAACTCCCTCCTAGCAGCAATGAGCCAGCCCTAGCTATCATTTTGCTTTTCCTGGAAAATGCTCTCCTCGCCCACCTTAGGCAATTTTTCACTTCTCTTTGCTAACATGTTCATTTCCATGGCTTGCCCTCAACAACGCAACAGTCACAGGCCAGATTAAACAAACCCCAGCACACTAACGGAAGCCAGTGCAAGAACTCCTAGTCGCACAGTACAGTGGTGCCTCAGGTTACATACGCTTCAGGTTACAGACTCTGCTAACCCAGAAATAGTGCTTCAGATTAAGAACTTTGCTTCAGGGTGAGAACAGAAACCGTGCTCCGGCGGTGCGGCAGCAGCAGGAGGCCCCATTAGCTAAAGTGGTGCTTCAGGTTAAGAACAGTTTCAGGTTAAGTATGGACCTCTGGAACGAATTAAGTACTTAACCCGAGATACCTCTGTATTTCCCAACTTTTCCTCCCCTACACGCTACACTCGCTTGCTGTGTATCATAGGCACCAGTGATACGGGGCCCAAGGCCCTTTGCCCCCAAAATAAAAAAATTTGAGGGGGCAGGCCTTCATAGAAACTTCTTGCATGGGGTCAAGAGGTGAGCGGGCTTTGGAAGGCAAGGTCTGCACCCAGTTGTGCGCAGCAGAAGAAAGTGCAGTTTCGTGACCCACTTTGAGGTTTTTCACAATCAAGTAGTGTATAAATTTTATGAAATAAATAACAAATCGAGGAGGCAGAACTTTGTTTTTGATTCAGCAGCATGCTTTTTATGTTGGATTCGCATGGATCATGCACATTCAAATCCATACCTCTGCATAGTGCGCACATGCCACAAGCAGTGTGCAATAGAGAAATGCCTCTATTCCATCCAGCTTGCAAATGCTTATCTAAATTTTGCTTAGCATGGACAGATCCTGATTAATATATTTGACAAGGCTTCATGGAGCCAGGGGGACGTGGCCATCTGGTTGGGCCATTCCCATCTCCATACAATCTCAGGGATCGGGTCTGGACTCTCCCCACTCAGGAACCCCAGTTAGAACATCTAAAGAAAAGCATTGCCAAGCCCTGGCGATGGTGCAGCTTCCACAGTTCAAAAACAGGGCAAAAGCCCATCAGCATTGCCAGCAATCGGCACAATGGTTCTCTTTCAGAAAAGAGGGAAAAAACTGCTTCACTAAAGACCCTTTGGGTTTCACTAGGAAAATCAATGGAACTTCTGTTGGGAGAGTTCAGTGAACCCAACAGTGGAAAATCCTCCGTCAGCTTTGTTCTTACTTGGAGAACGTGGCAGAGGTTTACTAGTGGGGGGGGGGGCTCCAGGCGTCCTTTTCAGTGTGAATTCATGACAATTTGTGCTCCAGAGGGTATTGGTAAGCCAGATAAAATGGTGAATTCGGACTTTCAAAAAGCGTTCCTCGCCAAAGACTCCTCAGTGGATCAGGAATTGTGGCAAGAAGCAAAGAGGGGCGTGGAATGGACAGTTCTCTGAATGAAGAAGTGTAGACACTGGAGTCTCCCAAGGATTGGTATTGAGACCTGTGCTTTTAAAGGTGTTCATAAACGATCTAGAGTTAGGGGTGAGCAGGGACGTAGCCAGGTTTGATGATCATACTAAACTGCTCAGGGTCATTTTAAAAAATGGATTAAGAAGAGTTCCAAAAGGGCATCTCCAGACTGAGTGACTGGGCAGTAAAATCGCAAATGCAATTAAACACCAACAAGAGTAACGTGATGCTCATAAAGGTAAAGGTAAAGGTAAAGGGACCCCTGACCATTAGGTCCAGTCATGGCCAACTCAGGGGTTGCTGCACTCATCTCGCTTTATTGGCCGAGGGAGCCGGCGTACAGCTTCCGGCTCATGTGGCCAGCATGACTAAGCTGCTTCTGGCTAACCAGAGCAGCGCACGGAAACGCCGTTTACCTTCCTGCCGGAGTGGTACCTATTTATCTACTTGCACTTTGACATGCTTTCAAACTGCTAGGTTGGCAGGAGCAGGGACTGAGCAATGGAAGCTCATCCCGTCATGGGGATTCGAACCACTGACCTTCTGATCGGCAAGTCATAGGCTCTTTGGTTTAACCAACAGTGCTAGGGGTCAATAAATTATGAACTTCACATTCATGCTCCAGGGGTCTGAAGTGGTGGTGAGTGACCAGGAATGAGACCTTGGGGCTGTAGCGGAATAGCTCAATGAAGATGTCGCTCCACTGTAACCACAAAATAGCTCAAATTCCATGCTAGGAAAGGAATTGAAAATAAAACTGCTGATCTCATAATGTCGTTACGCAAATCTACAGTGTAACTACATTTGGAGTGCATTTCTGGCTGCCTCACCTCGAAAAGGATATTGCAGAATTTGAAAAGGTTCCAAAAGGAGCAACAAAAATGATCGGGGGAAGAAAGGTTGCAGGATTTTGGAATTTATAGTTTACAGCAAAAAAAGAATAAGAGGTGACATAAGAGATGTGTATAAAATCACACATGGCATGAATTAAGAGGATAGAGAAAAGTTTTTACCCCTCTCCCATAACATTAGAAACGGTGGGTATCCCACAAGGATCATTGGTGTCAGGCAGCAGAGGAACCAACCCCTACGGCAGGTTGCCAGGAATGGACAAGGCAAGGGAAAGTTCTCACCAACTGTGTTTTATTCAATATTTATTAAATATTTACAGAGAGAGGCTTAGAAATGAAGCCTCTTGGAATAATGGTGTTGCTCTGAGTAAATCTCTGCTCCCCTTCTCTCCCACTTTCTCATTCATCATCCCTTCTACGGGTGGCGCTGAGGGCCCTTTCCTTCTGAGCCCTTTGCTCTCCTACTTTTAAGGCTCACCGGGTTCTGGGAGATGGTGGGTCTGGAATGCTTTATAGTGATAACATGCCAGCCAACTGCTCCACCTCTGCCTGCTACTTCTTCTCTCCCATTATTTCCCAACTTCTCCCCTCATCTTCCTCTGAGCTGTGACCTCCCTCAAAGCCCTGTTGCAACTCTGAGCTATCTTCTTCTTCTCTGGAAGGGAAGGGTCAGGCTGGGGAGGCAGTCTCCTCCATTCCTCCTCTGCCCAGTCCCTGACAATTGGTGCCCACTAGCTTGGAGGATTAGACAAAATTATGAGATGCAGGTGGCGCTGTGGGTTAAACCACTGAGCGTAGGACTTGCCGATCAGAAGGTCAGCAGTTCGAATCCCCGTGATGGGGTGAGCTCCTGTTGCTCGGTCTCTGCTCCTGCCAACCTAGCAGTTCGAAAGCACATCAAAATCAAGTAGATAAATAGGTACCGCTCTGGCGGGAAGTTAAACGGCATTTCCGTGCGCTGCTCTGGTTTGCCAGAAGCGGCTTAGTCACATGACCCGGAAGCTGTACACCGGCTCCCTCGGCCAATAAAGCGAGATGAGCGCCGCAACCCTAGAGTCGGCCACGACCGGACCTAATGGTCAGGGGTCCCTTTACCTTTAGCATGGAGGATTAGACAAATTTATGGAGCATGTGGATCTCAATGGCTGCTCAATGGCCTCCCCCCACTGTTGGGGGAAATATGTCCCTGAATATCAGTTTCTGCAAACCACAGGAGTACTTTTGTGTTCTGCTCCACCTTCCTAGGTTCCCACAGGCTTCTGGTTGGCCTTTCTGAGAACAGGACGCCAGGCAAGACGGGACATTTGCCCGATCCAACAGGCTGGAAGTTCTTAATGGGGACGGAACACACTCGAGACCCTCAACAAACAGATCTGCCCCCAGTGCGTTTACAGCATCTCTGTGAAATCCACACACACCTCAAGTTAATTTCTTGCTGACCGCATGGTGATTAATGCAAATTAAATTTCACGCTAATTGGCCTGAGCAGCTTTGCATGCAAACCCGAAATTGGTTATTTTCGCTAACGGTGTTAAAAAGATACTTCTGCTGTTTGCTCAATAAGTTGGATATAAATCGTTATTAGTTTTAGGGCACGCTTGTAAAAACCCGCCCAGCACCTGATATCAAGATAGGGAGGACAAAGGGTAAGAGGACAGAATTCAGAGTCCCATAGTTTTCTCTGTTGCCCAGAATTAGTAGTCTGTTTATGATAATAAAATTGATGATGTTGATGATGTTGATAAGAGTAAGCCACCTGCACCACTGGTTTCTTTAGATTCCCAGTTGCCTGTTAACAAACCTTGTCCCATATTGGCCCAAATATAAGCTGCCCTCTTTTTTCCAAATTCCAACTGTGAAAAGTTGAAGTGCGGCTTAAATTCGCGACCTTACAAAAATGGGCTTTTACGATATTGCTGCTGAAATAGACATACGGTAAAACGGAACGGGTGTGAGTGCCTGTGGAATTTTAAGGAAGCGGCTTATATTTGGGTATTGTCTCCCCCCCCCCGAATTTTAAAGGTGCAGCTTATATTAGCGTGCGGCTATATTTGGGCCAATACGGTACATTGTTCTGAGCAAAATTGCCCCTCCCAATATTGTCACCCTGTTTGTTCAAAACTACAAATCTATCATCCAATCTTCTAATCAATTTTTAACTTTAACACAGATAGGGATGAGCAAATATATTAATTTGGGGGGGGGGGTTTCCCTGGTTCAGGTCTCCACATTTTTACAAATTTGTGATATTTTTTTTTTAAAAAGAAGACCTTATGACAATTCTTCAGAATTCCACTGCAAATTTCTTGAATATATACATTTTGTACTCAGTTGTCTCTAAAGTGCACATTTTTGCAAAGCAATTTCCCCATATATGGTGCATTTTTGCATGCTCTTCCCCACTAAGGTATGCAAACATAACCCCAGTATATACAGCTTTTGTACATAGTATGCGGCTGGAGAACTACATTGCAAAATTCAGAGAAGTCTGGATTTTGGAAGATGACTGTGTTTCGATTCATGGTGTTGTTTTTAAAGTGTGAATTAGGTTAAGCTTCACTTTAAATGTTAACTGATTATAATTTCTTCCCCCATCCCTAGAGGCATCTGAAATCAGCTGAAATCAAACCTGAGGTGATCTTGCTTTGCTGGGAAGGATAAGACAATTCAGGCCCTTGAATAGGAAGAAGAAGAAGAAGAGTTTGGATTTGATATCCCGCCTTTCACTCCCCTTCAGGAGTCTTTAAGCGGCTAACATTCTCCTTTCCCTTCCTCCCCCACAACAAACACTCTGTGAGGTGAGTGGGGCTGAGAGACTTCACAGAAGTGTGACTGGCCCAAGGTCACCCAGCAGCTGCATGTGGAGGAGCGGAGACACGAACCCGGTTCCCCAGATTACGAGACTACCGCTCTTAACCACTACACCACACTGGCTCACTGAATAGGAGGCAACTTTAGGATCAGGTCCCACTCGAGTTGCCATGGTTTGTGGTGGCCATATTCTGTTCCACCAACTGCAACCTAAGTGGTTTGAGCAAAATAAGTATTCTTCTAGGTACCTCACCCCATCTCTGATGTTTACTGTTCTTGAAAATCACACCTTGACGGTTCAGCCGCAGGTGGCCATCATTCAGCGATCCCTTCACTTCCTGGTATATGTCATTGAATTCCAATGCATCCGCCATGTTGACAGCACCTCCACCCCCCTCACCCCACTATGACAAGGGTTGAGGTCACACCAGCAAAATGTGCCGAGTTGTTCTTGGAGGAAAGTTTTGCAAATGGAAACCAGGCAGGGAAAAGACAAGATGCCTTAGTCCTTCCTGGAACATGGGCTCTTCTCCATCTAGTTCTAACAGAAGCAAAGGGAGCACAAAGAAACAGAGGACTAGAAAACACTTGGGGGGGGGACCTCACTTCCTCCTTCCGGGGCCGTTGGCTTTCGGTTGCACAGTCGCTTAGTGCTCTCTTGCCTCTCTGGTTTGAATCTGATGTTGTGTCTAACAGCAGATAAGGACTAAGAAGCCAGGCTTTGAATATCCCTATCAAGCCTGGCCAATTCAGAGGCTTCTTATCGTGTGCCAATCAGAGGGGTCAAGGCACACACCCCTGTGCCTTTCTGTGCTGCACAAAGGCTGAGGCTACGTCACACCGCATCCATGGTTCCAAACTTGGCTAGCATCCACCCCTCACCCGATGCCATTTTCGTCCCTGACATAATGATCATCACAACTAGACGCATTGTTTAAGGGCTAAACTAAGTCAACTGAAAGACTCTGCTCTGTAACTCCCCGACATCAGCCAGAATAATATGCAAGGCCCTCATTGTCTCTCTCTCACACACTTGATAAAGAAGCAGAGCTATAGCAGAGCTCAAATCCTAAATCATGGAAGCCAAAGAGCTAGAACAAAGAATCATTTCATCGGCATGTATTTGGGGAAGACAAGTCTGGCAGGAAGCCAAATATACAAAAAAATAAAATAAAAACACACTCGAGATGCTATTACAGCATCATATACAGTATACACCATTAAGTTGGAACGTCAATCATCAGGCCAGACTCTAATGGCTCACTGGGGCTCCGTTTGGCTATCAGTTTGGTATCAAACAGAATGGCAGGCATTGCTCAGCCTTTTGCGATCCTCTGGAGTGGCTGACGTTTCAAGTGAAAATGCATTTTTTGCACCAGCACTCAGTGTTGGGGATGTGGTTGTTGGGAAGAACATTTCAACCCTTTCCAGAAGTTGCTAAAAATGTGAGTTGCTAAAGTATTCAGGTCACTTTACCTTGGCCTCTTCGTTGAAAGGGTGTTTGTGAATATTGAGTTCCCATAGCAAACACCTGCCTGCACATGCTGTAACCTCAGTTTAAGAAAAGAAATGTCCAGACCCTAAACCAGTGGTTTTCTTTGAAAATATGATCAAAATAGCTAGAAATCCCCGGTTCCGACTTTCAAAGCCTACAAACAGGTGGGTGAGAGAGATGCTTTTTGGTGCTGCTACTGCTGCTCAGATACAGTTTTACACTGTACTGAGAAGATGCCCTTTTATTGCTCAACACTTTTAAAAATACGAATAACCAACAGCATGTGTGCACACATTTGGATGTGTTCATGGTCACTGGTAAAACCCTGCATGTTTAATAGCAACTCTGAGAGGGTTGAATCCTACTCAGAATTGACCTATGGACATGTATGAACCCAAGTCAGTCATGCGAACTAATTTCATTGGATCTACTCTGAGTATGACCAGCGGACAGGTCCGTTCTTTTCAACGGATCTATACAGAGTCATAATAAGTTGGGTATTCTGAATTGTAAAGGCGTTTGAGCCCCCTGTGACAAATGAAACCAAGATTATGTCAACTGACATGGCAAACATACAACCCAACATTCTGATCGAATCTTATGACACTAAAGGCCAAACCACAATTGGTCAATTAACCTCATCCTTAGTCCTTACATTCTCACCATTAGAATACCCCCCAGATTTAGGTTTGTTGAGACCCTAAGCTACTGAAGGTAATGAGGCCCTTATATGTCCAGCTGTCTTTTGTTAACAACAAATTGTCCCTGTTTTTTTGTGTTGAATATATGCTATATGGTAATTTATGGACCTAATAGGTATCTAAAGCACAGATTGAGGTTGAATCCTGACAAGACAGAAGTACTGTTTTGGGAGGACAGGAGGTGCCTAAACAGGGCTGACTTCAGATGTCTTCTAAAAGTCAGATAGTAGTTTATCTCCTTGACATCTGATGGGAGGGCGTTCCACAGGGCAGGCACCACTACCGAGAAGGCACTCTGCCTGGTTCCCTGTAACCTCACTTCTCGCAGTGAGGGAACCGCCAGAAGGCCCTCAGCGCTGGACCTCAGTGTCTGGGCTGAATGATGGGGTGGAGATGCTTCTTCAGGTATACTGGGCCGAAGCCATTTAGGACTTTAAAGGTCAGGACCAACACTTTGAATTGTGCTCGGAAACATACTGGGAGCCAATGTAGGTCTTTCAGGACTGGTGTTATATGGTCTCGGTGGCCACTCCCAGTCACCAGTCTAGCTGCTGCATTCTGGATTAGTTGTACCTTCCGGGTCACCTTCAAAGGTAGCCCTATGACTTTTGAATTATGGTCTGGAGGAGACTCTTGAGAGTCCCATGGACTGCAAGAAGATCAAACCTATCCATTCTGAAGGAAATCAGCCCTGAGTGCTCACTGGAAGGACAGATCCTGAAGCTGAGGCTCCAATACTTTGGCCACCTCATGAGAAGAGAAGACTCCCTGGAAAAGACCCTGATGTTGGGAAAGATGGAGGGCACAAGGAGAAGGGGACGACAGAGGACGAGATGGTTGGACAGTGTTCTCGAAGCTACGAACATGAGTTTGACCAAACTGCGGGAGGCAGTGGAAGACAGGAGTGCCTGGAGTGCTCTGGTCCATGGGGTCACGAAGAGTCGGACATGACTAAATGACTAAACAACAACATGACGGGTTGGGTAACATATGTCCCTCTAGATATTGCTGGACTACAACTCCCATCCCTGACCATTGCTAGGTTATCTTGTCTGAGGCTGATGGGAATTGAGAGTCCAACACTATCTGGAGGGCCATAGGTTAACCACCCTTCCCTTATCAGTTCCACTCATTCAAACAGAACTAAACACATAGAGGAGGAATGAGTAGAAGTCAACCTGCTTTGTGAATTTAAAGTCACCCAGCAGGCAGTGAGATCACCATCACTATTAGGCACCCTCAGCGGAGTTTTGCATATCAATGCCAAGCGGCACATGGATGTTTCTGCTGCTTGGGTGTCAAGAGATTTCGAAAGGTATGAGCAGGATACTGCGATTTTTGACTTCTCATTATCCATGCCATCCATGTTTTTCTAGTTCACAAAATATATTCAATGGGATAACAGATAGCCGGCACAAGGTGAATGCAAATGAAGTTGAGGAGACCTGCAGGAATATACAGGACAAACTTAACAGGCAAACGATTCAAAAAATGTCACCCATGCTGAAATCAAAACAAGCAGCAAGGAAAGAATAAATCTGCTACTCTTTAAGGTGCCCCAAACCTCTGCTATTTTTTCTGCTGCAGCCTGGATACCCCTAAAGAAATAAGAAAAGTGTGGTTGTGCCCTCCACTATACCAACACATTGCCTATAACTACAGAAGGGACTCTCCATTTCTCATTTCCCCTCCCAATCTTATATTCAATTCCTTGCATTTCCATGCCTCTTTGTGAATTATTATTTTTTAAAGTCCTCTTGAAATTCCATCAGTATTCTAGTGTGAATTTCTCAGAATATGCATATTTTTAAGGATTTCCCCCCCTAATATACCCACTATTGCAAAGCAAATAATGCATTTCTATATGCTATTTTCACTAATATATGCATTTTAAAGCACACTTTATCCCAATATTTGCATTTTTGTACACATTACTAGGTTGGAGAGCGACACTGCAAAATTCAAAGAGGTGCGAATGTTTGAAAGCTGGCTGTAGTTTGGTCTGCAGGACGTTTCGGAAAGGGAGGGTAAGGTAAGCTTGCCTTTAAATGTGAACTGAATAGAATTTCTCCCCCACCCCTATCTATTATACAGAAGACATTCCTTTGTCTCTCATTGAATACACATTTACTGAAACCATATGAAGGCTCCACCCTGAGTTTCTTGGAAGATGGGCTAGATACAGATGTGGTTAATGACTGGCAACCACATCAGTTGCCAGAGCTCATAAATTTAAACCCATCATGGTCAAACACAAAATAAAAGCTTTTTTGGGGACATGAACTCCCTTCCTTGCTATGTGGGCCTTAAGAGTGCACAATTTTGTAGAGTAATAATGCCCCTCCTTGCTACAGCACATTCTCTCCCAAGCAGAAATTTCTCATGTCATCCTCAGTTAAATTGTACGCGATGACTCTGTCGTTGGAATTATTCCATGGAGGAGACAACTTGGTGACTGCCAACTTCATTAAAAATCTTCCCTTGGACTTCATGGGGGCACTCATTCACACTGAACAAACAAACACACACAGCCTTTATGGCCGAGAACAAAGGGAGTTTTCCTCACTTTTGTTTGATGTCAATCACACTCGAGATTAAAGCTGCTGTTTTGTGCATTCATAGATTCCTCTTCCCCCTGCTCCCCATTTCTGATCTGCTTTTTTTTGAAGGCTCACTATACACTTCAAAAGGTGTACACTTAAAAATTTTAAAAAAACCAGAAGCAGTGTTCACAATAGGCAGCCTTGTATGCCAGAGTATAAGGCACCAGAATATTTTAATTATATGCTTCCCCGTCCCAATCCAGACCTATCCTGAGCTATGGGTAGGGTATATCATATCTGTATTGAAACTTTGAGCATTTTGCTAAGCAGTGGAATGAGTATAGAAGCGCCTTCACCAAGCTTGCTATGAATATATCCTTCCCTTTCCAGGACTGAGCTCTAGAGGGGGGGGGAAAAGAATTTGCAGCAAACCACAGTGAAAAGTTTGCAGCAAACCACAATGAACAGTACTGAATGGCTAGCAACTGTGATGCTGCAAAGAAACCTTTTCCCATTGTGGCCCCCGAAGGGCTTTTTACTTCTAAAACTGTATACTTACACACCTTCAGGGTGGGGAGGAGACCGTGTGGACATCAAGGAAGGTCTCTATAACTCCATGTGCAGCCAGAGGCACTACGTTGGCACCACCTGCCATAACTACTACTATATTTATGTCGGGAATCAAGCCTTTATCAGGAGAAACTGGCCACTCTCCAGGCACCCGGCTTGATCTCCTGTTGACCTCCCTGTCTGCATTCCCCAGCAAGATCCAGGCAGAGGTCGCGATAGGCGATCCTTCTCAGCGTGAGAAGAACACACCCCTCTTTCCTGCCCCCCCCCCGGCAGGGGAAAGAGATAGACAGGAACGTATTTACATGCCTTTATTTCTGTCTTTGCAGTGTTACAGAAAACATGACTGCTCTCTTCAAACTCCAGCAGTCGAGAGACTAAACTCCTCCTGTACTTCCTGTACAAGAGCAAAAGGAAGAGCTCATATTACACTCTGAGCTAATTCCGGTGCTTCACACTGTGAATAGACTGTCCCTCTGTTTCCCACGGACAGTCCCAACATTCCCATTATGTTTTGCTTTCAAGCTACCAGCAGCTCGCGGCTGCATTGCTTCAATATCGTAACAATTTATACATAAAGAAACAGCTGACTCAAATGCACCCAGAGTAGTTTTGAAAATGTTGCAGTTCCCCCCCAAAGGCAAATGGGTAAATGCACATCTGGTTCTTATTACAGCAGGAAGCAGGTACCCCCCTCGGCACACTGCAGTAGGAGGAGGAGCAACTGATCTAGCATTTGAGCCGATAAAACATGCATCTGCCTCATAGGTTGTGATGTTGGGCGAGAGAAGGACCATGGTTGAAGATCTGTGATGTCATGTTAAGTATCACATCTGTCTTCACCCTTAAAGGTGGACATTAAGTGTCCCATTGACTTCCCGGAATTCCAAGAACATTTTGCTAGCAACAGTCGCAGGTCACCTGTGCCACAACTGGGTGCTGATGATCATCCAAGCGGGATGGATACACACATATGAAGGACAGTGATAACTGCTAATAATCAGAGATATCAGTAACTGCTGACCCTCACAAAATTTGTCTGTGATTATCAACTGTCCTGAATGAGCCAGCTCCCAGAGACGGTTTGCAACTAGCTGAAAAAGCAGCCAGGAACAGAGAGGGTTAACTGCCAGGCAGGATGAGCATTGGCTAGTGCCAGCTCCCCCACCGCTTGGAATGGGGTTGATAAGGGAATGGCTGAGAGCTCGCCGGAACCCAGCCCACGTTCTCGAGAAGTACAAACTGGCAAGAACAGAGAAGGAAGCAGTTTGTCAGAACGGGAAGAGCTGAGCCAATCCCTCCTAAGAGTAGGTTAAGGGGAGAGCTGTTAGACAGGAAGCAAAACAAAAGATGTAAGAAGCAAAGGTTCAGTTGCTTCTGGTCACGCCTGAAGCAGTCTTCAGAAGGGTCATCTTGATTGATTATGGTGGAGCCATCCGGTGTTATCTCTTTGTTTTGACAATAAAGCATCCTTTTTACTTAACTACGCTCACTGTGCTATCAAGCCGGGGACTGGACTCCTGACATCAACATTCAACCACATCAACCTGCTTAGAGACTAAGATCAGCAGGGAAGGCCCTGTGAGGTTTGAGGGGTGGTAACACATGAGAAGGCATTCTTTGTGGTGGCCCCCTGGTTACAGATGACCTTCCTTCTGGGGCCCATCTTGAGCCACCATTGTAAGATATTTTTTTTTTACTATCAGTCAAGATACACCACTTTCCTATGACACTGGTGGAGTTGCTATTTTGTGCTAGTGTTTTCTTACTCCCTCATTGGTTGTTTTATGCTTTCATTTTACCACTTCAATGTAATTCACCAGATAATTGCTACCCATCCTGGGTCCATTCAATGAATGGAAGGCAAAAAGGAAAAGAAAGACTTCGTCACTGAATTTTTGAACACTGAACATTACATACATGCAAATCACAGATACAGATCTCTCTTCCCCAATGATCTATTGCAATATCCTCAAAGTCAATTAATACTTTTAAGAAAATTTCGAAGAGGATTATGACTGTTACAGTTATGAATATTTTTTTTAATCCCAATTTTCTTATGGAGTCTCAAAGCAGCTTACAATAAATAATGCATAATGATGCAAATACAAATGTTTTTGCCCTAAAGAAATATTCTAAACAGTCAGTCGACTATATAGTATGGCATACATTTCCTTAAGATGAAAGCCAGGGAAATAAAGATGGGAGGGCACCAAACACGAGAACCAATGAAGAAGAAACCTTAGTGGAGCACAGAGAATAATTTATTAGCCCAATGCATTTCAAGTAATGTCTTGAAACATGTTGGGCCAATGAACTATTTTCCATAAACCTTTGAGATCATCTTCCTTCTTGCATTTCCTTGTCCTCCACTGTTGGTTCTTTGTTATTATATAATTAAGGGCACAGTCCAAACCACGGCCACTACCCCAAAGAAAGGTGGGAACACCATCACACCTGTAGCCTTGCTGTGTAGGCTACTTGAACTGGAGCAGAAGGTGGGGAAGGACCGGACAAAACATTACACCAGCCTGGAGGCTCAATCCAACACCCTCCATCTTGAGGCAAAGGGGGTTTGGATTTCACCCTAATGGCCTTGACTTTCTTTTTTAAGGATAAAAATGTGTGATTTTTTGTTTTGTTTTTAGTATGAGGGACTGAAAAATATAACAACAAACAACAACAACAACAACATATTTATTTATACCCTGCCCATCTAGCTGAGTTTCCCCAGCCACTCTGGGCAGCTCCCAATCAATCAAATGTTAAAAACAGTACAGCATTAAATATTAAAAACTTCCCTAAACAGGGCTGCCTTCAGATGTCTTTTAAAGATAGGATAGCTGCTTATTTCCTTGACATCTGATGAGAGGGGGTTCCACAGGGCGGGTGCCACTACCGAGAAGGCCATCTGCCTGGTTCCCTGTAACCTCACTTCTTGCAGTGTGGGAACCGCCAGAAGGCCCTTGGCACTGGATCTCAGTGTCCGGGCTGAAAGATAGGGGTGGAGACGCTCCTTCAGGTATACAGGACTGGGGCCGTTTAGGGCTTTAAAGGTCAGCACCAAAGCTTTGAATTGTGCTCGGAAACGTACTGGGAGCCAATGCAGATCTCTCAGGACCGGTGTTATGTGGTGTTATGTGGTTAATACTTGCCAAGCTCAGTGGGGCTACATCCTCAGAGAATACTTTTTAGTTTAGAGAAAAGGTGAGTAAGTGGTGACGTGATATAAATTTGTAAAACCATGCATGGAATGGAGTAAGTGGCTAGAGATAAGTTCTTCTCCATCTTTTATAAGACTAGAACTCATGGACACCCAGCGCCCTTTCATCCTCTTGGAAGGAAAAGAACAATGAATTCCCTAAAATTTAGTATGTTTACCTATCAAACGTTTACATGGGGTTCCTAGAATGATCACTTCCACACCTGTTTGGTTTCAGCAGTGCTACAGCATCTGGCAACCACAGTCCATTTGATCATGTGACCTTTCTCTGTATACGAGGTTTTTTAACCTTGAACAAAGAATCTCCTATACAAGCCTTCCCCAACCTGAGTGGGGTCAGGATTGCAGTCTACCAAGGGTATTAAATAGTTGGATACAACCCTTCCCTCTGAACCTCCAGCCTATTGGCCATCTGACTTACCTCCAGGTACTCTTCTGCACATTGAACCCACACCACCCCCTGTCATGACCTCAAGCCAAGATTTCTTAAAGGCAAGAGTTCCCCAGCAACGGTAACTTAGAGGGTGAGATAGTGCCATGCCTTGGTCTACTCAAGATCTATGGGTACTAACTAGAGCCTGCCTTTCGAGCCTGCCTTTTTTCCACAGCCCCAAGGAGACACAACTGCTGCCAGACTTTGGCTGGTCCATGAACATCTTCAAGATCAAGACAGGACTGAGGAGAGATCCTCATGGAAAACCCATTACCTCAAAGAAGACAACAGATGCAGAAGGCATTAGCTCCTTAACTGATCAGAGGGGAGCACTCAGGTGGTGAGGCTACCAGCCTACCTAGCTTGACTATCTATCATCTATCTATCTATCTATCTATCTATCTATCTATCTATCTATCTATCATCTATCTATCTATCTATCATCTATCTCTATCATCTATCTATCATCATCATCATCTATCTATCTATCATATCTCTCTCTCTCTCTCTCTCTCTCTCTCTCTCTCTCTCTCTCTCTCTCTCTCTCTTTATCATCCATCTAAAACTTAACCAGTTTTTCTAAGATCTTGCTGAGACAACTTGGGTGTTTGACCTCAGCTGCAGAAGCACTGTCCATGGTCCTGAGCCCATGTTTTGGTCTCCCTCCAAAGTGCTGACTATTGCCTTGCCTCTCCTTTCCATCTTTAGACTATCCCCCCTTCTGGGTGGCGGGCTTGCCTGTGAATCATGATGCCCCAACTCCAAATATCACCGACCTGTTTGCAAATGGTAAAATGCATCTGTGACATCTGGGAAATTTGCGGGGAGGAGCAAATCTGTGAGTGGCAGCACTTATCTTGGAAGCTGGTGGCCACAATTTTGCATCCAACAAAGTCCCTTCAGAACAGTGCCATGTGATGACTGTTAGTTTCTGTTTGCCACTGCGCAGTGCTTTGGAGTCACAAGACTCTGTTTACATTCCAGACACATTCCATACTGTTGGAAGTCAGATGGGAGACAGATGTGACGTTACTGGTTTCCTGTTCCTTTGTGTGCAGTTGCTCTCTGCTCTCACAGAGAGAGGATGTATTTTTCTTTGCTGTCTGCATAGTTAGTAATAAAACCTTTTAGTGATGTAGCCATAAATCTCATCACTTCCGTCTGCTGCTTTGATTCTCTGCTGAATGGGAATGTGCCTGAGCCTTATCAGAGGCTCAGGTCATCAATAACATCGGAGGTGATTTGGGAGGACTCGGCCGGAGGAGGATGAGCTTTATCAGCTCGGTCGAGCGGAGATTCCGACAATGACATGCAGAATAGGAAGCCCTGCCTTATACTGTCAGACCAGGTTCTACTAGTTCAGTATCACCTACATTGACCAGCAGTGGCTCTCCATGGTTTCAGACAAAGAGTCCCTCATCCCTACCAGGAGATCCTGGCGACTGACCCTGGAACCTACTGTATAGAAAGCAGATGGTCTTACCACTGGACTATAGTCCTTCTTCAACATTGGAGGGGGTACTTCTGGGAGCTGGGAAGATGCTAGAAAACAACCACTGATAGGAGTGAAGGCAAGAAAAATAAGAAGTTGACCTTGGAGGCAGATTAGAGTCGCCCGTCATCCCCTCTCCTGCCAAATTGTAAGGTGGAAGTCCACCATGGATAACTTTTGGTTAAAGTGTTCTTGCCATCTCTTCTCCTTTCACCTTCAGTGGCTGCAGTCTCAGTGTTTGCTTTTACGAATCCAACCGATTTTCATCAACGCCTGTTATGCTAAGTGTGTAAAACTAGCTGCTTTCAGATGTTAGTACAGTGTTAATGCACATAAGATTAAATAATATAAGCCTTAAAGCTTCTTCCTGGCTAGCGGCCCAAATAAATACTGCATTGTTTAGTCTTTTGATTCATAATTCTATTACAAGTCTTTGGATAGGATAAGATTTTCTGCACTAGCTGTTTGAATACCATTGTTTAACAAAGCATGGGCTTCCTCTTCAAGCTCTAAAGATCAGTGTGCTATTTGCCTAAGAGATGGCTTAAATTTCCTTTCATAGCGTATGAAACACTCTGTGTGGCACATCTGCAGATCATGAAGATGTGGCAAAAGTCCTGGGTCAGAATATGTGTTCCCTGGATGAACCTTGAAAATGAGACTCCCTTGGTGCTCAGAAGAACATGTGAAGGCTCAAACTGGGTAGGGGCACAGGACAGCTCCACTCCCAACATCCCTGTGCTGGTTCCCATGATCCAACAACTCTTCAGGGTTGCTGGCAGTGAAAAGCTCTACTGGGGATTCTCCAGAGGAGAGCTACTTTCCTATGACAAGCTTCAAAAGCGAGTATCAACCATTTGTTCAACAATTTGGTCCCACTCTTCAGACACCCTACATGCCTAGTAATCCCAGAGAAACTAAAAGTCTGACAGCATTACCTGACATTTTCAGAAGGTAAAATTAGAATTCTTTGCTTTTCTCAGAGCAGTTTGTGTGCTTTTTAATCTAAAGTATATTTACCAAGCTAAATGTTGCCCAATCACAAAAATAATACCAGATTTGAATTCCTCACAACCAGTTGCTGGATTTACGTATAAGCTAAACAAGCCATAGCTTAGGGCCCCACTCTCTTGGGCCCTCAAAAAAAGTAAAGGAAAAAACCTGGATGTACATTTCCAAAATATAAGATAAAAGAACACATAAAATGGCTTTAGATACCTATTAGGTCCATAAATTACCATATATTCAACACAAAAAACACTGACAATTTGTTGTTGACAAAGGACAGCTGGACATATAAAGGGCCCCATTACCTTCAGTAGCTTAGGGCCTCATCAAACCTAGATCTGGCCCTGTCACAACCAAAACCACACTTTTAAGACTGCTCACTAAAGAAATGTCCAGAAACTAACTTTCATCCCCTAAAATGACACACCCTTATGCAAGCATGCCTTCCTAGATAGGTGTCTAGGCTGCATGCTTCTGAACCCAGCCTTGACCATTCCACATTCCCCATAGTTCCTCTAGTAGCCATGACGTTACACTTGGTGGTGGAGCTTCACCTAATACATGCTTCTGAAAAATACAAGGTATCAATTACCTGGGCCAGAGTCCGGGCAAAGACTGGCAGCTAAAACCTGGATACAGAGAATGCCAGGAAGGCAACATAACAATGTTATTACAGGTAGCAGAAATTGTCATGCTGCTACAGACTATTTACATTCAATGCTCTCTAGCTGCAAGATCTGTCTGCAAAAAGCTTTTCGCCTAACTGGTTTGTCTAATTTTAGCTGGCAACTGATTCCAAGCCAAACATCATAGGAGACAGAAAATCAGTGCTTTGACCCATAAGGTCCCTGGTTCTGGTTCTGTGTGCAAGATGGAATTTAAAAAATCTCCGCTGGCAGAATATTCTAAGGAAAAGGTAGAAAACAGTTAGGTCAACTTTGGGGCAGGTTCTGCAGGATGCTTCTAATCCCATTTAGAAAAGATGTGCTTTTTGTGAGAAAGAGATAACAAAGTCAATGAGATAATCTTTTAGTCAAATGAATTCACTACTACAAAAGAGGCTTATGTCCCGCTGAGCTAAGAGTTTTATTTCAAGGGACTGCTAACTCAAATGTGCTAAAATTCCTGATATTCACAACTCATATTTTCCAAAATGCATCACTGAATTGTAGAGTTGGAAGAGACCCCATTGGGCCATCACGTCCAACCCACTGCAATACGGGAATCTGTGCATCCCAGTACAGCTGTTTTAAAAAGCTCCTCAAGCCAAGCCTCAAGAATAATATAAGTGGGAAAACCTCCTGGTGTGCCGAGACCTTCCAGAGGTATAAACATGCTGGTCCGTTTCAGCAGGAACAAGGTGTTTGGGTGCACAAACATGAACACAGGAAGCTGCCTTATAGCGGGTCAGTTTATTGGATTATTGAGCTCAGCCTTATCTATACTGGCTGTTAGTTACTTTCCAGGATTTCAGAAAGGAGAGATTCCCAGACCTCAACGGAGAAGTCACAGACTGAAGATGGGGCCTTCTGCATGCACGCGGCCAAAAAAGCAAGCAATGAAATGGACTAGACCAGATAAAAAACAGCTTGGGGTCTAGGCAATTTCACTCCTAGGGGAAATGTTAAAAAGAAGAAAGTATTCTTCAACAGCAAGTCATGGCTGAGAAAAGGAACAAGGCTTCAAATGGCATTCACTGCTTTTTTTTAAAGCACAAAAGTGTGGATAATCAAGCATCCTAAAACGTGAGAAAGAGTCCCAAAACTGGTCTGTGTGCTGCATGTGTGTGTGTGTGTGTGTGTGTGCACGCGCATGGGCCTGTTGTGGGAGATAGTGGTAGCATTGATAGTAACAACAGGCCAGCATTTATCAATGTTTGGAAGTCAGTCCTCCCACTGGCACTTTATTAGGAAGGAGCATGTGGAACCTCCAACAACATGTCACAGGGTGGAGTGTTCCTGTTCAGACATCAACCAGCCATGCCTTCTTACAGATTGCACCATGGTGTTCTTTTCATTACATGTAAGGATTTGTCCTCTGAGAATGACCTTGCTATCAGTATATAGGATTCCAAAATTGAGGGGCTACAACAGGAAAAGCTCCTGGAAAGATTCTCCTGGTGAATTGGACCCACAGCTTTGCTGCGACACTCCTTTCTCTTTGCATTAATGGGTTTTACGCCTACCAAGGGAGCATAAATGTTCTTTCTGGAACACAGTTTAAATTCTCTCCAAAAGGTCTTTGGACCATTTGGCCTCGGTTGACTCGGTAACATAAGACAACTGGATAATGCCTGATTATTCAGCAACTCCCAGAAACTTCTCTCTCTCTCTCTCTCTCCCCCCCTCTCTCTCTCTCTGCCTCTCTCTGCAGAATGAGTAAATGAAATTACTTTCATTAAGTCTTCCAGGCTCAAAGAATAGTGACATGTAATTAGAGAGCTAAACAGCAACAGTTTCTTTCTGGTAAATTTGCTCACGCTAATTTTGCTAATAAGACTCATAATTGTTTTACGCACATTCAATACATTACATTTACCTAGGCCCTCCATACTCAATCAGAATCTTTAAACGAGTTGGTGTTTCACATCAGCGTCGCTAGTAATCAAGAGTGGAGCACGGAGCTAGTGGAGGGTAAACCTCGCCTGGGGTTGAATGGCTTCCAGGTCAACGGTCAGAGGAGCCACTGCGAGAATATTCACTCGTAAAGGATGGAATGTGGACTCCAACACACACACAAAATATCAGACTGTTTCCCAGCACCGAGGCCTATGCTAACCACAAGTCCAGTTGCCTTAAAGGCTCCATCTGCACTGCACATTTAAAACAGTATCATAGAGTCATGGTTTCCCCCAAATAATCCTGGGAACTGTAGTTGTAGACCCTCCAAGTGTCCCTATTTTCAAAGGACAGTCCCAGGTTTACAGAAATCATCCTGGTTTCTGATTTGGTCCCTGAATGCCCTTTTCCTTAGAACATCTTTATTTTAATCAGAGAAACATTGGAGGGTATGGTAGGACGTCCCTATTTCCATCAGAGAAATGTTGGAGGGCATTTTATTATTATTATTATTGAATTTATATACCGCCCTATACCTGGAGTTATGCCACCCCCCAATAAGATAAGTAACTATACAACCTTTAGAATACATCTGAAGGCAGCCCTGTACAGGGAGGTTTTTTTAAAAAATAAATGTTTTATTCTGATTTTTATATATTGGAAGCTGCCCAGACTGACTGGGGCATCCCAGTCAGATGGGCTGCGTAGGAATAATAATGATGATGTTTATGTTGATGATGATGAATAGGATATCCCTATTTTCATCAGAGAATTGTTGGAGCGTATGGGGTGGTAGGAGTTGTCCGGAGACCCCACTATTCCCCTCACAGAGCTACAATTCTCAGGGTTTTCTGGGAAGAGAGATTGACTATTAAACTACCCTGGGAATTGTAGCTCTGAGTCAGACCATTGGTCCATATCTAATAGCTGCCCAACCATACCACATTGGGAACAGCCATAGCTCAGTGGTCGGCCCTCTGCTTTGCATGTCAAAGATCCCAGGCTATGTGTGTGGAACCCTGGAGAGAGCCACCTGCCAGTCAATGTATGCAATAATCACCTGGATGGGCCAGGGGTCTGACTTGGCATAAGGCAGCTTCCAATATCAACTCTCCAGGATTTCAGACACAGGAGCATAGAACAGAGGAAGTCACGACTGTTGCTCCATCTGGCTTAAGTGTTTTCTATGCTGACTGGAGTTGATTAGAAA
The DNA here is from genome assembly GCF_965113315.1 of Podarcis vaucheri. Taxonomy (NCBI): domain Eukaryota; kingdom Metazoa; phylum Chordata; class Lepidosauria; order Squamata; family Lacertidae; genus Podarcis; species Podarcis vaucheri. Next base: position 64,167,379 of record NC_138748.1, read on the forward strand.
GTTAAAGCTATGGTTTTCCCAGTAGTGATGTATGGAAGTGAGAGCTGGACCATAAAGAAGGCTGATCGCTGAAGAATTGATGCTTTTGAATTATGGTGCTGGAGGAGACTCTTGAGAGTCCCATGGACTGCAAGAAGATCAAACCTCTCCATTCTGAAGGAAATCAGCCCTGAGTGCTCACTGGAAGGACAGATCCTGAAGCTGAGGCTCCAATACTTTGGCACCTCATGAGAAGAGAAGACTCCCTGGAAAAGACCCTGATGTTGGGAAAGATGGAGGGCACAAGGAGAAGGGGACGACAGAGGACGAGATGGTTGGACAGTGTTCTAGAAGCTACCAGCACGAGTTTGACCAAACTGCAGGAGGCAGTGGAAGACAGGAGTACCTGGCGTGCTCTGGTCCATGGGGTCACGAAGAGTCGGTCACGACTAAACGACTAAACAACAGCATGCTGACTGGAAGCAGCAGTTTTCCATGACTTCAGACAGGGTTCTCTCCCAGCCCTACCTGGTGAATTGAACTTGGCCTATCTAGTCTAGTTGAGATAGATCATTCGGTAGAGCATGAGGTTCTTAATCTCAAGGTTGTGGATTTGAGCCCCACGTTGGGCAAAATATCCCTACATTAGATGATCCTCGTGGTCCCTTCCAACTCTACAGTTCTGTGATTCTGTGATCTTGGGGTCTTCTGCACAGAAACCAAATGCTCCACCACTGAGGCATGGGCCTTCCCTCAAGTGTTAGATTTCTGCTATTTGTCTTCCTGCTTAACTCTGCCTTGGCCGGGCCTGCAAACCTCTTGAAAACAAAACAGCAAACCAAACTGAAGTGCCCTGGTGTGATAAGTAGAAGCCAAGTCTGATAGGACAGACAAAAACAGTTTGTTTTCATTAGGTGAAAATGAAAGGCAAGCATTTGGTATGTAGAGTGCAAACATTCATCCTGGCAAAATGATCAGATTGGTTCTTCATTTATATAGAAAAGCCTCCTTTGACTTGATGTTATCTGGTAGAATGGCTGATTCAATTTAGAGATTAACTGTAGAGCCGACATACATATACATACATATGTCTGGCTTATTTAATATTAACCTTGTTGTGATTTGAGATGAGCGTAGTATTTACATTTGGGGAAAACAATTTAAATGGCTTAATTACTTTTTCTTTAATCCTTTTGAAAGAAAACAATGTGTATTCTGATTTGTTTTTGTTCATGCTGATATTCAGAGTTGGCAGAGTACAAGGCAACTATATGCACAAAATTAGAACTTATCAATAAATTTGATTCTATTAGTTTAGGCTTGAATTTAAAAAAATGGTTAGAGTCCGTATTTTGCGGGCAAAGGGTCCTAAATTCGATCGCTGTCATTTCAAGTTAAGATGGATCTCACAAAGCAGGTTATCTGGTTCAAACCCTGGATAGCTTCTGACAATTGGAGTAGACAATACGGAGCTAGACAGAGAAATACTCTGACCTGATATAAGCTCTGTGAATGGAATATGGGTCTCCTAAAAAACTCTCAGCACCATAGCTGTCAATTTCCCTTTTTAAAAGGGAAATTCCCTTATTCCGAATAGGATTCCTTGCAAGAAAAGGGAAAAGTTGACAGCTATGCTCAGCACCCTTGACAAACTACAGCTCTCAGAATCCTTTGGGGGAAGTAGTTACTGTTTAAACCAGCACCATACTGTTTTAAATATATGGTGCAGATGTAACCTTAGCATGCATTTGTGGCGAAAGAAGAAGAAGAAGAAGAAGAAGAAGAAGAAGAAGAAGAAGAAGAAGAAGAAGAAGAAGAATAATTTTTTATTTATACCCCGCTACTCTGGGCGGCTTCCAAAACATATAAAACATAATAAACTGTCAAATGTTGATAATAACAATCTGACCCAATACAAAAAAGTCCCAATAACTTTAAGATATATCAAATAAAGCAATATTCAGCAATGCATTAGAATCTAATAGTAAAGAGTAAAATTAAATATCAGCAAATAATAATCAGTTTACACTTATCAAGTACCATAAAGAATTACTAAATCAATAAATCAGTCAACTTGCTATCTAGCATAGACTATGTTGCATTATTCTTCTGTTTTCCCCCTTCCTCCTATAATAGCACTGTCCTGGCATTTGCTCAGAGCACAGCTGACTCTGTGATTGCAGGTTCTTGGAAAGATCCGTAAGTCCACCGCTATTTTAACTACAGCTCTAACAACTCAATATATGGTAATCCAATGAAATGCCTTAGATAAAAAGTCTCCAAGTCCCCCTTTCCCTCCCCCCTCCCTGCTCTTTACAGGGCTAGTGGTGCTTGCATCGTTACTGACATGCTTTGACAGGGGAAGGTCAGCTTCCATTGGCTGCACGGGAATTTGGGAGCAGGGGGGGGAGGGGGAGGAAAGGAGGAGGAGAGGGAAAGCAATCATTGTCATAGTAACATTTAAATTCGGCCCGACAAGCCGGCATTCATTGGTCAGTGTGGGAAGGGAAGGCAGGAGGGAGGAGTAACGCGCGGCTCAAGCAAGGCTCCACCGTTAACTCTTTATCTGCATTTTGAGCACACAAAGAGGTTTCGACCTCTTCAATTGCTACTATATTTTCTTACAATTCTGAGGAGTGATAATGGAGCCTTCCTTTCCCCAACGTTCTGCTTTCAAGTGGCATATTTCGCAGAGCTCTCATCACGCCTGAAATATTGGATCTACACATTCTCGAGAGTTTGGAGGGCCCTTGAAGCCTCAATTTGAAGATTTCCCCCACATTCCTTTTATGTTTTATGGGAGAGTGGCTGTGGCCGTTCTGCAGTGACTCCCATCGCCGCCACCTCAACAACAAGCCCTTTAAAGACACAACACATCACTCGCACACTGAATCTGAGGCTCTTCGCTGGTGCTAGAAGAGATAAACTAACAAAGTTGGAGGTTAAGTTTGATTCCCACTCCCCCTTTCTTTTTAAGCCTCAAGGTCCAAGGGCTTTCATCAGAACTGATGTCAAAAACTCCAAGCAGCATCAAATTCTGTTTCCATCATGCAAACTTTTGCCAAGGTGCGGCGGCAAAAAGCACCAACAACTGAGTAAGAAAATGTGTCAATACAAGCTTCCCACAAATATATCCTTTCCCCTCCTCCATTTTTTTTTAAAGGAGAGACAAAGTCATCATGACGTTATGATAATGTATTAGCATGCTGAGTTAATTGTCAATTCCAAGTAACTTAAGTGTAATTTAATGATATGTGCAGGCATTTATTTTAAAACTTAATTGTTATTAATGGATGGAGGGGGGGGATGAAACCAATTTTCCTGCACTTAAAGTGGATCTCAGTTAGGAGTAAGTCTGCAAAACTCTAAAAATAACCAAGCCTTCTACTTATTAGAAAAGAAGAATGCTTGCAGGTTTAATATCCTGGCATTTTGCTGCGCTAACTGCGAATGTTACCTGGTCAACAGATCACATGAAATTGCTTCCGTGTTTTGCATGCACTTAACACATTTCAGAGGTGGTAGTAGTAATAGTAGTAATAATAATACCCCACCCATCTGGCTGGGTTTCCCAAGTCACTCTGGGCAGCTTATAGCATACAGTGGTGCCTCGCAAGATGAAAAGAATCCGTTCTGTGATTCTCTTCATTTAGCGGTTTTTTCGTCTTGCGAAGCAAGCCCATTAACGGATTAGCAGATTAGTGCTATTAGCGGCTTTTAGCGGCTTATCTGCTGATCGGATCAGCTGATAAGCGGCTTAGCGGCTTAGAAAAAGGGGGGGGGGAAAGGGGAAAAAAAACAGCAGGAACTCGCAAGACATTGACGTCTTGCGAAGCAAGCCCATAGGAAATTCGTTTTGCGAAGCACCTCCAAAACGGAAAACTCTTTCGTCTAGCGAGTTTTCCGTCTTGCGAGGCATTCGTCTTGCGGGGCACCACTGTATAATGAAACATAATAAATCAACAAAACTTAAAAAACTTCCTGATACAGGGCTGCCTTCAGATGTCTTCTAAAAGTTATGTGGTCTTTATATTTTTGACATCTGAAGGAAGGGTATTCCACAGGGCAGGTGCCACTACCAAGAAGGCCCTCTGCTTGGTTCCCTGTAACTTCACTTCTCGCAGTGAGGGAACAATGAAGAAGACTCTCATCACAGGACCTCAGACTGAACAATGGGGTGGAGATGCTCCTTCAGGTATACAGTGGTACCTCGGGTTACAGATGCTTCAGGTTACAGACGCTTCAGGTTACAGACTCCACTAACCCAGAAAGAGTACCTCAGGTTAAGAACTTTGCTTCAGGATAAGAACAGAAATCGTGCTCCAGCGGCGCGGTGGCAGCAGGAGGCCCCATAACTAAAGTGGCACCTCAGGTTAAGAACAGTTTCAATTAAGAACGGACCTCCAGAACGAATTAAGTTTATAACCCGAGGTACCACTGTACTGGGTCGAGGCCGTTTAGGGCTTTAAAGGTCAGCACCAACACTTTGAATTGTGCTCTGAAATGCACTGGGAGCCAATGAAGATCTTTAGGACCAGTGTTATATGTTAGCCATCACCTTATTGCCACGCCCTTTTGCAGCAGCAGTTCAGAAAGAATCCTGCAAAGCTTAATATTCAAGTTTGATCAGATGAAATGCATGTGCTTCGTTCTGTTATCAGGTGGTTTAAATCTTTAAGCTCTGCAGCCTATGCAGAATGGCGGGGAACCTCAGGCCTGGAGCCAAATGTGGCCCTACAACTCTCTCTATTCTGCCCCAGGCAGCATCTCTTAGCATTCCCTAGGGTTCACCCTCTCGCCAACCCTGCTCCATACCTGCCTTGAATGCTTTTGTCTGACTTGAACTGTAATCACGGCTGGCCCATGGCATTTTGGTACCTGAGACGAACCCAAAAAATGGCACCCCCTGCCCCACCAGGGAAGATGGTGATCTACTTCAGGAACTGTGTGTGTGTGTCTGTGTGAAGATCTATGTAGGGAACAAGGAGGAATGAAGATCTATGTTGGGAACAAGGTGGGAATCAAATCAACCTTTTCTGACAGTTGAAGCAGGAATCAAAGGCAGGGGGGAGGTGAACAAGCCTGCTCTGAATCACGCTGGGTGCAGAGCCCTGGAGACCCCTGAAGGCAACCCCTGCCATCTAGGGGTAGGAGGAGTCTAGCAGCACCTCCTATTTGCTGAGAGGCCACTATAGATGTGGCAGATCTGGCCTCCCAAGGAGGGAATGCAGGCGATGCATTCCTTGGCGGCCGGATCTTCCACTCCATGAATCCTGCCATCTGAGGCAGTCACCTCACCTTACTTCATCCATGGGCTGGCCCTGACTGTAATAATGCCTCTTTATTTTCTGGATGGAGAGAGATATGTATAGAGATCTCTGATTTTTGTTTTCCCTTTTTTCCTATTCATAAATTTAGTGTTCCACATTTCCATATCAGTATGTGCAGGGTTTTTTGTTTTGTTTTTTTAAGTCCTTGTGAAAATGCACCAGGAGTTTACTGCGAGTTTCTCCTAATACAGTGGTACTTTGGGTTACAGATGCTTCAGGTTACAGATGCTTCAGGTTACAGACTCTGCTAACACAGAAATAGTACCTTGGGTTAAGAACTTTGCTTCAGGATGAGAACAGAAATTGCACGATGGCAGCGCAGCAACAATTGGAGGCCCCATTAGCTAAAGTGGTGCTTCAGGTTAAGAACAGTTTCAGGTTAAGAACGGACCTCCAGAACGAATTAAGTTCTTAACTTGAGGTACCACTATATACACATTTTTGGTATAGCAGTTTTGCCTAATATATACATTTATGCAAAACATTTTAAGGTTATTTTTACAAATGTATACATCAGTGTGCACACTTTGCACTCGTATAAGCATTTTTTGCAATTGTTCCTTGCCTGGAGGAGACTGCAAAATTCAGAGAAAACACATTTTAGATTTACAAGCATGCATGCCAACTAGTCCCTCCCAAGATGAAATCCAGGAGCAGAATGTTAGTATTATTTCTTTTTCCTTATTTAAAAACCTTTCCTCCCACCTTCCTGGATCATGTGGCTTTAGAACAGAGCCTGCACATGCCAGCAGACGGATCCATTCATAAATGTCCCTTCTGTATACGTATTTGCAAGGACAGCGGCCGAAACATTAGCTACATCTTCTAAACACAACCAGGATTTGTGGTAAGGTGAATACATTTTTCCCACTCTGCTGAACTTTAGAGAGAAGTTGAGAGAGAGGGAAGCTGTACACTCTGCTCAGCTCTCATGTCTTGCTGTGGGGGGAAAGTTAAGAATGAGTCATTACAAAAACCATCTCATAAACAAAGGTTAATAGTGCCTGAAGTTTTCAGGCTGGAAGCCAAACTGCAGCTGCTAAGAAGAAATTCCAGTGTAGAAGAAATGCCATCCCTTCTCTACCAACCCATCTGCTTGCCTGTATGGAATTCCATGAAGTCACCTGCATAGAATTCCTGGCCACCTGTGACAACCAGGCGAGTTGTTGTATGCAAGGCTGATATATGTACATGCGTGAAAAGAACAGCTTGGCTGGACCCACAGAATGTCAATTTTAATTGTTGAACTTTGCCTCTTTTCTTTGTTGAGGATTTGTGGGTTGCTCAGCATACAAATAGATCAGAGATGAGGTTTGGGATTGGTGAATTTTCTGCTAATGTCACAAAGATATAGATGCATCCTTAAAGCCGAGGAAAGCATTGCTATATTCTCCTCAATCTCAGAATGGATGACTCTCCTTAAGGTGAAAACTTGTAGGCTTCCCCAAATATACCGTATTTTTCGCTCTATAGGATGCACTTTTCCCCCTCCAAAAATGAAGGGGAAATGTGTGTGCGTCCTATAGAGCGAATGCAGGCTGCGCAGCTAAGCCCAAAGCCAGAACAGGGAGACGGAGCGCTGCGGAGCTCTCCATCTCGCTGTTCTAGCTTGGGGATGGCTGCGCGCAAAGCCTCTGCAGGGCAGCAGGGTGCCTTCACCCCGCTGCCCTGTGGAGGCTACAAAGGCTGTCCCCGAAGCCAGAACAGCGAGACAGTCTCACTGTTCTAGCTTGAGGATGGTAGCCACCTGAAGCCTCCAGAGCGCAGCGGGAACTCCCGCTGCACTCTGGAGGCTTTGGGTGAATGCACCTTGAACGCACCTTGCTTTAGAGGAGGAGAACAAGAAAAAAAAATTTCCCTGTTCTCCCCCTCCTATGGTCCGGTCGTCCTATGGTCCGGTGCGTCCTATAGAGCGAAAAATACAGTAATATGCTATCTTCCACATTCTCACTCAAACTTGGACACAGAGAAACTCACAAAAGGGCAGAGCTTCGTTATAAAAAATGGTCACCACCTGTGAGCTTTGTGGAAGAGGCAGGCTACAAAGTCTTAATATATTGTTGTCACAAAAGAGCTTTGAGCTGTTACCATATTCTTTCAGCTGGTCTCCCATGTCTTTAAATTTCACCCTTTCCTGAAAACAGCCTTTAGATATTTCTGATGCTTCTTAACAGATTATTTTGTTTAAATAATAGAGGAAACCCAACTTTAGCCCTGACCAACAAGGGAAGGCTAAAGCAATGTAAATTACTGTATAAGTTTCATTCCAGTAAACACCACACTATTGAATATTTAATAGGGAAATTTCTTCTGAATTAATGCTCCACACTCAGGAAAGCAACTTACCTTTTCTTCTTTTCTTTTTAAAGGAGGGAGAGAGAGAGAGAGAGAAAATCACAGCATTATGTTTGTTTAAACCTAAAGGCACCAAAATTAATATTTCATGGTAATGAAAACAAAGCATCACGAAAATCATGTTTTAAAAAGACTGATCCCAGTTCCCAATGCACAAAGCAGCAGGTCTACTCCCAGGCCTGCATTGCTGTTTCAAGAGAAACTAGGAGGAATGTAGAACAACTGGCATCAAACCCCCTATACTGTGTTAGCGGTCCGCAAATAGGGCAACCATTTTCCTTTGTTTTGGGGGCTTAGATTGGGGAACTCAAGCTTTGCAATGCGCAGTGGTGCTTTCGGATCTGGGGTCACCCAGGCAATACAGTGGTACCTCGGGTTAAGAACTTAATTCATTCTGAAGGTCTGTTCTTAACCCGAAGCTGTTCTTAACCTGAAGCACCACTTTAGCTAATGGGGCCTCCCGCAGCCAGAGCACAATTTCTGTTCTCATCCTGAAGCAAAGTTCTTAACCCGAGGTACTATTTCTGGGTTAGGGGAGTCTGTAACCTGAAGCGTCTGTAACCCGAGGTACAACTGTATGCTTGATTGGTGGTGATGGCGGTGGCATTCCACTGAAATTGATTCCATGCAACTTGACCAGACAGGGCTCTAGGACTCTCCCGCCCCGGCCCTGTTCCCACGGTGGTGTCTACCTCCTTCCGAATATGAGCAACTTTATCTGCAAAAAACTTTGCAAAATCATTGAAGGAGATCTTGGGGTCTTTACAAGGCCCCGGTGGTAAAGGTGGTTCCGTTAAATTGCACACCACCTGAAAGAGTCTCCGGCTACTATTTTCTGCAGATGCAATAGAGGCGGTGAAAAAAGTCTTCTTCGCCGTCGCTATCGCCACTTGGTAGGCTCAACATTGAGCTCTTACCCGTGTCCGGTCCAATTCAGAATGAGTTTTCTGCTGCCGACACTCTAGCTGCCTCAGCGATTGTTTCCTCGCCCTCAGCCCCGAAGAAAACCACGGGGCTGTCCAGGCTCCATGCAATCGGAGAGGGTGCTTCGGAGCCAGACAGTCGATAGCCCTGGTTAACTCCGCATTCCAGCGGGCCACCAGAGAATCAGCTAAAAGGCCATCAACTTGGGATAAAACATCCCCTACCACTCTCTGGAAACCATTTGGATCCATTAAGTGGCGGCTGGGGGGGGGACCATCTGAATTGGTTATCAGCACCATGCTCTAACCGACTGAACTATCCAGTGACAGGGGATGAGATTGAGGACTCCAAATCAAGAAGCAAAATTGCCCCCAGAGCCACACCCAGAAGCATATAAATGGGGGAATCCAGAAAATGGTGGGATGGCATTACATTGAGTTACATTGCGGTAGCTATTCTGCAGTGTCAAAGACCTCATGGAGTTTCCCCAGCCAGACTCAGTTCTGGTCTCAGCCACTGATGGATCTTACTGATGAGATCTTGGAGGCACTGTTTGCAAGGCCATCTTTCTCCAGGTACCAGTTGGAAGTACAGTGGTACCTCGGGTTACATACACTTCAGGTTACAGACTCCGCTAACCCAGAAATATTACCTCGGGTTAGGAACTTTGCTTCAGGATGAGAACAGAAATCGTGCTCTGGCGGTGTGGCGGCAGCAGGAGGCCCCATTAGCTAAAGTGGTGCTTCAGGTTCAGAACAGCTTCAGGTTAAGAACGGACCTCCAGAACGAATTAAGTACTTAACCCGAGGTACCACTGTACAAGAAAGAACCAAGGCTGTGAGCTGCAGCAGTCTTCTTGCTGCTGTGAAAGTAAAGACAAGTATTTCTCCTTCTTGTTTCGAAGTCATTTCCCTGTCATTACTGAGAGAGAAAAATACCCTGCTGACAGCTACTTGTTCATTTCAGATCTCGTGCATATTTCAGCTGCGACCTTGTTCTTAACACTTGTATTTTATGTTCTTTCCCCTCTTTTAAAAATATATCAATACAACATGTGAATGGAATGACATTTTGAGCTCTGCAGGCACATCCCAATTTGCAAAGCCCATGTCTGCTCTATGAAACACACACACTACTGCTCATAGATCACGGGTCAGCGACCTTTCTCAGCCGTGGGCCGGTCCACCATCCCTCAGACCATGTGGTGGGCCAGAATATTTTGAAAAACAAAATGAACGAATTCCTATGCCCCACAGATAATCCAGAGATGCATTTTAAATAAAAGCACACATTCTACTCATGTAAAAACACCAGGCAAGCCTCACAAATAACCCAGAGGTGCATTTTAAATAAAAGCACACATTCTACTCATGTAAAAACACGCTGATTCCAGGACCATCTGCGGGCCAGATTTAGAAGCCGATTGGGCCACATCCAGCCCCGGGCCTTAGGTTGTCTACCCCTGTCGTATATGCTAGCAGGGTACTCTGTGTAAATGACATATCATCTGTGGATAAGTGACGCATGAAGATCATGGGTGGTGGGGATCATACCTGCTGGACCCCCTCCGAACCTGATTGTGGACTTCTGCACAGCAGGCCCTGTTTAGAAAATACAACCAACCTGTTCAGGTTGGAAGCAGGGCTAGGACATGCATCCCTTCTCCTCCCTCCAGGCGCTGCTCATCCCTGCAATGGTATCTTCCAGAGGTCCACTGCTATGTTCCACCACCTCAATCTGCCTAACATGCACAGTGGCTCAAAGCCAGCTTAGATGACTGCTTTCCCTCCAGAATCCAGGCAGACGAGGATCCATGCCACTGGGAATAAGTAGCCAGGTTGTCTGAATGTGGTTCTGAAAAATGAGGCATGCGGGCAGGAGGAGATGGAAGGGAAGTTCCTTTGCATGAACAGAAGTCTGCCCACAAGAGTAATGATTCTGGTTTAAGAGCATAGTTAACACTGTTTGTATATTTCTGCATTTCACTTCAACACTGTTTGCAATCTCCCCCTCCCAACCATTTGTGTGTGTGTGTGTTTGTGTAAAACTGTTATATTTATAACCTGCAACTCAGGATAACATTTCACGCATCTGATGAAATGGACTGAAGTCCACAAAAGCTTCCACCCTAATGAATGAGTTAATGTGTCACAGGACTCATTGTCTTTGCTACAGCAGACTCCACGCCACTACCACTCTGCAAACTGAACATTTATGTTCCCAGATATACAGTCCACCACAGTGGCAAATGAAGAAGAAACAAAAGGCTGAAAGTACTATATTGAGATCACGGATATCTGAAGAATCCCCCCCCCCCCGGTGGGGAGCTGCAAAGCAAAAGGGAGAGCAGGCTAATATCTCTTGCACACAAATGAGAAGAATTGTGCTTGTACATTTTGTCTCGTATCTCTAGTTCTTTAAATGCTAGGAACTTGATCTTTAAAAAATAATAATAATGAAAGCTAGGGTTGTGGTTTATTGGCGGGGGCGACTCTGCCCCCATCCCCATGGACTCCGCAGATCAAGACCCTTCACAGTGTAACTTTTGTAGCTGGAGTCAGTTCAGGCCCCACCCTCCCAGGCCAGAGGGGGAAAAGTCCTACAAGGCAGGGAGCAGGTCTTCCGGAACTCACAGCCAATATAGTCCCCCCCCCCCGTAAAATATTTTCCTTGGTTGGCTCTAATCATTCTCTTTTATTGGACTAATTTATTGGGGTGGCTTAAAATCAAGCTATTTTGATCTAGGGCTTTGTACTACTGTAAGACACGTCCTTGCTGTTTGGTACATTAAATCAGCGGGTCTTTGATTTGTGGCACTGCTAATTTGCAGGGAACAATTGCTGTCAGTAAATTTCCTCGCATTTGACTTAAAACTCAAAAGAGCTGCTCTGAAATTGGAGAGATAAAACTAACGCGGGGACCTGCAAGGGAGTATTGACGCAGCCCAAAAGGAAAGAACTGCCTCCTGGTATATGTTGAGAAAGTTGATGTTGACTTTCATCCAGTTTTAAAAAAACAACAACCACAGAAAACACATACACGAAAGATGTCCCATTAGAAACTAGCTGCTTCTATTTGTAAAATCCCTCTGTACCTTCCAAGAATGTCAATAGTTATTAGCTTCATTCACCAGCCCTTCTACTTTCTCTCCCATGCAGCAGTGGAGAACTTGAAACACCTTCCCCATGTTAAAATCTCACTCCAGCATCACATCTAATTGCAATCCAGGCTCCGAGTCCAAAATTCATCAATATCTCATTTTTATCCAAGCTCCAGACATCAGGTGGCTGAATCATTACCTGTGACTAATAGTAACCACCAATCACTGGCAATATTGTCCCCAGCTTTCAGTATACAGCAATACACTGAAAGCTGGGAACAATATTTTATTTTTAAGGGGAAATGGTGGACTATCCAGAATTCATGCTCAGATATGTACATCCCAAATCTGAAGCCCGAGAGAAACAATCAGATCTGCTCAAATGTAATTGGTAGATAGGGGTTCACATGCTCAACTTGAAACTGGACGAAGAGCCTTGCTGGATCAGACCACAGACCTGTCTAGACCAGCCTTCTTTTCTCACGTGGGCCAACAAGATGGGCGTTGGACTAGATGATCCTCAGGGTCCCTTCCAACTCTGCAATTCTGTGGTTTTTAATGAGTGCAACGGCATACTCCACACCTGTGATTCACAGTAGCTCGTATTCAGAGGCAGACTGCCCCTTTATCTGCTTTCAGATGACCTGTTTATTGAGTAGTCATCCTGACTTGTTTGCATAGTATTTATGGCAAATAGCTGTTTATTGAGCATCCAGTCTTATTCGTTTGTGGAGAGGCTTTGCAACATTGCACTTTTATTTCACAGTTTACAGTGCTTTTCCCCATCACTTTCCTTCCTGCAAAACAAAACCTTTTTTTTTTTTTTAGGGCAGGGGGAAGTAGGTTTGCTGCACAAGAGCACCAAACCAACTTTAATTGCACAACCTGGTATGTAACTGAACGCCATCTGGAAATAGCTACAGTCTGGGAGTGCCTGATGGAAGCTCACTAGGCTTCACCAACCCTGGTGGAATTTCCAGCTTCCTCGTGGCAACACCTTATTTCCTACCACAAGGCATCAATATCTCCACCACTTCCCTACCCTGGGCACTTGAGCAGCAGTTGTCTTGCAAAGACTACAAACACAAGAGGACTAATGAAATACATCTTCCCTAGCATTCCCTACCGCAACTAAAGGTAAAGGTAAAGGTACCCCTGACCATTAGGTCCAGTCGTGATCAACTCTGGGGTTGCGGCGCTCATCTCGCTCTATGGGCCGAGGGAGCCGGCGTTTGTCCGCAGACAGCTTCCAGGTCATGTGGCCAGCATGACGAAGCTGCTTCTGGCGAACCAGAGCAGTGCACGGAAACGCCGTTTACCTTCCCGCCGGAGCGGTTCCTATTTATCTACTTGCACTTTGACGTGCTTTTGAACTGCTAGGTTGTCAGGAGCAGGGACCGAGCAATGGGAGCTCACCCCGTCGCGGGGATTCGAACTGCCAACCTTCTGATCAGCAAGTCCTAGGCTCTGTGGTTTAACCCACAGCGCCACCCGCGAAATACATCTTCCCTAGCATTCCCTACCGCAACTACCTTGGTATTATCATTGCTGAATTTAAGAAAGCAGTCCAAAAGCTGCATACACTAGTTCTCTTACGCATGGCATTCCTCCCAGCCCCCCTGGTTTTTTTCAGATTTGCCACCTTGCTTCTCCTAACCTGAAATGAGCCTCCAGAGATAACCACGTCTTCATTTAAAACCCAACCGGCACAGCTCTCTTGCCGTGTGTCATTGGCGCTGCTTAAAAACAGCCGCCGCAGTCAACAACCCAAACTTCCAAGGGCCCATTAAACTGATGAAGTTAAAAACGACAACTTTAAGTGTGAAACCTCAGGAAAAATTGCTTCCCTGTTGACTAAAGCAGACAGAGTTACTTACAGAGGAAGGCTAATCCATTTCAACCTGCCAAGACTATATTTCACGTTTGATTAAAAACATAGCATTCGGTACAGACTTTGGCGGTGTGTGTGTGTGAGTGAGGGGAGCTCACGCCAAATCAGGGCCAGCTTTGGCTTTCACCAATGGCTTTTATGAGATTGAGGGGCCTGGAAGAAACATTAATTTCCCCTGCATGGCTTTCCTTCCAATATTAAATCAGCCTCTAGGAAAACACTGTCTCACAAAACCTACTGGTAGGAAACATCCCCACTGAGATGTTGCCGAAGACGCTTACATCACAGTAAAGGACCAACAACAACAACAACAACAACAACAACAACAACAACAACAACTTATTATTTATACCCCGCCCATCTGGCTGGGTTTCCCCAGCCACTCTGGGAGGCTTCCAACAAAATCTTTAAAATACAATGATTCATAAAATATTAAAAGCTTCCCTAAACAGGGCTGCCTTCAGATGTCTTCTAAAAGTCAGATAGTTGTTTATTTCTTTGACATCTGAAGGGAGGGCGTTCCACAGGGCAGGTGCCACTACCGAGAAGGCCCTCTGCCTGGTTCTCTGTAACTTCGCTTCTTGCAGTGAGGGAACCGCCAGAAGGCCCTCAGAGCTGGACCTCAGCGTCCGGGCAGAACAATGGGGTGGAGACACTCCTCCAGGTATGCTGAGCTGAGGCCGTTTAGAGCTTTAAAGGTCAACACTTTGAATTGTGCTCAGAAACGTACTGGGAGCCAATGTAGGTGTTTCAGGACCAGTGTTATGTGATCTTGGCGGCCGCTCCCAGTCACCAGTCTAGCTGCCGCATTCTGGATTAGTTGTAGTTTCCGGGTCACCTTCAAAGGTAGCCCCACATAGAGCGCATTGCAGTAGTCCACGCGGGAGATCACTAGAGCATGCAGCACTCTGGTGAGACAGTCTGCGGGCAGGTAGGGTCTCAGCCTGCATACCAGATGGAGCTGGTAGACAGCTGCCCTGGACACAGAATTGACCTGCACGTCCATGGACAGCTGTGAGTCCAAAATGACTCCCAGGCTGCACACCTGATCCTTTAGAGGCACAGTTACCCCATTCAGGACCAGGGAACCCCCCACGTAGGTATATCAGGGGTTCATTGCCAGAGCTAACACACACCTGTCTACTGAACATTCCCAAACCCTACATTTCCTGTTCTCTTCTCCTGGGACCCCCTTTTAGCTCAGGGAGCACTTTCCTCTAATATTTCAATTCCTTTCTTATTCATCAAGGCCTGAAGGAAGATTACAGCAACCAAATAATAAACTCCTCCCTCTCATACAAAAGTAACAAGATACTATTAAAATAAACGGATACGGCACTTAAATACTATGCATGCCTACTCATTGAGTAAGAACTCTTCTCTCTCTCTCTCTCTCTCATAGCAGTGGGAAACTGCTGGGCTGCCAACCCAACCATCCATTACCAGAGTCCCACCTGGACCAAGACCCATGCCCTTGCAATTTACATTTAAAAAGGAATTGCTAATTGCATGAATAGTGTCGCACCTAGTTTGACCTTAATTTTTTTGAGACTTCAAGAATTAAGGCTCTGTACCAGAAATATATGTGGATAAATTAAGCTTTTCTTCCTTTAAAAAATAAAAAATAGCTACCGTAATAAGCATTATAGATCATTTTGCCTTAACCTGGGACAATGACCCAGGCCCTTCAAAATTATTTTTGCAATTCCCCCTTGCTCAGCCACATTTAGTTTAATCTGACTGCTTTAAAAATGGCTCTCGTGGTAGCTATTTGATCGCAGAAAAATCTTTACTAATTAGCTCTATGTTAATAATGAGAAACTGATTATACCTGCAGGCTACAGCAACGCAGTTAACTCTTCCATCTATCATCGATGCTGTATTTCATGCCTTGTACAGCATGCAACAACAATAACACAAAACGGCAATGACATTTTCATGGAATCCTTTGTATGATAAAGCTGTCAGTGCCAGCTATCAATTTTCGGGATTTCTCCAGCATCTGCTTCTAATAACTCTCCCCGCCTCCCCATGACCAAACTCCCCTTTTGGGAACTGGTAGTGAAATTCAGCTGCTTGTAACAAATAAGGGAGGATTCCGCAAGCCCGGCATGTGAAAATGACAAACAGCCGCAATATGATGAGCATTAGCTGACGACGCTGATTTGTCTATGTTCCAGGAAGTTGATGCGACTTGTTAAGAAGTCTCTGTGCAGAGAACGACAAGCAGGGTGGGAAGGAAAAAGGGAAAGAGGAGCAGGGTCACAGTGGCTGGCTCTGCCCGCTTGCACAATGCGTCTTCCATTAACAAAGGGCGGTATATACGTTTAAATAAATAAATAAATAAATAAATAATAATAATAATTATTATTATTATTTTAACGCCACCTAAAGTAATGCTGGGATGCGGGTGGCGCTGTGGTTAAACCACAGAGCCTAGGACTTGCCAATCAGAAGGTCGGCGGTTCGAATCCCTGCGACGACGGGGGTGAGCTCCCGTTGTTCGGTCCCTGCTCCTGCTAAACTAGCAATTTGAAAGCACATCAAAGTGCAAGTAGATAAATAGGTACCACTCCAGTGGGAAGGTAAACGGCGTTTCCGTGCACTGCTGTGGTTCGACAAAAGCTTAGTCATGCTGGCCGCATTAGCTGGAAGCTGTACGCCGGCTCCCTTGGCCAATAAAGCGAGATGAGCGCCACAACCCCAGAGTCGGTCACGACTGGACCTAATAGTCAGGGGTCCCTTTACCTTTAAAGTAATGCTGGGGCAGGGGTGGCCCTGTGGTCTAAATCACTGAGCCTCTTGGGCTTGCCGATCAGAAGGACGGCAACTCGAATCCCCGCGATGGAGTGAGCTCCCGTTGCTCGGTCCCTGCTCCTGCCAACCTAACAGTTCGAAAGCACGCCAAAAAAGTGTAAGTAGATAAATAGGTACCGCTCCGGGCATGATGGTAAATGGCGTTTCCGCGCGCTGCTCTGGTTTCGGTGTTCCGTTGCACCAGAAGCGGCTTAGTCATGCTGGCCACATGACCCGGAAAAAATCTCTGCGGACAAACGCAGGCTCCCTCAGCCTGTAAAGCGAGATGAGCGCCGCAACCCCAGAGTCATCTGCAACTGGACTTAACTGTCAGGGGTCCTTTACGTTTACCTTTTTAAAGTAATCTCCGCACACTAGGGCAGCCAACATGTGAAGTTGCACTTTTGTTTCCCTGTCCTGACTTGACAGGCAATCAATTCCACATGACGACCCCAGTTCTCATACAGAGAGAGACATCTTATCTTATCCACTTTCTCTGTGTCATGCATAATTTTTTTTAAAATCCTGTATCATGTTCCCTTTCAAAGCGGGTGGCAGGAAGATAAGCAACAGGCAATCGGTCAACATAGAAGGATGGCTTGCGGCTTCCCTCAATTGCCCAGACTGATGAAAGTACAAAATATCTTGGAGCGAGATAGCAGGAAAGGTCAAGGGATTTGCTCTCAGAGGTCAGATGATTTCCAAGACTAGGATTTTCCTCAGTAGTCTTAACTGAAATGTCTATAGTTCCCACAAGAGGGCGTGGAAGACACCCCCCTCCCCAATTCCGCTCCTCTATTCCTTTTCATATCCAATATTTGTTTCATTATTCATTTGTGAAAATCACATTAATTTTGCCATCCATTCGTTGCACCAGGATTTCTGTTGGGGCCTTCTGTTGGGGCCTGTGATTTTCAACTTGTTCACAAAGTATCGGGAGTTAGCAGTGAGCAGAATGGCGGTCAAGTTTGAAGATGAGAGTGATTTATTTATTTTCCAGGGTAGTAAAAACAAATTGTGAAGAGCAGCTCCAGAAAGACCTCTCCAAGCTGCGTGAATGGGCACTTCAGACATGAACAGGCTGGCTGTTCCTGCCTTCCCTGAGATCACTGGATGAAATAATCTTTTTGGATGTGACTGCTTTTAGAATGTTTCCAACCAAAGCTGTTTTCAGAATGTTTCGGCTGCTTTAGAATTATTATTTTAAAGAAAATATTGGGGATGCGTTCGCCACCCTGGGCTCCTTCGGGAGGTGGGGAAGAATGGTTATTCAATAAACAAACAAAAAAATAATATGGGAAATGCAGTGCGATGTAAGGAAGGGTAAAGTGGTGAACATTGGCATCATTTTGGGTTGCTTCCTAACTTCACATATACATTAAAGTCACCCAGACTGGCAATGACTGGGCTAGGAAAGACATCAAGGACATTATATAGCAGCTAACAGGAAGCACCCCCAAAACACATCCCCTGCCATGCCCTCATTCCCGAATGACTCAAGTAAGAAAAGTGGACCTATACATACCGCAACTGAAAGACCTACATTGGCTCCCAGTATGTTTCCGAACACAATTCCAAGTGTTGGTGTTGACCTTGAAAGCCCTAAACGGCCTCGGCCCAGTATACCTGAAGGAGCGTCTCCACCCCCATCGTTCTGCCCGGACACTGAGGTCCAGCAGCAAGGGCCTTCTGGTGGTTCCCTCATTGAAAGAAGTGGGGTTACAGGGAATCAGGCAGAGGGCCTTCTCGGTGGTGGCACCCGCCCTGTGGAACTCCCCCCCCATTAGATGTTAAAGAAATAAACAACTATCTGACGTTTAGAAGACATCTGAAGGCAGCCCTGATGTTTTAATGCACTTTTAATTTCTTGTTGGAAGCTGCCCATAGTGGCTGGGGAAACCCAGCCACATGGACGGGATATAAGTAATGAATAACAATAACAATTAATAATAATAATTATATATATATATATATATAGACTGAGCCAAATAGACCCAACTGGACTCAGAAATATTTTTTCCAGTTCCAGGATGAACACACACACACACACACACACACACACACACACACACAATTTATGTCTGACCATTGGCACACAGTGGTGCAGGTAGTGATGACTTAGTGACCCCAGAAGGAGCTGACTTCCCTGGACACCAGAACAGAACAGAATTGTAGAG
Source organism: Podarcis vaucheri (assembly GCF_965113315.1). NCBI lineage: Eukaryota > Metazoa > Chordata > Lepidosauria > Squamata > Lacertidae > Podarcis > Podarcis vaucheri. Next base: position 64,185,931 of record NC_138748.1, read on the forward strand.
TTGGAAGGAAGCACAAGGGTCATCTAGCCCCACCTCCCTGAAATGCAGGATCAAACCCACAACCCTGAGATTAAGAGTCTCATGCTCTTATCAAGTGCTGCAGACAAACACCCTGCCCCAAACAAAACAATATATTCTGCCTTCTTTCAGTGCCTCCCCCTCTTATTCCATCATGTCAGGCTAAAGCTATGATGTAAATTCGTTCCTTCTGCTGATCTCAACTCCATCTGGCTCATTCCACAGCCCATGGCAGTCTTGAGGTTCCTCAAAAGGAACAGGGGTATCCCAAACAGAACAATGTTGATATCCCTTCAATGAAATCCACAAGGAACAGTTTGGAGCACTTGAATTTGTTAGTCAAACTCACCTTTCCTGTTTTCTTCATGGGAGGAAAAACCTTTCATGAAACCTAGAAATCAACTAATACATCACATAAATATTTACAACTCCTACTAAGTTACTTGTCTGACCCTTGTTAAATGGTGCCACCCAGGAATGTGAGACTGTGACCTGACTTCATCTATTATGTTCCTAGTTCAAGCCCGGAGGTCCCGAACAATGTACAACAGAAGAATCCTGAAGCATGCAGAAGCTTTAGCTGAAAACTACATTCAGAGGAGCAAAATACCAATCTTTGGCATATAATAATAAGATTTGAACTCAATTTCCCAAACTGATCCAAGGCCAGGCTTCTCATTGTGGTCAACAGAAACCTAGAGAAGGAAGATTCATCCACAATGACATGAGAGAGAGAGAGAAAGAAATTCACAGATTTGGTGAGCAAGTAAGAGAAATCATAAAGTGTGAAAAATGTAATAATACTAATGATAATGATAATAATAATAATAATTCTATTATTTGTACCCTGCCCATCTTAATGGGTTGCCCCAGCCATTCTGGGCAGCACTGCAGCAAAAAATAGTCAAAATCTTCTCAAGTATACCAAGGTTTAGCATATAATAATCAGATTTCAACTCACTTTCCCCATTAAGCCAAACACCCATATTAAAAGGCTTGTTGAATTATGGTGAAAGATGAAGAGAAGCAGACATGACAAATGGGTTCAATGCAAAGCATCACCAGCGCCCAGTTTTTAGGGAAAATGTATAATTGGTATGACAGGAAATGGAAGGGAACAGTTAGTCTGTTCCAACTGCAGGGCCAGAAGAGATCTGTTCAAACTGATCCGATGCCAGGTTTCTCATTGCGGGCAGCCGAAAGCCTGGAGAAGGAAAGATTCACCCACAACAACATGCTAGATTGTTTTTTAAAAAAGAGATATATCATTCACAGATTTGGTGTGCAAGCAGGATAAATCACAAGAAAGTGGGCAAAGTCTACATTGTAGCAAAAATTAGTAAAAATCTTGGGAAAGTTTCAGTTGGTAAAGCATGAGAGTCTTCATCTCAAGGTGCTGGATTCCAGACCCACATTGGGCAAGAGATTTGGATTAGATCAGGGGTCAGCAAACTTTTTCAGCAGGGGGCTGGTCCACTGTCCCACAGACCTTGTGGGAGGCCAGACTATATTCTGGGGGGGGGGGAATGAACGAATTCCTATGCCCCACTAATAACCCAGAGATGCATTTTAAACAAAAGGACACATTCTACTCATAAAAACACACTGATTCCCGGACCATCCACGGGCTGGATTTAGAAGGCGATTGGGTCGGATCCGGCCCCCAGGCCTTAGTTTGCCTACCCATGGACTAGATGGCCCTCGTGGTCCATTCCAACTCTACAGTTTGATGATTCCCAACAATACTATATGTTGAATCATGGACAAACAGCACTTGTGTGTTTGTCCCCATTCTGCCTCCAGGTCCAAAAGGACCTGTGTATCGGTGACCTTGCATCAATTGGACGCACCTAAAATGGTCACTGCCTGTATAGTGAAGGTGCCTGCTTGATCTCAATAGGTGGTGGATTAACAGTCAATCCCTCTTCCCAGGGAATAATAATAATAATAATAGTAACAATAATAATTTATTATTTATACCCCGCCCATCTGGCTGGGTTTCCCCAGCCACTCTGGGCGGCTTCCAACAGAATAATAATATACAATAGTCTATTATACATTAAAAGCTTCCCTAAACAGGGCTGTCTTCTAAAGGGATCTCTGGGAGTTGAAACTCTGGGAGGGAAGCCAGAGTCTCCTAGCAGCTCTCTGCACCCTTAACAAACTACAGCTCCCAGAATTATTTGCGGAAGCCGTCGCTGTTTAACGTGGCACGATACTGCTTTGAATGTACAGTGCCTTTGTTCTATCAAAGTGAATGCTGTATTTTGGAAATACCATATTTTTCGCTCTATAGGACGCACTTTCCCCCCTCCAAAAATGAAGGGGAAATGTGTGTGTGTCCTATGGAGCGAATGCAGGCTTTCGCTGAAGCCTGGAGAGTGCTCGCTGTCTTGGCTTCTTTGCTCTTTGGGGCTGGGGGGGATAATTTCCCCCCTTTATTTCCCCCCCTAAAAACTAGGTGCACCCTATGGTCCGGTGCGCCCTATGGAGCGAAAAATGTGGTAATTACAGCAGCCTGAGGAAGGCACATGAAACTCAAAATGCTCAGGGCCAATGGAGGAGTCTCTGCCCATCTTAGAGGTCTCCTCTTGTTCTCCTCCATTTTGTGCCACCAACCCCAGCTTCCTTTTCCCTATTTGTTGTGGATGTGCTGAGCAGCGCTGGGCACACTGAGGAGTGTCTCAGTTCAGGGCAATCATCTTGGAGGTTTCTGCCCCCTCTTAGCCCCACAATTCCAGCATTATCGAGGAATTAGCCTCAGGTTCTTTTGATCACTAAGGCAAGCTTTTCCAGCTTGCACCAAATTATCCATTTTTCTCTTTGATCTCAATTTTCCTTTACAAGCAAGGGTTCCTTTTCTCTCTCTGAACTACGCTGAAGCGGTGAGAACAGTTGGGGATGTGTCAATGGCAACACTTCAAATAGAAGACGAGGAAAGGGAAAATAAGAAGAACCATCATAGGTCATTGGTAACCTTTAAAAGGAAGAAGTGGGGAATGTGAATCACTGTCATTTAAGGAGGGGGGGTCATAGTCTCAGTGGCTGAGCAGAGGCTTTGAATGCAGAAGGTCCCGGGTTCAGATCTCAGAGATTCATCTGGAACATTAGGAACTTGTGCAGTGTAATATACAAGAGTTTTTCAGTTGAATCAAGGTCACACCTTGTACAGATTAAAATAGGGAGAGAACCACGTATGCAACCCTGAGCTTTCTGGAGAAGGGCGAGATGAAAATAATAAAAAAACACCATAAAAATTCAAAGTGTGTAAAAGGAGAAAAGTGCACTAATGTGAAAATGTGATGAACTGAATTTAAGATAGCCAGAAAATGAGCAGCAGCAATTGACAGATCAATCAATCCCTAGGGCACAATGTGGAGTCTAAAAAGGGGGGATACGGGTGGCACTGTGGGTTAAACCACAGAGCCTAGGACATGCCGATCAGAAGGTCGGCAGTTTGAATCTCCGTGATGGGGTGAGGTCCCGTTGCTCAGTCCCTGCTCCTGCCAACCCAGCAGTTTGAAAGCACGTCAAAGTGCAAGTAGATAAATAGGGACCACTCTGGCAGGAAGGTAAACGGCGTTTCCGTGCACTGCTCTGGTTTGTCAGAAGCGGCTTGGTCATGCTGGCCACGTGACCCCGAAGCTGTATGCCGGCTCCCTTGGCCAATAAAGCAAGATGAGCGCTGCAATCCCAGAGTTGGCCACAACTGGACCTAATGGCCGGGGTCCCTTTACCTTTACCCTACTTCCTACCCCACCTATGGCATGGGTTGACTTAGAAGAAAAGCATCATATCCATATTATGGAATGCATTGGCACACGAAGACTTATTTAGCCCTCTTGCTTAAAACCTAAGAATAGCCCTACTAGATCAGGCAAAGTTCCATACAGAGGGAACCGCCAGAAGGCCCTCGGTGCTGGACCTCGCTGTCTGGGCTGAACGAAGGGGGTGGAGACGCTCCTTCAGGTATACAGGACTGAGGCCGTTTAGGGCTTTAAAGGTCAGCACCAACACATGCTCAGAAACGTACTGGGAGCCAATGCAGATCTCTCAGGACCAGTGTTATGTGGTCATGGCGGCCACTCCCAGTCACCAGTCTAGCTGCCGCATTCTGGGTTAATTGCAGTTTCTGGGTCACCTTCAAAGGTAGCCCCACGTAGAGCGCATTGCAGTAGTCCAAGCGGGAGATAACTAGAGCATGCACCACTCTGGCGAGACAGTCCACAGGCAGGTAGGGTCTCAGCCTGCATTCCAGGTGGAGCTGGTAGACAGCTGCCCTGGACACAGAATTGACCTGCGCCACCATGGACAGCTGTGAGTCCAAAATGACTCCCAGGCTGTGCACCTGGTCCTTCGGGGGCACAGTTGCCCCATTCAGGACCAGGGAGTCCCCCACACCTGCCCGTCCCCTGTCCCCCAAAAACAGTACTTCTATCTTGTCAGGATTCAACCTCAATCTGGTAGCCGCCATCCATCCTCCAACCGCCTCCCGGCACTCACAGTGAATCCTCACGGCCACCACGTTCAGCTCCTCCCAACATCCTGATGTCACACAGACAAAGTTGCCCCCTTCCGATTGGCCTTGTAAGCTGGCGCCTCTGACTGAACGCAGGAGCCGAGCTCATGTTAATATCCCAAAAAACCAAGGAAATGAAAAATAAATTATCAACACTGTCATCGTCAAACCAGCTCCTCTAGCCTGGTGCTCAATTTACTACTAAATGCATTAGGAGAGTCATCTAGTGGGGTGCTATGAAAGCAAGGCAAAGGCTGCATCACAACAGCTCAGAAACTATTTAACATGATTTTGCCTTTAAAACAAAAATCCTTGGAAAAAGACTTCTTTTATAACGGCCTTGCAAGCTGCAGCTGCAGCCGGCCCGGAAAAAAACATTGACAACTGCAAAGATATGAGGGTCAAGCCCTATAATCTCTTTGTTTCCTGGTTTTCTGAAGATAACATTTGCTGAAGTCCTTTGCTCATAAATTTCCCCACTGAAGCCAAGGCAAAGGGGGAGGGGGGAGTTTCTGGTTCATAGACTGCTTGCCTTTGAATTATTGGGGAATCTGTATCAAAACTTCTAGATTCCATCGCTCTTAAATATTTCAGATATTCAAGGAGCCAAAATTGAGTTTCTCTGCGCCCACATGAACAGTCATCCAGAATATCTTACCCCAATCAAGATCTTGTTCCTAGAGTTGCCATCAAATTTTGCTTCAAGTGAAATGTTGAGGTGGATTTAATTATTATCTTTTTGTTCTTGGGCAAACTGCCCAAGGAATTTTAAGGATTCATCTCCATGCTTTCCTTGAAATGGGCCAAGGATTTGACTCAAATGTTCTCAGCAGCACTTGCAAAACAACCATTTCTGTTCCCTCTCACATTTCTGTTCCCTTTCACAGAGACCCAGAAAATACCTTGGAGCAATGGAACCCGGAACTGGGCATTCCCAGATCCTAGGAGATAATATTTTCCTACAAAGGGCTGCGAATGAAAGCCCCAGAATCCCTGATAGGAAACTGACAAAACCTTATCCCAAGGAGGAGGCGGCTTTCTCCGCAGCAGAAATGATGTGCGTAGCATTAGTTTCCCACCAGCAATTCTGGGGCTTGTAGTCCCAGTCTTCAGTGGTGCAATGAACATAGCATATGAACGTCCCTCTTGAAATTCTCCATCCTATTTCTGGGAAGAGAATTTTTTGGGAAAGGAGGAACGGTTCATTAGGTGCGGGGCTCCACCTTAGGAGTAATAATAATATTGTACAGTGGTACCTCGGGTTAAGTACTTAATTCGTTCTGGAGGCCCGTACTTAACCTGAAACTGTTCTTAACCTGAAGCACCACTTTAGCTAAAGGGGCCTCCTGCTGCTGCTGCACCGCCAGAGCACAATTTCTGTTCTCATCCTGAAGCAAAGTTCTTAACCTGAAGCACTATTTCTGGGTTAGCGGAGTCTGTAACCTGAAGCGTATGTAACCTGAAGCGTATGTAACCTGAGGAACCACTGTATAAGATAAGAAGTTATGTTAAATGAATATTGGAAATGATATGTAAAAACCCTCAATAAAAATGTATGTGTGTGTGTGTGTGTGTGTGTATGAAAAGGGTTGGCAGGTTGCACTTATGGAAATATTGACTTACGAAATAAGAGCGTGATGGATAAACAGCACAACCAACAACTTTTATTTTGCATTGGCCTGATTTTTATTTCTTATGCAATTATGAAAGAACATGGCGTTGGACCACCTATTGCTCATGGAAATTTATGGAATATCACATTGGTATAAGAATAGTTATGGGTATATTTTTTGTCTGGGGGGAAGGGGAGGGAGGGAGGATGGAAGGGATACAAATGTTTGCTGTTGTTGTTCATATATGCGCAAAATTAATACAAACTTTTTAAAAAAATCCCGTTCAGGGAAAAATACTTTTTTTAAAAAAGGAGTAATACTAGCGCACTGCTTTTTTACAACTATGCTCTGGCTCCCATTCTGCACCCTCCACAATGCCCTCCCTCTCGGCTCCTCATGTGACAAGAAAAGGTTGAGAAGGAAAACAACATGGGGGAAAAGCATGCACATAGCATGGGAAATAAACTGTCCAGGCTGACAGGACAGAATGACCCAGTCCTACCTGTGATTGCCAAGTAGAGTGCTACCTTGGTTCTCAAACGCCTTGGTACCTGAACAACTTGGAACCAGAACGCTGTAAACCCAGAAGTAAGTGTTCCGGTTTGTGAACTATTTTTTGGAAGCCAAACATGCTCTCTTTTGAGTGTTTCCGCTTTGAGTGTTACGCTGAGGTTTGTCTGTTTTTGCCGTTTGTGTTTTTGCTTTTTGTTGTTGTTTTTGTGACTGCGTGGAACCCAGTTCAACTACTGATTGATTGGGTGACTGCAGTACATTGTTTATTGCTTTCATTTTATGGATCAATGGTCTCGTTAGAGAGTAAAATTCATGTTGATTTGCTGTTTTAGGGGTTTTTTTAAAAGTCTGGAATGGATTCATCCATTTTGCATTGCCTTCTATGGGAAAGCGCGCCTTGGTTTTGGAACGCATTGGTTTTGGAACGGACTTCCGGAACGGATTAAATTTGAGAACCACGGTACCACTGTATTGAACTTGGAACCTCACATGTGCTGTGCCCCTTCTCCAGTTCCAAGGCATCTCTCCACACATTCCCTTAGTCACCACCATATTCACCCAAAGAGAAATGTCAAAGCAAATTTAGAGATACCTGGGGTGAAACAGTTCTTGATAAAATAAAAAGAAATTACTGAGAGAGTTTCTGCATATCCCTGTGTCATAGCATTTTTCCGGTGGCGGTTTGAAATATTCCATTTTGCGAAGTATTCAGTACACATCCCATGATTACGGAAACTTGATAAGCTAAGATATGATTTTATAATGAAAACTCCCCAAGGGGAGCATGCAGATGTACTGTAAAAACATACTGACATATTGTGCTTTGTCCCCAGGTAGCATATTAACACTTTCTTCCTTTCAAGAGAAAACAACGTTAAATTTTTGACAATAATAGCAAAAGAGTCCCCCGGGCCAGATACTTGGGTCCTGAAGATAACTCTCTAAGTTAAAAATTGAAAAGATGAAAGGGAGGTGTGAATGCTCAGGAAAGAGAGGTTTAAAGTTTATGGATGGGATCCAAAGAACCGTGGAATTAATCCCATAAACACGACAGAGGGAAGAGGCGCTTTGCGATTACTAAATTGTAGGATTCCTTCCCCATGGCATTGCAACTAAGAACAAAAGAGAAGGCTGCTGGAACAGACCAGTGGCCCATCAAGGCCCTAAATGGCCTCGGCCCAGTATACCTGAAGGAGCGTCTCCACTCCCATCGTCCAGCCTGGACACTGAGGTCCAGCACCGAGGGCCTTCTGGTGGTTCCCTCACTGCGAGAAGCCAAGTTACAGGGAACCAGGCAGAGAGCCTTCTCAGCAGTGGCACCCACCCTGTGGAACGCCCTCCCACCAGATGTTGAAGAGAAAAACAACCACCAGACTTTTAGAAGACAACTGAAGGCAGCCCTGTTTAGGGAAGCTTTTAATGTGTAATAGACTATTGTAGACTATTGTATTTTAGTGTTCTGTTGGAAGCTGCCCAGAGTGGCTGGGGAAACCCAGCCAGATGAGCGGGGTATAAATAACAAAATTAATTATTATTATTATTATTATTATTATTATTATTATTATTATTCAGTTCCCACGGTGACCTGTGGGAAACAGGCAAGCAGAATAACAATCTCCCCTCCTGTGGCTTCTAGAAACTGGTATTCAGAAGTATCACTGCCTTCGAACGTGGAGGCAGAGCCATGATGGTTAGTAGTGCTGAATAATAATAATAATAATAATAATAATAATAATAATAATAATAGTTACAGATAGGTAGCCGTGTTGGTCTGCCACAGTCAAAATAAAAAAATTCCTTCCAGTAGCACCTTAAAGACCAACTAAGTTAGTTCTTGGTATGAGCTTTCGTGTGCATGCACACTTCTTCAGATAACCTAGAACTAACTTAGTTGGTCTTTAAGGTGCTACTGGAAGGAATTTTTTTATAATAATAATAATAATAATTTATTTATACTCCACCCGTCTGGCTGGGTTTCCCCAGCCACTCTGGGCAGCTTCCAACAAAAGATTAAAAATACATTAAATCATCAGTCATTAAAAGCTTCCCTAAACAGGGCTGCCTTCAGATGTCTCCTAAATGTCAGATAGTAGTTTATTTATTTGACATCTGATTGGAGGGCGTTCCACAGGGCGGGCGCCACCACCGAGAAGGCCCTCTGCCTGGTTCCCTGTAACCTCACTTCTTGCAGGGAGGGAACCGCCAGAAGGCCCTCGGCGCTGGACCTCAGTTTCCGGGCTGGATGATGGGGATGGAGACGATTCTTCAGGTAGGCTGGGCCGAGGCCCTTTAGGGCTTTAAAGGTCAGCACTGAAAGCCTTCTCCATTCATTTTGTCCAGTCGTCTTTTAAAACCACCCAAGTTGGTCTACATCGGCTAGCATCCTTACTGTATGCCTTCTGTTCTGTTCTGTTCTTAACCCAGGTCTGGGACCCCAGAGTTACATTTTTTTCAGGACCCGCCTCATTGATTTGACTGTGAATTATTTTAACTGATTTTAACATTGCATTGTACATCGCCGTGACCCTGTCCAGGGACCTTATGGCAAAAGGGGGGGGGGTAAGAAATTCAATGATCAATAAGTAAAACCATCTTAAAATCTCTCAAACACCAATGACACGTTCAATGCAAACCTACTTTTGAAATGGAAGGTAGTTTCCAAAGCAGTGTACCTTGATTGTGCTGGGACGTGAACCCAAGTCCAGATCCCAGTACCCAATCCACTGAATCTTGCTTGCTATAATATGCATATATATATATATAGGATAAAGAGCCACAATATGCTGCAGTCTCTGCCCACCCAGATAGCTGCGTGTAAAACGATTTGCAACCTTTACCTATACCAGTATACTGTGTGTTCCCTTCCTACTGCCAACGGTGACAGGAAACAGGGGAAGAATGACCTTAGCAACAGTGTCATGCGCTCAAACGCTTAAGTATGCAGAAGAAAGTGACACGATCCTGTGGTTTGATTTATGCGCATGAGTGTACAGAAGCAGGTTGCTTTTTTAAAAAGAGAGAGAGCACTTTAATGCTCATTAGCATGCACGTTATCACACAGCATCTTTTGTAAAAGTCTCAGTTCTGCAATTGCTTTTAAGGGAGGCGTTCATGTGTATCAGCGCCAGGCAAGTGAGTTTGAACATGGGTCTTTGTAAAGGCCTAGGCGTGTGAATCAGCTCGCAGCAACAGCGCTGGGGTGGCGAGGATTGTGTGCAAAGGCAATCTCCTTGTAAGTAAAACACAAACGGTGAAGATACAAAGCTGTGTGGGGAAAGGTTGCCGAAGAAAAAGAGTGGGGTGCCTTTCATACCCTGCAAAGGGCTCCAAAAACCAAATGATCCCCCAAATTTAGCGCAACACAAGTGAGAGCTAAACCTCAGATGAAGACAAAATTACGCATTATGTTAAGAGTGAATTCTAATGTAACAATGCATAGATTATCTTAACTAAAGCTTGATGTTAAAATATCTTTTCAGTAACAGTTAGAAAGGAATGTGGACTGTCTAGATATTTCAGCAAGAAGAGACTTGAATACAAAACACACACACACACACACGGATTAAAGCCGGCTGGCAAATTTAGACAATTTTCTGATGTTTACATGCTTACTGTTTAACAGGGTTGTTATTCTTATAGCTTGGACGATAACATGGCAATTTTGTCCTTAAAAAAAAGATCACTTAATAAAATTCACCGGGTTGTTCGTGTGAATTTCTCCTCTAATATACACATTTTTGCAAAGCCACTTTCTCTAATTCATATTTGCATGTTCTTTTCATTAACATATGCCCACGTCATCCTAATATATGCACTTTTGTAAACATTGGTTGATTGGAGAATTGCATCGCGAAAGTCAGAAAATTCAAATTTCATACAACAACTGTGTATACTTGCAGAAAGTGTGTGCAAATGCATATATTAGTGAAAACAACACAGCAGAATGCATTATGCTAGGGGAAATTTCTTGCAAAAAATTATAGTCAGCACTCCAAACGAAAATGTGTTGCTTGGGAGAAAACTGCACTAAAAGGCTACTGAATTTTCACGAAGGTATTTTTGGGGGTGGGGATCACAAATTGCAGCAGAAATGGGGAGAATTGGATTTAAGATATTGGGGGGGGGGAGAGAAACTGAGATAACCAACATAGACTCTTAATCGTAGGATCTTAGGTTCCAAGACTCACATTCAGCAAAAGTTTCCTGCATTGCAAAAGGCTGGACTAGATGATACAATTCTATGAAGATTGACTGAGGCTTCCTCCCTAGGTAAGGAAGGTAAAGGACCCCTGGATGGTTAAGTCCAGTCAAAGGCAACTATGGGGTTGTGGTGCTCATCTCACTTTCAGGCCATGGGAGCCAGCGTTTGTCCACAGACAGCTTTCCGGGTCCTGTGGCCAGTATGACCAAACTGCTTCTGGTGCAACGGGACACTGTGACGGAAACCAAAGCGCACAGAAATACCATTTACCTTCCCGCCACAGCAGTACATATTTATCTACTTGCACTGGTGAGCTTTTGAACTGCTAGGTTGGCAGAAGATGGGACAGAGCAATGGGAGCTCACCAGTATACCTGAAGACCTACGCTGGCTCCCAGTATGTTTCCGGGCACAATTCAAAGTGTTGGTGCTGACCTTTAAAGCCTTAACGGCCTCGGCCCAGTATACCTGAAGGAGCGTCTCTGCCCCCATCGTTCTACCCGGACACTGAGGTCCAGCACCGAGGGCCTTCTGGCGGTTCCCTCACTGCGAGAAGCCAAGTTACAGGGAACCAGGCTGAGGACCTTCTCGGTAGTGGCGCCCACCCTGTAGAACACCCTCCCACCAGATGTCAAGGAGAAAAACAACTACCAGACACCTGAAGGCAGCCCTGTTTAGGGAAGCTTTTAATGTTTAATAGGTCATTGTATTTTAGTGTTCTGTTGGAAGCTGCCCAGAGTGGCTGGGGAAACCCAGCCAGATGGGCGGGGTATAAATAACAAATAATAAATTGTCATTATTATTATTACTCCATCGCAGGGATTCGAAACGCCAACCTTCCGATCTCCAAGCTCAGTGGTTTAGACCACAGCACTACCCTCCCTAGCCCATGCTGAAGGGCCTTCAACCAGAGGGTGGGTACCCACCTATCTATTGGATAGAACTCTGGATTTCCTGTATCAAGCAAGGGGCTTGGATCGGGTGGCCTTCGAGACTTCTCTCCAACTCTATGATTCTAAGCATTTCCTTGCAACCAGTGTGCACCCTGAGTTGCATCCACAGATTGACAACATATTCAAATTCATATATTCTGGGAATCGGGCTTTAGAAAAAAGCAGCCTTCCTTTACAGAACACACACCTCCCGCTGCAATGTTTCTGAGCAGCAGGACTTCCTACATGTCATCTGAGACAGCTTGAACCCAGCTTGGTTGGAAACAGGATACTAGAAAGCAGCAATGCACCCCTGGAATGATCCGGTCTAACAGTCCTAGCAGATACCTGCCGCTTGCGCCATATACTTCACACTGTGAAACATCTGTTGTAAAAGGCCTGGCAAGCTTGGCGATTTGTGCAACAAATTAATAAAATGTCATTTTATTTAAGGCTAAAATTAGAACACATGTAAGCATAAGTGCACCAAATTGTTTTTGCTGTAATAAGATCGTCTGCTCAAGATTTATTACCTCCAATTATTATTTTGGAAGGCTGTACATATTAGAGAGCGACAGAGGCACTATGCCCCTAATCTGCTATTCAAATAAACAGCCACTGCACCAATTGTTAACCGCCTGGTTTTGCAAATACAGGGATGAGCAACTGGTGGTGCTCCTACTTCAAGTTGCTTCACTAATGAGGCAACATCTACCACATCATATTTTTTTTCTTTTTGCCTTTGCCTTTTAAAATAAATTTTCTTTTTCGGTTTTTCAAAGAAATTTGCAAACATACCAAAACATGAATACATTTCTAATACATTTCTAATACTTCCCTCCCCCCTGACCATTAGGTCCAGTTGTGGCCAACTTTGGGGTTGCGGGGCTCATCTTGCTTTATTGGCCGAGGGAGCAGGCATACAGCTTCCAGGTCATGTGGCCAGCATGACTAAGCCACTTCTGGTGAACCAGAGCAGCGCACAGAAACGCCGTTTACCTTCCCGCCAGAGCGGTACCTATTTATCTACTTGCACTTTGACGTGCTTTTGAACTGCTAGGTTGGCAGGAGCAGGGACCAAGCAATGGGAGCTCACACTGTCATGGGGATTCGAACCACCAACCTTCTGATCGGCAAGTCCTAGGCTCTGTGGTTTAACCCACGTCCCTGTTTGACACTTTACAGAGGAACAAAAGACGATGAGAGAGAAGCCCCTCCCCAAGATGCTTCCAGTCTAAATAGCAACAGCAAGGAAGCTGACAAAGGAGTAAGGATGGATGAGTTATCCAGAGATCTCCATGGAAGGGCTGGCCTGGAAAGCCACTGCCAGTCAGTGCAGACAATACTGAGGGAGATGAACCACTGGGTCTGACTCCATATAAGTCTGCTTCCTATGTCCCTATAAGAGTATTTAAGGAATTTCATTTTGGTGAATATGAACTAACTTGGTTTAGAACTTTCATATCCCACTGGCTTTTGCAAATGTTCCGACCCATGGCATGAAGAACAGATCAAAATGATTTTTAAAATTCGTTTAAAAAAATGTATGCTAATATGCAGAATACAAATGCATATTTCTGTGCACATGCCCTGAGCTCTTCAGATGAAGGGCAGTATCTAAATTTGACTACTACTACTAATAATAATATTAAAAATGTTCTTTAAAAGAATAACCCTGAACTCTGCAGATGAATGCAGGAAAGGGATAGGGTGCTAAGCAATTTCACATTTGTACAGCTTGGTTGTTGGCATAACTGAAAATGTGCCTTTTGGGGTGTGTGTGTGTGTGTGTGTGTGTGTGTGTGTGTGTGTTGGTTTTACCACACAGCTGTTCTTGGAGGAAGTTCCAAGCACCAGGGGCAGTCGGAGAGAGCACTCAAGGACATTAAGAGCTGGCTGTTTGCTAAAATATAGTATTTTTTTATCATTGCATTCAGCATCTTCAGTGATAACAGGAAAGGGGGGGAAAAACACCTCTCTGGAGGGATAGCCTTCCCAAATGTGATTGTTCTCTATTTTCCAAGAAATATCTGCTTGGTTTTTTTGGCAGCTGCAGGAGGAAAAGCAATATACTATTTGTGTTGGATTTTATGCATTCAGGGAGGAAAATGAAAAAGGTACTTTTTAGAGCTGCATAAGTTGTAGTGTCAGTTCCTAGTAAATAAGCTTTCTAAAGAAAGACAGAAATACACACACACACACACACACACAGCTCAAATGTACAATCCACTACCCAGGTTGGGAGAGAACATGCATATAAAATCAATTCATGTTGTTGCTCACCGTCAAGTCACATTGTTCACAGTCATTGATACTGAATGGGAACATCTGGGGATTCGATTGTTCATAGCTTTAATAATAATTCATTTTTGCTGAATAAAACTCTCCCACTGAAAAACTTCTTACTTTTTTGCCTAGCTTGGTACGCAAGCCCTAGACGTAAAGTGAAAACAAACATCTTCGACTGATAGAAGTGGCATTAAAATAAAATAATAAAAAAGGGAAGGTTGCTGGGTTCTGATTTCCAGAACTGTGGTACCTGGGCGAACGAGGAGAGCAGTCCGGAGTTCATTATAGGAGGAGGCTGGTGGACTCCACTGAGAGATGAACTAACAGGAAATGGTTTGGGTTTGTTCTTTCTAGGAACTGCTGGGGTCTGAGAACAGCTGCCCCACGTGGTGAATCACTGAACTGCATATGGCAGCTCCTTAATGTTTCCAGTACGTTTCCGAGCACAATTCAAAGTGTTGGTGCTGACCTTTAAAGCCCTAAACGGCCTCAGTCCAGTATACCTGAAAGAGCGTCTCCACCTCCATCGGTCTGCCCAGACACTAAGGTCCAGCACCGAGGTCCTTCTGGCAGTTCCCTCATTGTGAGAAGTGAGGTTACAGGGAACCAGGCAGAGGGCCTTCTCGGTGGTGGCGCCCACCCTGAGGAACACCCTCCCACCAGATGTCAAAGAGAAAAATAACTACCAAATTTTTAGAAGACATCTAAATGCAGCCCTGTTTAGGGAAGCTTTTAATGTTTAATAGGTCATTGTATTTTAGTGTTTTGTTGGAAGCCGCCCAGAGTGGCTGGGGAAACCAAGCCAGATGGGTGGGGTATAAATAATATATGATGATGATGATGATGATGATGATGATGATGATGGTGCAATCCTTCCAGGACTTCGACTGGCCCCATTTCCCCAAGCTGGCCACTGGCTTCTCCTGGACAGGAAGAAGTATAAAAAGGTTTCCTTTGCAACCTAGACCTCCCTTGAGCAATTGGGTCTTTTCTGCGTTCTGCTGTGTTTCCATATATATTGAAAAGTTCGGATAATTCTGCTAAATTATCTGTTTCTTTACAATTCATATTTTTTAAAGTTGTATGTTATCAGTTGCTCAACAGGCTGGGGGGGGGGGACAGTGAAGAATGTCCAAATAACTCCTTCACTTAACTAAGAGCCAATGCTCCTTTTACAGAAATCCCCCCTTAGATGTCTCAAAATATGTTTGGGTGTGCTTTAGGGATGATGGAGAATTCTGATGATAACAGAAACAGAACTGGAAATTGCCTCTGGTCACTCATTTGTCCCATGTCTGAAGAGAAATTAATTCAGTTGGCATTCCTCTTCTTGTAGTTTTTCAGTCTGCAAACATTACATACTCGGTGACATTTCCCCCTTCATTTAAACTGTGTTTCCTTTGCACTGATACGAATGGTGTATAGTAGCCGACTCAGAGGGGCTGAGGGGGCCTTGCCCCCCAATAAAATATTTGAGGCAGCAGCTCCCCCCCCCCAGTTGATGGGCACCACCATTTGTTGTTGTTGTTTAGTTGTATCCGACTCTTCATGACCCCATGGACCAAAGCACGACAGGCACTCCTGTCTTCCACTGCCTCCCACAGTGTGGTCAAACTCATGTTCGTAGCTTCAAGAACACTGTCCAACCATCTCGTCCTCTGTCGTCCCCTTCTCCTTGTGCCCTCCATCTTTCCCAACGTCAGGGTCTTTTCCAGGGAGTCTTCTCTTCTCCTGAGGTGGTCAAAGTATTGGAGCTTCAGCTTCAGGATCTGTCCTTCCAGTGAGTACTCAGGGCTGATTTCCTTAAGAATGGATAGTCCATGGGACTCTCAAGAGTCTCCTCCAGCACCATAATTCAATAGCATCAATTATTTGGCGATCAACCTTCTTTATGGTCCAGCTCTCACTTCCATACATCACTACTGGGAAAACCATGGCTTTAATTATACGGGAACCGCCATATAGATATTCAAATGGTGCGCACACACCATGTCATGCGATTGCTTATGCAAGGTAGGACTTACATGGCCCCCTGTGATATTTTATTCAAGTTGGCACCCCTGGAATGGTGGATTCTGTTATTTCATTAACTCTGCAACTTACGTAAATTGCATTAAGCAGTTGATGGTGAGGTGAATAATGTAGTATTTGATGTATTTGATGGAAACTGAAGTATTTGGCAGAACTGAACCGCAGCAGAATGGAAACAGCTCCGAATGAGACGAGTTGCAACATAAATTATTGCTTGCTTACATCTCTAGTGTGTATACATGCATTTTTCAAGAAACATATTCATATACAGTGGTGCCTCGCAAGACGAAAAGAATCCATTCTGTGATTCTCTTCGTCTAGCAGTTTTTTCGTCTTGCGAAGCAAACCCATTGACGGATTAGCGGATTAGCGCTATTAGTGCTATTAGCGGCTTTTAGCGGCTTATCTGCTGATCAGATCAGCTGATAAGCGGCTTAGCAGCTTAGAAAAAGGGGGGAAAGGGAAAAAAAAACCAGCAGGAACTCGCAAGACATTGTCGTCTTGCGAAGCAAGCCCATAGGAAATTCATTTTGCGAAGCACCTCCAAAACGGAAAACTCTTTCGTCTAGCGAGTTTTCCGTCTTGCGAGGCATTCGTCTTGCGGGGCACCACTGTACTGCTTTTCAGAGGATCACAAAGTAACTTCCATACAACTTCCAAAATAATATGCACCAATTAAAAATAATATAAATTAGACAAGATGAGCTACATGGGGTAGGTTGTAAGCTACAACTCTCCTCTTCTCAGGGAAAGATGGTTCCTCAGTCCTTCTGTAGTGGCAGCTCAGCACTTGAGGAGCGGAGAGGACAACGTAGCTGAATTGTAGGCAGTTTTCCAGGTTGTCTGGCCTTCTTTTTCTCTCACATTCCCACAGGCCAAGGTGGTTTCTGAATCATTCTGTGATGGCAGGCACAGGAGCGAAAGGCCACCTCAGCTGGAACACCAGGAACAAGACGGTGGGCAGATTTCCTGGCTGTGCTCATGCACAGACACGCAGAAATTAAATGAATATGTCTCTTGAATCTCCAACTGCAGAATAAGAACTAAACTTTCTGGCTTCATGTAGATGGCGTGAGGCTAAATTCATTAGTGTTTGTAAAGTGTTCTAATAGTCACCAGCAGGTGGTAAAAATGGCTGCCAATTTGAATGCCAGGTAATTTGATAGGATAATTATACAGCTTACTAAAATTAGAGGCTCTTTGCCAGGAGACTTCTGAAGATTGAGGAACAATCACTAAGGATATAGTTAGGTTTCTCCAGATGTTTTAAATTCTAATGGGCAACTCTCTCTCTCTCTCTTGTTGCTTAAGTATTATAAATAGAATTTCAGGCGGCGATTGGCTAAGGGGCGAATTTTAACCATTATGGAAATGTGCTCTTTCTCTGGAAGATCAGGGATGACTTCTCATTGCGCATAGATGGATACAGCTTTACAAGCTTCAGTTCCACTGGTGCCAAAAACCTGCCAAATAAAATCCACGCAAGGTATACTAGATGATTCCTTTTACTCTGCCATGTGTTGAAGGGGAAAGTAGCAAATATTTGAAGAGGGGGCTGGACAGATTAAAAAGAGACTGGGGTTCCTGCACCTTTGCTAGTTTGTAGACGAGGGGCCTTTTTCTCTGCGAGGTAAAGATGGCGTTTCCTCTGTCCCATGTAAACAAGCCAACTAGACCAGCAGCTGAAGCTTCTTTCTATACTAGTAGTGACACAATGATTTCCATGGCACCTGTGGGCAGCAGAATGGCTTAGGTGTGGCATGGAGGAGGCCATTTGGCACACATACCTCTGTCGTCTGACACCTTGGTATCCCTTCGCAAGCATCTGCTGCCCAAAACATCTGTCTCACTCTTCCTAATGGCAGGGACGGCTCTGGGTGTCATGCAAACTTCGCCTGCCAAAATTTCTGCATGGTTAATTGCTCTACAGAACAATTAAACATTCAAGAGCCCTGTCCTGTTTTGCGTTTGGGCAGCCTGTCCCAAAACATGTAGTAAAACTGTTTCTCATATATACCATGCTTAAAGGCAAAGGTAAAGGGACTCCTGGCCGTTAGGTCCAGTCGTGACCGACTCTGGGCTTGTGGCACTCATCTTGCTTTATTGGCCGAGGGAGCCGGCGTACAGCTTCCGGGTCATGTGGCCAGCATGACTAAGCTGCTTCTGGCGAACCAGAGCAGCGCACGGAAAAGCCGTTTACCTTCCCGCCGGAGCGGTACCTATTTATCTACTTGCACTTTGATGTGCTTTTGAACTGCTAGGTGGGCAGGAGCAGGGACCGAGCAACGGGAGCTAACCCTATCGCGGGATTCAAACCGCCAACCTTCTGATCAGCAAGTCCTAGGCTCTGTGGTTTAACCCATGCTTACATCCCATGCTTACATCCACAAAATACATTTACAGCACTATCATACCACTTTAAACAGTCACGGCTTCATTCAAAGAAGCTGTAGTTTGTTAAGGGTGCTGCTGGCTGTTAGGAGACACCTCTTTTCCCCCCAAGAGCTAAAATTTGGAGTGATTTAACAACCAATTCTTCTTCAAAGCGACCTCTTGGAATTGGAGTTCTGTGAGGCGAATGTCGGTCTCCTAACAACTCTCAGCGCCCTTAGCAAACTACAGCTCAGTTAACGTCAGGCTTCCAATTAGCAGTTCTGAAACAATGCAAGGACCAGAACATAGCTGTTTTTTTGAAAATTGCATGACTCTGAATTTTCAGTACAGTTCCCCAGTCAAACAATGTGTACAAATAAAAAGATATGCTGTGGTGAAGTATGCATAAAAATTCCCCATCAGCAAAGACGCCATGCAAAAATGTGTTATATTAAGGCAGTGTTTTTCCAACTGGGTCTCTAGCTGTTGTTGGACAACAACTCCTATCATCCCTGACCACCGATCCTTCTAGCTAGGGATGATGGGAGTTGTAGTCCAACAGCATGGTACCCAACTTGGAGAAACACTGGTTTAGGGGCAACTGCTGGGGGGGGGATGCATTGGTCAAAACTGCATAGAAAAATGTTTTGGTTAGAAGAAATGTTCACTAACTCAGCAAACTTTCAACAGGATTTTTTTTAAAGAATTCACAAATTGCTGATGGAAAGTGGAGAGCTGAATATAAGATCAGAAAAAGAGAGAAACGGAAATTGACAGATTCGTCTATTCCTAACAAGTACTGGGTTTTCAAAATGGAGATGATGTCAGCTTTTGCTCTGCCAAATTATTTCACACTGAACCCCAATCTGCCAGTTCCTGACTTTTCTGGTCTCCACCCCTTGGCCCTGCCCACAGCAGGTAGAGTCAATCCAAAGTCAGCCGCTTTATGACCATATAAGCTGCACTAGACTTTTGTTTCAAGTGCAATGCCTTCAAAGGCTAAAATTCCCCATTTGGTCCCATGGGAACATGGGACATTTCCCCTTGCACCATGCAAGCTAAGTATTCCACAGTGCAGAGTCAAAAGTTTCCTTGGACTTTCTTTATAAGATGATGATGGGGAGGAAAAACATTTTTTGTTTCAATGCTGAGCTGAATTTTCGATGCTGAAACAAATAAACAAGATGGTTGTATTTTTGTCTGAAGGATTTTACTCTGACCTGTTAATTCTGCTAATGAAGATGGTTCAGAACCACAATAATAAAAAATGGGTTTAGAACAGAAATGAAACAGTCATTGAAAAGGTGTGTGGGGGGGTGAATTAGGCCAGATCTGTATGAAATTTTAAAGTATGCCTTTGTTACACACGTGCAAAGAGCCAAATGGAGTATACAAATCTCTAGAGATCACCAGTATAATTTCTTTATCATGTTCCATTTAAAATTTAATTATGTCGTCTACAACGAGAGGAGTATGAGTACTCTAAATAGGTCAGGCAATGAACAGCTTCACAATATTATAAAGGTTTGCTGCATGGAGATATTTTCCTTGATGCCCCGGTATGTGAAGGAAACCTTGTTTGCCATGAGGGGGGAAGGAAAAAGGAAGACAAAGAACAGGAGCAAATGCACAGGTGAATAGAACAAAGGATTAGAAGCTGAAATTCTTCTTTCAAATTATTATCGACCCTCTCTGCATTGTATATCAGGAGAAATGACAAGAAAATGTAGTATCATGGAAAGGGAAGAAACACATGATACTGGCAATAATAAGGAGTGAGAAGATGGTATATTATTGGGTGAATTTCCAGTTCCACACAGTTAAATTGCTGGGGGGGGGGGTTCTACCTCAAAATGTATGGAACTGCTAGTGGCCATAGGTGGAGCATCCCAATGCACGTTTGTGTGCTTAAACATTGGAGGGAGATGTCATTGTTGATGGCAGCCAAACCTTATGAATGGAAAGTTTGAATGTGATGGTGGTGGCAAGGCCAAGGCTTTTATCTGCTCCCAATTCAGCTTAGCAACCCTGAAGCTCAGTGAGTTTGCTATCGTGATGGGAGAAGATGGGAAGAACATGACCCAGATCAGATCATCTATTCCAGGGGTCAGCAAACTTTTCCATCAGGGAGCCGGTCCACTGTCTCTCAGACCTTGTGGGGGGCCAGACTATATTTTTTGGGGGGGAAATTGAATGAATTCCTATGCCCCACAAATAACCCAGAGATGCATTTAAATAAAAACACACATTCTACTCATGTAAAAACACCAGGCAGGCCCCACAAATAACCCAGAGATGCCTTTTAAATAAAAGGACACATTCTACTCATGTAAAAACACGCTGATTCCCGGACCATCCGTGGGCAGGATTTAGAAGGCGATTGGCCTGGATCCGGCCCCCAGGCCCTAGTTTGCCTAACAATGATAGTCCACACTAGAATTCGCAGTCCTAGGGACCCCCTTACAAGTCCAAGGCCTCCCCAAGCCCCTGCTTCTGTCTTTTAAATCTCCTTTTAAAACTTTTCCACCTTAAAAAGCTAATTTACTCATTTTACTTACAAGTATTTATATACTGCTTAAACTCTGCATCATGAAAGCAAAAAACGCAGCCTAAAACCTGTAAAACAGCAATACAGAAAGTATACCAATGCAAATAAAGCAGCAATTCAAACCTGTGAAACTGGGCGCAATCTTAGGGTTCAGGAAAAGCCTGGGCAAAAAGACATCTGAAGCAACTGATGGTTGCTGCTTCACATACGGCAGAGGTAAGGACACTCCACAGAACAGGGGCAACAGCAGAAGATGCCTTTTGTGTGGTCATTGCCCTATGATAGCGTGTCATTTCCCTCAGGTAAGCCAAGTCATCATTGAAGCAGGCAGCATTTCAGATAACCTTGTCTCTTTGGGGAAAAATAATCTTCCAGATGCTCAGATATTGGAGCCGTTAGCACACTGTCGCATGTCTGAAAGTGTCTGTCTGAAAGTGACAGGACTTGATGACATTCTGTTGCACAGGAGGGTGGGTGGACCCCACTTTGCCAACCTTAGCACCAACTGAACATGCACAACCAGCCATGCACACACCCTGTATCAATGGTAAGTATAAAGTCCTAAGTCACCATAGTTGTGCGCCACATCAAAAAGAGCTTCTGAGTGCCCATGTCCTTTCTTTAACCTGGAACAAGTAGAACAGAGGAGTAGGGGTCAACTACTTGTTAGAATTCCTGCTCCGTGGTTGCAGTCATGGAATTGTTGTCATCACATGGTGGTATATGTTTTGACTCCACCAAGTGGGAAGTGACGGAGACAGGATGTTTGTATTGCTGTTGTCAGGGAACTGACATCAGAGGAAAGGGAGGTGGTAGGGCTCCCAGAGGCTGGGAGGGAGTCAGCAGCTAAAGCAGGGACCAGCAGGGGGAGCGAGGGGTCTCTGGAGGAGGATCTCAGTAATGCTGAGAGAGACGCAGAAGCCAAGGCAGGAACTAGCAGGGGAGAGAAAGGGGTGAGAGACACGTCCAGCGAAAACAGTGGGGAGGTGTCAGAAGCAACCGTAGGGAGACCCATACTTCGCCGGAAGCTGCCACGTCGTGAGTCCAGGAGACGCATTTCCGTTAAGGAGCTTCTTTGCTGGAAACGCTTCCGCAGGCAGCCACTGTCAGACTCTACTAGTGACTAGAGCAGACATGTCTGAGGAGCTCTGTCACACACAGAGGTTTGTGGAGCCGCACAAACTCTGAGGGGGCACAATTTTAAGCACAAGCAGCTAATCATCCCCTCATAGCAGTCTGACAGTCTTTGTACGCTGCCTGTGCAGGAGAAAGCATCATGAGCAACCCAGCCGGAACCGGAGAGGCAGGGGTTGGAGCTGGTCCAAGATTGGAAGAAAGGTATCAAGCTTTGGAGGTCCAACTTGCGCTGCAGACGGCGAGGCTCGAGGAGAGAAGGGCTCAGGATGCCGACAAGAAGGGGAGAACCACTCAGTTCCCCAGAAAGGTACCAGGATTGGTGCAGAAGTTTGGGGGGGACCCCAAGGATTACCATGCCTTTAGGACAGAGATGCAATATGCCCTTAATGTGCAGTTTGATGAGTTCCCTGATGAGGAATCGCGAGTTGCTTTCGTAATTGGGCATCTTGAGAAGGGGGCGCGAGACTGGGTTCGACCCCTGATGGCAACGCACAATGATATCCTAAAGGACACTATGAAGTTCTTTCGTGCAATGGATATCATGTTTTCCAGCGATATTGAGGAAGGGGTGGTGCGCAGACAGCTAATGGCTTGCAAGCAGGGAAGCCGATCTGTCCGTGAGTACTGGACTGAATTTACCATGCTGATCCACAGATTGGGGTGGGATTTATCGGCGGCACCCATTCAGATGCTATTTGAAGAAGGTCTTTCTTCGGCTGTGAAAGACGAGCTGTCCTGGAGCCCCAGGGCGGTGTCTATGGATCAGCTGACCAAATCTGCGCTGACCATTGGAGCGCGCCAGGAGGCAAGAGCCTTGGAGAGGCGGGAAGGGAGAGGGGAACGTTGGAAGGAGTTCCGCATTCCAGACATTCCTGAGCCAGCTTTCCCGCCGGCAGAGCCGATGGAAATCGGAACAGCGCGCGCGCGCGCAGTTTCAAAGCCCAGTGAGGGGGCTAAGAAGGAGGGAAAAGGAGCCCGGAAATGCTATCTCTGCCAACAGCCAGGCCACTTTGCCAGAGTCTGCCCCCAGAGGAAGGAATGGCAAGGGATGGTGGGAGCTGTTGAGGGGGGAGAGCAGGGAGAAACGGAGCAGGTAAAAGCCAACGCCTGGTTGCCACCGTCAGGGCACTGCAGCCAGGCCAAAGAGCAGTGAAAGTGCCCGTGCCAGAAGCTCCTCGCCCTGCTCTAGTGATTGAAGTGTCGCTAGAGCTGCAAAATGGACACCCCCTAAAAATAAAGGCGCTGTTGGACTCAGGCAGCTCCTGCAATTTTATGAGCAAGGAGTTTGCTGCTGAACACCAGATACAGACGATCCCTTTAAGCAACCCCCTGCAGGTGACCACGATCGATGGCAGGGAACTGTTGGGAGGAGGAGTCAGCTTGCAGACCGTCCCAATGATAATGAGGGTGGCAAGGCACACAGAACTGATAGCGTTTAATGTGGCCACCTTGGGAGGCGCTCCCATTATTTTGGGAATGAGCTGGCTAGCCCTACATGATCCGCTGGTGGGCTGGCATCAAAGAGTGGTTTCCTTCGGTTCAGCACATTGCTTAGAACACTGCAGGGGGGAAAAGGGTTCAGCAGGGGCCCAAGCCACCCTGGCAGGGACTGAAGTAATGGAGAAGGGGAAGGTGCCACCACAGTATGCTGATCTCAGCGACGTGTTCAGCGAGAAGGAAGCTGACCAACTACCCCCGCATAGGCCCTTTGATTGCCAGATCAATTTACTCCCTGGAGCACAGCTTCCTGTAGGCAAGTTGTATGCCATGTCAGACAGGGAAATGCAGGAGTTGCGAGAGTTCATTGACAAGAACCTGAAGAGAGGCTTCATCAGAGAGTCCAAGGCAGCGGGGGGTAGCCCAGTGTTTTTTGTGGATAAAAAGCACACGGACAAGCCGAGACTTGTATGTGATTTCAGGCGGTTAAATGCAGTGACAGAGCCGGCGGCTTTTCCTATGCCCAGGATTGATGATATTTTGACCAGGGTGCGGAAGGGAAAGATTTTTACAAAGCTGGACCTAAGGGGGGCGTACAACCTGATACGTATAAGGAAAGGGGATGAATGGAAAACCACCATGTTCACCCCTTTGGGGGCATTTGAATACCTCGTGATGCCTTTTGGATTACAAACAGGCTCCGCGTGTTTTCAATCATTCATGAACCACGTACTGGGGCCTTTGCTCTACAAGAATTGCGTGGCCTTCCTAGATGATGTGTTGGTGTATTCGGAGAATGAGGAGCAACATGTGAGAGACGTCAGAGAAGTGTTGAGCAGGCTGCAAGCCAACAGGCTGTGGGTGAAACTGGAGAAGTGTCAGTTTCATACCAAGGAGGTGGAATTCCTGGGGTACCGCTTGTCAGACAAGGGGTTGGCCATGGACCCCGGCAAGGTTCAAGCAGTGCTGGAATGGAAAACACCCAAAACCAAGAAGGATGTGCAGAGGTTCCTAGGGTTTGGAAACTTTTATCGTAAGTTCATCCGAAACTTCGCCCACCTGACGGCGCCCATCACGGACTGTCTCAGCAGTAAAAAGAAGTTTGTTTGGACGGCGGAGGCGGAGCGAGCGTTTGAGGAACTGAAAAGGGCCTTCGCCTCTGATGAACAACTTCTGCATGTGGATTTACAAAAAAAGCTGAGGGTCGAAACAGACGCATCTGACAGAGCCATAGGGGCGGTGCTTCTTCTGCAGCCGGGGAAGGAGGAGTCAGAGTGGCGACCGTGTGCCTTCTTTTCGCGAAAGCTGAACAAATCCGAGAGGAACTACACGGTGTACGACCGGGAACTTCTTGCGATTCATGAGGCTTTCCGGAGATGGAGGCACCTGCTAATTGGTGCACAACATAAGGTGCAAGTGTGCACGGACCATAAGAATCTAGAGTATTGGAGAACTGTGCGAGTGCTCAACCAACGGCAGTTGAGATGGGCCCAGGAGTTCTCCAAATTTAACTTTGAGATTTGTTACGTGCCAGGCCCAGAGAACGTTAGGGCGGACGCTCTCTCACGCAAACCTGAATATTTGGAGGGGGAGGGAGCACCCGAAGAGACCCATGTCATTCCAGAGGACCGCTGGGTGTGTGGGGCGGCATTGGTGGGGCAAAGGGAACTGGTAGAGGGAACGGTGCAGGATGAATACGCCCAGGACAAACTCAGGGGTCTCAGGAGGGAGGGAGACAAACCCGGGGGTTTTGAGGAGAGAAACGGGGCGTTGTACTACAAGGGAGCGTTATATATACCTGAAGGGGAATTGAGGGAAAAGGTACTCAAGCAACTGCACGATAGCCCCACAGCAGGGCATTTTGGGCAACACAAAGCCATGTGGCTGGTTACCAGGGAATTCTGGTGGCCCAAGGTCAGGGAAGATGTGCGGGAGTATGTGAGAGGGTGTGACCAATGCCAACGAGCCAAGGGGGAGAGGCGGGCACCGGCAGGTTTATTAGAACCACTACCCACGCCGGAAAGACCATGGGAGGCAGTGGCAATAGATTTCATGACTGATCTGCCAAGGTCCAGAGGGAAAACAGCCATCATGGTTGTGGTAGACCTGTTAACCAAGATGGCCCACTTTATAGCCTGCTCACATGCGGTCACAGCGGAAGAAACCGCTAAATTGTTTGTGGAAAATGTGTTTAGGCTGCATGGCGCCCCCTTGAGGGTGGTTTCTGACCGAGGGAAACAATTTACTTCCAGGTTCTGGAGGAAGCTCATGAGCTTATTGCATGTAGAGGTGAATTTCTCAACTGCCCGTCATCCAGAAACCAACGGGCAGGCGGAAAGAGCCAATGGTGTCCTCCAGCAATATTTGAGGTGTTATGTGAATGACAGGGAGAATGATTGGGTGGAGAAGCTGGCGTTGGCAGAATTTGCCTACAACAATGCAGAGAACGTGTCCACGGGGATGAGCCCCTTTTTGGCTAATCACGGGTGTCATCCCCGAGCCTTCCCAGGGGGGGAAGGGAAGAACTGGAGCGTTCCAGCTGCAGAACAGTTCGTTGAAGAAATGGAAGCGATCCATCGCCAGCTCCAACTTAACTTAAACAGGGCTAAGGAGGAATATAAGAGGCAGGCAGACAAAACCAGAAGGGAAGGGGAAAGCATTAGGGTGGGGGACCAGGTGTGGCTGTCCACCCAAGGGTTACCATTCAAAGGGGGTTGTAAGAAGTTAAGACCCAAAAGGCTGGGCCCATTTGAAGTCACGCAGCAGGTCAACCCAGTGGCTTTCAGACTCCGGTTACCGAACCACATGAAGCTGCACCCAGTGTTCCACAGGTCGTTGCTGTCACCGTATAAAGGGGACAGAGAAGGGAGGGTCAATAGGGGACCAGCTATGGAGGAAAAAGAACACAGCTACCATGTAGCGGAGATTCTCGATTCCAGGTGGAAGGGAGATCAAGTAGAGTATTTGGTAATGTGGGAAGGGGAGCCGGAGTCGGAAAACACCTGGGTCATGGCAGAGGATGTAGATGACGAGGTTTTGATAGAAACTTTTCATCAGAGATTCCCTCGTAAACCTCAGCCAGTGGCGAGGTTCCGGAGGGAATACTTTGCCACCACCGACGAAGAAGAAGAGTTGGAGGGGTTCTCTGATTCCGAGGCGGAGGAGGATTCAGCGAGCCGGAACGAAGACCGATGGAGGGAAATGTTCGAGACGTCTGAAGATGAAGAGGATTCTTTTCGGGGTTTTAGCTCCTCACCGCCCAGAGGAGAGAGTAGGGGCGGGGGGGAAGGGGGCCCTGGAGGGGAGGTGGATGTCAGGGAACTGACATCAGAGGAAAGGGAGGTGGTAGGGCTCCCAGAGGCTGGGAGAGAGTCAGCAGCTAAAGCAGGGACCAGCAGGGGGAGCGAGTGGTCTCTGGAGGAGGATCTCAGTAATGCTGAGAGAGACGCAGAAGCCAAGGCAGGAACTAGCAGGGGAGAGAAAGGGGTGAGAGACACGTCCAGCGAAAACAGTGGGGAGGTGTCAGAAGCAACCGTAGGGAGACCCATACTTCGCCGGAAGCTGCCACGTCGTGAGTCCAGGAGACGCGTTTCCGTTAAGGAGCTTCTTTGCTGGAAACGCTTCCGCAGGCAGCCACTGTCAGACTCTACTAGTGACTAGAGCAGACATGTCTGAGGAGCTCTGTCACACACAGAGGTTTGTGGAGCCGCACAAACTCTGAGGGGGCACAATTTTAAGCACAAGCAGCTAATCATCCCCTCATAGCTGTGTTCCATGAAGTGGGACTATTGTCCTTTGTTCTTTTCCTTTTTGCTGTCTGATGCTAGAGAGAGAGGGAGCCATGTTGTAGTACTCTGTGTGTTTAAATGTAAATAAAGTAGATTAGCCAAAATGCTGAGTTGCTGAGGTCTATTACGCAACTGCGCAAACTCTGCGGATTCCTAAGTGTGCCGGTGTCGGTTGGCATCGGTCGCTGTGATGTTCGGGCAGAAGAAAGCTTTTGAAGCTCCCGAACGATCGACCAGGAGGGAGAGAACATGCCAGTTGGGCATGTGTCTCTGCCAGTGTCCTACTCGAGTGTAGGCTGGGCTCCTGACACTCATTTAGTCTTTCAACTTTAGCTATATCTGAGATTGCTGAAGCAGTCTTTTTTTCCTTCATGATTAAGGACACTTACTGAGAATACATGTTTATCAGGACAGCGCTAGGGAGGCTGGCGACACAAATCACACACAGCTTTCTCTGTTTCTCCTCTGGCAGGCTAGATTGTCCACCCAGCAATGTCCGTAGTGCTGCTCTTTGTTTTAGTAGCAACATTGGTTTGCCTGCACCCTTAGCTAATCCTTTTAGGTTTTAATTATTGTTGTTCTGTGGTGGCCAGTAAGCAACAGGCTTTTAACCATCAGAAAGCAACTATGATATCTTTTCAAATAGAAAACAAATGACCAATCAGTCAGAAGAGCATTCAGTGAGAGAATGCTATGTCACGTAACGAAAAGTGGCTTCCAAAAAAGGGGGGGGGGACTTTTAAGAAACTGCGGATTTCCAACAGGTACAAGTGTGAGAAACAACTGTATTAATCTCAGGTGTTTCTTTGTTCTCATTTCAATAAGTCACATATTACTTATACAAATCTATTTCCCCCCCCTAGTGACATGCCACTATATTTTAATTTTAACACAAGGCAAGCATTCAAAGCGAGATTAAGTTTATTAAAAGGAAGGGGAGAAATGGAAGCATTTGAAGGCATCTCTTAAAAATAAATAAATCAAGGCTTTAATTTTCTTTTACTCCTAATTGATTTCTACTGGAAAAAAAGACCATGTCCATTGCCAGTTAAATGCCAGCCAAAATTAGATTAACAATATCCGGTGTAATTACATATCATCATGTACAGATCTCAAAACCTTTATCCCACGACACAGTGGATGAACCTATGTGCCGTTAAATGATTAGGAAGAGATTCCAGCAGCACAGCTAGAGATTGCTACTGCTTTGAATCGTTTTCTTGAAACAGTAGCAACCATACCTTTGTAGCTCCGAAGAATAAAAATAAATCACAAAAGTGTCATGCTCCGACAATCATTAACTGGTAAATAAACAAAATAACTTCAGTTGCCTCGCTTCAAATTGCACCAGAGTGTTTCCACAACACAGATGAAGCTATCAGAAGTCTAAAAACCAGGGCAAGAGAGAGAGAGGAAACAGACAATTTATATGCAACAAGACTGTGCTCGCCAGACTGCTATCTAGGGAGGGAGGGCAAAATTGCCCAGAACTCACAAAAATAAGACAAGACATCTTATCAATATGATCAAAATCTTTAGCAAAACAAGGCCCAGCACTATGCAGAAAGCAAGATTCTACCACACTTGCACACATTCCATCAGGAAAACAGAAGCATGGTTATAATAAATAGCGTAGTGAAAATGGTTGTTAACAAGCTGTAGTATAATTGCAATGAGGGTATCTCTGTTTCCATGCTGCACGTTTTTCATTATGAATAAACATCAAATTGCAATACAATATTCACCGAAGAACCCCCTTTCTCTCACTCCGTCTCCCCAGCATATCATGAAGCTCATTAAAATAAAAAAAGGCCATTTGATGGAATAATAAGGCACAGGCAACAGTGAAATGGGGAGCAAAGCAGAAAGCAAGCTTCTGGACGCATGTGAGTTTCAAGCGTTTGGTTGCTTTGCAAACTGGGCAACTTCTGAATTTACCTCCCAAACACCTGCAGGTCTGTGATAATTCACTGGGTGTTAGGGACAAACGACAGGCTACATTGGCACAACTTTGGGACATGAACAATTTGCTGGGGATTATACGCTGCAAAATGCAACACCAATGCTATTTCATAACCAAAACACAGATATCAACAGAGTTTAGGAAGCAACATCATCTGATCCTAGGAGAGGGGTAAGGAAGCTTTTGAAACCCAAGGGCCACATTGTTTCCTGAACAACCTTCCAGGGGCCATATGAATGAGAGTGGAAGGTGGACGGAGAGGGAGAAGTGAGTGGAACAACAGATTTGACTCAATCTTTGTACAGCAAGCCGATATATTCTGTGTTCACAAACACATACCGTATTTTTCCATCTATAAGACGCCCCCATGCATAAGACGCCCCCTATTTTTGGGGACTCAGATTTAAGAAAATGGGGGAAGGCGGCCCAGGGTATAAGACACCCCCTAATTTTTGACATTATTTTTTTATGGGGGAAACCTAGTCTTATACACGGAAAAATACAGTATATAGAAATAAATGCTTCATAAGGAAATAAACAACTCTCTGACTTTTAGAAGACATCTGAAGGCAGCCCTGCACAGAGAAGTTTTTAATGTTTGATGTCTTACTGTGTTTTAATTTTCTGGAAGCCACCCAGAGTGGCTGGGGCAACCCAGTCAGATGGCTGCATATGGTATCATAGAACTGTAGAGTTGGAAGGGACCACAAGGGTCATCTAGTCCAACCCCTTGCAATGCAGGAACCTTTTGCCCAACGTGGGGCTCAAACTCACAACCCTGAGATTGAGTTTCATGGTCTATCTAGCTCAGTAGTGTCTACACAGGCTGGCAGCAGCTCTCCATGGTTGCAGACAGGGGAATCTCTCCCAGTCCCACCTGGGACTGAACCTGGGACCTTGCGTAGGCAAGGCAGGTGGAAGCATGACAGAGGCTTCATCGACATGGCGAATAAACCTTATTCCAGTGTCTGCAATTTGTTTTAACCCTGAATTATACATTGTTGTTACCCGCTTCACGACCTGTTAGTAAAGGCCACGTAATACCATATTTAATCGAACATTAATGCACACTTTTTTTGCCAAATCACATGGCGAAAATTAGGGTGCACGTTAGATTCGGTGGCACATTACGTTCGAGTAAATATGGATATTATTATTATTATTATTATTATTATTATTATTATTATTATTATTACTACAGTGGTACCTCTGGATGTGAACGGAATCCGTTCCGGAGCCCCGTTCGCATCCAGAAGCGAACACAACCCATGTCTGCACGTCTGCGCATGCGCAGATCACGATTCGCCATTTCTGCGCATGCGTGTGACGTCATTTTGACCATCTGAGCATGCACAAGTGGCGAAACCCGGAAGTAACGCACTCCGTTACTTCCAGGTCGCCACAGCGCACAACCCAAAAATACTTATCCCGAAGCTTCTTCAACCCGAGGTATGACTGTATTATTATTCCTGTCAACTCTGGCTAATGAGGCTTTGCAGCTTTCTGAAGCACTAGAAAACCCCTTCCTCTTTGCACAGCTAGCAAACGGAGGTGAATCGAGGATAAGCACAGACAGGCTTGTGTGGAAAGCGGTGGGCTCTCCTTCATTAGAGGTGTCTAAACATACCGTATTTTTCTTTCCATAGGACACACTTTTTTCCTCCTAAAAAGTAAGGGGAAATGTCTATGCGTCTTATGAAGCGAATGCTGCACTCATTTTAAAGCAGCAAAGTGGGACAGGAGCCGCTTACACGGGTGTAAAGAAAGCACAGTGGGAGCCGTGTAATCCCTCCGACCCCATGCTCAGCCACCCCATTGGGATGGGCGCACGCAAGCGCACACGCCCTTGGGACGACGCTCGCGTGGGCGACGTCCCACGTCCCCACAGGTGATGTGCCACCATGCCAGACCCTCCTTCCACCACTGGTCTTGCCAGGACAGTAGTGCCTTCCTTTGCAGAAGCGTGAAATTTGAAGGGCGGCTGTGGTTTGGTCCTTGTGTTGTGTACAAAGGTGTGAATTAGGTAGGTTGGACTTTAAACGGGAAATGAATCAGATTTCTTCCTCATTCCTCCCTCATACGAAAGCCCCCGGAGCTCTCTGCAATGAAGAAAAAGGAAGAAAGTCCCACTTCTCTTAGCTTCATTAAAATAATTGTGTAGGTCCAAACCATACAGTCCTTAGATCTAAGGGACTGAATTTGGGAAGCTTGTATATTTCCATTGCCTGCCCCCCTTACTAGGGGGTAAAGTCTCTCTTCATTTGTTAATGACAGTGATGATGGTTCTTAATGTCACTGTTGATTGCTGTTCACTTTACATGGTTGAAATATTATTCTGATATACTGGTAGTTTATTAAATAGTTTAGTACAACATTTGATTCAGAATATTTTTTCCCTTGTTTTCCTCTTCTGAAAACTAGGTGCGTCTTATGGAGTGGAAAATACAGCAGTTTGGGTGGCTATTTGTTAATGATTCTTTAGCTGTGGTTCCTGCACTGCAGAGGGTTGAAGATGGCCCCTGGGATCATATCCAACTCTACATTTCAATGATTCTACAACACCTAAGGGCAACTATGCTGAATCTGTCCCTTGCCGGGAAATAATTCTCCCTCTGTAGTCTCTTAAAGGATTCACGGGCCTTTGGAAAAATCCTGGTTCTTCTTAAATGTCAACCATGCAGACAAAAATCCAAAAGCAAACTGAGGTTACCAGTTAAGTATTCCAAGCCTTAACCTAGCAGAAGTTCACCCAAGATTTACTTCCTTAGGGCAGCAGGTAGCCTATCAATTAGAGAGATGCACACACTCACTCACGCAAAATCTACCATTACACAGAGCTGCTCTGCAGCTGCGTCTGTCTGCCAAATGGTCTCCCCTCCCCCCTGGAAAAAAAAATCCCTCACATATTTTGTAACTATTGTTTCACATACAAATGTTCTCTTTTTTTCCTTAAACCCTTGACAGGCTGTCTTGGATGCTTCAGTTAGAGGGTTTGCATGTTCCCTTCAGCAACTCCCCAAAGCCAACACACAGATTTGGTTTAGCAGAACAGCTTGCTTACCTTGGTAGTGTTCCAGACAACTCTGTAGCAGTCTCTCTGCAAAAAAGAAAAAGAAGAGAAGACACACAGAAGGGAAACTTCGTTAGTATTTAAAAGAGCTTATTCCTAATGACTTTGGGAAGGGTAACAAGAACTTAAGACATACGTTGAAAGCAGCCAGCTTTAATTAGGGACGTTTCCAAAATTCACACACAAATATCTCCCCAGATTTTGATGCTCCAAAGTGGAACGGATGCATCAGGAATTAGTCTGTTTCTTATTTCCGAATTTTGTACAGGGTGTTGTGCATGGGCAGTTTGCAGCAGCTTCCTGCCTTTATTTACAGCAGCGCCATCAGGGCAGGACTTGGGGGCAGATGTCTATGACTTTACTGAGCACCATGAGCTGAGGAGTCTGCAAAGGCCTCAGGGTGGGCTGATTATATTACGAAGTAAGCAATATGCATTGCCCTCTAAGGAGGGAGGCCGCCGTACAATCAATACACATTTACAACACAGATGCACATTATTTCAGCGCATCATTTGGGCGCCCTCTCTTGGGATGGGGAAGACATCCGATTCACTTTGCATGTCAATGAGAACTACTTAATTTGTGCTTTTCAGAAACAAATCCAAACACGGCCACCCTTCGAAATTTGCAATGCAAATTTTGCAACGCATCTTTCCTTCTCCAAATTTTGCAATGCAGATTTCCAGCTAGGTAATGCGCACAAAGAACGCATAGACCGGGGTAAGGCATGCACAAAGATGCATATATTAGTGGGAAATCATGCAAGAAATGCCTTGTATTAGGGAAAATTCCATCACTAGGAGAAATCCAATGGTGAATTTTCATGAGGACTTTTCGAAGCAACATTTTGCGAACTGCTGTGGAAATGTGGAGAACTAAAGACTGGGGGGGGGGATGAGAAACCAAAAGAAACCAAAATTGCCAGCTTCACCCTTTCCAAGTCCTCTCCTGTCTCCGTATTATCAATGTAAACAGGAACAATGACAAAACTCTCAAGAAATGTAATATTGGTTTGATTGCAGACATGACCACAGAAATAATATTTTTGTACGGTGAATGCAAGGAGGGAGCATCAGAAGTTGTCTTATACAATCTCTGACTATTTCTCCATCTAACTTACACTGACTGACAGCAACTCTCCAGGGGTACAGGCAGGGGTCTTTCAAATTACCTCCTAACTGATTATTTTAATTAGAGCTACCTGTGATTCAGCCTGGGATCTTCTGCATGAAAAACATATGTTCTGTCACTGAGCTATTATTCCTCCCATTAACATACCAGAGAAGATAATATGGAATCTGGTTTTTTAAATTTTAATTAACTCCACTTAAAAAAAAACAAATTCTGTACCTCTGCAATCCAAATCCTGCACCAGGAAAAGATGAATTATGTATATAATAAGGATAAAGAAACTGGATAATCTCCCTTATTTGAGAATTGGACTAGGTCTGGAGAAAGGCTAAAAGGAAGATGGAGAGAGAACCATGAGCCAGTTGGGGGATCCTATCAACATTAGTGCAGACTTGGCCAATTCTAGGCCCAGGCACATATATTAATTGAGTCCTCCAATCAGGATTAAAATTTGTTCCTTAGCAACCCAGTGAGACCAAGCCAATGATTATTTTCATGGTGGCAGGGGGTGTCCTTTCCCATGAAGATGATTATAGAATGATATCTTGTATTAGTGGTTGTATTAGTTCCTGGGCTGAAGCTAAAGGAACATGCTGCAGGGATTGGGTCCATGGATTTTTTAACTTATTGTCCTCTTCGATGAGTGGCTCCCATATTACTTATCAGAATTCTTCCTCATCCTTTACTATATGGTTCCAAGTGAGGTTGCAGCAATGGGGAGAATACCTCATTCATGGATTATGGTTTGTTCGCAAGTGACTTTTGTTGTTGTTGTTGTTATTCAGCAAAATTCTCTAGTTTCTGGGATTTCAGCAGGTGAGACAAGTGGCTGCTTGCTGGGGGCAGGGATGGGGAAGTAGGTGAGATGGTGAGCTTGGGGGAGTCCCAGGTTGCCAGCCACTGCTGATGAGGGCTAGAAAGCCTATATTTAAAATTA
The DNA here is from genome assembly GCF_965113315.1 of Podarcis vaucheri. Lineage (NCBI taxonomy): Eukaryota > Metazoa > Chordata > Lepidosauria > Squamata > Lacertidae > Podarcis > Podarcis vaucheri. Next base: position 64,220,430 of record NC_138748.1, read on the forward strand.
AAACATTAAAAATACCAAATTGCATTTAATGCCACACCTTGTACTCCAGCAGAACTACAGTATACACACAGTTAGGCTGATGGCATCTTAAAAGTCAAAAGCATTTGGATCTTACATAGCCACAGATGAGTTGTACCATATGATGCCATTGCCTGATAACAGCTCTATAAACTCTGCTCCATTAGACAAATGAAAATCTAAACTACAAAGACAAGCTGGGACAACATCAAATAGCATGATGATGGACCACTATTCCCCAGCTTCGGAAGGTTCCCGAATACCTGCATGGACACAACTTCTTAACCAGGAGGCATGGATGATCAACAGGGAATGTGATTGCCATCATATTCTGCTCGCAAGATTTGCAGGGATAGTAATTTGGTCAAGAATGGAGAAGGCATGTTGCATCAGGAGGGCGTTTTCATTTGTTCCGTCCTGGAATTCCCCTAACATTTTCCCATAACAAAGGAGTGCCAGCTTCTGCTGCAGCCTTTCAGCCTCACTGCATCCTATCTAGATTTAACTTTCAGAAAGGAGCATGTGTGGGTGTGCATTAGGACTAGGCCAAGATGGAAACATTCTTCCACTGGATTATGTGCTCCCACCACTGTAAGAGGCAATATACCACTGAGCCTCTTGGGCTTGCCGATCGGAAGGTTGGCGGTTCGAATCCTCGCAATGGAGTGAGTTCTCGTTGCTCTGCCCCAGCTCCTGCCAACCTAGCAGATCGAAAGCACCCCAGTGCAAGTAGGTAAATAGGTACCACTGCGGCGGGAAGGTAAACGGCATTTCCGTGCACTCTGGTTTCCGTCACGGTGTTCCGTTGCACCAGAATCGGTTTAGTCATGCTGGCCACATGATCCGGAAAGCTGTCTGTGGACAAATGCCGACTCCCTCGGTCTGAAAGCAAGATGAGCGCTGCAACCCCATAGTCGCCTTTGACCGGACCTAACCGTCCAGGGGTCCTTTACCTTTTCACCTTTACTTTTGAATGCTATTTGCTGGGAATTGCAGGAGGGGAGTGTGCTGTTGTAGACTGGTCCTCCATTCAGGGCACCATCGTGGGAACTAGACGCTGGATTAGATGGGCCTTTGGCCTGAGATCCAGCAGGGGTTGTCTTATGCTCCCCAAAGAAATATGCCTCAGATTCTTTCTCTCACATCTCCTTGGAGGGAAAAGAAGCTACTCTGCAGAATCATCTCAGAATATCCTCCACTGCTTTTCATGGCAGCTACTTCATATAATACCCCAGAATGATGCTAGAATTGGGGCACTGGATGATGGTTCTTCCACTTGTAATGGAAGTAAACACAAGCCTTGAGGGAGGAGGGAGAAGAAAGAAGCTTTGAGATGTGCGTAACCCCCTTTGCGGTGAATAAAGTCAGCTGCTGACTCACATATTTCAGCAGCAATCTTTCATGTGCTTAATTGCGCTCAAATAAAAATGTCACCCTTTCGGCAGATCAAATTCTCACTTTCGCATTATACATGGCAGCAGAAGGGTAATGACTTAGGACGTCATGCTCGAATCCAAGAATGCAGGTCATAAGTCAGGAGAGCGCGGCATAAAAAAGAAGAGAGAAAGAAAGGAAGGCAAAAGAGCAATAGATGAAAAGGCCAGGTGTATTATTCCCTTGTAGTTTTCAACGCCAGACATTCTAAAATTCAGCCTGCAGGCAAGGCACGACAAATCCAAGGACCCCCATCACCCCATTTGCAAATGAAGGAAGGAACATTGCAGCAGTCCATTTTTATCAGCTGCTACAATGATGTGAAATCCTTATTTCAAGTACTGCTAGAACTGCTGCCACTAGCAAGCCGGATGAGCAAAGGGTCCATTAATCTGGCCAACTCAGGGATATAGCACTGTAGCTCAGTGGCAGAGCATCTGTCTAGTATGCAAAAGGTCCCAGGTTCAATCCCCAGCACCTCCAGGTAGGGCTATGAAAGATTCCTTCTCTTAAAACCCTAGAGAGTTGCTGCCAATCAATGTAGACCAAGGGTCACCAACCTTCATGGTGCCCATGAAGGCTTCCAGAAGTGCCCCAGATTCTGATCTTTTACTATTAAAAAAACCCCAACAAATCTCAAACCCACCCAGAAAGTTATGGGGCATAATGTGCCATGATCTTCCAAGCGATTTCTGTGAAACCATATCTGTGCATACAACTTCCCTGCGTTATGAGACTAATCAGGAAAAGCAATAATATGAGCCACGCCATTTGTACACGTGCACACCAAAATTAGACAGTCCATCCTCATATGGTGGGGATGAAATTCTTGGTGGGTAGGGATGAGTTGGATTTGTGCCTCACCATGCTCCAACCCCCTACGCATTGGGCTGACTGCAGGAGGAAGTTACACAAGGACCAGCCCAGTGTGTTGGAGTTCTCAGCCTCAGATCAATCTCTGGCTCAGTTCAAATCAGGCACCATCTCCACTCTTGAGTCGCTGGCTCTGACCCACCCAACAGCTGCCAATAGCTCTGATAACAAGAAAGGAACTCCTTGCAGCAATCAAGGAGAGAAAAACGAAAAGCGATTTTACACAGTCTTCAGGCTCAAATAGTCTGCAAAATAATACTGGAAACCACAAGAAAATCTACATGTGAGTGTGTGTGTTATCCAGGTTGCAAATACTGTAATTTTCAGAACTGCAAATCTTACGAGCCGAATAGCAGGGATGTTACATCTGATTTCAAAAGAAAGAGTTGTTGGCCTGCCTAGAAAATAAGTACAACCAGCAGTTAGGAGGTAATCTTGCATATAAACTCAGTACATAGAATGAGAAGCCATCAGCCTGACACTAATCCAATGTTTCTTTAGCTGCAGAGGTAAAGCTGTATGCTTTACACATTTTACAGCTTTGTAAGTACAAGGAGCTACGCTGACAAGTAGTCAACATATTCACACAGCCTATGCTTTTATATGTAACAGGTGCTGCCTTGGCATTGGCTGCCCTGCTGTGATGTCACAGCACAGGGAGGGGGGGAAAGGCTAATCAGTCACAGTACAGTTGTTGATGAGAGAAAGGTCTACAAATGGGAATAGGGAAGAATAGAGAAGGTTGGAAGCTAGAGGGATTCTTTGGGTGGGAGGAGGTGTCAGCAGCAGGCCACAATAAAACAGACCAGCCCAAAGATGAGAGCAGCGAGTGATGTTGGAGGAAAGAGAGTCGAGGAGGCAGCATGTTATGTATTTGGAAGCATTTGGATGCAGGTATCTAATATAATCGACATCCCTCCCTCCCCAGTGGCTGACTGGAATGGATATATCCGGAGGGTAATAATCTGAAAACAAGATAAATGTTGACATGAATGGTAACTGTGAAAATATTAAGTGCCCTACAGGCCATTGAATGTGCAATTTAGTTATACATTTGTCCTCCACACTGAGGCAGCTGCGAAGTTAAAAGCGCTCAAGCCAGTGTGGTGTAGTGGTTAAGAGCGGTAGTCACGTAATCTGGGAAACCGGGTTCGTGTCTCCGCTCCTCCACCTGCAGCTGCTGGGTGACCTTGGGCCAGTCACACTTCTGTGAAGTCTCTCAGCCCCACTCACCTCACAGAGTGCTTGTTGTGGGGGAGGAAGGGAAAGGAGATTGTTAGCCGCTTTGAGACTCCTGAAGGGGAGTGAAAGGCGGGATATCAAATCCAAACTCTTCTTCTTCTCTTCTTCAACTTTTAAATTCATGTGGCTGTACCATCTCCCTGCTCCTTCAGTATTCTCCCAACTCTGCACTTGCAAGGTTTTTCTCCTACAGAATATTATCCCTCTTGGAAAGGAGATGGATTCTGCACGAGACTCCCTACAGATTTGGCAAATCTGATTCCACAGAGTCGTATTGCTTTCCACACCCAACATCTACTCATATTTTCTCTGGCAGCTATTCACTTTATTTTGATGCATGTACCAAAAGTAAAGGGTCCTCCTAGTATGTTTCCCTCCCTCCCCCCACCCTCCCCATGTTCTTTCTCCTCTCCCACATGAAACAAGACATGTCCCATAAGGAAACTATAGGATGGGTATGGTTTGAAGATACATGGGGTTTTGCTGAAGACACACAAGCCTTACCAAAGGTATGCAGGTCTGGACCAAGTCAACACAGAGATGTGTGACGACCTGGGAGCCACATGGAAACCTATCAGCTTTTAAAGTGTAAAGGTAAAGGTAAAGGTAAAGGTAAAGGGACCCCTGACCATTAGGTCCTGTCGTGACCAACTCTGGGGTTGCAGCGCTCATCTTGCTTTATTGGCCGAGAGAGCTGGCGTACAGCTTCCAAGTCCTGTGGCCAGCATGACAAAGCCGCTTCTGGCGAACCAGAGCAGCGCACGGAAATGCCGTTTACCTTCCCGCCGGAGCAGTAACTATTTAGGTAGATTTTGATGTGCTTTTGAACTGCTAGGTTGGCAGGAGCAGGGACTGAGCAACGGGAGCTCACCCCGTTGTGGGGATTCGAACCACCGACCTTCTGATCGGCAAGCCCTAGGCTCTGTGGTTTAACCCACAGTGCCCCCCCCGCGTCCCATTTTAAAGTGTATGTGTCTCCTAATATACTCATGTTTGTTTATTTGTAAGAAAATTTTCCTTTTAAGCATCAGAAATAGTAGTGAGAGTTCTGCAGCGTCAGAGATTTCAGCACCACACGTGCAATGCATTAGAGACCACGCGATTTCCAATCGCTGCCCATTTGAGCTCACTAACCTTCTCATATCAACATGCTTCTTCAAAACCCAGGGAATTTGTTTCTCATCTCAGCAATCAATTGCTTCTCTTCTTGTACCAATCACCTCTCTCCTCTATTCGCATTTCACACACATTTCTCTTTGGTTAAGAAAACATTAGCACAGGGATAGGACCATCCGGATATTGTGGATCTCTATCATCCCTAGAACTCATAGCCAATTGCTAGGGATGATGGGAAATGGAGTCCACGAGGATCTGGAGGACTACAGGTTTCTACATCTCCATCAGCAGGAATCCACAGAGCAGAGAAGTCTGCCCCATCGGTTCCCACCATATGCCACTATTCTGCTGTTTCATCCTAGATCTCTTCACTGAACCTCTGACTTGAAAATAATAATAATAATAATAATAATTTATTATTTGTACCCCGCCCATCTGGCTGGGTTTCCCCAGCCACTCTGGGCGGCTTCCACAGAAACCAAAAAAACATTAAAATATCATACATTAAAAGCTTCCCTGAATAGGGCCGCCTTAAGATGTTTTCTGAATGTCAGGTAGTTTTCCATCACCTTGACATCCGATGGGAGGGCATTCCACAGGGCGGGCGCCACCACCGAAAAGGCCCTCTGCCTGGTTCCCTGTAGCTTCGCTTCTCGCAATGAGGGAACCGCCAGAAGGCCCTCGGCGCTGGACCTCAGTGTCCGGGCAGAACGATGGGGGTGGAGACGCTCCTTCAGGTATACTGGGCCGAAGCCGTTTAAAATTGGGAATTGGCAGGGAGTGATTATCCACCATTGTCATCAGCCACCATTGCTCACCCTCAGCATCCTTCTACCGAATGACATAACATTGTCCCAAGGGAGTGGGTGACCGTTGCTGGAAAGAGCAAAAGCATCTCATTATCCTTTGGGGCAAACTGTTTCACTGACTCTCCCAGTAATAAGACAAGAAAGGAGCTAATTAAAATACATATGCCATTGAGAGCAGTATGGAAACCACCGGAAGGAGGTGGTTACGGACTGGGAAAACCCAATCTTCTTAGAGATGCTGAAATCAGTCAAAATGTCACCTAATGTATTGGCCCGAATATAAGCCGAGCTTTCCCCCCAAATTCCAACTGTGAAAAGTTAAAGTGTGGTTTATATTTGCGACCTTATGGTACGCAGCCAGGAGCACGGGGCAAACAGTGCCAGGTGCTTGGCAAAGCGGCCCACGCCCCATGCGCAGTCCCCCGCCCTCTCTCCCAAGGCTGGGAAAGGAGAGAACAAGGAAGGGGAAAGGCCGCTGGCAACGCAGTGTGGCTCCCCCCCCCCCAGTACGCAGCCAGGAGCAGCGAGGAAGGGAGCAGCTTTTGTTTGGGTATTTTCCCCTCCCCCCCCCACCTCCAATTTTAAAGCTGCGGCTTATATTCAGGTGCAGCTTATATTCAGGCCAATACGGTACTTCTGTAACAGGACACAAACTGGTTCAGGTCATAATGCCTGGACTCTTATAAAACAATGCGGTTTTACCATAAAAAGCTCTTCTTTGACTTTAAATGTACAAGAAGATTCTGTGCATGAAATGAAGAGGTGATCAGGCTGAGAGCAAGTTGTTTTGTAGGTGCGCGCGCACACACACACACTTTCACATTAGGCCCTTACTTTAGTACTATTACGATACAATTATCTTTATTGCCATTGTCCCATACAGAACAACGAAATTGAAAAAATCTACACCAGACATTCAAAAACCAACAAGCCTACTGTCCCAGCCTGGTTAGCCCCCTAAAAACTCTGATCCCCCATAATTAAATATAATATACTCCCACAGAGACTACCTTACACTGCATTTAAAACCAAAATCACATTTGGCTAGAAACTGTTTCTCAGGCAGCTAGTCCTAGTCTGTATAACCCTGTACCTTCTTCCAGAAGGCAGAAGCTGAAAGAGATCATTTCCGGGTTGTGTATTATCCTGCGCTATCTCTGCAGCTTTCTTATGACACCTGGCAGCATAGATTTGATCCAAGGTGGGAAGAGTGCACCTAATTATTCCCTCCGCAGTCTTTACAACCCTGGACAGCATTGTTTTTCCCCTGACCGTGCATATATCCATGTTATGAGCCAGGTGCCAACATTCCAAAATCCAGATGAGCTCCCCACACCCTGGACAAAGCTTGCAAATACTTCAGCTGGGTCTCAATTCAGCTGAAAGGCGCCAACGCTCACTAAAATCCAGCACTACTATTTTGGAGCAGTGATTTACTCCAGCGACAATGCATCACCACTCAACTAGACATCTGCCCCCTCCCCACTCTCTCTCCCCAAACAATAATAAATTCTTAAGGCAGTTTGCACCATTAAGGAACTGTTAGACTTCACTATGCACAGGTAGGTCTATTAATCACCCCGCCCTTCATGTGCTATAATTCTGCCACCGTTAAATAAGAGGAACTACTAAGTACCCGAACCAACTATTAAATGAGCCTTCGCGCTCATTAAAAGCTCACTTATTTGGGCTTCAGAAACGGCAAGTCTAACCAGCCTGGGAGGAGTGCCAGCGAAGTTGGGAAGATGACACAGAAATCTTCATTTATCCAGCAATATTGTCAGAGACAGAGAAGGGGAAGAGGAGAGGAGATGTGCGAGAGAGGAGAAAGAGACAAAGAGAAGGCAACCAGCAAGGCTTAGGAACAGAAATGGGGGAAGGAATTCGGTTTGGCTCAATTAGTACTTCCTGACATGATGTGGAAACTGAAGCACTTTGGGGGAAATTCAGAGAAGTGATGGTTTCAACGTATTTAAAAAGTGTGATATAATGTACATTTTTTGGGGGGGGGCATGCATTAAAATGCATATCTTTGTTGACAATAGCACCACAAAATGAATTACAAATCACAAACTGGCTTCCAGGAAATGTGTGTCTTAGGCAAAATTGCATAGAAAAATTTGCGTATCGAGAGGAGGGTGCACTAAAATGCTGGTGTATTTGTGAGAGACTTTCCCCCCCTCTAAGCAAACTGATGTGAAAATGTGATGAGCCAAACTTAAGGAGAAAAACCGAAATTGGCAGTTTCCTCCATGCCCACTTAGGAACCATTTTCTGCAGTTGAATTAAGAAAATGGCAACTCTTATAACAAGAACTGTACAGCTTTTTCAGTTGTGTTATCAAAGGCCAATTTATCAGTTTGATGTTGCTGTTGTTGTTTTTTTAATGGTGGGAGTATCCCACTCACCCCCAAAAATCAGATTGTGAGAACTTATTATTAAATGTAATTATAGAAGTCACCCAGGCCTCCTCCCCCCCCCCCGTAGGAAAAAAAATTATGCTTTATCGCTGAAAATGAGCAGCGCTGGGAGCGTTGAGGAAGAACTGCCGCAAGCAAGGTTGTGAATTGAGAATGATGCCATTTATTTTCACCACAGCACATGCGGCTGTGCATGTATGTGGCAAGAAATAAATCCAGATTTTTATATTTTATTTTTCTAAAGAGCTGCTGCCAATTAGCAATCCTATTCAAGATGTTCAGTTCAAGGTCAAATGCCTTTGTCTGAATGTAACAATAGACTGAGACTACAGCAGTCGTGCCGGATCCTCTGTGGATTATTAATTTCTACCCCATCCTCTTCCAGCACTCGAGACAGCTTAATAAAAATGAAAAATCATTAAAACCATCAATAGGATTCCAACCCCCCAACCCCCCCATTTATATATACGGCTCTTATATTGTCCCACCTTCTGGCACCAATGGAGCCTTTAAAAGCAGCTTGCAAATCACTTTAATTAATGTTAAGGTCAGTATAAAGAACCACCTCTTTCAATATCCAAGTCCTGAGATGCTGCACTCCATTTCACGGAACAGCAGCAGTAACAACACACACAGACTAGTTGGCATTTAAACTCTAGTCTCTTTGGCCTGAGCCTCTTTATACAGTGGTACCTCGGGTTACAGATGATTCAGGTTACAGACGCTTCAGGTTACAGACTCCGGTAACCCAGAAATAGTACCTCAGGTTAAGAACTTTGCTTCAAGATGAGAACAGAATTTGCATGGTGGTGGTGAGCGACAGCAGGAGGCCCCATTAGCTAAAGTGGTGCTTCAGGTTAAGAACAGTTTCAGGTTAAGAACGGGCTTCTAGAACAAATTACGTTCTGGAAGCACCATTGTACCCGAAGTCCCATTGTACTACTTTTCTTCCAGTTTGTTCTGGTAGCAGTGCTGTGAGTGCTTGCAGAATTGTAGAACTATAGCGTTAGAAGGGACCATGAGGATCATCTAGTCCAATAATAATAATAATAATATGCCACCGATTTGGTTGGGTTTCCCCAGCCACTCTGGGCGGCTCCCAACAGAATATTATAACACAATAAAACATCAAACATTTAAAACTTCCCTAAACAGGGCTGCCTTCAGATGTCTTCTAAAAGTCAGATAGTTGCTTATTTCTTTGATATCTGATGGGGGGGGCGTTCCACAGGGCAGGCGCCACCACCGAGAAGGCCCTCTGACAGGTTCCCTGTAACTTCGCTTCTCACAGCAAGGGAACTGCCAGAAGGCCCTCGGAGGTGGACCTCAGTGTCCAGAGAGAACGATGGAGGTGGAGACGCTCCTTCAGATATACAGGGCTGAGGCTGTTTAGGGCTTTAAAGGTCAGCACCAACACTTTGCAATGCCTGGTGTGGGTCTCAAACCCACAATCCAGTCTCACATCATACCAACAGAGCCAAACAGCATCCATATATATGAGGGAGAACAGGAGCCAGCTCCTAGGGGCCAAGATCCCTTCCCCTCAATAAAATATTTGAGGGGGCTGCACCCCAAGGCGATGGCCATTGCCATTCAAATATTTGGCATGTGGCCACTATTGTGATTGATTATGTGGGGTAGGATTTACCTGCCCCCCCTGTTAAGTTGTGGGTGAACATACCAGACGACACAGCGATTCTTCAAACAGCTCTTGTTTATTCACAGGCCAGAACAGAACTGAACTGAAAGGTTCAGCCAGCCAGCTTATCTAGCGCTCCAGTACAACGCAACTGTAACAACTTTCTGCAGCTATCCAATCACTGAAGGTCACTTTCAATCCCTTATTTGCATATGTGGACCTGAGTGAAAACTATCTACAGTATCCCCCTGCTGGCCCAGGGTGAGAACTTAAGTACATAACACCCCCAATTTTTATTCAAGTTGGCACCCCTGCGAGGGTGGGATTAGCAGACTTGAAAAAACCTCACAATTTGCAGAAGTGCCCAAAATAAATTAACCTAGGCAAAGAAGCTTAAGTGGGGGGGCAAGCAGCCCGATGAGGACCCGGGTATGCTAAGTGGCAACAGAATGCTGACTGCCTCTTGGGAGGTGCAGGGACAGAAAGGCAGGCAGAACACGGAATGTAATGGAGTATTGTAGAGATGGGCATGTTTACTGCTTAAAGCACTGAACAGGAACGCAACAGACTGCAACCTTGTGGCTGCAGGTACCTCTTGCGAATTCCTGTTTTCGGTTTTTCCATAAAACAACAAACCCGCTGAATATCAGCCAGCCCATCTGCACCTCTTCACACATGTATGTTTGTTCCAAACAATACATTTCGGTTTATTTTGCCAGTTTATATTGCCAGCTTAAATTACAAACAGGAACCCTGCACTAAATCACTCCCCCCCCCGCCTTTCCCCCCTTTTCGTATATCACTAAAGAAAATGGACGGCCTGCAATAAATATAACCCAATTTTCATTTCCGCCTGCTCCGGTGATCTCAACCATTTGTGTCTCTGCTCAAATCCATATGACATAATAGATGTTAAACCTGTTATACCTCCCAGGACCAAATATTGCTTCTACAAAATAAATGTAATCTGGGGAGAGAAGGAGGCAAATAACCCCCCCCCCAAACCAGCAGATTGTTTTAAATAATGGCAGCTGTTTGATGCCAATTCAGAAAGTTTGGAATCTGTAAAACTATTCCCAGCACAGAAGTTGAGTGGGAAAAGGGCAGAAATGAAGGTGCCACATTGTGCAAAACTGCATTACATATTTAGACACATAGTTTGCCCTATCTTGTGGTCTCACATTGAAATATACATAGGCAAGAACACAACACTAAGCACTCCATTCTCCCAGTGGCGTAGCGTGGGGGGTGCAGGGGGGCCGGCTGCACCGGGCGCAACATCTGGGGGTTAGGGTTAGGGGGCGCAAATCTACGGGTTAGGGGGTGCAAATCCACGGGTTAGGGGGCGCAAATTACTTGCCTTGCCCCGGGTGCTGACAACCCACGCTACGCCACTACATTCTCCTGAGCTGCCGGGTCCATTTTGATTCACTCAACACATGCCATATTTTCCGTTTTCATGCTAAACTTCCAAAAAAGAAAAAGAAAGACCTGAAGTTGTTCCTGGGAAAACATCTGCAATGATGCAACTTTCATTAGCCAGGAAGGGAACATAGGAAGCTGCCTTATAAGGAGTAAGACTATTGGTCCATCTGGTGCAGTATTGTCTACACTGATTGGCTACAGCTCTTCATGATTTCGGGCTCTCCCAGCCCTCCCTAGAGATGCCAGGGATTTAACCTGGGGTCTTCTAACAAACAGGTAGCTCAACTCAAGAGCTACCAAAAGAAAAATGGACATTATTTATGTGTGCTACAACAGCAGCAAGAATCTTGATTGCACAATACTGGAAGATGGAAGAAATACCGTCTGAATTGATCTGCATTGGCTCCCAGTACGTTTCTGAGCACAATTCAAAGTGTTGGTGCTGACCTTTAAAGCCCTAAACGGCCTTGGTCCAGTATACCTGAAGGAGCGTCTCCACCTCCATCGTTCTGTTTGGACACTGAGATCCAGCACCAAAGGCCTTCTGGCGGTTCCCTCATTGCGAGAAGTGAGGCTACAGGGAACCAGACAGAGGGCCTTCTTAGTAGTGGCGCCCACCCTGTGGAACGCCCTCCCTTCAGATGTGAAGGAAATAAGCAGCTATCCTATCTTTAAGAGACATCTGAAGGCAGCCCTGTTCAGGGAAGTTTTTAATATTTAACGCTGTACTGTTTTTAATTGGGAGCCGCCCAGAGTGGCTGGGGAAACTTATACCATCAAAGGAACAATAGCAAGAAAAGCTGATGAACTATGCAGAATTGGCTAAGCTAACAGGCAAACTATGAGAGAAAGACATAAAGGACTTCAAAAGAGTCCGGGAACCGTTTACAGTTTATTTGCAGAAACAACAGAATGGACTGGATTCACTGGCAGGATTTGAACAAACTTTCACAATTTCATTTGAGAACACAATTTCATTTGAGAACAGATATTTCAGAGAAATGAAAAGGGATTTTATTTTTGTGTAGTAAATAAAACTAAATAACTCAGCAGAGGGGGAGTTGAGGGAGGTCCAAAGGAGGGGAGGGAGAATAATTGTAAATAACATGATTTATTCAGAACGGATCCCGTTCACATCCAGAGGTACCACTGTATAGGGGAATTCAAAGGAAACCCCTGCCCTCCAAAAACTGGAGAGTAAGAACTGAATAGGAAAGAAGAGGCATGCCAGTCACCCCTAGTTTGCAATCATCTGGCAACCACACATTTTACAATGTTGGCCTTTGCATAGCTGACTGGCTACTTTTGACCAAACATGACTCCTCACCCACTCCAATATAGCCAACTGCCTTTGTATATTTGGGTTGTGCAATAAAAACAACGGGCTGCATCCAAGGTTAACTATACTTTGAGTAGACTCATTGAAATGGATTCAAGTTAGTCATGGATTTCAATGGGTTTCCTCGAGTGCGGCCAATGAGGGATGCAACCTGTCACTTTGCTATCAGAATGGATTGAAAAATATGGGTAAGCACAAAGACAAAACTGAGTTGGGATGCATTCAAGGCAGTGGAGATTGGCGCCCATGGGAATTAGGAGGGAGGCCAACGGCAGGGGGAGCTAGAGACCATGAAAGGCAGAGTCAACAAATTCTGGATTAGTTTCCATCCTCCTCCTGGCTGACTTCTACAAGAGTGATACTGAGATTAAGAAGGAGGGAGCAGAGGGAGCAGAGAGGCAGTGCCAGTCTCTGAGCTGGCTTTAAGTACGAAGGCAGGGCAGGTGAGAGCTGGCACACTGAGGTTTATGGGGCAGTGCCCCATTCAACCCAACAAACCAACCTCCACTGATTCTAGGGGACCGCCAGGGGTTTGTTCTTCTTTTACATTAAGCACAAAGGGAATCTTGTGGCACAATGAATGTATAGTGGTACCTCGGGTTACAGACGCTTCAGGTTACAGACTCCGCTAACCCAGAAATAGTACCTCAGGTTAAGAACTTTGCTTCAGGATGAGAACAGAAATCGTGCTTCGGTGGCGCAGCAGCAGCAGGAGGCCCCACTAGCTAAAGTGGTACCTCAGGTTAAGAACAGTTTCAGGTTAAGAACGGACCTCCAGAATGAATTAAGTTCTTAACCTGAGGTACCACTGTATCTGATGAAATAAGCTCCAGAATACAGATCCACAAGCAACAGTAAAAATTACTTAAGTTTTTAAGGTGCCACAAGATAATCACCTGATTCAGATGTTACACTGGCTAAACCATTATTTAGCACAACAATCACAAGCCACGGTCAGCCATGAGCTCATGTACTCCCTGCTCCCTCTCTTTTTCTCTGGTACATCTCCAAAGCCGAGTTCAGAAGTTTTCATTTCTGCTTTAGATTAACTAAGGACATGGGTGGCGCTGTGGGTTAAACCACAGAGCCTAGGGCTTGCCAATCAGAAGGTCAGGGGTTCGAATCCCCATGATGGGGTGAGCTCCCATTGATCGGTCCCTGTTCCTGCCCACCTAGCAGTTTGAAAGCACGTCAAAGTGCAAGTAGATAAATAGGTACCTCTCCGGCGGGAAGGTAAACGGCATTTCCGTGCGCTGCTCTGGTTCGCCAGAAGCGGCTTAGTCATGCTGGCCACATGACCCGGAAGCTATACACCAACTCCCTCAGCCAATAAAGTGAGATGAGCGCCGCAACCCCAGATTTGTCCATGACTGGACCTAATGGTCAGGGGTCCCTTTACCTTTACCTTAGATTAACTGCAACTTGCCATGTTGTCTAAAGCCCAACGGACTGCGGTTAATTTTAACTATGGTTTGTTTAAAACATGCCAACTTCAAACTGTTGGGGCATGAAAACGGATTGTTTAAACAACCCATGGGGGTTGGACAACACACTGTGGCTGATCAAAACTGAAAATGAAATTTTTCAATCTCCTCCTGGCAGTTTTGCCAGGGAGGACTGTGTGAACCTGAGGTTTATGACAGACCATCTTTGTCACAGTAAACTGTGAGTTAGCATTTTTAGTAATCAGATGGAAATGTTCAACACCACAATCACTATGAAGGAAGCATTTTAGGGACCGTCAAGGACACATCCCAAAGACTGCACCTTTAATATAATGATCATTTGGTAATTGAAGCTGGTTAGAAATCCACTTCAAAAGGAGTTGTATATTCTGTCAAACATGTAAGAGGTGACAACATCTGTCTGAAAAATATATATTTCAAAAGATCTTCCCCATGGAAAATTACTTTTGTGAAAGAAAAATAAAGGCCAAAATCAAAGACATATTTTTTTTAAATGCAAAGGAGCTAAATTATAGATAATATCCACAGAACTCTACCTCTATTAAAAAATACACTGAATCCTGGCATGCATTATGCACCAGCATTTCTTAATCCAGTCCCGATGTGTGGCATATTGCAATTGTGTGCAATTACAGTTAGCTATAATTAAGAACAATTATAGCTTTTATTTCTCTGCTTGTTCTTTAAAAAGCACATTTGTAATAAAACTCACCACTTCCCCCTCCCTCCCTCCCTTCTACATTCTGTTTTTTAAAAAGGTGAATGTAATTATACATCCCTATAACATTGCCAATAATTAGTTTGACTCTAGTATCTCCAGAAACCGTTTTCATTTTATCTGTCAACTGCACCATCCACCTTCAACGGAACACACCATAAAATTCTCATCATTAACCTTTGTCACCTCGTAAATCTGCAAAGAAACCTGAGCAAAATGAAGGTTCCATCACTTAAAAAGGGGATTTTAAGGCCAAACTAAGGTTTATAACAAACTGGGCAGATTGTGGTGTTCTCTCTCACTCTTCCCCACTGCCCCACATTAAAAAGGTGCAAAACGTCGTTTTGTGTATTGCTGTGAAAATGGCTTTATTGTTCCAGACTCTGGAACTCCCTCCCTGAAGAAGCCAGACTAGCTCCCTCCTTGCTGTCTTCTGAACTTACTGCTTTGAATGAAAGGTCATGGTGCCATACTGTTTTTACTGTAATTATTTCTATATTTAGGACAGATTTTATATAAGTATAGTTTTAATTATATTAATGTTTAATGGGGTTTTAATGACCCCCCCCATTTTTAAGCAGTTCTTGTTTTTATTTGTAAGCCATCTTGAGTCCCTGTCCCGAAATAGACAGGGTATAAATAAAAAGATATTCAAATCCTGCATAACATCCTTGCGGCGAAGCAGGTAAAATATGAGCTGGACAAGGTAACTGTCAGGTGGACTTGTAGCTGGTTGTACGAATTGATGATTCCTCACCATCCTGGGAAAAGTGACAAGTGGGGTGCCACAGGGTTCTGTCCTGGACCCATTGTTGTTCAACAACTTTATATGACTTGGGTGAAGGAATTGAGGGGATGCTCATCAAATTTGTAGATGACATTGTTACGGTAAAATCTGGGTGCGGGGCTACTCTGCCACCCAGCTCGTCGGACTAGGTCCGCGGGTCCCTGCAGAAGAAAATGAGCTCAGCCGGAGACAGGAGCAAACTGGAGAAGATCCAAGTTTATTGCGCAACAGGTTCAAGACGAGATTGAACAGCGAGAAACGGGTGACATTAACTTTTGAAATTTCCCTCCATGTCCCAGAATACAGTGCAAAATACATCCCAGTTACATCATGAATACATTAAGAAGAGGTTGGGATACACAGGATTAACATATGGAGGAGGGAGGGGGGAATATGCAGAGCTGGAGATATGCGCAGATAAGCACATCCTGAGTACCTGATGAGAAGACAATGGTCCATGTATGCATGGTCTGCCACCTGGCCTTGCCCGGAGGAAAGACTTGGCAGAGTGATTTGACAGGATTATGGTCTTGACACCTTGCTTGAGGGATTATGGAGGACAGGGGAGGTGTCATGGAGTCCTAAAGAAATTGAGCAAATTGGCACGTTGATTTTCTATGAATTTTATAGATTTTAGTCCCTTTTGACATTGACAATTGGAAATAAATGGATATATTGTAGTGAAGAAGGAGGTGAAGAAGACATGCCCCCCCCCTTCCGTATCAACATAAAACTGGGAAGGGTTGTACAAGTGAAAGGGATCTAGGGGTGTTAGTAGACGACAGGTAAAAAGGCAAAGACCCCTTGAACGGTCAAGTCCAGTCAAAGGCGACTATGCGGTTTTGGCACTCATCTCGCTTTCAGGCCGAGGGAGCCGGCATTTGTCCACAGACAGCTTTCCAGATCATGTGGCCAGCATGACCAAACCACTTCTGGTGCCACGGAAAACCATGACGGAAACCAGAGCACATGGAAACACCGTTTACCCTCCCGCTGCAGCGGTGCCTATTTATCTACTTGCGCTGGCGTGCTTTCGAACTGCTAGGTTGGCAGGACAGAGCAACGGGAGCTCACCCCGTCGCAGGGATTCGAACCACTGACCTTCCAATCAGCAAGCACAAGAGGCTCAGTGGTTTAGACCACAGCGCCACCCACGTCCCTAGTAGACCACAAGCTGAACACGAGTCAATTGTGTGATGCAGCAGCAAAAAAAGCTAATGCTATTCTAGGTTGTGTCAATAGAAGTATAGTGTCCAGATCAACGAAAGTAATAGTACTGACCTATTCTGCCTCGTCAGACTCCACCTTTAGGACTGTGTCCAATTCTGAACACCACAATTTAAGGAGGATATTGATAAGCGAGAGACAAGCTGCAAGTGTGCAGAGGAGGGCAACCAAGATGATCAAGGATCTGGAAAGCAAGTCTTGTGAGGAATGGTTGAGGAAGTTGGGTATGTTTGGCCGGGATAGGAAGAAACTTAGAGGAGATACGAAAACCATCTTCAAATATCTCAAGGGATGTCATATGGAAGATGGATCAAGCTTTTCTCCTGCTCTGGAGGTTAGGACCTGAAACAATGGATTCAAGTTACAAAAAAGGAGATTCGTGTATTTCAGGGGGTTGAACTAGATGACCCTCAGGGTCCCTTTCAATTCTACCTTTCTCTGATTAGTAATAATAATAAAAGGTCTTTTATTTTAAATGAGCCGCCTTTCCTGAGCACATCCCTAATACAATGGTACCTCTACTTAAGAGCACCTCTGGTTACGTATCCTTTGGGATACGCACGCGGCAAAGCCGGAAGTATTTTTCTGGTTTTCGCCATGCGCGCATGCGCAGAAGCGCTCTACCACGCTGCGCGCATGTGCAGAACAGGCACCTCCGGTTGCGAAAACCTCGGGATCTGACCGGAGCTCTGGAACGGATCCCGTCCACAGCCGGAGGTACCACTGTAATTATAATTATAATTATAACTATAATTATACAGTGGTACCTCTGGATATGAACGGGATCCATTCCGGAGACCCGTTCACATCCTGAAGCGAACGCAACCCGAGTCTGCGTATGCACGGGTTGCAATTTGCTGCTTCTGCGCATACACGTGATGTCATTTTGACCGTCTGCACATGCGCGAGGAGCGGAACCCGGAAGTAACGTGTTTCGTTACTTCTGGGTCGCCGCAGAGCACAACCCGAAAACGCTCAACCTGAAGCAACTTCAACCTGAGGTATGACTGTAATAACTTACATGAATGAACTGGAAGCAATTGGACCATATCAGCTTCCAAGTTTATGGAAGCAAACTGTCAAGTTATACAAAACCCTTCTTTAGGCATTATCAATTAAAGTTAGCATTATATGGGGGTCATTTGTTTATTACCTCACCTTTCCTCTAGGAAGCTTAAGGTGTGTGGGAATATGTGTCTGGTTGTGGTTTCTGTGTGCAGTTTTGCAGTTTTGGTGGTGTGCATCATGTCCACAACTATTTCCCGAGTTTGTAAATTGGCCTGTCGTTCCCAAATGTTTGGTGACCTGTGTTAAGCCAGGGTGGGGGTAGATCCTGAGATCTTTGTGCTATGTGGTTTTGCCCAGAAGTATCCTGACTGATAGAATTTGGGTTTAATAACAAAATATCTTCACTAGCATTTTATGCTACAGATTCTCCCCAACACACACACACACACACACAGAGAGAGAGAGAGAGAGAGAGAGAGAGAGAGAGAGAGAGAGAGACACTGCTGGCAGCCCCCAATGTCCATGCACTTGTTTAGCCAATAGCCCATTGTTGTAAATATCAGAGAGGAAGCAATTTCCTTGATGTTTTTCAAACAGGTTGCATTAGAAATTCACACCTTTTCTGAGAGCCTCTTGAGGAAGGTAAATGTTGCAGCTTTTAGAAGTGCAAATTAAAGGCAATTATAACCCGGCCAGCCTGCCTTATCATTAAAATGCCTGGCAGAATTCAGTCTTTCGAAAGGTGGAGACTCTGCTTCTTTCAAGGCCTCCAACTGCGCGAGTTCACTTTTTTCAAAAGGCTCCAGAGAAGCTGCTTTTCACCGATAAAAGCAGGAGGAACTGGGAAAGTCCTTCAAAAATATCCTCCTTTGGTAGATGTGTGCGATAGAAACACACATACTACTAAATCATCAGACAAGGGAGCTTTTCACCCTTTCTATCAAAGTCAAAAGAAAAACTGACCAAGATTAATTTTCCGAGAGCCACTTTTTTCCAAGGATATTTAATAAAACAGGAAGCTGTCAATCACCTGCACAGGGATATCCATGGAATTCAAACATAAAGCCTTTGCAGCAAAAAGACTATGGGAGACGTTCCCCCTGTGAAGAGCGGTTGGCTGTCTCCAGTCCCTGCTTTTTATTCTGCCAGGATTTTACTTAAGAAGACTCCTGTTGGATCAGACCAAAGTCACATCTAGTCCAGCATTCTCTCAGTGGTCCCCCCTTCTCATTTCATCCCCACAACCCCCCCCCCCCGAGAGGTAGGTGAGGCTGAGAGGCAGTGACTGGCTCAAGGTCACCAAGTGAGTTTTGTGGGAGAGTAGGGATTCGAACCCTGGTCGCACAGGTCTACCGTCCCGCACTCTAACCACTACCCCATGCTGGCTCTCCCAGCAACTGCTATTCAGAGGCCTATTGCCTCCAGCAATGGAGGTAGTAAGTAGCCATTGTGTCTAGTAGCCACCATTGATAGCCTTGCCCTCCATGAAAGTATCTAATCCCCTTTGAAAAGCTATCCAAATTGGTGGCTGTCTCTACCCTATTCTGGGAGGAAACTCGATAGCTTAACTCTGCACTGCGTGAAATGGCATTTTCACGGGATGAGCCTGTGTTTAGATATTATGAGAGAATAGATATTGTATAGTGGTACCTTGGGCTACAGATGCTTCAGGTTACAGACTCCGCTAACCCAGAAATAGTACCTCGGGTTAAGAACTTTGCTTCAGGATGAGAACAGAAATTGCACGGCAGCGGCACGGCGGCAGCGGGAGGCCCCATTAGCTAAAGTGGTAGCTCAGGTTAAGAACAGTTTCAGTTAAGAACGGACCTCCAGAACGAATTATGTTCTTAAGAAGAAGAGGAGTTTGGATTTGATATCCCGCTTTATTACTACCCGAAGGAGTCTCAAAGCGGCTAACACTTTCCTTTCCCTTCCTACCCCACAACAAACACTCTGTGAGGTGAGTGGGGCTGAGAGACTTCAAAGAACTTCAAAGAACTTCAAAGAAGCCCAAGGCCACTCAGCAGCTGCATGTGGAGGAGCAGAGATGCAAACCCGGTTCACCAGATTACAAGTCTACCGCTCTTAACCACTATACCACATTGGCTCTCGAGGTACCACTGTATACTCTTTTCTGTCCACCATGAATAATTGTATACACCAGGCACTGGCAAACTCGGCCCTCCAGATGTTTTGGGACTACAACTCCCATCATCCCTGACCACTGGTACTGTTAGCTAGGGATGATGGGAGTTGTAGTCCCAAAACGGCCTACACCAAGTCCCCATGTGATGTGTCTTGTGTGCAACACATCATATGGGGACTTCCAGCAAGGCAAAATGGTGGGCACCACGGCAGCAGGCAGCTCCTGAAGCCAGCAAGAGCCAACTGCACTACCAGGCTGGCTCTGGGCTGCTGAGACTGCCTCTGCCATGTTTCCCAGGGACATTAAATGAAATCCGGGGACATTCCGGGGATGGAATTTGTCTGGGGAGAAATTTGCAAATACGGGGACTGTCCCAGGGAAACAGGTACGTCCGGTAACCCTAATCTGGAGGGCTGAGTTCACCTATGCCTGGTATACACCTCTATCTTAAGTCTTCTTCCTCTCCTTTTCTCTAAACTAAAAAGCCACAAATGTAACTTTTCGTATTGGAGAATTGCTCCAATCCAGGGATCATTTTGGTTGCTTTTTCCTTCAGCAGACAATGTTATGACTAAAGAAAAAAAACCATTGCTGACCCCATCTCTCTTTTATGAAATCGCAATGTTTTATGTCGTAAACTGCTCAGATATAAATGCTTGAATAAAACAATGGAGGCTTCTTATCAACCAAAGACGGCATATCCCAGTTGGGGGAGATGGACTTTGCTTTGAAAGGGTTCAAGACTTCCCTGGGCTATGGGGCATAGGCTGCAATTATTTCCTTCCGATACATAAAATGGGAAGGGGAGTGCAGATTTCGCAACGTGTGAAAGTAATGCTGCAAACAATGTTTCATATCAAGTGCGATTTTTTGGGGGGGGGGATTGGAGATCCCTCCATAGATGGAAGCATCTGAGGAATTTCAAGTAGCAGCCAAAAACGTTGGGGGAAGATTAGTGAAATGTCTTGGGCAGAGAAGATGAGAAGCACAAAGCTTTTGTCTGTCACAGGAAGAGAGCCTTGGATAGATGTGTGTTAGGTTTTGCTTTCAGGTTGAGGGCTACATTCCGTAAATGATGTAAATGATACTTTTCTACAGTCAACTGTTTTACCTTTGTGCAGTGGGCTAGTTCCTAAACTCACCCCTCTCTAGTCACCATCTAGGCAGGAATCAAGTATTACCAGAGTTCAAGGACACGTTCAGGCCAGGCAAAAACTCTCAAAGAGGATGCAAAGCAGAGGCAACAAGGAGTGTGATGTGGGAAGAGTTTTAAGATCCAGATAGCATACCCTCCAACATTTACCTGATGAAATTAGGGACATAGGGGCGACTTAAGGACCACATTAGAGGGACACGGGTGGCGCTGTGGGTTAAACCACAGAGCCTAGGACTTGCTGATGAGAAGGTCGACGGTTCGAATCCCGTGACGGGGTGAGCTCCCGTTGCCCGGTCCCTGCTCCTGCCAACCTAGCAGTTCGAAAGCATGTCAAAGTGCAAGTAGATAAATAGGTACCACTCCGGCGGGAAGGTAAACGGCGTTTCCGTGCACTGCTCTGGTTCGTCAGAAGCGGCTCAGTCATGCTGGCCACATGGCCCGGAAGCTGTACGCCAGCTCCCTTGGCCAATAAAGCGAGATGAGCACCGCAACCCCAGAGTCTGCCATGACTGGACCTAATGGTCAGGGGTCCCTTTAGCTTTACCCTTAAGGACCACATTTGGGCCTGGACCTGAAGTTCTCCACTGCTGACCTAGGAGACCAACCTATTCAGAACCCTTACCATTCACATTTTCCAAAATTTTGCCCTTTTTCTAGTTATGGGCAATGATAGCATTAACACTGTCTCCAGGTTGCAGCTAAGACTCTGCCCTTTAGACTATTCTTGTGGCTACAGTAAGCCTGGAACTTACACACATTTAACTTGTGCACATTCATGTGTGTGGCAGAAAAAAAGAAAAGAAAACGGGGCAGAAAGTGGGCAGGCAGGGTTGCGGGACTTTGGCAATCCCACCAACCACTGAGTCCAGTGGGTTTTGATTATATAAGATTTTAGCTTTGGGCAGAATCTGTACTTTCTTTTTCCTATCCAGCTATGTGTTAACCTGTTCATCAATTAACAGCCTCTTGTTTTGGGGCCTACAAAGTAAGGAACTCTGTTTTATATTAAATAAAAAAATGAATAGTGATGACAAGAAATAGGTCATCATGTGGGGAAAGTGAGGAATTCAAATACAGAAGAATTGCAGCAATATGTGGAAAAGGCTGGGACATTATTTCCTTGCTAATGAAATCACCGAGCGCAACAAACCAAAGGCAACGTTTCTCTGTGTTTGGGGAAAATTTTGCGTGTCGAGGTCCCCAGGTCCACCCCAATAACTCACACATCACACAGAAGTTTTTGTTTAAGATTTTTGGCATAATTTTGGCCACAACTTTATTAAAATACAAATTTTGTGAGTGGTTGCGTAGGCATTGGTTGCGACTATCTGCCCCCACCGTGGGGGACAGTCTGACATTCCGCACGATGCGAAAGTCAGAATGGGGGAATACACTTGGGGGTTACGCGGAGCAGGGAACCTGCCCTCTCCCCAAATGCTCCCAGGGGCTCTTGCATGGCCCTAGCCCCTTGACAGGGGTTCGGACAAAAGCATGGCGAGCCCCTGGATTCCTTTAATGGAATACCCTTGCAGCAGCAGCATTTGGAGGGGGAGGCACAGCCAACCCATACCCCTCCACCAACCAATTCATAAAACCAATGCCTAACCGCGAACCCTACAAGTTGTGGTGATTTGCTACGCAGTAGGCAAAAACCAAATGGCCCCAGCCAATCAGCCAGATGGACAAAATTCCTACCGGGCCCCCGGTCCAAAGCAGATGACCCCATGACAGGCATAGCAAGGTCAAAGCGAACAACCCTATTCTAGGGAGGGAGGGACGGGCAATCTGATGCACGGGCGAAAAGAGGAAGCTCTAGCCTCGTGCAAGGAGTTTTACTATTTCTGGCTGTCAATCAAAAAATGGCAACATTAAATTCTTCCCAACAAGGGAAGCCCCAATCATATCAGTGGCCAACAATCAATTAGCCCGCCCCCCAGCTTTGGAGTGTCCTGGCAGCCCCCACCGCAACACGTGCTCTCCATGAAGGAGAACACGCTTTGTCACAAGCAAAAAAGTCAGGGGGCAAAGGTTTGGCAAGAGTTGCAAAATATAACGTCTGACCACCGGTCTTCCAAGGACAAACATGCTTGTGAAACATTTCAAATTTGCCAGGAAGCAGGGTGGATAAAAATCAACAATTTTTAAAAAATATTTTTTTAAAAAATCAGATTTTTAAAATTTAAATTGGAATATATTTTTTATTTATATTGGATTTTAAAATAAAATGCTTTTGGAGGAAAAATCTTTCTAAAGATAGTTCTCTATTTAAGTTATATTATAGTCCAAAGGCTATTCATCAAGAAATAAGGATTTGTCTTAAGTTTTTCATGTGTGCTAAAACTCAGTCTAAGTTGGTTTTTTAAAAATTGTTTAGCCACATCAGTTAACAAACATGGACACATATGCTATAATGCTATTGCTTTAGTTAAATAAATTGTTTAAATTGTTATTAAGGAAATGATTATATTTCTCCTTCCAATAAAGTACAGCAGAAAAGTTGTCCAAATATTAACAGTTAACTTATTAAACCTCACAATAATTTCATAATTTTCTGTCTATGCATTTCTAAGAGTATAACCAAATCAGAAATTTTTGATATAACTCTAAAAACTACTCTGAAAATTTATTATTCCAAAAATGAATCCTTCACCTGGTTGTAAATATTAAGATTATACCAGCAAAATGAGTCTTTCTGTAAAAAAGAGAGAGATTTAAATCAAGTGTTACTGACTAGTGATTTAAATCGTGATTTAAATAAATTTGATTTAAATCAAATCCACCCTGCCAGTAAGTAAGGTGAATCGGTATATGAGTATACAATCTCAAAAACCTTACAGAACACTGTTGTTTGGGCTAAGTTCTGGAAGAGATGATGAGAGACCGATTTATGTGAAGATCTGGTGTTGTTAAAATCCCAAAAGCAATTACTGGCTGATTGGGAGATGACCTGGGACAAAAGCTGTAAAGGTGGTAACTGCCATGGAAGCAGCGCCAAAAATTTAACAGGATTTGCATCTTGACAATAAAGACACTGAAAATGAGTCTATAAACCAAGAGCACAGCCCACAACAGAAGTCCAGAGATCTGGAGAGGGGCATTCCTTGTAGAGGAATGCATTCAGCCTCTGTTTGTAAGCACAAAATGTCCCGATGCTGTATCTGCAGAAGCAAAACTTGGGGGTTTTAGCAAGAAATTGCAAAGGGGTTGCACAACCAAGTCAGGACAAGAGGCAGACAAGAAAACAAAAATTTGTACATTGTTTACAGGAGGGAGAAGAAGCAGATAATGAGGACCACACAGTTTACTAAATAATGGCGGAGGCGTGGAAGGAGTAGAGTCTTACAAAGTACAGTTCAATAATCATCCACTAAGCAGAAAAATAGGTACAGGGGCTTTTGTTACGCCAGTGAAGATACTTGCCAGCCAAGAATTCGGTAAAGTTGTGTGGAAGTCAGTTAGAGGGAGGGAAGGAAGTCGATACTTTATGTAAGCAATGTCTTAAGTTATGGATTTATGATATGAAAATATAATGAAACATGGAAAACTTAATAAAAATTATGGTTTTTTTAAATAAAAAGATACTTGCCAGCCATGCAAATGAAGCCCAAGTACACTGACTAAGACATGGGCCAAATTAAGGACAGGGGAAAATATCCCCATCTTAGCATCAACAAGTCTTCTAGTCCCATACAAAGCACAACTTGAAGTCTTAAAGGCTTCCCTTCCTTTAATAAAATTATTAAACCTCACAATAATTTCATAATTATATGTCTATGTATTTCTAATAGTATAACCAAATCAGAAATTTTTGATATAACTGTAAAAACTGCTCTGAAAATTTATTACAGTGGTACCTCAGGTTAAATACTTAATTCATTCTGGAGGTCCGTACTTAACCTGAAACTGTTCTTAACCTGAAGCACCACTTTAGCTAATGGGGCCTCCTGCTGCCGCCACGCCGCCGGAGCACGATTTCTGTTCTCACCCTGAAGCAAAGTTCTTAACCTGAGGTACTATTTCTGGGTTAGCGGCGTATGTAACCTGAAGCGAATGTAACCCGAGGTACCACTGTATTCCAAAAATGAAACCTTCACCTGGTTGTAAACGTTAAGATTATACCAGCAGGAATGCCTGTCTGTAAAAAAATAAAATTGATTTAAGTCTTACTCACTAGTGATTTAAATCGATTTGATTTAAATAAAATCCACCCTGTATTATTACACGAAAATACGTTTTACTTTTTCTTCTCCTTCAGTTAAGTATTTATCATAATATTTTATACAGCTATCAAATCAGTGTTTGCCATGAACCTGCATGAAGTGTATACCTGCACAGGTAGAACAAGTTACTGAATCATTTTTTTTATAAAAAAGTCTCTGTCCAAATCTGAGCTAAGCCATTGAGTTTAGAAATACACATCACATTCACTTTAGCAAAATATTTAGAAGCAAATGCAATGCAGTGAAATGTAGGGGGGGGGGAACCCCAACATATTGGACTGGACCAAAGTTGTTAATGGTTCAACTCCTTGGTTGCATGAAGCAGTCCTTTCTTTTTGTTTGTCTTACACCAAAGGACAGCCAACATCATTGGATCTCCCCAAGTTCTAATATTACAAGATATTTGTTTCATCCATTTTGTCTGTTGAGTGCCTGTAAAACCAAAGACCTCTGAAGTATGCCTATATATGATCTGGTTGTGTAACATCTGCTGCAATCCTTTCTCTTTCCCCCAAGAGCCTGAAGATTGATCCATGCAATGAAGCAACATTTATTTTTTGTTGAGAACACTGAGACAAGTCAGGCGAATGCATAGCTCAAAAGCCCGCCTATGTCTCCCCTCCTTCCCTTCCTTCCGTGGGATGGAAGAGAATTTCATTTAGTCCTGATTTAAGCCATCTGATCTGATTCACCCCTCTAGGACCAATACATAGATCTGAACACCCTTATCCTTCATATTTCACATTTCTCTGAATTTTGAGATACCATTTTCAGCTCAGAAAAACATACCAAAATGCATTTTTTTAAAAAATTCTGAGACACATTACATATTTAACTAACTTTGGATCAGAGTAGAGACCAACTGAAATTAATGGTCACAACTAATGCAGGTATATTAATTTCAATGGGTTTATATTAGTTAAGTTGAATACAACCCAATTTTTTTTACAGATGCATGTGAAATAGGGTGGAAAACATGACAAATGAACACATGTTAAATTGATTCAGGCCAGAAAGATACTGATCCATCTATTCCTCACGCCCTTCTTCCTTACTTTTTCTTTCTTTCCAATTTAATGAAAAGGGCAAGCTGGTCAAATTCTCTAGGGAGTGACATTTATCATCCCATTTGCCTTGGCAAAAGATTTAGAAGCCATGCAGTCTAGTGGAAAAAAAAACAGTATCACACATCCAGTAATATCAGATACCTGGACCATCATAAGAAGGATCACGGGACAATCTCCAGAATCATTGCGTTGCAAAGGACCCTAAGGGTCATCTAGTTCAACTGCCTGCAAGGAAGGAATCTCAACTAAAGTAGCCATGACAGATGGCCATCCAACCTCTGCTTAAAAACCTCCAAGGAAGGAGAGCCCAAAACCTCCTAAGGGAGTCTGCTCCACTGTTGAATAACTCTTACTGTCATAAATTTCTTCCTAATGTTTTGTTGTAATTTCCATTCTTGCAACTTGAATCCATTGGTTTGGGTCCTATCCTCCAGAACAGGAGAAAACTTGCTCCATCTTGTGTGTGAAAGCTCTTTAGATATTATGGCTATCATATCTCCTCTCAGTCTCTTTTCCAGGCAAAACATACTCAACTCCTTCAACCATTATTCATATGGCTTGGTTTCCAAACCCTTGGTCATCTTGGTTGCCCTCCTCTGCACACGTTTCAGTTTTCAATGTCATTCTTAAATTCTGGTGACCAGAACTGGACACAGTATTCCAAGTGGTGACTGACCAAGGCAAAATGGAACAAGACTGTTACTTCCCTTGATCAGGACACTATACATCTGTTGATGCAGCCTAGAATAGCACTGGCTCTTCTTGCTGCTGCACTTACACTGTTGACAGAAGTTAATAAAAAGTCCTAGCAGATTAGATCGCTCTTCCATGTTGGGCATTTACATCCTAGGATAAGTTTGGGAACCCACACTAGCAACTGTAAAGCTCAAAAGATGACAAGAACATATATACTACCCATGATGATAATTAGTACTTGACCTTTGAGTTTCTGGAAATGCAAGTCAGCTCTAATATCATCAACGTGACCTCAATCTGTCCCCTTCCATGCATGTGTGGAGCTCTCCACAGCAGCCACAAAACCTCAGGCTATGGGATCGTCAGCTCTCATAAGCTAAATAAGAGCAAGTCTTGGTTGGTACTTGGAAGGAAACCTTCACAGAAAGGCTTCCTACTCCAAGCAACTGATGGTTGGAAGTTGTGTCAGCATCTCTTGCTTTGACCCTAAACCTCTCTCATTTTGGAGGTAGGGATAGCACAACTGTGTTCACACCAAACATTTAAAGCGCGTGCAAAACACGTGACTTGCCATAAGAATACTAGGAACTGTAGTTTTTTAAAGTGAATTGTAGCTCTGCGAAGGGTAAACTACAGCTCCCGGGATTATCCCAGCCTTTAAATATATGTTCTGGTAGGTAGCTGTGTTGGTCTGAATGCAGTCGAAATAAAAAAAAAAATTAAAAATACCCAGAACAAACCTAGTTGGTCTATACAGGGGTCAGCAAACTTTTTCAGCAGGGGGCCAGTCCACTGTCCCTCAGACTTTGTGAGGGGCTGGACTATATTTTGGAAGAGAAAAAAAAGAACAAATTCCTATGCCCCACAAATAACTCAGAGATGCATTTTAAATAAAAGCACACATTCTACTCATGTAAAAACATGCTGATTCCCAGACCATCAGTGGGCTGGACTGAGAAGGCGATTGGGCCGGATCTGGCCCCTGGGCCTTAGTTTGCCTACCCTATAAAGTGCTACTGGACAATTTTTTTTAAAAAAAAATTAAATATATTGTGTGCATGCAACCAAAGTGAGATACAGATCTGAGGACAGTGATGTGTGACACACTATTAATCCATGCTACCTTTTGGAGCAGACTCTCACTTGTATTATCAGAAGAACCAAATACATTGTTTTATAGCATATAAACTATAATCAAACACATATTTACCATGGTGGTGGCATCTCTACGGAGATACAGATGAGATGAAGCAACCCATCTCCTTGCCTATTATTGCAGCTGCTGTGGTCAAGTGCATAAATGACTTGACCAGGAATTGCCAGCAGAAAGAACCAGCAAGGAAAATTTGCACCAACTTCTTAAGAGCAATGCTGCCACAAGAAGAACAGTCGCCATTGTTTGCTCCCAGCACATGTTAAACAAGCTGCCATCAAAATCATCGCCATCATCAGCATCTATAATCCCACATCTGGTGCAAAAGGTATGCAAACAAACAAACAAAACCCCACAAAAATATTCCGATATCAGGAATGAAAGAAGACTGGAATTCAGGGTGCAGCAGAGAATTCCAATACAAGGAAGGAAATCTGTTCATTTGTTGACATAGTTGCAATGCTGTTTTAGCTGCACATTGAATTTGTGAAATGGAAGACGGGGGGGGGGGGGACACAGAATAAGAACACAGGAAGAGTTTTGCTGGGTCCTGCCCATCTAGTCCAATATCCTGTTCTCACAGTGGCCAACCAGACAGACGCCTGTAGGAAGCCTACAAGCTGGGCATGCAAACAGCACCTAGACTGAGTCCTGCTCCCAGCAACGGATATTCAGAGGCATGATGCCTCTGAGGGTGGAGGTAGAAGATAGCCATCACTGCTAGTAACTGCGGATAGCATTGTCCACCATGAGTCTGACTCGGGGCAGTGGTTTGCAGGGACTTGTACCAGCCAGGAGGCAAGAATCAGAGGCAGGAGAAGCTTCAGAGCTGGAGAGTGGAATGCAGGATGGGTTGGAAGAAGAGGAGAGAGAGGCAGGTCAAGCAAGTGAAGGACTAGGGGCTTCCCCAACTTCTCCTGCATCACTGTCTCCCAGAACCAGGAGAGGATGTCAAAGGGAGGAGCAGAGGATGATTCCACGCAGGCACAGTCTCCAGCAGGTGGAGGGGGAGTGGTCCCATTGCTACAGCTGCTCCACAGAGCACGGACCTGGGAATAGCTGCCTAGATCAGGCATAGGTAAGATCGGCCCTCCAGATGTTTTGGGATTACAACTCCCATCATCCCTAGCTAACAGGACCAGACCAGTGGTCAGGGATGATGTAGTCCCAAAACATCTGGAGGGCCAAGCTTGCCTAGGCCTGGCCTAGATGTTAGATTGGTGTGTGTAGATATCTAGAGCTGTAGAAGTGGCTGTAAGTGTTTGACAATAAAGGTAAAGGTACCCCTGACCGTTAGGTCCAGTCGTGGACGACTCTGGGGTTGCGGAGCTCATCTCACTCTATAGGACGAGGGAGCTGGCGTTTGTCCACAGACGTGTTTCGGGTCATGTGACCAGCAGGACTAAGCTGCTTCTGGCGAACCAGAGCAGCGCATGGAAACGCCGCTTACCTTCCCACCAGAGCGGTACCTATTTATCTACTTGCACTTTGACGTGCTTTCAAACTGCTAGGTTGGCAGGAGCAAGGACCCAGCAACGGGAGCTCACTCTGTCATGGGGATTCGAACCGCCGACCTTCCGATCGGCAAGCCCTAGGTTCAGTGGTTTACACCACAGTGCCACCCGCGTCCCTGCGTGTTTGACAATAGTTATCTGCTATTCCTTCGGCTGGGAAGCACCTTGACACTAAGGTGCCTCTTCCACTCTCATCTGCTTACAGCTTTTTTTATGTTCTTAACTACCCCTTATCTGGGTTGCAGGGTGAATAGGGGATGTGAGGGCTGCACCTGCCACCTCCCCCATCCTTGGAGGTGGGATGCCCCAATTGCTAGCTGCCTGGGAATCACAGGGAGGAGAGCTGCTGCTGCTGCACTCAGCTCCTGCCTGCAGGCCTCCCATAGGAATTGTGCTTGAAAACTGTGAGGACGGAATGCTAAACCAGATGGGCCATTGGCTAGATCCAGCAAGGCTCTTCTGGTGCTTTTATGGGAGATTTGGATCCTCTGCCTTCCATTTTCCCTGCCTTTCCAGGCTAGTCCGCCTTTCTAGCCAAAATCCGGGAGAGAGAAAAATTACCCCAAATTCATCTTGGAACCAAACGTGGCTGAAACTCAAAACTCAAAGCATGCACTTAGCACATCCAGAGCACCTGGATCCAAACCTTAATTAGGTCCCATCATCGACTTGTAATTAGTACTCTGCATTATGTGGAAAGTGCTTTCAGGTACTTCATTGTCCCATAATTCCCTCCCCTCCGTTCTGCGAACTGGAAATCAGTCAAAATAAGAAGTGACAACTCCACCTCCACCTTGAAGAGGAGGATAAAGACAAAGAGTGCAGTTTGGGACCATATTGTGTGCCGTTTCCCTCCCACACACATGCTGTCAATCAGAAACTGCTAGCAGCTCCATAAAGATTGAGATGGGAAAGGGAGAAGAAGAAAGAGGAGGAGGGGGGGTGGAGAGAGAGAAACTTCCCTCAAGAAGTAGACCTGTATATTGAGGAGGAGGGAGACTGTCGGTTAGGAGCAGAGAAAGAACTAGAAGGTACAAAAATCATCTGGTAGCTTTCTCCTTGTGCAAACTAATTTTAAGCAAGGGCACAAACAAGGCTGGCATGTCAGTCATTCCAGACCAGTGAAATATCGAGACAATTGATTGTCTATTTGCTGCTGTCAGATGCTGTCAAACACTCGGCGAAACCGAGAACACCCTTGGGTAAGTGAAGCCTATATTTTTGGATGCATCATGAGGTTATCTGATGGCAATGGCAGGAGCGATGGCCCATCATTCTGCAGCTCTGCAAGCTTCAGAATCACCCGAGGGCAGTTAGCTTAACACCCACACCC
Organism: Podarcis vaucheri; assembly: GCF_965113315.1. Classification (NCBI taxonomy): domain Eukaryota; kingdom Metazoa; phylum Chordata; class Lepidosauria; order Squamata; family Lacertidae; genus Podarcis; species Podarcis vaucheri. Next base: position 64,251,236 of record NC_138748.1, read on the forward strand.
AGTGCTTCGCCCTCCCCAAGAAAAATAGGTGCCGAAACTCACCATGAAGTTGTTAAAGTAAGTCACCTGGTGACTCAGGGCAGCCGTGAACAGGTGCCAGTTTGGCAGCAGCTGTGTTTCACCACCTGCAGAGGTGCTAAATGGCAAGCTGTCTCCTGAGCTGTTTTGGGGGTCACCCCTAGTTCTGGCGCAGGTCAAATAAATGCATCCTTGCCTTCCTCATTCTCAGATTCAGGCAGATGGCTAGGGCAGCTTGGAAGGGCCCTCGCACAAACCGCTACATGGAAGATGGACTGAATAAAAGGAAATACGAATTGGCCTTGCCCCGTAGCTTGACCAATCATGGCTAGGAATAGCTAGGAGCTAGGTGTAGTCATAGTGTTATGTACTGAGTTGAATAGGATCCAAAAGGCAGCAGTCTGGTTGGTCCTAGAACACTAGGATTCAGAATGCAGCAGCCTGATTGGTCCTAGAACACTAGGATCCAGAATGCAGCAGTCTGATTGGTCCCAGAACAATAGGATCCAGAATGCAGCAATCCAGCTGCAGGTGGAAGGGAATCCGCAGCCTGATTGGCCTACAGGAGAATCCTGGAATTAGCCAATCACGTGGGGCCCATTGTGTAAATAATGTATATAAGGCAGACATTCTGGGGGAACTTCCATTTCTCCTCACCACTATGAGCTGAATAAAGAGCATGAAATCCACTCTCGACTCAGAGTATATTTCACATAGATTCTTTCAAAAAAAAGTGTAGACTCGCACACACTGGCCAGCTTCCGTTGTGACTTGAATTGTTCGCTTTGGGCCTCTTAAAAGTGTGTTAAAGCCAGAAGCGGGCAGGGGCAGCACTGTGCTGCAATGGTGCCCACCTGAGGGGTGCCGGAACTGCATACCAGCTGAAAAGAAAGCACTGCCCACATAAGACAACTGACTTCCCTGTTTGTGGGTGATGATGAGTATGGACTTGATGGTGCCAGCCCTATTGTTAGGCAGAGTGAGGTGCTCAAGGCAGCTACTTTCAGGTGTCGAGAAAGAACAGCAGTTTTTGGTTCCTACAAGCGGAAGTGAGGTCCACTAGCTTTAAAAGAGGATATGGCTACTGGTGGTGGCTAAACATGGCAGCTGTGTTCTGCCTGTGAGCATCAGTTGCTGGGAATCAGACATGGACAGAGCCCTGTTCCACTTGGGTCCTCCTTGCAAGTTGCCCATAAGCACTTGGGCTGGCCATTGGGATCTGGCGGGGCTATTCTAACATTGTTAGGCAGGTTTAAAATTCATTATAATTGCCCTTCTTTTCTGCCAAGGAGGGGGGAGAGGTACTTGTGAGAGTCTCCATCTCAATTGCCAAAGGAACTTTGTGGACCTTGACTTGGGAAGGAGGGAAACATTTGTTGCTGTGCCTCAAGCAGCCAAATCTCTTGAGCTGGCCCCAGAACTAAAGGCGAGAGAGGAGTGTTTTGGTTATCTTTTTATCCCCCCAGGGGACAAAATTTTAGAATCGTAGAGTTGTAAGGGATCCCGAGCATCATCTAGTCCCACCCCCCTACAATGCAGAAATCTCAACATTCACCCAACAAATTTAGAGGGTTCTTTGATGCGGGTGGCGCTGTGGGTTAAACCACAGAGCCTAGGACTTGCCGATCAGAAGGTTGGCGGTTCGAATCCCCATGACAGGGTGAGCTCACGTTGCTCGGTCCCTGCTCCTGCCAACCTAGCAGTTCAAAAGCACATCAAAGTGCAAGTAGATAAATAGGTACCACTCTGGCGGGAAGGTAAACGGTTTTCTGTGTGCTGCTCTGGTTCGCCAGAAGCGGCTTAGTCATGCTGGCCACATGACCCGGAAGCTGTACGCCAGCTCCCTCGGCCAATAAAGCAATATGATCACCGAAACCCCAGAGTCGGTCATGCCTGGACCTAATGGTCGGGGGTCCCTTTACCTTTACCTTTGCTAGCAGATGCTGCCAACTTTCTTAAGTTCCTTTGTTATCCCGTTTCTCTACCTGGACTTCTCTGATGTGCTGAGAGGAACATGCACATTGGAACACAGCATGTTTGGCCACATGATCACACTGCAATTCCTTTTCTACCACTGTGCTTTCTCAATGTGTAAAAGACCCTCTTGCGCCTTGGCAAGGTGGAGCAGGGTAAGAGGAAAGCAGTTACCTTTAAGCTGGCGAAATCTTCCTGTTCCTGCCGATAGGTAACTCCTTCATTCTCCCCCCCCCCTTTGCCGCTGTCCTCTTTTGTTGCTTGTCTACAACAAACTGTTGCCCTGTTCAGATGCAGGTTAAAAACAGAGCCACAATCTAGACCTTAAAAAAATAAAATATAAAATATAAATTCTATCTTGTACAGCAAGACAATTGGGTAGTGCAGACCTTTTTAATGATGTCCCTGTGGACCGTCCAGGTGAGGACCGCATTCTGTGTGAGGCTGCTGTATCACAGTATAACGGCAGCACAATTTATGATCTTTCTTTAAAAAGAGAGAGATAGAGAGAGGAGCACCTCCCTCCTCTAGCTATGTCTGTACAGAATATAAATGAAGCACACAGGGCAGCCTAAAAGCTTGAAGACACAAAGAAAGAGATGATCTCTGTTCAGCTTAGTGCAAGAAGAGGCATTTTCAGGAGATAACGGGATAGGGCTTAATGGGCTGCATTGTAAGGGAAATCGCTAGGCAAATTAGCACGTGGCTGAGATGAGGCTCCTGTCCAACATGCTCAGGGAGGTTCTTCCAATAATGAGGGGGACATCCTGGCACCAAAATTTGCACCTGTGCAGCCCAATTTGGTTAAAGTTCTAGGAACAAAAACTTCACTGCTTGATTCAGCCAGTTCTTGCTGTAAGCACAGATGTAAGTGAGAAACAGCACCCTCTGTTAACATGGAAATGCCACCCTAAGGAGCACCCTCACCATAGTATTTTAGGGAGGTATCTTGATGCTCCTTAACATCATGTTGCCATGCGTTTCTTGTTCTAAAGGAGAGTGGGGAGAATACAATGCTCCATTTCCTATGGCAGCACTGCACAGAGCACCATTACACTTGATCTTAGCCAAAAGGTTGAGAAACTATGTTCTGGAGAGTAGCAATTGCGAATGGCAGAGATGGGGAACCTGTTGGATTTTAAGTTCCATCAGTTCCGTCCAGCATGGCTAATGGTCAAGAATGATGGGAACTATAGTACAACTGCACCTCAAAAACCACAGACTCCCCCATTCAAGGTTTATGCACTTTGTAGGAAACACAAGTTCAGCTGTGTGTGAAATGCAGATGGGGCCAATCTTGTATGTTTGAGAATTCCTAGTGTAACCATCATGATCTTATAAAAGGTAAAGGTAAAGGGACCCCTGACCATTTCATCCAGTCGTGACTGACTGGGGTTGTGGCGCTCATCTCGCTTTATTGGCCGAGGAAGCCGGCATACAGCTTCCGGGTCATGTGGCCAGCATGACTAAGCCGCTTCTGGTGAACAAGAGCAGCGCACGGAAATGCCGTTTACTTTCCTGCTGGAGCGGTACCTATTTATCTACTTGCACTTTGATGTGCTTTTGAACTGCTAGGTTGGCAGGAGCAGGTATTTTGACAGAAGCACCTTTGAAAACCTGGTGATGGTAACACATTACTGAAGTTGAAAACCACACACCAGAAAACTGCTTTCACCACAAAAGATAGGCATCTGACTTCACACTTTGATACATTTGGAGGATCATTTCAAGATTCCTAGCCATAATTCATGAAGCTGGGAAAGAGTGTTGGAGTTAAGCATTGCCCTCTTCCAGTTTCAGAATGGTGATTCTAGTTTGCATTAAAACTAGGAATATTCACATCACCCTTTTCCCATTCCTTACCAGTTTTGCACGTATTGAACCATATATCAATTTCATCACCTCTTCTGCAATTTCTTTTAAATGCATGAGAAAGTTGCATTTAAAGTCTGTACATTTTTGTGTTCACTTTCCTCCTATATATACATTTTTACACATTTCTGCACAAACAATCTTGGTATGCATTCCCACCCTAAAATCTGATTTTTTAAAAATGTGTTCAAAAAGACATAACCGGCTTTGTGAACTTCAGAGAAGTGTGTAATTCAATTGTAAACTGCATACTTATCCACAGACGTCTGGTAACTGGTTCGCTTTAAAATGTAGACTGAACAAAACGATTCTCTGTCACCAAAAAATGAGTTCCACATAATATTCAAAGCAGAGGATTCTGTTGAATATCATTTGACAAACCAGGAATATAGGCCAGTGGATGAGGGAAGAGGGGAAGGTTAAGGGAGGCAGCACTCAGCCTCCTTGTTGCTTATTTCCAACTTCACCAGCTCTGGTTTTTGAAGCTGAAAATGATCATCTGAGAAAGGCCAATCCGAGAACTGCAAACAAGCATCCAAAAAGGACAATGGTTCCTTTTTTTCACACACTGCCGCTAAAAGCTTGGACACCATTCCGAAGCCTAAATGGCTTGTTTATCTTATGACCATCACAAATACATCTGATGCTTTTGTTTCAGATAACAGCTCCCTGCAAAGAGACAGCACTGGAGCTAAACTAGGGCCTCCATAAAACTTAACTCTTTCTATATGAGATATGATGCCAAGGCAGGAGTCTGGAGCAAGTCAGGAATAACGCACAAGGTGTCAGTGAAGTTAACTCTTTTGTTCAAAGAAATAAAATAGCTCGGGCCTAGTGAGCATGGCAGAAACATCACCTTGCCAACAAAGGTCCGTATAGTTAAAGCTATGGTTTTCCCAGTAGTGATGTATGGAAGTGAGAGCTGGACCATAAAGAAGGCTGATCGCCGAAGAATTGATGCTTTTGAATTATGGTGCTGGAGGAGACTCTTGAGAGTCCCATGGACAGCAAGAAGATCCAACTTATCCATTCTTAAGGAAATCAGCCCTGAGTGCTCACTGGAAGGACAGATCATGAAGCTGAGGCTCCAAGACTTTGGCCACCTCATGAGAAGAGAAGACTCCCTGGAAAAGACCCTGATGTTGGGAAAGATGGAGGGCACAAGGAGAAGGGGACAACAGAGGACGAGATGGTTGGACAGTGTTCTTGAAGCTACCAGCATGAGTTTGACCAAACTGCGAGAGGCAGTGGAAGACAGGAGTGCCTAGTGTGCTCTGGTCCATGGGGTCACGAAGAGTCGGACACGACTAAACAACAAAGTGAGCATGGCAACTCTTCCGAGTAGGTCTTGCCCCAAGGAGGCAGTTGTGAGGACCAAAGGTCCCCACCTTCCCACAACTCCCTATGTCTCCTCACCCCCAGGATCCTTCCCCCAAATCTGAGACTTCTTCACCTTGTCTGTCTCTCCTCTGCCCTCTTCATACCTCTGAGGATTCTGGGAGAAAGAGCGGGACGGGATCTAGTCACCGCAGGAAGGGGAGACCCCTTTGCCCAAAACTGGAAAGTGCAAGAAGTCCCTTCTATTGAAGAGTGGCAGACGAAAATGATGAGTTATGCAGAGTTAGCCAAACTGACAAGAAGAATTCGGGACCAGGACAACCAGAGATTTCAAGAAAGTAGGAGTAAATTTATGGTGTATATAAAAGACAATTGTAAAACTTTAAAAACACTGGCAGGATTGAAATAGCTCCTAAAATGTATGGCAGATATAAGATTAAATAAATAGAATACACAATATAAAAAATAAGGGATATTTGCTGAAGGAAGGGAGGGAAATTGCGAGCTTGGCAGAGCTAAAGTATGTGTGTGATTTACTGTATGAATAAGGAAAATAATAAAAAAATTATTGGGGGGGAAATGGAAGGGGAGACCCCTTGGCTTCTTCAGTAGACTTCCTCATCTCTGCTTCTTGGCCCCTTTCCTCTCCTGCCTCCGAGTCTGGACTGCTCTCTGCCGCAGCCTCCTCCTGACCACTGTACCTTGTTACTTCTTCAGCTTCCAACACCTCCTCCTCCTAGTCTTCTCCATCTGACCCATCTGAGTCTGCGGCATCCCACCACCAATATCAGGGCTCTGAGCCTTCTTCCCTTAAGGCAGGCATGGCCAAACTTGGCCCTCCAGATGTTTTGGGATTATAATTCCCATCATTATTGACCACTGGTCCTGTTAGCTAGGGATGATGGGAGTTGTAGTCCCAAAACATCTGGAGGGCCAAGTTTGGCCATGCCTGCCTTAGGGGGTTCCTCAACTGATTCCTTCCACAACTCCTCTGCATCCAGCCAGTCCATGACATATGCCCTCTCACCAGGAAAGTCTCACTGGGAAATACCTATAGGGTATTTCAAATAGTTCTGTTCTACCTTTTCATTTCAAAGAAAACACTCTGTGTGGCTTACAAGATCTTTAAAATGAGGGTGGTGAACTTTTTTCCATCACTGAGGGCCACATTCCAATGGTGGGTGGAGACAGTGGCAAAAGTAGGTGGAGCAAAGGGTGTGATGCTTTCATACAATAGACTACATTTCAACCTTGCAAGGCTAGAGGTTTTGACACCCCCATTCAGGGAAGGATTTTAAGCTGGGCTTAGGCAGCTCTTGGTTATCTGCTGGGTCCCAATGCACACCTCATCCTTCTCTGGCTTTCTCCTCCTTCTTAGAAGACAAGCAACATGGAAGCCCTCTGCCTGCCTGAGGAGCACTCTTCCACCAGCCCTGGACTTCTTGCTGGACTCACCACCACCTCAGCCCCTGGGGACTCTAGAAGTCAAGGGAGAGAGTCTGGAGTAAAGGCTGGAGTTCCGCTAGCAATAGATGTGGGTGGGGAAAGGTAGATGATTGAAAGCTGAAGGCGGCTTTCTGGTTCCCAAATGTTTCACAATAGCAAGAGCAGCCATTACAGCAAAGGCAAGGCATTTTCCATCTTCTGAATTAGGCTACTTGAATCCATGAACAACAGTGGTATCTTGGGTTAAGAATTTAATTCGTTCTGGAGGTCCGTTCTTAACCTGAAACTGTTCTTAACCTGATGTACCACTTTAGCTAATGGGGCCTCATGCTTCCGCCACACTGCCGCCACACGATTTCTGTTCTCATCCTGAAGCAAAGTTCTTAACCCGAGGTACTATTTCTGGGTTAGCAGAGTCTGTAACCTGAAGCGTCTGTAACCTGAGGTACCACTGTATAGTAAACCTGCACTTATATTTTGTAAGCTATCCTGGCCTAGGACTTGTGGTGTGTGCAGCAGATAATGGACACTTTGCCCTAAGTTGCCATTTCAGATCTGGCTCCTCAGGATTCGATTAGAGGACCCTGGGAATTCTAGTGAAAAGAAGAAGGAAGCAAGGAGTAAACCAGGAAAGACTGAAGTCCACCCATTACTGGCCAAACAATGTGTTTAAATCAAGCAATATGCACTTGCTAAGCTTAGTAATGTGACAGTTATGGTACCAGGACGTGTACCATTCCCCCAGCCCAAATAATTTAAAAAAAATCCTGTGGTAACAGGCTAAGGCATTCCATAAATAGTTACATTGGAACATGAGTTTTTATCCAACTTCATCCACTGGCAAAACCTAGTTTTAAACGCACCTCAGCAGCTGGCTTCAAAAAAGCACTTCTCTCTTGGGCAACAGTTTAAATCTGTAAAATGAGAGGTGATTTGCCTTGTAGGACCTCTTCTTCATATAAAATAAAATTTGTTCTTATTCTGTCTGCAGTCCCCAAGGCCCTGGGTAGATAATGCTATCTAGAGCAATAAAAATTATTAAATTTAAAACAAATGGGGGAGGGGGGATAAACACTGTTGCTTAAAGTTATAATTCATCCTTCTGCGAGAAACTTGTGGTCACAGCAATGTAACAAAATGAAAAAGTTTCACCATCTGAAATGGAGTAAAGGTAAAGGTAAAGGGACCCCTGACCATTAGGTCCAGTCATGACCGACTCTGGAGTTGCGGCGCTCACCTCGCTTTACTGGCCGAGGGAGCCGGCATACAGCTTCCGGGTCGGAAACGCCATTTACCTTCCCGCTGGAGCGGTACCTATTTATCTACTTGCACTTTGATGTCCTTTCAAACTGCTAGGTTGGCAGGAGCAGGGACCAAACAACAGGAGCTGACCCCGTCGCAGGGATTCAAACCGCCAACCTTCTGATTGGCAAGTCCTAGGCTCTGTTGTTTAACCCACAGGCCACCCGCGTCCCAGTGAAATGGAGTACCAAGTAACAAACATGAGTGCCCGACAAATTAACACAAAGCAGTGTTAATACATTCCCACCCTTCCTCAATTCATCCACTACTATTGAAAATGGCCCCAAACATTACATAATCTTCCCTGCCACTAAACAACATATCAACATTCAATGCCCTACTTTTGTCTTCAGGTTACACAACACTCCCCATGTTTTTGTTTATCTGTCCTATAGGCAACGAGCTGGGCAGCCCAACAAGACAAAGTCCAGCATGGCAAAGCCCAACAGAGGTTGATGCCTTATGCCAAGTCAGACCATGAGTCCATCGAGCTCAGTGCTGCTTCTACTCTGATAGTTCTCCAGGGTTTCAGGGAGAGGACATTCCCAGCTCTGAACCTTGGACCTTCTTTATGAAAACCATGTGCTCTGTCACGGAGATATGGTCCATCCTCAAAATTTCAAAGACAGGAGCTCAATAAGTCAAAATCCAGTCAGTGACAAGCGTCCAACATGGACCAGCCCAAGATGATGAAGACCAACATAGAAGAAGAAGAAGAGTTTGGATTTGATATCCCGCTTTATCACTACCCGAAGGAGTCTCAAAGCGGCTAACATTTTCCTTTCCCTTCCTCCCCCACAACAAACACTCTGTGAGGTGAGTGGGGCTGAGAGACTTCAAAGAAGTGTGACTAGCTCAAGGTCACCCAGCAGCTGCATGTGGAGGAGCGGGGAAGCGAACCCAGTTCACCAGATTACGAGTCTACCGCTCTTAACCACTACACCACACTGGCTCTCATGGAATCATGGAATTGTCGAGTTGGAATTGACTCCAATGTCTAGTCCAACCTCCTGCTTAAAAACATCCAATGAAGGAGAGTCCACTATCTTCTGAAGTAGTCCATTGCAATGTTGGACAACTCTTACAATCAGAAAGTTATTCCTGACGTTGAGTTGGAATCTCCTTTCTTGTAATTCGAATCCATTGGTTCAGGTCCTTGTGCTGATCCACCAGCCGAAAGGAGGGCTCAGGGGAGTGGTTGGGTTCAGGGATACCAGAGAATGAGGTCAAAAACACCAGAGTAATCAGTTCTGGTGCATTATTAAAGAAAGATGTAGACTTACAGCAAATCAGCCTGCCAGCTATCCCTGCCTTTACAGATGTGGAACGGGCACCGCAGCAAGGAGGCGGCTTGTCTACACCCAAACAAACGTTCATCCAGCCTTGATGTACAAAGCATTGTGTGTCACTTTGGCCAGGACTTCCCATCACTTCACCTGCCCAGATGAGGGCATAGGTGGCAAGTCCCCAAAGGGGAGCAGATAGTTCCCCTTTCTGGGCTCAGAGCTGAGCACCTCAAGTCCGCAGATAAGGGTAATGTCAAAGCAAGCCAATTAACTTATATCAGAAAAAGTTAATAAACATATATGAGCCAATTAATCGTGGGGTTATCTTGACTACCAAGATGGCATTTGCAAAGCTCCCAGACAGCCTGCCAGTGGCGTAGCGTGGGGGGTGCAGGGGGGCCTGCCGCACCGGGCGCAACATCTGGGGGGGCGGAAGAGACTCGAGTGCTAAAATCCACGGGTTAGGGGGCGCAAATTACTTGCCTTGCCCCGGGTGCTAAGAACCCACGCTACGCCACTGCAGTCTGCTATTGGGTCAACAAAGCCATTTCCTTTGGAGCAGAAGAAAACAGCTTCCATGTGATAGCCCTTCAGATGTCTGAAGATAGCTATCATTGGATTTCTCTTCTCCAGGCTAAACATGTCTCACTCCCTCAACCATTCCTCATAAGGCTTGGTTTCCAGATCCTTGATCATTTTAATCACCCTGAAATTTAGCTGGATTCTTCTTTCTTGTAACTTGAATCCATTGGCTCGAGTCCTACCCTCCAGAGAAGGAGGAAACAAGCTTGCTCCATCATCCATGTGACAGTCCTTTAGATATGCAGTATGAAGACGGCTATCATATCTCCTCTGAGTCTCCTCTTTTTTAGGCTAAACATACCCAGATCCTTCAACCATTCCTCATATGGCTTGGTTTCCAGATCCTTGATCATCTGGGTCGCCCTCCTCTGCACACATTCCAGCTTGTCAATGTCCTTTCTAAACTGTGGTGCCCAGAACTGGACTTGACAAATGACAAACAAGATGCCAACAGGACTTGAGCCGAGGAGCTCAGATGGATTTTGCCCAACAGGAGAAAGACAGAAGTCAACCATGACCAAGGCCAGCTGAACATCAGAGCAACAGCTCCTCAGGTTTACAGCATAAGAGCAATCCTGGGATGTGAAATCAAGCAGTGATTATGGGTCACATTCATCTGTTTTACTTGGAGAAAGCCCACAGCAATTGAAGTAGCCATGTTCATTGATTTCAACAGGCCTGAGTAAACTTAATCGAATGCCACCCTATACAGCTTATTCTTAGCTTTGCTAGAAAATGAGGACCAACATATTTCTTCACATTTTCCCTCCACTTTAGATGCACAGAGATAACTGCCCAAGAAAAAGAGAGCGAGGGAAGCCTATAAACATGCTCTGCAAATACGATTACACATAAAAACCGTATGAACTGCACAAAGTGATAGATGAACCCAAACTCAACAGCTGTATTTTTTTTTCATTTATTTTGGAACCAAGCAGAGAAATTATGTATAGAGAACAATAGTAAAGCTGCTGCTTGTTTCTTTCTTTTTGGTTTCTTTAAAAAAGAAAATATTCTAGGCTTAATTGAATTATATATCTGCTGGGAATTTAAAATTTCAGGAGGAATATCACATTTCAGGTAAATTGAATTCCATATTGCTGAAATAAAGAACTGTCTGAAATATTAGAGGTAAGGTTGATATATTGCAATAAAAGCCATTTAAAAAAAAAGAAGCACAACAATGTAAAATGGAGTATATTTATTTTCTAAAAGTTATTAAAACTCAAATCCAGAGCAATCATAAGTCATTTCAGACTCAAAACACTGAGTAAGTGTCGAGACTCCTGAATGTTTCATTTGTGAATGATCTTTAAATAAGATTTATTATAATTGCTTTACTAATATTAGCTACCACAGAGTGCTATTTTCCTCTACAAGACCCACATTTTGCTAAAGAGGAGATGGGAAAGAGAACATTCCACCTTGCCAATGGCTCCAGGACAAAGTCCAGTAGATGTTTTATTTGCCATGCCGGCAAGTCACCAAGGCCCAAGCTACCAGCCCTATGGTGACCGTAAAGGCTTTAAGTAGAAAAATGATACAGCTAGCACAATATCTAGTTGTCTGTAGGAAACCTGTGGCCCTCCAAATCTTGCTGGACTACATCTTCCATGTTCCCTGAGCACTAGTCATGCAGCCTGGGGGCTGATGGGAATTGGAGTCCAACAGCATCCAGTGAGCCAGAGGCTCCTTTCCCCAGCTTTAAACCATGCCGATTCTCTGATGCTTTCTTTTGCCCAGAGAAGTGTCTTGCATGCATAGTTCACCCCTTTCCCAAGTTCAACTCCTTCCTCATCACATGCATTCCTGATTTTCCTCCTCCTCCCTGTTAGAATTCCTGCTCCATGATTGCAGTCATGGGATTGCTGTCTATCACATGACGGTGTATGTTTTGACTCCACAGAGTGGGAAGTGACGGAGACAGGATGTTTGTGTTACTGTGTTCCGTGAAGTGGGACTATTGTCCTTTGTTATTTTTCTCTTTGCTGTCTGATGCTAGAGATAGCGAGGGAGCCATGTTGCAGTGCTCCGTGTGTGTTTATATGTAAATAAAGTAGATTAGCCAAAATGCTGAGTTGCTGAGGTCTGTCATGAAAAGCTGCGAAGACTCTGCAGATCCCCAGGTGTGCTGATGTCTGTTGGCATCAGTCACTGTGATGTTCAGGCTGAAGAAAGCTTTTGAAGCTCCCAAACAATTGACCAGGAGGGAGAGAACGTGCCAGTTGGGCATGTGTCTCTGCCAAGGTCCTACTCGAGTGTAGGCTGAACTCCTGACACTCCCATCCCAATGTATCTACGCACCAGCACTTTCCTCTTGACTTCAGCTGTGAGCTCTGTCCCAGGATTAGCTAAATTAGTAGACGGAGAGAAAGGCTCCCTCTTCGTCAACACAACCCATGGCCATGGTATTCCCAGGGAAGCTATTGGAGGGTGATGCTGTGAGAGATGCTTAAGATCAGAGGTGGCTAACCTGTGCCCCTCCAGATCTTGTTGCACCCCAATTCCCATCATCCCTGAGCATGGGCCATGCTGGTTTTGGGCTGGTACGTGTTGAAATTCAACGTCTGGAGAACCACAAATCCTCTGCCCCGAGTAATAACTTTAATGACATTTGTATTATTTATACCTCACCCATCTGACTGGGTTGGCCCAGCCACTCTGGGTGGCTAGTGCGTAATTTCTACTCTTAGCCAAGCATCTTATAACTGGGCAGCCTTATCATGTTTCACGTACCTCTGATTTTAACAGAGCCAGGACAGACCTGGATGATTGCATGGTGCAATTCTGACCTGCACTTTGCAACCCCAAAAGTGCAACTGCTCCCCCTCAGCCACCAATTCTTTATTTCCAGATTTACATGATTCAGAACACCAGCAAAAACAAAGAACTCGGATTTAACTTCAGCCAGAGAGGGAGGGGAACACCCTCCCAATTAATTCAAAAAGCAATCAATATAATTGTTTTATGCATCATAATTTTTTCTTAAGCATAAGCTGCTTTCTGCTATTCTGATACAAAGCACTTTTAGAGAAGGGGATTGCAGCTCGTATTACACTAGAACAGCTTAATTAATAAACATTGATTGTGCTCATTGACGGCTGCAAATTTTATTAAATATTAATAACATTTTGTATATTTTATGTGTCTCATGAAAGTTTCATACCTCTTGCCCTGCAGCTGTGGTAGATTTTATGTAAGCCAGCAAACATGGGCTCCCGTGACTGTTAACACACCACAGAGTGTATCCATAAATAAAACCAAACTCATTTAGGGCTATGCAATCAAATGTACACAAATTTGTACATGCGTTGGCAATATCACAGCAAACACATCTCGTACACAACCATTCCAGGGAGAAGCAATCCCAACTGGGAATTCAATTTTTTTTATAAAAAAGAGTGAGAGGAAGAAAAATCAATCTTGGTTGAGATTATAAAGGTTCCATATATCTAGTGGCACACTTTTATCCTTTGTAAACCTGTAGAGGGACGCGGGTGGCGCTGTGGGCTAAAGCCTCAACGCCTAGGGCTTGCCGATCGAAAGGTCGGCGGCTCGAATCCCCGCGGCGGGGTGCGCTCCCGCTGTTCGGTCCCAGCGCCTGCCCACCTAGCAGTTCGAAAGCACCTCCGGGTGCAAGTAGATAAATAGGTACCGCTTACCAGCGGGAAGGTAAACGGCGTTCCGTGTGCGGCTCTGGCTCGCCAGAGCAGCGATGTCACGCTGGCCACGTGACCCGGAAGTGTCCCCGGACAGCGCTGGCCCCCGGCCAATAAATGTGAGATGGGCGCACAAACCCCACAGTCTGTCAAGACTGGCCCGTTCGGGCAGGGGTACCTTTACCTTTACCTTTAAGCTGCCAAAGCAAGATGTTATTCATTCAAGAAGCCCAAGGAAGTTGTTAAAGGCCATCAAATTGCATTGTGTTAGCCCTGTGTTGCTTTCTCTGTGAAAGAGGCTTCCATTAGAACTTTGGTAGCTATAGAGCAGGCATCCCCAAACTCGGCCCTCCAGATGTTTTGGAACTACAACTCCCATCACCCCTAGCTAACAGGACCAGTGGTCAGGGATGGTGGGAACTGTAGTCCCAAAACATCTGGAGGGCTGAGTTTGTGGGTGCCTGGTATACAGTTATCTTCTCACAGTATGGTGGCCAAGAACAGTGCATGTGTTTTTATTTCCGGCAAACAGTTCTGCAGTACCCTGCAGCCTCCCCAGCTGCCCTTGGCTGGTCTTTGATTGAAACATGGGCATCCAGGAAGGCTGCAGAACACAGATCACCAGCAGGATGATCTGTAAAATTAAGGAAAGGATATTCACAGACCACCTCAAAAATAAAATAGGTGCAGCTGAAAACCCTGCACTTCCCCCTGACAATGAAATTTCTGTCTCCCCTTTGGCAATGTTCACCTTCAATTTCTTTTCTCATGAATTGATGGACAATGGTCGAGAGCAGGGAGGGAACAGGGGGGGGGGAATTCATAGCACTAAAAGGCCTGTATGATCTACTGCTGGTCAGTGGATGCGAATGTGCACTGTTCACATCACATGTTGTGAATAACTGTGTGTTCTATGACTTGGTTTTGTCATGGGGCAGCTAACCTCAACCACAGTTCATTGGGTTCAGACAACACAACAAAGTGTGGTCATTCTAAACTGGAAGCGGAAGTTTCTAAACTCCTCCTTCCAGCCATGAAGAGGAGGGGGAGAGTGCAAGTCCGAAGTTCAGTGTGATCATTCTTGTTATGCTGTGCTATGGGCATAGCTGTCAACTTTTCCCTTTTCTTGCGATGAACCCTATTCGGAATAAGGGAATTTCCCTTAAAAAAAGGAAAACGTTGACAGCTATGGGGCATGCAACAATGGTGTGGACTTCCAATTCATATTAGCCCCAGCCAGTGCTTTTTTTCGGGGGGGGGGGGACGCAGGGGTACGCATACCCCTAAGCATTTTGTGACCCTAACTAGCACGGTGAATAGTCAGTTTTGTTGCCACCCCCAATGGCGGTCTCATTTACTGTCACGGTGTTTGAGACTCAGGAATGAGAATTTGAGACGGAATGAGAGTACCCCTAAATATTTTTTTTAGAAAAACAACAACACTGGCACCAGCCATCATGTCCGATGGTTAGGGATGTTGAGAGCTGTAGTCCAACAACATCTTCAGGATGTTGGCTACCTGTTGTTCAGTGTGATTATGTGTAGCCCCATGAACTGCAAGATCAAACCTATCCATTCTGAAGGAAATCAGCCTTGAGTGCTCACTGGAAGGACAGATTGTGAAGCTGAGGCTCCAATACTTTGGCCATCTCATGAGAAGAGAAGACTCCCTGGAAAAGACCCTGATGTTGGGAAAGATGGAGGGCACAAGGAGAAGGGGATGACAGAGGATGAGATGGTTGGATAGTGTTCATGAAGCTACCAGCATGAGTTTGACCAAACTGTGGGAGGCAGTGGAAGACAGGCTTGTCTGGCGTGCTCTGGTCCATGGGGTCATGAAGAGTCAGACATGACTAAATGACTAAACAACAACAAGGCATGTTCTAATGCTCCTATGAACCTGCCCACAAACTGAGGTCACCAATGGAGGTTCTTTTCCAAACTGTGTCACCTCATCTCTGAGTATCAGTTTCTGGGAATCACAAGTACACAGAGTGCTGCCACACTCAGGTCCTGTTTCTGGGCTTCCAGTAGGCATCTAGCTGGCCATGGTGAAAACATGATGCATAACTAGATGGGCCCGATCCAGCAAGCTCTGCTTACGTTGGTGCTCTTACGCCTTTTCAGCACCAGGCAAAAGCCTTATTCTCCAAGGCTTAAGAGTAATCATTTTAATTGCTTTTATTCCATTGCTCTTACATCATTTCCCTAATTTTTATGCTTTAATTTCATTGCCCAGTGGTTGCTTTTAGTGTGCGTGTTTGTATTTTAAAAAGTGATGTGTTGTTTTTAAATGATTGGCGAGTTGCCCTGGAGACAGAATTACTTCTGCCGAAGGATGGGCTAACAATCTCTAAATAAATAAACTAAGGGAGAAAACGAGGACAGGTGATTTACAAGGGAGGCGTGCCAAGATATTGGGACTGTCTCTGATAAATAGGGGTAACTGGAGCGTATGGGGAAAAAATTGTCTGTTTTATTTGGGGGGAGGGCTCTTTTCGCTACCAGATACGATTCATTATGCCACCTCTCCTGTTTCTACAGAAATATGGAGAAAATATATTGCTTCCTACTGCTTGAGAGCTGGAGGGGAACCATTTTTATATAACAAGCAATGGACCACACAGTCGGAGCATATTCCCAGCTTAAGCCCCAGCTAGCAGCTTCAGAAAACATTTTCGTCCAGCGAACCCAGGCTTCCAACCCTGGAGAGCAAAAAGGGGACCTTTAAGCCTTGGCCAGCGAGTAAATTAAACCGGCATCTCAGCCATGTTGCCTGAAAGGGCTTACTCAATTATTTACAGGGCAATAACAGGGCTGCTGCACTTTTGGGGGCGGCTACTATACAACTTTCTAAAGAGAGGAAAAGATGTACTGAGGCAACCAAGACATATTAAAAAACACAGACTGGTCACTGTCTGTGCGAATGTAGCCCTTCAGGGCTTCCCGTGTCCCCCTATTAACTGAGGTACAGGATAATGCATCTTTGCTTCTCTTCCCTGACAACTTTGAAAGTTCATCCCCATGCTCTGAAAAACAATGCCCAAACATAGAAGTCAATAGCCTCTAGGAACTCGGAAATGTTGCAACCAATTATGTCATTCTAGTCACTGGTTCATCCATCTAGGACCATTCCCAGTTCCCAGTGAAAAAAACACCAGGGCCAGCAAATGTAATGAATACAATGGCACCATAGAGATGGGAGGATGGAAGAGAACTGGCATTTCACATTAGGTTCTTGACCTGTGTAAGGCATTAACTATTATTGTTGTTGCTATTATTATTATTATTATTATTATTATTAATCATGCCACCCTTAATCAAAAGTTCTCAGGGTGGTTCACAAAATAAAAAACACAAGATAAAAGCACAAATAAATAGTCAAAACAGAAACAACAAAACAATACCCCACCCCCCACAAACATATTTAAAAGGCTGTAGTGATGGTTTTCCCAGTAGTGATGTATGGAAGTGAGAGCTGGACCATAAAGAAGGCTGACCACCGAAGAATTGATGCTTTTGAATTATGGTGTTGGAGGAGACTCTTGAGAGTCCCATGGACTGCAAGAAGAACAAACCTCTCCATTCTTAAGGAAATCAGTCCTGAGTGCTCACTGGAAGGACAGATCCTGAAGCTGAGGCTCCAGTACTTTGGCCACCTCAAGAGAAGAGAAGACTCCCTGGAAAAGACCCTGATGTTGGGAAAGATGGAGGGCACAAGGAGAAGGGGACGTCAGTGGACGATATGGTTGGACAGTGTTCTCAAAGCTACAAACATGAGTCTGACCAAACTGCGGGAGGCAGTGGAAGACAGGAGGGCCTGGCGTGCTCTGGTCCATGGGGTCCCGAAGAGTCGGACATGACTAAACGACTAAACAACAACAACAATATTAATCAGCCAAAGGCTAATTCAAGTGGATTGGGTTAATTTGTCCATATATTCCTTCGCCTTACACTAGGTGGTAGGCAACATGGTTTTTTCCAGATGTTGTGGAGTACAACTCTCATTATCTCTGACTGTTAGCCACGTTGGATGGGGCTGATGGGAGTTTGACTCCAGCAACATCTGGAGAGACCCACGTTGGCTATGCCAACTGCTTTTAACAGTTTTTCACTTAAATTGACATCTCACTGCCTTCATAGAGGAGATTCCAAACCACTGCATTCATTCATTCTTAGGGCTGCCATACGTCCCATATCGGAAGTGTTGAATCTGGCGAATTCCCAAAAAAACTTTGCCCAAGAAAGCTCAACAACCTTTGTGTCTGGATTTTCACTTTCATTCTATCCTTATCTATTAAATTTGTTCATTGCTTTTTCTTGCCCAAGGCAACCCAAACAAACAAAACAAAACTCTGCATAGATACATTGACTCAGGGAAAGGATACATCAAAAACACCCCAACAACTTCTAAAAAGCTAAAAAATAGCTAAAGGCCAATGGCCTGGTTATAGAGGATTTTTTTTTTCCTTTGAGCTAGAGATTTTGCCTAGAGAGCAACATCAATTAATCCCCAAATACTAAAGACTGGCTTAACACATTTATAAGTATGTATTGGAGGAATAGGTTAAGCAAGAAATGCTTCTCAAATGATCAAAACATATATATACTATACAGTGGTACCATATGCACTGGCTAATGATTAGTTTCCGGGGTCCAATTCAAAGTGCTAGTTTTGACCTATAAAGCCTTAAACGGCTCAGGACTGCAATACCTTTAGGACCTCTTCTTCCCATATGAACCTACCCAGACCCTGAGATCATCTTCTGAGGCCCTTCTTCATGTGCCTCCTCCTCGAGGGGACCAGAGGGTGGCAACACAAGAACAGGGCCTTCTCTGCAGTGGCTCCCCATCTGTGGAATGCTCTCCCCAGGGAAGTTCGCCTGGCGCCTTCACTATACATCTTTAGGCGCCAGGCGAAAACATTCCTCTTCAACCAGGCCTTTGCCTGACCTGACATCCTATACCCTTTTTAAAATGCTGGCTCTTTTCGGGTGCGATCTGATTTTTGTTTTGATTTTATGTAATTGATTTTTAATGTGAACCACCCTTGGGTATAGGGCGGTATAGAAATAAAATAAATAATAATACAGTGGTACCTCTGGTTGCGAACAGGATCCGTTCCGGAGGCCCGTTTGCAACCTGAAAAGAACGCAACCCGCTTCTGTGCATGTGCGGGTCGCGATTCGCCACTTCTGTGCATGTGCGTGATGTCATTTTGCGCATCTGCGCATGTGTGAGCGGTAAAAAGCGGAAGTAACCCATTCCGCTACTTCCGGGTCACCGCGGGACGCAACCTGAAAACACTCAGCCTGAAGCAAACGTAACAAGAGGTATGACTGTAATAATAATACCTCAGTCTACGAACAGCCCTGTTAACGAACTGTTCAGTATACGAACTCCACAAACCCGGAAGTAGGTGTTCTGGTTTGCGAACTTTACCTCGGTCTACGAACGGAAGCTGAATGGTGGAAGGGCACTGGCAGTGGGAGGCCTCATTAGGGAAAGCACACCTCAGTTTAAGAACAGCTTTGGTTTAAGAACGGACTTCCGGAATAGATTAAGTTCATAAACCGAGGTACCACAGTATATATATCACATACAATGTTGAAAGAATCTGAATTTCTTAGAGAAGAACACACCATTGGTTCTCCAGCACATGTTTAATTATGTTTGATGCGAGATGCAGCAAATGTTCCAAACAAATCATTTTATCAGCCTGTCCAAGCAATGTCCCCCCTGCGTTAGGGTGAAATTTTTCTCTTTGGGGAATGATAGAAGATATTTTGTGTTGGAAAACACAATAATGGATTGGACATGGAAGATAAGAAGAATTCACGCGCACCCAGACACAACTGTTCAGCTTGAATTTAGCATCTTTAAAACAGCACTGCTTTATCTACTAGACTACACAGTACCTGGCTAACAGCCAGGCAGGTTTACAGGTGCTAAAGCTAGCCACTGGCAGACTCTCGTTCTTCTCCCTTCCTGGAAGGCCAGTGAAACTCTCCGGTTCACAGCATGAGCTTGCATGCATGAAATCCCACATGCAAATCCAATTTAGGTCCCTATGCACTCTCGCTACTTGAATGAACACATGGAAAGGAGATGATTAAGAGAGACAGAGAGAGACAGAGAGAAATCCCCAGCCCCTTTAAGCGATGCTTTGAAAAAACCACATAGCCATCGAGCACCAACCCTCCACTGCAAAGCAGTTACCCCACAGTACCTCAAAGAAAGAGAGCAAAAGTAAACAGGACGTCTTGTTTGTAATATTTGCAGCCACCTTGTGCTGAGTTAGGCTGCAGGCCCCTTTGAAGTAGCCTAGAGTCTTCTAAAACCTTGAGTCTCATAGGAACAGCTGTGAAGGGAGAGAGACTTCATGTTGACCATCAAGCAATGGATTTCCCCACCTGCCTTGACCCACCTTCCAGCCCCAGGTGCCTTCATAAGGGAGCTGTGAGGGGAGAGAGACTCTGTTTGCCATGGGGGAAGGGGCTTGGATTCACCTGTACTGCCCCACCTCCAGGCCCAAGGAACCTTCAGAAGGGAGTGGCTGCCATGGACATTAGGTATATGTGTCTTTTAATGAGCTGGAGTGAAAGATTATGAGGGGTTGGAGACAGAGTGTGCATGAACTTAACAGTGTTTGGTTTATTTTTCGGCTGCTATGTTGTTAATGTTAATATTGTTGTAAAGATTATAAATGCTGCATTGATTTGAGACCTTTGGGTATAGGGCGGTATAGAAATTAATTAAATAATAATAATCATCATCATATGACTTTTGCTTTAATTGTGATGCTTGGCTTATTTTGTAGTTGTTCCTTTTTAACAGTGTTGTATAGATTGCAATTGTTTCCCGGGTAGCCTGTTAATTATCCTATATGATTAATGCTGTATCTGTGATGTTCTATCATGTTATTGTTATTTACTATTTGTAAGACGCTTCGGGATTCGTTTGACTGAAGCGGCTTAGAAATATAATAAACCAGTTCAAATAATAAAATGTCTCGGAACCTCTCCCTCTACTGGAACTTGTGGGAACTGAATCTATACCATAAAAGGCATGTCAAACAGGTAGATCGCAATCTACTTGTAGATCTCAGGGTGCTCCTGGTAGATCCTGGTAGATCCCTGGCCCCTCAGCGATCTTTTTTTTTTAATGTATTTTTTATATATATATAAAAAAGCTCACCAACTTTGACTTCCAGAAAAAATCTCAGCAACTCTGGCTTCCTTTAAAAAGCTCAACAACTTTGGGTTCCCGAAAAAGAGAGTAGATCACTGCCATTTTTTTTTTTACAATGGGTAGATCACTGCCTGTTTTTTTATACTGTGAGTAGATCGCAGTCTATTGGGAGTTGGACGTCCCTGAGCTATAATAAGCCCCTGATGAATGTGGAAGCCCCACTCTGACCCATCTTGATTCATTGACTACTCACGACAGCAAACTGTTCTAGATGACCCAAGAAATTGCCATGTAATGCACAGAACACAAGCCCCAAGGTATTAATGCAGAGGGTCCACTTAAAAACCATCTGATTGCTTATGCTACACCTTGATCACTGGGATCCTCTGGCGGGGCACTTCAAATGGCTTCCTCGTGCCCCTTAGGTTTGGTCATCCTTTGCTAGAAAGCCGATGCTTAAATGTGACAGATCTTGTGAGAAGAGGCTCAACATGAATAATGGCAGCATTTTAAAAGAAATCTTTTGGAAACTCTTCTATTCAGAAAAGCCTTTGAATTAGGAACCGCCTGCTCTCACTCAATAGTTATCGATGTTTTTATTTATCTCCTTTGGGGTTTCTCAAACTTGGGTCTCCAGCGGTTTTTGGACTACAATTCCCATCATCACTGACCGATGTTCCTGCTAGCTAGGGATGATGGGAGTTGTAGTCCAAAAACTGCTGGAGACCCAAGTTTGGGAAACCCTGATCTACTTTCACACGTAGTATATCACCTTGCTGCATTTTTATAAAAGTGCAGTGTATAAAATATTAAAATAAGTTGATTGGCAACTTCAAGGCCTTTCCAGTCTCCCCCCCCTTTCTTACAGTTCTTTATCTTCAAGCTGGATTTGGACCCTACAAATCAATCAATCAATCAATCAATCAATCAATCAAACAGAGGAGCATCTTCTGACGGCCCTCAAAATACAGAGGCATTACAGCTGTCTAATATAAGGGCCTCCTATCAAAATTAACCTGAAGGGCACAGGAGTGGGAGCAATTAGATTACTCCTTATGCACAAGAAGAATTAAATCCCAACACTTGATTTTGTCAGAACAACTCGAATTCCACATCACACACCCCTCCTGCCTGCTTATAGTAATAACATACCCTCCTTTTACTTTCCATTTGGCAGAAGTTGCAACTTTCACACTCTGTAACTCACACAGACATGAAATGAACTACCTTAGCTTTAAATATGGCATATATAGGACATTAGTGGGGCAAAGCTGAAAAATAAAGCATGGTTGCATTTCCTACTTCATCCAGAAAAGCAAAACACAAATAATAATAATAATAAATAATATATTTTTTATTTATACCCTGCCCTTCTTGGTTCAGGAAACCGGGCTCAGGGCGGCGAACCAGAAATTTAAAACACTTACTTGATGCTGCAAAAAAACAGCATAAAATAAGGTATAAAGTGTAAATAACAATAAAATAAAGAATCTAAAATCAATTTAGGGGGAAAATCCATCCAATAAACATTAGATGATCACCAGGGCTAGCTGGCTAAATTAGTCCCACTTGGGCCAGTGAGGAGACCAGGGAAGAACCAGCTGAGACCTCAGGCCAGGTTCAAATTGAAAGCCAGGCGGAATAGCTCTGTCTTACAGGCCCTGCGGAAGGAAGTTAAATCTTGCAGGGCCCTGGTCTCATGGACAGAGCATTCCACCAGGTCAGAGCCATCACTGAGAAGGCCCTGACCCTGGTGGAGGATAATCTAACTTCCTTAGGGCCTGGGACCTCTAAACAATGATTGTTCATGGACCTTAAGGTCCTTTGCAGGGCATACCAGGAGAGGCGGTCCCGTAAGTACAAGGGCCCTAAGCCACAAAGGGCTTTAAAGGTCAAAACCAGCACCTTAAACCTGACCTGATACTCCACCAGGAGCCAGTGCAACTGATAAAGCACTGGGTGAATATGCTCCCATATGCATTGCAAAGTATTCAAGGTCTCTGCATGGAGGCAGGAATTATTTATACACTACTCGGGAGGTTTAACAGGAAAATAGGGAAGATGACAGGCTGTGTAGAATTTCTAAACTCGGGGCACTAGTTAGTTGTACCTCTGCCAGGTTGCTCCCTGACTTTTGACATTCCACTTTATCAAATATGTTAACGAAGTATAAATCAGGATAGCAGAATCCATTGCTCTAATGGAGGTATATTTCCAGAACTTTGCAATGTATAAAAACGACACACCACTTCCGACATTTCTCTGTTTATAAATTGCGATCAGAAATGGTGTCATTCTTCAGGTTTGTGTACATATTTTCTTCAGAATGCAGCATTATTATTTTTTTAAATAGTTTATGAATTCCACTTTCCCCATTTTTATTCTCTTTCTCTCCCTCCACTTGCAGAACCACAAATGAAGCGTGTGGACGTATTTTGCTTTCCAAGCTATTATCATAAAGCCACGTGCATATATAATCCAGTGCCAATGTTCTGAAACCTGGAATTCCTACTGGAATTCCAATGGAACCAAAGTGCAGGGATATCAGGAAGTCAGGACAACAACGGGAGTGGGACGGCGGGAATCTGCTCTTCCCTACTGGTGGAACGTCGTGGGAGAACCAATTACTGGTGGCCTCCTCCCAATTACCATCAATTGAGGGAGAAAAGCACGGATTGCACTTCTCTTCCAAGGGAATGGTTAGGGAGTTGCGTGTCGAGGTCCCCAAGCCACCCCACAAATAA
This sequence comes from Podarcis vaucheri, assembly GCF_965113315.1. NCBI lineage: Eukaryota > Metazoa > Chordata > Lepidosauria > Squamata > Lacertidae > Podarcis > Podarcis vaucheri. The sequence continues at coordinate 64,274,648 of NC_138748.1, forward strand.
CACACAATTGACATAATTTTTTTAAGGGTTTTTGGCATATTTTTGGCCACAACTTTATTAAAATACCAGAAATGTGAGTGGTTGCTTAGGCACTGGTTGCGACTATCTGACCCCACCTGGGGACAGACTGACATTTGCATGCACGCGAAGTCAGTAAGGGAAAACATTTGGGGAGAGAGGCGGCGCTGGGTACCATGTTCTCACCTCTCCCCAAATGCTCCCAGGGGCTCTTGCAAGGCCCTAGCCCCTTGACAGGGGTTCGGACAAAAGCATGGCGAGCCCCTGGATTCCTTTAATGAAATACTCTTGCAGCAGCAGCATTTGGAGGGGCAGGCACAGCCAATCCATACCCCTCCACCAACCAGTTCATAAAACCAATGCCTAACCGCCACCTTACAAGTTGCGTCGATTTGCTACGCAGTAGGCAAAAACCAAATGGCACCAGCCAATCAGCCAAATGGACAAAATTCCTACTGGGCCCCTGCCCCAAAAGCAGACGACTCCATGACAGGCATAACAAGGTCAAGCGAACAACGCTGAACATAGGGAGGGTGGCCGGGTGATCCAATGCGTGCAGCGAAAAGAGGAAGCTCAACGCTGTGCGCAAGGTACCGTATTTTTTGCACCATAACACTCACTTTTTTTCCTCCTAGAAAGTAAGGGGAAATGTTTGTGCGTGTTATGGAGCGAATGCCTACGGGTGGCGGGGGGATCTGCTGCAGTCATGAGCAGAGGATCCATGGTTCCCCTTCCTTCCCTCCTCCGTGGCTCACTTTGAAACAGCAAAGCGGGAGAGGAGCCGCTTACACAGGTGTAAGCGACTCCTGTCTGGTTGGCTGCTTTAAACCGTGCTCTCTGTCCCTCTCTCCTCCCCACTCAGCTCGCTAAATAGCAGCAAAACTTTTCAGCTCTCTAAGCCAGGGAGGAGGGAGAGAAGCAGAGCCTGCTTGTTTTAAACCCCTCTTCTGCATTATTAGCAGCATCCTTCTCCACCCACCCCACGCATGTTCCTTGTCCCTTGAGTGCTTTTCCTTCTCTCCCCACTTAAAACGTGGTTACAAAGCACGATTCACATGGATCCTCAGGATTTTTGCATTGGGCTACCCCAAACTCACCCTCAGATCACATGTCTGTGGCCACAGCATGAACCACAAAAAAATCATACATCCACTGTTTCATTTAGAATATTTTTTTTCTTGTTTTCCTCCTCTAAAAACTATGTGCGTGTTATGGTCAGGTGCGTGTTATAGAGCGAAAAATACGGCATTTAAAGGCTATGGCTGTCAATCACGAAATGGAAACATATAAATTTCCCCAGCAACAAGCAGAACTCAACTATCATGGCGGCCAACCCTCTTTCCCCTGCCCAGCAACAGTGGATGTCTTGTTAGCCCCCACCGTGACACTTGCTCTCCAGGAAGGAGAACACGCTGAGATGAGAACAATGGCTCATGTATGCAGAGTGATTTTATGTAGCAGTTTCCATGCCCCAGAGGATTCCTCACTTGGCACCCAAGAAATTGTGTTTCTGGGAAGCACTAGTTCCATCTCTCCTGCGCTCTGGGCCCAGTCATGGCCTTGGCTGGCAGCCATGATGCTTACACCATGGGAAACAACCTGTACTTTAAGCAAGAAATCCCAGGGACACCAGCATGGACGAAGACAAGGAAACAATGGTTGTCTCTGCAGACATTCCATGGACCTGACACATGGTCTTGCTTCTGCCTGTCTCAAGGCAAATAAAAGTAGTATAAACACCGACAACTGGGAAACACTGGCCTGTGAGCGCTCCAGTTGGAGAACAGCCTTTACCAAAGGTGTCATGGACCTTGAAGACTCTCAAACTCAGGACACAAGGGAGAAACTTGCTAAGAGGAAGGCAGGCTTGGCAAATCTACACCGTGATCAACTCCCGCCCTGGGTCCAGAATTGGCCTCCACAGTCACTCATGGACTCATTGTTAAAACCATGTTTATGGAAGACAATCTTACTTGGCTATGAGTGATCGCCAAAGAAGAAAAAGACATTGCAACCAGTGCTGGATTTACGTATAAGCTAAACAAACTATAGCTTAGGGCCCCACTCTCTTGCCCCCCTCCCCCCAAAAAAATAAAGGAAAAAAACTGGATGTACATTTCCAAAATATAAGATAAAAAACCAAAGTATTTCAGTTCAGTTTACTTTGATAAAATACATATTTTGTTATGTGCAAATGGCTTGAGATACCTATGAGGTCCATAAATTACCATATAGCATATATTCAACACAAAAAACAGCACCAATTTGTTGTTGACAAAGGACAGCTGGACATATAAAGGGCCCCCATTACCTTCAGTAGCTGAGGGCCTCATCAAGCCTAAATCTGGCCCTGATTGCAACCCCTTAAATATGACACAGGGGAAGTGAAGGTCTGGGGTGGTAGGGTCTTGAGGGCCAGATAGAAAGGCTTGGAAGACCACATTTGGTCCAAGACCTAAGGCTATCCAACCCTGCAACACTTTATCCCAGTATTCGAAGTTCTGGCAAACAGCTAAATATCTGCTGCACCAATAATCTCCAATACAGGCTTCAAAGGCAGGGCAAGGGGCCTTTTAATTTACGACGCTATATGCATTTCTAAATGTGGTCTAAGAGAAAACAAGTTCAAAAATATGCATTTAGATGTGACTTTTTATGTATGGAATAGAGATATAATCTGGAAATGGGACAGGACAGAGGTGTGAAGGAACACACATAGACTGATGGGAAAGAGGCGATTCGTATCTCTGCTAACATATCCCTTTTCTCTCATGGAACGACCGAAATTAAATACGAAGGATGACCCAAAATTGCTCGAAGATCTGCTGCTTATAGCAGACCCAGTTGCCAGCGCTTATCCCAGAAGCAATCTTAATTTGAACCATGTTCCCCGTGGGAAAATAACTAGAGAATCTTTGGTCAATAAAAAAAAGACAGTAAGTTGACTGCAGTTTACTCAAACAAACCTTTAACCAGCTTGGCACTGTGTGATAAAACTGTACATGGAGTAATCCTTAATTTTCGCTCACCATTCTCATAACTGTGCTGCCGATATTAAATAAATCGGAGCAGAGGCATCAGATATACAAACAGATTGACTTAAAATATATCCCAACCGCCCAAAAAGAAGAAGAGTAAACCGGCTTTACAGTTTTCGGAACTATAAAAGTATATTTTTTTTAAAAAAATTGCATAAAAAGCTATTATCCACGATGCGCTTGTTTAAAAGGGCAATTTTCCACAGAGGGAAGGAAATGAAATTTGCTCAGAAGGGATTTAATCTGTATAGATATGCACAATACGGGACAGGAAATTGCAATCCTCACTTATCAGATGGACCTCTACACCTCAAGGCTGTGGGGCGAATAAACTGATAAAAGTTTGGGCTGCGGTTTTTGGAACAATTCTCCGCAAGATCCACCGCAATGTTTACTTTAGTCTAGAAAGCTCAGAATTGTCCAAAAGGCTGCATGCTAAAGGGAACAGACTAGGAGCACGTTCCTCACTTAACAGTCGATTGTACAATGGTATCTTGTTTCTCAAACTTAATCCGTTCCGGAAGTCCATTCCAAAACCGGAGCGTTCAAAAACCAAGGCACGTTTTCCCATAGAAAGCAATGCAAAATGGATTAATCAGTTCCAGACTTTTAAAAACAACCCCTAAAACAGCAATTTAACATGAATTTTACTATCTAACGAGACCACTGATCCATAAAATGAAAGCAATAAACAATGTACCGCAATCACACAATCAATCCATCCATCTGTAGCTGAACTGGGTTGCACGCAGTCACAAGAACTAAACAAAAAAGCAGCCACAAAAAACACAAAATAAATAGCAAAAACAGACAGACCTCAGTGTGGCACTCAAATCGGAAGTGCAACAATCAAAACGGAGCATGTTCAGCTTCCAAAATACATTGGGTCCAGTCGTGGCCGACTCTGGGGTTGCGGTGCTCATCTCGCTTTATTGGCTGAGGGAGCCCACATACAGCTTCCAGATCATGTGGCCAGCATGAGTAAGCTGCTTCTGGCGAACCAGAGCAGTGCATAGAAATGCAGTTTACCTTTCTGCCGGAGCGGTACTAATTTATCTCCTTGCACTTTGAGGTGCTTTCGAACTGCTAGGTTGGCGGGAGCAGGGACCGAGCAACAGGAGCTCACCCCGTCGTGGGGATTCAAACTGCCAACCTTCTGATCGGCAAGTCCTAGGCTCTGTGGTTTAACCAACAGCGCCACCCGCATCCCTGAGCAGCAGCTCTAGAAACTGCAAATTCAAGAATGTGCAATTGAACTTTTATTCCCCTCTGCCCTCCCCCTCTTCTTTCCTCGTATGTCGTGTCCTTTCAGGTCGCAATCCTGAGAGCAGCGACCATCTCAGTAATGGCTTTTGTAAGCCGCTTTGAAAGCCTTTCTGGCTAAAGGGCAATGTAGAAATGCTACAGCTAGCCTAAATAAGCAGGGCAAGCGAAGGGGGGGGGCGGTTTCCTGGTCGCTAAGGATGCCAATAGCCTAAAATGAGAGGAGAGGGGATTGGAGTAGTGAAATCACTTCTGATGTTTCCCTAAAGTAAGGAGAACAGTTGCATCTCATTTTGGAGGAAAGCACACAGTTTCTCGAAATGAAGTCTTTGAGCCACCCCAGCCCAAGTCTTAACTTTTTGATGTGTTCGGCGCTTGCACGTGCAACCAAAATACTCCCAGAAGAGGCAGACGGACTCAAGAGACCCAAGTCATATACTAGAAGCCGGATTCTCTCTGCCTAATCAAGTCTGTGGTTGCTCTTGCAAGATGCCTGTGCATTAATGGGCCCAGTCAGCGGTGGATTGTTCTGTGTCAAAGACTGCAAACACCAGAACCAAGATCCAGCATTGAGATACCTGTGTGCATAGTATGAATTTTTCTTAAAAATTTCACGGTAAAATTATATCTAGAAGAAATGAAATAAAAATATCTGGAACTTTTTTATTATTATTCTAGATACAATTCTTGATTCTTTTCTTTTTTATATTCCATTTGTTCTATGTATAATTTTACTGTAGAGTCATACCTCGGATGTCGAATGCCTTGCAACTCAGACGTTTTGGTTCCCGCAAACCCGGAAGTGAGTGTTCCGGTTTGCAAACGTTCTTTGGAACCCAAACATCCGATGCAGCTTCCTGCAGCCAATTGGAAGCCGTGCCTTGGTTTCCGAATGTTTTGGAAGACGAACGGACTTCCAGAACGGATTCTGTTTGACTTCTGAGGTGTGACTGTATTATGAAAAGTTTAATAAACTTTCCTACTGTGATTCCTGTGTGCATATGTGTGTGTACAGGTTATTAAATCAACTACCTGCTCTTCACTAGTAGCTCTCAGTGTGTGTTAAAAGGTAAAGGGACCCCTGACCATTAGGTCCTGTCATGGCCGACTCTGCGTCCCTTCAGGGTGGGTTACAACAACATTAAAATCCAGTGTTAAAAACAGCTAAAACAAATCAGTGTCACAGCAATACAAGAGGGAGGGAGGGAGGGAGGGAGGGAGGGAGGGAGAGAGAGAGAGAGAGAGAGAATTGAGAGAATTACAGGCAAACTATACACATGCGGAACAATTCACTTGGAAGCATGTCAGGGTTTTTCAAAACAACAACAAATATTGTACGAGGGAGGGGAAGGTAGACAAGTTGGTAATTTGTTTACTGAAAAGTTCAGCTTTGTGGTATATTGGTAGGTTGATGCCCAACCCTATGTAACTGGCAGCCAGGATCGATGTAATAAACTCAAACCATTATGACCTGGCTGCCAAATTCTGCACCAGCTGAAATTTATGACCCGCCTTCAGAGGCAGCTCTATGTAAAACGTGTTGCAATGATCTAACCTAGGACAATCCAGACTCAGAGGCAGGAGAGGAGAGGGACCAGGAGTCAGAGATGAGGCAGGTTGCTGAAGAGTCCAGGGAGTCTCCCCCTCCTGCTGCTACCAGCTCCCCTCCTCATTTCCCAGAACAGGCACACCCAAACTCGGCCCTCCAGATGTTTTGGGACTACAATTCCCACCATCCCTGACCGCTGGTTCTGTTAGCTAGGGATGCTGGGAGTTGTAGTCCCAAAGCATCTGGAGGGCCGAGTTTGGGGGTTCCTGTCCCAGAACATGCAGAGAAATAAAGAGAGCAGAGGAGAGATTGGTTGTTCACAGGCACAGTTTCTGATTGTTTGGGGGGGGGGGAACCCTAGAGAGGAGGAGACTTTGGGAACTGTGGGAAAGTGGGGACCTTCAGTCCTTACAACTGGTTCACTGGGGGAGACCTGCTGGGATTACAGTGGCACCTCAGGTTAAGTACTTAATTCATTCCGGAGGTCCGTTCTTAACCTGAAGCTGTTCTTAACCTGAAGCACCACTTTGCTAGTGGGGCCTCCCGCTGCCGCCGCGCTGCCGGAACACGATTTCTGTTCTCATCCTGAAGCAAAGTTCTTAACCTGAGGTACTATTTCTGCATTAGCGGACTCTGTAACCTGAAGCGTCTGTAACCTGAAGCGTATGTAACCCGAGGTACCACTCTACCTCCAACTGGTACCTGGAGAAAGATGGCCTTGCAAGCAGTGGGGTTTTTTATTGCTGAACATCACCTGGCTCCAGCTCCTGACACCCTGGAATGAGAGAATCCTGGTCCTAGAAGCTTATCTGTGTTCTTTTCTTGGCAGCTCACCAAAGCCCTTTATTTGGTTGAGTTTGGCAGAGTAGCCATTTTGATGCAGGAACTTTCCACCTATCCTTAACTTATAAGCCTGTACAGTGATACCTCGGGTTAAGAACTTAATTCGTTCTGGAGGTCTGTTCATAACCTGAAACTGTTCTTAACTTGAGGTACCACTTTAGCTAATGGGGCCTCCCACTGCCGCCGTGCCGCCAGAGCACAGTTTCTGTTCTCATCCTGAAGCAAAGTTCTTAACCCGAGGTACTATTTCTGGGTTAGCAGTCTGTAACCTGAAGCGTCTGTAACCTGAAAAGTTACACTGTACTGCCCTAAGAAAAACTCATGTCAGCAACTCAATCAACTGAGAGGTTATACCATGACACAACCTTAGCTTTGCTTTCACCTGGGAAACAGCTCTTAAGAGTAGGGGGAGCAGTGAGGGAGGTCAAAGCAGTGTTGTACTAACACACCTCTTGGGAAAAATTTGACTGCTACCTGTCAGCAGCTGCACTTAACCTCAGTCTGCTTTCAGCAATAATAACGTAAAAGGAATCAAGACATGTGAGCAAGATTTTAGCTTTCAAAAAGAAAGTGAAGGTGTGTGGGCGGGGAGCAATTCAGTCATCCAAGGGTCCTGAGAGTCTCCCAAGAACATACATGAGGCTCCATGCAAGGTTCCCTCTTCCATTAAAGGAGTCTCATTTTGCTTGGCTCTCTTCAATGGCGGCCATCATTCAAAACAGAATGCAGGGCCTTGGGTCCAACTGAGCTGTGGATTCACTGGATCAGAGAGTCTGGAGACTAATAGAGCTGAAGGAATTGGTGACAAGGGGCACTACCGACCCTTCTGCAAGACGTTACTCATAAGGCTGTTTCACAGCTGGAAGCATCGTCTTTTGTAATCCTATTACAATTCACAGGTTGTTTATTTTGAAGTCTCTGCACAGTCCAGTACAACCCACTGACACACTTTGAAAGCATTTCACCACCCCTGAGAGAGATTCTGAACCCCTGCGTCAAATGATGAATCACCAAAAAGCATATGCAAACTCTCCAGTCCTCCTTCGCAGTCGGGTCTGGCACATTATTTGCGGGAAATATAATTCCATGAAATGAGTGGGGTGGTTTTTTTGTTGTTGTTGTTTTACATTTAGGCAGATAAAGTGATCTTTTGGAACGTTCAAGGCGCTATGACAAAGAAATCACAGCTTGCACAGATTAAGACAAGAGCAATAAAAAGTGATTTTCGAGATACACCCCAGTATCAGATTCTCCGAAACAAAGATTCTATAAAAGCATTTTTAAGAAAGGGAGGGGCATACACACACAAAATGTTGTGCAAGCAAAATATATACACAGCTGGGGACAAAGAAACTCTGCATAACTTAGAGGCTCTTTCTTTTGACTGCAACGTCTCCCTTCCCTGCAAGTTTCCACACCAGCTTGGAATGGGCAAATGTGTCATTTTTGGTTTCTTGATTTTTGCAATCTTCAGTCCTCCATAACAGTTTCAATTATTAATATTTTTAAGTCCTCATGAAAACTCATTGGCATTCTAGTGCAATTTTCTCCTAATATGCTGAACTATTAGTCCCGTCAGCCCCAGTCAGCATGGCCAACGGTGAGGGATGGTGGGAGTTATAGTTCAACATCTGGAAGACCAAAGGGCCCCTGCACCTAGTTTACAGCTCTGGGTTTGGAGGAGACAAATCATGAGCCCAGGTCTGCATAACCCACTATAAGGCAAAAAATGGCTTATCACAGCTACTCCAGAATGGAAGAAGAAGAAGAAGAAGAAGAAGAAGAAGAAGAAGAAGAAGAGTAGTAGTAGTAGTAGTAGTAGTAGTAGTAGTAGTAGTAGTAGTAGTTTGGATTTGATATCCCACTTTATCACTACCCTAAGGAGTCTCAAAGCAGCTAACAACCTCCTTTTCCCTTCCTCACCCCCACAACAAACACTCTGTGAGGTGAGTGGGGCTGAGAGACTTCAGAGAAGTGTGACTAGCCCAAGGTCACCCAGCAGCTGCAGGTGGAGGAGCAGGGAAGCGAACCCGGTTCACCAGATTATGAGTCTACTGCTCTTAACCACTATACCACACTGGTATCAATCTCCAGCCCCCAGCAGCCTACATACTTGGGTGTTTTTGCTCTGTTGGGTTTACTGTTTCGCACAAACAGAGCCTAAAACACCTCACAAAATACTGATGTGATCATATCCAGATTACCTGTTTTGTGTGCACATTAGAGTGCCCCCTTACACAATGCCCAGGAAAGAATGTGGTTCTCAGGTGGACCCCCCCCCCATCCAGGCACCACTCAGACTGAGATCTTAGCTTTAGCAAAATGGTTGCATCATATGTCCTCCTCATACCATATTGCAATGCAATATATCTTACCACAGTGGGGAAGACTCTGTCTACGTGCATGTCTGCAGTCCTGGTGCCCAGCTAGTCTTCCTTCTCAAGGGTCTTTATCTTTAAATGAGATTTGAAATGAACATCTCCTTGTCAGGTGTGCTTGCAGGAGCCAGGCCCTGTGGCCAATAGGACTCTGCAGGACTGGGGCCTTCCTAAGTTTGTTCTGAAGAGGCAAGGCGTGGCCGCACAGGTGAGGCTGATTGGTAACTCACAGCACCTGGTGGCAAGAGCTGGGAAGGGATATAAGGTCAGAATTTTCCCTTCGGCTCTTTGCCACAGCAACACGTTCCCTGCCTTGTTTCATTTGACTCCTTGACTCTTGATCCTTGGACCCCTGACTTCATGACTCTTTGCTTCTTGATCCTCGAACCCTTAGCTTTCTGACTCCTGGCTTCTGGACTCCTGTTCCTGCTCCCACCCCGCCATCTTGTCCCCGGTCCCGACGTCCCCAGCCGGGACTTTGATCGCCCATGAACCGGACCGTGACACTCCTCAAATGAAGAACGGTCTTCTGACAGCCCTTAAAATTGAAGGCCATCTTTTGTTAATTCAGACCCTCCTATTTAAAATTAACTGTGGAGTGCACAGGAGTGGGAGAAACTAGGTAAGAGTTTCCCAAACACGAGTCTCCAGCTGTTTTTGCACTACAACTCCCATCATCCCTAGCTAAGAGAACCGGTGGTCAGGAATGATGGGAATTGTAGTCTAAAAACAACTGGAGATTCTATTTTGGGAAACCCGAACTAGATGACTCTATATGCACAAGACCAGGCACACTTCAAGTATTATTATTATTATTATTATTATTATTATTATTATTATTATTATTATTTAAATTTGTATGCCGCCCTATACCCGCAGGTCTCAAGGCGGTTCACAGGATAAAACACAGCATAAAAAAACACAAAATACACAATCAAAAGGAAAACAACAATAACCCCCTCCTCTGTAAAGGAGGCCATATGGCTTGCCTAATGCATTTCTGTGAAACCGCAAATGCTCTAATTCCAACTACAGTGGTACCTCGGGTTACATACGCTTCAGGTTACATACGCTTCTGGTTACAGACTCCGCTAACCCAGAAATAGTACCTCGGGTTAAGAACTTTGCTTCAGGATGAGAACAGAAATCGTGCTCCAGCAGCGCGGCAGCAGCAGCAGGCCCCATTAGCTAAAGTGGTGCTTCAGGTTAAGAACAGTTTCAGGTTAAGTACGGACCTCCGGAACGAATTAAGTACTTAACCTAAGGTACCACTGTATCATACTTTTCCATGTATAAGATTAGGGGTTTTTTTACTAAAAAATAATGTTAAAAAGGGGGATAGTCTTATACATGGGGGCAATCTCTCCCTCCCCCCCATTTTCTTACTTTTGAGTCCCCCATTTTTTTTTTAGTCCCCCACTTTTGAGTCTTATACACGGGGGCATGTTATACACGGAAAAATATGGCAAATTTTAGAAGTTCTAGTTAAAGCAGAGCTAAGAAGCAGCACTGAGGAAACTACTGAAACAATAAAGAAACACAACCGAGAAAATTCAACCCTGCTGCTAGTTCTTTCGTACAAGCAAACATACTTCTGGATTCTGTCCACAGCACCTGAAACACACACACACACACACACACGTTCTTTCTTGAAGGTAGGCCATTGCATCTGGAGGAACAAGCAACGCATTAAAAAGCATCGCAGAAAGTGGCCTATTGATTGGTGTGTGTCGGGTTTTTACGCCGTTTAAAATTCAATTTGCTTGATCGCCAGTTGAGTTGCTGCTACAGTTCATTAAAAAGTCCCAGTTGGAGGCCAACATTATTCATAAGCTGGTTATTCATCCCGGCTCCTCAACATCCCTCCCCCGCCCACAAAAAAATACCAAACACATTCAATCATGCTTGTAAATATTAGTGTTAATCTTCAGTAAAAGCAGAAATCTCACTATCACTCTTGGAAAGTTTAGAAACTTTGGCAAGATGCCCGGGTAAAAACCACAGCAGTTCTGGAGAGGAACAGGGAAGGCGGCCGTTCAGACCTGGCTGGTTCCAAAGAGCCAAGTCAGATCACTTACGAAACAAAAAGGTCAAGTTTAATGTTAGCAAAACATTAGTAACAATAGAAGGGCAGATTTCTTCCTTTGCCATGAGAAATGGCCCTTGCTTTTCAGACTGAACTCCAGGAAGAGTCCAAGCCCATGTCCAAATATTCATTACATTTTAAAAACATCTGTCCTTCTTCCAAAAAGATCGAGACAGCAGCATGCATCTTCCCTTCAGTTTTTATTGCAGCAACTCTGTGAGGTTGGTTAGTGAAATATACTCAGAGTCGAGTGTGAATTTCATGCACTTTATTCAGCTCGTAGTAGCAATGAATGAAACTTTCCTCAAAACGTCTAGCTATATATACATTATTTACACAATGGGCCCCGCGTGATTGGCTAATTCCGGGCTGCTCCTGTAGGCCAATCAGGTTGCGGATTCAATTCCTCCAGGATCCTGATTGGCTGCTCCTACAGGCCAATCAGGTCGCTGATTCACTTCCACCTGGAGCTGGATTGGGTGGCTCCTGCAGACCAATCAGACTCCTGCATTCTGGATCCTATTGTTCTAGGATTCAGCTCAGTACAGGTCCTAGGTCACCAAATGATCTTCTCAGTGGAAACACGTCAGATTAAATTTTTCTGATTTTTGCTATACTTTAAGTGTTTTCCGTGGCCTGTGTGAATGAACTCTATGGGTTGCATTCAACTAAAGTTTAGTCAGAGCAGACGTCCTGAAATTATCAGACCTTAGTCATGCAGATTAATTTTATTGGGACTTTTCTGAGTAACAGAGAGTTTAGTGCCACCTTATGTGTACAATTATATACGTGCAGTTTGGGTTAATGTGAAAAAAGCATTCATATGTGGTTAGTATTATTAATTGCACTTATTTACAGGAAACAACCCAATGCACCATCACACGAAACAGTACAAAGGTTATAAGCAGCATCCAAGTTATACAAAATGCAAACCTAAGCACACATCCATTCATACAAAAGGCAGATCTCACACAGCTCCCCCTCTGAAAAGAGGCCACAGATTTGCCCAAACCCTCCAGATTAAGGGTTTTAAAAAAGGAATAAACAATTGCCTGGCACCTTAAAGGAGATAGTGATTGTGCAAGGCATGTGACGCTGTGAATGGATATGTCCGTGAGGAAAGGATTGGGAATTTTCTGCGTTGGAATATGAACAGCTTGCGAACCTAACTCATAGAATAAGAGAACAACAACAACATACGTTTAAAGAAAATTGAATATATGGTGGGAAATTGTGTACATTTGAAAATGTGGGCAGCATTAAGATAAATTCAACATGTAAATAAGTTTGGGTGGATGTAATAGAGGAATACTGAACGGTTTATTTTATGTAAAATATGCAGGGATTTATGTTACGAAAAATGAACCACGGAAAAGGAAGAGGGGAAGTGATTGATATTTTGAGGTTATTTCAATGAATATTTTAAATTGTAAAAGAGAAAATTTAATAAAGTTTATGTTTTTAGAAAGAGAACTTTCTGCGTTGAGCATCCTACAGAGAGGTTTCACAGCACAGCTGCAGGGGTGAACGTGGGATAGAGGAGCGGAGAACTTCCAATGGCTTTGGGGTGTGTGGATCATGTCACCTGCATTTTTAAGCAATCGGTGACAGTAGCACAGAGAGAGGCGTCTTCTCCTCACAGCTGGACCTCAGCAGAGCTTTCTGTCAATTGCATAAGAAGAACCTAAGCATAGCTGTCAAGCGTCCCTTATTTGAAGGGACAGTCCCTTATCCCAGCGCCATGTCCCACTGCTGTCCCTTATTGATGGATGTCCCTTAAATTTCCCGGGTTTCAAAGGAAGCCGCTCCTCTCCCTCCCTCCCTGCCAGCCAGGGAGGAGGGAGGCTCCAAATGTGTTGCTTGGCTGCCCGGCCTGCCCCCTCCGGCCTCCTCTCACCAGCCTCAGCCCCTGGGAGCCCCTCCCTGCCGGGACTGGCGGGAGCCTCGGGCCCTTCCGCCGCCATCCTCCTTGTGGCCGCCAAACTGAGCACCTCTGCCTGGGGCCTCCCCTTTCCCCTTCGCCACCGCTTCCACTAGGATGTACTGCGGCTGCACCGCCGAAGGACCCGAATGAGATGGGCAGCCTGGCATGGCCTATGAATTGCTGAGGTGCCTTGAGAGGAGAGCAAGGGCAACCATAGAGAAAGCAGTTCAGAGAGAGGAGGAAGAGGAGGAGGCGGAGGCAGAGGCGCGGGCAGGTTTTCCAAGGGCTACAAGGGAATGACCACAAGCGCTTCTCCCATAGATTTGTAGTGGTAGACTAGCATAGTTGGTCTGATCTGCAGGTTTACTTTGGGTGCTATTTCCCCCCCCTTCCTCCCGCCCCGCCTGATGGAATTGAGAGCTGCAGATGGAGCACGAGAGAAAAGATACAGAACTGAAGCAGCATCTTCGTAGCTTGGACTTCGTTTTGCTCGAAAAGTGGTTGCTGCTTGTAGTTATTTAATTGCAGTGTTTCATCAGCTGGTGTCTTGAGCAGCAACCTCTGGAAATGAAGGGCTAAAAACTGGCGCTGCTCTCCAAAAATATCTAGTCCCTTTTAACTTTGTGTTTCAGCTGGCTGACTAAAATCCCTTATTTGGGCTGCTGGTCCCTTATTTTCAAATCTGTAACTTGACAGCTATGAACCTAAGAGCAACCTGGCCGGATCAGGCAAAAGGCTCCATCTAATCCCACTGTCTTCTCACAGGGGCCAACCTGAACAACATGGGAAGGCTGCAAACAGAACCTGGGTGCAACAGCACTCTTGCCCATCTGTGATTCCCAGATATCCAGAAGCACATTGTCTCTGACGGCAGAGGTAGAGCATACTCACCATGTCTAGTAGGCACTGATAGTACCTCGGGTTACATACGCTTCAGGTTGCATATGCTTCAGGTTACAGACTCTGCTAACGCAGAAATAGTACCTTGGGTTAAGAACTTTGCTTCAGGATGAGAACAGAAATCGTGCTCTGGTGGCGCGGTGGCAGCAGGAGGCCCCATTAGCTAAAGTGGTGCTTCAGGTAAAGAACAGTTTCAGGTTAAGAAAAGACCTCCAGAACGAATTAAGTACTTAACCCGAGGTACCACTGTAGCCTTCAAAAGTCTCTCTATGGGTATAGGGTGGAATATAAAATCAATAAATAAAATCATCTTCCTTACCTATCTTATAGTCACATATAACTCAGGAAGTTAGTGAGGTCTGCATAGGCCTCATAAATAAGGCTGATCGCCGAAGAATTGATGCTTTTGAATTATGGTGCTGGAGGAGACTCTTGAGAGTCCCATGGACTGCAAGAAGATCAAACCTCTCCATTCTTACGAAAATCAGCCCTGAGTGCTCACTGGAAGGACAGATCGTGAAACTGAGGCTCCAATACTTTGGCCACCTCATAAGAAGAGAAGACTCCCTGGAAAAGACCCTGATGCTGGGAAAGATGGAGGGCACAAGGATAAGGGGATGACAGAGGATGAGATGGTTGGACAGTGGTCTCGAAGCTACCAGCATGAGTTTGACCAAACTGCGGGAGGCAGTGGAAGACAGGCTTGTCTGGCGTGCTCTGGTCCATGGGGTCACGAAGAGTCGGACACGACTAAATGACTAAACAACAACAACAACAAGCATAGGCTTGGATGAAAAATTCAGCGGCCTCTTAACACCCCCCCCCAAAAAAAAACCCTCAGGAGTTTTAACAAGTTCCCAAACCATCCTCTCTGCTGGATCTCAACCTAAGTTTGAGGTTTGGGGTCTCCATCCCCATGGAGTGGGCTCATTCCCTCCTTGGATTCTGCCCCTACAGCCATTTTAACCTCTCCCTCCCCCCTTTTTTTGTTGAAGGGGAAACTGAGGCAGTCATTTCTCCAAGTGCTCAGATTGGCTCAAAACATTGCGCAACTTCTAATTCTTTCAGTTTGGGGAAGAGTTCGAAGTTTATCTAAGGTCAGCTTCTGGGAGCTGGTCCATCTTTCCATCTTCCAAAGTGATTTCAGTTTTCAGAGCGGCATGATAAAGGAAGAGTACAACTCACCCTAATTTTTAAACAGTCTGTTTCCACCACTCTTCCCTGACCCCAGAAGCTACTCTCCATTTTGAAACTAAAGGCCAGGTTATTCTTTATACAGTGGTACCTTGGGTTACATACGCTTCAGGTTACATACACTTCAGGTTACAGACTCCGCTAACCCAGAAATAGTGCTTCAGATTAAGAACTTTGCTTCAGGATGAGAACAGAAATCGTGCTCCGGTGGCGTGGCAGCAGCTGGAGGCCCTATTAGCTAAAATGGTGCTTCAGGTTAAGAACAGTTTCAGGTTAAGAACGGACCTCCGGAACGAATTAATTTCTTAACCCGAGGTACCACTGTACTGTTTATAATGTTAGCAAAAAAGGAAGGGAAACAAATCCTTAAGGCAGCACACACTAAGACGTGTAGCGAAAAAAGGAACACCGCCGCAGGAACAGTAACGCAGTGAAATCAGAAGAGATGCTTAAAGGGGAAACCACAGCGACAGCACAGTTGAGCTGCCAAACACTTCTCTATAAGCTACCACCACGTGTAAGCTAACTTCCGATGCTAGGTCTTAAAGAAGAGGTAGAGTGGATTGTACCAATTTAGACTACAGTTGAGGCATACTGCTTTTCAAGACTCCCCTGTGTAAAACAGAAGGAAACCCCAACAAACAAACAACCAAGTCGCAAAGTTTGCTGCTCTGTTTTTCGTTTAACACAGGGAAGAAGGGATTCAAATATGCGACCCTCCACCTGCAGCCAGAACGATTCAATCCATGCTACCACCATAGCATTCTGCTTCGCGTGCAGATCATTCCCGACCCTGGAGAATTCTGAAGCTTCCCTGGAGACAAGCAACGGAAATTGCAGCGTGTGCATTGGCAACGGGTTGTAGAGCAGCTGGCTGCATTTCTCCATCCGTTGTTTACCTTGTCTCTTCGTTAGCAGTCAGGATTCCCCCAGGGACAATTATCTTCAGTAGGAGACGTCGGGTAAGAGCAGCCCCGCTCCATCAAGGCCACAGGCAGCCCGTCAAACCTGTTCTCAAATATGCCAACCTGATGCTGCCTGTTATGTACTGAAGTTCTCACCCTGGGTCAGCAGGGGGGATACTGTAGATAGTTTTCACTCAGGTCCACCTATGCAAATAAGGGATTGAAAGTGACGTTCAGTGATTGGATGGTTACAGAAAGTTGTTACAGTTACGCTGTACTGGAGCTCTATATAAGCAGGCTGGCTGAACCCTTCAGTTCAGTTCTGTTCTGGCCTGTGAATAAACAAGAGCTGTTTGAAGAATCGCTGAGTCGTCTGCTATGTCTACCCACTATTTAACACTGCCAATGGGAAGCCCAGAAGTGTGACTCAAGGGCAACCTTAGTCTCCTCACTGAAAGCTACCTTTGACATGATGGCTGTAACATTAGAAGGTTCTGCTTTCCGAACAGGGTCAGGATTGCCCCACTAATCTCTTTGGCGGGCAGATTCCCCCGGGAAGGTGCCACCAGCAAAAAGGCCCTGCGCCTCACTGCCATGAGTCTTGGGACCAGCAGCACAGCCTCCCACTGAGACTTTCAACAACCACGGTGCTAGCAGGGTGGGGAAATAAAACCAAACTGAAGTTTGTTTTGCTCGGGAAACCCACTCTACCTTCAGAAATGGCATTTGCATTTTGCTTCCTTTCCTCCTCCTTTCTGCACTAGAAATTTAATTACCTTGTAGACCACTTAATATTTTGGCTTACAATCAATTAAACTGAGGTTTACAGAGAGAGACAAGTGAGGTTTAATGGTTTTATATAATGTCCTTTGTCAAAAGGTTGCAGGATGATTAACAACTTCGAGCCCATCTGCATATACATTTAAAGTAGTATCATGCCACTTTAAATCATCATAGCTTCTCCCATATGCTCCCGCGAATTGTAGGTTGTCAAGGGGACTGAGAGTCATTGTGAGATCTCTAGATCCCTCACAGAGCTACAATTCTCAGAGTGGCTTAACAATTCATCTTCCCAGGAATTCTGAGAATTGTAGCTCCCAGGAATTTTTGGGACAAGCCAAGACTAGCTAAAGTGATACAATACTCCTTTAAATGTAGAGTACATATGACACCACAGCAACATAATGGGGAATGCAGTGCACATATTTAACAACCATAAAACACAAAAATTAAATCTAGTACAATTCACAATAAAAAGCAATAAATAAAATTACACAGTGCAAGACAAAGTTAGCTATAGTGTTAAATTATTCACAGTATCAACCCACCTATAAAATCTGCAACTTAACCCCTGAAAAATAACATAAGTTGTTAATCTGCTCTTCTAAGCTTCACCACATATATCTAAAAGTGAGTGTCTGAAAGATTCTTTTTTAATCACCAACAGCATTCCGAAAGCCCAAGAACATTCACTATAATATTTATATAGTGCAACTGACTTTCAGGGTTGGTGTGTTGTGCGACAAGCACACAGAGTGCAATGAGATTGTTTGTTTGTGCAGGGGGCGGGGAGGCTCAGTTAATTTCATTCATAAGTTCAATGTTCACAGATTGTACATTGACAGTAAGGGTATTACAGTGGTACCTCGGGTTACATACGCTTCAGGTTACATACGCTTCAGGTTACAGACTCCACTAACCCAGAAATAGTGCTTCAGGTTAAGAAGTTTGCTTCAGGATGAGAACAGAAATCGTGCTCCGGTGGCGCGGCAGCAGCAGGAGGCCCCATTAGCTAAAGTGGTGCTTCAGGTTAAGAACAGTTTTGGTTAAGAACGGACCTCCGGAACGAATTAAGTGCATAACCCGAGGTACCACTGTATTATAATATTATTATTGTTGTATGCAAAACTAGCTCTTAATTGTGTTAAGTCAAGCCCTATGACCTTTGCAGGACTGCATCCCCAAAGGTTTTACATTTGTGGTCTGAATGTGCCCAGAGTGGAGGAGGAGGAGGAGGAGAAGAAGAAGAAGAAGAAGAAGAAGAATGGAGGACAAACTGCCCATAAAACATTTTCTGTTTGGCTATGGACAAAGCTCCAGAATCATAGAAATGATCCATAAAAATTATCATCAACACTTGGCAGCCTCAAGTATGCGGCCTCTTTGCCAAGAGGGGAGCAGGGAAAGGCTACAAAAAAAATTATACTTCATGGTTTTTTTGAGTCTTGAGTAATGTCACTATTAAGATGGGTTCATTACAAAGAATTGTCATCCTCCAGATCCCTGGAAGGGGCTAGTAAGTGCTGTTTTGACACCTGGCCCAAATCAATGCCGGGGGTTTTTTCCCCTCTTCCTCCCTCTCTTTTAAGAAAACGTGATTTTGCATGGCAACGTCTCCAAGACAAACACTAAACAGAAAGATCCTTTCCCTTCTCCTCCTCCCAGCCTTACAGATTACACAGGTCTTTGGTTTGGCTGCGGCGTCACTTTGACAAACAAAAGGAACAAACAGACGTCTTTGCGTGCAGTCTGAAAGCATGCAAATATTGGACAGCTAATTGCTCAACACAAAAGTCTCCCAGAGCAATAAATCTGCAGCTCCATTAGTCGGAAAAGCTAGCTTCTTAACGTTTGCCCAACTTAATTCTTTAAAAATAAAAATATATATTAAAAAGATGACCTTGACATTCTTTGAGGTACAACCACAACTCATAAATCAACAGGATCTGGACATCACTGAACTCATAAGTAGATCATGGGGACTTTATTGGAACGGGCACTGGTACTGTTACCACGAAACAATAATTGTTACCATGTCCAAGAAGAAAACCACCCCTGACTTTTCCAGAAATAAATTTTACTCGAGATCAGAAAAAGCTGTGGTGGTAGGGGTTCAGGCACAATGTGGGCAGGAGAAAATAGCAAATCTTGTTTATTACCCTTGTTGGGCCAACATTTATTGTGCCAATGCACTCAAGACGGTTTGGAGCTCGGAATACTGGCTTGCAATTTAAACATGTGCAATACTGACACACTGCTGTCTCATGTGGACCAACTGTCTCCTCCACCACCAACACCCATTGCAGAGACAGAGGACGGCTGGATTGGCTGTTGAAATTCACTTCAGCCCTGGCAGCAGGATAGCATCCTTTATCATGGCCTAGGACCCTCCTACGGGACCGCCTCTCCCGGTATGCCCCACGGAGGACCTTAAGGTCCATAAATAGCAACACCCTAGAGGTCCCGGACCCTAAGGAAGTTAGATTAGCCTCAACCAGAACCAGGGCCTTTTCAACACTGGCTCCGGCCTGGTGGAACGCTTTGTCTCATGAGACCAGAGCCCTGCAGGATCTGATTTCTTTCTGCAGGGCCTGTAAGACAGAGTTGTTCCGCCTGACTTAGACTCAGTTTGATTCCCTCCCCCTCTTTCTTTTTTCCTTTCTCCTCCTGTCAAGAGGCTGTATTTTAATGTTTTAATACTGTATTTTAATCTTGTTTTTAAGTTGTATTTTAATCAACTTGTTTTTATTATTGCTTGTTAGCCGCCCTGAGCCCGGTCTTGGCTGGGGAGGGCGGGGTATAAATAAAATTTATTATTATTATTTATTATTATCACACCTGAAGGAAAGTGGGTGAGTTTAGTGGGTGCCAGATGGACCTCACGGCATGCAGAGATCTCTACTACGAAACTGTGGGAATGGCTAAAGATGGACAGTCAAGAGTGCTGTCATCACTCAGGCATACTGTTCACCAAGAAAGAGGGCTTGCTGCTACCTGCACAGGTGTGTTTGGGGGCTGCTGGAGACATAGTGCTCTGGATCCTTCCCCCTATTCAGCTGCTTCCTGAATCAGGGCAAACTGGGGCAAACCCCCATGCTTCCAACCCCATCACTCTCCCCCTACCTGGCTCTCCCTTGCTGCTGAAACCTGCTTGCCCCTCCCCCCATGTAAAGTCTTCTCCGCAACCTCCCCCTCCTCCAGTGTGGGAGCCAGTGTGGTGTAGTGGTTAAGAGCAGCGGACTCGTAATCTGGTGAACCGGGTTCGCTTCCCCACTCCTCCACATGCAGCTGCTGGGTGACCTTGGGCCAGTCACACTTCTCTGAAGTCTCTCAGCCTCACTCACCTCACAGAGTGTTTGTTGTGGGGGAGGAAGGGAAAAGGAGAATGTTAGCCGCTTTGAGACTCCTTAGGGTAGTGATAAAGCGGGATATCAAATCCAAACTCCTCTTCTCTTCTTCTCCACAGCCTTGGAGAAAAAATGAAGAGCAGTGATGTGCAGGGTCAAGGTAAGTTGGTGCATCTTTTGTTTTTGGGTCCCATGCTCTCTTGTGAACCAACTGACTCCCGCTACAGGGCAGGATGAAAACGCACCTGTCTTTTTATATGCAACAACAGTGGCAAGAGTATTGTTAGCCCAGAAATGGAAGCAAGAAGAAATCCCGACGAAAGAAGAATGGCAGATAAAATTAATGGACCACGCAGAATTAGATAAAATGACAGGAAGGATTCGAAACCTGCGGGACCAGAGATTCACAGAAGATTGGAAGAAATATACGAAGATATTTGAAGAGCAATTGTAATCAACAAATCACGCTAGTAGGACTACAAGAAGTTTTGTAAGGAGAAATATATGAAATACTGCACAGTAGAGAAAGAATAGGACATTAGTTATGAGATTTAAATGTAATAGTGAAAGTAAGAAATGTATATTAAGTGAATAGATTGGAAAATTTTCAGATGTCATTGATGGAAGTAAAAAAAATGGTATAAGATATGAAAATATGTTTAACTATTGTTGAAAATGATATGTTGAAAACTAATATCTATCTATCATCTATCTATCTATCTATATCAGAGACATCACCTTGCCAACAAAGGCCCGTACAGTTAAAGCTATGGTTTTCCCAGTAGTGATCTATGGAATTGAGAGCTGGACCATAAAGAAAGCTGATCGCCGAAGAATGGATGTTTTTGAATTATGGTGCTGGAGGAGACTCTTGAGAGTTCCATGGACTGCAAGAAGATCAAACCTATCCATTCTTAAGGAAATCAGCCCTGAGTCCTCACTAGAAGGACAGATCGTGAAGCTGAGGCTCCAGTACTTTGGCCACCTCATGAGAAGAGAAGACTCCCTGGAAAAGACCCTGATGTTGGGAAAGATGGAGGGCACAGGGAGAAGGGGACGACAGAGGACGAGATGGTTGGACAGTGTTCTCGAAGATACCAGCATGAGTTTGACCAAACTGCAGGAGGCAGTGGAAGACAGGAGTGCCTGGCATGCTCTGATCGATGGGGTCACGAAGAGTCGGACACGACTAAACAACAACAAATACACACACACACATATAAAAACACACCTATCTTTTGGTCTTGTGCTCTGAGATGGCCAGAGCACAGAAGCCTAAATGGGACACCTGGAATTGGGATCAGAGCTGGGGTGGCTTCTGTCAATCCTGGATTTTGTGTGCAAAACAGGACAGTTGGAGGGTATTCCAGCATAGCTGGGGTGGGATACCAACTCAAAAGTCATCCCAGACTATGCTCCAGCACCAGAATTCCTGCCTTAATTCAGGGGGGGATCTCCACAGGAAGGGTTTGGGGGTGGGGATGTATCAGAGGTGTGCATATTATGGGAATGTTAAGGATTGTAGGAAAGGATATATTGAATTAGTATTATCCTTCTTTCACTCACGCTAGTAAGTGATGCAGCAGAGCAAAATCCCCTCAATATACCACAGCTGGAAGCTAGTTTGCAGATTCGTTTGAATCTCTTCGTTCAGATTATTTCCTGGTGTCCCCTTTTGATCCCTCTTAAAAGAATAAAGACACGAGAGTCTTTCTGAGTAAAGTAACAAAAAGTTTACTCACATTTCAGTTCACGGTTTGATCTCTGAAAGGCAGGCTTTGCTTAGTAGTTACACAAAGAAACTGTGTGAGTTCATCTCGTAGGGAGGCTGAACTCACGTGCTGCTGGCTGAGGGCCAGCAGACAGCAAAATTACATTAAGACAACAAAATGGCAGCAAAAGATAGAACAAGCAGCAAGTGAAAGACAGACTGATCAAGATTGCTAAAATGGCTGCATGGCTCAGCTCTTTTAAGGAGTCAGGCGGGGCCATGTCCACCTCCCAGAACACATGCAGGGGGAGAAAACTCCAGACCAGTGGAACAGGAAGTTGCACTGACTGGATGTCCCCCTGCTTGTGCCCATTCTAGGGAAATAAAGAATGTTGCATTTGACTGCACCCATGGATTACATTCCACAAATATCCCTTGATGCCTGTCCATGTCCCCGCCCCTGAAACAGAGATTGGCCCCTGTGAGAACAGGGTGTTGGACTAAATCAAGCAGACTCTTCTCACGCTCATTTTTAGGGGAGTTATGAGGGCTGTCAAATATGTCTGGCACCATCCATACTGCGCTCTCCTACACATATATTTCACTTAGTTTGGTTTTCCCTTTGCAAAAACAGGCAAGTCCAATGACACTCATCCTCATCTTGACAAAACTAATTTTCCATGCCTTAAGTTCAGTCAACCATTTCTGGAACCTTTTTTTTTTTATTAAAGCCATGCTATCTTCCTGAAACATCTGCAAAGAGACAGGATCAGAAGGCAGGCCTTGCTACCACCATAGATGGACAAGAAAGAACTTCTTATATCCCAGTAAGCTTCTCCATGTTTGTGCATACATGGATTGAAGAAGTAATTTTGCACAAAGCAGCTATATCTATTCGTGTAGCAAATTTAATTATGTGTTCTTACACTATTTCACTGGTAGATTTGCAAATACATGCTGGGTGGTTTTCCAAGTGAGGCTGCGAACAAGAAGAATCAATTATTGGAAGACTGAGAGAATCAGTTTTCCAGATCAGCGCAGGTTTCTAATTTGTTAGGTTTTTATGATGCTGGAAATGCAGACTCAAGGCCATGCATTAAATACACACTTTTCAATGCCATCACCAGTCAAATGTGCCTTTTGTACACATCGTTTATGCAAACCACATGCTTTGTGCACTGAAAATCTATTGTAAAAGAAGCATGAATTCCATTTGGTAGTTGCATTCTTGATCCAAAATCACGCTCAGAAGCATTGAGTTGGTCTTTAGCAAACAGCAGACCAAGCAAATCCCTAGTCCCACCCTTCAGTTTATGGCAATCAAAACCATGCATGTAGAGCTGTGGAAAGACATTGACATAAAAGCAGGTAAAGGGAGAAATAAAGAGAAGACTGAGAGAAGAACCGTAGATTTGTAGAGCTGGAAGGGACCACATGGGTCATTTGGTCCAACCTCATGCAACAGAGGAATCTTTTGCCCAATGTGGGGCTTGAACCCACAACCTTGAGATTAGGAGTCTCATGCTCTACTGACGGAGCTGCCTGCCCAATCTGCCAAATGTCAGAAAGGAAAGCACCAAGACAGATGTTGAACCAACCCTTCTGAAAAGTACAGATAAGCCCAAATTCCAATGCAGGGCAATTCGCAACAGCTACAGCAGTTTCTTATTTTGATTATGAATACCGTCTTCTCTCTCTTGCTCACAAACATTTACCATAAGTTCAGATGTAAAACTAGATCTACAGAATAACACAGCTTTGCATATGAAAAAATGCAATGGCTACGCCTCTGTTTTCTGCACGTGCAGGGTGCAGAAGGGAGTCCAACATAGCTCTCCATTCTGCATAGGTTTTATTTTCTGAGAATCCTCCAGAAAAATAATCACTCAAAGGACCTGTTGATGGCATTTTACCATTATATTGTTGAGAGTGTATTAACTTGTGGTCTGTGTGTGTGCTTTGGGAGCTGCACGGTCAGGGGAAAAACAATGCTGTCCAGAGTTGTAAAGACTGCAGCGAGAATAATTGGGTGCACTCTTCCCACCTTGGATCAAATCTATGCGTCCAGGTGCCATAAGAAAGCTGCAGAGATGGTGCAGGATAGTGCGCACCCAGGAAATGATCTCTTTCAGCTTCTGCCTTCTGGAAGAAGGTACAGGGTTATAAAGACTAGGACTAGCTGCCTGAGAAACAGTTTCTATCCAAATGCGATTTTCGTCCTAAACTCAGTGTAAGGTAGTCTCTATGGGAGCATATTGTATTTAATTATGGGGTATCAGAGTTTTTACGGGGTTAAACAGGCTGGGATAGCAGGGATAGCAGGCTTGTTGGTTTTTGAATGTCTGGTGTAGATTTTTTTTCAGTTTCGTTGTTCTGTATGGGACAATGACAATAAAGATTATCGTATCATATCATATCGTATCTGAGGAGACCCTTGGCCTCAAGCCTTTGGCTACCCACCCCATGTCAGAACCCTTTATGGTGATGAGCAGTTCCTCATAAGAACATAATTAGAGCCTTGCTGGATCAGGCCAAAGGTCCACCTCATCCAGCACCCTACTCTTCTGGTAGCCAACCAAATACCTCTAGGAATCCTACAAGCAACAGTGCTTTCTCCATTCGTGATTCACAGCAGCTGGTATTCCGAGTCCCACTGTCTCCGACAGCTCCATAGTCTGCCATCTTCCATTCTGAACCTCTGCTCCATCGTGGCACCGCACTGGAAATGGCCTCGCTGTTGCCACTCTGCATCTGTTCTATTTTCTTCTGATGCCCCATCCTAGTCTTCTCTGGACTCACTTCAGCTCCTCTTTCCACAATTCCTATCATTTGAACCCTGAACATCAGAAACAATTGTAACTAGGCCCTTTCCTTCAAACTTGCTGGGACCAATTCCCTCCCTTCCTCTCAGGATAGATACCATCATTGGACATTCTGCCTGGCCACTTGCAAAGCGATATCACCTGACCTCTGAGATTACAATGCTATCTTATTGCGCTGTGTCAATTGTTAGACAATCCATTGACAGAGTGGCTTATAAATAATCAAAATGGATTACTCGGCACTCAGAGTTGTACGTGCTTAAACAATGATGCTGATGTTCAGATTCCTCCCATTTTTGCTCATTTTCCCAGTACTCCTACCCACATAATCTCTTATCTACAATTGCAATTCAGTACAGCCACCGTACTGTACTCCTTTTGCTCCCAAGGACTTGCCAAAAATTAATAATAAATAAAAACTGAAAAACAGCGCTGTGTTTTGTTTTCTTGTGCTGGTCTTTTTTGGCTGTACAAAACTTGCATAGAAGAGAGGGGAGGAAAACACAATTGTAGGAAAGGAAAATGGGATGGACACACAGTGCCCCATTCCTAGGAATAGCCTGGCTTGCCAAACATCATTTGTAACCCTAGAAACATTTTAACTGCAGACAAGTAGACTTGTTGTTACTCTTACTTGTAGCCAGTTATCTACGTCAGTGTGTATCTAAGACACCAACCATTATGTTACTGGGGAAAAGCATGGGAATAATATGGAGAAAGGACATGAAGACACCACACAGAGCCAGCACCAAAACATTTCACAACAAGCCTCTATTGCAGGGTTTCCTATACTTGGGTTTCCAGCTGTTGCTGAACTACAACTCCCATCATCCCTAGCTAGCAGGACCAGTGGTCAAGGATGATGGGAATTGTGGTCCAAAACCAGCTGGAGACCCAAGTTTGGGAAACCCTGCTCTAGGGCCATAGTACTGACAATCATGGCTTGATCTTAATCCCGCTTCTCTACTTCCAGCTTCGATATCACTGGTGCCTTCAAGAAGTAAGCCTTGGATAAGGTCTATTGCTGAGATCCTACTCCATATTTATGCTTTGGAGACTCTGCTCATGGCTCGATGGACACAGCAGACTCCCAACTGTCCTAGAAGACAAGATCGGCTGAGAATGCCAGTGGAATGATCAGGAGGTGCGACTCTGCTGCTTGGAGGATTGGAGACGCTTCCTCCTCCGCTACAGTTTTTCGAACTGTACACATGCATAATAATGTTGATGATAACCCCCCCCCCCACAAACATAGATAATACATGTGCCTCAAGCTGGCCAGGGAAGAAGAACAAGAAGGGAGAAGCAGAAAATTATTCAAGGGTGCAAAAGGAAGGAGGAAGCAAGACAAGTGGGGGAGCCAAATTCGGTAGACAAAGGATGCAAATATTACTACTCCTGGTGTGGGTAATCTTTCAGAAAATGGTTCACTGCAAACCACAAACATACAGCGCAAATGATAAGGGAAGTGTATGGATGTTTGCATAAATGATGCACACATAACTCTGAATGATGGTATATATTTTTAGGAAGCCTATATACATGAAGATTTCTTCGGAAACCTATGTTATGGAAACAGTATGGAATTTTAACATTCCATAAATGGAAACACTGAGATTCCTCTGGCTTTAGACAGACACACAAACCAACCCATCTCCACTCATTGCATGCATATTAATTGCAAATAATTCATCCGTAAGCAGCCTCTATGGCTCTCCACCCCCACTTTATGTTAAAGAGGTTGCCATTAAAACTTAGATGTGACTTTATCCCCCAGGCAGCATTTAAAAAGAAGATTGCAGATGATGTCCACCTTTCTGTACAGCAACAAGTTCCAAGTACTTTTTGTCATCAAGCGCTCTGCCTGTTTTCTCCTTCAAGCTTTGACACAAGAACTTCCTGGTTGTTGGGTTTTGTTTTGTTTTTAGGAAAGTTGGAATCTCCAACTTTTTTTTTAAAGTGTACAAGTCTCGCAACAGGGGTGCCGTTACACGGAAATGGGTGGAGGCATTGCAATCCACAGCTGCAAACTGGACAGTCTCTCTCACACAGATGCCCCCACATTTCCTTGCATAGCTGGAATATAATTTAAGGAGGCTAAATTGAGAATTATGAGACAGCTTGAAAAGCAAAATGGGATGGAGGGCATCAGTTATGTCACAAAACAAAATACAACCTGGAATTCCTCCTCCCCAAGAGAAAATGATGTGTGCACATACACCATTTTTGTATGTTTCACATTTGCAGGCAGCAAAAAGCAAGTACTGTTCTGGGGCAGGGCCTTATCTGTGGTGGCCCCCAATTGTGGAACTCCCTCCCCACAGAGGTGTGCCTGGCATCATTGTTATAAAGCTTGCTGCGTATATTTTTAGGACCCACCTTATTTCTGTCATTGCAAGTTGTTTAAGCTGTTCTTTTTAACATTGGGTTTTAATGTTGTGTTTTAATGTTTCAGCCCTCCCTGAGACCTTAGGCTGAAGAGTGGATAATAAATAAAACAATAATCATCTTATGTAAACCACTTTTTGAAGTCTGCCTGAAAAGCAATACAGCCGTACCTTGGAAGTCGAACGGAATCCGTTCTGGAAGTCAGTCTCACTTCCAAAACGTGACGGGGCTTCCACAGCTTCTGATTGGCTGCAGGAGCTTCTGATTGGCTGCAGGAAGCTCCTGCAGCCAATCAGAAGCTGTCGAAGCCCCGTCAGACATTTGGCTTCCAAAAATAGTTTGCAAACCAGAACAGTCACTTCTGGGTTTGCGACGTTTGGAAGCCAAAACGTTAAGGAACTAAGCTGTTTGACTTCCAAGGTACAACTGTATACAAATGTCACTAAACTAAGAAACGTGCACATATTAATAAAGGGGGAAAGAACACTCAGTGGCTCTTCTCCTCTCCCTTCCCAATCAAATAACGTGTGTGTGTGTGTGTGTGTGTGTGTGTGTGTGTGTGTATCCAACTTATCACGTTTTTGGGACACATCACTGGCAATGAATACATTGTTCTGCTTTCTCAAAGCATTCCCACTGGAAGTTGCAAATTGCAGATATCCACACAGGGCTGCTAATATGATTCTAGCCTGACAAGGTCAGCAGGGAAACTTAACAGATAACAGAATTCCTCAAGTGATTTGTGATGCTGCGGAAAGAACATGAGATGTTGCTAGGAGGGGCCACAGAAGAAGCCTTTAATTCTCGATCAGGAAACTGAGGCAAAAGTTGTCTGGTCAAAGTCTGTGCCAAGAGCAAAACAGATGCTATAGCAGCCATTCCCAACATTACTTTTGGCACATTTTCTTCCATATAGTAGTTGAACGTCGTCATCAGGCTATCCAGGCAGTGTAAGGAACCGTAGAAGATCAATTGGCTCTTTGTGGCTATTTTAAGCACATGGTCAAAGATGGCAAAGAGTGTCTTCTGCCTTATGTAATGATGAACTCGGTGTCAGGGAAAGAACTGGCATCTGCTGAACTCCTGCCAAAGCTTTATTTTCCCTTCCCACTAAAGAGCTCCCTTGCTTAGTTGGGGGGGGGGGGAGCTAGCGAGAAAGCCTGTACGTAATGGGATCTTCATGGGAGAATGGCAAAACCTCAAGAAAAACGTTCATTGTTTATATCAAGAGTGGGTAAACTGCAGCCCTCTGTTTGTTGCTGAACTCCAGCTCCTATCATATCATACCTGAGCATTGCCCATATTGGCTGGGGCTGGTGGGAGCTGGATTCTCACAACATTATGAGGGCAACATGTTCCCCATCCCTAGGACATGAAAAGCACAAACACAAATTTAGACATTTTTTTCCCTTGGGGCTTTCTCCCTAGGAAATGCGCTTCGGACTACAGCCTAATATAAACATGGCATGTTTTCAAATTAGCATTAGCAAAAAAGAGAGAAAGAAAAGGAAAAGAGATTGCTGCCCCAAGGAGCCTACAGTCGCAATTTCCAGAGTGAGCAAGGCAAGGGAAAGGGGTGAGACATGGGTGACAGCAAAGGTTTGTTGAAGGAGCTACCATATTTTTCGCTCTATAAGACGCACCAGACCACAAGACACAGCTAGTTTTTGGAGGAGGAAAGCAAGAAAAAATATATTCTGAATCTCAGAAGCCAGTACAGCAAGAGGGATCACTGTGCAGTGAAAGCAGCGATCCCTCTTGCTTTTCTGGCTTCTCGGATAGCTGCACAGCCTGCATTCACTCCATAAGACGCACACACATTTCCCCTTACTTTTTAGGAGGGAAAAAGTGAGTCTTATAGAGCAAAAAACATGGTAAGTTGCAGCGATACTCAAACTTGGGTCTCCAGCTGCTGTTGTTTTTAACACTCGATTGGGAGCTGCCCAGAGTGGGTATAAATAATAAACCATTATTATTATTATTATTATTATTATTATTATTATTATTACAACTCCCATCATCCCTAGCTAGCAGGGCCAGTGGTCAAGGATGATGAGAGTTGCAGTCCAACAACAGCGGAAGGAGACCTCCAGGATTCGCAAACCCAACACGGCAACCAGGGTCCCTGGAGCTGTATTTCTGCAATGACAATCTTCCCCCAATGCAACTGACTCAAGTTTTCTACCAGGGACTTCCCTGCTCATGCTCCTAGCATAAACACTACTCCCATAACCAATGTGACATGTGTTACAAGGCCAAGGGTTTGAGCAGCCAACAAGATCGCTGTGGCCTAATTATCGGCGCTCACTTCACCCTATTGAAATGTCAGTAAAAGAATATTATGATTGCCCAAATTTGGAATTTACCCTGGCCCCTCTCCAAACTGAGCAATTCTCTTAGCTTGCTTATTCTGGTGCGCCCTATCCGAAAAAGGGAATATATGTATGTATTCCAAGACTCTCATTATTTTCACATTCTAGAATAGGGCTAAAAGTAACTCTTAAAATAGACCCACACATTTTAAAAAAGAAAATAAGAACGCCAGGCTTCCACTTGTCCTCTGGGAAGACTCTTCAGATTGTCAAAGATACCCTGAATAACCAGTGTTGCACACAGGGTGATTCCTGCATTGGAGGGGGTTGAACTAGATGGCCTTTGGGATTCCTTCTATCTCCACCATTTTATGATTCTCAGTTGCTCACATTAACAGTGGACTTAATCTTATATTCCCTCTTCACCCGGTCTTTAGATGGGAGGTGTATACAGCTTTACATGGTGCATGCTCTAGTTATCTCCCGCTTGGACTACTGCAATGCGCTCTACATGGGGCTACCTTTAAAGGTGACCCGGAAACTGCAATTAATCCAGAATGTGGCAGCTAGACTGGTGACTGGGAGTCGCCACCGGGACCACATAACACCGGTCCTGAGAGATCTGCATTGGCTCCCAGTACGTTTCCGAGCACAATTCAAAGTGTTGGTCCTGAACTTTAAAGCCCTAAATGGCCTCGGTCCAGTATATCTGAAGGAGCGTCTCCACCCCCATCGTTCAGCCTGGACACTGAGGTCCAGCTCTGAGGGCCTTCTGGCAGTTCCCTCATTGCGAAAAGTGAGGTTAGAGGGAACCAGACGGAGGGCCTTCTTGATAGTGGCGCCCGCCCTGTGGAATGCCCTCCCTTCAGATGTGAACGAAATAAGTAGCTATCTTATCTTTCAAAGACATCTGAAGGCAGCCCTGTTTAGGGAAGTTTTTAATATTTAGTGCTGTATTGTTTTTAACTCTTGATGGGGAGTCACCCAGAGTGGCTCGGGAAACTCAGCCAGATGGGTGGAGTATAAATAATAAATTATATTTATTATTATTATTATTATTACAGTGGTGCCTCGCAAGAGGAAATTAATCCATTCCGCGAGTCTCTTCGTCTTGCGGTTTTTTCATCTTGCGAAGCACGACTATTAGCGGCTTAGCAGCTATTAACGGCTTAGCGGCTTAGCAGCTTTAAGAAAAAGGAAACAAACTCGCAAGAACTCGCAAGACGTTTCGTCTTGTGAAGCAAGCCCATAGGGAAATTCGTCTTGCGAAGCGACTCAAAAAACGCAAAACCCTTTCGTCTAGCGAGTTTTTCGTCTTGCAAGGCATTCGTCTTGCGGGACACCACTGTATTATTATTATTATTACATTCACTTAATTCAAAATCTTATTAAGCCAGCAATGCTTCAATTTGAAGGGGGGGACACGCTCCTGTGCATTTTGCTGTGTGGGACACTAGACATCAGCCCCCAAAGTCTGGCCCTACGGTGCCAACAACGACCTCTCAATCTTTGCGAGGTCCCTGTAGCACCACAGTCCAATTTACCTTTACTAGGTTTGTGAAGAGGCAGAAAATAGAATCATAGAATTGTAGAGTTGGGAGGGACTCCCCCCCACAAGGGCCATCTAGTCCAACCCTCTGCAATGCATGAATCCCAGCTAAAGCATCCGTGAGATGTTAGAAAATGGCCACATCTTAGGCTATGCAGTGCCTGCACCTATCAGATTACGGAACACAGGAAGAGTGAAGCGGGGGGCATGAAATGCCGGGGGGGGGGAGTCAAATGAGAGGAATCGTGGAAAGAGGAGCTTAAGTGAGTCCAGAGAAGAGGAGAAGGAGAGGCATCAGAAGAAAGAAGAACAGGTTGCAGAGTAGCAACAGTCAGGCCATTTCCTGTGGGGCACATGGGGGCCTGTGACTGAACAGGGGTTCACAGAATGGAAGAGGCACACGGCATGTCTCTTGAGGAAGTGCAACTCTGAATACCAGTTGCTTAGTGAGGAGACTGGTGTTCCACTTAGGTCCTGCTTGTGAGGTTGGCCACTGTGAGGACAGGATTTTGGACTGGATGGGCCATTGGCCTGCCTCAGCAGAACTCTCCTTATGTTCATGAACCAAAAGATCAGCGATTCTCAACCTGTGAGTCCCCAGGTTGTTGGACTACAACTCCCATCATCCCTGAGCTCTGGCCTTGCTAGCTAGGGGTGATGGGAGTTGTAGTTCAACAACATCTGGGGACCCACAGGTTGCGAAAGGCTGTAACAGATGATGGAACTTTAGGTAGATGATGGCAGAGGGCCTTTTCGGTAGCGGCACCTGCCCTGTGGAACACCCTCCGGGCAGATGTCAAACAGATAAACAGCTATGCGGTTTTAAAAAGACACCTGAAGGCAGATCTGTTCAGGGAAGTTTTTAATTTGCGGTGTTTGTTTTTACTATAGTAAATCTGGTTACAGATTTAATTCATTTCAGGGTGCCGTGACTATCCGTAACTAGAGGCGCCACTTCTGCACACATGCGCAGAGCGCTTCTGCACATGCATGAGCGGCGAAACCCAGAAGTATATACTTTCGGGTTTGCCGCAGCCGTAACCCGAAGATTCTGTAACCTGGAGGTAACGCAACATGAGGTACCACTGTATTATAGTGGTACCTCGGGTTACAAACACTTCGGGTTACAAACACTCTGGGTTACAAACTCTGCTAACCCAGAAGTAGTACCTCGGGTTGAGAACTTTGCCCCAGGATGAGAACAGAAATCGCACGCCACCGGCGGCAGCAGCGGAAGGCCCCATTAGCGAAAACGCGCCTCAGGTTAAGAAGAGTTTCGGGTTAAGAATGGACCTCTGGAACGAATGAAGTTCGTAACCCAAGATACCACTACATTTGTTTGGAGCTGCCCAGAGTGGCTGTGGCAACCCAGTCATATGGATGGCATATACATTATATTATATTATAATTATTATTCAGTAGTCCAAAGTTGAGAGTTAGCTTCATTTCATGTTTTGTTTCTTCATTAGTTGGGGTTGTTAGTTTGCCTTTACAGTGGTGCCCCGCAAGACGAATGCCTCTCAAGACGGAAATTTCGCTAGATGAAAGAGCTTTCCGTTTTGGAGGTGCTTCGCAAAATGAATTTCCTATGGGCTTGCTTCGCAAGACGACAATGTCTTGCGAGTTCCTGCTGGTTTTTTTTCCTTCCCCCCCTTTTTCTAAGCCACTAAGCCGCTTATCAGCTGATCCGATCAGGAGATAAGCCTCTAAAAGCCGCTAATAGCGCTAATCCGCTAATCTGTCAATGGGCTTGCTTCGCAAGACGAAAAAACCGCTAGACGAAGAGAATCACAGAACGGATTCTTTTCGTCTTGCAAGGCACCACTGTACTTGTTTCCAAAAGAAATATTAAGTGTCTCATTGAAACCAAGTAACTATTTCCAGGTTCCTCAGCAGATTTTTCTTGAACATTAGAAGAACCCTCAGTGATGGTAAAAACAGCTTGACAACAGGGAGAATGACCTACAGGAGTGGTGGATGCTGGGGAGGCATCTGCTTGAGATAACCTAGCTCTGGGCTGCTTTCATGAGGCAGGAGGCTGGAATCAAAGGGAGCTTTGATCTGTAACTCGGGCTAGGGAGCACATGCTTTGCCCGAGATCAGCCTTTCTCAACCTGTGGGTCCCCCAGATGTTGTTGAACTACAACTCCCATCACCCCTAGCTAGCAAGGCCAGAGCTCAGGGATGATGGGAGTTGTAGTCCAACATCTGGGGACCCACAGGTTGAGAACCGTTGCCCTAGATTCATAGGAAGACGCCAAGTCACAGAACCAAAACCAAACCAAGGCCTGTGTACCT
The DNA here is from genome assembly GCF_965113315.1 of Podarcis vaucheri. Lineage (NCBI taxonomy): Eukaryota > Metazoa > Chordata > Lepidosauria > Squamata > Lacertidae > Podarcis > Podarcis vaucheri. The sequence continues at coordinate 64,307,953 of NC_138748.1, forward strand.
TGGTACTGCCTACAGTGGCTGGAAGAACTTCTATGGGGTTTTAGAAGGGAGTGTTTCACAGCCCTGCACAGAAATGACAGTGATCACACCCAAGACCTTTTGCACCCATAGACACACCCTCTACCACTGAGACCCTCAGTCTCTGGTACAACCAGTTAAAGGGATCTTGGGTTAGCAGTTTTGGAAAGAATTGTGACTGATGACTGCTAGCGACTGAGCTGGCTTGATCAATACTGAGCTGGCTGGATCAATAGTCTGACTCAGCAGAAAGCTGTTTCACATGTTCTGTGTTTATATCCTTTTCCACACCGGAGCAGTATGCATTGCGCACACACAGAGAGAAAAACCGCCGATTACATCACCCTCTGCAAAATTTCTACCCGCTCTTCTCAGCTAAGATTGTTCCTTCCCAAGAAAGTGAGATCGATAGGTCTGAACTGCTTCACATAAGAAATGCTAGCATCAATCATTTGTCAAGTCTTAGCCTGTCACCACAAGAACCACCTTTGTAGACGGGAGGCCAAAAACAGGACCAAACTCATTAAGTGACAGAACTGCTATTGCTTACATATTGCTCAATAGTTTTCTCATCCTTCAGTGCATGTTTGCTTCCATCCAAGTTAGAACGCATGAACGGTAGAGAACAGTTCAGCAACTGTTAATCTCTACCATCTTTAAAAAGTGAAACATGGACATGCTCCAAATTTCCAGTACAGATGTGGTCCTCCCCACCTTTGCCTCACTAACTGGTTTTAACAAGAATGACCTTCCGTAGGCTGTCAGTAAGTTTTCCTCCAATACGTTAGCAAAATATTGAGGATATAATCGTGATCTATTGGTAGATTGTGGTGGTGGTGGTGGTGTGTGTGTGTGTGTGTGTGTGTGGTGTGTCCGTGGTTGATCACAGTAGATCTTGGCTCCCCCCAAAAGATTTTTTTTTTTTAAAAAAAAAACTGTTTTGACTTCTTAAAAAAAGCTCAAAAACTTTGGTAGATCATTGCGATTTTATTTTATTTTATAGGGGGAGTAGTTCTGTCTCTTGAAAGCTGGACAAGCCATCTAGCCAGTCTCCTTGCCCAGTCCCAGAAACCCAGAGCTGGAGCGTTCCAAATGCTCTCGCCATCAAGACGTCTAGCACAATGGTCAACCAAAATCTTCCCTCCTGTAACTAAAGGACCTTCAGATCTCACAGATTCATCATCCAGGGTGATTAATTGATCATTATCAGGTGCTTGTGAGTGATTCAGTCCATCTTCTCTCTTGGACTACTTCCCCAACACAACGAGGGCACATGCCATCATAAAACTGAGGTAGGTGGAGGGAGAGTGGACTGTTCTTAAGGAATGTGTGATCACAATGGGATCTATTGGTGCATAGTGTAATGGTTCTAGGGCTTGCTCGTGCGTAAATCGGCGCCACACCTTACTGGGTTGCCTGAGTGAACCCTTTCTGTCCGAACAGCCACTCGCCTGTGGCTGTCTCAATCCCTGGCAGAATCCGTCAGTGGGCGTTTCTTGAACTTCTTCCAGCAAAGAAGCTCTTTGATGCCTAGTCTCCGCCTACTCTCCCTGCGCGGAAGCCTTCTGCGCTGGGAAGGTGTGGTCAGAGGAGGACCCATGCTCTCCCCGCTGGTCCCCGGCGAGGAGTCATGGAGCCACCTTGCCGATTCCCCCATCTGCCCCCCCTTCTCCACTGGTGCTACGCTGATTTCCTTCCCCAGAAGATGTGCTGCTTCTCTCCCTCCCGGGATGCTCTCCGGAATCCCTCTGGAGCCCTCCCTCTCCCCCTGGCTCCGATGGCAGTTCCCTGACACATAGGTAGGGCCTACTGGGAGAAGATCACTGTATCAGAGTGACTAAAGCCCAGCTCTGTATACTTTTCTTTTATCGCTCCTTCTCAGTCCTTGGTTCTTTCCCTGCTTCGAACTCTCTCTAAACATGCTGCCCACCACAAGTTTGCCCTCTAGCCAGATGAACACCTCTCCTTTTCTGGCAGGGCTGTACTAGCCAGCCTCTTCTGATCTGTCCAGCTCACCTTCATAACTGACTGCCAGGCTGACAGCTTGAGTAGGGAGTTGCCCCACCAGCCACTGCTCACAACTTTGATTATATTTCTTCCAGTGTTTGAAAGTGGAATTTTATACCTGCTTGGTGTTCCGGGAAAGGTATGACTCAGCCTTTGGACCAGGACGCTCTTTTCTAAGGATAAAACTATTTGGGCTCTGATGTAAACTATTCTTTCCCTTGGTTTAACAAAATCAGGACATAACCTGATTTCCTTAGCAGAAGGAGATACAGACGCAGCCCCATAAAATAAGCTTTTATATACTCTCAGCAGCGTTCCCAGAATAGTAGTTCGGTAACACGTGGCATACCTCTGGTGGTGTGTGTTGTTGCCTAGAGTCATGATGTTGAAGATGACCTGCTTAAATCATTGGATAAAAATGTTCCCAAGTTGTAGTCCAAACCTTTTGACATTAAAACACACAAAGTTATCTTGCATTGTTGCCATCCATTCTGTATGCTGCATTTCCAGTTTTGAGTGGAATCAGGAATCAAATAGCTAAGGCGAATGTGGAAGGTGTTAAAAGGTGTTAAAAGAAAAACAGCAAGCAGTGATTTCTCTAGGCCTGCCAGCTGCAAAATGGGGAGGAATCATGCAGAATCAGCATGGAGACAGGGGCTTCACAGTCCACATCACGGGTCAGCAAACTTTTTCATCAGGGGGCCGGTCCACTGTCCCTCAGACCTTGTGGGGGGGGGTCAGACTATATTTTGAAAAATATAAATACCCTGCAAGCCAGTCCCACAGCTGCCTCCGGACCTGGAGGAGGAACGCACTCTGCATGCGCTCAGGAGCATGCCTCAGCGCCGTCCGCTCACTGGTGTTGTTAATGACCAGCAGCCGCTCCATCGGCCCGTCCCCACAGAGCTCCCAGGCAGCGTGCACCACATTCTACGGCCCACTGTCTGAGGCCAGCACAGCGGGCAAGCCACGCACATGGAGTGCCACGTAGGTGCCACGCAGCTTGCCCTCCAGCTGCTCCAGCGCAACCACTGAACGCGCCACCACCAGCAGCGCCAAGCCAGGTGCCAGGCATGGGGCCATCAAGAGCGCCAAGCTCTGGCTGAAGCCCCATGACACACCCGTCATGATGCCCATGGTGCGACCCAGACCCACCGGCTTCTCCATCCATGGCCGCACCATGTTTACCTCAGCGTGCAGGTGGCGAGGCTTTGGAACTTCCTGCAGCCAATCCAAAGCCATGCCAGTGTTGTGGAAGTCAGTCCCCGCATGGCGAGGCGTCCACGGCTTCTTTTCAAGGACGTGATGTGCCGGTTTAGCTCAGTGTGGGGACTGACCGAGCTGGCGGCAGGGTCCGCGGGCCAGATTTATGAGCCTGGTGGGCCTGATCTGGCCAGCAAACCTTAGTTCGCCAACCCCTGGTCCACACTATACCTTTAAAACACATTCATTCCTTCATAGATTTCTGGGTGCCCAACTTTACCCCTCACAGAGTTCCAATTCCCAGCAACCCTTAAACTACAGTTCCCAGAGGCAGGGATGAGTCAGGCTGGTGAAGAGTCATGGGTGCCTTCCCCTACTGCTGCGAAAAGCTCCCTTCCTCTCTTGTCTCCCAGAACCAGGAGAGGTATGAAACAGGAGGAGCAAAGGCAGCCTGTAAGCAGGCACAGTCTCTGATTGCAGATAGGTAGCCGTGTTGGTCTGCCATAGTCAAAATAAAAAAATTCCTTCCCATAGCACCTTAAAGACCAACTAAGTTAGCTGAGATGAGCCTGTTGACGACTCTTAATGACTGTAATAGGTCTTACAGGAAAAGGCAAGGGGTGAGAAGGTGAGAAATGGCTTAGTCATGTATAATGAGATAAGAATCCAGGCTCATTTCAGCTATCTGCCAATCTCCCATTCCCACCACCCTTCTGAGTAATACCCCTCCCCACCTTCTCACTATATAGAAGGATCTGGCAACTTCTGTTTCAGTGTATCTGAAGAAGTGTGCATGCACACGAAAGCTCATACCAAGAACTAACTTAGTTGGTCTTTAAGGTGCTACTGGAAGGAATTTTTTTATTCGGTCTCTGATTGTTTGCAATGAGCCCTGCAGAGAAGGAGACATATACAGCTTTGGGGAGGCAGGGACTTTCCGTCTCAGCAATTGATTTCATTGAGTAGGACCTACAAGCAGAGGCACCAACTATAGGGGGCGAAAGGGGCTTCAGCCCACTCAATATTTGTGGGTAGGGAGCTGAGCCTCCCAATATGGAGGGGGCCACCATCCCCTTGCACGTGGGGCGGGGGTGGGATGCACAGAGGGATGAATGATGTCATGCTTGTGACATCATGTGACACCACATTCCCTCAATGTGTGGGGGAAGTCGGCGCCCATGCCTACTGGGTGGAAGCTACTGTGCTCATTAGGCCTGAAACTCTGCCAAGTCTGTGAAGATCATGTTTCGCTTAACTCCAGCTTTGAACTGTGTGATTTACTGACCGGCTTGCTCTGTGACAGGGAGCCTTCAAAGGCAGTTCGGAAACTGCAGTTGGTGCAGAATGCAGCAGCCAGACTGATAACAGGAACCAGGTGGTCAGATCACAGAACCCCTATTCTGGCCCAGCTGCATTGGATGGTTCTATCCTGTCTGTATAGTTCAAGCTATGGTTTTCCCAGTAGTGATGTATGGAAGTGAGAGCTGAACCATAAAGAAGGCCGATTGCTGAAGAATGGATGCTTTTGAATTATGGTGCTGGAGGAGACTCTTGAGAGTCCCATGGACTGCAAGAAGATCAAACCGATCCATTCTGAAGGAAATCAGCCCTGAGTGCTCACTGGAAGGACAGATCCTGAAGCTGAGGCTCCAATACTTTGGCCACCTCATGAGAAGAGAAGACTCCCTAGAAAAGACCCTGATGTTGGGAAAGATGGAGGGCACAAGGAGAAGGGGGTGACAGAGGACGAGATGGTTGGATAGTGTTCTCAAAGCTACCAGCATGAGTTTGACCAAAATGCAGGAGGCAGTGGAAGACAGGAGTACCTGGCGTGCTCTGGTCCATGGGGTCATGAAAAAGAAGAAGAGTTTGGATTTGATATCCCGCCTTTCACTCCCCTTCAGGAGTCTCAAAGCGGCTAACAATCTCCTTTCCCTTCCTCCCCCACAACAAACACTCTGTGAGGTGAGTGGGGCTGAGAGACTTCACAGAAGTGTGACTGGCCCAAGGTCACCCAGCAGCTGCATGTGGAGGAGCGGAGACACGAACCCGGTTTCCCAGATTACGTGACTACCGCTCTTAACCACTACACCACACTGGAAAGAGTCAGACACGACTAAACAACAACAACATCCTATCACAGCTTGGGACCGAGCCCCATCACAAACCTGCCCATGCCCTTAGGTCAACATCAGACACCCTCCTCTGTGTATCCTCTGTGATGGAATTTTTAAGACTGGTGACAAAGGAGTAGGCCTTATCAGTGGTGGCTCCCCACCTGTGGAATGCTCTCTCCAACAAGGCCTGCCAGACTTCTGTCATCTTTTCATTGCTAGGTCCAGATCCTCCTCTTTCCGCAGGCATATGATGGGATGTTTGCCTTTATGCCTTTGTTTCATTGATTATCCCTGATGATTCGCGTTTTGAGGTAAGATATTATGACAATGTTCATACTGTTCTGCATTATGGTCTTGCTTTAATTTCCGTGTATTTTAACCTATTGTAAAATAATCTGAATAGTTTTGGTTTTAAAAAACATTTATACTGATCTAAGCTATATAATAAATGAGACCCCCCCCCCGACAAGTAATATGTTTATCAGGCCATTGAAGCCATGACCAAAAGTATCGCCACAAATCTTCTAAACACATTTCTGGCTGCCAGCCTGGGATAGCTCTGTCAGTGCAGCCCGAGGCTCTTAATCCCAGGGTTGTGGGTTCGAATCTCACTTTGGACAAAAAATTCCTACATTGCATGGATGACCTACATAGTCCCTTCTAACTATAAATTATTCTACAACTTGTCTTTAAATCTAAGACATTTAAGAGGCATGCACCCATCCCCCTGTATTCAAGTGCATTTGCTTTCTGCAAATACAACATTTTCTCACAGTAACATCAGTAGGAAAGCATTGTGGGTGCCAATCTTTGATTAGATGTGCTCTTGTGTCTTTTGGAGAGAGAGAGAGAGAGAGAGAGAGAGAGAGAGAGAGAGAGACCTTTTCTACCCTTTATCTGTATGCCAATGAGTTCTTCATGTCATCCTATTGAAGTTGCCCCAGCAGTCAGGGGTGGTTTGGTGTGTGTGTGGGGGAAGTAATTTGGCAAGCCAAATGTTCAAAGATCAAGAACAGGAGCCGCAAACAACAAATACTTTCCATGCTAACACACAATAGATAACGTGCCGCCCCTACCAGCTTTGCACGCTTGTAGATATGAAAAGAAACATCTAGGAAACGCACCCCTTTCAAGGTGAAGGCCTGGTGTCCTTGTCTGTGAAGCACAAGATTAGAAGAGAAAAGAAAATTGCCAGATACACACATACCCTCCAAGCAATCATAGCTGATGCTGCCATTGGGATGCATTGTATCACTGGAAACAAGGGTGGGAAGTTATAGCATTCCAACCCCTTCTTGCCTTTAGCAAGTCGTGTACACAGACACACCTCCAAATAGGGCTCACCCACCCAATGCAACTTATATAGAACATCCATAGAGGGATTTGAAAGCCCCTCCACACATTCGCCGTCAGCAAATGTGTTTGCGTGGGAGGTGTCTGTTCACAGTCCTCTGTTCACAACATGCACACACCTTGCTGTAAGATAAACACCTTGCTGCAAAGATAAATGACTTTGCAGCACATCCGTCCTTAAAATTGTAATAATAAGGCCACCGAAGAAGAGATTCTCATCTCATCTTATCACATCATTGCAATAAACAGCAGCCGTACGCTTCTTCAAAGGCCTTTCCTCATTGGATATAAAATGCAAAAGGATGGAGATATATCAAGAGAATTGTGGTTAGTTTTCCAAGGAGAAGTTTTAAGAAAGGGCTGCAGTGCCATCCGAAAAATTTTAGGAAGCAGTGTACTTTATAAACCAAAAACTCGATGGGTAGCCTCACAAAGCATTTCAGAACACTATTGTGACAGGTCAAATTCGTGTAAAACCCATTTAAGCAGTAACCACTCCCTTCCCATTTACTTTTTTAAAAAGTAGAGTTAAGGCACAAACAACCCTCAAGAACCAAAATCATGCCTTGCATAAATAGTTGCCAAAAAGTATTTTGTAAAGCTCAAAATAAGAAAAAATTCCCCTAAAATTAATGATATGCCCTCTGCTAAGGCAGCAAGGCACACATCACTTAGAAAATCCTTTCTCCAACGAAGCAAATACTAATAATAAAACCCCACAAGTTTTCCAACTCTTTAGCAGTCTCAGCCAGTGTTAAACTTATTACAGCTCCAGCTTCGAAATAAATCCCACTTTAAAATAACAAGGCAACCAACTTTTCCGGTCTGCATTAAGGGATATATTCAAAGTTCTCAATGAAGACTCCGCTGAAACATCAGCTGAACTCCCCTCATCCTTTTTTTAAAAAAGGAGGGGTGTCTAATTTCCAGAAACTCCTGTTGTATCTTAAACCCAGGAATTCATATTGTGGTTACAGCACCGAGGTTGCAGTGCAGTCGAGGTTAAGCCCCATGTGATTCTGAAGCGCAGACCAAGCCCGTGCATGCGTTGTACTTGTGAGCAAGGTAAACGGAGGAGGGGTTCCTATGGGGGAAGAGAGAAAGAAAGAAAGAAAGAAAGAAAGAAAGAAAGAGGCCTACCTTAAAACTTTCCAGCTTTTCAGTGGGTCCAGATCAGAGATGATTGAAACCATTGTATTTTTTTAAAAAACAAACAAACAAAAAGACAGGAAAATGTAAAAAGCAAACGATCTGCAGAGTTGCACAGCCACTAAGAAGCAGGCTGCTGTCTCGGCTTTTACTGGGTGGGAATGACAACAGGCAATCCGAAACGAAGAAGTAAAAACACACACAGAGAGAGGGAGAGAGCTCTTCCTCCTTTTCCAGCTGATAAGAACTTGAGCGTCTCTCTTTCTCTCCACCCTCCCCCCGCAAAAACACACACACACAAAAAAAACCCTATCTTGTTGTGTTTAAAAGGCTTGCCAAAGCCCTGGGCTGCATTTCTCCACTATCACTCCCCCCTCCCCACCTTCACTCCCTCCTTTTAAAACAAAACGAGGAGAAAGACCCCGTAATCTACTGCTGCAACTGATCAAATTGTGACCTTTTTGCCGTCCACTGTAATTCAGAGAGTGCAAGCTGGCAGCTAAATCTCTCTTTATTAACACCGTCCGCCTCTGCTTTCTTAAGGAACAAGCACAGATCAAAAAATGTGAAGGCTCTGCAGACACTGCTAGCAATCATTCACAGATTATTGCAAGCTGGAGCCGTTCTCTGCTTTTGGCTATTTTGCAACGCTCTCCCCAGCTCTCCTTAGACTTAGCCCAGAGGTTAGGATTCCCGCCCCCCTCCTTTCCCCATAGTTAAGATTTTATGACACTCTAAAAGCAAACACACATTTTCTTTCTTTTTCCTTTCCAAAAACTCCCCACCCCTGACTCCTCTTTCCCCCACCCTCAAAGCTTTCCCTGCAGTGACCAAAACAAAAGCTCACTCTGGCTCTCTCTCTCTCTTCTTCTTTTGCAATGTGTAACAGATTTGTTAATTTCAGAGCCACAATTCAAAACAGTCTCAGTTCTGGCAGCATATCCCTGTTATTGTTGAAATGAGAAAAAAAGGGGGGAAAACAAGGGGGGGGGGAAAGGTTTAGCGCCTTGACGTATCTGAATATTCCCTTTGCGTTCAGAATCTTAGGAAGTGAAAGGTGTCTAATTTCTTGACGAAGGGTAAACAGACCCTCTTTTAAATGTTTCTTCAAAGTCATTTTAAGACAGGGTTTGTGATCTCCGCCGTTCATGAGTACAAACTTTTGTGCTCAAATCTTGCTTGAAGGTTTCCCACATGCATCTGTGAGAACAGGATACTGGACCTGAAGGGTCATTGGCCTAATCCTGGAGACATTCCTTACATTCTTGTGCATTTGGCTTTTTTCCTACCACCTGAGTGCAGTGTGGAATAATAATAATAATAATAATAATAATAATAATAATAATAATAATAATAATAATAATTTATTATTTATACTCCACCCATCTGGACGTGGTTCCCCAGCCACTCTGGGCGGCTCTCAACAGAACATTAAAACACAATAAAAGATCAAACATTAAAAACTTCCCTAAACAGGGCCGCTTTCAAATGTCTTCTAAAAGTTAGATAGGTGTTTATTTCCTTGACATCTGATGGGAGAGCGTTCCACAGAGAGGGTGCCACCACCGAGAAGGCCCTCTGCTTGGTTCCCTGTAAACTCACTTCTCATAGGGAGGGAACCACCAGAAAGCCCTCGGAGCTGGACCTCGGTGTCCGGGCAGAACGATGGGGGTGGAGACGCTCCTTCAGGTATACTGGGCCAAGGCCATTTAGGGCTTTAAAGGTCAGCGCCTTTGTTTTAACTCAACCATTTGGCACCCTGTTTGTAAGTTAGGGTGCAATTCAAACCCCAGTTGCGCCTGACTGGTGTGTGTGTGAACTGGGCAGGAACATCCTTCCACCCAGCCACATTGACCTCTGCCAATCTCCACCTGCAGAGTAGTGTCAGTGCCACACAAGTGGCAAAAACAGTGTGTATGTGTGCAGATGCCTGCATGCCTGCTTCTATAGAGATATGCAACCATTTCACAATGAAAAGTGGACCAAGCATAGGACACACAGTTCGATTTTCGTTGGTTCCGAAATACAGTGGACACTCGGGTTGCAAACATGATCCATGCGGGATGCACGTTCGCAACCCGCAGCATTTGCAATCCATGTCTGCGCATGCACAGGTTGCGATTCAGTGCTTCTGCGCAGGCGCAAAGCACGATTTAGCGCTTCTGCGCATGCACGACCACCGAAACCCAGAAGTAACCCATTCTGGGACTTCCGGGTTTCGGTGGTGCGCAATCCAAAAAAAACGCAATCTGAAGCTGCTGCAACCCGAGGTATGACTGTAAATTCATACAGGAATCAATGGGAGTCCCATTCCAGACTCCCCAGTCATTCTTCATTTATGCCATTTAGAGGTGAGGTTGTAGCAGCGGGTGGCTTTCTCTGTGCCCATCTCTTGGAGACTGCCATTTTATTTACCTTCAGTTCCCTGGTTATTGCATCATTCTAGTTCCCTGCATGTAAACAAAATGGCAGCCACCACAAATGAAATGGCATACATGGAGCCTGTGGCGCAATGGGTCAGAAGGTTGGTGGTTCGAACCCATCCAGAATAGGATTCCGGATTTGGAGTAGATGACCCAACTCTACAATTCTTTGATTATTCTGATGAAAATAGAGACACTCTACCATGCCCTCCAACATTTCTCCAATGATAATAAGGACGCCTTAAGGAAAAATGGGACATTCTGGTATCAAATCAAAAACCAGGATACCTTCTGTGAATCTGGGATTGTCCCCGGAAAAAAGGGACACTTTGAGGGTCTGCTGCTGTCTGAGCTATTAAAAACATCTTTGTTTAGACAAGCTTACCCAGAAGCTTTAGAGGGAAGCGGGTGGTGCTGTGGGTTAAACCACAGAGCCTAGGATTTGCCGATCAGAAGGTCGGCGGTTCGAATCCCTGCGACGGGCTGAGCTCCTGTTGCTCGGTCCTTGCTGCTGCCAACCTAGCAGTTCGAAAGCACATCAAAGTGCAAGTAGATAAATAGGTACCGCTTTGGTGGGAAGGTAAACGGCGTTTCCGTGCGCTGCTCTGGTTCGTCAGAAGCGGCTTAGTCATGCTGGCCACATGACCCGGAAGCTGTATGCCGGCTCCCTCGGCCAATAAAGCGAGATGAGCGCCACAACCCCAGAGTCGGCCACGACTGGACCTAATGGTGAGGGATCCCTTTACTTTTTAACCCAGAAGCTTAGAAAGCTGGTGTGAATTTTAACATGTTTTAATATTTTAACTTTTTGCATGTTTTCAACTATTGGTGCAATTTTTTATCTATTTGGATCCCTCTTTGAGGTTTGTTGGTTTGTTGTTTCTTTTTACGACCAAGCGGTGTATAAAATAATACATAATTGTTTGTAAACCTGAACGCTTTCTCATTGCAATCAAGCAATGTGCTTGCAAACTTCAGCTCAGCAGTCCCATGAACAAAATACCTTAGAAGTTAAGGAAGAGTGGCTGCTTGTGAACTTGACACAGATGGCCGTGCACAATTTTTGTGTGCCAGGCTGTTGTCCTGGAGGCCATAGGGGTTTAAAAAAACCCAGCACAAATCCCTAGAAATCCCAATCAATTGAAACACATTAAAAATAAGACTTGTCACCTTGATTTCTGCTCCTCCCCCTCCTTCTCTCCCAGTGCGCCACTCACTTTAAAGCCACGTTCACATCTATCTCGCACAAACTTGTCACTGCATAATTCATGTTAATTGGCAAGGAAAGAAGCGCAAAGACTTTAAACCAAAGGCATGGAAATTTATAACACACAAAAACAAAGTAAAGAGAGAGAGAGAAAAGAATACACCGTCTTCAATATCCTCTGGTTTATTATTACAGTGGTACCTTGGTTCTCAAACGCCTTGGTTCCCAAACGCTGAAAAACCAGAAGTAAGTGTTCCGGTATTAGAACATTTTTTTGGAAGCCGAATGTCCAATGCTGTTGTCGGCTATTGTTTCTGGGACGTTTGCACCAATCAGAAGATGCGCCTTGGTTTTCATACATTTCAAAAGTCAAACGGACTTCTTTAATGGATTACATGTGGCGCTTTTGTTTTTGCTATTTTTTTTCTGCATTTTTTGAGGCTTTTTCAGTTAATTTATTTTTGTGACTGTGTGGAGCCCAGTTCAGCTACTGATTGGTTGTGTGACTGCGGAAATAGATAAAAGCCCCCCATCCAAAGAATGACTATCATCAGTGCGGGTAAGAAAAGAATTTAATTTTTTATTTTTATTTTCTACAATGCTGTCTTCTTTATTTTATAGTACGGTATATTGATTATTGCTTTCATTTCATGGATCAATGTCTCATTAGATAGTAAATTTCTTGTTAAATTCCTGTTTTAGGGGTTGTTTTTAAAAGTCTGGAAGGGACTAATCCGTTTTGCATTACTTTCTATTTCTTACACAACACAAAACACTGTTGCTGTATGTAGGTTTTATTTTATTTGTTTTTTGTCTTATATTTTGGAAATGTACATCCAGGTGTTTTTTTCCATCAAATTTTTTTGGGGCCCCCAAGAGAGTGGGGCCCTAACCTATAGCTTGTTTAGCTTATACATAACTCTGGCACTGGGATGCGGGTGGCGCTGTGGGTTAAACCACAGAGCCTAGGACTTGCCGATCAGAAGGTCAGCGGTTTGAATCCCCGCGACGGGGTGAGCTCCCGTTGCTCGGTCCCTGCTCCTGCCAACCTAGCAGTTCGAAAGCACGTCAAAGTGCAAGTAGATAAATAGGTACCGCTCTGGCGGGAAGGTAAACGGTGTTTCCGTGCGCTGCTCTGGTTCGCCAGAAGCGGCTTAGTCATGCTGGCCACATGACCCGGAAGCTGTACACCGGCTCCCTCAGTCAATAAAGCGAGATGAGCGCCGCAACCCCAGAGTTGGCCACGACTGGACCTAATTGTCAAGGGTCCCTTTACCCTTTACCTTTAACTCTGACACTGAGTAGTTCATACATAAGCATTTCGAGGTAGGGTTGGCAGAGGCTCTGTTTGGAGATCCCTGAGAGCTGCTGCCAGTCAGTGCCTGCAGCACTTAGTTAGGCAGGCCCAGAGCTGGCAGCCTCTAGCCTGTCCACTCTGTGCCAGTTTGCATTTGTGGTGGGGTCTCCCCTGTTGACATGTAAGCCGCCTCAAGGAGAGAGAGAGAAAGAGAGAGAGAGAGAGAGAGAGAGAGAGAGAAAGGGAAGGTAAAAATAAGACAAAAGCAAACAAGGAATGGGAACGAAAATGCCACACGTTTCCCAGGAAATAGTTTTCAGTTAGCATATAGGTTTCGATTCAGCGTTCTGTGGGAGCCCATCGCTCCACACAAACATGCAAACACTCCAGCCCCCAAGATAGGAAATGATCCCTGTTTTACATAACACACTTTTTCTTCCTCCTCTCCCCCACCGGCCCCTGTGACCAGGTCACGCTTACAACAAAGATAGACCTTTTTCTGTCCCGCGCGCGTCCGTTTATTTTTATTACATTTGTTCGGAACGTTTCCCTTCCTCTGGAAAACTAAAGCCAAGGGCTCCTTTCTCCTGACCTACCTGACATTTTGCCCACTCCTCCACAGCGACAGGAAAATAAATATTAAAAAAACCACAACAACACCCAGCGACAAACCCGCAAGGATGGGATATATATATATATATATATATATATATATATATATATATATATATATATATAGTAAAGGTAAAGGTACCCCTGCCCAAACGGGCCAGTCTTGCCAGACTCTGGGGTTTGTGCGCCCATCTCACATTTATTGGCCGGGGGCCAGCGCTGTCCGGAGACACTTCCGGGTCACGTGGCCAGCGTGACAACGCTGCTCTGGCGAGCCAGAGCCGCACACGGAACGCCGTTTACCTTCCCGCTGGTAAGCGGTACCTATTTATCTACTTGCCCCCGGGGGTGCTTTCGAACTGCTAGGTTGGCAGGCGCTGGGACCGAGCAGCGGGAGCGCACCCCGCCGCGGGGATTCGAACCACCGACCTTTCGATCGGCAAGCCCTAGGCGCTGAGGCTTTAGCCCACAGCGCCACCCACGTCCATATATATATATATATATATATATATATATATATATATATATATTCCAAAAAGGTTAAGTATAGCACACAGAAGGCTGCTTCAGGGGAACGGATTTTCCAAGGCACGTTAAATGTTCTCTACTCAGGATGTCAGAGTTTCCAAACAACAGACCCAAAGAGGTCAGGCAAATGATTTCACTTCCCAGGCATAGACCAAGCGGCTCCTTCTGAGGTGGTCAGTCTGTGTATTGACACGGGAAGTCCAGCTAGGTGAGCTCGCACCAGGGCTGCCCTATTCTGAAGCCCCCAAACCCAGACACATTTTTGGGCACCATTCCACATCTCCCTCGCTTGCCCGCTCCCTGGTGCTGACCCCTTTGCCGCCCACCTGCCTGCCCCCTCCTTCCCACCCCACTCTTACCTCTGCCGTCTTCAGCCTCCTGCTCTCTGGACGATGGGAGGATGAGTGGCCCCGGGAAGGCCGTGCCAGGGGAAGCCGCTGGAAGTGTGACAATGGCTGGAAATATATAGTTATAATAGGTTAAGATAATAAGTAAAGATAAATGATAGAGGGTAAGGATTTGCTGAATTAACTATGTGAACTGGAATACAAAGAAGGGGTGTGTGAGGAGGTCAGGAAATAAGTAAATGAAATATAAGATATGAAAATATTGATTTCTTGTTAATTTTGTTCTTTTTTAATTTTTATGTATTTTGTCTTTGTATTTTTGTATTTCTTTGTCTTTTATTATTGTTATGTTTTTCTTATTTTCTATTTTTAATTTTGTAACTTTTTGTTGTCTGAAAAATGTTAATAAATATCATTTTTTTTTAAAAAAGGGGGAAAGCCGCTGGAAGTGAAAGCCGGGCCTATCGCCACCTGCAGAAACCCACGCAAAGCTTAGCAGCCCTGCGCAAGGCCTAGCAACCACCAGAAATCCTAGTGGCTGCCCCATCCCAATTTTTTTTTGGGAAAATTAATAAAATAAAATAAATAAACAAACCCCCAAACTCGGACATTTAATAGAAAATACAGTGGTACCTCTGAATATGAACGGGATCCCTTCCAGAGCCCTGTTCACATCCAGAAGCAAATGCAACCCGCGACTGCACATCTGCGCATGCACGCGTCGCAATTCGCCGCTTCTGCGCATGCGCGTGGTGTCATTTTGACTGTCTGCACATGTGCGAGCGGCGAAACCTGGAACTAACGTGTTCTGTTACTTGTGGCTTGCCGCGGAGCACAACCCGAAAGCGCTCAACCTGAAGCACATTTAACCCGAGGTATGACTGTACCAAAATCTGCCCAGAGGAGCATGCTGCCCCCCCCACAAAAAAGAGGACCAGTCAAGGAAACCCAGGTGTAAGAGGGAAATGCATGCGCCCAGGATGTCTTTACCCCAGTGCGGCTCCCCTTTGTTACTTATACAAGCCAGCAAGACAATAACCAATCTCCCCCAACAGCATGCAAATTGATATGGTTAACGCGGGTGGCGCTGTGGGTTAAACCACAGAGCCTAGGGCTTACCGATCAGAAGGTCGGCGGTTCGAATCCCTGTGATGGGGTGAGCTCCCGTTGCTCGGTCCCAGCTCCTGCCAACCTGGCAGTTCGAAAGCACGTCAAAGTGCAAGTAGATAAATAGGTACCACTCCGGCGGGAAGGTGAATGGCATTCCGTGCACTCTGGTTTCGATCACAGTGTCCTGCTGCACCAGAAGCAGTTTAGTCCTGCTGGCCACATGACCCAGAAAGCTGTCTGTGGACAAATGCTGGCTCCCTTGGCCAGTAAAGCGAGATGAGCACCACAACCCAGAGTGGTCTGTGACTGGACCTAATGGTCAGGGGTCCCTTTACCCTTTACCTAATTTGACAGCAATCCCCCCAACACACACACACGCACACAGGCAAAATACACTGCAACCAACTACACCCTGGGCTCTCGCACCACAAGCAAAAATAAAATACCTGTTTACATGATGCTGACACAAAATCTTTGCCCATATACTATGTAAATAGATTGAACCTTTTCGGTCTCCCCCCTTTCCTCCCCTCTCTCTTCCCATGTGGCCTGTAACAGTAATGTCTCCCTCTGAATATGACTGCTTCACATGGTTCTATGACTTGAAAACAGAGACTCTGTGTGTTCTATTGTTACTCCCAAGAAAACCCCTTAATAAAAACATCATCATCATCATGTTGTTGTTGTTGTTGTTGTTGTTGTTGTTGTTGTTGTTAAAAATAGCAAGGCAGGAGTGTGGAGAAGACTAATCTTACATTTTCCAGCTCCTTTTCTGCCTTCTTTGATCAGAAGAGAAACAGGAGCTAGATGCCTGAGGATTTACCTCATGAAGAAATAAGAGATGAGCACCTTTCAAAACAGCTGGTGGGTCTAAGGACTTTATGCACCAGACAGCCCTTTGGATGCTGTCGGACTACAATTCCCATCATTCCTGATCACAAACCATGCTGCCTGGGGCTGATAGAAGTTAGAGTCGAAAAACATGTTGGCTACCCTGCCCCAAAGCTAGTGTTTCTCAACCTGTGGGTCCCCAGATGTTGTTGGACTACAACTCCCATCATTCCTAGCCTGCATGACCAGTGGTCAGGGATGATGGGAGTTGTAGTCCAACAACATCTGGGGACCCACAGGTTGAGAACTGTTGCCCTAAGCCATCCTTTGCCAAGCTGCTGCCCTACAGATGTTTTGGACTACAACTCCCATGAGCCTCAGCTGGCATGACTGCCCTGAGCTGTAGACCTTTGCACTGATGAAGTTGCTCCCTTGTGGCCAAATGTTCATGTTCTGTTTCTTCTTATAGGCTTGGCAGTGTTCTTTTTTTTTTTTTAAGACTTGACATTTTCTCAGCACTTCTGCCCTTTTGCCAAGAAACAGATGTGCACACATCTGCAACACATTACTGCCTAGATTTAATAATACAAACAGGCCAAGAGGCAGCGACACCATGACAGTACCTGCGGAAGGACCGAAGCCTTCCAAGTCCAAAAGCATATGATGCCCCTATGCTTTGAAATACAGCAGCAGCAGCAGCAGTGAAGATGAAACAGGTTGTCTTTCAAATGCACAAAAATGTTGTCCAAGATGTCAGAGAGCGTTTGGCGGCAGTGGGGGGCGGGAGCGGGGGGAGCGCCAGCCTTCACCCATGTGCCTTGGCAGAGAAGGGGTGCGGCAGAAAAAGCATGTCAGAGGAGTTTATAAGCGTCTTTGGTTTAGACAGCTGTGTATATAGGGAGGTCATTTAAAAGCCCCAGAGAAGTTTGTTACAAACGGAATAGTTCAAGGACCTGACATTTTCTTCTATATACATGCAAGAGATTCTGTGGTTTTCTCCCAGAAGGATAACAGGGTACCGCAAACATCTCACACATTCTGTGAGATTTTTGTCCCAGTTAGACAGACAGACAGATACTTGCAGATGCATAGATACAGTGGTATCGTGGTTCTCAAACGCCTTGGTACTCAAACAATTTGGAACCCAAACACTGCAAACCTGGAAGTAAGTGTTCCGGTTACAAACCTTTTTTGGAAGCTGAACATGCTCCATTTTGAGTGTTGCGCTTCCAATTTGGGTACCACACTTCCGTTTTGAGGGCCACATTTCCATTTTGAGTGTTACTCTGAGGTCTGCCTGTTTTTGTTATTATTATTTTTTTGCATTTTTATTTTTGCGGCTTTTTAAATAATAATAATAATAATAATAATAATAATAATAATAATAATAATAATAATAATAATAATAATTTATTATTTGTACCCCGCCCATCTGGCTGGGTTTCCCCAGCCACTCTGGGCGGCTTCCATAGAAACCAAAAATACAGTAAAATATCACAGATTAAAAATTTCCCTGAACAGGGCTGCCTTAAGATGTCTTCTAAATGTCAGGTAGTTATGTATCGCTTTGACATCTGATGGGAGGGCGTTCCACAGGGCGGGCGCCACTACCGAGAAGGCCCTCTGCCTGGTTCCCTGTAGCTTTGCTTCTCGCAATGAGGGAACCGCCAGAAGGCCCTCGGAGCTGGACCTCAGCATCCGGGCAGAACGATGGGGGTGGAGACGCTCCTTCAGGTATACTGGGTCGAGGCCGTTTAGGGCTTTAAAGGTCAACACCAGCACTTTGAATTGTGCTCGGAAACGTACTGGGAGCCAATGTAGGTCTTTCAAGACCGGTGTTATGTGGTCTCGGCGGCCGCCCCCAGTCACCAGTCTAGCTGCCGCATTCTGGATTAGTTGTAGTTTCCAAGTCACCTTCAAAGGTAGCCCCACGTAGAGCACATTGCAGTAGTCCAAGCGGGAGATAACCAGAGCATGCACCACTCTGGTGAGACAGTCCGCGGGCAGGTAGGGTCTCAATCATTTGTTTTTGTGACTGTGTGGAACCCAGTTCAGCTACTGATTGATTGATTGATTGATTGATTGATTGTGTGTGTGACTGCAGTTAGATAGTAAAATTCATGTTAAATTGCTGTTTTAGGGGTTGTTTTTAAAAATCTGGAACGGATTAATCCATTTTGCATTGCTTTCTATGGGAAAGCGTGCCTTGGTTTTGGAACGCTTTGGTTTTAGAATGGACTTCCGGAACGGATTAAATCTGAGAACCAAGTTACCACTGTATAGGTATCCCCCCCCCAAAGGATTTCTGGAGTCTGCTGGGAGAGCAATAGCGAACATTGTTTCTGAGTGTAGTCCAAACTGCTTAGTTTTTCAGAATGTTTTCTGCAGGTCAAATACCCATTGGCACTGCTTGTGAAAACCTTAACATTGCCCACATTTGTTCTTTTCACAGATTTCCCTTGCCTTCAGTGAAGTTTGTCAGGGGTTGGGGAGAAATTCAGTTCTCTTTGCATTTTAATGCAGACTTTCCTAATTCACACATTCTGAAACAACCCACAAAGTGCAACACAGCTCACCTTTGAAATTCACACTTGTCTGAATTTTCGGTTTCTGGCCAAAAAATTTAGTACAACAGCGTGTATACAGTGGTACCTCTGGATGCAAATGGGATCCATTCCGGAGCCCTGTTTGCATCCAGAAGCGAATGCAACCCGCGTCTGCACATGCACGGGTTGCGATTTGCTGCTTCCGCGCATGTGCGCGGCGTCATTTTGACCGTCTGTGTATGCGTGAGTGGCGAAACCGGGAGGTAATGCGCCCCATTACTTCCTGGTCGCCGCAGAACGCAACCCGAAAATACAATTTTTTTGCTCTATAAGACTCACTTTTTCCCTCCTAAAAAGTAAGGGGAAATGTGTGTGCATCTTATGGAGCGAATGCAGGCTGTGCAGCTATCACAGAAGCCAGAACACCAAGAGGGATTGCTGCTTTCACTGCACAGCGATCCCTCTTGCTGTTCTGGTTTCTGAGATTCAGATATTTTTTTCTTGTTATCCTCCTCCAAAAACTAGGTGTGTCTTGTGGTCTGGTGCGTCTTATAGACCGAAAAATACGGTACTTATCCCGAAGCTACTTCAACCCGAGGTATGACTGTAATAGGGGAAAGTGCGTCTGAATATGCCCGTTTAGGTGAAAGTAACATATAAAAATGCATTATGTTAGGGGAAACATATGAGAAGCTGAGAGAAACAAAACATGTCAGATTCATCAATCCCTCGATGCCACCCCAAATAATTGGCCATGTAGAGTTTGCTGCATGGTCCTCTAATTGGATGACACCATCCACCTCAATAATCCAGGAAGCATTGCCCTGACTCCAAACTGACTGTCTTTTCCTCCCAAGTCAACACTGTGCAGCCAATTCTAATTGGCTATATAGTGTTTTGACATCATCCTCCTCACTTCATGAGTTCTGGCTAGTCATCCAAGTGACTAATGGAAGAAAGAGGTGGAAGAAAGAAGCAGGAAAAAAGTGATCATCAACAGCAGCAGCTGAGGAAGCTATGTCACTGAACTGGGCACATTATGTTGCAGGTCCCACTTGGGTCTTGTTAAAGTCACATAACAGGAAACCCCAGAATCGGCGTTGTGGTTTGCTATGCATGTTTTGTCATTTGTAGATCGATTCAACTCTGCTAGAGATCGTGATCCCTTTCCTAAGCTACATTTCCAATGGTTCAGGGATGGCCATTAAGAACTTGGTCTGCAGATAAGCCCAAGGCCACCATATCAGGACCTGGAGTTGGTAAGCTACCGAGGAAGGCGGTCTCTTGACTGCTTAACATGCATCTACTGCAGTTTTTGTCCCAAAGGATTGCAAAACCCAAACCACACTGCCATGCGTTGCCTGCAGGAGCTCTCAAAAAAATGAGAAATATAATTCTTTCCAGGCAAGGCAACCACTAAACACATGAGCAAGAGATTTGCTGTGGAACTTCAGCACCTGCCCCTGTGCTGAAGTTACTTTCTGGAAGTTATATTCTAATTTGGGGAGCACAGATAAAATATTAAGTCAATGGGATGTTTAAAACAAACAAAAGGAGAGGGTCTCTGGCTTTCCATCAGGGCCTCTCCCTCCCCTGGGAACCCTTGGTTAAACAAAGCCTATCTAACTGAAGTGGGATCTTGACTGATGCTTCTGACTGGTCTGTTCCTGCCTGATAAAACCTCTTCTTCTCTATCCATCCCAGGCTGGCTTACTGCCTCCCATGTCTCCAGCCCCTCGTCTCTCTCTCCCGCAGCGCTGTAATGCCTGTCCTTTTAAGCCGTGCAATGACTAATTGAAAAATGCATTCCAGTGCTTTCAAAAGCCGCTTTCCTTTTCCTGCGGGCCAGCCAAATGTTTGCAGAGTTGGCAGCGCAGCGCCGAAACTTGGGAACTCGATTCTTGGCCCTGCTTGAGGGATGATAAAATCCTGCCCAGTTTAATCGCCGGCTGCAGTCAAAACATGCCATCTCTCATAGATGGGGCTGCTGAGTTCAGGAGCATTAGAGATGCTTTCGAGCAAAGTGTCCACCACAGCCCCACTTTTAAATGTCCGACTTGCATTCCAGATGTTTGTTGCAAGGGGGTTGAAAAAGCACAAGCACCGCTTTGCATAAGAGGAGGACTTGTTCTTCCCCCATTTCCCCTGTAAGTCTCTGGCTGATTTTTAGGACTGCAACAAAACAAAAACCAAAACAAAAAAAACCAAAATGAAGTCTTGCCCTGAATCTGTGCCTTTACCATAAATGGTGAAGTGTTTATATTTGTAGGCACTGCACAAAATCCACAAGAAACCACAGCTTGGAGGAGAACAATCAGCCCCACCAATAATTGGCTTCAACCCTGTACATCTGAAGATGCGTCTCCACCCCCATCATTTAGCCTGGACACTGAGGTCCAGCGCCAAGGGCCTTTTGGCGGTTCCCTCCCTGCGTGAAGTGAGGTTACAGGGAACCAGGCAGAAGGCCTTCTCGGTAGTGGTGCCTGACCTGTGCAATGCCCTCCCATCAGATGTCAAGGAAATAAACAACTACAGTGGGACCTCGGGTTAAGTACTTAATTCGTTCCGGAGGTCCCTTCTTAGCCTGAAACTATTCTTAACCTGAAGCACCACTTTAGCTAATGGGGCCTCCTGCTGCCGCCGCGCCGCTGGAGCACGATTTCTGTTCTCATCCTGAAACAAAGTTCTTAACTTGAAGCACTATTTCTGGGTTAGCGGAGTCTGTAACCTAAAGCGTATGTAACCTGAAGTGTATGTAACCCAAGGTACCACTGTATCTGACTTTTAGAAGACATCTGAAGGCAGCCCTGTATAGGGAAGTTTTTAATGTTTAACGTTTTAGTATGTTTTTATATGTGCTGGAAGCCTCCCAGAGTGGCTGGGGCTACCCAGCCAGATGAGCAGGATAATATCATCACCATCATCATTGCTTTTTTTTCAGCCAGAACTTACCGGAACTCAGTTCCGGCACATCACAGGTGGGTGCCATTGCTATTATAAGAGAACAAGCATCCATGGTGAGTTCCAGGACTTCTTTTTCTAGAAAAATAGCACTGAGTCTGTCATCATCATCATCATCAAATTGTCAGGATTGATGTGTACCATCAGGCAGAGAGCATAGTTTCTCTTCACCTCATAAACTAGTGTGTTGTCTTTGGGTGTGATACAGGATTCTGCCTCTTTGCTAAGGTTGATTCACTTTCAAGTCTGGTTGGCTTCTAGATATGGAATGGAAGGATGTTGCCTTGGACTTTGTCTCCTCCAGAACAACAACAAGAACAAGAACAACAACAATTTGGCATCCTTCTGTCTTGGGAGACCATGGAGGAGTGTGGCTTTAGGGTTGAGGTCTTTTTTCCTGGTGCAGAAGTCCAGTCTCCTTGTTGAGTGACACTCTGACCTCCAAGCACCTATTGAAGCAAGTGGAATATGGCGGGTAAGCACTTTATTGACTGGGGTCTGCCTGGAACGAGGCGGGCAGGTGCTGACCAGTGAGACATGGTTATCTCTCCCACCAAAGAAGACAACCCATAGCGCTTGTACCTTATGCCAGTCAGGTTGAGCTCACAACTACTAACTGCTGCCTCCCCTGTCTTTTTCTCCTCTCAGGCACTCAAGGTAGCTTACAGATAAAAATAAGAACAGCTAAAAACATTGGGGGGGGGTGTCATTAAAAAGCAACTAAACTGTGATAGAAGTGAAACTATCTGTGTATAATCTATGAAAAACAGAGACCTGTTGGATCATGCCAAAGGGCCATTTTGCCCAACATCCTGTTCTCACAAGACGCCCATGGGAAGCCCACAAGTGGAACTCAAGTGCAATACGGCGGTACCTCTGGTTGCGAATGGGATCTGTTCCGGAGGCTCGTTCGCAACACGAGCAGATTGCAACCTGTGTCTGTGGGTCGTGATTCGCCGCTTCTGTGCATGCACTTGTGGCGATCACACAGGGTCCCCGGACTTGATTTCTCGCTGCCACCACCCATGCCCTACCAGGTACAATACTGAGTCCAGTCAGGGTTAAATTGGAACATAAACTTCTGTTTATTTATTGCAGTTTCACAAGCGTGTGGTTTCATAAACGGTATCAGTCAATTACAATCATGGGGTGCCTATCCAGTCCAAAGCTTCTGCTACCGGCTCTCACTCACTAAACCACTTGCGTGGTGATTCCCGCCCCCTCCCACAGATGGAATAAATAAATACACCAGACACCAGAATTTAGGTTAATGGGCGAAAAATGGCCACAACTTTATTGATTACAGGTAAGAGCGGTATTGGCTTTAGGCATTGGCCTTATCAGACTAACCAGTATAAAACCGGGAAGGGTTAAGCACCAACAGGGGGAGCCCCCAAGATGCACATCCCTAGGCGCTCCCCGAGGGGTTACCACTCGGGAGCGCGCTTTAGGCCGTAGCCTCCATAGGTTTCGGACGAGGCGACGCCCCCCCCCGGAGTCCTTTAATGATCTACCCTTCAACATTTGGGGGAGGTGATGGCATTCCTCCCCCCCCCAACTCATTTGCATAATAATACCCCTGCCAATGCCTAAGCGCCAAACCAAGGTGTTGTGACGTTTTGCTACGAGGTAGGTGAAAAAACCAAGTGGCTTCCAAAATACAGCCAATTAGCCAAATGGAAAAACTCCTACCAGGCCCCTTGCGGCAACCAACCGAAGCCCATAGCAAAATCCAAATGAAAACCTAGAGGGTGGGTGGGTGGGAAACCGCAGCTGCTGAAAGAAAATAAAGGGGCGAGCACGGGCTGCCCCGACCTTAAATGCCCCTACTAAGCCCGCCCCCACCGCCAGCTGATTGGCTGGCCCAGTGAATGATGAATACTAATGAATCCCTGGATTCCCCAAGTCAGCCCCGCGAGGATGTAGATGGGGGCGTGAGCCCGCAACCCCCCCTTATGTTGGGAGTGGCTCTCTCAGATATTTACATGTCTTCCTAGCTCCTAACTGTTCCTGACTCAGCTTATTTCTCTACACTAACTCAACCTACCTACAGACTCTATCCCAATTCACTCCCGCTCCAAGCAACCACCCAACTCCCAACGAACTTCTCCCTTCGCCCCTCCCAGAGCTGGTTTTATAGTCCCTCTGACTCCACCCCCGGGTTCTGATTGGGTAACCTGTTTAACTATTTACTTCCAGCACTCTCATATGTTAACGTCACAGCGCTTGATGTCATTTTGCGCATTTGCGTATGTGCGAGCAGCGAAACCCAGAAGTAACCCTTTCCGGTACTTTCGGGTCGCCGTGGGATGCAACCTGAAAACGCACGACCTGAAGCAAACGTAACATGAGGTATGATTGTAATACTCTCCCCAGTTGTGATTCCCAGTAACTGCTACTCATGAGGCATGCCACCTCTGACAGTGGAGGTAGAAGATAGCCGTGGAAAACTGATATCACAACACTGGTACAAAGTAGCTGCAAGGATTACTTAACCAAAGTGCCGGAAGGACTTCAAATGCTCCAAGCATTGAACTAAACATGTGCCTTCCGAAAACAGAAGCTTCACGTTGTGTTTCTCTTCACCTGTCCTCAGGACGTGTTTAAGAACACTTACCCGTATTGTGACACCACTTGTCCACGCTCTGGTGAACTCCAGATCAGAGCATGGCTCCTCTGTCTTGGCTTCTCCTATGGGACAGCTAGAAAGATCGGCTGGGTAAGAATATTGATTTGGAGACAGCCTCCTCAAGAATCCATAGAAAGTTTATGAGGTGTTTTTTGCTTGTCACTGCTAAGCTTTTCAGGATTTTAGGTGCATATTCTATGCTCTCATATCAGATCTTAAGCCTTGTAAATTATTCTGTTTGATATTTTCTCCCTGAAGTAAATTTGTATATGTATATAAAACCTTCCATCTATTTTTTTATTTAAACCTTTCCAACCCACCCTGTTTTTTACAGTACCAAATTAACAAAAAGACAAACATGCTGTCTTTCTGGAATATTTCATATTGCCTAGCCAGTTTAACAAATTAGTGTTTCCTAAATAACCAAGGGTTATAAAAAATCACCGCAAAGAAGCAAACATGACAATAGGGCTGCCTTTCAAGGTGGTTTATGCAAACTGCTGCTGTTGTGGGTGCGGGAAACGAACAATGTGGGCATGGTTGCCTAAATAATTTTGTGGCTTCCCCTTGTCAGGCGTCACTCTCAAGCCTTCTTCAACAACTACCGGCATCATCACTGGTACTCTTCACAATCAGCCAAGACTCATCACAAACTTCCATAGTGGGGAGACTTTGGTTGGAGGCTCCCTGTGTGATTAGGAAGCCACAAGAAGCCTCCATAGATACAAAAGCTTGCCTCCATAGATACAAAAGCTTGCCCGCCAGTAGTGGACCAACATTTTGGGGGCTGTGAAGCTGGAATTGTTATGGCGGCCCCTTTGCAACCAGAAACAAGGTCTGAGTAACTACCATGATCTCCTAGATGGGGTTGTTCCATGGCAGATCACCATGCCTTTACAACATCTGTGCTGGTGACTGTCAAACCTTGGGACTGTTGAAGTATATACAACAAAAATTAATCAAGTTGAGTCATGTGACTCAAATTGGGTGTACTTGACCCATTTTTTTTAAAAAAGCAATATGGACTAAATTTGCTTCTGGGGAGAATTAGGGGCCTCAAGCTTCATTCGTTTTATAATAGATCTCCTGCTGCCTACTGCAGAAGTTCATCCTTATCATGGAAGGAACCAATAGGAATCACATGATTTCAGAGGAGGGACAGTTTGGAAACTACTCTGTAGCCTAATAAATAATATATTACTTATACCCTGCCCATCTGCCCTCAGCCACTCTGGGCGGCTTCAAACAGGATATTAAAAGCACAGTAAAACATCAACCATCAAAACCTTCCCTAAACAGGGCTGCCTTTAGATGTCTTCTAAAAATCAGATAGTTGTTTATTTCCTTGACATCTGATGGGAGGGGGTTCCAGAAGGCAGGCGCCACTACCGAGAAGCCCCTCTGCCTTGTTCACTTCTTGCAGGGAGGGAACCGCCAGAAGACACTCTGAGCTGGACCTTGGTGTCCGGGCTGAACATTGGGGGTGGAGACGCTCCTTCAGGTATAGTGGGCCGAGGCCATTTAGGGCTTTAAAGGTCAGCACCCACCAACACTTTGAATTGTGCTCAGAAACATCCTGGGAGCCAATGTAGATCTTTCAAGACCGGTGTTATGTGGTCTTGTCACCAGCCTAGCTGCTGCATTTTGGATTAGTTGTAGTTTCCGAGTCACCTTCAAAGGTAGCCCCACATAGAACGCATTGCAGTAGTCCAAGCGGGAGAAGTTTATCTACACCCGAGGCTTCCCAAAATGGCTAAATGTGCATTTTGATGTCCATTTTTCATCGGGGGCCAGTACTGATTAAAGCAGGCTGCTCTTGACTAGGACTGGGTTGGTGCCTCAATTGGCCATGGCCAAGCTACTCACAGACTAGAGGAGAATCCTCTAGCCAAGATATCATCTGTATCCTCTGCTAATTGACAAAATGCTGCCCGCAGGCTGAAGAGGCTGGCAAGTCCCCCTGCCAGCATGAAATGAAGAAGTCCCAAAGGCCCCGTGACTCAGTTCAGGATTGCATCAGAGAGACCTTTATTCATGTCGGATATTTGCATGTTAGTAAAAATCAAAAGACTAGTTAAAGTCACTTATTTTGTTGCGGGGCGTTGCTTTATTTTTATTTCCTAGATCATATGCAGGATGTTGGGTAAGCGATAGGGTTTGTTTGGTTTTTCCCCCAGGGCAGCCTTCATAATACCCTCTATGTCCGCTGTGTTGTGTGACTTGAAATAGATGCCCATTACATGAATGGATGGCGAGATAAATTTGGAGCAGGGGCAATGACCCTAGTAGCATCCCTCTCCCACAAGACTCAGGCGTGTTAAAAGGCGGCATTTGTTTCCCTGTGTTGTATCCGGTTTGACCCTTGACTCCGTCAGACGGCAAGAAAAGGGATAGATTGTGCTCACCCGATTGAGACTTCCTAGAAAAGACACGATGAGCACAGAGGAGCCCTTTGTCAGGCTTTGCTCTTTAGCTGTGGGAAGGCCGATCAGCGCATTTCCTGCTGCAACAGTGTTTTGGGCTTCATCACAAATTTTTCAAATAGAATTGCATGGGAAGAGGCTCTCTGCTGAGTTGAACCAGTGGTCTTCCTGTCTCAGTACTGCCTGCACTGAGTGGCAATTGCTCTCCAGGGTTTCCAACAGAGGTCCATGCCAGCCCTACCTGAGATGCCAGGGAATCCATAGAAACATAGGAAGTTACTATATACTCGTTCATCTAGTTAAGTAGTGTCTACCCTGAATCTTTTCCAGCCTTGCCTGGAGTTGGCAGGGATTGAATCTGGGACCCTCTGTTTGCAAGGCAGATGTTCTGCCACTGAGCTGCAGCACTATCAGACTCAATAAACACACAAGATGTAACCAGCTGTACTTTTCAATAAATAAGGTATACTATTCATTGTATCAATTTGTAGATTTCAACAGAAGTCTTATAAAGTTCGCCGAAAAAAGCAGAAGACCCAGTCGATCAGTTCATTCTCTAGTCAGTTCATGCATAAGGTCCATACATGTACAGTGGTGCCCCGCAAGAAGAATGCCTCGCAAGACGAAAATCTCGCTAGACGAAAGGGTTTTCCGTTTTTGCATTGCTTCGCTAGACGAATTTCCCTATGGGCTTGCTTCGCAAGACGAAAACGTCTTGCGCTTTTTTAAAAAAGCCGCTTGAAGAGGCGCAGTTGCGACGGACCGTGCATCGCAAGACGAAAAACATCGCAAGACGAAAAGACTCGCGGAACGAATTCTTTTCGTCTTGCGAGGCACCACTGTATAAGTATCTATTCCACCTGTCTGTCCAAAGAGTCCAATAATCCACCTGAAGGGTTGTTACAGTTCCACAGAATCCTTTCACAGAGTCTAAGACAAGGATTTCCGGAATATTAGCCTTGTTTCGCCATCCTAGGCTTCATCAGTAGAACAGGTTCTAGGTAATGCAAATAAATACAATATCATAATCTCACACAATTTTACAGCAAAATTAATGTGAAAAACCATAAACAAATGTATATACCATATGTAATATTACAGGATAGTGGATCTTATAGCATAGTAGTGGTTGCAGTAAACAGTGACTGTTACAAAGCAGGATTATATAGAATCATAGAATCATAGAGTTGGAAGAGACCACAAGGGCCATCGAGTCCAACCCCCTGCCAAGCAGGAAACACCATCAGAGCACTCCTGACATATGGTTGTCAAGCCTCTGCTTAAAGACCTCCAAAGAAGGACAAGAACAATATTGGTTTGAGTAACAGGTGTTGGCAATCCACAGATACAAAATTTCTTTCTTAAAGTGACGTCTTGTGTGTTTATTGAGTATGTTCCACATAACCATAGGTCTGTTGTTGTTGTTGTTTTGCACTATCACACTCTGCATTTATATAGAGCTTTAGGGAGGGGCTTGAGACCTCTTTAGTCATTAATGACCTCAGCAGTCAACAAGGCTGAGACCATATAACACTGATCCTGATAGACCTACATTGGCTCCCACTACGCTTCCAAACACAATTCAAAGTGTTGATGTTGACCTTTAAAGCCCTAAATGGCCTTGGCCCAGTATGCTACGACTGCTGCCAGAATCTTGGTAGCCCAAAAATGGAAAACTTAGGAATTACCAACATTAGAGGAGTGGCAGGCAAAAATGGTTAAATATGTGGAATTAGCAAAACTGAACCACAGGATCCGTAACCAAGAGGAAACAAAGTTCAGAAGAGAGTGAAGTAAATTTGTGGAGTATATAAGTAATAATTGTAGAAGTTTAAAGACTGTAGTAAGATTAAAATAAATCTGATGATGTGAATAGGATGTTATTACGAATCAGCGAAAAATGAAGATTAACATGAAAACCTGCTGAAGGGAGGGAGGGAAGTCTGTGCTTAATAGAGCGTTGAGGAAATAAGTGGACATATGATTGTAGAACTTTAGTGTATTTATTTTGTTTTGTTTATGTTAAAGAAAATCCAATAAAAAGCATTTAAAAAAATAAATTACTGGGTGAGCTGGTCATCATGGCTGAAAGGAAGCAAAACACACAACTTTTTTTTTTTTAAAAAAAACTTTTTCACCTGACTTCTCCAGCCCTGAACGTGAGTATCCTCC
Organism: Podarcis vaucheri; assembly: GCF_965113315.1. Lineage (NCBI taxonomy): Eukaryota > Metazoa > Chordata > Lepidosauria > Squamata > Lacertidae > Podarcis > Podarcis vaucheri. The sequence continues at coordinate 64,336,886 of NC_138748.1, forward strand.
AAGCCAAAACCCCCTCCAAGCTTTGGCCTGCCCTGGCCATTTCCTGTTGAGCTGGGGAAAATAGGGTGGCAGCAACAGCAGGGATAGCCTATTTGAGGCTCTCTTCCTCCCTGGCACCTGTTGGTAGCTTCTGGGAGTGCCTGTGGCCCTGGGAAGTGCAATTTCCCAAGGCACTCTATTTCAGGCTACAAGAACTCTGCTACCCCAAAGATCTACTCCTCCCTCTCGGTGTTTGTTGTCTCTGTGTGTTCAAAGGGTTTTCCACTGCAATGCTCCATGAATAACTGCTCTGGGCATTGCTACTGTTTGGGGAAGAGGCAAGCCCAGGACCCAGGTGCTGGTCTCCTCTGTAGACAAGTTCTTTGGAGATGCAGGAACTTGTTTCAGTCTCTCATGGCACACTATAGTCCCGGGGGTCAGCAAACTTTTTCAGCAGGGGGTTAGTCCACTGTCCCTCAGACCTTGTGAGGGGCTGGACTTTATTGGGGGGCAGGATGAATGAATTCCTATGCCCCACAAATAACCCAGAGATACATTTTAAAAGGGACGCGGGTGGCGCTGTGGGTTAAACCACAGAGCCTAGGACTTGCCGATCAGAAGGTCGGCGGTTCAAATCCCCGCAACGGGGTGAGCTCCTGTTGCTCGCTCCCAGCTCCTGCCAACCTAGCAGTTTGAAAGCAGGTCAAAGTGTAAGTAGATAAATAGGTACCGCTCCGGCAGGAAGGTAAACAGTGTTTCTGTGTGCTGCTCTGGTTCACCAGAAGCAGCTTAGTCATGCTGGCTACATGACCCGGAAGTTGCACGCCGGCTCCCTCAGCCAATAAAGCGAGATGAGCGCCGCAACCCCAGAGTCGGTCACGACTGGACCTAATGGTCCAGTTTTATCTTTACCTTACATTTTAAATGAAAGGATACATTCTACTCACGTAAAAACACGCTTATTCCCAGACCGTCCGATTTAGAAGGCGATTGGGCCAGATCCGGCCCCCGGGCCTTAGTTTGCCTACACATGCTATAGCCATTCTCAGGCCCATGGCAAACTGATGGGTCCTAAGCACAGTCTTCAGGAGCTGAATTAAACACTGAGGATATCTGAATCTGACCCTCAACTGAACTGTGGGCTGAGCAAGGAATTTCACAGGAAAAGATACAGATAGGGCATGGCTTAACATTGGACCGGTGAAGAAGCAGATTGCTCTCCACAAGCTATATATTTTGGGGATGGGTTTGATCTCATGACCTGTGTATGGGGGGGGGAACCCACCTTATACAATCCTCCTACATCCACGTCTGACAGGTTAAGTATTGCTTCATCCTTAAATGCAGGGCGAACCTCATAGGTCAGTGGAAGTCAGAATTGTTAACTTCCTGCTTTATCAAAAGCTGTCAGTGAGGTATTGAGCTCTTCATTCATCCCTCCCCGCCATTCCTCATTCGCTCTCCTCCCTTCTTCCTTTATCTCTTACTGCCAGAGAATGATGCTGGTTTATCTATCACTATCTAAACAACCTTACAACAACAACAGCAGCAGTCATTAAGCACGCCAGCAGGAGAAGGCTGGTTTTAAGTAGGAAAGAGGGGTGGGAGGGAGAAAGGAAGCACTAAAGGGAATTTAAAAAATCAGAGGCTTCACCTGAACAACAACTTTTTTATTGTAATTATTCAGTTGTGCCAATTCTAAATGAGGGACATGTTTGATGACGGACTGAGGAGTTAGGGACAGGGAAAGACATTATTTGGTGAACTTGCCCTGTTCAGACTTCCTGAGCCCACACTGAAACAGAAACAAGGTTATCCTTCGAAAAACTGCACGCCTCTGAATGTCACACTGCAGGTCTCCAAGCAATATAATGCAGCCCACCCTCACCCCCAAACATACATTAGGCAAGACGTGCTCACCTAAATATGTGTGGCTATTAGATACTGTACATAAATGCATGAGCTCCTTTGGAGAAAAATGCAATAAATAAAATGAATAATAAATAGCTCAATTTTGAGGGTTGGGGGGGATTGCTTGCAAAAATGTCTACAAGGCAAACTTGTGAGCAGAAGTATGTATGGTATGTTAGAAGTAGATATTTATTTATTCCATTTGTGAATCACGTCCCATAAAGTATCTCGAAACGATTTCACAATAAAAACACCAGCAAGAAAAAAAACAATTAAAAACCACTTTCATATGTTTAAGAAAAACAACCCACAATTTTAACTATTAAAAACAATGCCATGTGTAAAAGAATAATAATTTTAGTCCCAGTACAGATTGGGGAAAAAGATCTCTGAAAAGGCTTGTTGCAAAAGAAAGGAGCCAAAAAATACAACAGAGATGGTACTTGCTGGATATGTTCCTGGAAGGAGTTCTAAAATGCAGATGTATTTTTATGCATTTTTTGTAAAAAATAATAATTGGGTGAACTGCAGTTAAGATTCTAAAAAAGAAAAGAAACTAAGAGCTGATTCCTGAGACACTAATTCTAGGGCAGGGGGCTATCCCATTGAACTAAGTCCATAAACAAACTAGGAAGCCAAGGTAGTTGGTGAAGCCAGAACTCTGGCAGCCCCTTTCTGAACCCATTGAAGCCTGTGGACTATCTTCAAAGCCAGCCCCATGCAGAGCATATCACAGTAATCTTCCTTGGAAGTGTCAGAAGCAGGCATGACTGAGACCAGGCCCAGGTTCTCTTAGAAAGGATACACCTGATGTACAGGAAGAACTACTCTTGGCCACCACTGCCAGCTCAGCATCCAGGAGCCTGCACAGGTTAAGGAATGGCCCCAAGTTTCAGGATGAGGGAAAATCCTACCCAGAAGGGGTCTTAACCTACTCCTGCAGCACCAGAAGAAGAAGAAGAAGAAGAAGAAGAAGAAGAAGAAGAAGAAGAGTTTGGATTTGATATTCCGCTTTATCACTACAATAAGGAGTCTCAAAGCGGCTAACATTCTCCTTTCCCTTCCTCCCCCACAACAAACACTCTGTGAGGTGAGTGGGGCTGAGAGACTTCAGAGAAGTGTGACTGGCCCATGGTCACCCAGCAGCTGCATGTGGAGGAGCGGGGAAGCGAACCCGGTTCACCAGATTACTGTTGAATGGTTTCTTTAAATGTAAAGGTTCATCATTGTTCCACTCCATGTGTATGTCTTTAAGGGGCCGGAGCAAGGGCCAGAGCAAGATAACGAGACCCAGCTTTACAGCTGTGAAACATAGCAGGTGCTGCTGAGTTGTATTTGATTAAGGCGTGTCAGCATTTGGGTAGAGTATATAAGGAGCAGCACCTAGCTCTCCCATTACCCTGGGGGATGGGTTGGTGGTTGGGTCATGTTGGTTTGTTGATGTATTTAGTGTAAATGGAGTTTTTGTTTTTCTTATTAAACCCTTTAAGTACTTTTTGAGTCCTTTCTTTTTAATGCATGATCTCCCCAGCAAGCTCTCTGCAGCGTTACTATACTGCAAAAAGCCAACATCTTTGGTTATGGGCCCAGCTGCTGAGTGGATGACTGCATATTTTTGGACTCTGAGAAAGGTTTGAAAACTCCTTCTCCTGTTAGCGTAGTTTTTGTGGGTCTGGAAGAGTTCCAGAATGGTTGACCGGGTTCCAGAAGTTGAGAAGGCTCTGGTCTTCCCACAGCTAACAGATGAGAACTATAGTTTATGGTCTTTTCGTGTGGAGGCGCTTTTGACCTCTAGAGAAGTATGGACCTATGTAACTGATGACCCTCCTGACCCTGTAACTAATGCTTGGTCGAAAGGAGATGCAAAAGCCAGGGCGATAATTAATTTGGCAGTCAGCGACCAGCAAGTAGTCTATATAAGAAATAAGAAAACTGCCAAAGAAATGTGGGACAGTCTTGCAGCAGTGCATGTTAGAAAAGAGTCAGCGTCTGCATTGACGTTTTTCAAGCAGTTGTACCAGACGAAGTTGCAGCCTGGTGGTGATTTGGCAGCACACTTGAGACGTCTGGAGGCAATACGCGGCGAATTAATTCGAAGGGACATGGAGGTACCTGATATTCAGTATGTTTTTATCATCCTTTGTTCCCTTAATGAGGACTTTGATGGTATAGCTAGCCAGATATCTGCCGTTCCACCAGCACAATTAACTGTGGAAGGGGTAACGGCAAGATTAATGGGCGAGCTGGATAGAAGGGAGGCTTGTGCCATAAGCACTTCTGTTTCCAGAAAGAATGAGGAACGCCATATGCAAACCTGTGGTGATACAACTGCATTTAAAGCTGCAAAGCGTTGTTGGTTCTGCAATAAGCAAGGACATTTTGCAAAGGACTGTAGAGCCAAAAGAAAGCAAAGTACTCCCAAGCCTGTTTCTGTTCGTCAGTCACGGTCGTCAGCCCAGCAGCCGACATCGTATAGTAGAGACAGAAACGAGCCGCGAGCTTTTCACGCTCGAACTAAAGATCGTAAAAGAACTAAAGGTGCCAAGTGGAAGTCTTTTGTTATCGACTCAGGAGCATCGCAGCACGTTTGCAACGATCGAAGCTTGTTTATTTCTTTCGAAGAGGAAATTGGTAATGTACATTTAGCCAATTCACAAGTCCTGCAGTCGCTTGGCAGGGGTACTGTTAAACTTGACTCTTTAAACATTACAATAGCGAACTGCATTTACTGCCCGTCAATGGACAATTTATTATCAGTAAGGTGTTTTGCTCGTCAAGGCATAACTGTGCGTTTCTTAAAGTCAATGTGTGAGTTTTTCGAGGGGAACAAACGTCTATTGTATGCCCGGGAATCTGATGGTTTATATAGACTGTATTTTCGCACCTACTCCCAATCGCCTATAAGTTGCAGAGCAGCACAGTCAAGCCAGGGGTTGAGGAATGTAAGACCACATTCTGGGTGTGTCCACATGGCGCACAGAATTCTGGGACACCTGAATTTTGCTGATGTAATTAAGACACAGAATATTGTCAATGGCCTCAACTTAAAACCATGCAAATTCTTTATGCAATGTCTGTCCTGTTGCAAGAATAAGATTAAGGTTGCACGCAAGGGTAGGTGCTCAGATAGGAAAGTAACTGAGCCATTTGAGCGTGTACATTGTGATTTAGTTGGGCCACTCCCACCATCATTAGGAGGTTCTAAGTACTGGCTTACCCTGATAGACCAGTATAGTAGATATTGTTGGACTTATGCAATAGCTGAGAAGTCCCAAGCATTTGAGAAGTACAAGGTTTTTTGCAACTGGGTAAAAACGCACTTTAACAAACCAATTAAGAACCTGTTTTCTGACCGGGGCGGGGAATTTGTTTCTGAGGATTTTGAGAAATTCCTGGAAGCGCAGGGGACTACTCATGAGTTATCTTGCCCCCGAAGTCCCTGGCAAAATGGGCTTGTTGAAGTTGTGCAGCGTGACCTGCAGGCAGGGGTTAAAACTTATCTGCACGATGCTAATCTGCCCAAAGCGTTTTGGGCTGAAGCACTCCATGCCTTTTGTTATGTTAGAAATCGCAGTTATCATTCTGGTTTAGATGTCACCCCCTATGAGAAGTTGTTTAAAAAACGCCCTAATCTGAAATACCTACGTATTTGGGGTTCAGATGTAGTTATGCATTATCCTGCTAAGCAGAAATTGGGTGAACGTAGTGTACAGGGGAAATTAATGGGCTACCAGCAGGGGGCGTACAGAATTTACATACCAGCAACTGGCAAATTTCATATTACCAGAAGCATGATACAAACTGTAAATTGGAATGGAGTTGCTGTTTTCCAAGATACTGATGGTATAAATAATACTGAGGAAGAAGAGGAAGCAGCAGCAGCAGCAGCAGCAGCAGCAGCAGCAGGAGAAAATGGTGATTCTGAATTAATGGGGAAAGACAAAAAGCCTGTTGAATCTGATAATTTGTTTGATTTAAAGTCACAGGCACCCGAGGGGAGGTTAGATTCTCTTGAGTTTTCTGACCGTGAGCTTAGCCTACAGGCACCTCTTCAGTCTGACAGTAATGATTTACAACCTGAAACTAGTCGTCCACTTAGTCCCATTAAGTCTGAGGAGTCTGATTCTCCTTCCGGACTGAGACGTTCAGATAGAAAGAGGCAGAAGCCACAACGTTATGCAGATGAACATTTTAATACTGTGTTTGCCAATAAGGCGGTTTTTGAGCCAAAAAGCTACAATGATGTTCAGAATTTACCTAAGCACCAAGCTGCAAATTGGTATAAAGCTATGAACTCTGAGATAGCTTCTTTAAAAGAGCATAACACTTGGTCTCTTGTACCACAAACCCCAGATATGAGACTTATTGATTCAAAATGGGTTTATAGAGTTAAAATGAATGACAAAAATGAAGTTGTAAGGTACAAGGCAAGACTAGTTGCTAGGGGCTTTCAACAAATTCCAGGCGAAGATTATGATTTGTGTTATTCACCAAGTGTAAAATATGAAACAGTTAAGATTTTGTTAAAAGATGCTTCACAGTGTGGAAAAGCCCACTATGCAATGTTTCTCTGCTCTTAAGAGAGTGGTAATGTACCTTAAACATACCAAACATTATAGGTTGCAGTTTACATTACACATGAAAAACATGTACAAAGTATGCTTTATGTTTTTGTTCCACAATGATGAACCGCAGGGGATATGTTGAATGGTTTCTTTAAATGTAAAGGTTCATCATTGTTCCACTCCATGTGTATGTCTTTAAGGGGCCGGAGCAAGGGCCAGAGCAAGATAACGAGACCCAGCTTTACAGCTGTGAAACATAGCAGGTGCTGCTGAGTTGTATTTGATTAAGGCGTGTCAGCATTTGGGTAGAGTATATAAGGAGCAGCACCTAGCTCTCCCATTACCCTGGGGGATGGGTTGGTGGTTGGGTCATGTTGGTTTGTTGATGTATTTAGTGTAAATGGAGTTTTTGTTTTTCTTATTAAACCCTTTAAGTACTTTTTGAGTCCTTTCTTTTTAATGCATGATCTCCCCAGCAAGCTCTCTGCAGCGTTACTATACTGCAAAAAGCCAACAATTACGAGTCCACCACTCTTAACCACTACACCACACCGGCTCTCCAATGTGCACTGGGGAAGCGTCAACCAGCTGTACATCTGCCTTGTACTGAAGCAGAAAACCCTAATCCGTATTCCTGGGTTGGATCTAGACACAAGTTAAAAAACGCTATAAATAAGTCAGAAATCAAATTGTTACAACAAAAGGAGGGGGAAAGCCTATGTAAAATATCCACATAAACTCTTTTTTGCTCTCTGCCACCATCTGGTGTTGGATGTTTATAACGCATCCAAAACGTATTATTGTGACGAATGTAGCTGTGTCCCTGGTTTGCAGATAGGGTGGACCCATGAGCAAGATGCTCTTGGGGAATGCCTCCTGGCAGCTGGGCCTCCTTCCTCCCCATTGTTACTGCTGACCATTCACAGACTCTCCAAGTGTCCCCATTTTCCAGGGACGGTCCTGGGATTTACAGAAGCCGTCCTGGTTTCTGATTTGATCCTGGAATGTCCCACTTTTCCTTAGGACAGCCCTAAACTCATCAGAGAAATATTGGAGGACGTGGAGTTCTCTGATCCTTGAGCCATCTGAGGGCAGCCCTCTATAAGGAAGATTTTTAATGTTTGATGTTTTATTATGTTTTTATATATGTTGGAAGCTGCCCAGTGTGTCTGGGGCGATCCAGTCAGATGGGCAGGGTATAAATAGTATAATAAGAATAACAGCAATAATAATAATTGAATAGGACGTCTCTGTTTTCATCGGGATACGGGTGGCACTGTAGTCTAAACCACAGAGCCTAGGGCTTGCCGATCAGAAGGTTGGCGGTTCGAATCCCCATGATGATGTGAGCTCCTGTTGCTCGGTCCCAGCTCCTGCCAACCTAGCAGTTCGAAAGCACACCGGTGCAAGTAGATAAATAGGTACCGCTGTGGCGGGAAGGTAAACGGCATTTCTGTGCGCTGCTCTGATTCACCAGAAGCGGCTTAGTCATGCTGGCCCCATGACCTGGAAGCTGTAGAAGAGTTTGGATTTGATATCCCGCTTTATCACTACCCTAAGGAGTCTCAAAGCGGCTCACAATCTCCTTTCCCTTCCTCCCCCACAACAAACACTCTGTGAGGTGAGTGAGGCTGAGAGACTTCAGAGAAGTGTAACTAGCCCAAGGTCACCCAGTAGCTGCATGTGGAGGAGTGGAGACGCGAACCCGGTTCACCAGATTACGAGTCTACCGCTCTTAACCACTACACCACGCTGGCTCTCTCGGACAATAAAGCAAAATGAGCATCGCAACCCCAGAGTCATCTGCAACTGGACCTAATGGTCAGGGGTCCCTTTACCTTTGCTTATTTTCATCAGAGAAATGTTGGAGGTATAATAATAATAATAATAATAATAATAATAATAATAATAATAAATTATTTATATCCCGCCCTCCCCAGCCGAAGCCGGGCTCAGGGCGGCTAACAACAATAAAACAGTACAAAAGTACAACACAAACAACACTCTAAAATCATTCATTATAAAATTAATTCAAATCAAGCCACTGACAACCATTGGGCCAGAGCTCTGTGAAGATTGCTGAGGGAGGGAGTCAGGCTGTGCCCTGGCCAAAGGCCTGGTGCAACAGCTCTGTCTTGCAGGCCCTGCGGAAAGATGTCAAGTCCCACAGGGCCCTAGTCTCTTGTGACAGAGTGTTCCAAGTTGCAGAGTATGCAACTTGCCCTCTCCCTTTTAGGCCTATTCCACCCCACTGCTCAGAAAGACAAGGCACATGGAAATTGCTGGTTTTTCTCTCTGTTCCTGTCACTGCTTGCTTGCTCACTCAAGGCATGTGAATAGGCAGCTGAGGCACGGAGGAGCAGCAGAAGCCCCATTACCCCCCTTTGTGGGGTGTGGACCTTGACAGATGTCCAGTGATGCCAGACTCCGGCACTGGCTCAGGAAGATGAAGGAACGAAGGAAGGAAGGAAGGTAGGTTCATCAGGCTTCCTGTTTCAGCACTAGTACAGCACAAAGGGTTTACTGACAGTTCATTTCCCCATCCTTCTAGATATCCCCTAGCACACCTGCTCTTCTGGAAGGCCAATTATCGCTGTCAAGGTGAAAGCGGCAACCCCTCGCCAGCTCTCCCGAGTCAGACCAAGGCTGGCACACAAACACTGATGCGCACAGGCACACACAGACCGTTTCCAGATAGCTGCGGATTGTTGCTTTGCTCTCCCCCACCTTCTCGGTCTCTTGGATTTTGAATACTTTTGCGCTGACAGCAGTGCAGAAGGGAGCCCCGTTCGCCGCACAAAGCAACGGACATCTTTTGCTGTCTAAATGCTAAATCGGAATGTGTCAGAGCTGCTAAGTCATAGTTGTTGTTTTTATGCCACTAACTTCAAGGGAAATGAAGTCGCACTGAAATGCATTTTAATAAAATGTTATTTGTGTGCACTTAGCCCACAAAATATGCTCGGATTTTGTATATAAGTGGCAAGGAGGCTCACTCTGGTCTAAAGTTAACTTTTTGTGACTCGACGCATAATAAACATCTTCTCTCTCACCTTCCATCCGTCAGCTTCCTTATGGCAAACACACCTCTGTCCATCCAGCCATCTGTCATACATAAACACAACATTATTCCTTAAAGGTAAAGGTAAAGGGACACCTGACCATTAGGTCCAGTCGCGGACGACTCTGGGGTTGTGGCACTCATCTCGCTTTATTGGCCGAGGGAGCCGACGTACAGCTTCCGGGTCATGTGGCCAGCATGACTAAGCTGCTTCTGGTGAACCAGAGCAGCGCATGGAAATGCTGTTTACCTTCCCACCAGAGCACTACCTATTTATCTACTTGCACTTTGACGTGCTTTCGAACTGCTAGGTTGGCAGGAGCAGGGACCAAGCCACAGGAGCTCACCCTGTCGCGGGGATTTGAACCCCTGACTTTCTGATCGGCAAGTCCTAGGCTCTGTGGTTTAACTCACAGCGCCACCAGCGTCCCTAACATTACACCACCCGCGTCCCTATCATTATGCCTTATGCCTTACTTTCATCCAAAGCACTCTGAGAATTGCAAATGAAGAAGCGTAAGGATAACACTGACACAAACACAATTACCATTTTATGCCCTGGCACTGCATAAACCATTCAACACTGTTTACAATAAAATAAAGTGCACAATAAAAAAGCAAGATATCAATGCTCTTAAAAGATCAGCAGGGAGCCCGAGCCACTTCAGGACAGTGGGGAGCAGAGACTGGGCACCCACAACAAAAAATTTGTGGGTGCCTCGGCCCCCAGGGCACCCTGGAGTTGACGCCAATGGACCCAGTGTTGGTCTCGGCCACTCAATCCTCCAGCATTAAAATATTGCACTGCCCTGACTGCTTTCTTAGAAAGGTTGGATGGATGTAAACATTTAAAACAAGACAAACAATTGGATCTTTACAGCAAACATTAGCCCTCTGCCCCTTACAGCCAGGAGGCTGAGCCAAACCTTGCCATGGAACCCGCCCCAAAGAATGTCCAAGTTCAAGAAAATTTGTTTCGCTGCATGTGAGCCATGCTGGGCAAAGGATTGACTCATAAGCCCTGTGAATAATGTCAAAATATTTCAAACAGGCCCGTTGCTCACCCAGATTGAACCTGGATAATAACCCCATGTAGATAGTAAAGGTGGAAATCCAATTGGGCCAATTATGTCTTACTCTCGGGGCCATTTCCTACATTCTTGATCTCTACCGCTCTCCTTATTATTCTTTTTCTGCTCAAGGCTCCCTAAAGAACAATGCAGGGCGGCGGTGGGGGGCGGCGGAGAATATCAATATGCTACTCACCCCTTGCTAGGTCTCCCCTCTGCTTGCATACAATAAATAGCTAAAGAAATGAGTTATGCCTTTTGCATAAGGAAGTGCAGGAAAGGAAATCTGATTCAAAGCCCCAAATAGCGCATAGTTAAACTTGCTCCCCCAGGAAGCATTGAAGACCACTCATTTCCCTCTAAAATCCATATTAGGACAGTACAGTCATACCTTGGTTCCCAAACGGCTTGGCTCCCGTACAAATTGGCTCCTGAACGCCACAAACCCAGAAGTAAGTGTCCTGGTTTGCGAACGTTTTGGAAGTCGAACGGACTGAGTTCAGGAGCCATGGTACCACTTTACCCAGTGCTTTTTTGGGTGTACGCATGGGTACACATACCCCTAAATATTTTGTGAATCGTTGTACTTTTGTCCATTTACTGTATTTATTTCCCCCCAATTTGAACTATAAAATGGTGATTTTCTTGAGTCAGAATGAGAGTACGCCTTAACATATATATTTTTGGGGGGACAGGGAGCACTGACTATACCTTTGTAAGGCCAGCTAATGCTCCAGAACCCATATTAGTTTAGAAATTTCAGGGCACAATGGTTATGTTCTACCATCGCTGTTGGAGCCAATATGGCTCTGGATACCAGTTGCTGGAATTCACAAGTGGATGACGGCAGCAAGAATATTTTTGGCACAAAAATGGAAGCAAGAAGAATTACCGAAGAAAGAAGAATGGTGGATGAAATTGATGGACTTTGCAGAACTGGATAAATTAACAGGAAGGATTCAAAACCTGCGGGACCAGAGATTCTTAGAAGACTGGAGTAAATATACGAACTATTTGAAAAGTAATTGTAATGAACAGATTACGCTAGTAGGATTGCAAGAGGTTTTGTAAGGATGACTATTTGAAATATTGCAAGAAAGACTATGACGAGAATGTTAATGATTAGTTAATGATATGTCAGGTGCTGATGTGGTTGCTCGGGGGCAAACAGGCAAGACGCCAACCTGTCTTTTCCAGGCTTTATTATCTGTACAAACTATTTACAGTGCAGAGTGTCGCAAATCCATGTCTGCTCAGTCACTAGCAGAATCTGGGAGTGGGCGGTCCTTATACCTTCCCCAGCATAGCAGCCGTGTGACCCCCAACTTTCTCCTCCCCTCTCTGCGCTGAAGACTACTGCGCAGAACGGGCGCTGGCAAAGGGGGACTCGCCTCCCCTCCATTTTGCTCAGGCTCGGTGTTGAGGCTCTCCCTAGCATCTTCTGATCCTTGCCACCCCTCCCCACTGGAGGTGTGGCTTCCCTCCTGGCCAGAGGAAGAACTACTTCGCAAGATCTTCGGAGGCTCCCTGTAACACAACTGCCCTTCCACCTCTCGCCTCTGAGCTGATGGCAGTTCCCTGACATGATAATTAAGAGTAATAGAGAAATTAAGAAATGCAGACTAAGTGATAAAGAATGGAAAATCATCAAAGGTATTGACGGAAGTCTAAAATATTGTATAAGATAAGAAGTTAAGTTATATGATTGTGGGAAATGACATGTTTAAAAATCTAATAAAAATGTATAAAAAAGGAATTCACAAGTGGAGAGGGTGCTGTTTGGCTCCGGTCCTGATTGAAGACTTCGGGCAGGTATCTGGCTGGACATTGTGAAAACAGGGTGTTGGACCAAATCGACCTTTTTCCTGATCGAGCAGGTCTTCTGTTATGTTCTTACAAGAACATTCTGAAAGACTTTGCATCTTTGATATCCCGTTCCCCACATTTCCGTTTTGAAATAATTGAATAACACAGCTCGTCCTAGTCATTTTTGACTTTTTTCGACATCAATTTGATTTTTTATTTTACTCTTCTGCTCTCTTTCGGCTTCTGCTTCCCAGCTTCTAATCCATGTCAGGGCTTCTTCTCTCATCCGTGACTCGCTTTGTTTCTTTAATAGCCTCTTGCGGGGACTTTTGACAGAGGCTCTTTAAAAAAAGAAGAATCCTAATAAATTATGCCAACCGGTCCTTTGCTAATCCACTCTGCTGTGGATTAGACAACTGTTTGGTTGGGTTCGAAGGGTCGAGGCCTTCTTTATCTGTTGCCACACTCCAACCTAACACTGGGAAAACCACCTTCAGAAATCCATCAGCCTCCAAACATTTATTTATGTTTACTTTTAATAAGCACCACAAAACCTGTCTCAACAAGCAGCAATTTAATTGCCTCGCTGCATCGGATCAGATGAACATCCTGCTCATAATAAACTCTCTTACCTATAAATAAACATTGAAAATACAAATTAAGCTTCTGTGTTAAGCTGTGGCAGACTAAATGTCTCAATTCTTTCCCCTACACCTTGTGAATGGGATTCCCAACCCCCTCCCCCCCAAATTGCACGCTCTCTCTGCTGCTGTTGCCTTATTAGGGATGCAGGTTTTCATTTCTATTATTATTAAAGCAGAATTACCTACTTTTAGGCAATGACAGAAAAAACAAGCATGCAAGGCCTTTGAAGCCTGTTGGAAGATAAGCAAAATTCTGGGCTTGGTACAGTAATACCTTTCACTTGCCTAGATGGAGGTTAGAGAGATGGATGTGGTAGTGTTTACACATCTGGCTTTTGTGTGGCTGGAATATAGCCTATTATGTACAGATAAGAGCAGCATCTCGAACAGTAAGAGCTGTTAGACAGTGGAATTTGCTGCCAAGGAGTGTGGTGGAGTCTCCTTCTTTGGAGGTCTTTAAGCAGAGGCTTGACAACCATATGTCAGGAGTGCTCTGATGGTGTTTCCTGCTTGGCAGGGGTTGGACTCGATGGCCCTTGTGGTCTCTTCCAACTCTATGATTCTATGATTCTATGATCTGTTGCGTTGTCCATTTTGCCTCTGGCCCTGCCCATTTTTTAAATTGCCCCTCACACCAATTTGATGTGTTCCCCTCTCCCCAAGAGTTACCCATCAGGGAATGTTACCCTTGGGACGAAAATGTTCCCCACTCCTGGATTACAGCAAGTTTAGCAATAATCATAATCATAATTTATTTCTGCCCTGCCCATCTGGTTTCCCCAGCCACTCTGGGCGGCTCTCAACAGAACATTAAAAACACAATAAAAGATCAAGCATTAAAAACTTCCCTAAACAGGGCTGCCTTCAGATGTCTTCTAAAAGTCAGGTAGTTGTTTATTTCCTTGACATCTGATGGGAGGGCATTCCACAGGGCGGGCGCCACTACCGAAAAGGCCCTCTGCCTGGTTCCCTGTAACCTCACTTCTCGCAGTGAGGGAACTGCCAGAAGGCCCTCAGTGCTGGACCTCAGTGTCCGGGCTGAACGATGGGGGTAGAGATGCTCCTTCAGGTATACTTCAGGTATACCATTCCCGCAGCTTAATTCTACTGACCAATTGCAAGGGCTGACGTTGAACATTTCTGGTTCCTTTTGTGCTAAGAAATGGCTATGAGGCAGGGCAGGCTCCTGGCTTGAGGGGAATCCCAGGAAGGAAACAAAAACCGGAGGTGACAAGAAAAAATTCTAAAAGGAAAATTCACCAGCCAGGAGAACCCTGTACAAAAATACGTTTTAAGCTTTCCGTCTTCCATGCACTTAATTTGTGCAATCCGTCTGACCTTCAGTTGTGTAAAGTTGAAATCATACATGCTAAATGTGCCTAAGTTGCAATTGCAATGCATCCTGAAAGTACAGTGGTACCTCGGGTTACATACGCTTCAGGTTGCATACGCTTCAGGTTACAGACTCCGCTAACCCAGAAATAGTGCTTCAGGTTAAGAACTTTGCTTCAGGATGAGGACAGAAATCGTGCTCCGGTGACACGGCAGCAGCAGGAGGCCCCATTAGCTAAAGTGGTGCTTCAGGTTAAGAACAGTTTCAGGTTAAGTACGGACCTCTGGAACGAATTAAGTACTTAAGCCGAGGTACCACTGTATTCTTAACCACAAACCTGTTTTTATATATACAGTGGTACCTCGGGTTAAGTACTTAATTCGTTCCGGAGGTCTGTACTTAACCTGAAACTGTTCTTAACCTGAAGCACCACTTTAGCTAATGGGGCCTCCTGCTGCCACCGCACTGCTGGAGCACAATTTCTGTTCTCATCCCGAAGCAAAGTTCTTAACCTGAAGCACTATTTCTGGGTTAGCAGAGTCTGTAACCTGAAGCGTTTGTAACCTGAAGCGTATGTAACTTGAGGTACCACCGTAAAAGCAAAGAAAAGCAACGACCTGAATCCCATCTCCAAAAATAAGGAACCTCCCCAAATGTATTATTGATTTGAAAGAGGGAGAGAGAGGAGCCATTAGCAACTTTTCTACTGATCTTTTCTATTTAATTAAACCATGAGCCATTGGCGGGAGGGAAAGCAAGGAAAGGGCGTCCCCCTCCTTGCACTTTTTGCATTAATCAAAATAAGCAGCTGGTCTATAGGGAATGCTCACACACATAATAGATCTACTTAACACCAATTAAACCAAGCAGTGGGCAGTATAACCCTCCTCATGGCAGCAGCCCATTTAGCTGTGGCAAGGAATACAAATTTCTCCAATAAGTAGTGATTTTGAGCCATTTAGTTAAAACTATTTTCATTTACTTAGAAGGAAGCAGACGGACATATTTCCTTATTCGGCTTGCCACCAAATTTCCTCTAAAGCAAAAAAAAAAATCTGAGGCAGAAATGAAGCGAACCGCCATTCTGAGAGCAGTTCTCAGAGCCATGAATCCCTCTTCAAAGGAACCTTGTGGAATTGTAGCTTTGTCTCTGAACCAATACTATTTTTCTAGAAAAAGAGGTTCCGGAACTCACCACAAAACACCTCCCTTGTTCTCTTATAATGGCAACAGCGCCCACCCGAGAGGTGCCAGAACTGAGTTCTGTCGAGTTCTGGCTGGGAAAAAAGCCCTTCTGCTAACAACTCTCACGCTCTCTCTTTTTTCCCATAACAATTTATTAATTTTCCAACAATAACAAAAGAAACAAAAAAAAAGATAAAAACAAAAACAAAAAGCAAAACAGATTGACTTCCCCCTATTCCCTTCTTTGGTTCCATGGTATAACAAAGTCCAACATGTCCATTATAAAGTTTTAACCATTTGCATTACTTATTGTCCATTCATATTAGAATTACAAGTATTCTCAAAACCCTGCCAATGTATTAACCTTTGTCCATTGCTTCTGTGTATATGCAATAAAGTCCTTCAATTCTTCCTTAAATGCGTTGTCATCTCTTCCTCTTAATTTCATTGTCAATTTTCTCCATTTCATCATATTCCGTTAATTTAACTTGCCAATCTTCTTTAGCTGGGACACTTCTTCTTTCCATGCTCCTGACAACTCTCATCAGCCATAACAAACTGCAGTTCCCAGGATTCCTTGGGGGAAAGCCACGCCTGCCTAAAGTGGTATTATAATACCATACCTGTACAGTGGTACTTCGGGTTAAGTACTTAATTTGTTCTGGAGGTCCGTACTTAACCTGAAACTGCTCTTAACCTGAAGCACCACTTTAGCTAATGGGGCCTCCCACTGCTGAAGAAAGAAAAAAATACAAATCTCAGAAGAAAAATACAAATCTCAGATTGCAACTTTTCATTTGCTTAATTCTTGAACCTCCTCTCACCTCCCTTTTTGTATTCTAGTTTAATTCGTTATTTCAGCAAATTCTTCCCATGTTTCTCAATTTTAATTTAAATGATTAATCTTCACAATCTCTCTTATTTATTAATCAAGATAACCTTTCCATCTTTTAATATAATCTGTTATTCAATTTACCTTAATCTCTTTACCCTTGTCTTAAAAATCTTAAAATTTCAAAGTTTACATCATATTCATACATATCTCCTTAAAATCATTTCTACTAAAGCCAATTTAGTTCCTTTCCAGCATATTCCCTCAAATTTCATTAATGTTGCACTAATTCCAAAATTAGCAAAAGAATTTCCCTTGATATCTCTAATTTTTATCCAATGTCCCTTCTTCCTGGTTTTGGGTCATGTCAGTCCTTTCTGTCCATTACATCCAGTCCATTAATCTGGTGTTCTAATGTCTGAGGCCCTTAAATCTCTTCTAGGCCCCTTCTGCAAATTTTTTGTTCTTGTTTGTGCTTGCACACTTCTTTATCAATTGTTGGTTTCTTGGGGAGTGGGTCTCCGGAGGGTTCCATCCGGTAATAGTTTCCATTTTCCTTCATCAGATTGGCCCCTTCCCCCCAGTCCCACTCCCCGTCTTCATCTTTGTAATCCAAAGGGTATTTATTCAGAAGATAGTTGTTCACCTGTTTCATAGTCCCACTAGAGTTAAAAGCTTCCTTGACTTCAAATACTTGCCAGCAGTCTCCAAGTTCAATCTTCCAACGCAGTAGCTTTTGTTCCTGCAGGACTTTGGATCTTTCCATTTGTGTTGTTTGAGGATTAATCACTGCCTCTTCTTTCTCCATCTGCCCTTGGACTTGCCTTGTCAAACCAGATTCCTGAATTGATCGCTGTATAACTTCTTTATCCTTATTCCCTGTTAAATCATATTCACTGGCCACAGCACTCATCGGGTCCAATTTTTCATGCATCAAGTTCATTTTCTCATGCAGCTGCTCCAGCAAAGCATTAGTCATGCCAAGGGCAGACACCAAACCTTCCTGCCAACACATTTCTGTTCAAGATCAAGGTCAAACGGCTGGTCTCACGATCCAAATCTCACATCTGTAGAGTCTCCAAGTAAGCTGCAAGAACAAACTGACAGGCTCCCTCTAGGGGACACAATTTCTATTTGTATCCATTTTTAAAATATATCCAACAAAGGAGATTACTTTCGATTTCAGTTCCTTTCAATTTCAGATACTTTGTTTCTTTAAAAAGCAGATATGCAGAAAGTAGCACTGAAGTTGATTTGTTTCTCTCTTTTTTTAAAACTATCTGTCAAAGTGCTCCACTTTCAATCAATGGACGTCTCAAACAGTTTCTGTCCCGACACCCCGTCCCCAGGTTTGGGGTGATGGAAACTTAAATTCCTTTACTCTCCTCCTGCAGGATTAAACAGTCAAATACCCCCCCCCTTTTCTCCTGCTTCCAAGGGGGTTTTATTGGTTGTGGATGCAGGAAATTTCCAACTTTAAAGCAGTTTTTCAGGCTTATTAGGTTGCGAGGTCTTTGCTTCAATCTATATACAAAAACGGGAGACGGACTTCCTGTTTACACCTTCCCGCTTCGTGCCTAATTCATAAATTTTGCAAATTTCTTAATCCAATTCTCCGTTTTTACTCACGGGTGCTTGATTTAAAGTCCAAATGTCATCAGGAAAAAGTCAGCGCTCTCCGGCGATGGCTGCGCGGCTTCCCTCCATGGAAATAGCGATCGGTTTGCAGCATCGCGCTGCTCACCCCACTTCACTCCGGGGGCCCCAAAAAGGGGTTTCCTCGTGAGTAGGGGTGGCGCTCTTGGTGCTCTGCTGAACCCCACATTCCCAGGCTTCTCCGCCTGGGATTTCTAGCGGGCCCCCGCCTTTGCCGCGGTGGGAAGACCCAATTTCCACAGAGCCCGTTCCTCCGATCGGAAGAACTCCGCCATTCATCGCTGGCACTGACCCGGAAGTCTGAAGCAAAGTTCTTAACCTGAGGTACTATTTCTGGGTTAGCGGAGTCTGTAACCTGAAGCGTCTGTAACCTGAAGCATATGTAACCCGAGGTACTACTGTATAGTGCAGGTGGAACATGAAAAGCAAGTCAGCGCAAGAGAATAGAAGGCAGAATCAAAGAATAGCCAAGGACACAGGTGGATGGAGTCAGTCTGGGCTTGGGTGGGTGGGACCTGGGTAGATGGAGTCAGTCTAGGCTTGGGTGGTTGGGGCCTGGGTGGGTGGAGTCAGTCTAGGCTTGGGTGGGTGGAGTCTGGTTGGGTGGAGTCAGTCTAGGCTTGGGTGGGTGGAGCCTGGGTGGGTGGCGTTAGTCTAGGCTTGGGTGGTTGAGGCCTGGGTGGGTGGAGTCTGGTTGGGTGGAGTCAGTCTAGGCTTGGGTGGTTGGGGCCTGGGTGGGTGGAGTCAGTCTAGGCTTGGGTGGTTGGGGCCTGGTTGGGTGGAGTCAGTCTAGGCTTGGGTGGTTGGGGCCTGGTTGGGTGGAGTCAGTCTAGGCTTGGGTGGGTGGGGCCTGGGAGGGTGGAGTCAGTCTAGGCTTGGGTGAGTGGAGCCTGGGTGGGTGGAGTCAGTCCAGGCCAGGGAGCACTTCACTATCTGCCATCTGCAGTTCAGTGTCTCACCACATGGGGCAGAAGACCTCATCTCCCACCACCTGCTCTGATGGAGCCATAGCAGGGAGCATTACATATGCTCTGACCGCACTCATATTGCTCTACGAGACTCGGATCTGGCTAATTCTTTATCCAAGCCACTTTCTTAACATTTGTTTCCTGCCTCCCGACATGTAGCGTGACAGCTTGGTCTTTCCTCTATTTCTACGAGATTGAGAGCTGAATGTATTGATGGTTATTATTCATTTATATGCATTTCTGCCTGATCTTGTTTCCTTCTCTCCAGGTTTTTAAGGGGAGTTCTGTTTATTGCACTGTGATGATTCTAGAATTAGACTAAGCAAGAATGTTATTACTTCTCACATATCTTTGAATATTTGAATATATTAGCTCACTTAAAACATGGATTTAGTCAGGCAGCATCAGGGAGGGAATTAAAAACACACATATCAACAATGCCTTTCTTTTCTCGTGGCAAATCAGAATTGCTTATAACCTGGTTGGGTTGGGAGGTATGAATGCAAGTATCTATCTATTTATATATTGATTATTATTATGGTATTTGTGTGTGTGTTTTAAAAAAGCTGCCCCCTCAAAACCCCCACACATCCAAAACACAATTACTGCTGCATAAAATTGAAGCTTGCTGGCTGGTTGTGCAAACTATTCAACCCCACTGAATTTATGGGGCTTAAAGGGGAAAACATTGTTAATATATCTCTGTAAGCAGTGATGGTGAGATGCTATCTTCAGTTTCCTCCTTTCTGCCTTATAATGTGTTTGGGGGTTTCCCACCCCCAAACCTTTGGAAAAAGCTCTGCCTTTTCCCTCCAGAATTTTTCCAGGATGTTCCAAAACAACAACAACAAACCACCAAACATAGGGAACCTCACCCGTAGTCCTGTGTGGTGTAGTGGTTAAGAGCGGTGGACTAGTAATCTGGTGAACCGGGTTCGCTTCCCCGTTCCTCCACATGCAGCTGCTGGGTGACCTTGGGCTACTCACACTTCTCTGAAGTCTCTCAGCCCCACTCACCTCACAGAGTGTTTGTTGTAGGGGAGGAAGGGAAAAGAGATTGTTAGCCGCTTTGAGACTCCTTAGGATAGTGATAAAGCGGGATATCAAATCCAAACTACTACTACTACTACTACTACTACTACTACTATTCTTCTTCTTCTTCTTCTTCTTCTTCTTCTTCTTCTTCTTCTTCTTCTTCTTCTTCTTCTTCTTCTCTGTCATTCCCTGAGTGAAAGACTCCTGTCTGAAATCTTGGAGTGCCACTGCCAGTTAGTGTAGACAGTATTTAACTAGATGAACCAAAGCTCTGCTTCAGTCCCAAGCATCTCCTGGTAAAGCTGGGAATGTCTCTCTGTCTGAAACCCCAGCAAGCTGCTGGCAGTCACTATAGACAACAGCTAGATGGGTCAATGGTCTGATTCAGTATTAAGGCAGCCTCTTATGCTCCTGTGATCATGCCTCATTTTCTCTTGGGAGGCATAACCCTCATGGTCCTCTGTATTCAATGGATGCCACCTGTTCCTACATCCACTCACAGGCTTACATTTGGGTAAAAGAAAGAGGAAACTCATTTGGGGGGACTCTCTGGCAGAATCAGAGCGAATAATAATAATGGACCTCGGTGTCCGGGTAGAATGATGGGTGTGGAGACACTCCTTCAGATATACTGGACCGAGGCCGTTTCTGAACTTGGCTCATTATGGGCCTGCTTTTGGAAGTATTTGGGTTCAGCTCATATTCAGCTGTGGAGTTCTGAGATGGGGGAATTTGTATTCCCCCCAGTTCCAGGTTTTGGCACCATAAAGTAAGCAGTCTGAAACACTATCCTGAAGGATGCTCTTCAAAGGAGCCTACGAAGTTGCCTTACACTCAGTCCAGCCAATATTGTGGGATTAGTGTGAGCTTTCTCATCAAGGGATACTTCCATCTCTGACAGTGAAGTTGTTAAATATCTTTCTGGAAAGGAATCTAGTTCTTAAAGAGCTGTTCAATCATTTACTTTCAGCACCAACCGCAGCTCAGAATGGGAAGACATTTCAGAATGTAAATATTGACTAGGGAACCAAGAAGTTTGTCAGTGCTCTTTCTTAGAGAAATTGCCACAAAACTTAGGGTAAATAGGGAACAAAAGGTAAAGGACCCTTTTGAGAAAATATGGAAAGCATTTATTGATTGTTCAAGTGTAAAGGATATTACCTGCCCTCTCACTGCAATGTACTCTGAACTATGGACCTTTTGAGTTATTTTCTCTCTTCATCTCAAAACCCTGTAAATAAAATCTAAAGGACAAAGAGTTAAGATGATCAGTATCTATAGTTATCGAGCCGTCTTAAGCTTGTTATGTTAATTCTTGCCCTTTGCATCTGTTTTGTTATGCTTTTATTTGTATTTTTTAAAGTTGCCTTTTAAAGAAAAAATAAAAAGTCCAGTATTGTCTTCCACAGCCTTCCGCAACTGCTGCCTTTGGAATCATGATGGACTCCAACTCCCATCAGTCCCAGCTACCATGGCCAAGGGTCAGAGATGATTGGAGTGGAAGTCCAGCAACATCTGAAGGGCACAAGGCTGGTGGAAGACTGTTCTACTCCAACTGGTGGAACCTCTCTGAGGTGTTGGAAAGGGATGACTCTTGGCTGTGCTACCTTGTAAAAGAGATACGCCATAAAGTGAACGTAGGGCCTCCTGCATGTATTCTACACCCTGAGGTTTGGGAGCACTTCCAAGGCAAGCTGCAGTTTCCTCACTCACTTCAGATGCTTTGTTTCTGCAAGAGGCAGTGCTGGCCACCAACTTGGATGCCTTTAAAAGAGGATTAGACAAATTCATGGAGGATAAAGCTACTAGCCACAACAACTATTGTTACATAGGCGCCGACTCCATGGGGCTTGAGGGGGCTTGAGCCCCCTCAAAAATTTTTTTTGGGGGGCTCAGCCCCCCCAATAATCTCGGGCGCCCTTGCCGCCGTCCCCCGCCTCCTCCCCACCTGCTCCCTCCCCAGCCAGCCAGCCAGCCGCGCGCCCTAGCTGGAGAGCCCCGGCCGTCCCCCGCGAGAACAGGGGAATCCCCGGGGGCGGGGACTTCTGCCTCTAGCCCCAGGTTTCCCGCATATCAGCTGTTCCGGAGCTGATTAATAGGCAGCAGCACGCTCTCCCCTATTCGCTCACGAGGGGGCGGCGCCACTTTATTTGCATATTCATGAGCTTATTTGCATATTCATGAGCTTATTTACATTTCACGAGCTTTCCCGGGCCCCCCCAATATTTTTTATAAGTCCGCGTCCCTGTATTGTTATGTACTGAAGTTCTCACCCTGGGCCAGCAGGGGGATACTGTAGATAGTTATGCAAATGAAGGATCGAAAGTGACGTTCAGTGATTGGATAGTTTTAGAAAGTTGCAACAGTTACATTGTTCTGGAGCTCTATATAAGCAGGCTGACTGAGCTCTTCAGTTCAGTTCTATTCTGGCCTCTGAATAAACAAGAGCTGTTGAAGAATCGCTGTGTCGTCTGATATGTTCGCCCACAACTTAACACTGGCGACGAAGGTGGGATCGATGGACATCAGAGCACAGCCAGATGCAGCCACCCTCTGAACTGAGCTGAATCACTGAGCGAAATCACTGAACGTCACTTTCGATCCTTCATTTGCATACAAACTATCCAATCACTGAATGTCACTTTCGATCCTTCATTTGCATGTACAGCATCTACAGTATCCCCCTGCTGGCCCAGGGTGAGAACTTCAGTACATAACAACTATGATATACCCCTGAAAGCTTCTGAAGGCCAGCTTCTGGAAACCACAGGAGGGGAGAAGACCCTTGTGCTGGTCCTGGGGGGGGGGGAAGGTACTGATACCGTATCCGAAGTTCAGTCCAGAGTCACTAGCAGGGTAGACGATCACTAGATGAGACGCAAGGTCCGAAACAGGGAGCCGGGGAACAGGAACACTGTTGGGTCAGCAGCGGGCAGCCGGGCGAGGAACAGGAACACCGGAGAGTCAGGAGCAGGAAGCCGGGCGAGGAACAGGCACACCGGGAGTGCAGATCTAGGTCTGGGTAGAAGCAGGTACTCCACAATGACGTTGCTCCCGCAACCTGGGACCGGGCTGCCTGACCTTTATCTTCTTCTAAGGCCGGGGGCGGTCCTGGCCCCCAGGAGCCCCGCCTCTCCTGGCCTTAAGGCGAGCACTCCTCCTGAGAGAGACCAGTTCCCTTCGCCTCTCTGCCCTAAGCCTCTGCAGTTCAGGAGAGGCCGAAGGGTTACTGGACCCCGGGGGAGGCTCACCTGTAGCCACTGAGTCCTCCAGCACCTCTGGGGCCAGAATGGTCTCACCTGGTGCCTGCCCCTGAGGATCTGGCACAGGTGCAGGCTCCTCAGCATCTAGGCCTTGCCCCAGTTCAGCCGGCCCTGGAGGCGGGGACTACTGTGCCGGCTGGGATTCCTCCGGTTCACTCTCAGACTCGGAATCCCAGGCCATCACACAGGTCCTACTTCTTCTTTGCCCTTTGATTTCTCCTCCTCCACCACCAATCTGCTGTCATTTGTGACAGGGGTTGCCACTTCTGACAGGAGCTGGCTGAGATGTATGTTCCCCACTGACCCATTCCTTTTAAGATGTCCTATCCTACCAGTCTAAACATGTCTTCAAGGTCATCGCCGTGCAGAAGGCACTGGGAACCCAAGGCTACCGTGGCATAAATGCTGACCTCAAGGTCAGAATTTGTCAGGAAATATTTCAGCTGTCTCTCCCAACAGAGTTGGTGAATTCCCAGTTTATTTACCTCTAGCCGGTTAGCACTCTTTAGTATTTTAGTGGGGAAGGTGGTGGTGGTGTAACAATATAAAGCATTAGAGTAAAATATAAATCTCCATGCAATTTTTTTTTAAGCATACGAAAGAAGTACCTAACATCTTTTAACCAGCTTGTCACTTTGATTTCATCTTGCTCTCTATGAAATCAAATGTGCCTCTAACAAAATTTGCTTTACATAAAAAAAGTATTGTAATGTGATTGCTGCACAGGGTAAATTATAATTTAAAAGTAAAATTACAAATGGTTATGTGTAATGTCATGCAAATGGATGGAAAGGCCCCCATTGGTATTGCTAAAAGTCAGAATTATTGATCTCGCCCTTATGACAATTAACATAAATTTACCCAGAATGCCATCTGCCTTTGCCATTTCCAAATGATGTGCCTCGTATAGCAGGTGCAATTAATTACGTCTTTGTTTAAAATGTGCTGATCCCAATCAAGGTCATGCGGGAGACATGGCACGGGGAACATCACAATAATGAAAATATGATTGGAGGAGAAATGCCTTTTCTCGGGTCGGAATTTAAACACCCTGTCCTCCTCTTCAAACTCAGACATGATGATGATGGGGGAAACTCACAAAGAGTTTTGGGCCACCATTAGGCACATACTCTGAAAAGCAGGCAAACTGGGGGCAAGTCAGGAGAACTGGAGGGAAGTCAAATCAATCCTACTCAAGGGTTTTTTTTATTTGTCTGTACAGTGGTACTTTGGTTCTCAAACGCCTTGGTTCCCAAACGCCTTGGTTCTCAAACACCAAAAACCCAGAAGTAAGTGTTCCGGTTTTTGAACATTTCTCGGAAGCTGAATGTCTGATGCAGCAGTCGGCTATTGTTTCTGGGGCGCCTGCAGCAATCATAAGCTGCGCCCTGGTTTTCGAACATTTCGGAAGTCAAACAGACTTCCAGAACGGATTAAGTTTGGTGCTTTTGTTGCAGTCGTTAACAGTCAACAGGTTTACCACACCTATCAGCCAATCACTCTTTCCCACCACCCTTCTGAGTAATATTCCTCCCCACCCTCTCACTATATATAAGGGTCTGGTGACTTCTCTTTCAGTGGATCTGAAGAAGTGTGCGTGCACACGAAAGCTCATACCAATAACAAACTTAGTTGGTCTCTAAGCTGCTACTGGAAGGAATTTTTTTATTTTGTAAAGAAGAAGGTTAAGCTGCAAAGAAGGCATAAACTGAGGGACGGCAGGGTGGGAGAAGTTCAGGAGCCAACTGAGGCCAACAGGTAAGTTGCACCCTCTATTGTGCATGTGGGCGGTCCCAACTCTACCTGGCCAACTCCCTTGGCAACGCCCCCCCCAGCCAGGATTGGCTAATTGACGAGGCTAGGCCAAGTATCCAGCTTGGGGGTGGGGGCGGGGCGGGCGGCAAAGCCAGCTACCTTGCCAGGGGTCTAGTAGTCTCTGTGGAGCAAGGGCTGCGTGCGACCACACAAAAGCCCCCCCCCCCGGTTAATGCGGGGAGCGGTCATTCACCCTAATAGAGCAGCCTTCACTGTGAGTGCGCACATATACACACAAACATACCCCTTTAGATCCCCATCTAGCTAGGTGGTCAGCATACAGGGGAAATGTAGGAATAAGGGAGAGTTAGACTTAGATAAATCAACACCCCAGAAGCACAAATGCAAACAACATTTTTTAGGGTCATACAACAGGCAGCTGTTAAGAGTGATGGGATGGAATTAAAGAAAAGAACACTTTGGGCTGACTGCTTGGTCAGGTCTGTTTGAGGCTGGAGTGGACTCCCTAGAGGAGAAGCGAGAGCTCTGCTGTTCAGTCATTTAAAAATTGAACTGGACAGTACACAGCAGGGAACAGTCTGAGAAGGAAATACGCTGCGGTGGACAATGTATGATTTATAAGATGGAGTTTACTGAGATTCGCATCTTGAAAGGCCACAGAAAAGCAGCTGTGGCAAAGGGGTTTTTACTGTGCCCATTGTAAGGGGAGAGGGAATGCCCACCTGTATTAACCGATACATTTACTTGTTTGAACTGTAGTCCGCCCCAGCGCAAAGGCGCATAGGAGATTGCAGCATTGTTTTGAGCAGCACTGCTGTGCTGCAAAGTGCCCACCCCCAGGTTAGTAAGGGACAAGGAACAAAGATGGGTGGGGAGTCATACCCACTTATTGAGCCTGGAGGAAAGCTTTGTCTGATCCAAGGCTATATATATATGATCCAAGGCATGGCAGGGGGTTGGACTCGATGGCCCTTGTGGTCTCTTCCAACTCTATGATTCTATGATTCTATGATTCTATGTGCCAAATGATTAAGTCAAGAGCAGCAGTTTACACTGGACATTTTGGCATCTGAGGCAAACCGCAAAATCCCACCCCTTGGCAGGGAAGAAGTGGTGAGGGAAGATTTACACGAGGAACAAGGAGAGGAATAAAGATTGGCATTGGGAATAAGGGTGGGAGGAGACCAGCAGTGTCCCCTGAAGTGTAGGTGGGTTCCCACAAGGCAAGACAAAGTGATAGCAGCAAGAACCTTTACTGAACAAGCAGAACTGGACAACAGGAGCAAAGCAACTGCTTATATACATTTCTGGAGGCCTGGGCCACTCCCACTCCCAACGTGATTGGCTGTCCAAACTTCCAAGCTGCAAATCATAAGTCAGAGTTTAAGGGCCAATGGCAGAAGCCCAATTTCCGAAATGTTCTGTGGTTGGATATCATGTATCGAATCAGAACACGGAGGCTCAGAATCCTTAGTCCAGACTCAAGCTCAGGCAAACACAGGCCACGGAATACATAACACTGCCTATTGACACCAGGTGAATAGGCCACCGCTCTTAACCACTACACCACATTAGCTCTCCAGTGTGCACTGGGGAAGCATTGCAGAGCAACTGATAAGGCCAGTCACTCAGCCTCAGCCTAATCTACTTCACAGGGCCATTGTGAGAATAAAATAGGGAGGCGAACTATGTACACCACCTTGAGCTCCTCAAAGGAAAGTTAGGATATAAATGTGATCAACATCACCACAATTCTGGCCTTTAACGCCTGAGGTGTGTGTTTGCAGGGCTCACCCTATTCCAGTGTCACCCAAGATATTTTGGCACCTGAGGCGAACTGAATCACCTATTCTTCTTGGTGCCTCCTTCCCCACCAAGAAGAGGTCAGAAACAAGGTGTGTGTGTGTGTGTGTGTGTGTGTGTGTGTGTGTGTGTGTAAAAATCTATATTGGGATCTGCCACCCTGTGGATACTGCCACCTGAGCCGGTCGCCCACCTTGCCTCATAGGTGAGCTGGCTGGCCCATTCCAGTGATTGTAATCTGTTTTAAACTGTGTTTAGTATTGAATTTTAAATTGTAGTAGCCCACCCTAGTGAGGGCAGGTGAAGGGCAGGTAATAAATGTAATGCTGATGAGGTGAACTGATGTGTTGAGAGCCCAGTATAACTCCCCCACCCATACAGTATACTATTACTGCATCATAACATGGTTTGTTTGTTTTTTAACATAAAAAATAACAAACCAGACCAGAGGGGTCTTGATGTGAAATCTATGCAGTCTGATGAGTTTGACTCTTTATGCGTGTAGCCATCTTAACAACAGCAGCAGCAGCAGCAGCAGCAACAACAACAACATTTGAAAGCAAAGTAGAAATGTCAAGAGTTAAAATCATAACTGAAAAATATGAAAGTTGAAGATGACAGCAGTTAGGTGGATTGAAACACACAACTCTTTAAGATTTGTTGAGAAATAGGGAAGGAGCCAGGAATAACTGGTATGCAGAAAGGCATGAAATTGGGATGGGGTCACCACAGAAAAGGCTCTCATAGTGCTCACTAGTCCAACAGATCTTACTGGCAGAGACATGAGTTCAACCTAGAGTACAATTCCATGTGCCAAGCCGAAAGATGATGGGATGGAAAGGAACTTGGAGATGCTATCAACAATTTAGGTTGAGGCTATGAAGATGTCAACACAATATTATTGCTTTTGAAGCAAGGCTCAAGCCAAGAAGAAAAACGTGATGGACTAGGTTAGTTTTTGTTGTAGTAGTAGAAATTGCACCCCTGACTGCGCACTCGCTGCATAGCCAACAAGAGAATTTCTATCCTTAGCATAACACCGGCTTAATTTTAATTGCTTTTGCCTGGACATGATTAAGCAGACATTAGCGATTTCTCTGAGGTGCCTTTAAAAATAAAAGCTTCTGATGTTTCCTGGCAAAATCCTGTAATTCACAGGCGAAGCCTATTTTATTTGAAGTGACGTTAGGAAGGGCAGAGTTATTAATTATTTCAGGCTTTGAACCGACAATGGTTGTAGCCCACCAAAATGTGGTGCGTCACATTTTGAGTTTAGCATGAATCCTTTCAAGTCCCAGAAGATTGTGCACCAAGGGACAAGAGGGTGATAGTATTCAAAACAGCAACAGCAACAGCAACAACAGCAGTATATTTTGACATCAGCTTTCTCAGGAATTTCTGTGGAGCAATTTGAAGGGAACAAATGACTCTTGTGATCAGGGCCGGCCCTACCATTAGATAAAGTAGATAAAGTGAGGCAAACACCTTAGGCAGCGGATGCTGTGGAGGTGGCAGGAAACAGCAGTGAGGTGTTGGAGGACAAAACTGCATGTGTGCTGTGACACTGTCACATACTTGGCCTCAGGCAACAAAAAATCTTGGGTTGGCCTAGCCCTGTTTCCTATGCCTACCCCCAGTAAATAAGTAGCCAACCCGGAAACTTAACTCACTGTGAAGCAGAGGTAGCAAACAAGATGCCCTGCAGATGCTGTTGAACCCAATGGCTACTTCCCACAACGGTTATGCTCTCTCTCTATGGTCAGAAGCAGCATGCCTGTAAACGCCAATTGCTGGGATTCGCAGAAGGAGAAAAGTGCTGTTGCACTCAAGTCCTGCTTGCAGGGCCGTCTTTACCCGGGGGTGCAAGGGGTGTGGGGCACCCAGGCAGTGAATTTTGGGGGGCGCCAGGTGCCCACCACTGAAACCGCTTAAACTCCACAAGGTGGTTGGCTCGTGGTGACGCCTCTCACCTGACCCTGATCTCCGCTCCCCCAGCCGCTGTCAAAGTTGACCTCTGGGCGCTGCGTTGCAATGGAGGGAAGGGAAGAGGAGCAACAGCACCCGCTGCGGGGGAAGAAAGTAGAAAAAGAGAAGGAGAAAGAGGAGGAGGAGAAGGAAGGAAAGTGCCGGGGGGGGGGGATTGAGATCACCCTGTCCCAGCTGCTGGAAACAAGCGTCGCTGATTTGCGCTTAGCCCTGCTCGCCTGGTGGCAGCTGCATACCCACCAAAGAAGTTGATTGCCCCCAGAAATGCCACCCTCCTGCTGCTGAGAGGGAGACCCCAGCCACCCCCAGTGGCTCCTGGACAGGTCTGAGAGCCAGCAGAACAGGGAAGGGGGGGTTGTGAGTGGGTGCCCTCTGCCTCTAATCTTGCAGAGCCCTGAGGTGGAGCAGCCAATCTCTCTCTCTCTCTCTCTCTCTCTCTCTCTCTCTCTCTCTCTCTCTCTCTCTCCCCCCCCCTTCCCCCCACTTCGGCAGAGCTTCCATTTCTCTCCACTCCCCCCCCCACTTCACCGCCTCTCCCTGCTCCTCCCGGCCTCTTCCCGCTCCTCCCCAGCCATGAACATTCCGGTTTTCAGCTCATAACGGCGGCACTTGTCAACGGCACCGGGGCTAAACTAAATTTGGGGATGCCGGGCAGATCTTTGCACTCCGCAGGTGCATATTCTAAAGACAGCCCTGCCTGCTCGTGAACTTCCCAGAAGTATCTGGTTGGCCACTGTAAGAACAGAATGCTGGATTTAGATGAGCCTTTGACCTGAAACAGCAGGGTTCTTCTTATGCTCTTATGGCACATATTGATTTAAACAACCCTGTGTCTCTGTGTGTACTGTGTGTGTGTGTGTGTACTTTCACATAAGCACATCCCTTTTCAAATAAAAGAGAGGCTGAAAACTAACATTTCCTCAGGAACAAGTTCGGTGCCATTGGGAGGGAAAACAGCTTTGCAAAACCATAACTGGATCGAGTGCGAACAGACATAAACAACTCTTGATATTTGATTGTTTTAGTGCTTCCATCCACACTGACCTTAGTTACTTGGATTTTACAAATTTACAGACCTGCTCGCCAGCCTGCCAGTTAACTAAAGGGCACAACGAAGGTCTCCAAACATCTGGTCCACACACTTAATCATCTCGTTTCACGAAGGCTGGTATTTTTATCTTGCACCTTGATTGGGTCTGCATAATTTTATTCCCCCACAAATTGGCATTTAAACCTTTTAAAAAAATCTCCTCTCTTAACTACATCTGTCATTGATATTTTATTGTTTAATTTCTTTTTATGGAGCCAAATTACATCTCTTTCCGCCGTACAGCCTGCATTTTACATGTTTAATTTGTCGACATGTTCTATAATGATAATTTCATTGATTTAGAAAGTGACATTATGAGGAACATATGCTCACTTGAGGAATAGACCTTGTTATGGTAATAATTTTCCTTCCACCACCCCTCTTCCCGCAATTCCAGAACTCTCATATAATATAGGTTTGGAAGTCGTTGAAACATTAACTGCTGAAATACCTTCAACTCCAATTAACATCCATGCAAGGTTTCCTTAGCTGTATGGATCTCCTAATGGACGTGTTTGCAGATGGAGATGGGGAAAACGAGGCCCCATTGCCAGTGTTAAAGTAAGGTTCCACCTGCACTATACATTTAAAGCAGTATCATACAGTTATGGCTTCTCCCCAAAGATTCCCCAGAACTGTAGTTTGTTAACGGAGTTGAGAAGCTCCCCTATTCCCCTCACAGAGCTACAATTCATTGAGTGGTTTAACAAGTAATTCCTCATAACTCTCAGCACCCTTCACAAACTACAGCCTCAGGATTCTTGAGGTGGGAGCCATGGCTGTTGTGAACACACTATATCTTTAAAATATATTTGAAACACATTTCCCCCCTCAGAAGATTCTGGGCACTGTAGTTTGTGAAGGGTTGTTGAGAATTGGTAACTGTGAGGGAAAGAATGTGCTTTGAACATGCTTTAAAGGTATATTGCGTCCACAGAGCTGTCACTCTGGCTAATTTTTGTAAATGAAATGTAGGGAGAGGTACCATCTTGTTTGCCCGAGGCAGGGAAGATACCTTGGGCCAAGCCTTGAGAGATCCCCAGCTTGTAAACATATGACCTGGGATGTAAGGCAAATTGACTGTTTATCGAGCGACTCTCTCGAATTCCGGAAATGGTTAATATGCCCATTTGCTTAAGAACCCTTTCAACGAACATCAATTTCTACAGGAAGTAGAAAAATGACTTAATGGGATTTCTGTTTATTTGCTAAAACTGTACAAACAGGATATGCACGCAGGACCCTTTGAAGATTATGGCCCCAAGTCTCCAACACGGTTCTTCAAAGGCTTGATAAGAGGCTGTGCTGGAGGCAGCTCTCCAGAATGCAACATTAAAATTCCACCTCCGCTTTATGAAGAGGTGGCTATGCTGGCTATGCTCTTTTCCTCTGATTCTGAAGGAACTCACCCTCCTCTCTGGAAACATCCAAATTATTGCTTCGGTTGAGATGACATATCCCTAAGATTTGCAAGAAATACTCGAGAACAAATGTTCAGCTTAATTTTGACTTGGCAGCCGTTTGCTCATATGGGAGAAACTTAGCGGTGACCTCACTGTGACCTCAGAGTCTGGGGTGATGGTCAGGCTAAGGCCCCTCTTGACTCCGTCCAGGATTGCAGTCCAATTTGACTCATTCAAAAAAATTTAATGGGCGCCGTTGAGAATTGAGCTGGCCTCTACAAACCTAAAGAGTACCCTGAGGCCAGCTGAAGCCTTCTTCACTTGGTGAGTGGTGGCTGACCTCCTCTTTCCTTATTTTGATCCCACCCTTCCTCCACGGAGCTCATATTGGTATACATGATTGTGCCCCCTCTCTTCACCCACAGGTTAGGCAGAAAGAGGCTGCATTCACACTGAAGCTTATTCCATTTCTCCAATGTTTCTCTGAAAGTTATTTTCTGCACTATGTTTGAGCTTTTGCACGATGCAGAGGCCATTTCTGGAAAACTAATGGTGTATAACACGTTTAGTGTTCATTTGTTAAAGCTATGGTTTTCCCAGTAGTGATGTATGGAAGTGAGAGCTGGGCCATAAAGAAGGCTGATCGCCGAAGAATTGATGCTTTTGAATTATGGTGCTGGAGGAGACTCTTGAGAGTCCCATGGACTGCAAGAAGATCAAACCTCTCCATTCTTAAGGAAAGTGCTCACTGGAAGGACAGATCGTGAAGCTGAGGCTCCAATACTTTGGCCACCTCATGAGAAGAGAAGATTCCCTGGAAAAGACCCTGATGTTGGGAAAGATTGAGGGTACAAGGAGAAGGGGACAACAGAGGACGAGATAGTTGGACACCTTGAAGCTACCAGCATGAGTTTGACCAAACTGCGAGAGGCAGTGGAAGACAGGAGTGCCTGGTGTGCTCTGGTCCATGGAGTCACGAAGAGTCGGACACGACTAAATGAGTAAACAACAAAAGTGTTCATTCACATGTTATTTGATTCCAGAAAGAATCCATTTGCAGCCCTCTTAATCTAGAATATCAGAGGAGTAAAGTGGTGAAATTTGGGTTCGTATGCCAGCATACATTTCTTTCCAGCTGTTTTCATGGGACAATGGAAGGACACATGTGGGTGGGGGAATGGTGACCTTGTACAATGACGTTTGTTGTTGTGTCACACTATGCCCACTGGTGTGAATAAAATTCAGCATGACGTGACATTACATCAGCCACAGTTCCATAACATAACAGGTACTGCAGTATGAAAGGAACAATGGAACAGAAGTGCTAACATTGTAATCGTATTGTTGGCATCCATCTGTCTCAGAAGACAATGGAAGTGTCAAGAGTGGGCCTTCAGGCGTGAAGTCAAACCATCAAAGAGTTACAGCACCTGCTGTGGCTGTAGAAACCAATATGGGAGAGACATGTTTTGTTGCAGCTGGGGCAGATGAACGAGTCCGGTTGTGTTGCAGCAGATGCATCATGGCATTTCTTCTCTCTGCACTCCTCCCAGCGGTCCTTCCTCCTCTGTTCACTGCTGTGGATGCACAACCTGATTTTCTCCAGGTAATCAGGAAGAGAAATGCAATATTCCACACATGCAAATGCACCCAGAGGAGAGGGGGAAAGACGCCTGGGGTCATCCAGTGTGCTGAATGGTTGAGTGGGGAACAAACCAACACTCTAGCCACTACACCTGGGGCAGAAAACCAGCAATCCTCTAGATTGATTTTACTTCAACTCTCATCATCCTTGCCCATTGACCATGCTGGCTGGAGATGATTGGAGCTGGAGTCCAATGGTCTGGAGGGCCATACAACTTCACTATCCCTGCACATTATTCTGAATAACAGAAAGTGTCTACAATCCTGCTGCTAAGTTCAAGTGTTGGTGTAATACTGGAGTACAGTACTGTGTCCAGTTCTGAGCACCACAGTTTCGAAAGAATATTGAGAAGCTGGAGCATGTGCAGGGGA
Organism: Podarcis vaucheri; assembly: GCF_965113315.1. Classification (NCBI taxonomy): domain Eukaryota; kingdom Metazoa; phylum Chordata; class Lepidosauria; order Squamata; family Lacertidae; genus Podarcis; species Podarcis vaucheri. The sequence continues at coordinate 64,370,268 of NC_138748.1, forward strand.
GAGTAGGAAAGATGATAAAAGGTCTGGAAAGCAAGACTTCTGAGGAATGGTTGAGGGAGCTGGGTATGTTTAGCCCCAAGAAGAAAAGGCTGATAGGTGATATGATAGTCATCTTCAAATATTTGAAGGGCTGTCGCATGGTTGATGTGCTCCAGAAGGTAGGATCAAAACCAATTGATTCAAATGTCAAGAAAGGATATTCCACCTAAACATTAGGAAGAACTTTCTGGTGGGAAGAGCTGTTCAACAGTGGAATGGACCACCTCAGAAGTTGGTGGACTCTCCTTCCTTGGAGGTTTTTAAACAGATGGCCATCTGTCAGGGACTGCTGTGATTCCTGGATTGCAGGTGGTTGGGGTCCCTCCCAACAGGTCTGAGACCTGGTTGCCCTGATGGGACCAGCCTCCACTGACTTAAATCAGGGAGCAGGAGAAATGAAGAGCGGAAAGAACAGAAGAAATGAAAATGCTAGAATTCAGCAATGGCAGATTATTGTTTGCAGTCATGATTGAAATATATCTTATTGGTTAACAATGTGTACTAATAACCTGCTCCTCCACCCCCTGCTGCATGAGGTATTAATTCTGCACATACTGGACATGCCCCCAAAATCAGTCTGTGGGCATGTGCTTGGTCACAGTGAGAACAGGATGCTGGCAGAGAGACAAATATTTGGACTAATCCAGCCATGCTCGTCTCATGCTCTTAATTCTGAGGTAATGTGGAGAATAAGAAATAAGACTGGTGCTGTCTCCCCCTGGAGAAGCACTCAGAAAATTACTCTGTCACAGGGGTCTCCTCTATAGGGCACTTAGCCTAATGGTTAATATAACCCCGTACTTCCAGAATCCCCGAGCAGCTAGTTGCAGAACTTTATGTGAGCTGGGATTAGCCATTTCTCTCTCTCCTTCATATAATAAGGGAGAGAAAAAACACAGACACGATAGCATTATATTGTTCTCCAAACATCCACTAGCAAACATTAATCCAAGAGTGTAAATAGCAGCTTCTATTTCTTACTAATTACCATTTTCCTCAACAACGTCTGAATATTTGATGTTTGTGTACAGACTTCCAAGCATTTAACACAGATGAATTATATTAAAACAAGCAAACATATCATCAATCTTTTGCAATGCCTTTTTTTTTTTTTTTTGCAAGGGGCAATGGGGGCTGGTATTGGATAGGCCTCAAATATTATAGAAATGCATTTTCAAATAGCCAGTTGTCAGGGGCCGGCAGGGCTCTGTAGAATGTGTGGCAGAGGCAGGAGACCAGGGGAGGGATTCAGGAGAGGGGACCAGTGATGCATGGGGTATGACGTCACTCGCAGGCAAGAGCCAGGGCAGGAGGAGGAGTGAATGTTAGGGTGGTCCAAGGTGGACAAAGTCACCCAGGATGTGGAAGAAGAAGAGGAGGCTGTTCAGGCGACAAACAACTCAATAGACTCCCTGCTTTTTCCTGCCCCGCTGCCTCCTAGAACCAGGAGGGGTCTGAAGTGGGAAGAACAGCAATGACTTCCATGCAGGAGAAGTCTCAGATTGCGGACACATATCCCGTTAGGGGAGGATATATAAGCTGGCAGAGGGGCAGCGTCTCACTGTTGCTGCAGCTGCTCTGTAACTGCTCAGAGGGAAAGCTGCCTCGTGATTAGAAGTGTGTGTGTATCCGGAGAAGCACAGGAGTTGAATTTCAACACCAATCCCCTACTTCCAAAATTCCAGATCAGTGCCCTGTTGGAGCGGACCAAAGGCATATCTAGGTCACATTCACAACATACACTTGAACCAGTATTGTACCGTTTTGAGCAGCCATGGCTTTTCCCAAAGAATTCTGGGAGCTGTAATTCGTTAAGGATGCTGAAAGTTGTTGGAATAAGTTTGTGAACACCATCTGGCTCCTCCATGATAATATGACAGCAACAATCACAGATAACAATGGCTCTCAAAATGAACCATTCACAGTGGGATCAGGTGTTAAACAGGGTTGTGTTATCGCCCCAACTTATTTCTTATTTTCATTGCCATGATCCTACACTTTGTCGAAGGGAAACTCCCCAAAAGAGAAGAAATCACATACAGTGGTACCTCGGGTTAAGTACTTAATTCGTTCTGGAGGTCCGTTCTTTACCTGAGACTGTTCTTAACCTGAAGCACCACTTTAGCTAATGGGGCCTCCTGCTGCCGCTGCACAATTTCTGTTCTCATCCTGAAGCAAAGTTCTTAACCTGAAGCGTATGTAACCTGTAACCTGAAGCGTATGTAACCCGAGGTACCACTGTACTGAACAGATGGAAAGCTCTTTAATCTGACTGAGCTGAAAGCAAAGAGTAAGGTTACCGTAACTTCCATCATAGAGCTTCAGTATGCTGATGGCAACATAATGTATGCACACTCAGAGGATGACCTCCAAACCATCCTAAATATCTTCTCATAAGCACATGAAAAGCTTGGCCTATTGCTCAACATCCAAAAATCCAAAGTGCTGCACCAATAAGCACAAAACAACCCCTCTGCAGCACCACAAATCCAACTCAATGATGTAATGTTGGAAAGTGTTGATCACTTCTCCTACCTGGGCAGTTATCTTTCTACAAGGGCTGACACTGATGCCAAAATCCAGCACTGCCTGAGCTCTGCATGTGCATCTTTCTCCCAAATGAAGTGCAGAGTGTTTGAGGACCGGGATGTTCGTAGGGAAACCAAAATGCTACAAATGTCTACAAAGCTATTGTACTACCAACCTTACTGTATGCTTGAGAAATGTGGACCATTTATAAACACCATCTCCAACTCCTCGAAAGATTCCATCAGCGGTGTCTCAAAAAATAAATAAATTATACATCACTTGGGAAGACAGGCAAACTAATGCCAGTGTACTGGAAGAAGCAAAGATCACCAGTGTCGAAGCAATGATTCTTCAACATCAGCTTTGCTGGACTGGTCATGTTGTGCGGATGCCTGATGATCGTCTTCCAAAGCCGAACTTAAAAATTGAAGGCGTAATGCTGGTGATCAACAAAAGAGGTTCAAAGACTCTTTCAGGGTAAATCTAAAAAAATGTAGTATAAACACCGACAACTGGGAAGCACTGGCCTGCAAGCGCTCCAGTTGGAGAACAGCTGTCACCAAAGGTGTCATGGGCTTTGAAGACGCTTGAACTCAGGACGAAAGGGAAAAACATAATAAGAGGAAGGCACGTTTGGCAAACCCTCACCGTGATCAGCTCCCACCTGGAAACCAGTGTCCCCACTGTGGAATGACATGTGGATCCAGAATTGGCCTCTGCAGTCACTTACAGACTCACTATTAAAACCGTGTTCATGGAAGACAATCTTACCTGGCTATGAGTGATCGCTGAAGAAGAAAGATTCCCCTCACAGAGCGACAATTCCCAGAATTTCCTGGGAAGTGGGATTGACTTGTGTGGTTGGCCAGTGTGAGAACAGGATGATGCACTAGACGAGCCATTGGCCTGATCCAGTATGCTCTTCTTATGCTCTTATACAGTTGTCCCATTAGTGGAAGGACTTCCACCTGTGCAATAGGAATTTCTCTTCCTCCCCTATCCCCATGCCCCTCTCCAATTTCCTCTCCAGAGCAGATTCAGGGTGGGGTGGGGTGGGGAGAGTAGGAGATGAAGTCACAGAATCACAGAATGGTAGACTTGGAAGGGACCTCAACCACTTGCAAAGCAGGAATCTCAAGTAAAGCATCCATGGCATATGACCATCCAACCTCTGCTTATTAATAACTTTTCAAGTACTATATTTCTTTGTTTTCTTTTTTCTTTTTCTCCATTTTATCTGTAAGCCCCCTTGAGACCTGGTCTGGAGAAAAAAGGAGGATTTTTAGAGGATTTATTTACAAATAAATAATTTCCGGTGCTTTTGCAAGTATGGCTTTCCAGAACAAGGTGACTTTTCCAATCCCCCAAACAGGAGGTCTCCTGCTAATGGAAATCTTTTGCCTGCCAATTGTTATGGAGAGCACAAAGACATCTGGTGCACCATAGCTAATAATGTGCTCTGTGCTAAGAATGGTGATCAAAGGCAAGGCAGTAACTCTGGATCAAGTACAATGACTAGCTAATGATCATTGTCAGTGCAGAATCTGAAATATCCTTTGGGGGGGGGGAAATTACCACTAGGAATTAATATTCCGAGCGAGCTGAATGCAGTTTTGATTCACAATTAAGGCTTTGACATTCTAATCTCTCTTTTCCTTTGTACTCAACAACATCCTACCCCCTGCAGCCATAGCACCTCGGGCTGTTCAGCAGTCCGATATCACAAGCTTTGGAGTAGACGCTGTCTGATGAAGACACACTTGGGAGGCTTGCAAGGGAAAACACGGAGAGTCTACAGAGTTGTCATTGCTTGCAAAAAGAACAACAATTTCTGCAGCGCCAGAACCTGGTGTCCTGATTAGGCATTGCTAAAGGCACTAATCCGTTTCCTGTGCCCTGTATTTGTCAGCTGTGCAATTTGCTTGTCCCACACTGTTTAGAAACAAGACTTTCTCTACTCTATATATTTAAGATACATTAGGGGGGAAAGTCTCCTGCCAACCTAGCAGCTCGAAAGCACCTCAAAGTGCAAGTAGATAAATAGGTACCTCTCCGGCGGGAAGGTAAACAGCGTTTCCGTGCACTGCTCTTGTTCGCCAGAAGCGGCTTAGTCATGCTGGCCACATGACCTGGAAGCTGTACGCCGGCTCCCTTGGCCAATAAAGTGATATGACCGCCGCAACCCCAGAGTCAGTCACGACTGGACCTAATGGTCAGGGGTCCCTTTACCTTTACTAAAATTATTTTCATACTATACTATACTATACTATACTATACTATACTATACTATACTATACTATACTGAAATGTTCGAATGTTTCTTTGATTGTCCTTGAATCTTCACACTATGCCTGCCACCCTCTCTTGCCACACCAGTGTGGAGTGCCACAATCTTTGAGAACCACTGACCTAAACTCTGAAACTCCCTGCCCATCGACGTTAGGCAGACGTCTTTGCTGCTTTGTTTTAAACGCCTGCTAAAATAAAATAAAAATATCTGCAAGCCTACCCATAAATGTAAAGTTAAACAGTGACATTTTGCATGCAAGTAAGGCACCTCTGAGTCTGTACATGCCTCCCTTTTTATTACTTGAAATGCTCTAAGTTACTTGTTCACTACCAATAGCCCTCCCTGTGAAAGTACATGTGCAACTTGCTACATTGTTTTAACTACGAACAAGTTAAGGATTAGTTCACCCATCTTCAGTGGGTGACACTATCAAATAGAAATGAAGTAATTTCTGTTCAAACTGATATACTGCTGAATCTCAGACCCTCCAAGTGTCTCTATTTTCCAGGGAAATTCCCAGATACACAGAAGCCACCCAAGTGTCCCACTTTCCCTTAGGACATCCCTATTTTCATCAGAGAAATGTTGGAGGGTATGGAGTTATGCAACCCCTGAGCCAAGGACATAAGCCACTATACAACCTTTAGAAGACATCTGAAGGCAGCCCTGTATAGCGATTTTTTTTAAAAAAAGTTTTATTGTGTTTTTATATATGTTGGAAGCCACCCAGAGTGGCTGGGGCAGCCCAGTCTGGTGGGTGGGGTATAAATAATAAAATTGTTGCTGTGTGTCATCAACTTCATCACCATTAACAGGACGTTCCTATTTTCCTTGGAGAAATGTTGAAGGGTATGCAATCCTAGCTGCCATTTGTACTGTAGAGCCAGGTCAACTCAACGCCCTCTGGACGGACTACAATTCCCATGAGCCTTTGCCCGTCCCTTCTGCATGCAACGGATGTGCTCTCCCACTGAGCCCTGCTCCTTTGGTGCAACAGAGCACAGAAACAGGCTGTCAGACCTTTTGATATCGGTAGGATTAACTTCATTTATTCCACTGTAAGTGGCTTATGGATCAGGCTGCAAGCACTTGAGTGCAAGGTCTCTGATTTATGGCAGTGTGTTTGTGAGAGAGGCGGGGGACACACACTGAAATGTTCACCAGCAGGGCTCTGTTCATTTCTTTGCTTTGTGATATATGTTCTATGGTCCTGCTTTGCTGGATGCAGCTCAACAGCTGCCTCTTCTTGCCTGGGGATACGGTAAAAAAAGAGATGGAGTGGTTTTGTAAGGGGAAATGAACCTCATTGGTGCTATACACTGTAAATGATCATTAAAGCATGGTGTGTTATGACACTACAACACTAAGTTAGTTGATAGGCTTCGCATCAGACTCACACACTCACCCCACCCATGCAAGTCCAGACTATGCAGGAAGTGGAGGCCCACAGAGAGCTGAGTATCCAGGCCACCCCCTTGCAATTGTGGCTCCTCACTTCTGCTCCCTGATAAGCCACTCCACAAACATGGGGGACCGACTACCTAGTATGTCCTGTGGTCAAAAGCAGCCTCTGGCACATAGGAGGAGGAAATATCTCAAGTCAATGCCCCATTAGACAAGCGGCGGGCACCCTTTTCAACATTTTGTTCTGCCACACCCACACAGTCTCGATTTTGTGACTGTTGCCTGCTGCTGTTAAGAGCGGTGGACTTGTAATCTGGTGAACCAGGTTTGATTCCCTGCTCCTCCACATGCAGCTGCTGGGTGACCTTGGGCTAGTCACACTTCTTTGAAGTCTCTCAGCCTCACTCACCTCACAGAGTGTTTGTTGTGGGAGAGGAAGGGAAAGGAGAATGTTAGCCGCTTTAAGACTCCTTTGGGTAGTGATTAAAAAATCCAAACTCCTCCTCCTCCTCCTCCTCCTCCTCCTCTTCTTCTTCTTCTTCTTCTTCTTCTTCTTCTCCTCCTCCTCCTCCTCCTCCTTCTCCTCCTCCTCCTCCTCCCCTCCTCAATGAAGAAGGTCAACGTTTGGTCAGCTATAATGGCCCCAACATTGCACAAAAGGTGTCGCAACTCTGGACCACGTGGCAACTGGTGGGTTCCCCTTCTTTCGGGGGAAGAATGGGACAGCTCTCTGCCTTCTAAATACCTTTTAAATTTCCCACAATGCCCCAAAATGATTCTATGTTGGGTCATTGTGGCAAATTAAAAGGAAAACTGTGTTCAGTCATCTGGCAATGACTGGAGTGCAGAGCAAGAGTGTGTGTAAAATAGTGGCCTTTTCAGGACCACCAAACCCAGTTCCCTGCTCTGCCCTGAAAAAAACCAGGATGAGGAAGAGATACGGCCTGTGACTGAACAGTCTGAGGATAAGGCCCTCCTAGCCTTCCTCAGATTTTGAGGCTAAGCCCCTAGTAGCATCCCCTTCCCCTCTGCCTCACAGAGTCAGTGTTGCATAATGGTTAGCGTGTTAAGACTAGGACCAGGGAAACCAGGGTTCAGGTCTTTGCTTGGCTGTGGAGCTCACAGGGTGAACATGGACCAGTACCTCCTTCTCTCAGCCTAACCCTCCTCACAGGGTTCTTGCGAAGATACAATGGAGAGGGAGAGAAGCAGGCACAAATCACCTCCAGCACCTTGGAGGAAAGGCGGGACAGATATGAAATAAAATAAATAAATAAATTAGAAGCCAGGGTTGTAGAATGAGACAAGGGTCCTTCACAGCTTTTCCAAGGAAATGGGCCTGGTTGCTAAACACGCTGTGCCACTCTTCAGAGAGCTTCAGCTCATTGCTGAGTCAACATCTCATTCATTTGCTACAGTAGGGGAACAACTACAACCAGCAGAGCTCACTGAGAACTCTCCATGGTCCTGAAACAGCCTGTTCAAATCTAGATTTTTCTTGTGAAGTGAACCTGACTTGACCCACTGTGGTCTCCCCACCTCCCCCTTGCCTCTTGTGGAGGCCATGGGTATATCTTTATATTTTACTTTTTAAAATTAAAGGATGCTTTTAGTTCTCAGAAGTCTTCCCCTTGCTGGGTTTTTTAAGTGCTGTTTACTGATTTTTTTATGCGCTTGTGTGGGATGTATCCTGCTTCTTATTCATACTGTGCTGGTATTCCTTGCATAGATTGATTGTTTTGTAAACTAGGTGGCAGGCAAATGCCTAAACAGATAAATAAAACTGGAATAAAACTTACTGGAAGAAACTTTACCTGATGTGACTTTTCCTGAGTAAGACTATGAACCATGCCCGGCTTATATACCCTCCTCTGATGGGTTGCCTGCCTGCAACCTGAGACTTCTGCATTGAAGGCATTGCTGCTCTTCCCTTTTCCAGCACCTCCTGGTTCTAGGAGAAAGAGGCGCAGAGGAAGGTGGGAATTCTACTGACCCATCTCTTCCCTGAACTGTCCTTTCTTCCTCTGCTTCATCCTGCATGCCTTCTTCTGCCTCGGACTGCCCTGACTCTCCCTCCTCCTCTGGCTCCTGCCTTGCAGGTGGTGTGACACTCCCCCCAAAAAACCCCACTGGTCCCCTCTCCTGGGTCCCTCCCCAGGTCCCCTTTCTCTGCCATACACATTGCAAGTCCCTGACACTCTGATCTCCCAGACAGACTGAGAGACATGAACAGTGGGTCAATGATGCCAAGGTGGGTAATAATAATAATAATAATAATAATAATAATAATAATAATAATTAATAATTATACCCCAGGGCATGTTACAATGGTTTAAAACACCACTTTAAAAACTGTTTAAAACAACTTGCACTCACAAAAATATAAAGGTAAAGGGGCCCCTGACCATTAAGTCCAGTCGTGACCGACTCTGGGGTTGCGGCGCTCATCTCGCTTTACTGGCCGAGGGAGCCGGCATACAGCTTCCAGGTCATGTGGCGAACCAGAGCAGCATACAGAAATGTTGTTTACCTTCCCACCGGAGTGGTACCTATTTATCTACTTGCACTTTGACGTGCTTTTGAACTGCTAGGTTGGCAGGAGCAGGGCCCAAGCAATGGGAGCTCACCCCGTCGTGGGGATTCGAACCGCCGACCTTCTGATCAACAAGTCCTAGGCTCTGTGGTTTAACCCACAGCACCACCCGCGTCCCTCACAAAAATATGGTGGGTCCTAAAACTATACATCTCATGCATCAAAGACAAGGGGATGGAGGTGTTATAAAGAAGTAAAGAGGCTTGAACTCTGGCCCCCTGCTTGACCCTGGGTGGAAGCAGACACTTTCTCTAAGGAGTCCACTGGCAGAATATGCACTCTGCAATTTCTCAAGGGGCTTTCTTTCACTTATTCTTACGTCATACATTCTATGGTATAAGGTTTGCCTCTGAAACTATGTGCTTGGGTTGAACACTGGCACAAATTAACCCCTGGGTATAGGGGTTTTTGCCTCTCATTCCATGGAACTGCCCCACTCCTCCCCTACACTTTCTAAATCTGTTCTATGGCTTTCCTCAACCATCTTGAGCAGAACAAGGGCATTGTTTGATGCATAGATGTCAGGGACTGGTTGGGCACAGAGGAATGGTGGAAGGTACCAGCTGGGGAACCCCCAAGGGAAGAAAGCTCAGAGTCAAGGGATTGGTGGTGGGACAATGATGAGTGGAGAATGGGATAAGACTGGGAGGAGGAGGTGTCAGAACATAGGTAACAGGGCTTAGTGTGCAGGGAGAATCTGCGGCAAGGAGAAGTCCAGATTCAGAGGCAGAAGCTGAAGCAGGAAAGGAGAGAGGCCAAGAGGCAGAGATGAGTCCAACTGGTGAAGAAGCTTGGGTTTCTTCCCCTCCTGCTGCAACAAGCTCCCCTCCCCACTAGTCACTGGAACTCTCTTCCACAAGATGTGTTGAAGGCTAAGAAAATGATTAGATAAAAAAGGTAAAGGAACCCCTGACAGTTAAGTCCAGTCATGAATGACTCTGGGGTTGCGGCGCTCATCTCGCTTTACTGGCCGAGGGAGCCGGCGTTTGTCCGCAGACAGTTTTTCTGGGTCATGTGGCCAGCGTGACTAAGCCGTTTCCAGCAAAACCAGAGCAGCACATGGAAATGCCGTATACCTTCCTGCCACAGCAGTACCTATTTATCTACTTGCACTGGTGTGCTTTCGAACTGCTAGGTTGGCAGGAGCTGGGACCGAGCAATGGGAGCTCACCCTGTCATGGGGATTCAAACCACCAACCTTCTGATTGGCAAGCCCAAGAGACTCAGTGGTTTAGACCACAGCGCCACTCACGTCCCATTAGACAAATCATCATCAAAATTTCTATACTGCCCTTCATCTGAAGATCACAGGGTGGTTTGCAATGCATTGTGGGTCTATCAGTGACTATTAGCTGTGATGTTCTAAGGTGGTTTACCTCCAGAGAGCACTTATTATGGAACAACGGTTGGAGAGGACTATTTCCTTCACACCTTCTCTGTGGGAAGCAGGATGCTGGACTCGGTAATCCTTGGAGCAATATTGTTATACGGCTAATCTGATTTGAATCAGGTCTGACCCACCAGTCTGTGCTAATCTCTGCTTCACACTCTGCCTGTCTCACTGTGCCTTTCTGGGAACGAATGCACAACTTTGCACAATGGCATACCGATTACAATTAAACCACTCAATAAATTCCAGGGCTTTTATACCTTTGCAAACCCAATAAAGGTTTTGTGTGAGTTCAAAGCATTCCCCATGCCCCTGTCTTGTACGAAGGGAGAGAGGGGAAATTAATGGCACACAGCAGCATAATGGTATCAGAAGCAGCAATGACAGGACATGAATTATTTTAATGCTTTAGCAGCGGAGTTACTGATACTTCACAATTCATGAACACATTTTTCTATTACTACCGTGTCATGCTTTTATTGACTGGTATAAAAACACCATTTGTATATCTCTTTTCTTCTTCACCCTGCTGTGTTTCTATTTTACTGGAAATGTCCTGTAACAGGTATAACATCAGCTCAGATTACCAAGAAATCTATAAAATAGTTTCCTGCTACTGCATTTGGTACGGATTGAAAGAACACATTATGATCCCACTGAGCTCACTGATAAAAAAAGAGAAAACCCACACACGTATACACAAACTGTTATTCTCGGGCAAACATGACTTATCCTCACCTGATCAAAATTCTAGATGTATCCACTTCATTACTAAATGATGAAAGTGGTTCGTTTTTGTGCTGATATGTGGCACAGATGTATTATTAAAAACGCGCTCTGGATGCCTGTGTCCCATATTTAGGTTGTCAGCTTTTTGCACTGCACAGGGTGGAGAGAATCTTTTGATGCAGCCATTACAAAGACATTGAGCAGTTTGATGTAAATATCTTATGGAGATCCTGGAACTGCAACCCCAAACAAGAAAGAGAGAGCTAACCTGAAAAGTATGGGTGCCGAATGGTTTCTGCCACTCGCTGCTGCAATTTGGCCAGGGTGGCAGTGGTAGATGTACTGAAATCTAGACCTGGACTCTGTGCTCTCCACCTAACCTGGGGTCTCTTGCTCAGTGGTGGAGCCTGTATTTTGCATGCAGAAGCTTTTGTGTTCAGTCTCTAGGGTCCCCAGTTAAAGAAAAAAGATCACATAGCAAACATTGGGCATTACCTTTGGCTGAGAGTCTGTGGGCAATCAGAGTAGGCAATATTGACTTAAATGTACTAATCAAATGAGAGCTATTTTCTCCAAAATACAGTGGTACCTCACAAGACGAATGCCTCGCAAGACGAAAAACGCGCAAGACGAAAGAGTTTTCCGTTTTTTGAGTCGTTCCGCAAGACAAATTTCCCTATGGGCTTGCTTCGCAAGATGAAACGTCTTGCGAGTTCTTGTGAGTTTGTTTCCTTTTTCTTAAAGCCACTAAGCCGTTAATAGCCGCTAAGCCGCTAATAGCCATGCTTCGGAAGACGAAAAAACCGCAAGATGAAGAGACTCGCGGAACGGATTAATTTCGTCTTGCGAGGCACCACTGTAGCAGCATAGAAAGCTTCCTTATATTGAATCAGGCCAATGGTTCATCTACACAAACTGGCAGCCGTTCTTCAGAGTTTCAGACAGGAGTCTCTTCCAGCCCTATCTGCAGATGCTGGGATTGAACCTCAGACCCTCTGCATGCAAGGAGATGCACCACTGACTAGTTTCACCCCTTCCCTGGGAAACACAAGTGAGGGAGAGAAGTCCATTAGGACTTATTCACCCAACATCTCCTGCTCCTCTGCTCCACCATTCACAACATTTTACTACTGGATTACCAAGGAGGTTTGGAACATTAGTGAGAAGAGTCAACATATCATCACAAGAGCTCTGTTGGATCTGGACAAAGGACCACCTAGACCAGCACTCTGTTCTCACAATGGCCAACGAGATGCCCATGAGAAGTTTGACTGCAACATACATGTGGTTCTCACCAACTGGTATACAGAGGCACACTGCCTCTGTGCCTCTGACAGTGGAGAGAGAACTCAGGCTTTTTGGCCAGTTGCCACTGATAGCCTCATCCACCAAGAATTTGTCTAATCCTTTTTACAAAGCCATCCAAGCTAGTGGCCTATTGAGGAAGTCAACCCCATTATTTGACTATGCACCCAGTGAATAATTCATTTTATTTGCAAGTCCAGAATCATAGGATTGTAGAGTTGGAAGGCACCACAAAGGTCATTTAGCTCAACTCTCTGCACTGCAGGATGGAGCCCAAAACCCTGAGATTAAGAGTTTCATGCTTTACCAACTGTTATCCCTCCTCCTCCTCCTCCTCCTCCTCCTCCTCCTTCTCCTTCTCCTTCTCCTTCTCCTTCTCCTTCTCCTTCTTCCTTTGCCAATCTGAAACTGTGAAGGCCCTTTGTGAAGGGCATTTTTGGTCTCCCTGTGAGAGTGCTTCAATATGTTATCCCAGACTTTTCCAATCTGGTGCCAGGGCTGGAACCAGATTCAGGTCAGCAAGCAAGAAGCAGAGTTTGTCAGAGAAGTGAACTCTTCATTCAAACAAATGGCACACCACTCAGCCACACTTCCCAGGAAGTCTTGTCCTTACAGAGCAATTGCCAGGACTGATGGTCCCCGCCTTCAACCCCCTCTAAGGTTTCTCCACTGCCAGATGTTTCCCAAGCAGTCTCAAACCGCGACAGGGCAGATCTAATCTCTGTTCTGCTCGACACATCACATTGCATGTCCTTGGAGATAACGGGAGAGGGGAATTGGTTACAGCAGGAGAGGCAGGCTCCCTGTATTCTTCAGAATCATCTTGTCCCACCTCCTCTGCTTCAGCCTCTGAGTTGGAACTGCTCCCTATCACAGGCTCTCCCTGTTCACCAAATCCTGTTGCCCTTTAAGCATCTAACAACTCCTCCAATTCTTCTCCCTCTGACATCTCCTCTGCGTCCCACCAACAACCCCCTGGCTCTGAGCCTTCCTCCTCTAGGGTTTACCTTGGGAGTTCCCTGGCTGGTGCCTCCCACCACACCTCTTCATCCTGCCAGTCCCTGACATCTGGTAACCCCCCCCCCCATATTGTTGACCCAGCCAGCTGGTCAGAGGCTATGGGTTGGGAGTCTCCATCACCTGAAGGGCACCAGTTTGGGAAAGGCTGTCTTATCCTCTAATTTCCTTTCCCTGCACTGAACCACCTTCCATTACCAGTTTGTCAGGATAGCGTTTGTTTGCAAATTTTATCCGCTAGAGCACTGGATAGGCTTTTTAGACCCCTTTGGAAATTCCGGCCCTTTTGCTGCCTCTTCAAGAGATTATGCAGAAAGCAAACATTGATAAGCTCGTGTAACAGACCTCAAAGAGAACTCTCTATTCCCGGGCTCATCTTTACCAAGTAAATCCTTAATCGACTTAATTTATCATCCACCAAGATCTATTATGTTTAAGATTTGATTTTATAGACAGCAGTTAACAGGCATAATTTATTGTGCTCTTCGGTACTCTATGAAGGCTTCAGCTTAATACTCAGAGCTAAACCTCCATCTGATAGAAAGAGATGGCAATACAATCTCATTCATTTTTACCCCCTATCTGATTTGCAGGATAACGTGTCCAATGATTGGTTTTAGGGGAATCTTGTTCGCGGAGCAAGTGGGGAATATTGCATGAGAACTCTTATGGCTTTCAGTTGGCTGCATGCACAACCAACGGCAGCCTGGATCTCTAATTCCAATACTGTGTATTTGGGTCTCTGGTACCAGTTATGTTGATGTAGTTTTCCATTTCTGTGATAAAGGTATTGCAGACTGAAAATCTATAACCCTGAAAGAAAAATCCCCTGTTTTACTTAGGTCCTGTAACTCTCAACGTAATATTCTGGCCATTAATCATATTCTTAATATGTCTGGGTTCCTCTTTGGAAATCTGTATAAGCTCCAATGCATGCACAGAACTTCAGTCCTGCACTTCTATAGATGCATTTGTTGATACTCATTGATGAATGTGGGGAAGACTTTAGGGTTAGCACCCTCCAAGGCATGGTTGCACCAGGAGACATTTCTGGTTGTCACCGTAACAGACATTGCATACGCTTCAGTGCCTGATGCTTTTAACACAACTCAAAACAGTTTACATTAGGGTGGTACAAGCTTTCCTATTATTCTGTCCATGGTCCCCACGAGAATAATTGGACTGCAAATTGGATCCATTACAGAGCAGGAGGCTTTGACTGAATAAGGGAACTTCAGGTGCCAGACCACAATAGCTGCTACACTTCCCTCCTCTGTTTGCCTGTCTGTGGGGTTGGCACAGTGCATTTGTGTCTCCCCTCTACATGCCAGTGTGCATTTGTGTATTGATGAAGTGCTACAGAAAAGCAATCTTGATGTGGTCATACACCTGAAGATCCTTATTAGACTAGAGTGTGTGTTTGCACTTGTGTTCATTGATCAAACGCTGGAGGGAGCGGGGGAAAGAATTTAAGAACTGCTCCATTTTATGCACAGAAGAGCACATGTGCAAGATGAACCCGGATGCAGTGTAGCAGGGGTCCCCCAAGGATGATCGGGGTGTGTGCGTGTCAGTGATGTATGGGGTTTTGTGCCACCCATGGAGCAGGAGCCAGGGCTGGAGGGAGGGGAAGAGTCCATGGTGCAGGAGGTGCAGGATGTGTCAAAAGTGGAGGAAGAGACTGTTCCTGAGAGGGGTGGCCAGTAGAATTCCCTCCATCCCCATCACCACTGTCTCCAAGGACCAGGAGGCACTTGAAGAGGCAGGTACATCTGCAATTTTCATGGAGGATAAGTCTCAGGTTTCTTGTGCACACCTCATCAAACCAGGGTACATAAGTGTGGATGGAGGCATGGTCACACTCTGTGTGTTTGGTGCACATTAGAAGCTACTGTGCCACATGCTTTGCCAATAAAGAATTAAACTATCAGACACTTGTCCTCCTTGGGCTGGGTGTGCTCAGGACATAGGCTTGTATTTCCCAAATTTGTCTAGGCCTCTTTTAAAGCCATCCAAGTTGGTGGCCATCACTGCCCCCTGTGGGTGGGAGTGAGTTCTGCAGTTTAACTAGGCTCACTGTGTGAAGAAGAGCTTTCATTCATCTGTCCTGAGTCCTCCAGCATTCAGTTTCATTGAATGTCCACAGCTTCTAGTGTCACAAGAGAATTTAGAATTTAGATCCCGCCCATCTGGGTGGGCTTCCCCAGCCACTCTGGGAGGCTTCCAACAAAGTATTAAAATACAGTGATCTGTTAAACATTAAAAGCTTCCCTAAACAGGGCTGCCTTCAGATGTCTTCTAAAAGTCTGGTAGTTGTTCTTCTCTTTGACATCTGGTGGGAGGGCGTTCCACAGGGCGGGTGCCACTACTGAGAAGGACCTCTGACTGGTTCCCTGTACCTTGGCTTCTCGCAGCGAGGGAACCGCCAGAAGGCCCTCGGCGCTGGACCTCAGTGTCCAGGCAGAACAATGGGGGTGGAGACGTTCCTTCAGGTATACTGGACCAAGGCCGTTTAGGGCTTTAAAGGTCAGCATCAACACTTTGAATTGTGCTCGGAAACGTACTGGGAGCCAATGTAGGTCTTTCAAGACCGGTGTTTTGTGGTCTCGGCGGCTGCTCCCAGTCACCAGTCTAGCTGCCGCATCCTCTAGTGTCACAAGAGGGGGAGAGAACCTTTCCTCTATCCACTTTCTGAATAATTGTATAAACTTCAGGTCCCCTCCTACTTGCTGCAACATTCCCTCATACACCATCCCTCCATTTCTTCACACAATGAATATCAGGCTATGGAATTTGCTTCCATGACGGCCAGAAGCTTAGATGTTTTCAAAAAGGGGTTGGGCGTAGAGGGTAAGGCTGTTGAGGCTTACGAGTCATGACCACTGGAATCAGAAGCAGATTGACCCTCATGGAGAACAGTGGGAGAGCCCTACTGCCTTCAAGCCATGCTTGAGGGCTTCCCAGGGGCCTCTGGTTGGTCCTGCTGAGAAACGGGATGCTGGGTTAGACTGGCCTTTGATCTAATCCATCAGGGCTGCTCTTATGTTCTTAGAAGCTGAAAGAACTGAAAGCTGCAACAAGCTGTGCATGCTCCAGTTTCAGATTTCCAGAAAATAATGGACTGGAGGAGCAATAAAGAGATGAAATAGGGGGAGCCCTCTTATCCGAACTGAGGAGCATTCAGCCCTGACAGCTCTCCCTCCCATTGTCTGTAGTGGTATATCCCAGGCTCTGATTTACCATCTCATCTGCTGTATGGGAGAACTAGCCAGGGAATCCTCCTCCTGCTTTCTAATTTACACTCCTGCCTGTTGTGTACAAACATGTCCTTGTCAATGCCACCTTTTTAGAACGTAATGGAAACCAATAAGGCCTGCCGCCAGCCAGCCAGCCATGTTGCTGTGGAAATGTCAACCTCTATTATCATTAAGCATCCAATTAGGTGAAGGGAGTCAATATCTGATCATTAATATTGGCAAACCACGGGGAGCGAAAAGCATGGGGTCAATTTCTCATTTGTTAGAACTTGGCATTTTGCAAGGGCCTCACACTGCAGTACAGTAGGCATGCATGCTAATTTTGGCTGAAGTTTAATTAGTCACACATTCAGTTCTTGCTTGCAGTGCTGGAGCTGGAGCTATCAAGTCTGTGGGACTGATAGCTGTGTCTGTGTCAGAGAGAGAGAGAGTCTCAATGGATGGAACACACATTGCTGTCACAATCACGTTCACTGAAATATTTGGGGTTCATAAAAGTTCAGGAGCTCAATCCCCATAGCACTAGGTCAGCCAGCTAATTGCAGGAGGGTTTAGGAAGCTGCCACAAACTGAGCCAGTTCTTGGGAAATGTGCATATATCAACTGAAGTTTGTACATTCTCCAGCTATTGTGCATAATCTCCAATATGTTGTTATATGCACATTTCCCAAGGCCCGTTGGAGATGATGTATATTGACAAGGAAATGCACACAATTTCCTCTTCATTGGAGAATTATGTGCACATTCTCCACAAGGCCTGGTGAATGGTGCACAATGGCCAGTGATTATGCACATTAGCCCCTCAACTTAAATTCCACTGAAGGCATAAAGAAACATGCACCAATATAGTGCAAAATTTCCACACTCAAAACATTTTCATGTGGGCTTTTAAGGAGATATAAATCCATCTTGAAAAGCACCCTACTTTGGGAGCTTCATGTATTTTAACCCCCTGACATGCTGTTCCTTCTGCACCATTTTTGGAGTGTGTTTCTCCTTCAATGAATGATGCCTTTCAACTGGGTACCACATAATGAATGTGTGGACGTATTGGCAGCTCACAGCCAGCCAGTCATCACCTGATGATGACACTGAGTGGAAACCGTGACTCTGAATGGGAGTGGGGAGAGGCACATGTCCCCATTGTCAAGGCAATCAGGATAGCAACCTCTCTCTGACCATGTCTGACCAGTGCTACATGGTGAGACGTCAGCCATTTTGCTCCTCAATCCTGCCTCTCAGTCTATTCTCTCATTCTGACTTGCTCTTCAGTCCTAACTGCTGGCTTGCCTCACAGTACAGTGGTACCTCGGGTTAAGAACTTAATTCGTTCTGGAGGTCCGTTCTTAACCTGAAACTGTTCTTAACCTGAGGTACCACTTTAGCTAATGGGGCCTCCTGCTGCGGCCGTGGCCTCCAGAGCACAAGTTCTGTTCTCATCCTGAAGCAAAGTTCTTAACCTGAGGTACTATTTCTGGGTTAGCGGAGTCTGTAACCTGAAGCATCTGTAACCTGAGGTACCACTGTATCTGCTTCTCCACTTACCTCAGACTAGGACAAATTTGTCCATAATAATAATAATAATAATAATAATAATAATAATAATATATTTATACCCCACCCTCCTTGGTTCAAAAACCAGGCTCAAGGCGGCTAACAACAAAATCAAAACACTTAATTGTAAAAGCAGCATAAAATACCGTATAAAAACATGATTAACAATAAAATTCAAAGTTCAGAAACCAATTTAGGGGAAATCCATCTAATAAGCATTAGATAATCCCCAGGGCTAGCTGGCTGAATTAGTCCTACTTGGGCCAGCGAGGAGGCCAGGAGAGAATTAGCTGTGGGGTCTCAGAGCGGGCGATCTTCATAAAAGGGGAGGGAAGAGAAGGGAAATAAAAGATCAGGCTGAATTCAAATTAAAGGCCAGGCAGAATAGCTCTGTCTTACAGGCCCGACGGAAGGAGGTTAAATCCTGAAAGGCTTCAGTTACCTTCACATTTTTTCCATTTTGCCATTTTTTTTTACTTCAGGTGGCTTTCTCAAAGTGAATTCACCAGCATTTTACTGTGCAATCCAAACCCAAGATCTGCCAGGATGAGTAAGTGAGTTTGGACGAGGCAGATGTTGGGCCAGCATTATCGGCCTCATCCTGGCTCAGCTAAGGCTTCAATGCTGTGATTCCCTCAATCTGGCTGAGCCAGGGCTATTGGGGTGCAGCTGGCAGAACTTAAACCAGCAGGACCTATGCCAGCACAAGTCCCTCAAAAGGGGTGTTTCAGAGGATGGGTATGGGCTTACACCTATTCCAAAACTCTTTCAACTTAGTCAGTTGACCGGACAACCCATTGGTACTTAAAAGCTGGCAAAAAAAGGGTGGTGTAAATCAAAATCTATTTTAAAGGCTTGTTCTCCCTCTGGCAGGCTTGGGTGGACTCTCCCAGTGGTAGCCCAACTCCTGAATGGAGTTTGGAATAGCAACAACTTCCACTAGCTTAATTATAGTTGGCATGAGTTCCATCAGCTTCTGAAATTTAGGACTGTTATGTGATTGTGGATTTCTCTTCATACAGACATTTTTGAAAGCCTTCTCCTCACCTGATTTATTTTTGTATGTTATGTTGTTGCTTATTGTTTATTGGCTACTTCGTGAGCCTCTTTGGGCACAGTTTTGAGGGAAAACTGGCCTGCAATAAAATTGCTGTGCATAAAATTGAAAGCAAATCCTTTTATATGCAGCAAAGGGGTTCACAAAAAAAGATTATGACAGTTCCACAGACACCTCATGCCTACCTCAAACTACAGCTCAAAGCCCAGCCCAGACACTCCCCAACCTCCATGCAACACAACTAGGGCCACATTTTCACCATATGTTTAAAGAGCTACAGTACCACTTTAGACAGAAATGGCTCCCCCCCAAAGAATTATGGGACGTGTAGTTTATCAAGGGTGCTGAGAGTAGGTCCCCATTCCCCTCACAGAACTTCAATTCCCAGAATTCCCTGTAAAGAAGGCTTAGCCATTAAACCACTCTTTGAGGGGAAAGGTAGGAGTCTCCTAATAACTTTCATCACCCTTAAGAAACTACAGCTCCCAGAATTATTTGGGGGAAGCCAAGACTGTTCAAAATGGTATGATACTGCTTTCAATGTATGCTCTTGGTTAAGCACCCAGGTCTGACTGAAGAGAGAGGAAGAGGTAGTGCTTATGCCTTGCCTACATGGACACAATTCATTCCAGACCTTCCAAGTGTCCTTATTTTCCAGGGACAGTCCCAGATTTACAGAAGCCATCCCGGTTTCTGATTTGATCCGGGAACGTTCCGCTTTTCCTTAGGACGTCCCTATTTTCACCAGAAAAACGTTAGAGGGTATGGAGTTATGTGACCCCCGAGCCAAGGAAATAAGAAGACATCTGAAGACAGCCCTGTATAGGGAAGTTTTTAATGTTTTATTATGTTTTTCTATATATTGGAAGCTGCCCAGAGTGGGTGGGAAACCCAGCCAGATGGGCAGAGTATAAATAATAAAATTATTATTATTATTATTATTATTATTATTATTATTATTATTATTATTGAATAGGCTGTCCCTATTTTCATCAGAGAAATGTTGGAGAATGTCATTTCCATTCCTTTATGAGGCTGTGCATAAAATTGAAAGCAAATCCTTTTATATGCAGCAAAGGGGTTCACAAAAACCCTTTTGCATGTATATATGTACTATCAAGCCCTTTTAGTGGCTTGCTATCTCTCCCCCCCCCCACTCGTTGTTTCTTCAATTGTTTTGAAACATGATGGGGAAAGAATAAATAAATGTACTTTGCTGCAAGCATATATTTTTTTTAATGACAACATGCGAGTTTGATAGGAGCATCAAAGTATTGAGGCCACGGAAATTATGGAAATGAGGCATTCTAGTTAAAGAACTTTCAAACCCTCCAGCTCTTTTGAAGAGTGTTAATTCAAGAAATTAGATACCAAATTTTAACTTTTTCATGCTAATAACAGTTTCATAATGGGGAGAAAAACTCGTTAGGAAAGGTGACAAATATGAGATTCTATTGAATGAACATTTAGATTCAGAACTCTTTTGAGTGTGCCCTGGGATATATTTACACAGCCGACGACTCTCTGATGTTATTAAGTAATTTATTTGAGAAAAGTCTCCATTCATGAGTTTGCATAAGGACAATATCAGGTTTACAGAGGCTCCTGTTGTCAGTTGAGCAAATCCCTAATATACAGTGATTATTGCTTTAAGATTTTCATTACCCTGGCCAATATACTGCCTGCTATATATACAATGTCAGTTTCATCAGCTCCAAGTGTCTATTAAGAAGAAGAAGAAAATGTTCAATGTGAAATAAATAATGCTGGTTGCAAGATTAACTAAGCACCAGTTTTGCACAGGAAGAATAGCACAATCAATATTCTCTCGTTTTGATTCTCCCTTCAAAGTAGTACATTTAATGTAGGCAAACAAATTATAGTAAGGCAGAGAGAGAAATGCCTGTAGGGTTTAAGGTCTGTCTTCTTTCAACAGTGGCTCAGTCCCCCTTTGTTTGGCAAAAGCTGCTTCTGGGGGTGGGGGAATCATGCCTTCTCCTTGCCCTTATTTGCCCTCAGTCTTTTGCCATTTATTCCGATTGGCTGTGGAGGTCTGTGATGTCATCACACATTTACCAGCTGTCTGACATCATTGACAAAAGCCCACATCCAGTTAAAATGAAGGAGCAGTATGGGCAAATGAGGGCTAAGGACAGTGAGTGCAGAGGACTCGTAATCTGGTGAACCGGGTTCGCTTCCCCGTTCCTCCACATGCAGCTGCTGGGTGGGTGACCTTGGGCTAGTCACACTTCTCTGAAGTCTCTCAGCCTCACTCACCTTGCAGAGCGTTTGTTGTGGGGGAGGAAGGGAAAGGAGATTGTGAGCCGCTTTGAAACTCCTTAAGGGGAGTGAAAGGTGGGATATCAAGTCCAAACTCCTCCTCCTCCTCTCTTCTTCTTCTTCTTCTTCTTCTTCTTCTTCTTCTTCTTCTTCTTGTCTACCAAGTTCATGGTTGCTGAAACAATGTGGGAACTGAAACACGTTCGAATCCTTCGGAATGTCCACTTGCTCCAGATTTTGTAATATGGTTCTCCAACCCAGGAATGTGCACAAAAAAGTGTTACAAAACACAGCTATTAGTGAAAACATTTAAAAATGCATTGTATTAGGTGGAAATGTTTGCCAAAATTTGCATATTAGGCAAAAATGCAGCATTATGTAGTGGTTAGAGTGTTGGACAAGTACCTGAGAGGGTTCTAATCCCCACTCGGCCATGAAAATCTCTAGGTGACCTTGGGCTACTCAGCCTAACCTACCTCACAGGGTTGTTGTTGGGAATAATTGAGGAGGAGGATATATATATATATATATATATATATATATATATATGCAACATTGACTTGATTGGAAACAATAGCTGGATGCAAGTGTAATTAAAAATGCATATAAAAATGTGGATATTAGGGGAAACACATGTTAGTATTTCCCCTCACCATAAGGGGATAAGTTCCAAGTCCTTTGCAGTAAAGTTATAAGTCTTCATGGTGAAATAATGAGTCCAGCCACAACCATCCTGAGTTTTAAATTATAAGAATTTAGAATTAAATTAGATTGCTTCCCACTCACTCTGTGAGGTCATGAAGAACACTCTCAGCTGGCTGCTTTGACTGATGAATGACTGACAGGGGAGGAAAAGGGAAATCAGAAAGGGAACAATGGAATACAAAGGGAGAACTTAGGAGAGCAAGGCACACATTTAAGAAGACTAACAAATGACAAATATAAAAAACATTTTAAAATAATGTGCGAAATCAGCCCTACAATTTCTCAAAAAGCTTTCTTCCTCTGTTACAGAGTCTTCCTTTCTCCTGCTTCATTCTAAAACAGGGATTTAAGAAGGCATCACTTTCCATTCTGCCCTGCATTTGTCACATGCTGCTGTGGTTCTGTTCTGCTGCAGTTTGTCTTCCACTAAAAACTACGTTACTCATTTCGCTGCCTCCTATGGCAGAATCATGTCGTTGACATAACTAATGCTGGAAATGGCATTGCCATTACATCATTCCACCCCATTCATTTTATTGCAAAGGAAAGGAAGTGTAAATGGAGGGGATTTTGGGGGGAACAATAATTTATGTACCATTTGTGGACTGAAAGCAACAACAGCAAGTCCCAATCGTGTTCGCTGGATTGATTCCCTTTCCAGATATGAGATGAATAAGCAGACACCAGCAATTTCTGCTCCTGTGCTCCTGTGCCTGTTTTCACTGGAATTTTCTGGCATTCCTGTTCTCAGAGCACTTTAGAATTAACATGTGTGTGGTATTTTGAGCTTGTCTTACCAATATGATTTAGGTTGCATCAACAAAAGTATATTGTCTAGATCAGGTGAAGTAATAGCCCCACTCTAATCTGGCTTGGTCAGACCACAACAGGACCATGTGCAGAGGAGAACGACCAAGGTGATAAAGGGATTGGAACCCATGCCTTATGATGAAGAGTAGAAGGAGCTGGGTATATTTAGCCTGGAAAAGTGGACACTGAGAGGAGATATGATAGCCATCTTCAAATATCTCAAGGGCTGTCACATGGAACATGGAGCAAGCTGGTTTTCTCCAGAGGGTAGGAGCCAAACCAATGGCTTCAAGTTCCAAGAAAGGAGATTCCAATTAAACATTAGGAATAACTTTTTTTTATCTCAGATTACATCACAATCTCATACTACATCACTGTCAACACAGCTGTGGGCAATGTGGGACAATCTTTGATCTTTGGTGGGAATGCCCTCGGGTTTCATTATTCTGGTCTCAAGTATATCAAGAAATATCTAAAATAATAAAATCATCTGTTCAGACCTTTCCACGGCTGTCATTGCCGAAAAACTGAACTGACAGCATAAAAGCTTGATTCTCTAAAGGGCTTTTGACATGGATGTTAGCTGCAGCTTGGAATTCAATAGCCCAGAAACGGAAAACCATGAAAAATCTACATTTGAATTTATGGTATAAGAACTTATGCACTTTGGCTATTGTGGAAAAAATAATAATGCATAATCTGTGTGTCTCTAGGAGGATGGGGTATCCAAAACTCTCTTGTGTCCTCTGGTGGGATTTTATTTCCTATGATTCAGACATTGATACTCAACTTTCACCAAGCACTTCAGCTTGGGAGACAGAGATGGATAGTGGTAGTTCACCAATTTTTTTATCTTATTGTTTATTCTTTGTTTGCTTTGTGTATAATATGACGCAAGACCTTTTAACTATACTTTTGGGTTGTTGGCAATGGTCATTGTGTTGCGATAACATTTTAAAAAAGAAATTAAAAGGAAAAAGACCCCAACCCAATTTGTCTCCCCCACTTTTCTCATTTTTAATGCAATTTCATTAATTGGTGGGAAATGATTTTTTTAAGGCAAGACAAATTTTTGGCACAACTCTAAGGCCATCTTGTGATCTTATTATCTACAGGAATGATGGTTTCATACACTTGCTGTAGACCCAAAAGCCTGGCATAGAATAATAGCAATAAAATGCAGCTCAGAGCTCAGTGGAACTCCTTTGTCAGAAACTCTGGGGTATGAATCATTGACCCTGATTTTGAGGTCTAACCTAGTGCTTAACTTGGGACTCATCAAGATTGAGGAACATTTAACACACCATTTTAACTTAGCAGATAGATTCTCAGACTACCACATATGCTGACTCCTTAGGCTATCAGTCTTGAGACTGACTCCGGCATATTTCTTAACAGCCGTCAAGTTTCTTGCTTATTATCAGAATTGCTCCCAATTTTAGAACAACCACTGAGAGCATAAAATTTTCGGCCCTGATCCTCAGTTCATTTAAGTGACAGTTTCCCATACCCAGCAGATCATTCAAATTAAATAGCTACCTTTTCAAATGCCTATCATTTGTGAAGGATTCTGTCTTTCCCCAAAGGCAATTTATTGTCTTACTTACTTAGAATGATGTGCTACACTACAGCTAGGGCTGCTGTCAGAGGTCAGCACCACTGGGCATCTGCTGAAACCCACATCCTAGTAGGGGAGGTACTGCCAATCCCCAAAGCCTTCAGCTGCTGCTGCTCCCCATCCTTACTGTGGCTGCCTCTACATCTACTCTCTCCAAGTCAGCTGAGCAGTGAGAGGAGCAAGGAAGTGGCAACCTCTGGATACGATGTCCTATTTCTCCTTGGGAGATGGTGTCCCTTGATCAGGGATGGGGAATCTTTTTCATCTAAAGGAATAATGGCCAGATTTTGCCCTCCAGCTGTTTTGGGACTACAGTTCCCATCGTTCCTGTTAGCTAGGGATGATGGGAGTTGTAGTGCCCAAACAGCTGGAGGGCCAAGTTTGGCCATCACTGCTCTAAAGGAAACTTCTGGTGGCTCACCTGCCAAGTGGCAGGACCTGAAGGGAAAAAAGGGAGCAGAACAACAAGTGTGGCCTGTGGAAAGGTGTGCTCTGGGCAGAGTTTTGAGTGGAGGTGGAATGGTCTTCCATTTTCTCAGCTTCTCAATTTCCCAATCTTCAATTTGCTTCTCCATATTCATGCCGTAATTTGTGAGCAAGTGTCAGGAATAAATCACACTGAGTAAGTGAAGTTAACTCATTATTAGAAGAAACAAGGTCTGCCCAGGGGTGCCAGGCCTAATGAGCATTGCAACTCTTCTCGGCAGGTCTTGCCCCTCTGAGGCAGTTGTGGAGGCTGAATATCCTCATGTTTGAACTGCTGATGTGCCTGTCACTGCTTCTTCCTTTTTGTGCCTCTTCTGGTGCAAGGAGACCAGCAGGGAGGGAGAGTAGCAGGAGGGGAAGACCCTGGCTTCTTCACCAGCCTGAGCCATCCCTGCCTCTTGGCCCACCTCCTCTCCAGCTTCTGCTTCTGGACCTATCTCTGCTAGAGTCTCCTTGCTCACTAAACCCTGTTACCTCTCTGTTTCTGACACCTCCTTCTCCCAGTCTTCTCCATCTGACCACTCATTGTTGCCCCACCACCACTCCCTGGGCTCTGAGCCTTCTGTGACCAGCCAGTCTATGATACCTTCTCATGAAAATCCAGCAGTATCTCAGTTCGAATGTCTTCCAATAAACAAAATGTTGTGTGCAGTTTTGACTAACGTATGCACTTTGAAAGCGATTTCCCCATATGTAAAACATGTGTGTGTCCCTGTGTGTGTTATTTTCATGGATATATAAATCCTTATGTCCGATTAACCCTAGTTGATAGGGTTTGGGTGGAGAACAACACAGCAAAATTCAAAGAAGTGCGAATTTCAAAGGAGACCTGCAGTTTGTTCCGGGATGTGCTAACTTGATAGATTTGACTTTAACTCTTCCCTGGATCATTCGAGCAAAGCGCGCCTCCCACTGTTCCACCAAGTAATCTGCATGAGGTTTAACCTGGCCGGCCACTCTAGGAAACGATGCTAGCTCACACTGACCATTGGCTTCATCCAGCAGGACAATGTTTATCTCTATCCTCTCAAGGCGGCTTACAAATTGATCATATCCAACAGCAATGCACAAATTCACCCCTATCCCTTCCCTATGTTGTCGCAGTAGCAGTAGCAGAGGATGAGGCTCCCAAGGAGCAGAACTGTAATAAGAACAGATGTTTATGTACGCTATCAGCATGCACAGTAAGACAGTGCAGAACAAGGTACTTCAAAAATTAATGATGAGCTGCAAATAACAGCAGAAAAGTTCCTTTATCCACCTTTGCATTGAGTTATCTCCTGCCTTCACCATGTGTTCCAAACCCATTTCATTTTGTCATCTAACAATGTATCTGGATTTATCACCATTATGTATTTTGCCACTCTATCCCACTTGCTACTTTGTTCCTTCTGTCCTTTAAAAATAAATAAAAATTAGCTTGACTAATCAGAAATCACTTCTTCTCGTAGCTCATTACCCAGATATGGGGAGAACGCTTGTTTACTGAAGGAAGTAATTGGATTAAAATATTGCAAAGAGAAATCTCAACCATAGTGAATTTTTTTTTTAAAAAAAAGAAAGACGAAATATAAGCAGCGTGAAAACTGACAAAGACCAAAGCAAATTAAGCACCCTAATGAATGAAAATGCTATAAATAGCCTACAATATTTAAGAAATCATTTTTCATTGTAGCTTAGCTAGTGCCTTCTTGTTCAACTGAAGGCAGCTAAATGCCTCATAAGCGGAGAGAAAGATTTATGTATTTACAAGGTGATGGCCAGGTAAACTATTGATCGTGGGTTTAATTTATCTTCTGGGCCTTGTAAATTTTAACAGAGCTTGACGGCATATAATTTATGGGCAAGCCGTAAACATTCTGGACTGGATCCAGTGATGGTACTACAGGCAGACCAGCTGGAAATGTAGAGGAGAAAAGGAGAACAAGCAGAGACATGATAGGTAAAGGTAAAGGTAACCCTGACCATTAGGTCCACTCGTGACCGACTCTGGGGTTGTGCGCTCATCTTGCTCTATAGGCCAAGGGAGCCAGCGTACAGCTTCCAGGTCATGTGGCCAGCATGACTAAGCCGCTTCTGGTGAACCAGAGCAGCACACGGAAACACTGTTTACCTTCCCGCCGGAGCGGTCCCTATTTATCTACTTGCACATGACATGCTTTCGAACTGCTAGGTTGACAGGAGCAGGGACCGAGCAACGGGAGCTCACCCTGTCATGGGGATTCGAACCGCCGACCTTCTGATTGGCAAGTCCTAGGCTCTGTGGTTTAACCCACAGCACCACCCGCGTGATAGAGGTATACTAAAATGATGTGTGCTGTGGAGGAACTGGATAGAGAAACTGATCCCTCCCACGTAATAGTAGAACCTGGGGCCATCCAGCATTCAGCTTCATTGTGATCGCTGGACTGAAGGTCAAAGTCACATGTGGAGAAAGGGGAACAGTCGGAGAGCCAATGGGGTGCTGCCCTTGAGGGACACCTCGTAATATGAAATCCACTGCTTTCAGAGCTCTACACAAAGTCTTAAGAACATGAACTTGGGGTGCAGAATTCTTTTCTGGACCTGGAATTCGCACGGAGGACTCCAAATCCCATCACCCCAACTAGCATGGTTGATGGCTAGGGTGTTAGAATTCCTGCTCAATGATTGCAGTCATGGGATTTTTGTCTATCACATGACGGTGCATGTTTTGACTCCACAGAGTGGAAAGTGATGAAGACAGGATGTTTGTGTTACTGGGTTCCATGAAGTAGGATTATTGTCCTTTGTTCTTTTTCTCTTTGCTGTCTGATGCTAGAGAGAGAGGGAGCCATGTTGTAGTACTCTCTGTGTTTATATGTAAATAAAAGTAGATTAGCCAAAATGCTGAGTTGCTGAGGTCTGTTATGCATGATACACAAACTCTGTGGATCCCTAAGTGTGCCGGTGCTGGTTGGCATCTGTCACTGTGATGTTTTGGGCTGAAGAAAGCTTACAAAGCTCCCGAACGATCAACCAGGAGGGTGTAGGCTGAACTCCTGACATAGGGATGATGGGAATTTTAGTTCAACAACACATGAAGGGCACCACATGCACTAGGCCTGATCTGGCCCAATGTTCTCTACACTGACTGGTACAAGCTCTGCACGGTTTCAGCCTGGGATCTTTCCTGCCCTACTGGGTGTTGCTCTGAGTTTTGTTTCTGTGGCTAAATGAACAAATAGGCTATACCTGCTGCAGACTCTGGTCAAATTAGACCTGCCTGATCACTCGGAGGGGTATTCTGCTTGCCAGAGGTGACCAAAGGAAAGAGCTGTTTTCAAACCTGCCTAATGCATAGCTTTCAACCTGCAATTTACATGCCGCTTTCAGGACACCTGGCATGAGAATTTGGCGCAGCAAAACAAATTTCATTTAGCCTTGCAAAGAAGGTGGCTCGCTCCCGGAACTGTTAATTAACTGAATATAATTAGGGAAGCAAAATAGAAAGGACTGTCTCACTATAACCCTAGTTGCTTAACCTTTAGTCGTCCCTGTGATTAACATTATGAAATTTGGGCTGGTTTCTGCTGAGCTCCAGGCTATTAATTGAATCCGTATAGAGGGAAAATGTATCAGCGTAGGCTGAACGATGCTAAAATGTTACATGTCTATGTGGAACAATTATGCCATTATTATTATTATTGTTGTTATTATTATTATGCTGTGTAGTACATTGGCAGAATCCAATATTTGAGTTGCAAAGCTATCTGGTTGAAAGCGTGCCTAGTGTCAGAAATAAGAAGACTTTTGCTTGTAGTGTTTGGACAGCTTTGGTCCACCTAGGTAAAAGGTAAAGGTAAAGGACCCCTGGACGGTTAAGTCCAGTCAAAGGTGACTATGGAGTTGCGGTGCTCATCTCGCTTTCAGGCTGAGGGAGCCGGTGTTTGTCCACAGACAGCTTTCTGGGTCATGTGGCCAGCATGACTAAACCACTTCTGGTGCAATGGAACACCATGATGGAAACCAGAGTGCATGGAAATGCTGTTTACCTTCCCACCACAGTGGTACCTATTTATCTACTCACACTGACATGCTTTCGAACTGCTAGGTTGGCAGGAGCTGGGAAAGAGAAACAGGAGCTCACTCCGTCTCAGGGATTTGAACCGCTGACCTTCTGATCGGCAAACCCAAGAGGCTCAGTGGTTTAGACCACAGCGCCATCTAGACCAGTATTTACTCTGATATCTAACCGTTCTCCAGGGACTTTGGAGACTGGCAGTGAATCAGAGTCAATACTGACCTAGGTAGACCAGAGCTGTAGAATGCCTTCCTATGTTCATCATACGTGCATTCTAGACGGTTGTACTAAGAAAATTCCGAATCCCTGTCTATGTCTAACCCTCCCCTCATGGTGATGTCAGTCCGAAACAGGTCAGTTGCATGAGAAGCATGACAAGATTCAGAAGAAAAACCAGCATGGGGCAGGGTAGTGGTGGTATATAATAATAATAATAATAATAATAATAATAATAATAATAATAATAATAATAATAATATATTTATACCCCGCCCATCTGGCTGGGTCTCCCCAGCCACCCTGGGTGGCTTCCCAAAAAATATTAAAATACTGTAATACATCAAACATTAAAAGCTTCCCTAAAAAGGGCTGCCTTCAGATGTCATCTAAAAGTCTACTAGTTGTTGCTCTCTTTGACATCTGGTGGGAGGGCGTTCCACAGGGAGGGCGCCACTACCGAGAAGGCCCTCTGCCTGGTTCCCTGTAACTTGGCTTCTTGCCATGAGGGAACCACCAGAAGGCCCTCAGCGCTGGACCTCAGCCTCCAGGTAGAACAATGGGGGTGGAGACGCTCCTTCAGGTATACAGGACCGAGGCCATTTAGGGCTTTAAAGGCCAGCACCAACACTTTGAATTGTGCTTGGAAACGTACCGGGAGCCAGTGTGCATTTGTACATTTGATCTACAAGAGAGATGGACAAAGACGTCGTCGTCATCATCATCATCATCATCATCACCACTATATTTATATCGCATCTTTCCTCCAAGAAACTCAAGGTGGTTCTTTCTTTTCTCAGTTTATCCTCACAACAACTTTGTGAGGAAGGCTAGGCTCAGAGTTAGTGACAGCCCCAAGGTCACCCCGTGACCTTCATGGCCGAGCGGGGATTTGAACCCTGGCCTTCCAGGCTCTAGAGTCTAACACCCTAACCGCTATGCTAGATTGGCTCTCACACATAGACATGAGATTTAGCATGCAGTACAAAAGGCACAGGAAACCGACAGGTAAAATTGCCAGGACTTTGCAGCCACCTTGCCTGTTTCAATAGCTGGATGACTTATCTCTCAAGCAAACTTTGATCCATAAGTCAACAGGAAGATTTAGCTAGTAAGGAACCAAAAATGGTCTACGATGTCAGTGTGACATTATTGAAATGGCTTCACATTTTGTTTTCCTGTGGAAGGGGAAAAAAGAAAAAGAAAAACATTTTTTAAAAGTCCCCCCCTCCCAGCTTCTAGTGATCCCAAGAAACATTTAAAAAACACCAAAAAACTCAACAACAATTCATACTATTCATAATAGCTGTCTATATGGTGACACCATAAAGGGCATTGCTTTTAAAGATTACTCAGAGTGTTAATCTATGATAAATTTCCAATATCGGGTGGATTTAACCCAACCTTTTGTTCAAGCAGAAAGTTCAAATAGTGGTGTGGTGTTTTTTTAACTATCTGTGAGGGGTTTTTTGTATATAAAAAATTCTAACATTAAAACCTCCTACACTGCCTCGTTCGCACTACAAATTGAAATGTCAGAAATAATCAGAGCTATCGTCAGGCTACATCTGTTCTAGCAAAGTACAAAGAATGCCAGAATTCTCGCAAGGATACCAGGCAGGAGTTAAGGTTTCCACTGGGAAGCATGGACCTACAGGATATTGTGCCTTGGCAACTAAGATCCAGTGCGTAGCACACGGCCTCGATGTGGAAATGACCATTTTAGGAAGGGAGGCTATTCCCATTTCGTCACAGTTTTGCATGTAAAAGCGTGAGATGAGCCCTGCTGGATTGCATCAAAGATTCATCTAGTCCAGAATCCCGTTCTCACGGCAACCAACCCAGATGCCTGTGATGGCCTGGGATTCGGACTCGGAGGCTGAACCTGAGGAATCCCAGCCTGTACAGGATTCCCCGTCTCCAGAACCAGCTGAGCCGGAGCTGGAGCCTGAGCCTGAAGGGTCCTCACCTATGCTGGATCCTCAGGTGCCGGCACCAGCTGAGTCTGCTCTGGCCCCTGAAGTGATGGAGGACCCATTGCCTGCAGGTGCTCCACTCTCAGCCCCGTCAGGGGAAGCTGAGGTTGTCTCTGGGTCTGGCAACCCTCCAGCCTCTCCTGAGCTGCAGAGGCTCAGGGCAGAGAGGCGGAGGGAACTAAGTTCCTGCAGGAGAAGTGCTCGCCTTGAGGCCAGGAGAGGCGAGTCACCTGAGGATCAGGGTTGCCCTGTGCCTTGGGGCAGATAAAAGCCAGCCAGCCCCAGTCCTAAGTTGTGGGAGCAACTTCGTTGGTTGACAGTTCCTGCCTGAACCCTGTCCTGCTATCCTGCCGGAGCTCCTGACCTCACCCGACTACCTGCCCTGCATCCAGCTTCAACTTTTAGGGACTGCCTCCATACTGCACCTTCAACCTCGGACTGGACTCAGACTTTGCCTCTCGGTTAGCCCATGGGACCGGCACAATGCCTCTGGGAAGTCTACAAGCAGGACAGTAGTACAACTACTCTCTCACTACTTGCGGTTGACAGTCACTCATATCCAGACGCATCCCATTGCTGGCCACTTCTGGCCTAAAAAGGACCATTCCTGAGCAAAAAAACCCTGAACTCAGTAATGTTGCAGTTCATCGAATCGCCACATGCAGCAGCTGCACATGTCTTCTGGCAGCTCCCAGCAGCCTCTTTCACCCAAATAGGCACTGCAGGGCCTCATTTGCCATTGTTCAGGGGAGTACAGTCGTGTTATTAGGCATGCATTAAACTTCCCTTAGAGTCTTTGTGTGGGAAGAAAATGGCTCGAAAAGCCACTTCAACACCACCCCATGCAGAAATGTACGCCCAAGCTCTGAAGAATCCCTTCCTTTGGATTTTCGTCAAAACACTCCAAACACGCAGCAAATGAAACACAATTGTCCTGAAATTGCCCATGTATGAGCTGAGCTCCAGGCAATTGAACCTTATAGATATTATATGTCATTAAAAAAAAATACGTGCCTGGTTGTGTTTTTTTTAACGGTTTCAACTCTCAATTGCCTTTTATTGTATTCTGATGTCAGGTCTCCAGTGACCAGGGAGGGGAAAAAATAAAATACTTGCCAATCCTTGTAAATTTTAACCCGGAACCCCCATGAGGCACACAGTTTTCAGAGTGTTCTTTTCTTTATGTGAAATGTGATTAACATGGGACTTTAGTCGTAAAGTAGCACCACACTGCCTTCCTTTGCAGGCATTGTGATTGGGCCAGGTAATGTTTGATCCGTACTGGTGTGGGAGGTGAAGGAAAGGGTTTTGAAGCCGCAGAGCAGAATGCCACAATGTATTCACGAATACAGCCCTCTCCTGCAAATGGCCTTTATTATAAAACAGGCAATAACAACAGCCCAAAACTATTCAGAGCTGGGCTAGAAAGTAGCAACGGTGGCTGGCAGAAGGGAGGCAAAATGAAGGTGAGAAGTTGATCTCAGTCTCCTATGATGCCCATCTTCAATGTATGCCAGCGTCGGCTGTTAATTCTAGTTTAAAACCACCTGTCTTGTCAGGGAAAGACTTTTGAGCAGAGGTCTGGGGTCTCAGTGAGACGAAGGGCCCTCAAATGCCACGGAGCCAGTTCACTTGGTTTTGAAGTAAGTGAACGAGGGATGGAGTCAATTGTCAATTTTGCTTTCTCATTTTTCTAATCTTAAATTTGGTAAAGTACATTTCTGCAGCGGCTCGTGGTTTTTTGAAGTCCTTACAAAAATTCGCCAGCTTTTTGTATGCTGAGGTCCAGCGCCGAGGGCCTTCTGGCGGTTCCCTCTCTGCAAGAAGTG
The DNA here is from genome assembly GCF_965113315.1 of Podarcis vaucheri. Classification (NCBI taxonomy): domain Eukaryota; kingdom Metazoa; phylum Chordata; class Lepidosauria; order Squamata; family Lacertidae; genus Podarcis; species Podarcis vaucheri. Next base: position 64,403,394 of record NC_138748.1, read on the forward strand.
AGGTTACAGGGAACCAGGAAGAGGGCCTTCTCGGTGGTGGTGCCTGCCCTGTGGAACACCCTCCTAGCAGATGTCAAGGCAATAAACAGCTATTTTACTTTTAAAAGACAACTGAAGGTAGTCCTGTTTAGGGAAGTTTTTAATGTCTGATGCTGTATTGTTTTTAATATTCGGTTGGATGCCGCCCAGAGTGGCTGGGGAAACCCAGTCAGATGGGCGGTGTATAAATAATAAATTATTATTATTATTATTATTATTATTATTATTATTATTAAGCACATTTTTGCATGCGATTTTGGCTGATATACTGCATTTTTATAGTGGGTCCCCCCCCATGGATATATGCATATATGTCCATACATCAGGTTTAAAGAGCTGGTTATTAAAGGGGGCTAGAATAAAAGAATAAATAAAAGGGTCTGGAAACTAATTGGCAGCCAGTGCAGCTGGGTCAGGATTGGAGTTACATGCTCATGCCGTCTTGCCTGGTGAGCAACCGGGCCTTTGAATTCTGCAACAGGTGACCTTTCCACAGCCTTCACCTCTCAGGAAGCAGCAGCAACTCAGCTACCGGGAGGTCAGGTAAGGTTCACCAGCTCCCTATGACATCCAGGTAACTTCTTGATGTTAACAGCAATTTGACAATTGAGCTGATAACCTAGACGTGTGGTGGGCTCACTGGATGTCCTCAAGCAGAACTTGGAGAGTCACCAGTTGGGAGTGCTCAAACTCAGGTGTTCCTGCATGGAGCAGGAAGGTGGATCAGATGATCTGTGAGGCCTCCTCCAAACCTATGATTCTGTGAAGGATCTCAACCACCATTCCCAGATTGTGCTTGGATGCTTCGGGACTTCTAGGATGAGCTGACATAGGCTGGGTTAAACAGATACAAGGAGAGGGATTTTCTGTAGTAAGCACGTGTAATAATGGGCATGTCTCCTGGAGAAATAATCACCTTTCCCCAGTGCTGCAGATATGTGATTGTCTTGTTAAGTATAAATGTTTAATGGTACATTGAAATGGAAAAAAATAACTCTGTATGTAAAGGTGCAACGTTGGAAAATTCCACTGAAACTAAGCAGGAGCAGGAGAGTGCTTAATAGTTAAATGATTACATAAGAATGTCTCTCTGCTAGCTCTCACAAGGTGTTTAACTTAGATCACATGAGATATTGCATTGCACATCTCCATTTTGTGTGAGTTAGTCTATGTTCTTGAGCCACCAAAGAGAAGGGGTGTGCTCAATCTCTCTCCAGGAGAAAGCAGCCTCCTCCAGGCTCATGGAGTCTGTGTGTGGGAGAGGTAGAACTTTGTTTCCAGCTCTGAATAGAAGCAATTCATATTTCTAAGATGGTGTACCTGTGCATGGGCAAGGACATGATATTATGCAACTATATGGAGGTAGCATTATTTGTTTTTGTGTCTGTTTCAAAGCAAGTTCTGTCAGTAAAGCTTTCAAACCATATTTTTGGACTGGGCAATTTTTATTTCAAGAAGAGTCTGTTTTTATTCGTCGTATTGCTTCCAAATGTGCATTATTAATAATTGCAATATGTCCTACATCAGAGGTTCTCTATAGACAGTGCTAACTAAAGGCCTGTTGAGGTGCTGTTCTCCTTGTGTGATTACCATCACATGACAGAACATAGGAAGCTGTGGTATACCAGGTCAGACCATTGGTCTACATAGCTCAGTATTCTTAACATTGATTGGCAGTGGCTCTCTGGCGTTCCGGACAAGAGACTTTACCCAGCCCTACCTGGAGTTCCTGGGGGCTGAACCCGATATCTTCTGTGTGCAAGGCATGTGTTCTACCTTTGAGCAATAGCCTTTCCTCTCCCTCACCAGTGCTCACATGTTGGAGACTAAATTTCTACAGTGGGGGTCGTGTAGGCTTCCTGCATGATCTAGAACCACAAGATGTAGTGATGGCCACTAACTTAGATGGCTTTGAAAGATCCAACTGGGCTCTTTTTATGTTCGCCCTGGAAGATCAGAGTTCTAAACAGAACAGGGAGCCCATATGAGAGGGAAAGACTCATTGCTTCAGAAATTATCCCCCCAACTTTTGAGAACAGGGATATGCTATTTCACACAGTCCTGTTCTCCTTCAGTGTCTGAAGGATTAGGATGCCTGAATAGGACTCACAGAGCGACTACTACCCAGATATAATGCTACAACCTGGCCCCAGAGTGGTTTCATTTTTTAAAACAACAACAAGCACAATAGGATTCATTCATTCAAATATAAATAGGATTTTAAATAACTCCATTTTCGTGTGTCTCCCATCTAAGGGAAGAATAATGCACGGAAAAGCTTGGATTTCATCATCCAGAGAACCTCCTGTCAGAAGAAGAATAGATTTGAAATCAGTTCTAGCAAATGCAACTCAGCCAAACAAAAGGAAACAAAGTGCACCCCATGACTGCTAACTCCAGCCTTGGGAAGTGACAATACATCATAAAGAGAAGGTGAGTCAACATGTAACGTTTCAATTATAGGCCTCTCAAGGGGACACAGGTGGTGTAATCAGCAAGGTCACAGTCTTTTCATCAGCAGCCCCCATCATTTGGGGCACTTGGAATGAATGGGAAACCATAACAGATATGATCATGAAAAGACCCAAGTTTGTCATGGATCGATCTAATGTTTCAAAAGGTAAAGATAAAAGATTTGTTATGAACTGCATGCCCCAAGGATTTGACATCAGATGCTTCCTGTCAGCTTGGTTTTCAAAATCAGGTCCTTTGGCATGCAAAGACGTCGCAAGAAAAGGTTAAGGCTAAGGCCTCTAAGGCTGCATTTAACTGTGAGATGAGCACCACAACTCCAGAGTCATTCACAACTGGTCTTAACTGTCAGGGGTCTCTTTATGGGACGCGGGTGGCACTGTGGTCTAAACTACTGAGCCTTGGGCTTTCCGATCAAAAGGTCGGCGGTTCGAATCTCTGTGATGGAGTGAGCTCCCGTTGCTTGGTCCCAGCTCCTGCCAACCTAGCAGTTCAAAAGCATGTCAAAGTACAAGTAGATTAATAGGTACCGCTCTGTCGGGAAGGTAAACGGCATTTCTGTGTGCTGCTCTGGTTTCACCAGAAGCGGCTTAGTCATGCTGGCCACATGACCCAGAAAAACTGTCTGTGGAGCAGACAAACGCCGGCTCCCTCGGCCTGTAAAGTGAGATGAGCACCGCAACCCCAGAGTCGTTCGCGACTGGACTTAACTGTCAGGGTCCCTTTACCTTTAAGACCCATGGGATTCAATAGAATGCACTTCTGAGCAGACGTTTCTAGAATAACTCAAGTTGGGGACAATTCCCCAAGAACCAACTATTTTTTTAAAAAAATAAAATCGGCTCCAACAGATCCTTTGGCTCAGAGGTAAACCTGATACAGCTAGATGCAACTGAGAGCGACTCTTTAAGCCTCCACTGAATATTGTGGGCTATGCCAAAGTTTTGGCCAAAGCTGTTGAGCTTTTTTCCCAAGACCTAAAAAGAAAAGAACATGTTTGAGCTGTTTTTAAGGAAATTCACCAAAATCTACATTTCTGACATGGGTTGTCAAGCATCCAGATTTTCCTGGACATTTACCATATGCGATTCCTTCCCGGACACTGTTTCTAACAGCTGAATCCCAGTGTTGTCTGGGAAATTCTGGATGTATGGCAACCCTGCAATAAAGCAGTAGACACTGAAATTCTAGAATATATAAATCAGTACAATATTTTACTATATCAAGGGATGTGGGCAAAAAAATACAACTGAACTAAATGATTCTCTGTCTCAGCTGGTATTTGCCCACTGACTAACTGATTTATGTGGCTGCGGGTCTGTCTGAGGTTTGTTGATGCTGCTATTTTTGTGCCATTTCTGTATGTTTCAGTTTGCTGTTTAGAGGTGAGGGAAGAGCACAATGGAGATAGTTGTTCTACACAGAGTTGCAACTCGTGAGCTGGGGTTGTACCTTTCTCGCTCTGCCCTCTCACAACATCTGCTCTCTGTTCATTGCAGGCCAAGTTCTGTGCAAAAAGTCCATGTATATTTCTACTAATGAACCTAGGCTCCAAATAAACAATACATACGCTATTGGAGCACACACTGAGGTTTCACACATAGGCTTCCGTGCAGAGATGATTCCATTGTCTGCATGTTAGATTCAGTGAGGGAGGTGAGGGCAGTGGGCCAGACTCCCACATAGTGAATATAGCTGCACATCAAATGACCTTATGAGGAATGGTTGAAGTAGCTGGGTGTGTTTAGCCAGAAAAAGAGGAGATTGAGGGGAAGATATTCAAATATCTTAAGGGCTGTCACATGGAAGATGGAGCAAGCTTGTTTTCTCCTGTTCTGGAGGGTAAGACCTGAATCAATGGCTTCAAGTTACAAGAAAGGAGATTCCAACTAAACATCAGGAAGAACTTTCTGACAGTAAGACAGTGAAATGGACTCCCTCGGAAGGTGGTGGGCTCTCCTTCCTCGGAGGTTTTCAAGCAGAGGTTGGATGGCCATCTGTCATGGATGCTTTAGCTGAGATTCCTGCATTGCAGGGGATTGGACTAGATGATACATGGGATCCCTTCCAACTGTATGATTCTATGACCATACAAGGCTAGCTACAGTGGTGCCCCGCAAGACGAATGCCTCGCAAGACAGAAAACTCGCTAGACAAAAGAGTTTTCCATTTTGGAGGTGCTTCGCAAAACGAATCTCCTATGGGCTTGCTTCGCAAGATGAAAAGGTCTTGCGAGTTCCTGCGGGTTTTTTTCTTTCCCCCCTTTTTCTAAGCCGCTAAGCCGCTTATCAGCTGATCCGATAAGCTGATAAGCCGCTAAAAGCCGCTAATAGCGCTAATCCTCTAATCCGTCAATGGGCTTGCTTGGCAAGACAAAAAAACCCGCTAGATGAAGAGAATCACAGAACGGATTCTTTTCGTCTCGCGAGGCACCACTGTATTGTCTCCTTGCAAAGGACATTTATTATATGCAGTCTGTTCCCTTTGGGCCATGACAATGTTTGATGTTCCTCATCAATCTTTGTCACGTTCAATATATGTTGGCATATATAATTAAAATGTAAGAATGTCATCACAGTGCAGTTCACTTGGCCACAGACAGGTGTCACTGCAAACTATAGTATGATGTTAAACTGGGCCCTCAAAGCTGCTAGCCTATTGCAGCAACATTGCAGAGCAAGGAGGAGTAAAATGGAGATGGAGGCAGGCAGGCATTTGGGTGGGTGTACAGCCTAGGCAGAGAAGTGGGCAGGAGACACAGGCCAGAGAGCATGTGGGCAAGTGGCTTAAGCAAGCAGCAGAAGTTGGGCAGGTCTAAGGGGAGAGGGTGGCTTTAAGTGAGAGCTGGACCGTAAAAAAGGCTGATCGCCGAAGAACTGATGCTTTTGAATTCTGGTGCTGGAGGAGACTCTTGAGAGTCCCATGGACTTCAAGAAGATCAAACCTATCCATTCTTAAGGAAATCAGCCCTGAGTGCTCACTGGAAGGACAGATCCTGAAGCTGAGGCTCCAATACTTTGGCCACCTCATGAGAAGAGAAGACTCCCTGGAAAAGACCCTGATGTTCGGAAAGATGGAGGGCACAAGGAGAAGGGGACGACAGAGGATGAGATGGTTGGATAGTGTTCTTGAAGCTACCAGCATGAGTTTGACCAAACTGCGAGAGGCAGTGGAAGACAGGAGTGCCTGGCATGCTCTGGTCCATGGGGTCACGAAGAGTCGGACACGACTAAACGACTAAACAACAACAACAAAATAAGGAGCATGGGCATAAACAGGGTAGGTGAATCAAGCAATCAGCAGCATAGCTCCCTCAATTTAAAAGGTTTTATTGGATAAAACAAAGAATGCTTCAAGTATATACATTGCACAAATACACACCCACACAGGACTATTGCAAAACACTTTGGAGAACAAAAGGGGAATTAATTGTCTTTCCACTTAGACCTTAATGATCTACCATATGTTGCCATGATGATGCTTTGCACAGGAGATTCTAGTCTGCCATTGTCACTCCTTTGAGTAGCCATTCATTCAGGTTCCTGTTTTCTTTTATCAAAACTGATCTCTCGTAATGCCATAATTCAGAATCACATTGAGAGTTAACAATAAAGGATTCTGTAATCATTGATCTTGTGTTCCACTCTCTGGGAAACATTTTGTAATTATGCGAGATACAGCTGAGATTTCTAATCATGCTACTCCATCGACTCTGCGATTCATTATTTCTTCCTAATACTTTCTGTAACTAAACTCCGCAAGCCAGCTTCTTAAGGAAACACAGGGCGGGGGAGGTTAAATCTAAGACAGTGCAAGCAGCTCTGCCCATTTTTATCGAACTGCCGCTATGATTTCTTGAAATGAGGCCAGGATGCTGAATTCTGTTTGACATGTTCTAAATCATTACCGATTTGTTGACACTCACACAGTTGCCTTGGTGGCAACAGAAGGAATATTTCAAAGCAGTTGTCAGAGGAGTGGAGAAGCTTCTTGGGAGTGGGGGAAGACAAGGGAGGGAATATATTCAGAATTCCCAGACACAAAATTGCTTTGTTGTTGCTGCTGCTGCTGTTGTATATTTTCAAAGCAACAGAATCTGCAAATCAGCAGTTGGTAAATCTCTCCGTTCCCCCCACCCAACGCCATGCACAAATGCTCCGTTCTCAACGAAGTATTATTTTTATTCACAAATGGTTAATTTTAGGCACAATTTTCATAGCTTTTTCTGCTCAAAACCATTACCGATAATCTGTCACAGTCCAGATGTGGAGGGTGGATGGGTAAAAGCAGGTTTATGCAAAATAATAATACAGTGGTACCTCGGGTTAAGTACTTAATTCGTTCCAGAGGTCTGTACTTAACCTGAAACTGTTCTTAACCGGAAGCACCACTTTAGCTAATGGGGCCTCCCGCTGCCGCTGTGCCGCCGGAGCACAATTTCTGTTCTCAACCTGAAGCAAAGTTCTTAACCTGAAGCACTATTTCTGGGTTAGCGGAGTCTGTAACCTGAAGCGTATGTAACCCGAGGTACCACGTTAATAATAAAATACCCAGTTAGGTGGGGACTTGCCTGCAGGAATAGACATTCTATTTTAATGCTTTATTTAGAATTATATCCCAAGCTCTGCTTGAAAACCTCAAAGGTAGGAGAGTCCACCACCTTCCAAGGGAGTCCATTCCACAAACAATTCTGATTGTCAGAAAATTCTTCCTGATATTGAGTTGGAATCTCCTTTCTCCAGAGCAGGAGAAAACCAGCTTGCTCCATCTTCTATTTGACAGCCCTTTAGATAATTGCAGATGGCTATCATATCAGCTCTCAGTTTCCTCTTGTCCAACTCCCTCATAAGGCTTGGTTTCCAGACCCTTGACCACCTTGGTTGCCCTCCTCTGCACACGTTCCAGCTTGTCTTACTCCTGATCCCTGACAGATGTCACAATAACTTGTGGGGCCACTGATGCAGTGGGCCCTCTGTCCCTTTTGGGACATGTGAAGCAACAAGAGTGGGGATTGGAGCAGTAGTAGAGGAGCATCAGAAGAGTTCAGCCCAATATATTCGAATGCAATCTGCTCTATACATAGTTCCAAAGTGTAGGTGTAAATTTTAACACTCACACTCACAGCAGGGAACTGACAGAGGCATAAAAGGAAAGGAAAGGTGAATCATCAAACGTTTTTCAAAGCAGGCATTGCAGGTCCAACAGGGGTATAACCACACACAAAAATATTGCTGTTTTAATTGAATCTAAAACGCGTTATCGCTTGAAAAAGGACCTTGTGATCTTGATAAAAGAAACTAATGAGATGGCCTTTTCAGGCCCGGTCACATAATAGCCCTGGTGACAAGGACCTCTATCAAGAAATAAAGGAAAAGATAAATGAGATTTTTCTAATAAACCATTTCACCCATTGTTCACGGATGCTGTGCAACACAGCTCCTATTTATCACGAGAAAAGCAGCTGCTATTCCCTCTTATTTTTCCTGCAGAAAATTATGTCGTAATGGCTGTAGTCTGGAAAGTGCTTACTAAGGGTTAAGCTCTGTTGGAGATAGTGGAACTTACTTCTGAGTAGGGATGTAAGGCAACATCATTTCCCCACCCTGACCTGCATTTGTCACATGCAGCGCTGCTTCCATTCAGCTGCAGTTTGTCTCCTTGCCAAGAACAATGTTATTTGTCTTGTTGTCTGCCATGGCAAAACCATGTAACTTATGCCATTGGCCTTCAGCTGGTGAGTTGGGATCCAGTAGTGGCTCATGGCCTGATCTAAGGTGGCTTGCAATAGCAGCAATACAGTGGTACCTCGGGTTACATACGCTTCAGGTTACATATGCTTCAGGTTACAGACTCCGTTAACACAGAAATATTATCTCGGGTTAAGAACTTTGCTTCAGGATGAGAACAGAAATTGTGCTCCAGCGGCGCGATGGCAGCAGGAGGCCCCATTAGCTAAAGTGGTGCTTCAGGTTAAGAGCAGTTTCAGGTTAAGAACAGACCTCCGGAACGAATTAAGTACTTAACCCGAGGTACCACTGTAATACCATACACATAGGTAGTATAAACCTGAGAAACGGGTCTCCCAAATGCATATTTGGATTAAAGGTAGGTCCCATGTCTGAGGTGGTTGAAGAGCACACATTTCTGTCATTTATATGATTAATTAATTGCACAAATTAATTTTCATTTTGCCGTTCCACCCTATTCATTTCAGTGCAAAGGAAACACAAGGTGGATATTTTGCCTAATGTACACATTTTTGCAAGGCAATCTTCCCAAATAGAACTCATTCTTGCACACTGTTTCCACTAATTTATGCATTTCTATGCATTCTGCGCCCCACTATATGCATTTTTGTACACATTACTTGGCTGGGGAACAGCACTGCAAAATTCAGAACTGTGAATTTTGAAAGATGGGTGTGTTTGGGGCTGAGTATGCTTTCAGAATTCTTTCAGAAATGCAATGAGGTGGGTTCATCTTTATGCGTGAACGGAATCAAATATCTCCCCCATCCCCAATGCAACACAAGAAGGGGGGCTGAGAGGGGCAGGGGAAAGGGATCTGCACTAAGCATTACACATGATGAATGCTGGCTTGAACATCTTCCCGAGATGTCTCTACCCCATTACTCCCAAGCACACCTGACATTCAATGCTCTCCTTTATTAATGAATGAAATATAGCTCATTCCAGCCATATGTCAACTGTTCCTTGAGGTATGATGCCTTTAGATCTCTGTGTGGGCTTTTTGATAGCCATGCCAAGCCAGATATCCATGCCTGTGCATATATTACAGAGCAAACTATTCCGTAGTTAAATGGCAATAAATTACAATAGCGTTGCCAGTGAGCAAGACAAGTGCCATCTAGCATAAATTTACAGATATAGCTGAAAGAGGCCTTTCAATAGCCAGCTAACAGACGCTGAAGTATCTATCTTGTCAACAGCAGAACTACATGATATGCTTTGCATTGGGTGGGGAGGGGGCTGCCACTGAAACTGGCAGCTCTGCCATAAGCTTTCCCCTTCTCTAATATTTTTGGTACACTTACCCATCCCCATTGCACACACCTGGATGCAGGATGGGGATAACACAAGGATGGGGAACCTGTAACCCTCCAGATGTTAACGGACTCCCAACTCCCAGAATCCCAGCATGGCCGATGGTCAGGGATGATGGGAGTTGTACTTCCATGACATCTCAATGATCACAGGCTCCCCACCTCTGTCATAGCCTGGTGGCATCAGGTCACGGATGCCTGATGATCGTCTTCCAAAGCAACTACTCTATTCCAAACTTAAAAATGGAAAGCGTAATGCTGGTGGTCAACAAAAGAGGCTTAAAGACTCTCTCAAGGCAAATCTAAAAAAAAGTAGTATAAACACTGACAACTGGGAAACACTGGCCTGCGAGCGCTTCAGTTGGAGAACAGCTTTTACCAAAGGTGTCATGGGTTTTGGAGACACTCAAACTCAGGACGCAAGGGAGAAATGTGCTAAAAGGAAGGAACGCTTTGCAAATCCACACCGTGGTCAACTCCCGCCCGGAAACCAATGCCCCCACTGTGGAAGGACATGTGGATCCAGAATTGGCCTCCACAGTCACTTACAGACTCATTGTTAAAACCGTGTTTATGGAAGACAATCTTACTCGGCTACGAGTGATCGCCAAAGAAGAAGAAGAACTGTGCCTAGATGTTAAACTTAATACAGAACTGCCATGTTTATGTTTGAGCTACATTGAGGGTCATCCACCTCTAAGAAGCGTACAAATGCAACCATGAAATTATTGTTGAAGGACAAATGAAACTGCAGTGGGCATGTGTTTTGTGGGAGAGGGGGACAAACCAAGTCAAGATATGGCTCTATGTATTCTTCCAGGACAGACATTTGCATCATATGTCCAACTCTATATTTGCTCAAAGTCAGGGTGAATGAGTTTGGCATGAGTGAGGCAGGGATCATGCAACTCTCACACTTAGGAAGATTTTGGTCTGGTGCCATAAATGCTAGGTAGGCCAGGCCCTCCCAGCTCATGACCCACTAATGCAAACTGGGGCCACCAGCTATGTTTGGTGGTTTGCCAGTGACTATATTGGAGATGGTGAACCTAAGGTCTTCCAAATGTTGCTGGAACAATCTCCATCAGTCCCAACAAGCATGGCCAATAATTGGAAATCTAGGAGTTGTAGTTCAGCCACACCTGAGGGCCATTGGTCCCCACCCCCTACAGAAACTTCCTGCAAACTCAACACTAGGAAGGGTAGAAGACTCAAAGCTGGAGTATACTTCTGTGATGGCCATGTTCTGGCCTCAGCTGTTGGAGGCAATATGGGAAACACAGTCAGGGAAGAGTTCTGGGGCACACAAGCTCTGCTTGTGAGATTCCCATGGTCTCCTTCTGTGCCTGCTTTGTGTTTCTCTCCCATAAGTGATGCCATTCATTCTTAAGAGGATAAGTGCTCAACTTGGAGGTGACATTCGGGGGAGTGAAGTGTGGAGGAACAGATTTGGAACTCCCGCATGCAACATCCATGCATCTCAATAAAATTTGTCAAAACTTTAGGTAGCAATTTACAAATGCACCATCATAAGGTGGAGAAGGCATCCTGTTGCACTAGATGCACTGCAATGTACATTTGATTTATTTGCTTGATTTTTTAATATAAATTGTGTCCTCCATCATGGAGAGCATGTGTTGCGGTGAGATCACCTAAACCGCCTCCCTGTTGTGGGGCAGGACCATTTGGATAGCCACAACACCCCATTGGTTGCCCCTCGGTTGCTGGGGCAGAAATTTGGCCTGTTGGGTTGTCTATTGGCTACCGAGGGGCTATTTAAGCTGCTACACACCACTGGGAGCTTTCTCTTTCTTGTGACGTGCATCGGATCACCCTCCCTATATTTAGGGCTGTTCTTTTGGCCTTGCTATTGCCTGTCTAGGGGTCATCTGTCTTGGAGCAGGGACCTGGTAGGAATTTTGCCCTTTGGCTGATTGGCTGTTGCCATTTGGTTTTTGCTACTGTGTAGCAAATCGTCACAACTTTGCAAGGTTGGTGGTTAGGCATTGGTTCTTTTTTGTGTGGAGGGGAAGTGGTTGGCTGTGCCTGCCCCTCCATTGCTGCTGCTAGAGAATTCCGTTAAAGGAATCCAGGGACTTGCCTTGCTTTTGTCCGATCCCCTTTCAGGGGTTAGGGCCATGCCAGAGGCCCTGGGAGCATATGGGCTGAACTGGAACCTGCACTCAGTTCCGTGCTCCCGCAGTATGTTTTCCCTTACTGACCTCTGGTGGCGTCCAGTTGTCAGTCTTGTTCCTGCCACAGTGCAGGGTCAGGTAGTCAGGAACCAATGCCTAGGCAATCACTCACATGCTGTAATTCAATAAAGTTGTGGCCAAATTATTGCCAAAAACCTTAAACTAAAATTCTGTGTCTATTGTGTATTTATTTTGGGGGGTGGTTTTGGGGCTCTCCACACACAAATATTGTTTCATTCTATTACATATCATTTATTTTTGTCTAGCATCCCACTCTGGGATTGATTTTTCTGAAAAATTGGTTATAAATTACCCAACTATATAAACAAGGACCTGACACTTCATTTGCAGATGTATTTTGGGACTCATATTCATTTTCAATTAAAAAGAATAGAAAAGAACAGTGTGAAGAACATGCCTTGTCCTGCCGGTAGCTCTAATTTCAAAGCCCTTTTAGTATATAGCAACTTCTAATTCAGATGTCTGCTTAGGTTAGCAGGAAGCATTAGCAGGCTGTTTGGGTCTTTGCTCACGTGTGAGTCTTATTTTCTCCTGCACAAAAACCCGTTGACTAATGTTTTATTGACATTCTTTTGTCAGTTGATCAAAATTGCCAGTTAAAAATGTGCACATGACCAGGAAGGAGGAAGAGGAGGAGGAGAATGGAGACACAATTATTCATAAATTCTTCAATCCCCTGGTCAAAGAAGATGGATTGCCACGTGGTTTCCTGTGATACAGTCCAAATAATTGACTTTTCAACCTGTGATATTCTCCTCCCTGTCCTCTTCTGATTGCTCCATAATTAGCACAAGGGAGACACCAACCTCACTCTGCATGACAGATATTTATTTAAAACCCTTCTGCTGTATATATTAACACATCTCTGTCTCCATTTTAAGATTTGCTGCAGAATTTGTGTGAGAAAAATCAATCCCGCTGCTGGCTTCTGTTGGTGATATAAACCTCTCTGGTGGTATTAGAAATGGACCTCACTCACCTAATATGCTTCATAAAGGTAAAGGTACCCCTGCCCGTACGGGCCAGTCTTGCCAGACTCTAGGGTTGTGCGCCCATCTCACTCAAGAGGCCGTGGGCCAGCGCTGTCCGAAGACACTTCCGGGTTACGTGGCCAGCGTGACATCGCTGCTCTGGCGAGCCAGAGCCGCACACGGAAACGCCGTTTACCTTCCCGCTGGTAAGCGGTCCCTATTTATCTACTTGCACCCGGAGGTGCTTTCGAACTGCTAGGTTGGCAGGCGCTGGGACCGAACGACAGGAGCGCACCCCGCCGCAGGGATTCGAACCGCCGACCTTTCGATCGGCAAGCCCTAGGCGCTGAGGCTTTTACCCACAGCGCCACCTGCATCCCTAATATGCTTCATAGATGCATATAAATATTATTACCCTGGTTGCTTCTTGTCTTTCCTGTGTTCACTAAAAACATGTGGTGGAATTCAACTAAGTTCTTGCACAAGTGCAAGGATTCACACTAGTGTAACAGGATCCCCTTCTCCTCTTTGTGCATGGCCCCAAACCTTCTCCAGAAGATTGGGGAACCCCAAGAACAGATTTAAGGTATGCTCAAGGGGAGAAGAGAGGGAAAGAGCAGTCTATTGCACATTAAGAGATCATTGCAACTGCCTTAGTGCTACACCGAATACAACCCAGAGTGTTGAGCACAATGATACATGCCAGTTGCATCCTTGGCCTCAGCACAATCCTGGCATCCATATGTTCAGGCAGCTGTGGGAGTTGTGGCCAGAGGGCACACTGATGACAGGGGTGGAGCCAGAGGGTGCAGCCCCACTGCAAATCTGCACATTGAATGTACACACAGTGGGGACTGTCAGAAGATGAATGAAAAGATAAATGTAGGCAGGAAAGGCTTCTTGCCATTGGATTACTGCAATGTTCTCTGTGTGAGGCAGCTCTTGCTGTTGATCTGTGGGCTGCAGGTACTGAAGGATGCAGTAGAAGGTTGATAATAAATGATAAATAATTTTAAATAAAATTATTAATCTTAAATAAAAGTTTAAATAAAATTATTAATTTAAATAAAAGTTTAATTAAAATTATTAATTAATTTAAATAAAATTTTAAATAACATTATTAATTAATTTAAATAAAAGTTTAAATAAAATTATTAATTTAAATAGAATTATAAGTAAATAATAAATAATAAATAATTTTATTATTTATACCCTGCCCATCTGGCTGGGTTTCCCCAGCCACTCTGGCGGCTTCCAACAGAATATTAAAATACAATAATCTATTAAACATTAAAAGCTTCCCTAAACAGGGCTGCCTTCAGATGTCTTCTAAAAGTCTCGTAGTTGTTTTTCTTTTTGACATCTGGTGGGAGGGTGTTCCACTGGGTGGGTGCCACTACTGAGAAGGCCCTCTGCCTGGTTCCCTGTAACTTGGCTTCTCGAAGTGAGAGAACCGCCAGAAGGCCCTCGGCATTGGACCTCAGTGTTCGGGCAGAACGATGGGGGTGGAGATGCTCCTTCAGATATACAGGACCAAGGCCAATTAGGGCTTTAAGGTCAGCACCAACACTTTGAATTGTGCTCGGAAACATACTGGGAGCCAGTGTAGATCTCTCAGGACTGGTATTATGTGGTCTCGGCAGCTGCTCCCAGTCACCAGTCTAGCTGCCGCATTCTGGATTAGTTGTATTTTCCGGGTCACCTTCAAATGTAGCCCCACATAGAGCACATTGCAGTAGTCCAAGCGAGAGATAACTATAGCATGCACCACTCTGGCAAGACAGTCTGCGGGCAGGTAGGATCTCAGCATGCGTACCAGATGGAGCTCTGGACACAGAATTGATCTGCACCTCCATGGACAGCTGTGAGTCCAGATGACTCCCAGGCTGCGCACCTGGACCTTCAGGGGCACAGTTATCCCAGGTTCCTCATAAGGCTTGGTTTCCAGACCCTTGATTATCCTGGTTGCCATCTTCTGCACACATTCTAGATTGTCAACATCCTTCTTAAACTGGACCCAGAACTGGACACAGTACTCCAGGTGAGGTCTGACCAAGGCAGAATAGACTTCTCTTGATCTGGATACCATACTTCTGTTGAAGCAGCCTGGAATAGCATTAACTTTTTTTGATACTGCACCACACTGCTGACTCCATCTTTGTGAAATTCCCTTTCTTCCAAGATAGGGGAGAATACATGAGCAGCCAAAAGTTGCAGATTGAAGATCACACAGGCCAAATCACAGAATGAACTCAGGCTTTCAAGAGATGCTAAAATTAATGAAAAAGAAGCATCTCCTCACAGTCTCCTTTCTTCCAGGCGAAGCTTGTTCAGTCAAAGTCTCTGTCTTAGATGTTCAATGTGTATTGCAGTTGAAGCTATTTTCAGATATTTTTGTAAACTACCTTAGTTTGTTTTTAGGATGAATTCATGATAAATTGAATGTAAATTGCCCCAAAATGTATCTGTAAAAAAAGCATTATTCAGAAATTATTATTATTATTGCACGGGGAAAGGAATATATATGCACAGGTATTGGAATGTGTTCAGTTGCTATTTTGCTCTTGCTTTTTCATGTGTGCAACCAAGTTTTCCAATTTGCCAATCCATCTTCGTCCACCCCTTCCACCCGACAGACCCTGCCTGCTCCCAATAAATAAAGTAAGCAAACACACTAACAAGCCTGGAAATCATTATCCAGCTCTCAATCAGAGGTTCACCCCACCAAGATAACTTGTTTTATCTCTTAATAGTAAGACGTGGAGCGGCAAGCCCAGTGACAGAGGGGAGAGAAGGCTGGGTTCATCCAGGCACACATCTGGGATGGTGGTTTAAGTTTTAAAATGATCATTTGCATTATTCTCGAGTAAGGACCCAAACATTCCTGCCTTGCAACATTACTTGTGGCAGGGCCCGGGATGTTGTGAGGACCATAATGGTGTACTGGGTTTTAGAGGCATTGAGTTCATTTATTATAGATCAATTTAGGAATGGGGGTGGAAGCAGGAGAGGTTGAAGAGAGATGGAGAAACATCTATCACAGCATATCCTCTTGCCATGAGAAGACATTTGCCAAAGAGGTTTTGACACTGTCATATTTGTTCATCAGACAACCTGTTGGAATGGACCTGGTCTGCCAGAGATATATTTTTTCTGGTTTCTTTTTTGCTATTTCCTGCAGATGAGTGATGATGCTGAGCCTATGTACAAATGCTACAATCTCCTCCTCCTCCTCCTCCTTTCTTTATTTCATAAAATTTACACACCACTTGACTGTAATAAATAAAACAACAACCCCAAGGCAGCTTACAAAAAGATAAAACAATATTTTTGACCAAATGTGGAGCTTGAACTCACAACCCTGGTATTAAGAGTCTCATACTCTACAAACTGAGCTATGGCAGGACTTACAGTCCTGGTTGGGGGATAGAGAGGGATGTGTGGATGTGTGTCAAAACCAGTCTACAGTTGTGTTCAAACTTTTTTCAAAGAGGGCCAGATTTGATGAAGTGAAGGGCTGTGAGGGCCAACCAAAGAGCCAACCGAAGTCGTTGAGGTTTTTCTTAGGATTGAAGTTGTTGAGTTTTTTTTTTAGGATTTCCCCCCAGGAAATAAACTGCCACAAGGGCCGGATTAAACCGACTGGTGGGCCAGATTAGGCCCCCCAAAATGGACTTTGGACATGCCTGAGCTAGTGTGAATATTCCATTCATTGCAATAATAATAATAATAATAATAATAATAATAATAATAATAATAATAATTTATTTAGAGAGGGGTGTGTGAATGTGTGTCAAAACCAGTCTACAGTGGTGTCCAAACTTTTTTCAAAGAGGGCCAGATTTGATGAAGTGAAGGGCTGCGAGGTCCGACCAAAGAGCCAACCAAAGTCGTTGAGGGTGTTTTTAGTATTGAAGTCGTTGAGGTTTTTTTTAGGATTTTACCCCAGGAAATAAGCTGCCACAAGGGCCGGATTAAACTGACTGGTGGGCCAGATTAGGCCCCCCCCCATGGACTTTGGACATGCCTGAGCTAGGGTGAATATTCCATTCACTGCAATAATAATAATAATAATAATAATAATAATAATAATAATAATAATTTTTTTATATTTATTTATTTATATCCCACCCTCCCCAGCTGAAGCCGGGCTCAGAGCGGCTAACAATAGTAAAATAATACAGCATTCTAAAATCAATTCATTATAAAATCAGCTCAAATCAAATTGATGGCAACCATTGGGCTAGAGTTCTGTGAAGAATTACCAAAGGAAGGGGTCAGGCTGTGCCCTGGCCAATGGCCTGGTGGAACAGCTCTGTCTTGCAGGCCCTGCGGAAAGATGTCAAGTCCCGCAGGGCCCTAGTCTCTTGTGACAGAGCGTTCCACCAGATCGGAGCCATAGCCAAAAAAGCCCTGGCTCTGGTTGAGGCCAGCCTAACCTCCCTGTGGCCTGGGAGCTCCAAGATGTTTTTGTTTGAAGACCATAAGGTCCTCGGTTGGACATACCAGGAGAGGCGGTCCCATAGGTACAAGGGTCCAAGCCATATAGGGCTTTAAAGGTTAAAACCAGCACCTTAAACATGATCCTGTACTCCACCGGGAGCCAGTGCAGCTGGTATAGCACTGGGTGAATGTGATCCCACAGCGAGGACCCCGTAAGGAGTCTCGCCGCAGCATTCTGCACCTGCTGGAGTTTCTGGGTCAGTCTTAAGGGCAGCGAGTTACAATAATCCAGTCTGGAGGTGACCGTCACGTGGATCACAGGAGCTAGGTCAGGGCGAGACCCACTTTTGCCAGTGGCCCTGCCCACCACTGGCATGTGGCCCTCAGGACAGAGACATTTCTGCATCCCTACGTTAAAGTCTCAGCCATCCCAGAGATAGAAGACTTCTGAGTCTCTCTTCCTCCTCCTTTCCATCTGCTTTCCCAGACTCTCTTTTAACTTCCACCACCAGCAGGCAAGGCAGAGTCAAACAAACTCCTCCAGCTCTTCAGGTTGTCCTACCATTTGTGAAAAGGTGTGGGCGCCTTGCAGAAGAAAGATTGGCTTGGGTCATGTTTGGACTGCGCAGCTGACAATAGGGATAAAATGGTCGAGCATAATGGCGTTTGTGTATTTTAATTATATTTTCCATCAGTGGCTCGAAAGCAGAGTTAGAGTAATTAGGGGAAGCGAACCCATCAGGAATGAGATACAAGCTGTAATCTTCCGAATTAAACAATAAGATTACTGTATATAGTTCCCCCTCAAATACACTGTGAATTCTAAATTAAGGCGCCTCGACAGAATATTATAAGCTTTTTCTTATGAGTTTATATCAGCAATGCGATTATCATATTGATTCCGCATATCAATGAGATGGTGTTCCGTGGTGTTTATTCTTCACCCAATTGCCTTCTTGAAAGTAATAAAATTAAATCCAATATGATATTAAATGTAAACACACACTGGTATTATATGTAAATATCCATTTGTAAAAAAAAAATAGAGAGAGAGAATTCTCTTCATGTATTGATATGCAGATTTTTCCTTCGATTTAACCAGGAAAACTACAAAAAACATATTTTTTTTTATTTCCATCCTGCTATTGTAGCTCAAAGAAGAATGATCTCCCCCCACCTCTTTCTGTAATAACTTTGTATTATTTCTGCTAGAGGAATGCAAATAGCAGCCTTATTTTGCATAAACTATCATGCCTCCGAGATTCCTTTTGATTGAACAGAAAACCTAATGTGACAATTGCAAAGAAGTACTCTTTAAATAAGACAACGAGCTGTTTTGGGCCTATGGCATCCCACCAGGCAATGCGGTTCTCAGCACCCTCCAGACATATGCTGGATCAGACCAAAAGGCCCAACAAGTCCACCACCATGTTGTTATAATGGTCAACCAGATGTCTGTGAGGAACACCTTATGAGGAATGGTTGAGGGAGCTGGGTATGTTTAGCCAGGAAAAGAAGAGACTGAGAGGAGATACAATTGTTGTTGTCTGACTCTTTGTGACCCCATGGACCAGAGCACGTCAGGCACGTCTTCCACTGAGTCCTGCAGTTTGGTCAAACTCATGCTGGTAGCTTCTAGGAGATACGATAGCCATCTTCAAATATCTCAAGGTCTGTCACATGGAAGATGGAGCAAGCTTGTTCTCTCCTGCTCCGGAGGGTAGGATCCAAACCAATGGATTCAAGTTGCAAGAAAGGAGATTTCGACTAAGGCTAAGAAGAGTCCTCATCAGGCTTCCCTCCCATGCAATTCTGTAGCTCATTAGCCTGGTACTCAAGTCTCCAATCCAAGATTTCGCTTGTCAAAACTTTCTGTGATTGAGGAGATGCTGCAAAGGGGAAGCAGGAGTGAAATACCTGGAAACTGGTTCCAAGAAAGGGGTGTGGCGGCTGAATGCGGCCCTCCAGGCTTCCTGACCTGGCCCTTGGAATTCTTCCTCTCACCAGCCCTGCTTCACCAATTCCTCGAGTGCTTATGCCTGCCTGCAGGACAGAGAGAGATGTATGTGAGTTTGTGCCAAAACTAGCCTGCTGTATCAATGTAGTATTTTGCAGAGATGTGTATACTGTAGATGCTAGGGGAGGATATATTTATTAGATATTACCCTTCCTTCCCCATATTTGTGAGTTCAGCAGGGCGCATCCCTTTGCAGCTTAAATGGGAGGCTTAGTTTAAGTAAACCAGCCTGGATTTTCCTAGTATCCTCCTTTTCTCTCCCTTAAAACTATAATCACACAGTTTTGTAAAAGGTAAAGAATAACATTTACTCATTCAGAATACTTGTTTTTTAAAAATAATATTTATTAATTTTTCAACAGTTTAAACACAACACTAGGAAAACCAAAAAAACAACAATACAATACAATACAAAACACTAACACATACAACTAACAAAACAAAACAAAACAAAAACCATTTAAAACACAATCCAATTTCAATATCTTATCTTTCATTCACTTATTTCCACGACCTCCTCACACCTCCCTTTTTGTATTCCACTTCTATTAATTGTTTCAGCAATTCCTTTCCATCTTCCTCTGCTTTCTATCCTATAATTATCTTAACACATTCTAACCTTATTTTTCCCTTTAATTCTCTATTAATCTATCTATACTTAATTCCTTATAACATTTCTACTAAAGCCATATAACTTCATTCCAACATTTTTCTAACATTCATTAATATTACAGTATTTCTGTAAATAGTCTTTAAACTTTTTCCAGTCTTCTTCCACCGATTCTTCTCCCTGGTCTCGGATTCTGCCAGTCATTTTCCGCCATTTCCATATAGTCCATCAACTTCATCTGCCATTCTTCCCGGGTGGGTAAATCTTGTGTCTTCCAGTACTTCGCCATGGGTATTCTTGCTGCTGTTGTTGCATACATAAAAAAAGTTCATAGAATCATAGAATCATAGAATCATAGAATCATAGAGTTGGAAGAGACCACAAGGGCCATCAAGTCCAACCCCCTGCCAAGCAGGAAACACCATCAGAGCACTCCTGACATATGGTTGTCAAGCCTCTGCTTAAAGACCTCCAAAGTAGGAGACTCCACCACACTCCTTGGCAGCAAATTCCACTGGCGAACAGCTCTTACTGTCAGGAAGTTCTTCCTAATGTTTAGGTGGAATCTTCTTTCTTGTAGTTTGGAGCCATTGCTCCGTGTCCGCTTCTCTGGAGCAGCAGAAAACAACCTTTCTCCCTCCTCTATGTGACATCCTTTTATATATTTGAACATGGCTATCATATCACCCCTTAACCTCCTCTTCTCCAGGCTAAACATGCCCAGCTCCCTTAGCCGTTCCTCATAAGGCATTGTTTCCAGGCCTTTGACCATTTTGGTTGCCCTCCTCTGGACACGTTGCAGTTTGTCAGTGTCCTTCTTGAATTGTGGTGCCCAGAACTGGACACAGTACTCCAGGTGTGGTCTGACCAGAGCAGAATACAGTGGCACTATTACTTCCCTTGATCTAGATGCTATACTCCTATTGATGCATCCCAGAATTGCATTGGCTTTTTTAGCTGCCGCGTCACACTGTTCTATCCTTTTTTGGCACCATTTGGCCGACCATGCCCAGGAGAAAGGCCTCTGGTTTCTTCAGAAAAGTATATTTAAATATCTTTTTCATTTCCTTATAAATCATCTCCCAGAATGTCTTAATCCTTGGGCATGTCCACCAAAGGTGAAAAAATGTACCTTCAGCATTCAGAATACTTGTTGAAGACCAACAGATTCAGCAGCTTTGTTCAGGCAGGCTTAAAATGGCAACGGTTACAAGACAGTTACTTAAGTCTAGCTTAAGATGGTGTCTGAGCAACGGAGCTCAGGGGTGCAGATGTCCTCACATTTCTGGAATGAGGAGAAAGAGGAAATAGCAAGGAGGAAGCACCCAGCCAGGTGAGGAGATTATATATTGCTATGACCTCCCCCTGTTAAGGAACAGTGGAATGTCTGTCAGAGTTCTCCCTAGCAAACTTAGAGGAAAACTCTGAGCTTCAGCTCCTCTCATATGCCTATCTAGCAAACATGCACTGCTGATTTGACTGCCTTGCAAACATCACACACATTTGTGTTCATTGTTCTGCTCACTTCTTCCTTTCACTGCACGCAGCACCACCATGTAGCTTTCAGAAGGTTGTTCTGAAGGGAACATGGCCCTTGGGCCCCAGTAAGGGCATAAAGAGCAACAAATGGAATCTGGGTGGCTGTGCCTTGGCCTGATGGTTATTAGCTGCTGGTGGCATGGAGAAAAGCTTCTTCATTGATGATGAAGCATCTGGAAACCAAGCCTGATGAAGAACAGTTGAGGGAGTTGGGTATGTTTAGCCTGGGAAAGAGGCGACTAAGAGGAGACTTGATAGCCATCGCCAGATATCTCAAGCAATGGAGCCATTTGTTTTCTCCTGCTCTGGAAGGTAGGACTCGAACCAAAGGATTCAAGTTATAAGAAAGGAGAAACTTGCTGGCGGTAAGAGCTGTTTGGTAGTGGAACGGATTTCCTTGGGAGTTGGTAGGCTCTTCTTCCTTGGAGGTTTTTAAGGACATCCATCATGTTTGCTTTAGTTAAAGATTCCTGCATTGCAGAAGGTTGAACCAGGTGACCTTCAGAGTCTCTATGCTGCTATCATGTCTGGAGGCATCCAACCTCTGACAGCAAGCATAAGATCTCCTTCATTTGGGCAATGGCTTGATACATCACCAACTAGGTGATGTATAAGTGCAGGACAAGACACCCAGGCCTTTAGTGATTATATCTGTTATGAGATCTTTGTTATGAGATCATAGCATCCCAGGGCTGGGAGGAATATGCAGATCACAGGGACCCCCAGGCTTTTAAGGCCTGTGGGCACATTTGTAATTTTGAGAGTGCTATGAGTACCACTGAGAAAGCATTTGCTCATATGTGGACAAACGTACATTTTGATTTCTCAATGGGTCTGATTAAAAGCTAGATGCATTCAAATTAAAACCAATTCTCTTTAAATGATATTTTGTTCTCCCTCTCTTTACTAAAATAATAATAATAATCAAAAACCAAATTATGGTAGATCACATGGTAAAAATTACAGATCGGTTGCTTGCCCACACCACAAAAACTCTGATCCAATGCATGGATCTTGATAGTTTCTTAAATAGGATTGCAACAGAACCTCAGAACAAGCCAAAGATTGCAGCTGTGGACACAGAGATTACCTATGGTTTGATTATGGTTTTGAGGGTAAAAATTATGAGAATCCAAGGATATCCTGAATGTGTGGGGCTTGGCAGGGGCCTGAGTTTGAAGACTGGGCAGGTGCCAGGAGAATTTCTCCATATGGATAACAGTAGACAAAGGTCCTCCATAGTAGCAAATTCTATGTATTTTATATACAGTGGTACCTCGAGTTACATACGCTTCAGCTTACATATGCTTCAGGTTACAGACTCCGCTAACCCAGAAATAGTACCTCGCGTTAAGAACTTTGCTTCTGGATGAGAACAGAAATCATGCTCTGGCGGCGCAGCAGCAGCAGGAGGCCCCATTAGATAAAGTGGTGCTTCAGGTTAAGAACAGTTTCAGGTTAAAAACGGACCTCCAGAATGAATTAAGTACCACTGTAGCTATATCTGGAGGTGCTGAGAGTTGAACCTGGGACCTTCTGCGTGCAAAGCTGATGCTCTAGCACTGAGTTAGGCCCTTATCATTTTCCCTTTTATCTTCACAGATGTGCCTCAAATGCAAAATAACACACAGCAGGCAGCTCGCAACCGTGCTGACAGCAGGGTTCCCCGGGGGTCATTTCATCAGGGTCCTAATCTGTTGCTAATCGTGGTTTTGCATTTGCCTTCCTGGTTCAGTAATTGATTGCTCAGTGTTCCTGTCCTGCAAAAGTCACAGCCTTTGCATAGAGGCGCACTGAGCTAGAGTCTGGGCAAAATGCAGCAGACAGCAAACAGAAAAGAAAGAAAGAAAAGCAAAGCAAAGAAAGCATCTTGCAGCTAATGATCCCACTGACACAAATCCCAACTTTTCTGAGCAGCTTGCGAGATCACATGCAATAAACATGTTCATGTTTTATGCACACTGCCCACAGTTGCCAGGAAGTCAATCACAGCCACTTTTAGCATTTCAAATCGGCAACGCGTTCAAGCCTCACATCAAGCTGAAAGGAAGGCATAAGACAGAACACACAAACACACATGCAGGCACGCTCTCAGAAGTGCTTTAAATCAGCTATGTTTCATTAAGGACTTGTACCAGCTTGGTTAAGAATCGGGACTTGGGCAATGTTGAAACGCCTGTCATTTCAGAACGGCGTTTGCCTTCAGTCAGAGAAGGATGTCACATAGTGTTGTTGAAGTAAGATATTCCTGCACAGAAGGAGGTATATTTCCTTGGGGCTCTTGCATTATAATGAAGCTCATGTGTGCCGAAGTGGAGGCACGTGTGTGACTACACAGGAAGCTGCAGGAATGATCAAGGACAGAAAAAGAGCCCAGCTGGATCAGACCAAAGTCTAGTGTTTCCCACAGAGATCCACCAGTTATATCTGTGAAGCCCACAAGCAAGACATAAGGGCAATAGCCTTCTCTTGTTGATTCCCAGCAACTGACATTGATTGGCATCACATGGCCACATTCATACACTTAAGAAGAAGAAGAGGAGTTTGAATTTGATATCCCGCTTTATCACTACCTGAAGAAGTCTCAAAGCAGCTAACATGCTCCTTTCCCTTCCTCCCCCACAACAAACACTCTGCGAGATGAGTGGGGTTGAGAGACTTCAGAGAAGTGTGACTGGCCCAAGGTCACCCAGCAGCTGCATCTGGAGGAGCGGGGAAGCGAACCCAGTTCACCAGATTACAAGTCCACTGCTCTTAAAGCACTGTGATACCTCTTTAACGCTATGCTCCAGCTGCAGATGTACTGGTCTCTACAGCTGTAACTCTCCCATAGTTCCTGAGACAGATGAATGACAACAACAAACAAAACAACAATGAAATGAAAACTCAAATGGCACTGTTTAAAATAGAGGAGAGGGACATTGCAAAGGTGGGTCAGAGAGAGGTCATTTCAGTTTCCAACTCCCCACCATCTTAAATGCAGTGGAGCACTGCATTTACATTATGAAAATTCATCAGCATTTTGATGCTCATTTCTCATAATATACACATTTATATGAAACTCTTTCCCAAGCTACACATTTTTGCAAAGGGACTTTCCCATATATACCGCACCTGCGTGTTCTATTTTCACTAATATATGTCCCTTTTGGGATGCTGTGACCCAGTATATGCACTTTAGAACACATGACTTGGCTGATGAACTGCATTGCAATGTTCAGAGAAGTGAAAATTCGAATGTATGAGACTATGCTTTGGTATGCGCATTGCTAACGAAAGTTTGAATTCAGAAAGCTAGGTTTGCCTTTCAACGCAAACTGAATCAACTCTTCTCCGCCAACCGTGGTTTCATTCTTGTGACCCTACACATTTGCATCTCCTCAAGTTATATTCTCTCACCGATCTGTCTTTCAGCACCATTTTTATAACTCTCAAGCTGATGTTGAGATGATAATGTGACAGAAAGCATCAAATGTCATCCAGGGCTGTGATTCCAACACACACTCCCCAAGCTTTTGGGAACAAAGTATGAACAGATTGCTCATGGCAGAGTACCTCATTATTATAAGTAAATTGACTTTCTTATTGACTACACTGAAAGGTTGTTCACTGGTTATAATTGCTAGTTCTACTTAATTCTCCTTTATAGAAAAGGTCTGTGCTGACACCTGCATGTGCTATTTTGATTAACCTGCTTTTCCGTCTCTGGAGACTATTTAGTGCTTAAAGGAACAGATAGGCAAAGCTGCTTGAGTCTGCTCTGCACATACATCCTGGGCTATCCAGACAACAAGACCTCCCTCATGGCTTCGCTGATGTGGTCCAAAGGAAAGCAGAGCAAAATGTTTGGCACCAGCTAGAGTGGGCACAGCTGATGTGGTGCCTTCCTCATGTTGTTAGACTACAACTCCCATTAGTCCCAGCCCAGTTATTTTGGCACCTGTTTCTATTGCAGAGCGCAATATAGACTCAGGGGTAGAAGAAGAGTGGGGGGCAGGAGGCAGAGATGAGGAAGAATCAAGGGAGCCTCCCTCCCTCTCCTGCTGCGACCAAATTCCCTCCTAACTGGAGTTACACACACCCTGAAGGTGCAGATACACAGCTTGGGGGTACTCCTGGATCCATTGGTTCCACAAATATATACTGCATGGTCTGGCCTTAGAGAATTTGTCCCTTGTTAACATCCATCTGTCTCGAGAGAGACAATGGAGTGTACCTCTGGTGGTGAAGTCAAACTGCTGCATTAGCAGCATGACAGTGGCCTCCCTGGGGCAGTGTGGAGGTCCTGGCCACATTCCAGAAAACAAGAACTCCCTAGAATCATAGAATCATAGAATCATAGAGTTGGAAGAGACCACAAGGGCCATCGAGTCCAACCCCCTGCCAAGCAGGAAACACCATCAGAGCACTCCTGACATATGGTTGTCAAGCCTCTGCTTAAAGACCTCCAAAGTAGGAGACTCCACCACACTCCTTGGCAGCAAATTCCACTGTCGAACAGCTCTTACTGTCAGGAAGTTCTTCCGAATGTTTAGGTGGAATCTTCTTTCTTGTAGTTTGGATCCATTGCTCCGTGTCCGCTTCTCTGGAGCAGTAGAAAACAACCTTTCTCCCTCCTCTATGTGACATCCTTTTATATATTTGAACATGGCTATCATATCACCCCTTAACCTCCTCTTCTCCAGGCTAAACATACCCAGCTCCCTTAGCCGTTCCTCATAAGGCATCGTTTCCAGGCCTTTGACCATTTTGGTTGCCCTCTTCTGGACACGTTCCAGTTTGTCAGTGTCCTTCTTGAATTGTGGTGCCCAGAACTGGACACAGTACTCCAGGTGTGGTCTGACCAGAGCAGAATACAGTGGCACTATTACTTCCCTTGATCTAGATGCTATACTCCTATTGATGCAGCCCAGAATTGCATTGGCTTTTTTAGCTGCCGCGTCACACTGTTGGCTCATGTCAAGTTTGTGGTCAACCAAGACTCCTAGATCCTTTTCACATGTACTGCTCTCAAGCCAGGTGTCACCCATCTTGTATTTGTGCCTCTCATTTTTTTTGCCCAAGTGCAATACTTTACATTTCTCCCTGTTAAAATTCATCTTGTTTGTTTTTGCCCAGTTCTCTAATCTGTCAAGGTCGTTTTGAAGTGTGATCCTGTCCTCTGGGGTGTTAGCCACCCCTCCCAGTTTGGTGTCATCTGCAAATTTGATCAGGATGCCCTTGAGTCCATCATCTAAGTCGTTGATAAAGATGTTGAATAAGACCGGGCCCAAGACAGAACCCTGTGGCACCCCACTAGTCACTCTTCTCCAGGATGAAGAGGAACCATTGATGAGCGCCCTTTGGGTTCGGTCAGTCAGCCAGTTACAAATCCACTGAGTGGTAGCATAGTCAAGACCGCATTTTACCAGCTTCTTTACAAGAATATCATGGGGCACCTTGTCAAATGCTTTGCTGAAATCAAGGTAGGCTACATCCACTGCGTTCCCTTCATCTACCAGGCTTGTAATTCTGTCAAAAAACGAGATCAGGTTAGTCTGACATGACTTATTTTTCAGAAATCCATGCTGACTATTGGTGATCACAGCATTCCTTTCTAGGTGCTCACAGACTGTTTGCTTAATGATCTGCTCCAGAATCTTCCCTGCTATTGATGTCAGACTGACTGGGCGGTAATTATTTGGGTCCTCTCTTTTCCCCTTTTTGAAAATAGGGACAACATTTGCCCTCCTCCAGTCTGCCGGGACTTCGCCTGTTCTCCAGGAATTCTCAAAGATGACTGCCAGTGGTTCTGAGATCACATCTGCCAGTTCTTTTAATACTCTTGGATGCAGTTCATCTGGCCCTGGAGACTTGAATACATCTAATCTAGCCAAATATTCTTGTACTATCTCCTTAGTTATTCTGGGCTGTGTTTCCTTTGCTGAATCATTTGCTTCAAATTCTTCAGGTCGGGCATTGTCTTCTTTATCGGAGAAGACTGAGGCAAAGAAGGCATTGAGGAGTTCAGCCCTTTCTGTGTCCCCTGTTTGCATTTCACCATCTTCTCCTCTGAGTGACCCCACTGTTTCTTTGTTCTTCCTTTTGCTACGAACATACCCATAAAAGCCTTTTTTGTTGCTTTTAACCTCTCTAGCAAGCCTGAGTTCATTCTGTGCTTTAGCTTTTCTGACTTTGTGTCTACACGTGCTGGCTATTTGTTTGAATTCCTCTTTGGTGGTTTCCCCCCTTTTCCATTTTTTGTACACATCCTTTTTTAATCTTAATTCAGTTAAAAGTTCTTTAGATAGCCACCCTGGTTTCTTTAGGCACCTTCCATGTTTTCGTCTCATTGGTATTGCCTGACGTTGTGCTTTTACTATCTCCGTCTTAACAAACTCCCAGCCATCATGAACTCCCTTTCCTTTTAGTATTGCTGTCCATGGGATCTCACCCAGCACTTCCCTAAGTTTTATGAAGTCGGCTTTCTTAAAGTCAAGAAATTGAGTCCTAGTATGCTTGGCTGCTACTGTCCGCTGTATAGTAAACTTCAGAAGAGCATGATCACTCGCGCCTAATGATCCTTCCACATCTACCCCACTAACCAGGTCATCAACATTGGTTAGGACCAGGTCTAAAATGGCTGTTCCTCTTGTTGCTTCTCCCACTTTCTGGACAATGAAGTTGTCTGCAAGGCCAGTGAGGAATCTGTTTGACCTTATGCTCTTGGCTGAGTTTGACGTCCAACAAATATCCGGTTAATTGAAGTCCCCCATTACTACTATCTCCCTTCCTTTTGCATGCTTGGCCATCTGTTCCAGGAAGGCATCATCTATGTCCTCCGTTTGGCTTGGGGATCTATAGTAAACTCCCACAATGAGGTCTCTGTTATTCTTCTCTCCCTTAATTTTGACCCAAATGCTCTCACTTTGGCTTTGAGGTTCTAAATCTTGGATCTCTTCACAGGTATACACACCCCTGACATATAACGCCACTCCTCCTCCTTTCTTGTCTGGTCTGTTTCTCTGAAATAGATTGTATCCCTCCATTATTACATTCCAGTCGTGGGACTTATCCCACCAGGTTTCAGTGATGCCTATTATGTCATATTTAGTTTGCTGTACCAAGAGCTCAAGCTCATCTTGTTTATTTCCCATGCTTTGCGCATTAGTGTACAGACATTGAAGTCCATTAATCATTCCCCTGTGTCTCTTATTTAAGGATTTTTTCCTCCCTCCACTAGGTCCGCGTGCTGTTTGCTCCATTTCGTCTATGACATTTGGATGATCATCTTCATTAATTGATAGACTCCTACCTTCAGGAGCACTGTCTCCCTCCCCCACATTAGTCAGTTTAAAGCCCTCCTGATGAGGTTTCTGAGATTTTTGGCAAAAACATTTCTCCCAACCGTTGTGAGGTGCAGCCCATCACTTGCCAGAAGTCCATCTTCAAGAAACTGCAGTCCGTGATCTAAGAATCCAAACCGTTCCTGTTTACACCATTTGCAAAGCCAGCTGTTCACTTCCACTATTTCCCCCTCTCTCCCTGGGCCACGTCGTTCAACTGGGAGGACAGACGAGATGACAATTTGTGCATTTAGTTGCTTCAATTTCCTGCCGAGAGCCTCGTAGTCTCTTTTGATCTTCTGGAGGCTATTGCTTGCAGTGTCATTGGTTCCCACATGAACCAAGAGGAAGGGGTATTCGTCAGTGGGTTTTATGATTCCTTGCAGTCGTTCAGTTACATCTTGGATCTTAGCCCCGGGGAGACAGCACACTTCCCGAGACATCTTGTCAGGCCCACAGATCACTGCTTCTGTTCCCCTCAGTAGGGAATCCCCTATCACCACTACACGCCTCCTCTTGGGTTTGGTCGGGGTTCTTCCGTGAGCTGTCCGTTCCAAGGTCGCCTGCACATTCCCTGAGGACTGACTTTGCTGCTCGTCTTCATATACCTGATCGACTGTAATGAGGGAGAGATCCTCAAGTGGAGTCTGCTCTTCGTCTTCCATGCTAGGGGAGAGGACCTCAAAGCGATTGTGTATTTCTAAACAATCAGAGTGAACCCTGGGCCTCCTACTTCTTTGAGTCACGTTTCTCCATATATCTGGCTCCTGTGTTGGTGAACTAGCCTCCTTCTCAGGGGAGTCCCCTGTCTCCTCCCTGGTGGAGACGGTGTGCTCTGTTGCTTCCAAGAAGAGCTCCAGCTCTCTAATTCTTTGGAGCGTAGCTACACGTTCCTCCAGTTGCTGGACTTTGTCTTTTAAAAGGGCAATCAACATGCAATTGCTGCAGGTAAAGCTGCCTGCAATCTTTGGCAAGATGGCAAACATTGCGCAGGAATCACAGGCGACTGCAGCTGTTCCCTCCCCTTCCATCTTGAGATCGTGTCGTTGGGGGTGGCTACAGAGGTCCTCCATCATAAAAAGCTTGAGGACAGGACAAATAACTTCCCCCCCCCCACACACAAAAAAAAACCTAGGTCTCCCCCAACAAACGTTTGAGACTAGCTCCCCTAAATCTAAAAGATGGGTATAACTACGCGCGCCGCTGGGCGCGCGCCGCTGCCCTTCAGACTCTGATAAGCTCCTCCCACAGCTAATCCCCTGCCTCAACAGAAACCCTGCCCCCTCTGACCTTTACACAGGGAAAACAGCTAACCAGCCACAAAGAAACACACACACACAAGAAAACCCTTTTTGCTCCTTCTTCAACTGCTGCCCTTCAGACTCTGATAAGCTCCTCCCACAGCTAATCCCCTGCCTCAACAGAAACCCTGCCCCCTCTGACCTTTACACAGGGAAAACAGCTAACCAGCCACAAAGAAACACACACACACACAAGAAAACCCTTTTTGCTCCTTCTTCAACTGCTGCCCTTCAGACTCTGATAAGCTCCTCCCACAGCTAATCCCCTGCCTCAACAGAAACCCTGCCCCCTCTGACCTTTACACAGGGAAAACAGCTAACCAGCCACAAAGAAACACACACACACACAAGAAAACCCTTTTTGCTCCTTCTTCAACTGCTGCCCTTCAGACTCCCTCATGGCTTCGCTGATGTGGTCCAAAGGAAAGCACAGCAATATGTTTGGCACCAGCTCGGCTGCAGGAGTTGCTGGAAGGGACTCCACTCTGGGTTTATATTTAGGCAAAACTGAAGTTATTGGGGCCCATCTAGCTCAGTAGTGTCTTCTGCCTAACAGGGAATCTCCATGATTTCAGTTCCTATGAAATAAGCTTCCACAATTAAAATGACCCCGAGACACTTCAAAATAAGATTTCCTAGATTTGTGCTGCAGAGATGCTTAAGGCCACAAGCCTGATCTTTCCCTGCATGTTGTAAGCTTATGAGCTCCCTCCTGTGAAATAAAAGACCATTGCTGAAGCAGGGTGTGCTTTAGATTAATGGGTGACAGGGTGATGCCTAGAAGATGCGAGATTCATCACATGAAGAGGTTTTCCTTCTTCATTTCATATTATAAGCAGGCAGGGAAGAAATGCATTTTTACTTTTGTTTTTCATTTTGCGGAATACAGTAGCAACAAGAGCACATGCATTTGAAGAGAGACAATGGGAAGGAATGCTATCACAGAAACATTAATGGCGAACTCTCATTGTCCACTCTCATTGGAGGGCATTTGCGTGGCGAGTTCCCGCCTCCCCCCGGTGGAAATAAAGACACATGGCACAATTAATTAGGTTAATGGGCTAAAAATGGCCACAACTTTATTGGTTACATGTGATGAGCGGTATTGGCTTAGGCATTGGTCCTAACCAACTATCCAGCTTCAGCCTGTTTGCCTGAAGTCCGGGAAGGGTTAACCACCAGTAGGGGGAGACCTGCTGATGCACATCAACTAGGAACTCCCCCAGGTAAAAGAGGGAGATCCCCGGCTGTGCCAGTGTTAAATAGAGCAAGCCACGCCCCCCAGGCTAGCCGATTGGCTGGCCAGGGGATGATGTGCCCAGGGATTCCCTCAATCACGCGGAGGCTGAGAGCCAGCCCCCGCACACGTAGAGAGGGCGTGAAGCCCGCAACTCCACCTCCTCTCCAGTTTGGAAGTGGCTTTACCAATGACCAGTTTCATATATCATCCCATGACATCAGCCTGCAACAATCTTGTTCTGGAAGGCAGTTGCCCATCTTGTTCTTCATTAGATAACAAGACAATAAAGCAGTACTGAACAATCAGAAAAACTACCCCCATTCCACCATCTACAACTGGGCTTCTTTGTCCCGGGTAGATAATGTTTCCACTGAGATGATGGACCAGACTTGTTGATACCAGTATTCTAGCATGTGGGTACCCCAGATCTTTGATTGCTTAGCCTCCATCAATGAGCCGCACCAAACATGAAAGATGAAGATGCTTATTATGTGAAGTTCCCTTTCTGGGCACCACAAGACACAATGAAATAAATTGGATGTTTACCTGTACAGAATGTAGAAGAAAGCATCTACAATGTCTCCCTATAATCAGTAAGGTGGAAGAGTTCTCATCATTTACAGCAGCTAATAGGAAGCCTTATACAGTATAGATATATATGCCCGTATATGAAATAAATGGAGTCTATAATTTTCATAATCTAAAGTGTCTTACCGTTCCCTCTCATCCTGCTTTGTTTGGGGTGTGTGAGGGCATTATTTTGTGGATTTATCTATTTATATCCATCGGGTCCTTTTGCTGTTTGCCCCCTGTT
Source organism: Podarcis vaucheri (assembly GCF_965113315.1). NCBI lineage: Eukaryota > Metazoa > Chordata > Lepidosauria > Squamata > Lacertidae > Podarcis > Podarcis vaucheri. Next base: position 64,435,444 of record NC_138748.1, read on the forward strand.
CACCCCACTTTGCATGCACCATGCTCTACACAGTTCACACATGGGGGGGGAATACATTTTATTACTGAATCTTAAAGTCATCATGTACTCTTGTTAATGTGAGGTTTCATCTCTTGGGTGAAATTGAGTTCTTCAATGGATTACTATTATTATATGTACTTCCAAGGTGTCCATCATAGAATACCCAGGGTCCATTTCACGGATTCAGACATAGATTAATTATACTCCAGGAAGAGGCCACTTGCCTTGTCTACTCCCTATTTTAAGCCAATTACTGGAAAGGTGAAAGGTTTGTCCTTATTAACATCAGCTAAATGAAACTTTATGTAGACTGCAGAGTGAGTTATTCTTTGGGGCATACTCATCTTTCAGATTCAGACACCTAATTTTCCCTATTATTTGGGGTCTTCGTTTTACCTACTGGAAACCAGAACTTCTTTTTTCCTGGCTAATAGTGTATTCAGGGCAGGGATGGATGGATCAGGCTATTTCCGGTCCACGTCCATTTAACATGTGTTCAGCCACTGCAGCCTATTTCTGCATTCATCTATAGGGAGCATGCTTCTTGCCCCTGAAAGTCTTGGTCCTGATGACATCACTGGATGTTCCACCCTAGGAGGTAGGATCCAGGAAACAGAAGGAACATGGCCCCTCTATGAGCACACAATCCCAAGGAACCAACAGACTGAAGTTTCATTCCTCTGAGTCAAAATAAGGTACCCAACTGGTCCTATAGAGACACGTGACCCCTCTACAGACATCACCCAACCAGGGACCACTAGGATGAACTTTTGAAGGCCTTAGCCCAGTGATAGCCAAACTTGGCCCTCCAGCTGTTTTGGGACTACAATTCCCATCATCCCTGACCACCGGTACTGTTAGCTAGGAATGATGGGAGTTGTAGTCCCAAAACAGCTGAAGGGCCAAGTTTGGCCAACACTGCCCTAGCCAATCAGCAAAGGGGATGCAATTGGACTCCATTTGGTCCACAGTGGAAGCAGGACGTCCTGTGATGTCCTCAGTCCAACTTGAAGTTGACCCAAAGGCACTTGTCCTCTGCCAGGAGAGGTGTTGTAGGGAATTTATTTTTTTTTAGCTCTTGTGGTACTAAGGTCTTCAGAACCAACTGCCTTAGGAGAAGGAGAAGCAGCAACCATGACAAGGTGAACCAAGTTCATTTACATTTCTTTCAATAGGCTATGGGAGCCTAGGCTCATCAACATCTCAACATTCTTTCAGTCTTCCCCTAAGTATCTGGTTGATCATTGAGAAAACAGGATGCTTGACCAACTGGGTCTTTGGTCTGATCCAGCAGGGCTCTTCTTGTGTTTTTAAATTGCACCAAGAAGAACACCACCCAAAGCACATGGATGCATTTCCCCCCCCCCCAATTAATGCTCAAAACATCATGTGCTGAAATGTTTCAGCATGCAAACTTGAAACAAGGCAAGTGGTTTCCAACCAGCCCTAATTTTACTTTGCTTTAGGTCAGGCATAGGCAAACTCCGGCCCTCCAGAAGTTTGGGACTACAATTCCCATCATCCCTAGCTAACAGGACCAGTGGTCAGGGATGGTGGGAACTGTAATCCCAAATATCTGGAGGGCCGGAGTTTGCCTATGCCTGCTTTAGGTCTTCTGGTTTTATCTTCTTTAATCTGCAAATTTGCTGTTAGAAGATTGCTACCTATCCTGAGCTGTTGCAGATAGGGTGGAATCTAAATCTGATAAATGCATCCAATGAATGAACCTTGCTCCTTTAATTTCAATGGATTTGCACTTGACAGAGAAAAACAACCAGTGCTAGTAAACAAAGGTGTTCTCTGGGTAACTGCATACTAATGGTGTCATTAAAGAAAAGCCTCGGTATTATGCATTGTCTCCAGAGTTAGAAGGAAAGAAAAAACCCAGAGAGGTGACAAAGCCATGTGTGTGCTAGGGCTTTCGCCTAATGAAAGAATCTTGCAAATAATAATAAGAATAAATGCTTATCCAGATTCCTGCATGCCAGATTTCTCAGCAAAATGAGTGTGGGGAGAATATCCAGGTTGGCTCAGGTGCCCTTAGTAATTGCAACAAGAGTCTGAGTGCTGCTTCCATTGCTGTAAGGTTCAAAAGTGTGTCAGCGCATGGGCAGGGCTAACGGCATGGGTCCTTAAACATGCAAACATTGATGGGTCCAGATTATTTTGTATGGAGTGCCCATGTGGTTGCTACGTCCTGGCTGTGGGTCTTGAGAAAGGAAAATGACAGCAGTGCCATAGACTCAACAATAACTGGTGGTCCGTGACTGTAATAAGCTGATTTGATTGATTGATTGACTGAATCAATTAATCACAGGAAAGTGGCCCCCATGCTCTTGTCCAGCCTAGATTCTGTCAAGTCAGGTGGTCAATGTCCTGGTCGAAGCCCTGTTGCTCAGACCAGAGAACAGGCCTGACTGGGAATTTGTTTAGTCTTTGCCCCATGATCTTCTATCACTTTTCAGCTTTGAAAAGTCCCCAGTGTTGATTTCAATGATGATTTTGCATTTCCATCCTTAAGCTCAGTGGTTCCCAAACAGTAGCTATTAATTGCACATTTATTCAAAATCCAATTAGAACTAATTAGCTTAGTCAGTTCAACAAAACTGACAAATTTGTTCCAGTGATACCAGCTTTTCAAAGCCTGATTGTCATTTTAAAAAAGGGTAAAGGTAAAGGACCCCTTGCCTCTTATCACTCATATAGGGAATCCCACCAGCACCAGAGTGGTCATGGTACCCCCTATTTGTGAACCACTGCCTTAGAAGAGAAGAAGAGGAGTTTGGATTTGATATTCCGCTTTATCACTACCCAAAGGAGTCTCAAAGTGGCTAACAATCTCCTTTCCCTTCCTCCCCCACAACAAACACTCTGTGAGGTGAGTGGGGCTGAGAGACTTCAAAGAAATGTGGCTAGCCCAAGGTCACTCAGCAGCTGCATGTGGAGGAGCGGCGAAGCGAACCCGGTTCACCAGATTACGAGTCTACTGCTCTTAACCACTACACCACACTGGCTCTCTGGAGTGGTTGGTCTCTCTGCCTTAGCTGGAGCTAGGTTGTGCCTTGCAGGTTGACTCCCTCCTTAACAAATTCCAGGTTGGGGACTTGTTGTTGACTCAACTCCTGACTCCTGACACTACAGCCAAATAATAAAGGCTCCATTCAGTCTGAAATGCAGCCTTTTTTGTTGGGATTTTTTTGCTGCCTAAAAAGTTACAAGCAACAACAAATAGCAAGAGAATCTTCTACATAATGCATGGTTTTCTGTTCTTTGTATCTGTTCCTTCTTTGCTTTCTGACCTTTTTACAGTCATGCCCTGATCCAGACAGAAGGTACATGTGCACTGTACTGGGAGGGTTTTGCTCATATGATGCTTTGCATAGGGTTCCTTCCTAGCCCAATGCAACTGCTGAACATGCATGTGCGTAGCTCACTACAGCATTAAAAATAAATAAAACAGACCAGTTTACAACACTAGCTATATACAATTAAAAAAAAAACACCATGTAAAAAATTTAAAATAAGAGATCATCAACTAATTATTACAAAATCATGTTTTCTTAATTGCTGGTATAATCTTGGTGTGTTTTTTTAGTACTCAGGAAGATAGGAAGCTGCCTTATATATTCCCAGTGATACTTGGAGATAATAGAATGAGAGAACTGTAGAGTTGGAAGGGACCCAAGAATCATCTATTCCAAAACCCCTGCAATGGAGGAATCTCAACTAAAGCACCCATGACAGATGGCCATCCTACCTCTGCTTAAAAACCTCCTAGGAAAGAGTCTCCACCACCTCCCAAGGGAGTCTGTTTTGCTGTCCAACAACTCTTACTGTCAGAAAGTTCTTCCTGATATTGAGTTGGAATCTCCTTTCTTGTAACTTGAATACATTGGTTCGGGTCCTAGCCTCCGGAGCAGGAGAACACAAGCTTGCTCCATCCTCCATGTGACAGCCCTTGAGATATTTGAAGATGGCTATCATATCTCCTCTCAGTCTCCTATTTAACAGGCGGATGTTCTACCACTGAGCTGCAGTCCTTCGCCATAACATGTTTAAAGGTTAAAACAGAAGGTGCTTGCTGAATCTCTATTGGCAGAGCATTCTAGAGCCAGTGTGGTGTAGTGGTTAAGAGCGGTAGACTCATAATCTGGTGAACCGGGTTTGTGTCTCCGCTCCTCCACATGCAGCTGCTGGGTGACCTTGGGCTAGTAACACTTCTCTGAAGCCTCTCAGCCCCACTCACCTCACAGAGTGTTTGTTGTGGGGGAGGAAGGGAAAGGAGAATGGTAGCCGCTTCGAGACTCCTTCAGGGGGTTTGGACTGGGTGTCCATCAATATGCAGATGATACCCAGCTCTACCTTTCTTTCAAATCAGAACCAGTGAAGGCGGTGAAGGTCCTGTGTGAGTGCCTGGAGGTGGTTGGAGGATGGATGGCGGCTAATGGATTGAAGTTGAATCCTGACAAGACAGAAGTACTGTTTTTGGGGGACAGGGGGCGGGCTGGTGTGGAGGACTCCCTGGTCCTGAATAGGGTAACTGTGCCCCTGAAGGACCAGGTGCGTAGCCTGGGAGTCATTTTGGACTCACAGCTGTCCATGGAGGCGCAGGTCAATTCTGTATCCAGGGCAGCTGTCTGCCAACTCCACCTGGTATGCAGGCTGAGACCCTACCTGCCCGCGGACTGTCTGGCCAGAGTGGTGCATGCTCTAGTTATCTCCCGCTTGGACTACTGCAATGCGCTCTACGTGGGGCTACCTTTGAAGGTGACTCGGAAACTACAGCTAATCCAGAATGCGGCAGCTAGACTGGTGACTGGGGGCGGCCACCGAGACCACATAACACCGGTCTTGAAAGACCTACATTGGCTCCCAGTACGTTTCCGAGCACAATTCAAAGTGCTGGTGTTGACCTTTAAAGCCCTAAACGGCTTCGGCCCAGTATACCTGAAGGAGCGTCTCCACCCCCATCGTTCTGCCCGGACACTGAGGTCCAGCGCCGAGGGCCTTCTGGCGGTTCCCTCATTACGAGAAGCGAAGCTACAGGGAACCAGGCAGAGGGCCTTTTCGGTGGTGGCGCCCACCCTGTGGAATGCCCTCCCATTGGATGTCAAGGTGATGGACAACTACCTGACATTCAGAAGACATCTTAAGGCGGCCCTATTCAGGGAAGCTTTTAATGTATGATATTTTAGTGTTTTTTGGTTTCTGTGGAAGCCGCCCAGAGTGGCTGGGGAAACCCAGCCAGATGGGCGGGGTACAAATAATAAATTATTATTATTATTATTATTATTATTATTATTATTATTATTATTCAGGTAGTGATAAAGCGGAATATAAAATCCAAACTCCTCCTCCTCCTCCTCCTCCTCCTCTTCTTCTTCTTCCAGCCTAGGCTTTGCTTCTTGCTGCTGTCAGTTCAGCCTCACCAACTTGAGGGACAACCAGTGCTTCTTCTGTAGATGGTCCCAGGCTTGGCTGATAGCCCTGATTATAAAACCAGTGATACTATAAATCTGTTTGTCAGCATGGTGCACCAGAATGCAGTCAAATTGATGTTGTTGCTCATTATCTGGTAAGGACAATTGGCTCATTTAACTGGATCAGGGGGTGAAAGTCCGATAGAAAATGATGAAAAACTCCCAGTTTTCCTTTGAGCTTAGAGATGTGAGAGATTTTGTTCCCCCCGGAATTCTAAACAGGCTTCTGAAAAGAGAGTGCTGAGATTAGTATTTATTAGTATAAATAAATAGATTTCTGGTGCTTTTCTTAAAAAATAAAATATTACTATGATGACTGTGAACGCCTTTCTCAAAAAAAGGAAAAGGGAAAAAAAAAAGGAAAATGAAAAAATTGCAGTCAGTAATTGCAGTTTTGACACCCTGCTGGCATCCCACTACTAAAATATTTCAAAACGGGAGGTCAAAAAACCCAGCTTGGAGTGAAATATATTCCAAGACATCACATTTAAATATCACCAGGGCTCTGTGTGTGTGTGTGTGTGTGTGCATGCCGCGAGTCCACTGCAGAGCAGAAAAACAACAGAGAAATGTGGTAATGGGCATAGAATGCAAATGACACGGGTGATGGGATGTGGCCTCAACAGGTCTAATCCTGACCTGGTCATTCTAGGAGGGCTCTGGAGCAGGTCTTCTGCTTGGGGGTGATAGAGGGTGTGACTATTTTTGGCCTTTGTAAGTGTCCTTCTCAATTTCTTTAAGCATACTCCCAGGTCAGCTTAGACCCTAGCCTTTCCTCCAGGAGCAATGTCCTTCCCTCCAGATTCTTTAAGCCAGACCTGCAGAGGTTGGTGGCGTTGTTGGTTAAACCACAGAGCCTAGGGCTTGCCGATCAGAAGGTTGGCAGTTCGAATCCCCGTGATGGGGTGAGCTCCCATTGCTCGGTCCCTGCTCCTGCCAACCTAGCAGTTTGAAAGCATGTCAAAGTGCAAGTAAATAAATAGATACCGCTCCAGGGGGGAGGTAAATGGCATTTCCGTGCGCTGCTCTGGTTCGCCAGAAGCGGCTTAGTCATGTACCTCCTCTTGATGTGGTTCTTTACAACTCATTCAGCCCTTCTTCTGGGTCTAGGTCATAGAGCCATAGTCATCGAATTGCTGAGTTGGAAGGGACTTGAGGGTCATCTAATCCAACCTTCTGAGTCTGTTCCACTGCTGAACAGCTCTGGTGACTGCCAGCCAGTGGCCCCGAAGAAAAGCATTGTTGACCATGTAGTAACACAGGGGGCCCCTTGCAGAAAGGCATGCCAGAATTAGCAGTACTCTGTTTCACAACGTGTACAAAAATGGATATATTGGGGAAAAGTGTGCAGGAAAATGAATACATGGAAACATAGGTAAAGGTAAAGGTACCCCTGACCGTTAAGTCCAGTCGTGGACACCTCTGGGGTTGCACACTCATCTCGTTTTACTGGCTGAGGGAGCTGGCGTTTGTCTGCAGACAGTTTTTCTGGGTCATGTGGCCAGCATGACTAAGCCACTTCTGGTGAACCAGAGCAATGCATGGAAACACAGTTTACCTTCCTACCTATTTATCTACTTGCATTTGATGTGCCTTTGAACTGCTAGGTGGGCAGGAGCTGAGACCGAGCAACGGGAGCTCACCCCGTCGCGGGGATTCGAACCACTGACCTTCTGATTGGCAAGCCCAGGCTCTATGGTTTAGACCACAGCACCACCCACGTCCCTTCATGCAAACATACTACTGGACAGAATTCAACATGCTGATTCTGGTAGATAAATCCTGGGCAGTTTGGGATTAAAAGATCATTCAACCGTCAGTACTTCAGGTGATGGCCTCCTGCAAATATTATCTTATCAAGAAATCCATCCTGCACAATACAGTAACTCAGGCATAGGCAAACTCGGCCCTCCAGATGTTTTGGGACTACAACTCCCATCATCCCTGACCACCGGTACTGTTAGCTAGGGATGATGGGAGTTGTAGTCCCAAAACATCTGGAGGGCCAAGTTTGCCTATGCCTGCAGCAACTCCTTCCCATTTTAAATATTAGGCAGGAGCCATCTTTTCAGTGCCAGGTGAAGACCTTAGTCTTCCAACAAGCCTTCCAACATAGACTCACTTTGACTTTCTCTATCTGCATCTGTATTGGAATGGTTTTTAGATGACTGTAGATATTTTAATTGTTTTATCCCTTGCATGTTTGCTGCCCTGGGCTACTATGGGAGGAATGTGAAGTTATACAGTGGTTCCGCTCTTTTCTCCTGGGCCTTGTCCAGAAAGTGGTGTTGGGGGATGAGTGTTCAGACCCCTGGGCTCTCACTTGTGGGGTACCTCAGAGTTCCGTCCTCTCCCCCATGCTTTTTAATATCTATATGAAGCCGCTGGGAGAGATGATCGGGGGTTCCCCTGTTTAGGGAAGTTTTTTAATATTTAATGCTGTATTGTTTTTAACATTTGATTGGAAGCCGCCCAGAGTGGCTGGGGAAACTCAGTCAGATGGGCGGGGTATAAATAATAAATTATTATTATTATTATTATTATTGTTGTTGTTGTTCAAAAATGTGTCTATATCAAGAGGAATGCACACTAAAATGCCCAATAGTTTTGATGTGAGCTTTTCTTAATAACAAATAAACAATTATATACCCATACAGAAATGTGAATTTAAGAACAGAAAAAAGAGAAACCCCAACTTGACAGATGCACCCATCCATCCCAACTTTCTCAGAATTTAGGACCAGCCCATCTCCTTGTCTCTTCTCATGCCTAGAATGAATTAAGCAAAACATTGCATAAATTATGCAAAATAAGATGCATTGTGAAAAGTTTTATCCATGTGCATATTTCATGTTAGTTGCAAAATCCAGCTTTTTCTTAATACATGGTTTAGATTGCCTGGCCACCTAGTTGGTATTTGAAGCACAGAGACTGAATTATGCTTCCTGTTCCTTCTGACAATCAACAAAGGGGAACAGGGGGTACTGCAAATGTAGGTTTCTAATACTTCCCTCCCCCTTTTTTTGGATCTTCAGGACAAAAAAATGCTTTCCTATGTTGTTCTAGGCTCTCTTCACCTGTCCAAGAGGTCAAAATCACCCCTCCCTCATAGTCTTATATAACACCAGCCTGTTGACTAGAGGCTAGTACAGTTCAGATCAATCAAAAGACTGCAATCTAAATAGCCTCTAATTCATAAGGCAGTAATTAATTGAACGTTCTGAACCTTGCAAAGCTTCCACTTTTGTGTGTGCATTTGTTTTTCAACTGTGTTGCATTTAATTGATTCTGCGGGTCATTTTTAATGGACTGCAAGAGTCCTCTTCATGTAGATAAAATGACATTCTGAAATGGATGTAGAATGAGGGCATGTTGCATTCACGTTTTGGAGGGGGTGGGAGAGAGAGAAATGGAAGAGTTTACGCTGCATGATAATGTCAAAAAAATCAACATTGCTCCATTACGGTGGAAGCCCTCCGCAGTAAGTTAGTGGAGGATTGCAACATATTATTAGTCTCAACAGTACCTCTTTTACCAGCAGATGTCTGGCAAAACAGGAGCATAATGACCTTGTTAGCTGGTAGAATCCACAGCCAAATCTCCCCCTTGTTCTTCCCTTCTCACATGGGAAGCCATCTTCGACCTGGTTAAACTATTTGTCCGTTTAGGTCAGTGTTGTCTTCTCTGATTTGCAACAATTCTCCAGGGCAGGGAACTGCAGCAGAGTCCATGTTCGGAGGCATCAATGTTTCCGAATACCAGTTGCCTGAATCCTGATTGCAGTTTCCCCACAGGCAACTTGGTCTGCCACCGTAGGAACAAGATGCTGGACTAGATATGGCATTGGCGTCATCCAGTAGGCTCTTCCTATGTTCTTGCCCATCACTTGCTACTACTTGAGGCTGCTGAGATTTTAATTTTCATTTCATTTACTTCATTTTGAATTTGTATACAGTGGTACCTCGGGTTAAGAACTTAATATGTTCTAGAGGTCAGTTCTGAACCTGAAACTGTTCTTAACCTGAGGTACCACTTTAGCTAATGGGGCTTCCCGCTGATGTCGTGCTGCCAGAACACAATTTCTGTTCACATCCTGAAGCAAAGTTCTTAACCCGAGGTACTATTTCTGGGCTAGTGGAGTCAAGGTGGAGTCTTTCCATATTACTATACACAAGGCAATTTACAAGCTGAAGAAACAGCAAAGATCACACACCTTATAACAATCTTATCCAATACAAAGTCTAATAATAATAATAATAATAATAATAATAATAATAATAATAATATATTTATACCCTGCCCATTTGGCTGGGTTTCCCCCAGCCACTTTGGGCAGCTTCCAGCAGAATATTAAAATACAATGATTCATCAAATATTAAAAGGTTCCCTAAACAGGGCTGCCTTCAGATGTCTTCTAAAAGTCTGGTAGACAGGGCGAGCACCACTACCGAGAAGGCCCTCTGCCTGGTTCCCTGTAACCTCACTTCTCACAGTGAGGGAACCGCCAGAAGGCCCTTGGCGCTAGACCTCAGTGTCCAGGCAGAACGATGGGGGTGGAGACGCTCCTTCAGGTATACTGGGCCAAGGCCATTTAGGGCTTTAAATGTGAGCACCAACACTTGAATTGCGCCCGGAAACGTACTGGGAGCCAATGCAGGTCTTTCAGGACCGGTGTTATGTGGTCTCGGTGTCCACTCCCAGTCACAAGTTATATCAAATAAATATTGAATTATTGAATTATCAATTAGAATTTAACAGTACACAATGAAATTAAATTCCAGTAAACAATAATTAAACAGAAATTCACTCTTAACAACTGCAATAAATGATTACCAAACTATAATCAGTAAAAATAACAGCAAGTCAGAAGGTATAAAATAGCACAATACATACAAAACAATGTAAAGGATCAAACTGAGAAACAAACACACAGGGTTATCAATTACCATTCAACCATGCTGACAGAAGGCAGGACCGCCCTGGGCGAGAAGAAAGGAGGAGCAGAGTAGAGAGCGAGGAGTCTTGATAACTATTATTTTTATTGCTTTCTATGACCACTTCTAATCTTGCCCCTTTCTAAAATTTATTTACAGTCATACCTTGGGTTACAGACGCTTCAGGTTTCGTGTTTTCGGGATACAGACGTGCCGAAACCCGGAAGTACCGGAACAGGTTACTTCCGGGTTTCGGTGCTCACGCATGCGCAGAAGTGCTAAATCATGCTTTGCACATGCGCAGACATGGCGCTGCGGGTTGCGGACGCTGTGGATTGCGAACGTGCCTCCCGCACAGATCACATTCTCAACCCGAGCATGCACTGTATTGGTGTATTTTCCTTTCAGTGTCTCTGATTGATAACATACTCTGGAAAGTTAAGATTAAAAAAAGGTGTGTGTGTGTGTGTGTGTGTGTGTGTGTGTGAAGTCTCTTTCCTTCCTTAAACAAAACAGTGTCAGAGATAACAACATCTGCTCTCTCTTCAGCCACCTACTCCTCTTTTGTCTGTCTCTTCTCTGAACATCCTGTGCTTTAGTTTTCAGATCTTTCCTTAAAGACCGGCAGATGTGGAATGATAAATGAAGGTTTTAATTGTTTTTCCTTAAGTGCACAGTAAATTACAAGCCTTCCCATTGATTAATGCAACTGCCTCGGAGGAATGTTGCAACTTAAGTGCAGAGAGAATGTCTCATTTTGTGGCCTACAGATATGCCAGGAGAAATAAATTAACCAATATTTTTATGTACGGCAAGTTGAACTGGGGTCTAGAGAAGGGTTGCACTTTCCGTAATGTTTTCTTTTTGAATTGTTCTAATTTTCAGAATTACAAGAATCCACATAAGGTCTTTGGTTCAGTTGTTGGTGTTTCCAGATAAAAGGAAGCCGGAGAGCAGGAATTAAACGATGCCTCTATTGAAAAGATTGGAAGGCATCTGTTAACCACAATAAATGTTGTTCAGCTCTCCAGATCAATGACAAGGGGATGGGTGGGGAGCTTCTGGCCCTCCAGATAGTGCTAGACTCCAGCTCCCATCAGCCCCTGCCATAATTACCAATGTTCAAGGCTGATGGGAGTTGTAATTCAGCATCATCTGAAGAGCTGAAAGTTACCTATCCCTGATCATGGAACACAGTAACATGCCTTAATAGTGAAGACAACATCTTAAAAAGCAGAGACATCACCTTGCCGCCCAGAATGGCAGGGGAAATGTTGTTGGAAGCCACTCAGAATGGCTGGGGAAATCCAGCCAGATGGGTGGGGTATAAATAATACATTATTATTATTATTATTATTATTATTATTATTATTATTATTATTGAAATCAGCTCTGAGTGCTCACTGGAAGGACAGATCCTGAAGCTGAGGCTCCAATACTTTGGCCACCTCATGAGAAGAGAAGACTCCCTGGAAAAGACCCTGATGTTGGGAAAGATGGAGGGCACAAGGAGAAGGGGACGACAGAGGACGAGATGGTTGGACAGTGTTCTCGAAGCTACCAGCATGAGTTTGACCAAACTGCGGGAGGCAGTGGAAGACAGGAGTGCCTGGCGTGCTCTGGTCCATGGGGTCACGAAGAGTCGGACACGACTAAACAACTAAACAACAACAACAAGCATACAAAGAGGCATTACATGAGGGAATAATTGCTTAGCCAAAGTGTTTGTATTTGGCAACTTTGCACATGAAAATGTGACTATTAGGAGAAATTGGCAATAAAAAGCCAATGAATTTTCATGAGGACTTTTTTGGGGGGTGGGGGGGAAGCAATTCACCAACTGAAATGCAAATGTGGAGAATTGAACTTTAAAACTGGAAAAATGGGAAATAGAGAGAAACCAGGTTCATAGAATCATAGAATTGAAGAGTTGGAAGGGATTAGTCCAGACACAGGCAAACTCTGGTCCTCCAGATGTTTTGGAAGTATACCAGTAATTCCCATTACCCCTAGCTAACAGGACCAGTGGTCAGGGATGATGGGAATTGTAGTCTCAAAACATCTGGAGGGCCTATGCCTGGGTTAGTCCAACTCCCTGCAATGAGAGAATCTCAGTTAAATCATCCATGAGAGTTGGCCATCCAACCTCTGCATAAAAATCTCCAAGGAAGGAAAAGCTACAACCTTCCTTGGGAGACTGTTTCACTGCCAAACAGCTCTTACCACCAGAAAGTTCTTCCTGATGTTTAGTCGGAATCTCCTTTCTTGTATCTTGAACCATTGATTCAAGTCTTACCCTCCAGAGGAGGAGAAAACAAGCTTGCCCTCTCTTCCATGTGACAGCCCTTGAGATATTTGAAGATGGCTATCATATCTCCTCTCAGTGTCCTCTTTTCCAGGCTAAACATACCCAGCTCCTTCAACCATTCCTCATAAGGCTTGGCTTCTAGACTCTTGGTTCACCCATCGCTACACAGCTGTCAGCAATATGTGACACCAGAACAACTGCAATCTCCAAAATAAACACAGCATCGCTCTCCTGCCCCCAGAGTAGCTCTTTTCCCAGCAACGTGGTTAAAAGATCTGAGTGCTAAGAGATAATGATTTATGCTAAGCATGCCTCATGAAGAATGCAGGCTCCCAAAGAGATGGAGGAAGAAAGCTAAACATATTCATCACTTCTAAAATCTGCCAAAGAGGGGAGAGGCTTTGTCCTGCTTCTCATTGGCCGCTCCTGGCTGATTAATTCCACATTGCTGTCATGATCCGACATCCCAAGTCATCTTCTCCATGTCCAGATGGGGCAGCCATGGTAGAGTAATGATAATAAAGAGCACTTATCTGTGGCATATAAATTTTAATTTCGTTTTCCTTGCTCTCGATGAAGGTGTTGGCTAATTGGAAATATGTACCGTCCCTTTGACATCCCACGATACATGACGGCAGCAGAGGAGACACTTGGTTCATTAAACCATGCTTGGCTTTTATTGCTGGTTCACTCGCAGGCAGGTAAGTACAGCGATTAAGCAGCGTACTCCATTCTGTGAAGATAATCTGTGAGCTTAAATGGGTTCCCAACACCTTGACTGCATTGGCACTTGGGTTATTTCCATTAAGGCAATTAGCCCAACTGATAGCTGCCAGAAGAAAACAATGTATTCCAGTGCACTGCTCCCCTCACTTGGTTCAAAACCATTTGGGATTTTTTTTTAAAGTTCCAGTTTATTTTTAATTATGTTGAATGCTAAGAGATACCACAGACATTATTTCATAGAATTGTAGAGTTGGGAGGAACCCCAGGGTTAATCTAGTCCAACCCTCTGCAATGCAGGAATCTCAGCTAAAGCATCCATGATGGATGACCATCCAACCTCTGCTTAAAAACCTCCAAAAAGGAGAACCCACCACCTTTGGAGGGAGACTGGTCTACTGTCGAACAACCCTTACTGCCAGAACGTTCTTCCTGATGTTTAGTCAGAATCTCCTTTCTTGCAGACGATGGATTTCTTGGAGCTGGCTGACCTGACTGGAAGAATCCGCGATTAGAGAGCCAGTGTGGTGTAGTGGTTAAGAGCGGTAGTCACGTAATCTGGTGAACCGGGTTCGTGTCTCCGCTCCTCCACATGCAGCTGCTGGGTGACCTTGGGCCAGTCACACTTCTGTGAAGTCTCTCAGCCCCACTCACCTCACAGAGTGTTTGTTGTGGGGGAGGAAGGGAAAGGAGAATGTGAGCCGCTTTGAGACTCCTGAAGGGGAGTGAAAGGCGGGATATCAAATCCATACTCTTCATCAGAAAGAGGAGGAATATCAAGAATATTGGAAGAAATTTAAGGACTATTTAGTTAGATATTCTAATATAACATAAGTAGAATTACTTGCAAGTACCAAACTGGCCTAGGAGTAAAATATGTGGAATTGTATAACATTATGGATTGAAAATATTATGAAAAGATATTAAGATGGTAATTTGAATAAGTTAAATTTATTTGAAAGTGGATATTGGAAAACTGCTACAATGAGATTTATGGAAAATCAGTTTGGGGGGATCTGAGGAAGTCACCTAACAATGATAACTAATTTGGGATTTTAACAGTTAGGATACATGCTTGTTTGTTTGTCTTTTTAATAGTGTAATGTTTTCTTTTAAGTTTGTTTAGAATTTGGAAAACAAATAATTTTTTTTTGGAAAAAAAGAATCTCCTTTCTTGTAACTTGAACCACTGGTTCAAGTCCTACCATCCAGAGCAGGAGAAAGCAAGCTTACTCGCTCTTTCATGTGACAGCCCTTGAGACATTTGAAAATGGCTTTAATTTAATTATTATTTAACTTCTCTGTGAACTCTCACGAATTAGCACAACCGGTAATTGTGAATTGTGCATTGTTAAACTTCAAGACCGACCCTCACAAGAGACAGTGATGGGTACCAACTTAGATGTCTTTAAAGGGGGAATTGACAACTTCATGGAGGAGATGCCTACTAGCCATGAAGGTTATGCTCTTCTGCCTTGCCAGCCGGAGGCAGTAATGCTACGAAATACAAGTTGCTGCAAGCCACAGGAATGGAGATTGCGCTGGTCCCTAGCTCCTGCTTCCAGGTTTCTTCCAGGTATCTGGTTTGGATTTGGATTTGATATCCCGCTTTATCACTACCCGAAGGAGTCTCAAAGCGGCTAACATTCTCCTTTCCCTTCCTCCCCCACAACAAACACTCTGTGAGGTGAGTGGGGCTAAGAGACTTCAAAGAAGTGCAACTAGCCCAAGGTCACCCAGCAGCTGCATGTGGAGGAGCGGGGAAGCGAACCCGGTTCCCCAGATTGCAAGACTACCGCTCTTAACCACTACACCACACTGGCTCTCAGTGGTTGGCCACTGCGAGAACAGGATGCTGTACTAGATAGGCCATTGGCCTGATCTAGCAGGCTCTCCTTGTGTTCTTAGGGTGAAATGATTGGGTGATCTGCTCTGAAAGCAAGGTGGCAAGGAAATAAAGCAATGTACAGTGGTACCTCGGGTTACATACGCTTCAGGTTACAGACTCCGCTAACCCAGGAATAGTACCTCGGGTTAAGAACTTTGCTTCAGGATGAGAACAGAAATCGTGCTCCGGCCCCATTAGCGAAAGTGGTGCTTCAGGTTAAGTACAGTTTCAGGTTAAGAACGGACCTCCCGAATGAATTAAGTACATAACCCGCGGTACCATTGTATTGTCCTCCCTGTTGTTCAGTCCATTTTCAGATGTTTCTTAGATAATTTATTATGGTCAAAGTCCAGCTCGCATAACACAATAAAAACAGCATTCATAAAGATAAAACAATCAGAGCAGATTACAACAATAGCTCATGAGTTAAAATTGAAATATATACATACACCCGTACAACTGAGATTTGGGATACCATAAAAATTGACCCTGAGACACCCCAAAGGGCGACTTCAGCATTTCTCTAGTAAGCTATTTTATTCTAGAGGATGATCTGTGCCTACAAATCTGGGCGCAGAATCTGGCTACCAGCCAGGTCGTCTTGTGATCTTTGCCTAAGAGGAGAGAATTAAGTTTAGACTTGTTCAGATGTTTCACTATCCCTCTCCCAGCACAGTGGTTCAAAGCTGTGGTCCTCTCAATGTTGCCACACTACAGATCTCATCATCCCTGGCTGATCAAGCTGGCTGTCATTGGAGTCCAACAATACCTGGAGGCAGTGTTATTTTTCTAGAAAAAGAGGTGCCAGAACTCACCAAAAACGCCTTCCTTGTTCTTTTATTACAGCAATGATGCCCACCTGAAAGGTACCAGAACTGAGTTCTGGCTGAAAAACAGCCCTGCATGGAGGATTGTGAATCCGCCCCCCCCCACACACCTGCTCTAGGATCTCAGGATTGAATGGTGCCTGTGATGGAAATAATTCTAAGTCTGGAAGTTTGTGGGCATTAGAACTATCTGGCAACAGGTTGCTTAAGCTTCTTGCTTTTTTATGACTGCTGACTTACTGTTTCTGAAGCATGTTGGCAGTCTTCACATCATTCACATATATATAGTGCTTGTCATATTTCCTGCATTGATTCCTATCAGTGTCATACTCTTTCCTGAGGGGTTTTAAGCACAATGTATCCTCTTCCAAATTCTCCACACAGAAGTTTTCTTGGAATGCAGCCAGTATAATACATCTTCTCAGCTGTCTCTCCCCCTTCCCTCCTCCATTTGCCTCGGTACTTTAACCACTAAGAAAGCGTTTCTCAGCAAGACTTACTTCTCTTTCAGGTACTTTTTCTCTTCCAAATGAGGCTTCCAAGCTTCTTGTGACTTCTTGTGACTTCTGGCTGCAGATGCTCTTTAAGATAAGGTTAGCTACATTTGTTTCTTCTCCCTCCACACATTTCTTCAGGAAATGAGTATGGTTTCACCGGTTTATCTGATGGCCAGATTTATGTTGGGTGGGGATACAGACAGGGGCAACTTCTCTGCTACCTAGGAACTCTCCAAGGTTCTGTACAAGTTTATTTCTTTGGAACCCAGTGAACCCAAACTGCAGCTCATTCAAGATTTGCTTCCTTTAGTTTGATCTTTGTGAATTACAATCCCCAACAATGTGACGTGAACCTTCCCTGGCTAATGTGTGGATTGGAAAGTCACTGGATTTTACCCTTCTTTGAATGTTGTGCTGCAGTTTTCTGCTTAAAAAGCAGTATCAAAATGCATTTGAAATATGCTCAAAATATGCATTTAATATATTTTTTTGTTTAAAAATTGCAAATACGCATGAGCGTATGTGAAAATTACTTGGATCAGACAGATTCATCCATCCATAATCAGCACAAAAGACAACAGAAAACCTTTTAACAAAAGCTTTCTGAACCAGAACATTCCTGCATTCAGTGTAGCTTCCTAAACTATGGATTGGGCTCAGAAGTGGTAACAGAACATATTGAAAAATAAAAATAAAAATAATGCACTTCCCTTTCTTTATTTGTCTATGACATTTGACTGCTAAACAGTCCAAATAGTCGAAGCATCATTCTGGGAACAGCTTGTGGAGAAAACTCTGTGTTTCTCTAGTATGTACTTGAAGAAGATTAATGAGCTGTACTAACATGCCAAGTCAATCTGTTCCTTCCCGTCAATCAAATCCTATAGAAAGAGGATGTCAGTCTCACTTCGTGAGTTTTTAGGAAGATGCAAAGTTATATAAGTGTGTGTGTGTGTGTGTGTGTGTGTTTAATTAAGCCACTATTTCAGATGAGCATTACATACCATTCTTAAAATGTCTGTCAAGCATGATTACAACCTTCCTACTAGAATCTTTGTGTTTAGTTAAGAGGCTATGGATAAGAACAAATGCAAGAGCCATATGGAGAAGCAGAATATTTTGAAATATTTATGAAGCTATTACATTCCCCCAGAGTAGCTATAAACTAGGGTTTTACGTAGTTCCAACCAGCCAATATTTTACTGGTCTGACCAGTAAGTGTGTGTTTCTCAGGTAAGCAGAACTGACAAAAAAAAAAGCTTGTGAACTCCTCATTCTTTATAACAATCCAGACTAGTTAAAGTCCTGGCCAAGATATTAAGAACAAGCAAAGGAAGCTGTGTGTCTTCACACTCTGCTTATGAGTTTTAAAATACATCTGGCTGACCACTGCTGAAAACGCAACAAAAACGTGGAGAAATTGTTTTGATCTTCTGAGACACAGTTATAATTGGCACTACTGGGGGCGAGGAGTAGAGATACCAATTTTAATTGACCTTCTCCCTTTTTTGCATCATAAACACAAGAAGAGTTGAAGTGCCGCTGCCAAGTTGCCTCTGGGTTTGTGGGCAACCTGAAAATGATAACTTAGAAAAAGGCAGCTCAGCTTGTCTCCAAAGGGGTAATCAGGAAAATGCTAAATGCTTAAAATAGACACTTAAAGTCTACTGTAGATGACATCAGCCACCTGGTTATAATTTGGCATGGTTTTTTACTGGAGCATTGGCCCAAGAAAATGCACGGTGAAGAAAAGAGAAAGAGCTCTGTGCAGTTGCATCTCTGTGTTGGCACACTTTTCTAATCTCCTCCAAATCTTATCATTGCTTGCCTAATTAGAATGCTAAGAGAAACATAGGGAATTGTTCTGTCAGTGCAAACATTTCTGCTTATCTGATTGTGGCGATCACACAGGGTCCCTGGACGTTTAACGGTCTATTGATCCCTGCACCCCCACTGTGCTCGCTTCCCCGCTGCCACCAACCAGTTACTCTCTGGTAAAACACTGAGTCCAGACAGTTGTTAAAAGTGCACCAAAAATCCCCCCAAGTTTATTTCACAGATATTAACAACTTTATGGTTTCTCCGATAATATTCCTATCAGTACCTTAACTTTAGTTTCTTAACTGGCCTATTGTTGTTGTTGTTTAGTCGTGTCCGACTCTTCGTGACCCCATGGACCAGAGTATGTCAGGCACTCCTGTCTTCCACTGCCTCCCGCAGTTTGGTCAAACTCATGCTGTTAGCTTCGAGAACACTGTCCAACCATCTCATCCTCTGTCGTCCCCTTCTCCTTGTGCCCTCCATCTTTCCCAACATCAGGGTCTTTTCCAGGGAGTCTTCTCTTCTCATGAGGTGACCAAAGTACTGGAGCCTCAGCTTCAGGATCTGTCCTTCCAGTGAGCACTCAGGGCTGATTTCCTTCAGAATGGAGAGGTTTGAACTTCTTGCAGTCCATGGGACTCTCCAGAGTCTCCTGCAGCACCATAATTCAAAAGCATCAATTCTTCGGCAATCAGACTTCTTTATGGTCCAGCTCACACTTCCATACATCACTACTGGGAAAACCATAGCTTGAACTATGCGGACCTATATCTTCCCAATAACTTCTAACTGAATATCTTAACTGTTTGACTGACTCCTCTTAACAAATTCTCTCACTCTCTCACACCAGACTAGCCCAACCCACAGACTTATCTTCTCTGTCTCTTCTAACTCCAGACTGTCTTCTCAACCACCCTAACTCTAACTCTAACTCCTCCCCTTGGGTTCCCATTGGTTAGTCAATTGACAATTAGTTAACCCTTTTCCTATGAACCCAGTAGGATGTCACACACCTAGGAGGGCAAACGCCACACTGATGGAACAATCTTCCCTCTATTCTACATGTGCCTTGCTCTGGGGGTTTTCCTAACCCTCCAGATTGGATTTGGGGGAGGCAGGTGGGGCACAAAAGAAAGGAGCAGGGGGCAAGCCCCATGGTGCTACCAGGAGCCAAGCACACTAGCTTAGCTGAATCTGGCCCATAGTAAAACTGGCCCATAGTAAAACAACTACATTAAAACACCAATAATAAAAATATTGTTAATAAACATGCCCATTAAAAGAGCATAATGGTTAAAAAGAAACACAGTTAAAACAATAAGAGTACAAGTTCAATGAGCTGAGCAGGATCTGATGGGGTATCAATACTGATGGGGCCTTTCAAATGTTAGCAAGGATAACAATCCATTGTATTAGTTGCAGAAACATAGAATTGTAGAGTTGGAAGGGACCCCAAGAATCATCTAGTTCAACCCTCTGCAATGGTGGAATCTCAACTAAAGCATAGATGATGGGTGTCCTTCCAACTTCTGCTTAAAAACCTCCAAGGAAGGAGGACCCCTGAAGGAGTCTGTTCCACTACCAAACAGCTCTTACTCTCAGCAAGTTTCTCCTTTCTTATAACTTGAATCCTTTGGTTCGAGTCCTACCTTCCAGAGCAGGAGAAAACAAATGGCTCAATTGCTTGAGATATCTTAGAATCATAGAATCGTAGAATCATAGAGTTGGAAGAGACCACAAGGGCCATCGAGTCCAACCCCCTGCCAAGCAGGAAACACCATCAGAGCACTCCTGACATATGGTTGTCAAGCCTCTGCTTAAAGACCTCCAAAGAAGGAGACTCCACCACACTCCTTGGCAGCAAATTCCACTGTCGAACAGCTCTTACTGTCAGGAAGTTCTTCCTGATGTTTAGGTGGAATCTTCTTTCTTGTAGTTTGGCTCCATTGCTCCGTGTCCGCTTCTCTGGAGCAGCAGAAAACAACCTTTCTCCCTCCTCTATTCTATGTGACATCCTATGATATATTTGAACATGACTATCATATCACCCCTTAACCTCCTCTTCTCCAGGCTAAACATGCCCAGCTCCCTTAGCCGTTCCTCATAAGGCATCGTTCCAGGCCTTTGACCATTTTGGTTGCCCTCCTCTGGACAACCAAATCTGGTGATGGCTATCAAATTTCCTCTTAGTCTCCTCTTTCCCAAGCTAAACATACCCACCTCCCTCAACTGTTCTTCATCAGGCTTGGTTTCCAGACCCTTCATCATCTAGTGCCACCGAAGAAGAAGCCTGTTTCCATGCCACCAGCGGCTCATAACCACCAGGCCATGGCACAGCCACCCAGATTCCATTTGTTGCTCTTCATGCCCTTCCTGGGGCCCAAGGGCCATGTTCCCTTCGGAACAACCTTCTGAGGGCTATATGATGGTGCTGCGTGCAGTGAAAGGAAAAGGTGAGCAGAACTATGAACACAAATGTGTGTGATATTTACAGTGCAGTCAAACCAGCAGTGCATGTTTGCTAGATAGGCACATGAGAGGAGCAGAAGCTCTGAGTTTTCCTCTAAGTTTGCTAGAGAGAACCCTGACAGACATTCCCACTGTTCCTTAACAGGGGGAGGCCATAGTGATATAAAATCTCCTCACCTGGCTGGGCACTTTGTAGGGATATCGCGGGGTGGACAGTGAGGTCTGGAGGGAGCACACTCTCCACCAGCAGGCAACCACAATCTGCCTGCACGCATGACCCTGGGGTGCAGGAAAAACTCCCCCTCAGACAAGCCACAGCTGCCTATGTCTGACCTTTTGCGGTCTCAGCAGTCAGGGGTGTCCTGTCTGTAACCTTTGTCCCTGAGACCTTTTGTCTCCTTCGTCATACACTGTGCAAGGGGAAAATGACGCTGTGGAACAGTTGCCAAAATAGCTTTGTACCACCCCACGATCCCTGGACGGAAGATGTGTAAAGGTCACAGCCCAAAATGTGACCCGCACGTAGTTTTTAGAGGAGGAAAATCCGTAGGCATGCCACCCTTAGGCATTTCCACCATAACATGCACAGACATTTCCCCTTACTTTCTAGGAGGAAAAAAGTGAGTGTTATGGTGCAAAAAATACGGTATCTGCCTAGCTTGCATATTTGTCTCAATAAAAGGAGACTCCACAGGAATGGCAGCAGCTCGCTTCAGATCACCTGTGCGCAGCTCACATGATGATCAACTCCTGTTTTGGGCCTTCACTTCAGCACTTCCTCCTTGCTATTTCCTCTTTCACCTCATTCCAGAAATGTGAGGACATCTGCATGCCTGAGCACCGCTGCTCAGACACCATCTTAAGCTAGACTTAAGCATGTCTTACATCTGTGACCATTTTAAGCCTGCCTGAACAAAGCTGCTGAATCTGTTGCTCTTCAACAAGTATTCTGAACAAGTAAATGTTATTTTTTACCTTTTACAAGACTGTGTGATTATTGTTTTAAGGGAGAGAAAAGGAGGATACTAGGAAAATCCAGCCTGGTTTACTTAAACAAAGCCTCCCATTTAAGCTGCAAAGGGATGCGCTCTGCTGAACTCACACATATGAGGAAGGAAGGGTAATATCTAATAAATATATCCTCCCCAGCATCTCTGCACATCTCTGCAAAATACTACATTGATACAGCAGGCTAGTTTTGGCACAAACTCACGTACATCTCTCTCTGTCCTGCAGGCAGGCATAAGCACTCAAGGAATTGGTGAAGCAGGGCTGGTTTGGGATGTGGCCCAGGAAGAATTCCAAGGGCCAGGTCAGGAATGCTGGAGGGCCACATTCAGCTGCCATACCCCTTTCTTGGAATCAGTTTCCAGGTATTTTACTCCTACTTTTCCTTTGCAGCGTCTCCTTGATCACAGAAAGTTTTGACAAGCGAAATCTTGGATCGGAGACTCGAGTACCAGGCTAACGAGCTAGAGAATTGCAGGGGAGGGAAGCCTGAGGAGGACTCAAGTCTGCCAATCCTTCCCGAGTTAGGGCTAAATCTAAAACTGGCGATGCACATTGTTAGATTCTGCCTTGCAAAGCTATAGAAACCCATAGCTTGCCACGCAGAGTTAATTTATGTGGCCATTAACAGCAAACTCCATTGTTAAATCATCACCCACAAAAAGCTATTGTGTGCCCAGCTTAGCTCTGTCCCACTCAGGCTGATAAAACGCTCTCCAGACAATTGCAATTATGAGTAATTTGTAAGAGTAATAAGAGCTGCTTTTTATTACAGGCAATAAAATCAATTTTTCTTTCAATTATCTTTCTAGGCTACAATGGGTAACAGCTGCCCCTTGGTGAATGCAGTGGAGAAAAGTAACTTTGGTTTTAAGGACAAGGCCTGATTCTATGGGGTTTTCATTTTATTTCATCCCCAACCTCTTAATGAGCATGGGATAAAAAAATATATATGCCACAACCTCCTCCTGGCTCCTAGTTTGTCATGGAAAGGAAGTGTTACCCATGCAAAACCTAAGCCCCACTGATTTCAAAGAAACCTACAGATTGAGGGTTGCATTCCAGTGTGGTATAGTGGTTAGAATGCCAGACTGTGACCTGAGAGACCAAATCTCCAGTCGAGCATGAAGCTCATACAGTGACCTTGGGCCAGTCATTGCCTCTAAGCCTAACCTACCTCACAGGGTTGTTGTGGGGATTAAATAGGAAGGCAAGTAGAATCATGTATGCCACCTGGAGCTCCTTGGAGAAAAAAGATAGGATACCATATAAAGGCAATAAACCATAGTAAAGGTAAAGGGACCCCTGACCATTAGGTCCAGTCGCGGGCGACTCTGGCGCTCATCTCGCTTTACTGGCCGAGGGAGCCGGCATACAGCTTCCGGGTCATGTGGCCAGCATGACTGAGCCGCTTTCTGGCAAACCAGAGCAGCGCACGGAAACACCGTTTACCTTCCCTCCAGAGCAGTACCTATTTACAGTGGTACCTTGGGTTACAGACGCTTCAGGTTACAGATGCTTCAGGATACAGATTCCACTAACCCAGAAATAGTACCTCGGGTTAAGAACTTTGCTTCAGGATGAGAACAGAAATCATGCTCCAGCAGCGCCGCGGCAGCGGGAGGCCCCATTAGCTAAAGTGGTGCTTCAGGTTAACAACAGTTTCAGGATAAGAACGGACCTCCAGAATGAATTAAGTTCTTAACCCGAGGTACCACTGTATCTACTTGCACTTTGATGTGCTTTCGAACTGCTAGGTTGGCAGGAGCAGGGACCGAGCAACAGGAGCTCACCCCGTCGCGGGGATTCGAACAGCCGACCTTCTGATCGGCAAGCCCTAGGCTCTTTGGTTTAGACCACAGCGCCACCCGCGTCCCTTAATAAACCATAGTAAACATATGTAAATCCTATGCAGAGTTAGCCCATTGACATTAATGGAGCTAAGATAGGGCCATTAATTTCAGGGGGTGTACACTGAGTGAAACCTTGTTGAATACAATCCTCATCCTATGAAACTTACCAAAATGCCCCATCAGTATTGGCACCCCACCAGATCCTGTTGAGGCAAGCATGCCCCTGAACTGAACTTGTGATCTTATTTTTTTTTAACTGTTACGCTGTTTCAATGGGCTTATTTATTATAAGTATCTTAACTATGAATGTTTTGATGCAGTTGTTTTGCTATCAGCCAGTTTCAACTAACCTGGTGTGCTAGTGGTTGAATGCAACCCCAATCCTATTGGAAGTAGGGCCCATTCAATTTAGTGTGGGATCCTGCAAGTAAAAGTGCATGAGATTACTGCTTTCTACACACCTAGCTTTCTCCAAATCAGCATCTTTGTGGGGTTTCCTGTATGACTGGCTGGAGATCAATAAACTTGTCAGTTTTGGTTCCTCCCAGTTCCTCACTTTTTGAACTTTAAGTCCATTTCATCCCATTTCTGCATCAGTTTGTGATTTCTTTTTTCAAAGCCCACACAAAAATCCATGCAAATTTCATGTGCATTTCTTCCAATGTACTCATTTTTGTATGCAACCCCCCCATAGAAGTCATTTTTAAAATCACTAATACGCACATTTTAAGTGTGTGCATGGCATTGCCTTATGCTCCCCCTCCCCCCTTTTTTGAGAACTGTACAGTGGTACCTCGGGTTACATATGCTTCAGGTTACATACGCTTCAGGTTACAGACTCCGCTATCCCAGAAATGGTCCTTCAGGTTAAGAACTTTGCTTCAGGATAAGAACAGAAATCGTGCTCTGGCGGCGCAACAGCAGCAGGAGGCCCCATTATCTAAAGTGGTGCTTCAGGTTAAGAACAGTTTCAGGTTAAGAATGGACCTCCGGAATGAATTAAGTTCTTAACACGAGGTACCACTGTATTGCAAAATGTGGAGATGAGAATCTGGGAGGGCAATTGCAGTTTTGTTCCCCTATTGGTTTGGGAAGTAGCTTTGTATTAAAACACGAACCAGGCGGATGTTTTCCTGATCCCTTGCTCTGGGGACAGAGCAACTGGGCTGCTGTGGAGCTAGCCGCCGCCCCATCCCTGGTTCACTGCTCCTCAATTTCTGAGCTGCCGTTTCCTTGTTATCATAGTGCCTGAAACTCTCTTAAGTCAAGAGCTCAGTATTTGCATGAATTCCCCCAGGAACTGGGAAGGAACTGTTCCAAGGCCCTCGGGGGCTAAGTGTGCATGCTGAAACATATGAATAAACCTGTCAGTTTTGCAAATCATTAGGAAGGGATGGCTTTAGGGTTGATTTAAATAGGGACTGCTGTGCCTGAGGATTTGGAGCACAGCGGAATGTTTCGCTTCCATTATTTCCCGTGCTCCATTCAGGGTTAATTGCAACGTTACCGGCCGTTGTGCGGATGTCCTTTTAGAGAACAATTAACAGTGGGAAGAAACTGAAATTTCACCCCGGCCAAAAGACAGGAAGGACCCTTGGGGCGCTAGGTGGGGTGAAAGCACAAACACAGAGCAGGATGAGGATGCCACCCAATGGTGTGATTTTTGACTCATTCAGGGGGGGGGGAATTCCCTTTGTCTCCTGCACTCACTGGTCAGCTCACCCCTCTTTCTCTTTGGGGAAAGGCAGTAGCTCATCTGCCTTGTACACAGAAAGTTCCAGGTTCAATACCCAGTACCTCCAGGTCCATAGGATCATAGAAAGCTGCCTTGTACCTTGGTCCATGTAGCTTGGTATTGTCTACACTGACTGGCAGCCTCTCCCAACGCTACTTGGCAGTGCCAAGGATTGAACCTGGAACCTTCTGCATACAAAGCAGATGCTCAACCACTGAGCTAGCTTCCTAGGCTATGTCACAGCTACAGAACATGAGGTTTCCTGTTTGAAACTTTCAAGGATCACCGCCCCTCAACTGAAACCATTGTCTATTTCCTGTCTGTTTCACTTTCATATGTGTTCCATTCATCAGCCTGTTTCATTATGCATCACTCTACAATTCTGTGTGTGTGTGTGTGTGTGTGTGTGTGTGTGTAAAAAATCAGTACATAAACCCACATCATGAAATATGGATTTAAATATGTATATCAGGTGAATCCATCTTTTCTAATCTTATTTTGTCTTAATTTCAAATGAATTTTGATAGTGTCTGAGTCAAAAATTGCATTGTAAAATTCAGAGAAGTGGAAAATGCAAAAGCTGATTAAACTCTGCTCCATATATTAGTACAAGAGGTGCAAACGAGACCAATTTGCTTAAAAATGCAAGCTGAACAAACTTCTATTCCACCCCTAGTATGTAGCTGGATGGCAACGTTCTGATTTTGATCGTTTGAAGGCTATTTTGGGGGGCACAAGGACACACAGCAGGAGCAGCTACTAGACGCTTCTGCAATTAGCTTTCAGGAAGGTGCTGGGGATTTTCTGTTAGGGCTGTCACTTTCAGTAGGCGAGCTGATGTTTTAATGAAGATATGGGGCTTGCAAGTAGCTTTGTGGTTTGCTTTCTCCTGCCACACCACTGCCTCATGACAGGCTGGGGCTCCTGTTCTGTCCACTGAGCTGGGACTTAGTCAAACACAGATCCTGCCATACTGGAAGGAGGCCAAGATTCAGAAGAAGAAGAAGAAGAAGAAGAAGAAGAAGAAGAAGAGGAAGAAGAAGAGTAGTAGTAGTAGTAGTAGTAGTAGTAGTAGTAGTAGTAGTAGTAGTTTGGATTTGATATCCCGCCTTTCACTCCCTTTAAGGAGTCTCAAAGCGGCTAAAATTCTCCTTTCTCTTCCTCCCCCACAACAAACACTCTGTGAGGTGAGTGGGGCTGGGAGACTTCAAAGAAGTGTGACTGGCCCAAGGTCACCCAGCAGCTCCATGTGGAGGAGTGGAGACGCCAACCCGGTTCCCCAATTACGAGACTACCGCTCTTAACCACTACACCACACTGGCAACAAAAGGACAGACAAAAGGAAGTAGTTTTTCACACAGCACAGAATTCAACTATGGCATCTGCTCTCGCAAAAGGTGCAATGATGATGGCCATCCATTTCAAATCATTTTACTTGTATGCCGCCTTTCCAAAATCAAAACCATGCTTATGGCGGTTTGCAATATATATAAAAATTGCATAACTAGAAATGTAACTACAGAAGTAGTCGTAAACAATAAATAAAACATCAAAGAGTGCACAACCAAATCAAACAATTTCCACATAAATAATAAAATTCAAAATAAATATGCAAAAAATTAACATTACCAACCGCAACAACACCCCAGCCCACGAGTTAGTTCAGCAGCCTCAGCTTTTGTAGCTGGAGTCAGTCAGGGCCTCCACTTTTGTAGCTGGAGTCAGTTGACTGGCTTAAACAAAAGATTTGAGCAGTCCGTGGCAGATAAGGCTACAGTGGTGCCTCGCAAGACGAAAAGAATTCGTTCCGCGAGTCTTTTCATCTTGCAATGTTTTTCGTCTTGTGAAGCACGATCCGTCGCAACTGCGCCTCTTCAAGCGGCTTTTAAAAAAAGGTGCAAGATGTTTTCGTCTTGCGAAGCAAGCCCATAGGGAAATTCGTCTAGCGAAGCAACGCAAAACCGAAAAACCCTTTCGTCTAGCGAGTTTTTCATCTTGCGAGGCATTCGCCTTGCGGGGCACCACTGTATTAGTGGCAACTTACCACATTGGCAATGTTCTTCATCCACTGTCAAGGCAGTATGTCTCTGAATCCCAGTTGCTGGGAATCACGAGTGGGGAATGCACTGTTGCATCTGTGTCCTGTTTTTGAGCTTCACGTCTGGTTAGCCACTGTGTGAACAGTATGCTGAACCAGATGCGTCTCCTTGGGCCTGATCCAAAAGGGCTCTTCCTATGCTCTTAATCCACTAGTTGTTCACCAGCCTAGAACCTTATTGTTGCTACCAGAAAATCTGCCCCCAGTAATAATGGCCTTGTCCCTCCTGAGGTCACATCAATTGTTGGTGTTATATGGAACTTGGGATGCAGACTTATTTGGGCCTTCCAGTATTTACTTATGTTTCTAGAGGACTTCTATCATGCTTCTTGGCTAAAGTCCCCCGAGAAGCTCACAACCTTCCCCAAATGCAATGAATGCAACCAGAGCCACATTCTTTAAACCAGTGATGGATGTTTAACAATTTTGAGGATAATATCAAAGACCCTGGCCCAAAGTGTATAAACAATTCTGCATTCCCAACAGGCATGAAAATGTGTTCCAAGGTTCCCATCATGTGTGGGATGTGATACATAAGTAGCAGTCAAGTACAACATTCCTTGTTTTCCTAGAGTGGACATGCAAGGGGATGTTTGGTCCAGCCAGTCGGAACTTCCTTTTTCTTCCTGGGCTGGGACAAACTTCCTTTTGCATGTGACTAGAGGTGGGCATGACCTTACCTGTGCAGGTTACAAAAGCACAGGGCACACAGCACCCTCTCTCTCTTTAACTTCCTCCATCGTAGGACCAGCAGCTTTATAGCTAGAGATGCTCTGTTGCCAACAGAGGTCAAAAGGACTATCTCTATATAGGATGTATCCACATGTATCTACTTTGTAACTAAGTCTGCCTTCAGAGATCCATCTGTGAACTGAATGTGTGAGTAAACTTCTTTTATATACTTAATGCAAGATTGTGGTGTGTTTATACTTTTAGGAGGGTTATAAGGGGACTTACCAGGAATCTAATATTAAGATTCGTATTAAGCAAGTCTGCAACAAGCTACCCGATGTGGGTTTAAAAGGAGAATGTAAAACTCTGCTAAGTTATAGAACTTGCTAGCGCAAGTTAGGAAGGATATTATTAAACAATATATCCTTTTCTGCCTCCCTGAACATTCCCACATTATGAACCATACTGAAATCCTCAACAGTTTGTGTCCTGCCAGTTCCCTTTCTCATCCAAGCTTATCAGGGGTGGTGAAGAGTCACATGAAGCCTTCCATCAGCACCCAGAGGCTCATGAAACCACAGGAATTGTGATCTGGATAATATTTGGCAAGCTGACTTGTGAGCAGATTTTTGAACGTGTTGTTAAAATTCAAAAAGCAGATATAAATCCTGCAAATCAAGGATGGGGAACTGGTGGACCTCCAGCTGTCATTGGGCTCCAACTCCCATCAAGTCAAGCCAGCTTGACCAGTGGTCAGTAATTACAGGTAGAGTCCTAGATAAAAAGACATCTTTAGTGCCTGCTGCAACAAAATAAAATAAAATGCCTGCTTTGTGCAGAATCTGTCACAAAAGTCAGTGCGTTTTGTCTTCGACATATGGAAAAGTAAATGTTGACATTTAGCATCTCACTGTCATTTCACAGCGCTTGCCTAGAGATTTAGTGTATCGCCACATCGCACACCCTACACTTATCTCTCTGCTCCTAACAACAACCCTGCACAGGGAAGCAGAATTATTATCCTCGTTTCAGATACAGAATAGAATAGAATAGAATTGTAGAGTTGGAAGGGATCATGAGGGTCATCTAGTCCAACCCCAATGCAGGAATCTTTTGCTCAATGTGGGACTCTAACCCACAACCCTGAGATGAGTATCATGCTTTGCCAACTGGGCTATCCCAGTTGTCTAGAAGATGGGGGCTGAAAGGGAGAACCGAATAGATAGATACTGGGTGTTGTGCTGTACCAATGGAAAAATGCTGGCTTTTTAGCCTAGTTGAGAAAAGACTGGTAAGTCCAGGGCTGAAAGCTTCCTTATAGATTTCCAAACAAGTACATTTTCAGAACTGAAAACGAATCGAAGCACGCAAGAAACTTGAAGTGATGCCAAGGAACCTATTTTTAAAAGGAGATACTGAAGATTTGGAAAAGAGAAATGAAGGAGTGCCTTAGGACTGGAGTACCTGACATGTATCTGAAGCAGATTCAGAAGGAGAATGTGCTGGGGGGCGGAATCTCATTAACAAGTCATGTATCATGTATTCACATGGATGTATATAGTCCCCTGTCACTGATATTCTTGCATCTACTTAGTCTGTGTATCATCTTTCTTTCTTCTCTGGCGATCACTCATAGCCAAATAAGATTGTCTTCCATGAACACAGTCCTAACGGCGAGTCTGTAAGCGACTGTGGAGTCCAATTCTGGATCCACATGTCCTTCCACAGAGGGGACATAGGTTTCTGGGCAGGAGTTGTTCATGGTGAGGGTTTGCCAAGCGTGTCTTCCTCTTAGCACATTTCTCCCTTGCGTCCTGAGTTTGAGCGTCTTCAAAGCCCATGACACCTTTGGTAAGGGCTGGTCTCCAACTGGAGCGCTCACAGGTCAGTGTTTCCCAGTTGTCAGTGTTTATACTACATTTTTTTAGATTTGCCTTGAGAGAGTCTTTAAACCTCTTTTGTTGACCACCAGCATTACACTTTCCATTTTAGAGTAGTTGCTTTGGAAGACAATAACCAAGCATCTGAACAACATGACTAGTCCATGACACCTTTGGTAAAGGCTGTTCTCCAGTGTTCTCCACTGATATTCTTGCATCTACTTAGCCTGTGTATAAAACTGTTACTGTTACTCCCTCTTGGGAGATTGCTGTCCATCTCAACCTGGATGTATGACAAAGTGAGACTAGACACAGGGTAAGGCATGGTTCATGCACAGCTCTGGGAAACAAAGAGCTCTGGAGCTGTTCTAGCCAGAAACAAACTGCAACTGAACCCTGGTTATGAAAAAAGGTAAAGGTAAAGGGACCCCTGACCATAAAGTCCAGTTGCGGACGACTCTGGGGTTGCGGCGCTCATCTCGCTTTACTGGCCAAGGGAGCCAGCATACAGCTTCCAGGTCGTGTGGCCAGCATGACTAAGCGAATCAGAGCAGCGCACAGAAACACCATTTACCTTCCCGCTGGAGCGGTACCTATTTATCTACTTGCACTTCGTGCTTTTCAACTGCTAGGTTGGCAGGAGCAGGGACCGAGCAACGGGAGCTCACCCCGTGGCGGGGATTCGAACTGCCAATCTACTGATAGGCAAGCCCTAGGCTCTGTGGTTTAACCCACAGCGCCACCCACGTCCCAAATGAAGAAAGGTACTTTATATATTGGTAAAAGATAATGCAGAGCGGGGTTTTTTAAAAAAAACCTCCCTCCCTCTGTGGACGTAGCATCATTCCAAGAGGGGCGCTGTGAAGGGAAATGACTCCCACAGGGCTACAACTAACAGCGTTGTTGTGTCACATGTTGGCAGCGATTTTTGTCTTCAGAAGCAGGTAAGTGGCTGTCCACACTACATTTCCCAGAAGTTCCTCGCTCCTGAAATCTCTTCCACACACCTGAAAATAATCACAGAAACAGCCCCCTGCTTTGAATTGGGTCCAGGAAGGAGGAAGCTCCAATAAGAATTTCAAGGGAAGCTCATAAAATTGGTGAAATTACAGAGGAGGAAAGGACATTTCATTCACCCTTCCTCGGCACGTAAGTCTTGTTATTTTGAGAACAGGTTATTCCACTGCACATAGGACTGCAGCTTTAAATGCTCCTTCTTATAACCAGATGTTTTATGTCATGCAGGGCAGCGATTAGAAAGAAACCCAGTTTTCTCGACTCCAAAGGGACCTACACGCTTAATGAGCAAATGCTCTTCATGGCACAGCTGAGGAGCAACCTATCAAATGTGTGTCGTTTAGTCAAGCATTCAACCACTGACCCAATTTAAATTTATTTAGAATAGCATGTGTTTGATAGGGTGTGCACAGGAACCATAGAATTGTAGAGTTGGAAGCGACCATAAGGGTCTTCCAGACCCTCCATATGTCCCTATTTTCCAGGGACAGTCCTGGATTTACAGAAGCCGTCCTGGTTTCTGGTTTGATCCCAGAATGTCCCGCTTTTCCTTAGAATGTCCCTATTTTCATCAGTGAAATGTTGGAGGTTTCGGAATTATGCAACACACAAACCAAGAAGATAAGTAACAAAACAATTGTTAGAAGATATCTGAATGCATTCCTGTACAGGAAAGTTTTTTAAAAATGTTTAATGTTTTATTATATTTTATAATAGGCCATCCCTATTTTCATCAGAGAAATGTTGGCGGCTCTAGTCTTCTAGTCCAACCCCCTGCAATGAACAAATATTTTTCCCCAATATGGGGCTCGAACTCACAACCTTTGAGATTAGGCGTCCCATGCTCTACATCATGTTTTCTCAGTCTGAGGACCCCTTTCCCCTCCTAGACAACCTTCCAGAGACCACGTGCCAGTGCTGGACATAGCTAGAAGCTATTATGTTGGACATAGCTAGATGTTATTTGTCTATTATCTTTGAGAATTCTTGGAGAACAGGTGAGGTCCTACAGACTGGAGATGGGAAAATGTTGTCCCCATCTTCAAAAAGGGGAAGAAGGAAGCCCCAGTTAACTTCTAGCTGGTGAGCTTGACGTCAATACCAGGGAAGGTGCTAGACCAGATCATCCAACAGTCGGTCTGCTGGTTTCTATACAGACTCACACATCCTCCATTCCAGAAACTGAGAGGCATTACCAGAGCTGAAAGAAACATTCCCGCTATGCAAATAGCACTTGAGGGGCAAAGTTGAGCCATCCAGGGGTGGTGCCTTGAGAAGTGTGATCCTGAGAGCCAGACAAAGAGGCCTGGAGGCTTGCATTTGACTGCCCTAGAGCTAAAGCTCCCTGTCCCTAAGTATGGGCTGGTTGTTGTTGTTGTTGGTTGTTGTTGTTTAGTCGTTTAGTCATGTCCGACTCTTCATGACCCCATGGACCAGAGCATGCCAGGCACTCCTGTCTTCCACTGCCTCCCACAGTTTGGTCAAACTCATGCTGGTAGCTTCAAGAACACTGTCCAACCATCTCATCCTCTGTCGTCCCCTTCTCCTTGTGCCCTCCATCTTTCCCAACATCAGGGTCTTTTCCAGGGAGTCTTCTCTTCTCATGAGGTGGCCAAAGTCTTGGAGCCTCAGCTTCAGGATCTGTCCTTCCAGTGAGCACTCAGGGCTGATTTCCTTCAAAATGGAGAGGTTTGATCTTCTTGCAGTCCATGGGACTCTCCAGAGTCTCCTCCAGCACCATAATTCAAAAGCATCAATTCTTCGGCGATCAGCCTTCTTTATGGTAAGTATGGGCTGGTAGAATCAAGCAATCAAGTTAGGTTGGATCTGGGCTTTTTACACCAAGGAGTTGGGCTTGTTCTCCTGCCCCTGCCAGTATCTTAACAACATTAACAATATGGGCCTGTCACTTTTGCTTTGACGTATGGGCAAAAGCTGGCTGCACAACAAATCTTTGGAAAGCAGACCAAAGAGACAGGAAAACAACAGCTCCAAACAAATGGACAAATGTCAGCCGGTGCACTCCCTTCATCCTCCTTCCTTATATTAGGGACTCCGCTCAGCTTGTTCTCATCCTTCAGGCAAAAGTCTGAGCAAATAGATGAGTCTCATTCCTCGCTCTTAATGTCAACGTTAGTGCCGTCTGGCCGGCAGAAAGAATGCACATTCCATCACTGAAGGCCAGCATGTTGGGAGAGGAGAGGAGCCTTTCGGCGGAGATGAGATACTGCTTCAGAGAGGAGGAACCTCCTTGTAACCTTGGCGGACTGATGGAGGTAGGCGTCTGCAACAAACAGTGGGTTGCCCCGTTGCAATGCTTATTTTTTTAGCATCTTATTGAGCTGATTTTTCCCTCTGGCATTGGCCTGGAGCCTCTGGCCCCAGGCCTAATTGGGCCCATGAGGCCATATTCCCCAAACCACACACCTGTTCCACACCTGAGATCATGTGTGGCGCAGGTAAAGACTGATGGGGGTTGCTCTTACTGCCAATCAGATTATGGGTGCTGAGAGCAAGCCCCTGAGAGCAAGGGAAAACATGCAAAAGTGATATGGACACATACTGATGAAGACAAATAAGAGAAACATCCGTGCAAACCGAAACCATGGTGTGGCCAGTCATGAAACTCCTCTGCTAACCAAGTTGGGCGTGGAAACAGGTGGAGTGGGAAATACGTTTCCTTGAGAGTCCTCCTTTATTATGCAAACCCACCATCCTGTGGCTCTTCCTGTGGGGAATTGTAGTGTTAACTAGCCACAGTTGTAAGTTGCAAATTCATAAATGAATACAAATCTGTAGCTGTCATAATTGGCAGATGACACTTCCTGGAGGATAAGCATGTACACCTCCCCAGTGACAGCAGCAGTGTACAAGAGTTGCCTCTCCAGAGAGTTCTCATGTACAAATTTGTTGGCAATCTTTCCTAAGGCGAGCTGTTTTTAATTTAGAAGACATCAACCTGGTTGTGCTGGTGAGAGGAATTAATAAGCCAAGGATGCAGGTTGGCAGCGCTGCAGTAGCAAGTGGATATGTCTCCATTAATTGCTAGACTGTTGATGCTCTCCGGGGAAGGGGGAGGAATTTGGTTTGGTTCACATCTGAATGTGGACGCACCTAACCTAGACTTCCCAAGACAATACGCCAAATGAAAACCAGCTTTCCTTTGAAATGCCCACTTGTCTGAAATTTGTGATGCAGCAACACAACAAAAAGTGTACCAGAAATGCATATGGAGGGGTGTGTGTGTGTTAAGGAAACTGGAACTGTCAGGTTCATCCATCATTAGCTCTCTGGAAAGACATTCATGAATCAGTGGCTTTATTATCTATTTATTAACTTGTTTTTCGTTTTATCTTGCCCAGGGCAACCCAAAGCAACTTGCAACCAAATAGAGACATACAGACAAGACTTTAGTGATGTGTAGGTAGGGAAAGAAATGCTTAATTTATGGCAAGGTGTTTGAATTGGGAATGTCATGGTCCAAGAGCTAAGTAGAGCCTCTGCGATCAGGGGCAGTATATCTCTGAAGAGCAGAGGCAAGTAAGCAACAGCAAAGGGTCAGGCCTTCACACTCCTTTGCAAGGTTTCTGTCTGGCCACAGGTGGAAGGAGGCGGCTGGTCGAGATACACTTCAGTTTGATCCAGCAGCAATCTTCCCAGTCTCAAGTTTCACACTGTTTTGCAGAGTTATCAATCTCTCTTTCTGAGATTGGCGTTTTCTGCGTGGGGTGGTTAATGCTCTCATTCAGTGGCATAATTGTTACGGGGGTTTCTTATAAAAGCCAATCATGTGTTAATTCGTTTGGTATTCATTGTGAGACCTTTAATCATGATGGATTAATTTGTTATAAACGCGGATATAATGTGTTATTTCATAATATCGCCACTGTAATTTAGCAATTAAATAGTCTGCTATTATTTCAATCACTGCCCAGATCTTTTTATCATGTTACAGCGGTTTTGCTCTGTACTGAATTATGTTGCACCGTGTAAAGGACAATGGCACCAGCTTTCTCACTCACTCTCTCCTTTTTTTGGAAGCAGGAAGACAAAGGACAGTAATAGTTACACCATGTTCTTGATATTATCAGTCCCCCTGACCTACCCAACTAAATTGTTCCTTAAGGATCAGTGAATGGAAACAATAGGGATAATTAATGTCAATAGCACTACAGTGGGAGCAGAGCAGACACCCTAGTGCATTTTTCATATTGTGAAACTGAAGGAGATGCAACTTGGGTCAGTTCCAGTCATGGCTTCAGAGAGTCTGTGGATGAAGCGGGACTTGTATCAAAGTTTCTATGAGGGTCCGAGGGGCTTGGGCATCCTGAATTGATGCAACCCAGCCTCAAAGGGGATGAGTTGTTTTTAATTTTTATCTGTGTTATTTTAAATGAGACCATCTTGGCTGTGAGCCCTGGAAGACCTGCCCCCTGCCTTGCTGGCCTTTTCCCATCTGGCCTGGGAGAATGGAGTGTTGACTGACTCCAGCTACAAAAACTGAGGCTGTTGAACAGATTCTTGGGCTGGAGTATTGTTTATGGGGGCGGGTTGAGAGAGCTTGTTGCTATTATTGATACTACTGTTGCATCTTTAATCTTAAAAAGGTAAAGGGTAAAGGGACCCCTGACCATTAGGTCCAGTCGTGGCCGACTCTGGGGTTGCGGTGCTCATCTCGCTTTATTGGCCAAGGGAGCCAGTGTACAGCTTCCGGGTCATGTGGCCAGCCTGACTAAGCTGCTTCTGGCGAACCAGAGCAGCGCACGGAAATGCTGTTTACCTTCCCACTGGAGCGGTACCTATTTATCTACTTGCACTTTGACATGCTTTCAAACTGCTAGGTTGGCAGGAGCAGGGACCGAGCAACGGGAGCTCACCCCGTCGTGGGGATTCGAACCGCCAACCTTCTGCTCAGCAAGCCCTAGGCTCTGTGGTTTAACCCACAGCGCCACCAGTGTCCCGTATCTTTAGTCTTAGATCTTATGATTTACGTGGAAATTGTTTCCATTTGGTTGCATACGTTTTGATGTGTTTTTGTTTGTTTATGACTTCTGCTATGTTTGTAATTATATAAATCCTGTCATGTTGTAAGCTGCCTTGAGCATAGTTTCAACTATGAAAAAAACGATGATGATGATGAGTTGCTTCTAAGTAATGAATGACTTCCCAGCTGAGTTTGGTGGCATGAAGAGAGGGTGGGATTGGCTGACACTGCCTTGCTCAGCTTTAAAAGTCACTGGGATCTGGAAAGCATGGTTCCCGAGTGCCCAGAAAACACAGAGTCTCGACAGTCACATGTGCAAACTGCCCCCTCCAAAAACCTTACAGTAGGTTTCCCTTCCCTGCTCCAGTCTGCTAACAAGAGAGGGAGCTCTCTATTGCTGCAAATGACACTGTGCATCTACTTTCCTACTTGGGAATCCTGGGGCTATTGCAGTCCAGCCCACAAATTCTCTGGCCAGAAAAAGAAAGTGTGCTCTTAATGTCATTTGACAAAAGCCACTTTCCAGATTCTCTTTCCTGCTGCCTTTCCCCCTTCGCCTTCGTAAGGACAGGTGAATCTCAACATTGGTTCTTCACGGTTTCCCATTTTTAAGTTTGCAAACATTTGCATCAGTTTGCAAAGTTATTTCTTAAAATATCACAAACACTTGTCAAGAAATTCATTGCTCGGCTTGGCAAGAAGCCACAGAAAGTCAAAGTCAAGGAGCTAGGAAACTGTGGCCTCATGAAGGGAATATATAGGACATGGCTTAGCTCTGGCCATTAGCTGTGCAAGTTGGCTGTCTGTGGTTCCCGAGCTTGTGCCCCAGCACTCCCTGGACTGCTTCCCCCCAATACTCCTTCTGCTGTTCTTCACTTCATCTCCTGATTTGGTACATCTGCTGTCTTTGCTGCCTGCTACATTCTGCTTGGTCCAGGGAACTCCAGGATGTCTCCAGCACGTTTAGTTTGACCCTATTGGCCTCCAGTGGTTCAGACCACAAAGTGGCACTGAAATAGCTCCTTTGATGGATGGAGACCCATGCTGTCAAAGGAAGCTCTGCAGCCCAGCCTCAGGGTTCCACAAAGACTCTGAGCAAAAAGCCAAATGCAATCAGTTTTATTAAAACTTGTTTTTACTCCTTCAACATTCCTCAGATACCTAAGGAGGAACCTACAAATTCACTTTGAAGTTCACTTTACTTTTGTGATGACAGCCTAGGGATGTGTGTGGAACCCCTCTGAGAGATGCTGATGTACACATCCTCTGATATATCTCCCGAGGAGCCATTCCTTTTGTATTTTGTTGTAGGCGAAATGTTGGCAGCAAAGCCAGCTCAAGCGCCCCTGGTGCTGCAGCCCTAGGCATGCTTACCTGGGAGTCAGCCTCACTGAGCTCATTGGAATTTACTTCTGAGTAGGTGTGCACTTCCACATTATCTTTTCTCCTTTCAAGCCCAGCTAATGCAAGGCTGCAGATCCATCCACTGAAAGTAAATTCCTGACAGATAGCAAATCAGGTCGTTTCAGGTTTTAGAAGGGTTTGGGATAATTCACTTCACCAACAGAATAGCGATACATCTGCATTAGAATCAAACCTCTGAATGAATGCCTCTGAATACCAGTTTCTGGGAATCACAAGCAGGAAGGGTTCTCTATTAACAAAAAAACGAGGAGACAAGTTGGGTGTGGCTTAGGGTGTGGTTGGTTGTCTTTGGTTGGCTGTAGTGAGAATTGTTTTTGTGTGTGAGCGGGGTGTGAGTGTGTATTTTTGAATCAGGTTACTCAGATTGATCCAGTAGTGATGTATGGAAGTGAGAGCTGGTCCATAAAGAAGGCTGATTGCTGAAGAATTGATACTTTTGAATTATGGTGCTGGAGGAGACTCTTGAGAATCCCATGGATTGCAAGAAGATCAAACCTCTCCATTCTGAAGGAAATCAGCCCTGAGTGCTCACTGGAAGGACAGATCCTGAAGCTGAGGCTCCAAGACTTTGACCACCTCATGAGAAGAGAAGACTCCCTGGAAAAGACCCTGATGTTGGGAAAGATGGAGGGCACAAGGAGAAGGGGACGGCAGAGGACAAGATGGTTGGATAGTGTTCTCGAAGCCACCAGCATGAGTTTGACCAAACTGCGGGAGGCAGTGGAAGACAGGAGTGCCTGGCATGCTCTGGTCCATGGGGTCATGAAGAGTCAGACACAACTAAACGACTAAACAACAACAACAACCCAGATTGATTCGTATGCTGTTGGGGGATTCTTGTTGTTGTCTTGTTGGGCTGTGTATGTGATAAAGGCGGGGGTGGAGGAAGGGGGGTGCGGTGGGTGCGGTCCACCCCGGGTGTCACCACTGAAGGGGGTGACAAAATGCCGGGCGGCATTCACTGCGGGGCCTGAAGCGCACCCGAGCCACATGTCTCTCCTGGGAGTGACGCTGTGGCTTGGGCACCTGCAGGTTATGTGCTGCCCCAAATGGTCTGCCCGCCATCTTCCCCTCAACTGTAGGGTGGCTGAGTGGGAGGAGGCAGGCAGACTCAGAGGCCCCAAGGAGCGTCCCGCCCCAGCTCGCTCCGCCCTGTGGGCAGCTGGCCCCGCCCCTGGGCACAGGGCACGTGCGCTGCCCCAGTCACCCAATCGGCTTGCTCCACCACTGGATAAAGGGGTGAAGGCATCTTCTTCTGTTTGTCCCAGTGTCAGTTGCAATTAACAGTGGTACCTCTGGTTGTGAATGGGATCCGTTCTGGAGGCCCGTTCGCAACATGAAAAACCCACAACCTGAAGCGCTGTATCTGCGCAGGTGTGCAGCATGATTTGGTGCTTGTGCGCATGCGCGAATCATGATTTAGCGCTACTGCACATGTGCGAGCAGCAAAAGCCAGAAGTAACCCTTTCTGGTACCTTCTGGGTCATCACGGGACACAACCTGAAAAAATGAAACATGAAGCAAGTGTAACATGAGGTATGACTGCATTGGTTAGTTTTTCTAATAAGGCTGTTTCCCATACTATTTGATACCATTGGTCCATGCTTATTCCTGACAGGTCTCTCCAGTCCCCTCCCCCACTCTTCCTCTTCCTCCTCCTCATTCTTTAAACCAATTCATAAACAAAGTACTTATACATTGACCACTAATAATGAAACACATGTTGTAGATATTTTTCCACATTTATTATGCTAGTATTGTGATATACAAACGACATGAGAAAACTTGGTATATTTGTTAGTATAACATTGTTTATAAAACCCAATAAACAACAATAACAACAACAACAAATTGGGGACTCAGTGGGCACAGAACAGCCATTGGAGGAGGGATGGAAAACCAAAGGGAGAGGGGGATGGAATTGACCAAGCTGGGAAAGAGCATGGCTGGCTGGTTGGATGGAGCAAGAATACACCATCCACTTGTCCTACACTTTGGATTACTCTAATGCTTCCTGTGGCTGGATCTAGAGACATAAAAAGAAATTTCAGGAAAATGCGTTATAAATCTCATAATGGGAAGCCACGCTGCTGAAAGATGGTGTCACAGTGTTATAACACATTTAAAGCTCTTTTTCTTTACTAATGTACTTGAGTCCTATGTGGGGCTGGCTTTGAAAAGTGTTCAGAAAGTGCAACCACATATGGGGAGCAGATGACTAGTCCAACCCCCTGCAATGCAGGAATCTCAACTAAAGCATCCATGACACATGGGGAACAAACATTCAGGGGCCTTTCTGTGCCCACTGAGTCCTCATTTGTGGTTAACAGAGAGCCTAGACACCATACTGGGCTAAAAAAGAAAGCTTTATTCGCCATTCCGCTTGTCTAATGCTACCTAGTGCCCCTGGTTTTTATACACCTCATACCACACACCCACTGAACTGTTTTGGGAATCCCTCGTCCCTAGGTAGTTTTGCTAAAAAAACAGTTTATACCTATGAAAATTACTGAGGTCCTTCCAAGTCTGTTGATATATACTCATATGCATGGCTGGTGCCTTTTGGGGCACATAAATATTGGCATGCACAGTGTTAGGATGGGTTTACATGTGAGATAATACAGGGAAGTGCTTCCAGGTCAAAAGGGTTCCATTTCCTTTTGGGCCTCAGAGCCACCATCTTGAAACTGAATACCAGTGTCTGTTCAAAATCCCAGTTTGTGCATACGATGACAAATCATCAGCATGATTCAAGCTTATCTTTAAAAGCTACTTCTCTGTCAATACGGAAACAACAACCTCTTCTGCATATAGGAAAGGTTTTGTGGTTTTTTTTGTTTTTGATACTTCTGTCTGTCAACAGCTTGCTAAATTAAGTTTCACAAACCAGGACAGTTTCCA
This sequence comes from Podarcis vaucheri, assembly GCF_965113315.1. Classification (NCBI taxonomy): domain Eukaryota; kingdom Metazoa; phylum Chordata; class Lepidosauria; order Squamata; family Lacertidae; genus Podarcis; species Podarcis vaucheri. The sequence continues at coordinate 64,475,985 of NC_138748.1, forward strand.
TGTGAACCCCAGCGAAATCAATGCTTTTACTGAGATAAATGGGTATTTGACAAAGACGGTGGGGGAAATGAATAATTTCTCTTGTACATAAAGCTACAGAGCATAATTCATCATAAGCGACTCATCCAGTTTCTGGTGATTCAGCAGATGCCTTCTTCAAAGAGCAACCTGCACTAAGTGATTTGCCATTAAGAGGGGAAGGCAAAAATGCCTCAACAGCGAGAACAAGAATTTGGTGGTAGTGAAATAATTCTGAGGCACATCTTTAGAATGCAGAGAGTTCAGAAGGAACCTTCTGTTCAACGCAGCAATGCCAGGGATGGCAGCTAAGGTCTATGCTCCCACAGCGTAACTTTTCCAAGGCTGAAAATACAGAGCCTGAAAGCTGGCGAAGAAGGAACTTCCAAGAATGGCAACTCGGAAGGGTCAATACACTACAGATACAACATGGTCACAGGCTGCAAACAAGAGAGTCCCTTGCATTTTGCTGGGAGGTTCTGAGAATGGGACGAAAGGTTCATACCATTTACTGAAGCACTGTAGGCTTATTCAAACGTTACACTGAGCACAGGTACAAAACCTAGACAGCATCTTAAAAAGCAGAGACATCACCTTGCCAACAAAGGTCCGTATAGTTAAAGTTATGGTTTTCCCAGTAGTGATGTATGGAAGTGAGAGCTGGACCATAAAGAAGGCTGATCGCCGAAGAATTGATGCTTTTGAATTCTGGTGCTGGAGGAGACTCTTGAGAGTCCCATGGACTGCAAGAAGACCAAACTGATTCATTCTGAAGGAAACCAGCCCTGAGTGCTCACTGGAAGGACAGATCATGAAGCTGAGACTCCAATACTTTGGCCACCTCATGAGAAGAGAAGACTCCCTGGAAAAGACCCTAATGTTGGGAAAGATGGAGGGCACAAGAAGAAGGGGACAACAGAGGACAAGATGATTGGATAGTGTTCTCGAAGCTACCAGCATGAGTTTGACCAAACCACGGGAGGCAGTGGAAGACAGGAGTGCCTGGCGTGCTCTGGTCCATGGGGTCACGAAGAGTCAGACACGACTAAATGACTAAACAACAACAACAACAAAAGAAGACCCAGCTAGAGTAACCTACCTACAGGGGACATCACAGATGATTCCGGGTAGGGGCATATATCACCTTCTAAGAACCCCTTGTGCCCTTAGTTGCTTGGGTCCTTAAAGGATTGCAGAACATGGCCAAGGAAGTGTTTGCTAAAAATAAATAAAGGAAAAGATATTGAGAATGTGGACCAAGAGACCTACCTGGATTGCCAACAATAAAACATGAAGTAACCTCATCATTAGTAACTAGGCATAAAGGATTCTGAGCACTGCATTGCCAGAAATAACTTTCCACTAAATTGGTCCTCTTGCATATGCAATGAGAGCTCAGCAGCTATTATTCAAGGTATAACTAAGGAAGATGGAGCTGCTTGGTGGATCATCATTTGAATGCATTCAAGAAATAATGAAGCCTAAACACCAGCATTTAAAGAAGGATTGGGTTTTTTGGTTTTTTTTAATCAACAAGTGGTCTGCCACAATTTCAGAAAGGAAGCTGTCTACCTGAGCCAAAACGTTCATGCACATGCATGACTTGACCCATATTGCTCATTCTTAAATGGGCACAGCTTGCCACAAACCAGTATAAGTGCCACAAACCAGTATATGTTGGCCATGAGCTGCGGAGACCAGCAAAGGCCAGTCTCTTCTTTGCAGAACTGTAACTCACAGAAGAACATGAGCTAGTGATGAACCAGCTTAGCGGTGATGAACCTCAGGTCTAGGAGCTCAACGTGGTCCTCCGGGTATCTTCACTCTCCCACATTAGGTGCCCTCCAAGACCAAGCCCCCATCTCCAGGCAAATCCCCTCACTGGCTGTGCTTTTCACTCTGCTTTAGCCTAGCTGGACTACATGCTTCACCTGTGATAATGTGTCTTGCTTGCTGGATCAGAGGGCAGAAATATGTGTGTATGTAGGAACATCAGACTTTTGCATGGCTGCAATGTAGCCAACCATGCAAAGGAAAGCAGCACACCTGCTGCTTTCCCCACTCTCCTCTCTAGACCCACCCACTTTTCATCTTTGCTCCCGGACCAGCTGTTAAGCGGTCCCCAGAATATTGCTCTTGGGAAGGTGTGGCCCTAGATTCTGGTTTAACTAGGTTACACTATGAAATTAATTTCAGAACTGCACAGTTCCCTCAATCCATTTGCATCATGTCCCACTTCTCTGGGATAAATGTGTATCCTGATAATCCCTGAATGGATTCTATTTGTGCCCACACCAACGCACCAGTGCGTGTGTGCAATGTTTTACTGATATGTACAGATGCTCTTGTGCAGGGATGACCAAAGTGGTGTTGTTGGCCAGAAGCCCTCAACAGAGATGGCTTCCCATTGCCACTGGATAAGCTTGCAAAATGGTGAGCTAGATGGACCAATAGCCTGAGTCAATATAAGGCATTTTCTTATATTCCCAAGCCAAAATATTGAGCAGGTGGGGAGTTGACTTCACTGTTAGATAAACACAGATTGCCATATGTCTTCAGGAGGATAACACTTATTTGTGTTTCAAGTGATGCCCTGCCCACATTCTAGAAGTCTTGTTTAAGAACGATGGGAAAGGTGAAACTCAAATTACACGAAAAAGAGATTTAAAACTCGAGCAGACTTGTTTGCAACTCCTTAAAAAAAAAAACTAAACAAGACCAAAGGTCTTGTTCCTCCAAGCTGTTTTGTGTGGGTGGCTCACACCCGTTGCCCCAGTGGGAGTCTGCCCACACAACACATCTTGTGGTAGTGAGAAAATGGAAAGTATATTGAGCTGAAGAATGTGATCATCAGGGTCAATAAGTAAGAATTCCACAGGGCGGTGTAATGAGGGTAATCATAGTCCTATCGCTTAATATATTATACACCATTTTTGCTTACCAGAGCGGCTGGCAATCATGAAGGTGCCCCATGAAATCTTGTTGTCAATTATTTCATAAAAAAGATTCAACAGGACTTCAGACAACTAGGGGAGAGGCAGGCCTGGCTCAATAGAACAATTCATGACGGGAAGGAATTAACACCTACCATAAACCCGTCCTGCCCACCAGACACTTAGAGGACCATTTGATACAGGTGTTCCACAAGACATGTTCCACACAGGTACAATCTGTCTCCATGCTGTTTGTGTGAAAGATGCATTGGTGCACACCGCTATTGTGCACACTGGTGCATAAGCTGTAGACTTGTTGACTGTCACGTGTGAATAACATTTGAGTGTACGGCTCAGTTATGAAACACAAGGTCATGAGAGCCAGTGTGGTGTAGTGGTGAAGAGCGGTAGTCTCATAATCTGGGGAACCGGGTTCGCGTCTCTGCTCCTCCACATGCAGTTGCTGGGTGACCTTGGGCCAGTCACACTTCTCTGAAGTCTCTCAGCCCCACTCACCTCACAGAGTGTTTGTTGTGGGGGAGGAAGGGAAAGGAGAATGTTAGCCGCTTTGAGACTCCTTCGGGTAGTGATAAAGCGGGATATCAAATCCAAACTCCTCTTCTTCTTCATTCTGCACAGTGGAGGGACAGGTGTCAGGGAAGCCAAAATAGATTGCAGTTAAGAGCAGTACACCGTCATAACTCCCTGCTACAGTTTAGATGCTGCGCCACTTATGGTTGATGTAACAGCATAACAGCTAAAGCTTATTTTAGGGTGCACATAGAATCTGCCACTGCATGATTCCCATTGCTTCTCAGGGAGCTGAAGGAGAGGTAGAGAGGGAGTTACGCCTGCCTCCTCCCATCTTGCAGAGGAACATTCTGTGGGTAGAGGACTGTTAAGGGGTGGTCTGGTTCCTCTTCTTTACTTATTTGGATCTGTGCAGGCTGCCAGCACCAAAAGCACACAAAAGAGGTAATGATGAATATATTGCAACTGCTGAAAAAGTCTTGCTAGGAATAGTCAACTGGTGTTCGGGGGCCATAAGCAGCCCCCAGTTACTTTCTGTCTAATGGACATCACTGATACCCTAAAATATCCATGTATGCCAGCCATTTTCTCCCAAAGTGGGCTGAACAGAGAATTGTAGAATCGTTGAGTTGGAAGGGACCCAAAGGTCATCTATTCCAACCCCCTGCAATGCAGGAATCTCAGCTAAAGCATCCATGACAGATGGCCATCTGATGGGGAAGGGAAGTCTGCAATGTGGAAGGGAAACGGAAAAGTAAGTGATTGTGTTTTGAAATTTATAAGCGTAGTGCCATAGACTTAATGAGCAACAGACACTTCTGGCAAGACATTTGTCTTTCAAGTACAGCTCTTGGGATCAATATGGTTGGAGCCAAATCAGGCATTTTGCATCAGGGACATGTGCTCAGTTTACAACGATGCCTGCAGCGTTGAAAGGGATTCATCGGCCTCATCTCACACATCCACACAAGCTTCTCCTGAAGCAACTAGTTGACCCTCCCCCCAAATGCGGTACTAAATAAAATGATCTGAATTCTGAAACCCTGTGATAAATTATGTACAATAAGGACATTTGCAGATCTCTCTCTGTATTATTGCATTTATTTTTATTTATTATAGTTCAGTAAAGCCGCTCTCCTTTACAGGAGGGTGGGGTTGTGGGCTGGCCTCACACTCTCCCACGCGTAGTGGGGCTGTGACTATTCCCCTGTGCCATTTGGGAGTCCTGGCCCATGTCACGGCCGCAGCTAGCCAATCCAGCCCCTCCATGGAAAAGGTATTCCAATAAAGGAATCTGGGGGTCCTGGATATCGTCCAAAGTCCGCTTGAGTGGCTAGGGCCATGCCAGGACCACAGGAACCCTGGGGTGAACTTCCATTGATTTGCATCGATGTAGCTCCCTCGTTTGGTGTTGACCCTTTCAGACTTCCTGCTGGGAGGGAAGGAGTCAGTTATAGTCTTGCCAATGCCTAAGCCAATACCACTCACATTGTGTAATCAATAAAGTTGTGGCCTAAATTTTGCCCATCAACCTTTAAACTAAAATATGTTTCTGTGTGAATTTATTTATGGGGGTGACCTGGGGTCCTCAAAGCGCAAATGCACTCTGCTCGCCCTATTGCTTCCACCACTGAGGTAGTTGTTCTGGTGTGTGGTCTTGCCACTCATTTTTCCTGAACCCATGTGGAGCGAATGGCAGAGCTTTGAGGAAACTAGTTGAAACTTGTGAAGGAAGGTATCTTCTACCACATGTGGTGGACTTGCAAAGATGTAAAGGCTTTCTGGGAAATGGTACTTAATGAGTTAAAGAAAATGTTTAAAAATAGTTTTGTTAAAAAACCAGAAGGCTTTTTATTGGGAATAGTGGGTGAAGAGAAACCAAGGGAAGATGAAAGACTGTTCATGTATGCAACAACTGCAACAAGAACTCTTTTAGTCCCCAAATGGAAACAACAAGAAGTACCAACGAAAGAAGGGTGGCAGATGAAGATGGTGGACTTTGCAGAATTGGCGAAGCTGACAGGAAAAATCCGAAACCAGCACGATCAAGTACAGTATTCCAAAATTTATATAAATTTATACGATATCTGAATAACTTTATACGATATCTGAAAGATTATTGTAAGCAACTAACATCACTACCAGGGTTGTCTGAAGACTTGTAATGAGAAATTTTCTACCTTTCTATATATATTTAAATTTTGAGTTATTTGGTAATGTGTGTAATTAGAATCAGAAAATGTACAAAATGCAATGATATAAAGGTTTATTTTGAAAGCCATGAGGCGGGAGGGAAGGAAGTTGACAGGCTCTAAAGAGCCAGGGATGTAAAGTGGAGTGTTATGATGTGAACGTATATTATAAATTGGATAATAAATAAAAATCATCTATATAATGATACTTGTGAAGTCATCCATAGGCATTGCTCCAGTAAAGGAAGAAGACCATAAAGTGTAAGGAGAGCCAGGTGAACACCGTAGGTGTACTCTGAGGAGAATTTCCAAGTGCAAGCCAAGCTCCCTCCTTGAATATTTTGTGACTACTCACGAGGAATTGTCACAAGAATCAGGCATATTTCACTTGTTGAGGGAAACAGGGAAATGTGTTTCCATTGTGTGCAGCTGAATCCCAAACCAACAGCAGTATCTAATACCAATGGAAGCTGTTGGAAGTCAAAATGGCCACCATATCTAATGCAATGGTCAAAATGGCTGCCATATCTAATCGAGCATAGAGGCCTTGCCATGTTTATTTAAGTAGAAAATTCATGTGGTCGGATGTTTGGTCACTTACAGAAGCCAAGTCAGGCCCAACTTTGAGGCCGAGACAAATGTTTTTTTCCCAGGTGACAAAACTTTTTGTGCTCTTTTGCTAAAGGTGGGAAACTGTCAGCTATTATTTCCATGTTGTTGTTCTACCACAGTGGCTACCATTTCAGTTGTCTACCTCTGTCACAAATTTACCTCAGGCTGTCCTTGGAGGTTAACTGACAAATTTTGAAGAAGAAAAAAGTGCTCCCATACCTTGTAAATGAAAACAGGAAAGTAGAAAGGGATATACCGTAGTTCTTTACAATAAGAAATTGCCAAAGTTTAATCAACTGAAAGTTTTACAAATCTGTTATGTGCCAATGCTAAGCTAATGTACGGAGCATACATTTCAGATCTTATGACACAGTATAAATAAGTGGCTTCCAAAAGGAATGCACTAATAGGAACAAAATTAATTCAAACATGGGCACCGTGAAATGACTACATTCCCTACCCTCAAGCTAAAAACAAATCTATTTCAGTGGTTGAAACTCATCTCAAAACACATCACCTCAGCACCAAAACCAAAACTCATGCAAAAGTTTTCCATACAATGCAAAATTAATCCAAACAGAGCATGCATGCACTTTCATTCTTATTTCAAACAAAGGCTGAAGTAACCTATGAGAAAGATTTCATTTAGCATTGACCACCAACATTGTACACCGAAGTCGAGATGGGAAAAAATACTAAAGTCTCTCAGCTGAAAGTTTGAGTAGCTCCACAAGAAATCTTCCTAGACAAGAGTGGAAATTCAGACCAGAACAGAAGATGTTTATTTCCTTCTCTTTGCTTCCCAAATAATGAAGCTTAAAGTTTTAAAAAGTCAAGACATCAGTTTAAGTATCCAGTGTAACAGGTTTGCGAAAATCAGCCAATGGAGTCCCCTTATGATACTGGGATTGTCCCAGTATGACTTCTGGTGGGAGAGCAGAGAATTTGCTGAGATAAAACACCCCTGAGACAGCCATGTATGCTGTTATTTCCAGTTTTAAGTAAGAAGAAAAGGTCATATCACACAATTACACCTTTTCGTTACATCTTAAGCCCTCCCACCTCCAAACACACCACACACACATATGCACACACCGCTGCAGGGAATTACACTTCAGCAAACACATTGCAGATACAAAAGCTTGCCATTCCAAAGAAGGAAAAGAATACACAGAGATTAAGCAGGAGAAAAATTAAATTTCCTCTTACCTGCGCAAAGCAGCAGCAACAACAACTCACTTCAAGGGACGTTGCTTTCACAGATTTCTCTTTCAATTATCCTAGCGGAAGACAAAAAGAGAGAGAAGGAAAAGAAGGGAGAAGGAAAGGTTCTTAAATTATCATGTGCCGTAATCTTTTCAGTTTGTCGCAGAGTAGTGTTGGGGGGAGGGGAAGGCTATACATTTGGTGGGGGAGACACTTGGTAATTTGAATTTGCTGTGAATTTAAGCTGCATTCTTCCCTCTTGCTACCTGCCAAGCTGCTACTGACAAGCACCATGCAAACAAACACAAATGCAGCAAAAAATTAAACATGATGGGACCGCAAGTCTCTCGCTTCCCTGAGATTACAAATCATTAGCGGATTTTATTTCCTTGTTATGATTGTGGTTGTTTGGGAGTTTTGTTTGTGGCATGAAATTTTAATTTCTGATTAGCGGATGCAAGCCCAGCAGATGATGAGAGCTGTCTTTCCCCAAACATGACTTGATTTTGCTTTCCGTAGGCAGCTGGCTCGGAGTCATTGCAACACAAATGTTGTCAACAAGAACAACATCCCCCCCCCCACAGTTAATACAGGTTCGGTGAGTTGAGAAATGCATTGTAAGTTATCTTAAGAAGTACTCCAGAGAAAACAATTGCCCAGTTAATTTCCTGTTTTTTGAGTGAATATCAGTCTGGGTTACATCTGTATACTGTCATTCTTACAAGGGACTCAGAGACAATTCTTAGACTTACAATAACCCTGCTTAAACCCTGATTAGCCTTGAGAAGAGAGGACAGAGGTCATTTGAGAGCTTTCTCTAAATACATGAAGTGCTGTCACATGGAAGATGGGGCAAGTTTGTTTTCTGCTACTCCAGAGGGTTGCATTCAAACTGATGGATTCAAGTTACAGTGATGCCTCGCAAGACGAAAAGAATCTGTTCTGTGATTCTCTTCGTCTAGCGGTTTTTTCATCTTGCGAAGCAAGCCCATTGACAGATTAGAGGATTGGCGCTATTAGCGGCTTTTAGCGGCTTTTAGCGGCTTATCAGCTTGTCGGATCAGCTGATAAGCAGCTTAGCGGCTTAGAAAAAGGGGGGGGGAAGGAAAAAAAACCCGCAGGAACTCACAAGACATTTTCATATTGCGAAGCAAGCCCATAGGAGATTCGTTTTGCGAAGCACCTCCAAAACGGAAAATTCTTTCGTCTAGCGAGTTTTCCGTCTTGCGAGGCATTCGTCTTGCGGGGCACCACTGTACAAGAAAGGAAATTCCAACAACAGCAACAAAACAGCAACAACAATAATTTATATCCCACCCTCCCTGGCCAAAGCCGGGCTCAGAGCAGCTAACATCATACAAGTAAGAAAACGCATAAAAACAAGCGATCAATAAATTAAGATACATCCCACAATTAATTCAAACAAATTAAAATTAAAACTGGACAAGTGGTAATCTTCAGGTTAAAACTGAAGGTGGCTACGAACTGTTTCCACTGATATTATAAGCACCTGTAAGCGGACTGGGAACCTCCTTGGTGCTTGTTCTCATACAAGGAGAAAATGAGTCAGACTGAACCCTGACCAAAGGCCTGTATTTTTAATCTTTGTTGGAAGCTGCCGAGAGTGGCTGGGGGAACCCAGCCAGATGGGCTGGGTACAAATAATAAATTATTATTATTATTATTATTATTATTATTATTATTATTATTATTATTATTATTATTATTCTGTTTCCATAGTGGCCAACCAGATGCCTATGGGAAGCCTGCAAAGAAGTCAGGAATCCAACAGCACTCTCCTGCTCACCACCCCTCACCCCAAACTGGTGTTCACAGATGTAGCACCTCTGATACTGGATATAATATAGCCGAGATACTACACCCATGTGAACTGATCCAGACCCTGCAATTATCATCTGATGCCCTTCTTTATGTGCCTTCTCCATGACAATTCTAGAGGGTGGCAACACAAGAATGGGCCTTTTCTGCTGTGGCTCCCTGCTTGTGGAATGCTCTCCCCAGGGAAGTTTGCCGGGCACCTTCATTACATATCTTTAGATACCAGGCAAAAACATTCCTCTTCTCTTAAGCTGCCGGCTAATTAAACAATCCATTTCCTTTTAAAATTGGGTGTATCGGGGAGGGGTTAATTGTTTTTATTTGTTACTACGTTTTTTTGTGTTTTTATATTGTAAACTGCCCTGTGATCCTTGGATGAACGACGGTATAGAAATTTTATAAAATACGTAAATCAGTAAATCCTCTGAAAGGTACAGACATAGCAGCCCATGGGGGATTTTATATGTTGCCCATATAATAGGAGGTAAGTGGACATGGTGAAAGTTAATAAGACGTAAAAAACTTGGGTGAATGTGAGAACTTCTGCCTAATAAGCTGAAGGGAAGGGAGTTATCTTTGCTTCTGTTCCCAGTCACTGATCATTAAACACCTTTCTTTAAATCATTGCAATTGCAGATGAAAAGTAATTGAAACGCAGGGCAGAACAACGCTTGCAAAGTACGGATAAATCTTAACACATTGTGGGAAGAATCATGGGGGCACTCGGAGCATCTTGGAGGAAAGGGGCAATAAAATCTTCACCATCATCACCTATCTACAATACAGACCTGAGCTGGTTACCTCTTCCCAGTGATTTCTAGGTACCTTGTAATTGTGTGTGTAGATAGGGAGGATGTAGGGATCTCTTACAGAATTATGAACAGTCCCACTAAATGACAATTCACAGGGTAGATTTATCACAGTTGCATTTGTGTGTGTGTTTGTAGTAGAGTATGCCATGTTGGTGCTGGAGGAGACTCTTGAGAGTCCCATGGACTGCAAGAAGATCAAACCTATCCACTCTTAAGGAAATCAGCCCTGAGTGCTCACTGGAAGGACAGATCCTGAAGCTGAGGCTCCAATACTTTGGCCACCTCATGAGAAGAGAAGACTCCCTGGAAAAGACCCTGATGTTGGGAAAGATGGAGGGCACAAGGAGAAGGGGACGACAGAGGACGAGATGGTTGGACAGTGTTCTCGAAGCTACAAACATGAGTTTGACCAAACTGTGGAAGACAGGAGTGCCTGGTGTGCTCTGGTCCATGGGGTCACGAAGAGTAGGACACGACTAAATGACTAAACAACAACAAATGCATGTGTATGTTTCATGACCTCTACAGCCTTTATTCCAATGTAAAAGATTGGGTTCCTCACTAGAGTGTGTCGTTGGCACCAATCTTTTTTTTAAAAAAACACAAAAGCAGACTTTGTGACTGTCATTCTTAAGTCTCAGTTTCCAAAGCAAACACAAAAGCAAAATTAGAAAACAGAGTTGGATATCACCCACATCACTGAAACGTGGCTTCCGTCTAATTGCAAAATGAAATGAAATGCGCGAAATGGTGCTTTTTCTTAATACTCTCGTACTAATTGCTCAGCTCATACAAGGGTAAATAGACAGGATTTGTATTCATTGAATGCCCTATTTATAATGCAGAGAACTATTGATGTAAAGACATGCAGTACAACTTCATTAAACTAATCTCCATTTCAACTGCATGCTTGCTATTTCAGTATTAAAATGCAGATAGGAGCCACTTCCTGTGGGCATAATGGCACTGAATAAAATTTACCAATAGGACTACATGAACTGTGACTGTCTGCCAAAGTTACAGATAGTCCAACTGAAAATGCAGAGTCATACCAACACAAGCAAGTTTCAATGCCACATCTATAGGATGGCATTGCAGGGGAGATGGACACTTCTGCAAAGACATTGCATTAATACCCACCACAAATCTCTCATTCAGAAACATTAGCTTTGTAAACACACTATGAATGTGTGCACTGAATTTGCATGGAAGAGCCAGCTGGATCACCCACATCACATCCACTGCTCTCTGCCTTTAGCTATGTTTTCAGATCCTATATGTATGCTCTGCCCATGCAGTCAGGAATTTTGCAATCATTCAGAGTCTGTGCCAATGAATACTCTTCCATAAGTTCTATTGAACTTTTGACTTTTTGCAAGTTATGTAGAGTACATTTTGTACACTGATTGCCTCCCACTTCTCTGCATCCAGTGTACACCATGCAGAGCAGATTGGAGAAGGAATTCGTTTCCTTTCCTCTCCTGTTCTCCTACTACATTCCTGTGGACAATATTCATCTGTTATGTAGTGGCATATGAAGAAATCCATTTCTCCACATCAGTGTAGACAGGTAATTCTCTCAGCACCTCTACTTATGAGCTACGAAAGCTTGCAAGAAATGAACAAACAATGGATTAGCCCCCCAAATGTTAATTCCCCTCCAACAGCTCTGAGCCTGCCATTTGCGCCTGTCAATTATAAAGCCATAATGGTTTCCCCCTGCTAATGATGACTCTTAAAATGCTTGTTAAAGTGAAGCAGCTAATTGCTAATGAAGTGCTTTTCCGTTATTCTTCAAATGCTTTTGAAAGTATTCTATGTTTCTTAACAATGAGTCACTGCCCGGAAACAAACTGTTCAAATTCCAGTGGAGACTGATTGGAAGGAGATCAGCCCAGGGTAGAGACTCATCAGAGACACAGTGGGCACCCTCCTGTCTGAGTGGGCACTTTGGACTCACAGGAATCTTTCTATAATTGACTGATTGATTGATTGATTGATTGATTGATTGAGGCATACTAGTACCTTCACGGGATGCGAGTGGCACTGTGGTGTAAACCACTGAACCTTGGGCTTGCCGATTGGAAGGTCGGCGGTTCGAATCCCTACAACAGGGTGAACTCCCGTTGTTTGGTCCCAGCTCCTGCCAACCTAGCAGTTCGAAAGCACACCAAAGTGCAAGTAGATAAATAGGTACTGCTCTTGTGGGAAGGTAAATGGCATTTCCCTGTGCTGCTCTGGTTTCGCCAGAAGTGGCTTAGTCATGCTGGCCACACGACCCGGAAAAAACTGTCTGAGGACAAACTTTGGCTTCCTCAGCCAGTAAAGCAAGATGAGCGCCGCAACCCCAGAGTTGTTTGTGACTGAACTTAACTGTCAGGCGTCCTTTACCTTTACATTTTAGTACCTTCACAGCACACTAGCCCCCATCTCCCCCAGGCTTGATGCCATTCTGTTGCCAGATGAAGACATCTTTGCCAACCTTTGCTTTTGACAGGTTAAACCAATTTAAAACATGAAGTTTTTAGCATATTTGCTACACTTTTGTTTTTTTAATACTGTTGGCCTGCTTTGTCTCTACCCCTCTCTAAATACAATTCTGTATTTTATATTAGTGTTTCATCATCCTTGTTGTACGCCCCCCCCCCCCGGTAATTTTTCCCACAGGCAGCCTGAATATATTTTTTAACTAAATGAATGAAAAGTAGGGTCATTGCACCCTGCTCTAGAAAAATGACCAGTTTAATAACTCTAGGTTACTAAACATCTTGAGGCCTCCTCTGCTGCTATACTGGAGTTAGACTCCAACATGCAATTGTCCTGTAAGTACACCCTGCTACCCATTTACCACAAGGAAGGTTGATGACGAAAGAAGCCAAACAAACAAAACTTCAGGAGAATCTGGTACTTTGATTAATTCATCCAGCTCTGCACACTGGTGTCCAGAATTCCCAGCCTACCTGGTAGAAAGTCCTGCTGGCATATAAAGTATGTCAAGTCCAATGTTCAACAGTGAGGAAACATGTTCCAGGGATTAAGCCACATAAGCAGAGTCCAAAGTCCAACAATCAGGAAATGCAGTCCAATGTCAATTCAAGAAAGCCAAGTCCAAAGTCTAGGAGCCACGGCGGAACACAGTCCAGAGTCAAACCCAAAGCACAGTCACATAGAGGTGCTGGCACATCCAAGCAGAGCTCCACTTCAGTTCTGCTCCCCTTTTATACCTTGCATGTTGATTGGAGCATCTGGGCTTGACGAGGCAAATGACCCTCACCTGTTCTGAGCCTTCTCCAGCTGAGGAATCACACACCTTCTCCCAGAGCTAATGATCCACACCTGGGCTGTGGTTCCTTGCCTGCCTCAGCTTCCCAGGCAGTACCTCCCATTGCTCCCTCTGTCCCAGAGCCTGCCTTGGTCCTGAAGATAGGAGCCTCTCTGGTTTTGATGAGGGGTCCTCTGTCATCCAGTGTGTATCCTCTTGCAACCCCAACCTCTCCTTCCCCATCCCCAGCTTGCCCTGGTGGGTCCCAGTCATAGCTGCACCCCTCACTGGGATTGTTTTCCTCCTCCCCATTGTCCTTCCAGTTCATGAAAGCTGGCTTTTCAAATCCTTGTGTTCTAAAGTTTACTGCTGACTGGACAAAACACCCAAAGACTGGGGAAGACACCATCTTATTCTTCTTCGTCATAATCCCACCCATCCTTCCAAAGGTAAACACACAAGCGATAAAACAATAAAAACATCTTGAAACAATTGCAATGCAGAGGTTGAGGGGGAAAAACTGATGTTAAAAGCCTTGTTGAAAGAATAACATCTTCAGCATGCTTGCAGAAGGCAACAGAGACCAAAACGAACCAATAATTTAACAGGTAAGTGCCACAACTCTAAAGGCTAAATTCCTGTATTGTATGGAACAGACCTCTTGAAAGGTCCTAGTAGGACGTGATTATCTGCGGTGATCAACTGAGTGTATATGGGGTGAGATAATATTCCAGGTAAAAAAGGTAAAGGTACCCCTGACCGTTAGGTCCAGTCACGGATGACTCTGGGGTTGCGCGCTCATCTCGCTCTATAGGCCGAGGGAGCTGGCATTTGTCCACAGACAGCATGACTAAGCCGCTTCTTGCGAACCAGAGCAGCGCGCAGAAATGCCATTTACCTTCCCGCCGGAGTGGTACCTATTTATCTACTTGCACTTTGATGTGCTTTTGAACTGCTTGGTGGGCAGGAGCAGGGACCGAGCAACGGGAGCTCACCCCGTTGCGGGGATTCGAACCACCAACCTTCTGTTCGGCAAGTCCTAGGCTCTGTGGTTTAGACCACAGCACCACCCACGTCCCACACATATCTCAGTATTAATAAGGTTTTCAAGTGTTTGTAACAGAAAGCTTCTAGAGATGTTTCTTTATTTAGCAGGATGCCCAAATTGTCTTTGAATTATACTGGAGGAGAGATTTGATGCAAATTCTAATCAGCTTCCATCTTTCTCTCTGTGCATCTTTTTTGGGGGAAAGGTGCCCACTCACACATTCTCAAATTCCCTTTGTTTTCTATTGCACTACATGCCACTCCGCTATATAACTCTTGAAAATGCATCCCAGAAAAGTGGTGCTTGGCCAAGTGCAGACTGATAAATAATTCATTTGGGCATTGGCTGCGTTGACTTGGTCTGCTATTTAACGGATGTACGGGGATTCGACAAAATTGTGCCCGGTGGTGAAAAAGGGAGGTGACTAATTACTCAGCATTATACCAATAGTTTCTGTAGCGCGGAGAAGCCAAAGTCAGAATGGAATTATCCATCTTACCTCAATGACTCTATCTCTACCTCCAAAGTTGAAGTGATAAGTGGCTGAAGTCAACAGGACTCCTTTAAGCACACCTTACCGGCTTGACATATTGGAGTTACGGACCCACTAGGATTATAAAATTTATCCCCAGGCAGGCTTCATTACATTCTCTCCAAATCTAATTTAATGCCCAAGAATGCAATCACTTTGATGGGACCAGCTGTTTCGTCTCCTGCCAAAAGCCACTCCAAACCGTTTGCCAGCTTCCATATAAATGCTCGGTGTCTTCCGACACATATAAAGGCGAAGCTCTCCGCAAGGCTCCCAGAAAAGACACAATGAAGTATTGATCTTAAAAAAAAAATGTAATAATTTGTATTGGTTCCATACTACAGTGGCACTCAATGACACACATGTCGGATGGAGGGGAGCCTTCAGTAATCCGCAAGGCTCAGACAGGACTGGGAATGAAATTAAAGCATTGACATCGGGTGTCAGGCTTGCCAAGAGAGAAATCTCCAAAGACAAAAGACAGGGGAACAAAAACAAGAAACAGGAGGCTGTGATTCTTGGAACTCTCTTGTAAGAGTGAGCTTCCTCAATCCATATGCATGGGCAATGGTCATGTGGTTTGTCCAGCTGGGGTTGGGAGTTTAGATCTACGGTTTCTGCTCTTAATTATGCATCCACTGTGGGTAGCTTCTCTCATGATGCACACACACCTCCCCCCTTCATGTGTAGCATTAATTGCATGAAGGGGAAAGTTTGTGGAAAGGGGCTGTGGGTGTGCTGGGACCGGGGGTAACCCATGAAACGTGGTCCAGAATCCAAAGGTTCCGCTGGGAGTCAGTCCGACAAGGCCAAGGCAGGACACCAGGCAGGAAACCAGGCAAGGACAGGTACAGGATCTCAGGCAGGATCTAGCATACAGCAATGTTGCTCCCGCAACCTGGGATGGGGTCCGACAGCCTTTTATCTCTGTCGGGGTAGCGGCTGGTCCTGATCCCCCAGCGACTCAACTCCCTGTCTTGCCCGAAGGCGAGCACTCCTCCTGCGAGTACTCAGGTCTCTCCTTCTCTCAGACCTCAGTCTCTGCAGCTCGGGAGATGTTGTGGGTTACTAGACCCAGGGGCCATCTCAGCCTCCCCTGACAAAACCGGTAGTAGAGCAGCTGTAAGTGATGGCCCAGCTGAAGGTAACAAGGTAATCCCCACATCTGGAGCCAGGGCAGGCTCAGGCCCCTGACTCGGCCCAGCTGGTGCTTGTTGCAGGGGAACCTGTGCAGACTGGGACTCTTCAGGATCAGGCCCCAGACTTGGTTCAGATGATGCCTGAGGCAAAGGATCCAGTGCAGACTGAGTCTCCTCTGGTTCCGAGTCTGAGCCCGAGTCCCAGGCCATCACAGTGGGGCTGTGTCTCTGGTCCTTCCTGTCACATGGGTTCTCCCTGTCCACACAATAGCATCCATATCTGAGAAACGAGTGCCTTTTTAGCCACAGCTCCAGGACCCAAGAGAACCTTCATGTGTAGATCTTTGAAGGGTTCCCTGTCTCAGATGTCCATGCTAATGCGTGGACAGCAGGTTCAGGGCTGGAAGGAAGCAGCCTTTTTGATGTGGGCCTAGCAGCTCCTTTCAGCACACTTTGAGTCATGAGGAAAGGAGACTTCCTCTTCTTCTGTCAGAACACAGAAGGAATCCTTACGTGCAGAAGCCAAACAGCAAACAGCAGCACCTCATGACAGAAAACTGCTATTTCAGGACACAGGCCTCCTTAGGCAAAGATTAGCTGCTAACAGTGACATCTAGTGACAGAATGAAGCATTACCCCTGTTAACATGAAAAGATAAGAGGAGAAATTTAAGGGCAGATCAACACCATTTTTAGGAGGTAATTTAATTACTGTTTGATTTTATACTAATGTTATACAGTGGTACCTCGGGTTAAGAACTTAATTCGTTCTGGAAGTCGGATCTTAAACAGAAACTGTTCTTAACCTGAGGTACCACTTTAGCTAATGGGGCCTCCCGCTGCTGCCATGCCACCAGCGCACGATTTCTGTTCTCATCCTGAAGCAAAGTTCTTAACCCAAGGTACTATTTCTGGGTTAGCGGAGTCTGTAACCCTAACCCTAAAGTCTCATAAGGATTTTTGGGGAGGCGAGAGACATGAGCTTTAAATGTATGGTGTGGACCTGCAAAAAGTTACCAAAGTAGCCATTTCCCCCAAAAGTAAAGTTAGATAAGCTTCAGTTTTGACAAATAGGACTAGAACTGCAATAATTAGGCATTCAGGGAGAATAGATTGAAGAAAACATCCTCCCCACAGACCTTTCATAGAAAAATAGCTAGTGGAAGGAGAAAACTTTATTTACATGGCTGCTATTTTTATGTATGTATTAATTAACTAACTATAGTAAAGGGAGGGAAGTGGGTGGCGCTGTGGGTTAAACCACCGAGCCTCTTGGGCTTGCCGATCAGAAGGTCGGCGGTTTGAATCCCCGCGACGGGGTGAGCTCCCGTTGCTCGGTCCCTGCAGTTCAAAAGCATGTCAAAGTGCAAGTAGATAAATAGGTACCGCTCCGGTGGGAAGGTAAATGGCGTTTCCGTGTGCTGCTCTGGTTCACCAGAAGCAGCTTAGTCATGCTGGCCACATGACCCGGAAGCTGTACACTGGCTCCCTCGGCCAATAAAGCGAGATGAGCGCCGCAACCCCAGAGTGGCCACGACTGGACCTAATGGTCAGGGGTCCCTTTACCTTTATAGTCAAGGGAATAGACAGATACACACAGAGAGAGAGAGAGAGAGAGAGAGAGAGAGAGAGAGAGAGAGAGAGAGAGAGAGTCAAAGGCTAGGTTAAAGAGGAGCCTCTTCAGCATACAATTCATTTTTTATTTGTTCATTGTTCCCTGCTTGAAACACTGGGGAATCACGCCACGCTGTTGTAGAGCTCGATGGGCCATTGGTGTGACTCAGTATGAGGCAGCTTCTTGTGTTGCTACTTGGCAAATTCTGTAGCTCAGTGTTAGAGCCTCTGCTTTGCAGGCATGAGGTCCTAGGTTCAATCCCTAGCACCTCCGGGTAGAACTAGGATGGACCTTCATATCAAAACTCTGGAGTATTGCCGGTCAGTGCATGCAATACTGAACTAAGTGGACTAACAGTATAAGGGAGCTTCCTATGTTCCAACCAGAATGGGAACACACATCTAGTTTTCTCCTAGGCTTCCTTCATTTCAGCTTTCTAATTTAGAACAAAGAAGGCGGTATTATGTTGGTGTTGTTAAGCAATTGGGAGGCTGAAACCCTCTCTTATATAATGTTAAAAATCCACAGATCTTCGTACATATCCTTATTTATTTGGTGCTTGTCTCTAGCCTAGATTGTCACAGAGATGTCATAAAGCACTACACTAGGTTCTGGAATTGTCCTCTGGAATGGAGATTAAATCAGCCAAGGGGAGTGCCGAGGGATGGAAGCAAGTCACCCCCCGCCCCCCAAAAATATTTAATCCTTTCACAAAGAGTTTTGACCACCACCGTGGAAATCGATAGCAGGGATAAAGCCCTCGATCCAATGCTTACCTGATACAGCAAAGGTCCCATCATTCAATTAAGCTTTATATAGTGAGTTTTAAAGCCATAAGACCCCAAAGGAGATTGCAGAAACCGGCCATTTGTTTCCCACGGCTGAAGCTCAGAACTTCTCACTACATATGTACATTTGAGAGTCGCTTTGGGTAGCAGTGAGAGGGTTGGACCAGGATTTAGGAGACAGGGGTCCAAATTTCCAATCAGCCACGGAGTTGCTACCACACAGGGTGGCCGTGAGGATGAGTGGAGAAGGCAGGTCCATGGACGTTGGCTTGAGCTCCTTGGATGAAAGCAGCAAACCAATGTGCCAATGTTTGGCCGGCAGTGGGCAGTGCTTTCTAATGACGGCCTGTCAATCTGTCAGCTGTTATCAATGCTAAGTATTGGGTGGTTTGGGGGAGACTCAGGAACCAGTGTCAGTTTGCGGAAGTGGCTTGGATCTATGGGTTCCATAGACATCAAAGATGCCAGGGCAGGTTGGATTCCATTGATGCTTTTCTTTTCTTTTGAAATGTAAAGAGAACCTTGCCTTCTTCCAGCCCTTGTAGTCTTTCTCTTGTCTCTCAAGGCCACACTTGGTAGATTTCTCCCAGCATTGCCACACAGAAGGGATCCTTGCCTTGGTCAGCATCCAATGACATCTGGAGGTTGTTTTGCCAGTTAAGTGCAACAGTATTGCACAGATGCAAGACATGCCTCATCCTGGCTCCACCTCTTTTATCCATGGCACTCCACCACTGTCCCACCTCTGTCCTCTTCTTGTGTGCTGTTGCACCAGAAGTGGTTTAGGTATGCTGGCCACATGACCTGGAAAGCTGTCTGGGAACAAACGCCGGCTCCCTCAGCCTGAAGTGAGATGAGCGCTACACCGTGTAGTCGCCTTTGACTGGACTTAACCATCCAGGGATCCTTTATCTTTATAACTAGCCTTGGTTCAGTATAGCTGAAGGAGCGTCTCCACCCCCATCGTTCTACCCGGACACTGAGGTCTAGCCCCGAGGGCCTTCTGGCAGTTCCCTCACTGTGAGAAGCCAAGTTACAAGGAACCAGGCAGTGGCACCCGCCCTGTGGAACGCCCTCCCACCAGATGTCAAAGAGAAAAATAACTACCAAACTTTTAGAAGACATCTGAAGGCAGCCCTGTTTAGGGAAGCTTTTAATGTTTGATGCATTACTGTATTTTAATATTTTGTTGGAAGCTGCCCAGAGTGGCTGGGGAATAAATAAATTTATTATTATTATTATTATTATTATTATTATTATTAACCTTTTCCTGTCTGCAATGTGTCTTTGAACTGTGCAGATACTCCTTTGTTGGCTTGATGGATGCTGGAACGATGTGTGAATGTCAATACCTCTGACTTTCACATAGCCACTGGGTGAAGGTGAGACTCACTTCTGTTGCTTCACTTACTCTGGCCCCTGGCCACACCCACTGCTACCCTGTGGCCCCCAGAAGGTTATATGTGAGGGAGTTTGGCCCCCAGTCTGGAAAAGGCTCCCCACCCTTGCTCTAGCTTGGATGATGTAATCGGGCATGATGTGGATAACTTCCGAAAACATCTCCTAGGCCAGTCATGGTTTGCATTGGAGGCCTGGCTCACTGCACACCTGCAGCAGCAAGAGGTGTTGTTGCCAAAGAGCAGGGAGGCGGTGGTTCCCCAGCATTTATATGGGGACCATTTCCAATGCAAAATGTCCTGATCATTTGCTATGACTCTCTTGCCAGAAGCTTCATGCACTGTATCCGCCATCCTGGTGCTTTGTACAGCTTTTAGTAAGCAGCGTGGTGTCAGTCACATTGAAATCTGATGAAACCCAGATTTATTTTTTTAAATATATTAATTAAAGTTCAATGGACTCCTTATAAAGAATAGATGAAAGGAGCAGCCACTGACAAGGGAGTCATGGAGCTTGCTTTTCTGAAGATTAACTAAAGCTCCCATGAACTTCCTGCCTGCCTCTCTGGAAGGCTTCCTGGTTGCTGGGCTGTTGTTGTTTTCCCCCCTTTATTATTTCACCAGGCTGGAATTATTTCAACAGATTGACAAGTGCTTGTTTACAAAAGGTGGTGAAGGATTAGCATCCCCACAAAGCGAGATGCAAATAGAAAAAAAGATGCTGATTTTGTGCTTTAACATTACTATGTTAACAATCAAGTAGCTCAAAAGGTTGCACTTTATTTGTTTGTTCGCTTGTTTTTAGGGAAAATGAAATCACAAGATATAAATGGTACCATATCCCAAGCATGCCTTTGTGGGGTCACGGGGGCCTCCAGATTCCTCCTCCCAGTGCTCACCCTGAAAAGCCATTGCATATGGAGAGTGGTCTTTGCTCTGTCTCTTCTCATATTCTTATCTGTCTTTGCACCCATCCCTACCATGACTCCAGAGCATGAGGTTCCAGGAGAGGGAGGGAGGCTTTGCTCGGCTGGACATTTCTGTCACGGTCTAGTTCAAGGGCGATTGAAGTCCCGGCTGGGGACTTCAGGACTGGGGGCAAGATGGCGGGGTGGGAGCAGGAACGGGAGTCCAGAAGCCAGGAGTCAGGAAGCCAAGGGTCTGAGGGTCAGGTAGCAAAGAGTCATGAAATCAAGGGTCCGAGGATCAAGAAGCAAGGACTCATGAAGTCAGGGGTCCGAGGATCAAGACGTAAGGAGTCAAGAAACCCAAGGTTCAAGGATCAGGAAGCAAGAAGCCAAACGCAGCAAGGGAAATGCTGACCTTATATCCTTTCCCAGCTCTTGCCACCAGGTGCTGTGAGTTACCAATTGGCCTTACCTGTGTGGCTGCGCCTTGCCTCTTCAGAACAAATTTAGGAAGGCCCCAGTCCTGCAAAGACCTATTGGTCACAGGGCCTGGCTCCTGCATGCACACCTGACAATTTCTCTCCTGCAACATGGGCTTTCTTCACATTGGGCGAAAGATTCCTGCATGGTCGCTTCCAACTCTACAATACTATGATTCTATGCTTCCCTCCCCTGTTAAATACTGGTTCCTGGGACTCTTAACTGGGGAGATCACTGTTGCACTCACAATCTGCTTGCAGGCTTCCCACGGGCATTTGGTTGACCACTGTAAAAGTAGGATACCAGACTAGGTGGGCCTGATCCGGCATGACTCTTAATAGCTTATCATTCCCTTCTCTCTCTCTCTCTCTCTCTCTCTCTCTCTCTCTCTCTCTCTCTCTCTCTCTCTCATATCCCATTGCCTGGTCTTCAGCTGGGGAGTGAGGTGGTGTATCTTGGATTGAGCACTCAAACACTTCTTGTTTTTCCAATTGCAAAACCCGCAGACAGCTAAATTTAAAGCACAGTTCGGAAAAGGGAAAGGGTGGGGGGAGGAGAGAGGAGAAGATGCTTTGGTCTCCTCTGTAGACCCTTGTACTTTGATCCCAGAGGGTCTCACTTTGATTTAGATTAACCCCTTTTCCCGAACCAAGAAATAAGCTTGGCTGAAGATGGCGTCCCCCTTTCAAGCAAAACAAGCATTCCTCTGGGGCTTTGCACTGGCTTATTTACGGCAGAAACTTCTCGCGCAGCCAAACCCCTGGATAACTTCTTCTTCTTGCCTCTTCTCTGCCTTTTTCTGAGCTGTTTTCTCCCTTTCTGTTGAAAGTGTGAATCACAACTATAAAAATAGGGCAAGAAGATATGAGTGAGTCAGTTTCCTGAACAAGCATTAGGAACTGCGCATTTTTAAAAAATATATATTTGTACAAGAGCTTTCCACCTGCTTGGGGACGATTGCAAACAGGCAAGGGAGTGGTGGCAAAAAACTGAATTGCAACTTTGCCTTTCATTTTTGGCTTTCATTTTATGGGCTGGTTACAAGCTATATGTTAATTCTTAGAGCCATGCCTAAATATGTCAAAATGAAAAAGAAAAGGAGATGGACTACTTTGGAGGGGTAGCAGATTTAGAATGGAGAACGCAGGGTGTGCAGCTGGACACAAAATGTGCATTTTGGCGGAGGGGAGTGTGCTGTTGTGAAGCTGATAATGTGCTGTTGGAAAAATGGGTTTTGGGAAAACAAGACGAGTTAGACTTTTTAAGCACCTAAACAGCAGGCAATGCCAGGGACAGCATGCACACAAATTATTCAAGGGTAGAATGCACTCAGTGTCCATAGTTAAAACAAATTGCTCAAACCGTATTGAAACACCTTATTTGGGGCCAGAATCCACTCTTCTTTAGGCAGATAACATTACCGAACTAAGGCTGATCCATAAATGAATCATCACTGAATGGTAGATAAGTACTTCTGACTCCGATGGAGGAACTGCCACTGATAGGAGATGTAAACAAAAAGCAAATCATGCTCTGTGTTCATGTGGCTTCTTCGTATTATTTTATTGTGTGGTGTCTGACAGGCAATTTGTGCAGCTGGGAAATCTGCTTTTAAAAGTCCCTGGGAGAAGGGAGGGCAGAAGCGGTTAAACTTTTCATTTCCCCATTGTTTTGCCACTCAGATAAACTCCCTTTTTGATTCTTCCTGCTGTGCTTTATATTTTCACTAGGGAACCTCTACCCCCATGGGCGTAATTAGGTCTGCCATACCTCCCTCTTTGGCCCAAGCCATACCTTCCTGCCCTATACCTGACATCATATATGATGTCATCAGGTACGCAGCAGGCAAACAAATCAGTTTGGCAGAAGGTGGTAGAATCGCCTTCATTTGAGGTTTATAAGCAGAGGTTAGATGCTTTGGCTGAGTCGACATCCCTATATGGAATGGGGGAAGCATCTAAGCTTTTGCAAAAATGTATTGGGACTGCCTTCATTAAGGGTATCTAGATGTATCTAGATGTATGGAAGTGAGAGCTGGACTATAAAGAAGGCTGATCGCCGAAGAATTGATGCTTTTGAATTCTGGTCCTGGAGGAGACTCTTGAGAGTCCCATGGACTGCAAGAAGATCAAACCTATCCATTCTGAAGGAAATCAGCCCTCAGTGCTCACTGGAAGGACAGATCCTGAAGCTGAGGCTCCAATACTTTGGCCACCTCATGAGAAGAGAAGACTCCCTGGAAAAGACCCTGATGTTGGGGAAGATGGAGGGCACAAGAAGAAGGGGACGACAGAGGACGAGATGGTTGGATAGTGTTCTCAAAGCTACCAGCATGAGTTTGACCAAGGGAGGCAGCGGAAGACAGAAGTGCCTGGTGTGCTCTGGTCCATGGAGTCATGAAGAGTCGGACACGACTAAATGACTAAACAACAACAGATGCTGTTACTTAAAAGGAGAAACAGATTTCCTCAGTTCCATTAGAAAATACTCTCTGCTCTGTATTTGACTTCTTTTTTCTGATCTACCTATAATAATTTCTAAACTTAATTCTGGGACTGGAGCATGCGCTGTTTCCTGCAGCTTCCAGCCCATTCATGACTTTTTAACTCCATGGATAAATGCTGTACATTGATTATTTAAAAAAAACCTCCTGCATAAACACATCACTGATGTGATCATCTATATGATTGCATCAAGAATCTTTTCTGCAAGATGCTTCTGAATGTCTACATCGTCTCCTGTGCATTGATAAAACACGAGGCAAAATGCATCTTCATACAGCCATTTATATAATAGCACCAAGTTTTCTTCTTCTTTTTCGGCCAGTATAACTCGCAGCAGTGTGTACATGCACATCATTATTACTGTGAGGAAGAGAGATGAAAAAAAAAAAACTATGGTGAACTGCAGTGGTATTCAGGGGCAGACAATGCAAAGGAACCAAAAGATTCCATTACAGAATTTATTTTAAGGATTCTTCTAGCTAAACTTGTATTCAGGGAGAGTGGAATGTAAGGCACAGCAAACCTATGGGATGGCAAGGGGAATGAACCAGGAAATCCTCACGTCGTTAGTCAGGATGGGAAGGCTGAATAAAATAGGAACAGGAGATAAATTCAATTCAGTTCACATCTGAAGGCAAGCCTACCTAATTCACGCTTTCTTAAAAAGCACACAAACCAAAACAAAGCCAAGCTTCAGAATTCATGCTTCTCTGAATTTTTGCAGTGCAGTTCTGTTGTCATGCAACGTGTACAAAAATGAATGCACCAGGGGGAAATGTACATGAAAATGGATATATTGGTGAGAATGACATACAAAAATGCTTTGCATCAAGGGAAGTGCATTTTGCAAAATTGTATAAAAAATATACATATGAGGAGAAAAGGGTTTTTTTACTGCTCCTAGTCACTTTGGCAGATTAAGAGTGTTATTTCATATGCAACCATTCAAATCTACTGAAGATACAACTGACACAAAAAGATGTCAGTTAAAAGAGGCAGGTCTTCAATAGGCAACAGATAGACAACAGAGATGGGCCCTGATTGATATCTAATGGGAGAGAATTGCAAAGAGTTAGTTTTACCACACAGGCCAAATTCCAATATGGTACACAACAGAAATGCTGATGAGCTGAGATCTGCAGGACCCCCTGTCTTGTAGAAGACAGTGATTGGTTGGGTCTTTTTTTTAAAAAAAACACAAAACCTTAAACTTGATGCTTCTGCCACTGGAAGTGGTGGCCATGTTTTCCCCTTAGAGAAGACAAAAACTAAAATAAAAATGAAGTCACTCATCGGCCATCACCAAACTGATTCAATACATTTCTGCTCTCCCATTTTGGGGGGCAACTGAACCTCTTCCAGATGAGAAAGGAACGAAAAACTGGGTAAACCCATCCCAACTC
Organism: Podarcis vaucheri; assembly: GCF_965113315.1. Taxonomy (NCBI): domain Eukaryota; kingdom Metazoa; phylum Chordata; class Lepidosauria; order Squamata; family Lacertidae; genus Podarcis; species Podarcis vaucheri. Next base: position 64,501,203 of record NC_138748.1, read on the forward strand.
TTCTACGAAATATGTGTGCTCAGGGCTTATTGAAGAGATCTGGCTTGTAATTCTATCCTTCCTGCCAAGCCATTCATAATTTCTTTCATCTGACAACCACACCAACTTAATTGTGTGCTTTATTTTGTGTCTTACTTTTACCACCCTCATTATAACTGAAAACATGTTTGGGGTTACAACGAAGAGAAAACAACTCTGGCATTTGATAGAGTGAGTGGGGAAGCTCCGAGGGAATAAAACGTGTGTCAAAGTCAATTGAAACAGTTGGTTCCAATTAAGCAGAACACAGTTGGTCAAAGAAATGAAATCCAAGCTTTTTTTTTGGTTGTCCCCTCATGGGAAAGTTAAAGTTGCCCATTTCAAAAGACACTTAGCCAATGGCAGAGCCGGCCCAGGACATTTCACTGCCTGAGGCAGAAGTGCTAACTAATGAATCCTGTTAACAGGAGTTTTGCTAGCACAAGAGGGCATCCCCCCCTCTCACTGTGTGCCCCCCATGCACACTGAAATTGGCCAAAGAGGGAATTGGGAGAACCCCCCAGGATAGTATGTGGGTGAGGAGAGAGGGGGTCATTCTCTCTGGCAAGCTGAAAAGCTTGAGCAGATCCAATGATTGGCATAGCACCAAACTGCATTCCTCCCAAAGTTCTCAAGGATAACTAAGGCATTTTGGCATCTGAGACAGAAAGCCCTGCAAGCATCTCTACCTGGCAATAAAATTATAATAATACTACATGAATAAACAAATATTTCGTAGCCCTTCCATGAGATTTGCTCTTGGAGGTGGCCAACTCGCTTTGCCTAATGGTGGGACTGGACCAGGACAATGGCAAAATTCACATGATTGGGCAGTCTCTTCCACACTAACATTTTGTACTGAAATCAGAATTGCTGCCAAAAAATGGAAAACACAAGAATTACCAACGGTAGAAGAATGGCAGATGAAGATAATGGACTTTATGGAGCTGGCTGATCTCACCGGGAGAATCCGCGACCAGAAAGAAGAGGAATATCAAGAAGACTGGAAGAAATTTAAAGACTATTTGAATAAATATTGTAATATCAAAGATTTGTAATTACTTGAAAGAACTAATTAGGCCTAGGATTAAGTCAGGATTAAATAAATAAATAAGAAATAATAGGATAAGAAAAGTTAGGAAATTTGATTATAACTGGAATATTGTTATATGGAATAATGATATTGACAACTGCTACATTCAGTTACAAGGAAATTCAGCTGGAAGAGATTAAAGGAAGTCAAGCAATATGTTTATGAAGTTGGAGTTTAACCAATTAATTAAGTCTTACTTATGTATGTGGTGGTATATGTGGGGTTTGTAATATTTTATTTCTTCATTTTCTTTTCTCCTTTTTTATTATTGCTTTTTCTTTCTTATGTTAAAGTTATGTCTATGTATGAAATTCAATAAATATCATTGGGGGGGGATGAAATCAGAATTGCTTATAGTGGTGTAGTCAAAATGGTCCCGCCACCCTCACTGGAATGCTTGGTAGGGATGTGAGAGAGGGCCTTCTCGGTGGCTACTCCCAGAGTTTGGAACATGCTTCTCAGAGAAGTTTGACAGGCTCCCCCCTTGTTGCCTGTAAACTGCCTCAAGTCCCTATTAGATGAAGGTTCTGCACCCGGTTTGCTGGTGTATTCATTATTTGCTTTATTTGTCCAACTCATATTTTTTTAAACAGCCCTTAATTAAAATGATATCAAGGTGTTTCACAACACAATAAAACAATGAAATAAAACCCTGCCGGTAAAACAACAGGGGCTTGGGAATGCCTGGACAAACATGTGGACTTTTGTGTTGTTGTTGTTTAGTCATTTAGTCATGTCCGACTCTTCGTGACCCCATGGACCAGAGCACGCCAGGCACTCCTGTCTTCCACTGCCTCCCGCATTTTGGTCAAACTCATGCTGGTAGCTTCGAGAACACTGTCCAACCATCTCGTCCTCTGTCGTCCCCTTCTCCTTGTGCCCTCCATCTTTCCCAACATCAGGGTCTTTTCCAGGGAGTCTTCTCTTCTCATGAGGTGGCCAAAGTATTGAAGCCTCAGCTTCAGGATCTGTCCTTCCAGTGAGCACCCAGGGCTGATTTTCTTCAGAATGGAGAGGTTTGATCTTCTTGCAGTCCATGGGACTCTCAAGAGTCTCCTCCAGCACCATAATTCAAAAGCACCAATTCTTCGGTGATCAGCCTTCTTTGTGGTCCAGCTCTCACTTCCATACATCACTACTGGGAAAACCATAGCTTTTACTATACAGACCTTTGTTGGCAAGGTGATGTCTCTACTTTTAGCAATGTGGACTTTTAACAATGTGGACTTTTAACAATCGTCAAAAGAGCAAAGCAGTTGATGGCTGCTGAATTTTCCATGGGAAATCATTCCATAAGGTGGGTATCACTGCAGAAATGGTGCTCTTTCTAGAGGGGAGGAAATGGACTTCCACTGGAAACAGCATTACCAGAAAGGCCACCTCTGATGATCAAAGTAAGCAAGGAAGTCTATATTCTGTTTGATATTTATGAAGCCTTGGTTGACTGCCACAATTATAAGGTGACAGCCTGTCAGTGGGGATGGAGGAGAAAGTCAGATTTCAAAATGAACTTTCCCAAATAATTTGTGTACCAGGATGTATTTGAAATTCAACCTGCCTCAAATTTTGAAATGCAGTTCTCCAGACAAGTAATGTGCAGGGAAAAATGCATATTGTAGTGGAAAATAACATACAAAAATGCATTATATTTGGGAATGTTGCTTTGATTTTTTTTTCATTATAATTGATTACAAAAATGTGCATACTGAGAGAAATGCAAACTAAAATACAGACAAATTTTTATGTGGGTTTTATAAGTTAAAAAACAATGCAAACTTAAGCAGAAATGTGCATAAGATGAACTGACCTTGAGCTTAGAAAAATGAGAAGCTAACAGAAAGCAAAACTGACAGCTTCACCCATCCCAAAGTCACTTTCAAGAACTCAAAACAATGGGCAATATTAATACAATTGTAAAGTTGGAAGAGACCATGAGGGTCATCTAGGTCAACCCTTTCCAATGCAAGAATCTTTTGCCCAACGTGATGTTCAAACCCACAACCTGAGATTAAGAGTCTTACGTAATCTCTACTGCCTGAACTGTCCCAGGACAATGCAATGATAGTCCCACCCAGAGAATAGAAACATTGATGTTAATAGTCTTGATTAATATAGTGGTCATTAATTTCAGTGGTCTAATTTCAGTAGAGTTTAGTTGAATACAACCAGTGGCTCCAAATTTGTCAATCTTGCTAATTCAATTCAGGGGAATGGAATGTGGGGAAAAGTCAAAGTGAAGAGACATTAGCAACTTTGGCAGAGGCTTCTCCATCTTTCTTTTTGCAGCGTTTGAGCAAAGTTAGAGGCTGATGTGGAAATACACAGTGCGCAGAATATGTCAGCTGTTGTAATTGAATAATCTAAAAATGTATTCATCACATCCGTGTACCTGGAGACATTGAGAAATGAAAGGCATCTGCAGCTGGGCTGCCAGAGAAAAATATTCTTTTTTTAAAAATAAAATAAAATAACAAAGGCTGGCATTAGGACTTAATATCATCTTTTGTTTTGCCAAATCGACATTGTCTGCTGGAGGACCCCAGAGCCACCCAAAACAAAACAGAACAGAACAAAATCAAGTGTTGAGGAGCCAGAATTGCATTCCTTGTTCCAAATGATTCAGCTAGGAATATTCCACTTCAAGGACTCGACTGTGACAGAAACACAAGAGAAGCATTCAGAAGCTGTCTTTTGTTATTTTAATAAATGACTCCCCAATCCAATGGATGCTTTTCGGTGTGATGAAGCCCCTCCCACTCACTCGCATTGCATTCTCTTGGCAAACAATGACTGTTTTAAACAAAAGAGGTGTTGCATACGAAGATATCACAATTACATTGGAGAACCAATCTAATCTGGCAGGAATAAATGGAACTCGGGGCTGAGACAAATTGAACGCTCAGAACCATCTACCATGGAATCCATCGGCTGATCCCAAAATTGGAGGCTCAAAAAAGGGAATTGTACAGCTAGACAGAAAATCTGCAGCCACGTTTCTGAAAAGTTTCAATGTGCAGCTACATTCCATGGGCGTTTCTTTGCAGGGGTTGGGGTGGGATCTGTGGCCTTCTAGATGTTTTGGGGCTTCAGACTTCATCAACCACAGCCAGTATGGCCAATGGCCAATGATAAGAGGATTTTCATTTCAATTACTTTGGGGTGGGGTCATAGGTTGACCCTGATTGGTAGATGCTTCAGAGACCATGCCACAGGCTCTGGGCTTTGGAGGTCCCATGGGCAAGATGTTTTCAGTGGTCCACCCTCCCCAAAAGAAACTCTCTTCTCCTTGAGAACCAGTGTGGCATAGTGGTTAAGAGCGGTGGACTCGTAATCTGGTGAGCCGGGTTCGCTTCCCCGCTCCTCCGCATGCAGCTGCTGGGTGACCTTGGGCTAGTCACACTTCTCCGAAGTCTCTCAGCCTCACTCACCTCACAGAGTGTTTGTTGTGGGGGAGGAAGGGAAAGGAGATTGTGAGCTGCTTTGAGACTCCTTAAGGGGAGTGAAAGGCGGGATATAAAGTCTACACTCCTCCTCCTCCTCCTCCTCCTCCTCCTCTTCTTCTTCCTGATGTCCAGACTGTCTATTTGCCTGTCCTCTCTGTTTGTATGACAGGGGGTGGGGGTGGGATGGAGGAGAGAGAAGGAATGTATTGCTGTTTGCTCAGAGAGGGCAGATTAACCGGTAGTGATAGCAAGGAAGGCTGGGGGGGGAGTTAACACCCTCTATAGCTGCAAGGTGTGCAGAGGAGGGTGACCAAGATGACCAAGGATCTGGAAACCAGACTTTATGAGGAATGATTGAGGGAGCTGGGCATGTTTAGCCTGCGAAAGAGGAACCTGAGAGGAGATACGAGAGCCATCTTCAAATATCTGGAGGGGCTGTCACATGGAAGATGGAGAAAGCTTGTTTTCTCCTGCTCCAGAGGGTACGACCCGAACCAATGAATTCAAGTTACAAGAAAGGAGATTCCGACTAAACATCAGGAAGAACTTCTCTAGAGGTATGAGCCTTGGCAGCTGCTCAGAAACGCCTACCTCTGACGCCAACCCTGTCTCAGGTTTAGCAAAACAACAACAGCCATGAAGTTCCCTCAGATAATCATTTGTCAGACAAGGTTGTTTTGAAGATCATTTGTCTTTTTTAAAAAAGATATTTATTACAAATTTCAAACAGAAAAAAAGGAAAATCACCAAACATATGTAATGCCATCACCGAAATAAACAAACAAAGAAAAACCAAGAACAGCAAAAGTTAAAGATAAAATAGAAAAATAACAACAAAAACAACTTTCCATATATTGAATTTCCATAACCTTTGGACTTCCTCACATCTCCCTTTCCTGCGTTCTTAATAATAAAATTAAAGGCAGCAATTTATTACCTTATTTCAATTCTTATTTTGTAGTTCTCAGATATTATGTCTCAAACTTTAAATATTTTCCCAAATACTGAACTGCTTAATTTAGACATAATATTACTTCAAATTTCGTCAGTTTCTAAACCATCACTTATTCTCACATATCTTTCATCTAAATTACTGATGCCCTAGTATTTTCTATCGTGCATTTTCTTAACATTCATACAGTTTACAATGTTTTTGTAGATAGTCCTTAAACTTTTTCCAGTCCTCTTCCACTGCCTCTTCTCCCAGGTCTCGAATTCTGCCGCTCATTTCTGCCAAGTTCCATGTAGTCTATCAGTTGCGTCTGCCATTCTTCCAGAGTGGGCAAATCTTGGGTCTTCCAATATTTTGCAATAAGTATTCTTGCTGCTGTTTTGAAGATCATTTGTTCACCTTCAGTTTGCTTTCTTGGCCTTCTTTGGGAGGAAGGGCCAAATGTGAATTTGATTCGTAAATAAAGAAGCTTGGCAAAGTTTGCCTTCAGTTTTGTTCACTCGCCACACCGTTTCCATCCGTCCACTCCTTGACGCTGCCTCTCCGAAGGAGTGTTGCGAGGCTTCAAAAACTCTTTGGAGATCTTTGAAAACAGCTTCTAGCTTATGCTGCATATGCACAAAGTGTTAATCAATTACCGGAGAGATTCATCACAGCAAAAGCTAGGGTTGATTAACATTTCTCCTTGCAGTCGGTGCATACATTTGCAGATCACAAAAAGAAAACTAGTATCAATTAAGTTAATTTGACTTGTATCCATTTTCAAATGAATTATTTATAATTGATTTAAGAAAGATGAAGTCTCAAAGATCATCAAAATGGCAATAAATTATACCCTTCTAACAAGCTTCCAACACCCTGTGGTTTTAGGACTCTTTGTTTTAATTGAAACTAAAGTGCTTCAATTACACATTATAATTAAAAAGTTTCTGGATCGAATGATCCATCTTTGAAAAATGAATGAAGCAAGTGGTCCCCAAAAAGAGAGAGAAATCTCCATGTGTCCCGAGAAATTTCTTTGTAGATAATGATAAACTGTGCTTGTTTATTCATATACCAAATTACAATTCATTAAATGATAAACAAGCTTAAAAAAACATCAACAACAGAAAATGCAAGTGTCTTTGTCATTTGAAGTGACTTCCAGTCCATTTCTGGGCTTAATTCAAAACGTTGACCTTAATCTTTAAAATCCTACAAAAGTTGGAGTTAGGCTACCTACAGCATGGATGCCTCATCTAGAGTAGAATAGAACCTGCCGCGTTAGTAATAGAATGGTAGCAAGAGGTCCAGAGGGTGGCAATACGAGAATGAGCCTTTTCTGTGGTGGCTCCCTGCTTATGGAATGCTTGCCTGGTGCCTTCATTGCATATTTGGAAGCACCAGAAAAGAGCAATCCTCTTCTTCCAGGCCCCTGGCTAATTAAACCATCTATGGCAGGGGTAGGCAAACTAAGGCCCATGGGCCGGATGCGACCTAATCGTCTTCTCAATCTGGCTCATGGACGGTCCAGGAATCAGCATGTTTTTACATGAGTAGAATGTGTGTTTTTATTTAAAATGCATCTCTGGGTTATTTGTGGGGCATAGGAATTCATTCATTACAGTCATGCCTCGGGTTGAATATGCTTCATGTTGAGCGCGTTCGAGTTGCACTCCGCAGCAACCCGGAAGTAACGGAGCGCGTTACTTCCAGGTTTCGCCGCTCGCGCATGTGCAGACACTCAAAATGACATCGCGCGCATGTGCAGAAGCGGCAAAAAGCGGCATGCGCGTGCGCAGACATGCCATTGCTAGTTACGTTTGCTTCTAGATGCAAATGGGGCTCTGGAACGGATCCCGTTTGCATCCCGAGGTACCACTGTATTTTTTTTCCAAAACTATAGTCTGGCCCACCACATGGTCTGAGGGACGGTGGACTAGCCCACGGCTGAAAGGTTGCTGACCCTGATCTATGGCCTTCTAAATTGTTTGTGTGTTTTTTGGGGGTGTCATTGTTATTGTTTGTTACTACTGTGTTGTGCATTTTTGTGTTTTTATTTTGTCAGCCACCCTGTGGTCCTCACATGAAGGGTGATACGACAATTTAAGTAGTAGTAGTAGTAGTAGTAGTAGTAGTAGTAGTAGTAGTAATGGATGGGGAACATTTGCTGCAATGGGTGTTTGGCTGTTAACCAGAAGATTGGTGGTTCAAACCCACCCAAGGATGGCCGCGGGGAAGATTCCTGCATTGCATAGGATTGGACTAGCATTGTTCCAACTCTGCAATTCTATCCTATGGTTCTAAAGTGTTGCTGAGCTACCACACACATCAGACCTCCAGACACTCACACAGGACCTTCACCGCCTTCACTGGTTCTGATTTAAAAGAGAGGTAGAGCTGGGTATCATCCGCATATTGATGAACACCCAACCCAAACCCCCTGATAATCTCTCCCAGAGGCTGCATGTAAATGTTAAAAAGCATGGGGGAGAGGACGGAACCCTGAGGCACCCCACAAGTGAGAGCCCAGGGGTCTGAACACTCATCCCCCACCACCACTTTCTGAACACGGCCCAGGAGGAAGGAGCGGAACCACTGTATAACTTGCAGGAATCAGTCTGCATTGAACAGGTTCAGGTGAACATGCTTCATCCCCCTCCCGCCGTCCTGCTTGCATTGACTTTTGAAGTCATCCTGCACTGGGAATCCAGTAGAAACAGTTTGTCTGGGAAGTGTGATGCCCTGCGGACTCCACAGCCAACACTCACTGAACAAACTGTAAAAATCTATCTTGCGTAATGAGGATTGGCTGTGAAGTCTATTGAGTGCTGGACCTAGACTGCCTGCCAAAATTCAAAACAAAACAGAAACGGGGCTGAATATTGTCGTTTGGGCAATACAAATATCCCCGTACATTGGTTGTCTGCTGCAATGTCGGCATCAGCACGGGTTTGAAAGAGTCCATTTGCACTGATGAATTTCATGTGTATGCTTTTTATATCTCTGTTCTCTTATCCCAACAGTTTTTGTGTGAAGGCTGCTCTGAGATGTTTCACCCGCCTGATTTTCTACACATTCAGGGGGCTTGTAGCGTGAGTGTGTATGTGTGTGTGAAACCACCCCAAATATCAGGAGTTGGAGGTGGCCACTGCTAAAGATCCATCTCCAGAAACCCAAACACAGCTGTCCTTCAAAATGTGTACATTTGCCCAAACTGCACACAATAAATGTATTTATTAGGTGATGTTTGGAATAAAATGCTCATGAATTTTAAAGAGGGTTTTCTGAATAAAAATAGACTTGAAAATTTCTGCAGAAATATGTCAGCTGAATTTAATATTTGAAAAACCAGAAACCGAAATGGATAGATTCACGTATCCCTCCTTATAGCCAAGGCTAGTCCTGCTCTGAATAGAATTTAGTTGGCTACAACTCACAGTCCACCTGGATTGTGTGGTTTCTTCTTTTATTTCCTACTGGATTTGTAAGCTTCAGAAATCCTAAAGATGGATTGTGTATAAGCCAGTTCCCTAGGTTCAGGAAGTGGGGAGGGGGATAAAAATCCCTCTCTTAGTTTTCAGTTTATCTTTGAAAATGGGGAAAAAGGACTTCTGATCATAGTATCACTATATGCTTTCCAAAAATGGCTTTGCTTTAAAACAAAGTGGAACATTATCTCAAGACTATAAAGCATTAAGCTGGATTGTTACAACAAAGAAAAAAATAGGTTGGATTAGGTGACTCCAAGAACCCGATTGCACAATATTTCCACGTTAAGTCTTACTACGCTAGAGTGAACTTTTCAGAGCATCGATTATCTGTACATTTCTGTTAGGGTAGTGTAATAGATGTTCACGGGAGCTCGGGGGGAAAGTGAAAACATAAGATATTAGTCTCTCTTTGTTCATGTTACAGTAGTTAAAGGAACAGCAGTTGCCTCAGAAATGTTGCCTTGAGCAAAAATGTGATGTATATGTGGGTTTTCCTCCATAGGCGAACCGCCTAGGGAATTCTCAGAGCAGAGTTTGGATAGGTTGCTGCAATTTCTCAGACTAGGTGCTCACTAGTCCCAAATCCTACCAGGATTAATTTTGCTTCAGGTGGCACATCTGAGGGATACTGAGAAGGCCATGGTGATCATTCCTGGGAAAGAAGAAATTCAAAAGGAATCTGCAATGTGAAACTTCTTTGTAGCAATCCATCATGATGTTGAGTGTTATTGCTCGTGCAATCATCACTAGGGATGGAGGAGGCATTCAAACTCACTGTGCACATAGAGGTGGACCGAATTTGCAAATAGCAGTTGCCCTTTGAAATTTGCACCTATCAGAATTTCACAGTGCAGTTCTCTAGCCAAGTTATGTGTACAAAAATGCATATACTGTACACTAAAGTGTGCATACAAAGGCATTGTATCAGGCGAAACCTGCTTTTTTTTTTTAAAAAAAAAAAGCCCATTGGGCAAATTTACATATAGAAATGCAGTTGAATTTTCACAAGAACATTAAAAACCCCCACAAAGTGTTGTGGAAATGTGGGGAATTGAAGATTGCAAAAATGAGAAGCTTCAATTGAGATGTTTGCACAGACATGGTGGGTTTTTTATTTCATTTTATCAGAATATCCAATGCAAAGATCAGCCCAGCAAACTGTTCTTTGTGAAAGGGACCTCTGCGAATAATGTCATTAGCAGCATCTGAGTTTTTCTGCTTTTAATTTCCTTGTGACTTCACTGTTCACAATCTCCATACACTCAACCACATATATTAGGGGGTTTGCAGTGACTGCAATATTTGCTATGAAACAGGTTTATCTGTTTCTGAGCCTCTGTGTCACTTCACATTGATTCATTATGTGGGTCCAAACCTGAAGTTCTGTTTCAGTCCTTGTTGACTATAATACAGAAACTAGAAAGGTGATTATTTGTTTTTCCTTCACCTAAGAGGGTAAAATTGGCAAGCAAAGCAACCACTCCAGAATGGAATGAGCCTGCCAAATTTTAGCATGGAACTTTTACATTCCTTCTGAAAAGAAAAGAAAAAGTTGCAGTTTTTTTTTAAATTTTCTGCCTGATTTAGATGCAAATAACAAGCATGCTTACAATTTCTGAGTGAACAAAGCCTGCTAAATTTCAGAATCACTGTAGTGGTTTTCTCTTGCAAGTGGAGATTTCACCATATTGGGTGGGAAAGTAGAAGCCACATTTCGTCCCCTAGTTTGGAGGTTGTGGGCGTAATCAGTTTGAAAACTAGGGACATGAGAAAAGTGTCTTTGGTAAGAAATCTTCTGAAGTTCAGACAAATAGGTATTGGTTCTATTGTAGTAGGTGATTTACATTCTTCTTCTTTTTTACAAAAATCTAGAAAGTCACGGGTTTTCCCTCACACATACACCCCAAGAATTATGGGTCCTTTTTTTTCTTTGTTGAGCAAGAAAATGATTGGAATAGAAGCAGGCCACCCCAGTCATCTAACTCCGCTGCCTACGTCCTGCTCTCACATCCAAAATTCAAAGGAGAACAATGACCCACCTGAAGAACAGTTCAGGTGATTTACTTCAACCAATCCTCCCCAAATCACTGTGATTGGCATGCCCTGCGAAAATAATTCACTGTGATTAAAAACTACACCTGTCCATCAAAATGAAAAATCTCCTTACCCTTTCATTCTCTCCTCCACCCACTCTCTTCCTGAGCTGTGCTGTTTCCTCAGTTAGCGGGTTTTGTTTCTCAGTAAGGTAAAGGTGTGTGTGTGTGAGGGGAAATGTTATACGCTTAGCAGTTTTGCAAAACCACAGTGTGCTTTGAAAGCTTATGAGGCCCCGATCTGCCTCATGGAGCCTTGTCAAAAGCAGAGTCCAATTCAGGAATGTGAGATCATACCCTGAATAAACCCATTTGCCTTGTTATCTGCAGCATACACAGAACTAATGCACACCGGTACAGTTTAAATCCATCATGTTATTGATGTGTTAGCTTAAATAACCATAAACCATGAAGTCCGTACAGTGGTACCTCAGGTTAAGTACTTAATTCGTTCCGGAGGTCCGTACTTAACCTGAAACTGTTCTTAACCTGAAGACCACTTTAGCTAATGGGGCCTCCTGCTGCTGGCGCGCCGCCGGAGCACGATTTCTGTTCTCATCCTGAAGCAAAGTTCTTAACCCGAGGTAATATTTCTGGGTTAGCGGAGTCTGTAACCTGAAGCTTATGTAACCTGAAGCGTATGTAACCCGAGGTACCACTGTATTTAGTACATCTAACTATACCAGTGTGGTGTAGTGGTTAAGAGCGGTGGACTCGTAATCTGGGGAACCGGGTTTGTGTCTCCGCTCCTCCACATGCAGCTGCTGGGTGACCTTGGGCCAGTCACACTTCTCTGAAGTCTCTCAGCCCCACTCACCTCACAGAGTGTTTGTTGTGGGGGAGGAAGGGAAAGGAGAATGTTAGCCGCTTTAAGACTCCTTCGGGTAGTGATAAAGCGGGATATCAAATCCAAACTCTTCTTCTTCTTCTTCTGTTCCCCATGTAGGAGGTCCCAGGCATCTTCACGTACGGCTGGGAATGCCCCCTATCTAATATTCTCAAAAGCTGCCGCCAGCCAGTGTGGACAATACTAAGCGAAATGGACCATTCATCTCACTCAGTTTACGGCAGCTTCCAAAGTTCTACTTTTCGCCTGATGAAAACTAACAAAACAAAAAAAAAGCATGTTTGAGCTTTTTTAAAAAAACTGTCTCCAAGTTCAGTCAACTGCTTTTTTTTTTAAAGGCTCCCATTTAGAGAGCTTCATATTTACATTCCACCGCAGAAATGTGGACACAGCATGTTGCTAATTACTGTCCCGATTCCAGCTAACTTGACTCATGCAAAGACTTGCTCTTTTAAGGGTCAAAGGCCTTGGCCTCTCCGGAGAGCAGAGAGGGTTGCGGCAAACACTCCCTCCACACAAAAATGGAGGGTGGAGAAACATGGCCACCCACCCAGAGATCTGACAGTGTGGAGGATTCAGAAGACGAACAAGAGGCACTGAGCTGTCAAGCAGCAATCAGTGTGGGATGGAAGGGGAGAGGGAAGGAATCCAACAGCCACCACAACAGCTCCAAGTGTGCCCAGACAGACACTAACGTGAAAATTAAGACACGCTGTTCCTCAGGGAAGTTTCAGCAATCCCATGCAAATTATTTACCATCGGAAGCCCCGATTTCAAGTGAATCAACAAGACGGGGAAAACGAAAGTCAAAAGGGTTCTACATGGTGTTTCTCTCCGTACAGGTGTCTTTGGTATTAATGAGCCCCTGGGAGCCCTGGCGTCACAGAGAATGGCACCAGGGGTGATTACAGCTTGTACAAGCAGACCTGAAAAAGACATGCGTGGGGCATGCGCTGGGTTGTAATTAAAGCCACAAGCCTTCACGTTTGCAGGGAGACCAGCTGCAAAGAGTTGCGAACCTCTCCGCAGCCTGGGATTAAAAATAGATCTTTAAAAAAAAAAATGAAGGAGGAAGAAAGGGAGATGGAACGGGAGGCGTCTGTCAACCATACTTCTTTTCTGCATCTGTTTGACAATCCCAGAGAATTTTTTTTTCGGACAGTCTAAATGCTCAGAGATGGAAGGGTGAGTGTTGATTGTGACCAAAATGTGAGCATCATTGTTGAGGAGCGTGTTAAGGGTGAGAGAGGTGGTCAACCGAAGAACGTAAGAAGAGCCTGCTAGGTCAGTCCAATGGCCCAGCTAGTCTTACAGTGGCCAACCAGATGTCTATGGGAAACTCATAAGCAGGATTCGGGCACGAGAGCAACACTCTCTTCTCCTGTGGCTTCCATCAACTGGTATTCAGAAGCATTGCTGATTCTGGCTGCAGAGGCAAACCATAGCCATCATGGTTAGTAGCCATCAATAGTCCTCTCGTCCATAAATTTGTCTTTTTTAATAATAATAATTTAATAATAATAATTTACTATTTGTACCCCGGCCATCTGGCTGGGTTTCCCCAGCCACTCTGGGCGGCTTCCAACAGAATATTAAAATACAATAATCTATTAAACATTAAAAGTTTCCCTAAACAGGGCTGCCTTCAGATGTCTTCTAAAAATCTGGTAGTTGTTTTTCTCTTTGACATCTGGTGGGAGGGCGTTCCACAGGGCGGGCGCCACTACCGAGAAGGCCCTGGTTCCCTGTAACTTGGCTTCTTGCAGTGAGGGAACCGCCAGAAGGCCCTTGGCACTGGACCTTATTGTCCGGGCAGAACGATGGGGGTGGAGACGCTCCTTCAGGTATACTGGACCGAGGCTGTTTAGGGCTTTCAAGGTCAGCACCAACACTTTGAATTGTGCTCGGAAATGTACTGGGAGCCAATGTAGGCCTTTATAATAATTTTTATTTATTTTACATATAATCACAATGCGTAACATCCTACCCACTTATTTAATCTCTTTGGCTCACTGAGCCTCGTGACTTCCTTCCTTCCCACCTAGTGGTTTACATAATTAATTTTTTCATCTTTGCATTTCACTTCCTTTCTTATTCTTGATATATCCTTACCTATAGTATTATGTTACTCAACTTGAATAAGTAGCAGTTTCACCTTACAGACCTTCAGATAACCCTGCTAATGATGTGAATTGCTTACAGTTGTCTTTCAAATATAATATAAATTTGTTCCCGTCTTTTTGGAATGCTTGGTCTCGCTGGTTCCGGATTCTTCCTGCCAGTTCCGCCAATTCTGCAAAGTCCATTAGTTTCATCTGCCACTCTTCTTTTGCGGGTACTTCATGTTGCTTCCACTTTTGGGCTAACAAGAGTCTTGCTGCAGTTGTTGCATATAAGATTTCTTTTTTTATCTTCTCTCGGTATCTCTTTACCCACTATACCCAATAGGAAAGCTTCTGGTTCCTCCATGAATTTGTCAAATCCTGTTCTAAAGCCGTCTAAGTTGATAGTCATCACATTGCCTCTCGTGGAGGTATCACTGCCTCCTGTCCGAATCTTTTTGGATGCTCATCAAGAGCATCAGGGTTGTGTATGTGCCAGGATTTGAATGATTTGTAAACATGCCCTGTCCCTGCTCCAGCTCCGAACATATCTCTCAGCACCACATGTCTCAGTGACACTGACTCAGACAGGAAGGATTACAAGGTTCTCCCATCACGACCCACTGGCTCACTGTAAAGCAAGATCTGGGAGGATGGGCTGAGGATGGGACATTGCTTCCCGAGTCACTGGAACAAAGTGACCTTCCCTTTTCAAAGTGGGGCTGTCATGCAGTGAAAGAGAGCAAGAGGAACCTAAGTTCCAGTTGCTGCAAAGCTCACTCTCTCAGTCAATGAGATGTACCCAACATCATCGCTCTCATAGTAGACACATTGAAATCAACAGGCAAAGTTGAATGGATTTTAAAGTTAATGGATTACATGGAACTGGCAATACTAACAGCAAAAATAAGAGAACATGGCGGACTATTCATGGAAGAATGGAAGTTCTTTTTGGAATACCTGGGGAGGGGGGAATATAATAATCAGATGAAATCTTGAGCAGGATTTGAAATATGAGCTGTGGTAGAAAAACGATAATATATGAAATAGAAGAATATGTATTAGGTGAACCGTTTATTAGAATGCAGTATTTAAATGGGATGGGATTAAGAACAGCATGGAAAGGCAGGAAGTCAAAGTTTAAAGAGAAATGTATAACAAATTTGAAATCTGGAATTGATATGTAAAGATTTTAAAGCTTAATGAAAATTTGACACACACACACAAAATAAATTAACAGACAAAGCCAGAGGTGTAGTGGTTTGAGGTCATGGGTCTTGGTGGTTAGTGTGTTAGGCTAGGGTTCAAATTCCCCCTTAGCCATGAAGCTCACTTGGTGACAAGGGCTGTAATTCTCTCTCAGCATAAGGTTGCTGAGAGGATACAAGCAGAAGATAACCATGGACACCACCTTAAGCTTCTTGGGGGAAAGGCAGGGTATACTTTAAAAAACTTTGAGAACTGAAATAAATTTTGAGGCAAATTGGAAGGTTCCGTTGGTAATATTTGTCAGGGAAGCTGGACTGCAGATAGATAGACACAAAGACAGATAGATGTGTATGTATAATTGTATTGAGATTATTTTGGAGTTCATGCTATATATCATGTACTCCAAAATAATCCCAATAAAAATAAAATTTACAGATTTGATTGCTGTAAATTGATTTCTCCCCTAGATATGAATAAACGACCTGGGCTAAATGGCAGTTCCTGCGCAAAGAATTTCATTTAAGCTTCATTGAATTGAAAGGCTCAAGCCGACTCAACGCTTCCAACTTCCTAGCAAGGAGCAGAAAATCTACCTGACAGTTGCCATGGGAACACGAGCAGGAAGAGCTAACCACCAGCCTATAAATCCACAGAGAAACCTTTCTTAATTGGAAGGCCTTTAACCCACACATTTTCCTCATAGCTGCAGAGCTTATTTCTAAAGAGATTATTAAATTCCTCAATTGACTTATGAAGGATGCTTCCCACTATATTACGGTGCTCTGGGTTGCTCGTTCTTTATATCTGTTTCCAAAATTACAAAGCAGAGCAAGGCTGATAAAAGTTAACATAGATGTTTCAATGAAAAATCCATAGGATAGACTCAAAATAACTTCAATGGTCTTGCTCGTCTGTGAAAAGAAGAGAGGGGAGGGAGGAAAGGGGAGAAGAGGAGAGGAGACGAAATTTTTCAGGACAGGAGCTGAAAAGGTTCAAAAGAGAGCAGATACCTCAAGAGTTATTTCCTGGGTTACTTTGAAACTAGGGGCAGGGAGAGCAAAGAAAAATAAGTGCAGAAAGTTTGGGGGCTGTAATATACAGTAGGTGCATTTCTGGGCCAGCACAAAAATACTGGCTCACATATAATTTCCAAAATGTTGACACCAGTGGGTTGGTGTTTTTTTTTTTTTCAGCCAGAGCGTAGTTCTGGCACCTCTTAAAGGTAAAGGGACCCCTGACTATTAGGTCCAGTTGTGGCCGACTCTGGGGTTGCGGCGCTCATCTCGCTTTATTGGCCGAGGAAGCTGGCGTACAGCTTCCGGGTCATGTGGCCAGCATGACTAAGCCGCTTCTGGCGAACCAGAACAGCACACAGAAATGCCGTTTACCTTCCCACCAGAGTGGTACCTATTTATCTACTTGCACTTTGACGTGCTTTCGATCTGCTAGGTTGGCAGGAGCAGGGACCGAGCAACGGGACCTCACCCTGTCGCAGGGATTTGAACCGCGACCTTCTGGTCGGCAAGTTCTAGGCTCTGTGGTTTAACCCACAGCGCCACCCACGTCCCATTGGTTTTCCCTTACATTTTGCCAATTCTACAAATTTCCCCCAGACACCATTTTTGCACCCCAATACAAGGACATATGGCAAGCCTATTTTGAAACTCATTTCTGTGGTGGAGAGAATTCATTTCTGTGCAAGGTCCAGATCAGGCATTCCACTGAATAACTCTAACAGATGGCTTTAAGTGAAGATTAAACAAATTCATGGAGGAGGGGGCTGTTGAAAACTACTAGCCACATGATCCGGAAGCTGTACTCCGGCTCCCTCGGCCAGTAAAGCGAGATGAGCGCTGCAACCCCAGAGTCGGTCACAACTGAACGTAATGGTCAGGGGTCCCTTTACCTTTTAGGGAAAACCGAAGTGATAGAAGAAGCAGTGGAAAGAAGCTCCAAAAGCTTGGTTTGTCCCCCCCCCCCAAAAAAAAAGCTCAACATTTTTGGTGGCCTCCCTAACAAAGTTCAACAATTTTGGGGGTGTTACGAATTTTACTTTTTGAAATATGGCAACCCTAAAAGTTATAATGCAGAATAGTCTTATATACTAGTTACAGTAAGAGAAATGTTGCAGAGTAATGCATTGCAAACAAGCGATGGGGTTCAGTTCTTTATGCATTTCAGTAAACTTTCCTCTATCCGATCCAAGAGTCGGACACTAAGCTTGTTCTTCACTGCGAAGTTTCTCTACAACTGCTGCTGTTACCACCAGCCATTTCCAACAACCACACACTGGCTTCCCATGTTTCAGCTTCCTGCTGCGAGATCTCTGCAGGTCATGTTTCCAGTGATGAGTCATCAGGTAGCTCAACTCATTAAAATGGAAAAATACCCGCCTTCTCTGATGCTTTTACCAGAGTGGAACCTCTTGCCTAAGGTAAACTTCCCTTTATAGCATTTTAAACACAATGCATTCAAACACAGCATTTTAGGTACATTAAACTTATAGCTTCAACACCATCTAGGTTGGTGACCACCAATGCCTTCTGGGGCAGCAAGTTCCACAATTTAACTAATCACTGCATGTTGTTGTTGTTTAGTTGTTTAGTCGTGTCCAACTCTTCGTGACCCCATGGACCAGAGCAAGCCAGGCACTCCTGTCTTCCACTGCCTCCCACAGTTTGGTCAAACTCATGCTGGTAGCTTCAAGAACACTGTCCAGCCATCTTGTCCTCTGTCGTCCCCTTCTCCTTGTGCCCTCCATCTTTCCTATCATCAGGGTCTTTTCCAGGGAGTCTTCTCTTCTCATGAGGTGGCCAAAGTATTGGAGCCTCAGCTTCAGGTCTGTCCTTCCAGTGAGCACTCAGGGCTGATTTCCTTAAGAATGGATAGGTTTGATCTTCTTGCAGTCCATGGGACTCTCAAGAGTCTCCTCCAGCACGATAATTCAAAAGCACTGCATGAAGAAGTATGTGGTTTTTTGTGTGTGTGCTTTTTTTAGTCATGGGATGCCTGCCATGTCTCTGCTGCAAGAGTGTTCCACTACGTGGAACCAGCAACACTAAACACCTGACTTCCAACTCAGGCAGTTTGGCCTCAGTAAATTGGGAGACAACAATGGGTGCTCGTCCTCATGAGCAGATCAGGCTGAGATCTAAGAGCTCAGGCAGTAATTAAGGTGACCTGGACTCAATTTGTTTAGGTCTTTGCCATGCATTCCAAATATTCCTAAATTGCAGCCAGCTTGCAACCAAAGCAAAAAGTCCCACTGGATGTGGGGGTTCCTGATCAGTGAAAAATGTCAGGCAAGTTTCAGGGAAACCTGAAATGTTTCGGCTGTCACAGGGAATGAGGGTGTTTGGGGTAAGCGTGCATGATGTTGACAATGTGGAAATCAGTTCCTGAGAAGGGATTCGCCTTTCTGATGCTGAACTGTTATGTCCTCCCATTGGATGCATCTCACACACCAAATAATATGAAGGATGACAGCAATAATGTTCCTGCTTCAAGTTCTCCTTAACAATAATGCTTAACACTTCATATGATGAATTCAGAACCCATCGGTGACTATTTGTCCTGATAGCTATTGGTGCAATAGATATATAGAAAAGATGCCAAGATCCAAGTTTTGGGCAAGGGCTCTTTGATGAGAGATCGCCAGCAGAGGTCATAAAAAGTCATAAAATTTATAGCAAAGTGTGGAGATATAGACTGTTAGATATTTAATATATCTATAGGGCCTTCTAAGTGGGTCCCAAAGTTTCCGACTTCCCCTAGCATAGAAAAAGACTACACTTTGGGTAAGTTAAAAATGGTTTACTTACAAATTCTCCAAAGGTCACATTCATGTGCTTCAGAAAAGTTGCACAGGCAATAAAACTTATCTTTCTTATAAAGTGGTGGAAGTTCCTAGATTATTGGTATAGGAAATCAAGAGTGGCTGGTGAGAGCCATGTGGTTAAGCTAGAGGACCAGCTCAAACCTCTATGAGCTTCTAAGTTATACTGGGTACAGCAGTAGACTTGATTACCTATTTCCTTCCAAGGTGAGAGGAAGGGACATTGATAAGCCTGTCAAGATGGACATGACATCTAACCAATGGATCATCTCTTCTGAAAGCTATAAATGCCCAACTGCTCCAACCTTTCCTCATAGGATTAGCATTACTATACCTATTTTATGGATGTGGACCTAAGGCTGAGAAGCTAGCAGCCTGGACATAAGAACATATGAAGAATCTGCTGAACCAGCTCCATGGCCCGTCTCGTCCAGCCTCCTAGTCTCACAGTGGGACCCACAAGCAGGACCCAAGCACCAGCCCCTTTTATCTTGCATTTGGTATTCAGAAGCATCCCTGCGTCCAATTGTAGAGGCAGAGCATGGGCATCATGGCTAGTAGCCAGCGGCAGCCTCCCCTCTCTCTTTGCCTAAGACCTGAGACCTAAAACCAAATTAAGTTATTGTTTGAAGGATTCCAGGCTCGCATATGCAAATCTTTGTCGCTCCACTCCACTATGCATCACAATAAAACAGTTCCAAGCGCAATTAGGAATATGCCCTGTTCTTCTTTCAGGGTTATTATTCCATTTTCAGGGTAACAACGACAATGCTTTCTGAGAGAGGAAGCAATTCAGGAAGCCAAGGTCCTTTCCATTTTCAAAAACTGGATAACAAAAGATGAGCGTTCATGTTGAAGTTGCTCTTTAGAAGGCACTGGAGTCCCTTTGGCGAGAGCCTTATGTGTTATGAACACAAACACAGAAGCATAATAAGTGTGATGGCCTGGGACTCGGAACCAGAGGAGCCTCAGTCCGCACCAGATCCTTTGCCACAGGCGGCATCTGAACCAAGCCTGGGGCCTGATCCTGAAGAGTTCCATTCTGCACAGGTTCCCCTGCAACAAAGACCAGCTGGGCCAAGTCAGGGGCCTGAGCCTGCCCTGGCTCCAGATGCAGGGATTACCTCATTGCCTTCAGCTGGGCCATCACTTACAGCTGCTCCACTACCAGTTGGGTCAGGGGAGGCTGAGGCGGCCTCTGGGTTTAGTAACCCACCGACAGCTCCCATGGTGCAGAGACTAAGGTCTGAGAGAAGGAGAGGCCTGAGTACTCGCAGGAGGAGTGCTCGCCTTCGGGCAAAACAGGGAGGTGAGTCGCTGGGGGATCAGGACCGACCATTACCCCGACAAAGATAAAAGGCTGTCGGACCCTGCCCCAGGTTGCGGGAGCAACATTGCTGTTTGCTAGAACCTGCCTGAAACCCTGTGCCTGACCTTGCCTGGTTTCCTGCCTTGGCCCTGTCGGACTGACTCCTCGCGGAACCCTTGGATTCGGGACCAGACCTGGACCGCGTTGCTCGGGTTGCCCCCGGGCCCAGCACAATAAGATCCCTACTAAAACAAACCAAATGACTATTTAGTCCAGGACCTTTTGCCCACAGTTGCCCATCAGCTGCTTCTTTGAGAAGCCCACAAGCAAGGCATGAGGGCAACAGTACTCTTTCTACTTGTGTTCCCCGGCAACTGGTGGTCAGAGGGATGCTGCCTCTTACCCCACCTAAGGTTGTCCAAGTTGCTGGTTGTTGCTAAATCTTGAGGTAGTGAATTAGGAACAGAGAAAGCATATGCATAAAGGAAGCTGCTTACTCAGAACAATGGACCATCTACTTCACCATTGTTGACACTGATGATTAGCAGCTCTTTGGGGTTTCAGGCAGGAATCTTTCCTAGCTCTACCAGGAGATGCTGGTCCTAGAATAACAGAATCCTACAGTTTTAGAGTTGGAAGGGACCCCAACGGTCATCTAGTCCAACCACCTGCAATGCAGGAATCTCAGCTAAAGCATCCATGACAGATGATCTCTGCTTGAAAAACCTCCAGGGAAGGAGAGTCCAACACCTCCTGAGGGGGTCCATTCCAATGTCAAACAGCTCTTACCATCAGAAAGTTCTTCCTGATGCTTAATCAGACTCTCCTCCTTTTGTAACTTGAAGCTATTGGTTTGGGTCCTACCTTCCAGGAGAAAACAAGCTTGTTGTATCTTCTCTGTAACAGCCCTTTAGATATTTGAAGATGGCTGTCATATCTCCTCTCAGCCTCTTCTTTTCCAGGCTAAATGTAGCCAACTGCCTCAACCATTCCTCATAAGCCTTGGTTTCCAGACCCTTGATCATCTTGGTCGTCCTTCTCTGCTAACATTCCAGCTTGTAAATATCCTTCTTAAATTGTGGTGCCCAGAGGTGCTTCCTTTTACTCTGTCCTGAACCTTCCTCCCTTCACTCTCACTGGTTGACTCTAAAGAGGAGGGAGATGGAATTAAGGGTACATGGCTTTCTGGTGATTTGGTTATATTGACATATCAGAAAGGGCACAAATGGCACCAGCTAGAGAGTTGGGCCAATTTCAGGACTCTGGATAGTCCACTGTAGACCAGAAGGTCCTCCCATAGCATTGGCCTTTAAGGCCAGAGCCTGGAACTTCACAAATGCCCACCTGATAGGAGCCTAATTCCTCCCACAGTACTCTCCAGTCTGGCACAAAGTGGCACAAGAAACTTTGGAATGGAGGAGTATTTGTCTTTAGGCCAAAGCTTGAGATGGTCTTCAGGAGCCTATCAATTGGCAGCACTATTCCTTCCACACAGCAGAATGGAGAGTTGCCTTGGACTCTATACACAGCAGACCCTGTTTACCCTACAATGTGGTTGGGTTTTTTGGTTCTTTAAAGAACTGATGGACAGTGAAGAACCAGGGATGAGAGGTAGAGCGCATAAAGTGGAAAACTCACAGTGAATGTGACCTTACTGGTTATGATGTCACTGGGGATTATCTAGCTATAGGATTCTCTTGAGCTCTTTGGGGTATTGAACATCCTTTCACTAGATGTCAAGGTGGTGCACAGAAGTCCATAGTGAACTTGTTTGTGGAATGTTCTTTTGATAAAATACGTTCATTCTGACCTTGATGCAACATTGAATGTTGAATCTGTACTGGAGGTATCCTTGACCTTTTGTGGTTGCAGTTGCTTGAATGAATTTTAGATTACCTGTACCTGAAGAAGCTGACTAAATACTCAGAGAAGCTCAAAAGACCACTTGTAGTCATTATCCTTCTTTCTTATAGTTGCTGAAGGCTGGTTGTAAGACCCTTGTAGTCTGGCTTACTGTGTCAATAAATATCTCACTGGAAGAACAGTATGTTCTGGCTTCATTAAATGAGACATCCTCATCCTCATTTGTTCTTTTCACAATAAACTTATTTTTGCAAGCAATTCCCCTTAATATAGTGCATCTTTGTATGCTATTTTCACGAATATATGCATTTTGCACAAACTCCCCTCCCCTATGTGTTTTTTGTACACATTTTTCTGGTTGGAAAAATGCATTGCAAAATTCAGAGAAGAGCAAATTTTGAAAGGCTAGTTGCATCCCAGTTCATGTATAGGTTCTGGAAGTACAAATTAGGAAAGTTTGTGTGCATATGGAAACTGAATGAATTCCTCAGCCATTCCTACTGCAGACATCTAATTGATCAAACTGGTTCAAGCTTGAATAAAGCAACACTTGATTGTGGTGGGCAAAGTTGTCCAATTAGTTGCATCTGTGTGATGGAACTTCCTCTCCCTCTTTGTTCCTGACACATTCCCCCGTCAATCTTCTCTGCAGGACTGGGGGAAGAGAGGAGAGAAAAAGGAAGTCCTATTGTGTAGGCAGAAGTCATTGCGCTAATGGGACAACATTGTTGGATACAACCCATTGCAGGGACTTCTGAAAATGTAGCTTCGTAAGGAAATATATATTTCTGTCGAAAAGCATCATGTTCTTGTCTGGATAAACCAATCCCTGCTTCCAGGTATACCCTAATCTTCTATCATTTCACATGTGTTTCAGTCCATGTTGATTTGTCCTGTGTTCCTTTCCTAGGCTTTGGAATGCTTTGAAGTTATCTGCCAGAGCAAATCAATGAGTATTGACAAGCCGGGTAATTACATTTACAAGCTAAGACACCTAACCTTCAGTCACTTACTTAAGCTGTTACAAGCTTTCTAACCTGCTTTGCAACTGATCACCAATCTGTATGGCTTTAAGCCAGAAATTCTCATATCTGCTAAATACTTGTCAGCGTTGTGGCGAAAGGACATAACCTCCTGCTAATACCAGCACTCTGATAGCCTACGCGGAAAGCCAAAGTCCGAGAAGTAATTAATGGTTCCTTAATCCATTTTTCGGTCTGTGTCAAGTGGACCTGATTTTGATCTGAGATTCGGGAGACTCGGCTGAAAATATCTTAACTTGCTATCTTGAAAGCTGTAGATCGGAATCCAAAATCAAAACATACAGAAATGTTTGCCCCCCCCCCCGTGCATGCTTTCTAGGACAGAAAATAGGTGGGATAAATATGCTCAGGCAATTTTCAGTTTCCACCTTTTCTTTGGAAGTACTTCCTATTGTCTGTCACAGTCCAGTTCACAGGCGATCAAAGTCCCGGCTGGGGGAATATCAGGACTGGGGGCAAGATGGCAGGGTGGGAGCAGGAATGGGGATCCAGAAGCCAGGAGTCAGGAAGCCAAGGTTCCGAGGGTCAGGAAGCAAGGAGTCGCGAAGTCACGGGTCCGAGGATCAAGAAGCAGGGAGTCACAAAGTCAAGGGTCCGAGGATCAGAAAGCAAGGAGCCAAGGGTCCGACGATCAAGAAGCAGGGAGTCAAGAAGCCAAAGTTCAAGGATCAAGAAGCAAGAAACCAAACACAGGAAGGCAGGAAACGTGTTGCTGTGGCAAGGAGCCGAAGGGAAATGCTGACCTTATATCCCTTCTCGGGTCTTGTCACCAGGTGCTGTGAGTTACCAATCGGCCTCATCTGTGCGGCCGCGCCTTGCCTCTCCAGAACAAACTTAGGAAGGCCCCAGTCCTGCAAAGTCCTATTGGTCACAGGGCCTGGCTCCTGCACACACACCTGACACTGTCTTTTCAACTTGTCACCATCCAAGTCCTCAGAGCTGTGGAGGGATGTTAAATGTGCAAGCGGACACAAGAACAGACCTTTGTGCATGGAGGGGCGAACAACAGTCACAGGCTGCAGGTTCCTCTCTGCTTCCTGTCCCTTTCAACTCTATGATTCCATAATGTGGCCGGTGCAGCGATGTGATAATCACATGTTTATGTGCACATAACTAGAAAGCAAAATTTTAGAACCAAAAAGAACCAAAGGGGGAAAGTTTCCAATCCCTGCCTGAATTTTGCAAACTCTTTTGGCACCTTTGCCTCTGTATTTCCTCTTATCCTTCCCTCTCTAACTGCCTCCATCGTGGTAAAAAAATAAATCAATCAATTTGCAAACCCTTTGGAGGTGGGGACCCATTTCTGGCTTCTGGTATTCTGCAGACCTCTATGCCCCTAAATACTACTCAGTTAGCACTAGTCAGTTAGCATGACTTATAAATGAAAATGAAAATAACTATAAGTTACAGCAACTTTCTTACACTGAAAAGTCACAGGCTTCAGCTGAGGCTTTCCGTGCAGTGAGACTTGCCAAGGTTACCTGCAAACGGCGTGGGCAGGAGCTCCAAATGGTTCAGTGACACACAAAAAAAGTCATTTACGGAAGGCTAATTTAGGATCAGAACACAGAACTCCCTGTTGCTATGAAGTTGCCAGAAAGCCAGCAGGGTGTGAGATCCATGAACAGGTGAAACCACTAACACAATGATATAGTTGGGGAACCCATAATTATACTGCACAGTGACAATATAGTTAGCAGTTCACTATTGGTCTCGGCCACATTCAGGCAGGGGAAATAGGAGCTGCTTCTGCCTTCAGCAAATACCCAGAAGAGGCCAAGTCACAAAAAGTGCTATAATAAGTGTTTTAATGTCTTTCTAAGACTGGCCCTAGACCAAACAGCACCCCAGGCAAGGAACAATTTTAACACTCCCTTTCTATTGTTCAAATGTTGTATACCTTGTTTTTTAATTGCATTTACAGCCCATTTTATGACTTCCATAGTCATAGTATTAATGGAAAAATCTGAGGGTTCCCTTGGACAAAAACAAAGACACCAGCCAGGATAACTTGGAGCAAAACAGCAGCCTGTAGGCTTGGCCTTTATTGATCTGTTGCAACAGGGTGCTCCCCTCACCCGCAGGAGAGAGGAGGACCCAGAAAAATGGTGTGCAAGGCCTTATAAAGACTTTTGAAATTGCCACCCTGTCCTGTAGATCAAGACCACCCCCAGAAACATCATACATATATCACAGAAGGGGTGTAACCTAAGACCACCCCTCAGATACATCATACCTACATCACAAAAAGGTGGTCTAAACAGAAATTTGAATGTTGTTTATCTCCTGTCCTTGTTTATCTCCTGTCTAGCAGGTTACTTGATTGAATTGCCCGGGGAGCCTGGCCAATCCTTTGTAATGATAAATATTTAGTTCCTGGGCCAGGTCACAGGCTCACACCCTATTCAAACACAGACATACCCTTAAGACAGGATTTGTGAAGGAAAAGACAATGAGGAGGCTTTTCCACTTTGACCTTGGAGAGAAAACTTTTGCTCAGTTTAGGAATCAAAATGGCTTCAGGTCGGTCTTCCTGTGCTGATCTATGTATGTGCGGTTATGAACATTACCATATATCTAAGACCTCAAAATTCCTATCACAATAGAATCCCAGAGTTGGAAGGGATCTTAGGGGTCAGCAAGTCCAATCCCCTGTAATGCAGAAATATTTGGCCCAACGTGGGGTTCAAACCCACAACCTGAGATTAAGAATCCCATGTACAGTAAGCTCTACTGACTGAGCTACCCCAGGACAAATGCAACAATAGTTCCAAACTCAACTAAAGCATCCATGGCAGATGGCCTTCCAACCTCTGCTGAAAAACCTTCCGTGATAGTTTGCACACATGCTCATTCCCAGTCGACATGGATAACGATCAGGGATGATGGAAGTTGCACACCTCAGATCCCTACCCTCACCCCCCACCCCCAAAATGCTACAGGTAAGTGTCTGCTGAAAGTGGAACTAATGTATCCAACAGAACAATTTAAGGAAAACACGGAGATGGGGTACAGCAGGGAGATGGTGTGAAACTTAGTATGGGGAGGAAGAGGAGGAAGAACTCTTTCAGAACTGTCAGGCAAAGTGTGTAATCAAAATGAATTAGTTTACAGTGGTACCTCTGGTTACGTACTTACAGTGCTGCCTCGCAAGACAAAATTAATCCGTTCTGTGAGTTTCTTCGTCTTGCGGATATTTTCGTCTTGCGAAGCACGGGTGCACCCTGGTACTGTATTATAATGGGATAGCGGGCAAAGCACAAAGCGGGTCACTCCCCAGCAGGAGGAGTTTCCCCAGCCTGGAGGATCTGTTGCCGGGAAGAGGCAAAGACACCCCCTCCCACCTCCCCACGAAAACAGCCCCCCTTCCTCTGTCGCCAAGCCTTGCCGCGTCTTCGCTCCGCCAAACCGCATCCCACATCAAAGCTCCAGCCCGCTCCTCTCCCTCTCTCTCCACGAGGTGCCAAAGGAAGTTCGAGCCCAGGAACCGAGGGCGGACACACGAAGCGCCCGGCGCGGACTCTCCCTTGCTCCCCCCGTTACCTTGCGCCACGCCGCCAGGCTCCCCACAGTCTCGGCAGCTGCTCTCGGCTTCTTCCCACCCCCGCAAAGGCACCTTTGCGGTGGCCCAAGCACAGTGGATGCCTCCTCCTCCTCCTCCTTTGTCCCGCCTCCTCCTGCCTTCACGCAGTTAGGGCAAAATGGAGCAGTCATGTGGGGAGGGCGAGAGAGAGAGAGAGGCGGCGGCGGCGCAGAGACCCAGCCAGATCCACTGGATCCCAGCCCACCTGCCTCCTCTGTGCCCTCTCCAGAAGAGGATCCCTCTGGAAAGGGTAGGTCACTCCCTCGCTCGCTCCCTGCCAGCCCAGTTCCCACTTCAAAAGGAAACAAACTCGCAAGACGTTTCGTCTTGTGAAGCAAGCCCATAGGGAAATTCATCTTACAAAGCACCTCAAAAACCGCAAAACCCTTTCGTCTTGCGAGTTTTTCGTCTTCCGAGGCATTCGTCTTGCGGGGCACCATTGTAATTTGTTCCAGAGATCCGTTGTTAACCTGAAACTGTTCTTAACCTGAGGTACCACTTTAGCTAATGGGGCCTCCCGCTGCTGCCGTGCCGCCGGAGCACGCTTTCTGTTCTCACCCTGAAGCAAAGTTCTTAACCTGAGGTACTATTTCTGGGTTAGCGGAGTCTGTAACCTGAAGCATATGTAACCTGAAGCGTATGTAACCCAAGATTTCACTGTACTTGGTTTTTCCAGTCCCAGTACTTCTAGTGAGAGGTGTTCAAAGTTCATCAATACACTGGGCCTCACATGCTTCGTGCTCTTTTTGCAAATTCTCCCATTTTTTTTTTTTGCCAATTACCACATATATTATTATTATTTGCCAATTAGCACGTACAGTGGTACCTCTGGTTAAGAATGTAATTCGTTCTGGAGGTCCGTTCTTAACCTGAAACCATTCTGAACCTGAGGTACCACTTTAGCTAATGGGGCCTCCTGCTGCTGCTGCACCGCTACCGCCGCACGATTTCTGTTCCCATCCTGAGGTAAAGTTCTTAACCTGAGGTACTACTTCCTTAGCAGAGGCTGTAACCCGAAGTGTTTGCAACCTGAGGTACCTCTCTCTCTCTCTCTCTCTCTCTCTCTCTCTCTCTCTCTGTGTGTGTGTGTGTGTTTGTGTGTGTGTGTGTGTGTGTGTGTGTGTGAAATTTACTTGCCAACCGCTTTATTAAAATAGTTCTCCAGGGTGGAGCAGCTGGATTGAGGATTTTCTTGGTGAAGTCTGACCCAGTCCATCCCTTTAGCCCATTATTAAACCTACTTTTCCAAATCTTGCGGTTCTTCGTCATTTATTCCTTTTGATTTAATCTCGCTGTTTGTGTGCTTGAGTCTTTTGTTGCTTGCTTGTTCTTATTAGAATCAATGGATCCCTCCCACGGCAGCTCTGGATGAGTTTGCCTTAGTTCAGTGTTGGTTTTTATTCAGCCAATGTTTGCCTTATACAAATAAATCCCCTCTGCCTCACTCTGTTTGTTTGACTGTGTGGGGCCCTTTCACACCCCGCTCCCTTAGTCCAGTGGTCCTCAAACTTTTTTCTCTGGACCACATTTTCAGAATAAAAAAATTGCTCATGCCACTCTGAACTTTTATATCCATAAGAAAACAGTGGAAAACAAAAAGAAACAACTCCTGCCATGGCTTGATCTTAAAGTTATCTATCCACATTTTACAAATAAATAGGTAAAAAGGTAAAGGTAAAGGACCCCTAGACGGTTAAGTCCAGTCAAAGGCAGCTATGGGGTTTCAGCACACATCTCAATTTCAGGCCGAGGGACAGCTTTCCGGGTCATGTGGCCAGCATGACTTAACCACTTATGGTGCAATGGAACACCATGATGGAAACCAGAGCACACGGAAATGTGTTTACCTTCCCATCACAGCGATACCTATTTATCTACTTGCACTGGCATGCTTTCGAACTGCAAGGTTGGCAGGAGCTGGGACCGAGAAACGGGAGCTCACTCCATCGTGAACCACTGACCTTCTGATCAGCAAGCCCAAGAGGCTCAGGGGTTTGGACCAAAGCACAAAATAATAATAATATGTTGATACTATACTATACTATACTATACTATACTATACTATACTATACTACCCTGAAATGTTTACATGATTCTTTGGTTGCCCATGAATCTTCCTACTACACTTCCCAACCTCTCCTGTCACAGCCTTTGAGAACCACTGCCTTAGTCTGCACCCAAGTTATTTTTTATTAATTGTACTGTCAAGCCATTGGCTTGGGGGTCAAATAACTCCATACCCTCCAACATTTCTCCAATGAAAATAGGGACGTCCTAAGGAAAAGTGGGACATTACGGGATCAAATCAGAAACCAAGACGGCTTCTGAAAATCTAGGGCTGTCCATGGAAAATAGGGACACTTAGAGGGCCTGCAACAGGGCCAACTCCAGCTGTGCAAATCCAACTGTGCATCCCACTGAAAGTGGGGTGGCACAAGGATATGATGTCCTCATCTGATTGTCCCCATTTATTTCTTAAATTGATATGCTGGCTGCCTTTCCAGAGGAGCCCATATAAACTTATATGGGACCATAACGTCTGCATTCTGACCTGCATTCCCATTCCGACGTTAGCCCTCTGCGCTACAATTCTTATGGTGCAACACACAACTAGGTGTACAAAACCCAATGTAGTTTCAAGGCAGTGAGAGATTTTACTTTCTTGGGCTCCATGATCACTGCAGATGGTGACAGCAGTCATGAAATTAAAAGACACCTTCTTATTGGGAGAAAAGCAATGACAAACCTAGACAGCATCTTAAAAGGCAGAGACATCACCTTGCCAACAAAGGTCTGTATAGTTAAAGCTATGGTTTTCCTAGTAGTGATGTATGGAAGTGAGAGCTGGACCATAAAGAAGGCTGATCACCGAAGAATTGATGTTTTTGAATTGTGGTGCTGGAGGAGACTCTTGAGAGTCCCATGGACTGCAAGAAGATCAAACCTATCCATTCTGAAGGAAATCAGCCCTGAGTGCTCACTGGAAGGACAGATCCTGAAGCTGAGGCTCCAAGACTTTGGCCACCTCATGAGAAGAGAAGACTCCCTGGAAAAGACCCTTATGCTGGGAAATATTGAGGGCACAAAGAGAAGGGGACGACAGAGGACGAGATGGTTGGACAGTGCTCTCGAAGCTATGAGCATGAGTTTGACCAAACTGCGGGAGGCAGTGGAAGACAGGCGTGCCTGGCGTGCTCTGGTCCATGGGGTCACGAAGAGTCGTACACGACTAAACGATTAAACAACAGTTTCTTCTTTCCTCCCCTCCCCGGCCCAAATTCAGGAGATCAACGCTGCATGCAGTTGACACAGGAAAGATGGCAAGTTCAGGTTTCCAACAGATCCCAACTGGTAACTTCTGCAACCAAGTTGAAGCTCGCTAATATTTGGGGTAGCACTACGCAGAACGTGGGGCTCAATATCTCTCTTTACTGTCTATTTTTCAATATGCCCGCTGAAGAAATCAAAGTAAACTGAACCAAACTGAGTTGTGGGGAGGAGGGGAACACTCTGAAAAGAAAAGGCACTAATATTCAAAGCCGGATATGCAGAGAAGTCTCTTTTCAAGGCATTTCTCCGGGCACGGTAAACATTTTGGTCAGTTCTGAAAAGCAATTGCCTTCTCAAAAGGTGCCATTAGCATTCATTATGTCTTGCGCTGTTTAACAAAGCAGGTATAATCAGGAACAAAACGTGACTGCCCACAAGCATCTAGAGGGCCAAGAAAATGGATAGATTTGAAGTAATTACGTACAGATTTAATTTTAAATGTGTGCTTTCCCCTCCTGAGGAAGGTGTCCTGTTGCTAAAGAGCCAATTTAATACAAGCTAGAGGTTCCCCCCCTCTCCTTTTTGTTTAAAAGCGAACACTTACTTTTTAAAGTCTGACTTGAAAGAGATGTTGAATTAACAGTAAGAAAACTGTTGGATTCTTTTCTCGCATTATGCTCACTGTTTCAAACAGCGCTTAGAACACCATTTAGAGTCCTTTTCTTAATAATAAAAAAGGATACTTTTTATTTCAAAGAGATTAAGTTCTGCTTAGATGGCATTGTGAAAAGGGAAAGAGGAGCATTATGCTTTCTAAACAAATATTTAAACCCTTCAAAAATGCTAAAGGTTCTATTTATTTTTTTAATATCGTATCCCCCCACCCTTTACTGCATATTAGGATCTGTGTAGGGAATCAGAAAACAAAGGCATTAAAATACCATGGAATGAAATACCCTACTGTTTTCTCAAATGTAACAAAATCCAGATCTATTGCACTTTTGCACAGTATAGATTTTTCTCCCAACAGAGTATGCGTAGGTATTCCTATGGTACTTGCACTTTCCATTTCTGTGATGGGGTAAACAGCAATAACCTTGCCCATGGAATCCTATGTATGCCAACTGAGAAGTAAGTCTTATTCAGTTCAGTGGGATCTGTTTCCAAGTATGTTTGTATAGACTGCAGCTTTATGGAGAACGTGTGTAAATTTGAAAGTGTTGATGATTTTATGCATATGTAAAGGTAAAGTTAAAGGGACCCCTGACCGTTAGGTCCAGTCGCAGATGACTCTGGGGTTGCAGCGCTCATCTCGCTTTATTGGCCGAGGGAGCCGGCGTACAGCTTCCGGGTCATGTGGCCAGCATGACGAAGCTGCTTCTGGCGAACCAGAGCAGTGCACGGAAACGCCGTTTACCTTCCCGCCGGAGCGGTACCTATTTATCTACTTGCACTTTGACGTGCTTTTGAACTGCTAGGTGGGCAGGAGCTGGGACTGAGCAATGGGAGCTCACCCCGTCGCGGGGATTCGAACCCCCAGCCTTCTGATCAGCAAGTCCTAGGCTTTGTGGTTTAGACCACAGCACCACCCACGTCCCTTTATGCATGTGTAATATATATTAAAAGTTTCTGAAACTTCCAAGATGGGGCTGCTAGCAGTGCAATCCTATGAATGTTGCTCAGAAGAAGAAGTAGTCTCCTTTGTGTCCAACGGGACTTATTCCCACGTTAGTGACTCTCTTTTGTACTCTAGAGTTGTCCTGGAATGATCCCTTGCCATGGCAGTGCATCCTTCTTAGGAATACTCTATCCCAAGAACTGTGGCCGAGAGACCTAAAAAAATACTTGACATTAGGGCCCTTTGGTCACTTCATCCAAATTAAGGTAAACAACCTCAATTGGGGTGGGGAGCGGGGGGATTTCACCATTCCATAAAAGCAGCTGGGTATTGCTCTTGCTTTCATGGAGCAAAAATTGGGATGGGGTGCGATTTTTAGCACAGCATTAGTTTTTTCCAAACAATAGGCGCTCCTAACAGCTGTGCTCTACCTCCACAGTTGGAGTTACAGGTAGGTAGTCATGATAGTCTGCCGTAGTCAAAACAAAATACCTTAGAGAAGTGTGTATGTAGAGCCAGTGTGGTGTAGTGGTTAAGAGCGGTAGACTCGTAATCTGGTGGACTGGGTTTGATTCCCTGCTCCTCCACATGCAGCTGCTGGGTGACCTTGGGCCAGTCACACTTCTGTGAAGTCTCTCAGCCTCACTCACCTCACAGAGTGTTTGTTGTGGGGGAGGAAGGGAGAGGAGAATGTTAGCCGCTTTGAGACTCCTTCGGGTAGTGATAAAGCGGGGTATCAAATCCAAACTCTTCTTCTTCTTCTTCTCCTCATACCAATGACAAACTTAGTTGGTCTCCACAGTTGGAAACAGCAATGCTTTTCAAAACTACTTGCTGGAAACCGCAGGCGGGGGGAGGGCTGTTGTGCTAGGATCCTGCTTGCGGGTTTCTGCAGACATCCGGTTGGCCACTGTGAGAACAGGGTGCTGGACAACATGGACCACTGGCCTGATCCAGCAAGCTCTTCTTAGGCCCTCAACCTGCAACGCTGAGCAGAATACAACACTACAATCCCTTAGAGCCAGAACCCAAACCTGGATAACAGGTATAATGGACTTGGTGTGGAATCTGCACTAACTAGACTTGGGTCTATATACAGTGGTACCTCAGGTTAAGAACTTACCATATTTTTCGTCCCATAGGACGCTCCGTCCCATAGGACGCACCTAGTTTTTTTGGGGGGGGAATAAAGGGGGAAAAAATTCTCTTTATTTCCCCCCTCCAAAAGCAGGTCGGGGAAACCCAACCAGGTCGAGGAACAGCGGTATGGCAGCCCTGTGCCTCCCTGCTGTCCCCCGAGCTTGTGGGGCTGGCCGATGTCTGCCCGGCGTGAGGGGCGTTCTGCTTCAGGGCGCGCTGCCCGCCGGGCGGCAGGCTGCTATCCACAGCCTACACAGCCCTGTGGGACCTCCCGCAGGCTGCCTAGGCTGCGGATGTGTTCCCGAAGCGCCGGGCGCTCTGCTTTCAGGGCGCCCGACACTCCGGGAAGCAGGCTGCTATCCGCAGCCTAGACATCCCTGCGGGACCTCCCGCAGGGCTGCCTAGGCTGCGGATGTCTTCCTGAAGCCTGGAGAGTGAGAGGGGTCGGTGCGCACCAACCCCTCTCACTCTCCAGGCTTCAGCGAAAGCCTGCATTCGCCCCATAGGACGCACCCAGATTTCCCCTTCATTTTTGGAGTGGGGAAAGTGCGTCCTATAGGGCGAAAAATACGGTAATTCATTCTGGAGGTCCGTTTTTAACCTGAAACTGTTCTTAACCTGAAGCACCACTTTAGCTAATGGGGCCTCCTGCTGCCACCACTGTGCAATTTCTGTTCTCATCCTGAAGCAAATTTCTTAACCTGAGGTACTATTTCTGCGTTAGTGGAGTCTGTAACCTGAAGTGTCTGTAACCCAAAGTACCACTGTACATAGATATCTTAAAGCTTTTTTTTAAAAAAAATAATAATCACATTTTTCCACATGAAATAGGTAAAAGGTAAAGGTAAAGGACCCCTGGACGGTTAAGTCCAGTCAAAGGCAACTATGGGGTTGCGGCACTCATCTCGCTTTCGGGCCGAGAAATCCGGCATTTGTCCACAGGCCGCTTTCTGGGTCATGTGGCCAGCATGGCCAAACTGCTTCTGGCGCAACTGAACACCATGATGGAAACCAGAGTGCACAGAAACACCGTTTACCTTCCCATCACAGCGATACCTATTTATCTACTTGCACTGGTGTGCTTTTGAACTGCTAGGTTGGCAGGAGCTGGGACCGAGCAACCGGAGCTCACCTGTCATAGGGATTCAGGTTACAGACTCTGCTAACCCAGAAATAGTACCTTAGCTTAAGAACTTTGCTTCAGGATGAGAACAGAAATTGTGCAGTGGTGGTCCGGCGGCAGTGGGAAGCCCCATTAGCTAAAGTGGTACCTCAGGTTAAGAACAGTTTCCGGTTAAGAATGGACCTCCAGAACGAATTAAGTTCTTAACCAGAGGTACCACTCTATCTTCTGTTGACACTGGAAGCAGTCTTCAGAAGGGTCATCTTGAGTGATGATGCCGGAGGCTTTGTTAGAACCGTCTGTTTGTTTTTGCAGTAAATCCTCCTTTTTAATTACCTACGCTTACTGTGTTATTAAGCTGGGAACCTGGACTCCTGACCCAACCTTAATGTTTAATTTATTAATCCTGTTTGTGGGTTTGCCACAGGTTTGCCACTGTGAGAACAGGTTTCTGGACTAGGTAGGCCACTCGCTTGACCCATCAGGGATCTTCTTATGTTCTTATGCCTTGAACATAACAAGGACCTCCAAGACCTTGCCACCAGATGTTGCTTGGGGCAATTGTGGGGGGCAACAGCTCTGTCCCCACCCTCCACCCTCCATGTTCCCTTCCTTTCGCCCATCGCTTTTGTCTGATGCTGTTAAGAAATGGCAGCAGTGCACAGGGCAGCTGGCAGCGAAGCTGCGAGCAAGAGGCTCTGCCAATTCTCTTTTGTTCCTGCGCTCAGCACCACCCACTCTAATTGTGTCATAATTACAAGAGTCAGAGACAGGGGAGGAAAGAATGCGAGGAACTTTTCCCCCACTCTCCCTCTCTCTCTCCGCCCGCTGCCCCAATCTTTAGCGGTTTCTTTCCTGTCACCCTCCTGGGTTATTAGAAGGGGAAGCCATGCAAAGGAAAATCAGCCAAACGAGGTCTCCAAAGGCACCACAGAAACAGAGACAAAAGAAAGAAAGAAAACCTGGGAATAAAATAAAAAAATCCCCCATTGTCCATAAAGAAAGGAAAGGGGAAATGGATGAAATCAAAACACACTTGAAGTAGAAAAAAAGAAATCAAATCCTCAGGCCAGGAGGTTATTGCAAAGTAAGAGCACTGCTAACAAAGAATGCTATAAATATATGTCTAATTTCCCCATTGAGTCTCCTGGCATTACCACAGTTCCCTTTCATTTCAAATTGTTCTTGGTAGTTCATACACGACAGAACCATATTGAGCCCCTCTCTCCTAGCTCCCCCAACCCCACCATTGCGCGCTCTCTCTCTCTCTCTCATGCAGTGTTAAGAGGTTTGCAAAATTCCTTTCTGTCAGCGAAGGCAACTGCTTTGCATATTTTCAGATGCGCTCGCAGGGCTGTTTTCCTCCATTCTGTGCTGAGGCACAATGCTGTAATATGCCAACACAGGAGCACTTACAGCTTAGAAGCGTGTACGTTTTGAGATGGAAAGTTCAGGGGCAGCATAAGGGTGGGGAAGAAATTGGGTTCAGTTTGCATCTGGAGGCAAACCTACCTGGTTTGCACTTTCTGAAACAGGGCATGCACGAAAATGCAGCCTCCTTCAAAATTTGCACTTCTACAGTGGTACCTCGGGTTACATATGCTTCAGGTTACAGACTCCGCTAACCCAGAAATATTACCTTGGGTTAAGAACTTTGCTTCAGGATGAGAACAGAAATCGTGCTCTGGCAGCATGGTGACAGCGGGAGGCCCCATTAAAGTGGTGCTTCAGGTTAAGAACAGTTTCAGGTTAAGAACGGACCTCCGGAACGAATTAAGTACTTAACCCGAAGTACCACTGTATAAATTTTGCAATATATCTATCCAGCCAAGTAAGTGTGGCGATCACACAGGGTCCCCGGACGTTTCACCGTCTATTGACCCCTGTGCCACCACTTTATTTCTCACTGCCACCACCCAGGCCCTACCTGGTACAATACTGAGTCCCGTCAGGGTTAAATTGGAACATAAACTTATTTTTATTTATTGCAGTTTAACAAGCATGCGGTTTCATAAACGGTATCGGTCAATTACAATCATGGGGTGCCTATCCAGACCTATAACTTCCACTACCTGCTCTCCCTCACTAAACCACCTCTCAGATATTTACTTGTCTGCCTAGCCCCTAACTGTTCCTGACTCAGCCTATTTCGCTACACTAACTCAACCTACCCACAGACTATCCCTGTTCACTCCCACTCCAACCAACCACCCAACTCCCAACGAATTCCTCCCTTTGCCCCTCCCAGAGCTGGTTTTATAGTCCCTCTGACTCCACCCCCCTGGGTTCTGATTGGGTAACCTGTTTAACTATTTCACCTCCAGCACTCTCATATGTAAGGTGTACAGAAATGCATATGCCAGATGAAGTGTGCATGAAAACACACAGGATACCATGTGTTGTTTTGCTCCCACTTTCCTTTTCTTTGCTTCATTAGAGATCCCTTCTCCCTCCCTAGCAGTAAGCTGCAAATTTGCCTTAATTTGTGGAAATTCTTACTAGCCATGGTTTGAGCCTGGTCAAGGAAGAAGTGAAATCTCTAGGACTGGATGTCCCTGTAAACCTGCACTCTTCTTCCCACAGCAATGGTAGGATTCCCTCTCTTCTCTGCTTTATCTGTAGTAGCTGACCCTACTACACACAAACACACACGGTCCTTGCTCTCTGCATATGGCACACTTTGATCTGGATAGCATTAACCGACTGGTGGAAGACAGATAGTCCTACCATTTAGCAGAGGGCTTCCCTGCCTTCAGGCATGATGATATATTTGTTTACGATCAGGGCCGGACCTACCTTTAGGCAGAATGAGGCAGCTGCCTCAGGCGGTTGCTTTTCAGTGTCGTGGAAAGGCATCCCCGTGGTCAACCAGCTAATTAATTAATTAATCAATCTCAGTCTTGGAGACCTGCCCGTCAAACACCCTGAGGCAGTTTAACGATGAAAATTGCATTGCCGTTTGTTGTCGCAATTGCGTTACTAACCCCGGCGAGGGGGAGGGAAAAGTGTGTTTGCAGTTTGTTTTGGGATGTGTTGTTTTTAGCCTCAGTGACCAAACCAAGTGCATAGTTTTTGGGTGTAATTGCATAGTTTATGTGTGTGTGCTGTGCAGCTTGAATTCAGGAGGGAGGGGTGGCAAAGCGGTTTAGGATGACCCTGTTGCTGCTGTTCTGCTGTTGTTCTTACATGATATTTGCTTAAATATATAACTTTCCTTCCCTCTTTCCCCCCCCCCATCCCACACACCCAAATCTGTCCTGTTCTGGAGCACATTTGGGGAGGTGTAGGGGACATGGGGAGATGAGAGGGAGGAGACAACTTCATTCAATATAACACCATCATCATCTACATCTTAGTTTTCTGCTAGTACAAAGACAGTTCTGCATTTAAAAGAAGAAAAAGAAGAAGAGTTTGGAT
Source organism: Podarcis vaucheri (assembly GCF_965113315.1). NCBI lineage: Eukaryota > Metazoa > Chordata > Lepidosauria > Squamata > Lacertidae > Podarcis > Podarcis vaucheri. The sequence goes on from NC_138748.1 coordinate 64,538,634, forward strand.
TTGATATCCTGCCTTTCACTCCCTTTAAGGAGTCTCAAAGCGGCTAACATTCTCCTTTCCCTTCCTCCCCCACAACAAACACTCTGTGAGGTGAGTGGGGCTGAGAGACTTCAGAGAAGTGTGACTAGCCCAAGGTCACCCAGCAGCTGCATGTGGAGGAGCAGAGACGCGAACCCGGTTCCCCAGATTATGAGGAACGGCTAAGGGAGCTGGGCATGTTTAGCCTGGAGAAGAGGAGGTTAAGGGGTGATATGATAGCCCTGTTCAAATATATAAAAGGATGTCACATAGAGGAGGGAGAAAGGTTGTTTTCTGCTGCTCCAGAGAAGCGGACACGGAGCAATGGATCCAAACTACAAGAAAGAAGATTCCACCTAAACATTAGGAAGAACTTCCTGACAGTAAGAGCTGTTTGACAGTGGAATTTGCTGCCAAGGAGTGTGGTGGAGTCTCCTACTTTGGAGGTCTTTAAGCAGAGGCTTGACAACCATATGTCAGGAGTGCTCTGATGGTGTTTCCTGCTTGGCAGGGGGTTGGACTCGATGGCCCTTGTGGTCTCTTCCAACTCTACGATTCTATGATTCTATGATTACAAGTCTATCGCTCTTAACCACTACACCACACTGGCTCTGCTTGGCAAGTGATGTGCGCTTGGATGCAACTCAGCTTGCAGAGAGGGGTTTTCATGATAGAGTATGGGACCTCCAGCTTTACAGACTGTCCTTGTAACCTTGTCACTCTGCTATCTTCTCTATATCTTTTTGATGTTTGGCGTGATAAATCTCAGGCTGTATCCTCTTTGCAAATCCCTGATTCTCCTCTCATTCCGTCGTTGGACTTCAGGTGAGAGGTCATTTTGAATCTATCTTCTGAAAACAACGGAGCTGGCATGACTTCATCATTTCTCCAACTAGAGGGTTAGCTAGGATGGCAAAACTCCCTCCTACAGAACTCTTTCCTATCAAGAATGTACTTCCTTTAATAAACATAAGCTTTCTTCTTTTATACCAAGTCTGAGTCTGAATATGCTCCAAGCAAGGAATCATTTAATTGAAGTTAACTTCTGCTGCTGCATATAAACTCTATACAGTCATACCTCAGGTTACAGATGTTTCAGGTTGCATTTTTTTCAGGTTACGCACCCGCTGAAACCCGGAAGTATCGGAACGGGTTACTTCCGGGTTTCAGCAGTTGCACGTGTGCAGAAGCGCTAAATCACGCTTTGCGCATGTGCAGAAGCGCCGAATCGCAACCCGCGCATGCACAGACACACCGCTGCGGGTTGCGAACATGCATCCCACATGGATCACGTTTGCAACCCGAGCGCCCACTGTATTCCAACACTCAGGTCATAAGGGAGAGGTCAATAAACAAATTCAGGACCATGTCTACCATATGAGACAGTTCTGGGAAAAGAGGTCCTGCTCCATCTCTTATCTCATCATCTGTGAGAGGCAGGGGGAATTGGTGCTGAGGAAGGAAGTTTGGGGAGGGGAGGAGCCAAATGGAAGGCGGTTCCCAGCAGACCATTGAAGGGGCCTCTCCCTCAGAGAATGCTAAGCAAAACAAAAGGATGGAGGTAGAAGACTGCACAAATTATCACCTTCACTCCCATTCACCTCCCCAAGCCGGATCACCCACCAGTCAATCACCTGACATTGCAATGATGTCAGATGACCAATCTCTGCACACCACTGTCAACCAACGCTGATCATTGTGGCTTCCATGCACAAGGCTAGGCAAGCCCCCATGACCAGCCGCTCACTGGGATTCCTTGCACAGAGTTACGGAAGACCCAACGACCAGCTGGTTGTTGGCCCCTGCACAGCATTGAGCAGATGCCTGGAGTGTGGGCCAGGGCTTCTTCACATGTGCCACCAATCAGCTGATTGGCCAGGCCAGCATACCCCCTCTTGGCCCAGTCACATCTTTACCTGCCCTGGGTGAACAGCAGGTGGGTATAGCTTGGCCAAAAATGGCTTGACTCGCCCAATGGGGAGGCCTGGTGGTCCAAATTAGACTCATGGGCTGGGGAGCCTCCATCAGTAATATTGTAGAATATCCCAGATGAGATGAAGCAATGGCCCCATTACATATCAACCCTTGTTTGAGCCCCTTTTGACCGTTAGTGAAAAGAAAGGTAAACCACTAAACTGTATGTCCAGAGGATTCCAGAATAGCCCCAGCCCATTTCCCCCCTTTCCTCTTTTTCCCCCTCTTTTTTTTTTTTTGAGGATTGGACTGACAGTCTCTTTCTTCGCCATCCCCAACACAGCTGAGCGAAACTGTACCAGCTGTGCCTGCTTAGACGCATTTGTGATTCATTTTCTTCCGTCTGTTGTGTAATACCTTAAAGCCCCCATAGTTACCACGCCTTACAGTTCCCAGACAGGTGCTGTTCCATTTAAATGTAATTTGTTACATGCTTAGTCTTTCAGAAATTTAATTCGAGACTGATGCGTTGCCATGCCTCTTGGAAATATCCATTATTTTCAAGCTTCAGATTAAAAAAAAAGAAATGCACTCTTCTGTAAATGAGATGGGGAGATAGAGATATCGTGTAGCCAAGGCAAACACTCCCGGCCATTGGAGCTTATGCAAGAAGCCTTCATCACCAGATTACAGGGCTGGTAGCAATGGAAAAAGAAGAACACACATGTCTTCACTATACTAGTTTAGAACAGAGGCTAGGAACCTTTTTGGCCCAGAGGGACAGGTTTTTTTTATCTCCCTCACCCTCAACGGGCCAACTTTGACAGGTGTCAGGACACCCACCTGTCAATGACCTGTCATGTCATAAGGAAGTCAGGGCCCTGGCACCCATCAAAGTTGGCCTGAGTGGGTGGGGAGATTTAGAGGGTTTGCTCAGCCCACTGTGCACTGCTTAAAAAAAGAAAAGCAAATTAACTAAAAGGGGGAAAAATCTTCAACACTCCTAATTTCTGCTGTCAGCCAAGATGGTGAAACTTGCACAGCCAAAGGCTTTATTGGGAAAGTTTGCAATTGGTGGTCAAGTGGCAAGTGTTTAATAATAATAATAATAATAATAATAATAATAATAATAATAATAATAATTTATTATTTATACCCCGCATATCTGGCTGGGCTTCCCCAGCCACTCTGGGTGGCTTCCCAAAAAATATTAAAATACTGTAATACATCAAACATTAAAAGCTTCCCTAAACAGGGCTGCCTTCAGATGTCTTCTAAAAGTCTGGTAGTTATTGTTCTCTTTGACATCTGGTGGGAGGGCATTCCACAGGGCGGGTGCCACTACCGAGAAGGCCCTCTGCCTGGTTCCCTGTAACTTGGCTTCTCACAGTGAGGGAACCGCCAGAAGGCCCTCGGTGCTGGACCTCAGTGTCCGGGTACAACGATGGGGGTGGAGACGCTCCTTCAGGTATACTAGACCGAAGCCGTTTAGGGCTTTAAAGGCCAGCACCAACACTTTGAATTGTGCTCGGAAACATACTGGGAGCCAATGTAGGTCTTTAAAGACCAGTGTTATATGGTCTCGGCGGCCACTCCCAGTTACCAGTCTGGCTGTTTCTCTGATTCTAGCAGTGGACATCAGATGATACAACATGGAGGATCTTGTGTGTTTCTGATTTGCTGTGCACCTGTCTTGGAACGGTCACAAAACTTTTCCAGAGGAATGTTCCGCGGATGCAATAAATTAACTGTAGCTGGATGCAACAGCATGTGGCACAGCCCTGTAATCTTGCCTGGCTTTCACTGTGCTTTCTTACGCTGCACACAGGACCCTGAAAAAACAAACATGGTGTGACATTTTCTTTGTGCCGTCAGTCTGGCGTGTCTGGAAATGCCAGTGGAGAGAAGCCGTTGGTGGTACAGAAGGTAGTGGAGAACAGCTAAAGGTAAAGGTAAAGGTACCCCTGCCCGTACGGGCCAGTCTTGCCAGACTCTAGGGTTGTGCGCCCATCTCACTCAAGAGGCCGGGGGCCAGCGCTGTCCGAAGACACTTCCGGGTCACGTGGCCAGCGTGACATCGCTGCTCTGGCGAACCAGAGCCGCACACGGAAACGCCGTTTACCTTCCCGCTTGTAAGCGGTCCCTATTTATCTACTTGCACCCGGGGGTGCTTTCGAACTGCTAGGTTGGCAGGCGCTGGGACCGAACGACGGGAGCGCACCCCGCCGCAGGGATTCGAACCGCCGACCTTTCGATCGGCAAGCCCTAGGCGCTGAGGCTTTTACCCACAGCGCCACCTGCGTCCCCGGGAGAACAGCTACCCTCTGTCAAATTTGCTGTTGCTGCTATCTCTGTTTTGTAAATTGATTTTAAAATGTAGTCTCCCCGCCTGGACTCCATTCCCTCAAACGTTCAACCTTTCCAGAACTAGGGATGTTATCTGATGATAAAATTCTAAATTAATCACCCGCCTTTTACCGGCCGGGATTACATTTTAAAACAGGTGCAACTGGGCCTTAAACCAACCTTCCCCAGTTTGTAAAAGAGCAGAAGAGGTGTCTGCAGGATCAGGCCAGTGCTCCACCTAGTCTAGCATCCTCTTCTGACAGTAGACAAGCACATGCCTGTGGGAAAGTTGCAAGCCAGACCTGAGTACAAGAGCACTACAGTCATACCTTGGAAGACGAACGGAATCCGTTCTGGAAGTCCCTTCGACTTCCAAAATGTTCGGAAATCAAAGCATGACTTCTGATTGGCCGCAGGAAGCTCCTTCAGCCAATTGGAAGCCGTGGAAGCCTCATTGGATGTTCGACTTCCAAAAATAGTTCGCAAACCGGAACACTCACTTCCAGGTTTGCGGTGTTCAGGAGTGTGGCGTTTGCCCTCCTATGTGTGTGACATCATACTGAATTCATAGGGAAAGGGTTAACTAATTGCGTGTGTAGGTCCCCAGGCCACCCCTCAAATAACTTCACACATAACACGTAATTTAGTTTTGGTTTTTGGGCACTATTTTGGCCACAACTTTATTAAAATACAAAATCAGTGATTGGTTGTTTAGACATTGGTTATGACTATCTGTCCCCCCGCCTGGGACAGAACTGACATCCCAAGGTCCGATTGGTAGCCAGTAGAAGGGAAAGTCAAACTTGGGGGTCATTTGAGCTAAGCGTCGGACCCACGTTGCTCACCCCAGCAGCTCCCCGAAAGCTTGCCGGCCCTGGTCCCATGACAGGGATTGGACGAAATCATGGAAAGCCCCAGGATTCCTTTAATGGAATTCCCTTCAGTGCAATGGGAGGGGCAGGCACGACCTATCCTGACCCCTCCACCACCAGCATATTATAACCAATGCCTAACCGCAACCTTACAAGTTGTGACGAATTGCTGAGTAGAAGGCAAAAACCAAATGGCTCAGCCAATCACCAAATGGCAAAATTCCTACTAGGCCCCTGCACCAAGGCAGACGACCCCATGACAGGCACAGCAAGGTCAACCGGAAAAGAGGGCGGGCGGGCGGGCGGGTGATCCGATGCACTCTGCAAAGAGAAAGAGAAACCAGAGTGCACCAATATTTAAAGACTATGGTCCCACCCACCCAATTTGCAACATACAATTTGCCCCAGCAACCTGGTTATCCAATCACAAAGCCAGGCAACAACTATTAACCTGCCTGGCAACAAGAGGCCTGGCCCGGTGGCCCACACCGCAACACATGCTCTCATTTATTGGAGAACATGCTTTGTAAAATGACTAACCAATGGGAACCCAAGGGACAGATTTAACTGTGTATGAGGTTTAAGCACAGAGAGAATTTGTTAAGAGGAGTTAGAGTTAGAGTGGTTGAGAAGACAGTCTGGAGTTAGACGAGAGAGGGAAGATAAGTCTGTGGGTTGGGCTAGTCTGATGTGAGAGAGTGAGAGAATTTGTTAAGAGGAGTCAGTCAAACAGTTGAGATAATCAGTCAGAAGGTATTAGGAAGGTATAGGCCTGATAAAAAAGTTTGCTGACCCCTGGACTAGATAATACTTGGGGGTCACTTCCAACTCTACAATTTTATGATTCTATGATCCTATTATCTTCCCTGGCAGGTTAGTTTACTATATGCCTGTTTGCTATCATCTTTGTACCTGGTGGTGGGGCATCAGACAACGTTATCGCGTCACCGCCCTGCCTTTTGTCTGAAGTGACACATCCTGTAACCTCTACATGCCCATCTTTGTAATATGTAGAATGGTTGCTGAAGTCTCTCCACCCCTTACTTCATCAATGAACGCCCCAGTTGATTCATCTCCTGATGAGAATTCTGCAGCCCCATGAATAAAGCAATGCAAACTGGGAACGAAACGATGCGATGCAAAAGATGCTCATCCATCATCCATGGTTAAGAAGGATTGCATAAGAGGGTGTCGTCTGAAGGAAAAGGGTCTCCAGCAGCATTAGATAACAACATGTTTATAAATCAATTACATCCTCACTTAGGCCAGGCACCCTCTGCTGCCGCATCGCAAACAGGCTGTAACAGACTAAATGACATTTATCACATTCTGATGGAAACACAGTGGCTAGGAAAGCAGCAATCAATTTGTGCATATGAAATGCATCTTCTGTTCCTCATAAATTAAATGACAGGCGTGCAAAGGCTGACGCAGCGTTTAAGGGAAGGACGAGAGGAGAGAGGCGGCTGGAGCCTATTCCGCAAGCATTTGGAACACGAACAATGTACGGCATAAACACCGGACCTATTCTCTCTCCTTCCCCGCACCCTCCCGGCTGCATCCCAGGTCCTTGTCTGTCACCTGTCAACCCTCTGGAAAATGCCAACTGGAAGCCAGAGGTGACGCCACTGTCAGGAAATGTTTGGGTCTATGACAGCTGTTGAGTAATGGCATTTGTTATGGCTAATGGTGAAAAGGGCTGGGGCTGAAGTTTGACACTGTCAAGATCCCCAACGGTTTGACTGGGAGGACATGTAATGAGAAGGAACCGAGTGAGCAAGAGGATGATAACAACATGTGTACCTGTCAGGAGGAGGGCTGTCAAGAAGGACTGCACCGAAGGCTGGGCCCAGATCTGCAGGAATACGGTTTCTGTTCCATGGAGCCAGAAGTTCAGCTGCAGACGCCTGTTTCTGCAGACTGAGAACATGGCACTGGAGTAGGCTTTTTAATGATCATAGTGATGTACAGACAGACATCCTCTACCCTTTGCTAGAGATGTCACTAAACTTACAGAAAAGCATATTGCTTCCTTTTGGATTCCAGTTCCAAGTCTCCTGATCGAAATCCTGGAATTATCCCAAACAGAATCCTGGAATTTTCCTGATCAATTTCACTGGAGAATCCAAAACATATTCTTTATAATTGGGTGTGTTTGCCTTTCTATCCACCTTCTTCACACCCACCATAAATTCATAAATGCTCCCCTTTCATTGCAACCAGGGATAGAGAACCTCCATCTGTGGCCCTCCAGATGTTGCTGCTCCACAACTCCCTTCACCCCTGACCTTTGACCATGCTGGCTGGGGCTGATGGGAGTTGGAGTCCATCGATGACTAGTGAACCACAGGTTCCCCATTTCTTGTCTAAAATAAAGAGCCTCGAGTGCTTATCCTTTCCTGGTCAGGAAAGGGCCCCAATCCTTTGATCTATTTTGCTTGTCTTTTTTCTTTATATTTTCCCCAGTTCTTTGATATCCCTTCTGTGGTGAGAAAACCAGGACACCACGCAGCATTCCACATGCAGCCAGGATAGAGGAATGGCCAATTCTGTAAATTTTGGATGCTTTCAGTTTCATTTTCCCAGTCTTCAGTTCAGCTTGAGGCATTTCCACATCTGTTTCTGATTATCACAATCGTCATAATTACTGCCACTACTGTTCTTTAAAGCCCTCACAAAAAACCCCACAGCACATTTGGGTCCTGTGTTTAGATTAGTTTCTTGTAGTGTGACTATGTATGTGAAAGATTTTGATGATCGTATTATTATACATGCGTGGGTGCTGTGATGTCTAGAAAATCTCAGATACGTACAGTAACTATGGCATATTTTGATGTTGTAGCTTGATCTCTGTATACCATTTGTTTTGTGATTCTTATTTATTATTATTATTCTGATTTAAATTTGTTAGTTGCTTTATCTTGCCCAGGGCAACCCAAAGTTGCTTACACCCAACCAAACAAAAAGTCAGCTCACCCCCGAAACACATTCTGAAAAGCCACAGATAGTTAAAGGCCAAAGGCCAGGTTATAGAAGAAAGTGTTTGCCTGGCACCTAATGATATATATTGATGGTGCCTAGCAAGCCTCCCTGGGGAAAGCATATTTTCCTTGCATACACTGGGTTCGATGTGTGAGTGCACTGGTGGAGTTCTGCTCACACAAGGGGATTTCTCCTTCCTCTCTTCTCCCAAAAACAAATCTGCTCAGAGGTCCTCAACCCTATGGAACTGATTTTGAGGGTGCTTAGGGGAGCTGCAGGAAAGAGGAGGAGAAAAGTCCCATTATGCAGGTGGAAATCTGTTGCACTACGTTAAACCACCAACATTCTGGTTAATAGCCAGATACAATGGCCCATTGCTCCAGAGGACATCCCCAGAGAAACCAAGTATTTTGATATACAGTAAGATGCAAGCCCACAACCTGAACTTATACAAACTGAAGTAGACACCTACAGAGAGGAGTGTTCAGAAGCACAGTGATTTTAAATTTCACAGGCACCTCTCTTGTGATAACACCTCCTCTCATCTCTCCCAAGTGCCACTGGTCTTGAAAAATAACCACGGATAGCTAGCAGCTGCCGCCACCAAAATAACGAGAAGGGATTCGGTTTTGTCATACCCGGAATGTCATGGAAAAGGCTGTCATTTTTTGGTTGAATTCAGCACAACAACAGGTGCCTTTGTCATTTTCATTGCTTTGGAGACATCTGTGGCTATCGGAACATGTGATGATGTCCAAGTGATGAAGAAAAAGGAGGAAGAATGGCCCATGGATGAGTGTGAAGTCGTAAGAGCAAGAGAATATGTCCCCCTCAAAAAAGGAGACTGTGAGTGTGCCGATCAGAAGGTTGGCTGTTCAAATCCCCATGACAGGGTGAGCTCTTCTTGCTCTGTCCCAGCTCCTGCCAACCTAGCAGTTCGAAAGCACACCAGTGCAAGTAGATAAATAGGTACCGCTCCGGCGGGAAGGTAAACGGCATTTCTGTGCGCTCTGGTTTCCGTCACGGTGTTCTGTTGCGCCAGAAGCGGTTTAGTCCTGTTGGCCACATGACCCAGAAAGCTGTCTGTGGACAAACGCCGGCTCCTTCAGCCTGAAAGCGAGATGAGCACCACAACCCCATAGTCTCCTTTGACTGGACTTAACCAGGGGTCCTTTACCTTTTGCCTTCTCCGCTGCCCAGACATTACATGAATTTAAGCCAGTGATTGCCAACGAGGGTGTGGGAACTGCTTTCCCAGTCACAGCCCTCTACCACCCATCCATTCCCTTCTTTCCCCAAATAATGTCTGGCACGAAGCGATCATTTTCCTCTCCATCTTTTCAAAGTGTGTCCATCTCCTTCTTGACATGTGGTGCCAGTCAGAAGTTAAGAGTCAGCCGTGAGTGCGAGGATTCGCCCTGAGACAAAGCAGGCAATTCTCTGACAAAAAGAGGGATTAGACATTTTTTAAATTTTGTTTCACTGGGAGCAGGGTACAGTCTCCTTAGTGTGCAGAGGGGATTTACAACTTTGAAGGAGCAGCAGTCTATAAAAATAAAATGACTTCTGAAGCAAGCATTACGCTCTGTTCAGAAAGCTTTAATGCAAATTTTACACCAAGGGTGCTAGCATGAAAATGTTGGGCATTTGCATTCATTTCTTCACCTTTTTTTTTAAAAAAAGGATTTTAACAGGGTTTGCTTTGTTGTGGTTAAGAGGCAGCAGGATTAAATGCAAAGTAACTCAGGACTGCGGATTGAGACGGATTCTGAAATCCACTCCACAATCCTCCTGAATCCTTGGCAAGGAGTTACTTTACATAATACCCCTCATTCGTTTGTGAAGTAAACACCCTCAGGGCTGTTGTTATTTTATTTTATTATTTTTTAATGCATTTTCCCCATTGTACAAAGGACGCTTCTCAAACACTCTGCTGTCAGTTTGTCTTAAATTTGCTTGCAACTTCAAATCCCTTGAATGACACAAAACACCGAAGGGAGGCCACTAACGGATTCCACCCCAGCCCATCCTAAAAAGACAGGTATGAATGACTGATTCAGGCTTGTTACGGAAGGGGGGGGGCATGTCTTCTTCACTACAATATATTTGCTCAATTTCTCTAGGACTCCATCACCCCTCCCCTGTCCTCCATAATCTCTCAAGTAATCCTGTCAAAATCACTCTGCCAAACCTTTCCTCGGGCAATGCCAGGTGACAGACTATGCGTACATGGACCATTGTCTTCTCAGGATGTGCTTATCTGCGCATATCTCCAGCTCTGCATATTCCCCCTCCCTCCTCCATATCCAGTGTAACCCAACCTCTCCTTAATGTATTCATGATGTAATCTGTGTAACCCAACCTTTCCTTAATGTATTTGTGATGTAACTGGGAGGTATTTTGCACTGTATTCTGGGACATGGAGGGAAATTTCAAAAGTTCATGTCACCCCCTTTCTCGCTGTTCAATCTCGCCTTGAACCTGTTGCGCAATAAACTTGGATCTTCTGCAGTTTGCTCCTGCGTCCGGCTGAGCTCATTTTCTTCTGCAGGGACCCAGAAGATGAGCTGGGTGGCAGAGTAACCCCGCACCCAGATTTTAGCCGTAACAGTTGGCTGCCCAACGTGGGGCTTGCGGTTCTCCCGAGCTGCTGACTGGGGCCCCCGAAATCTTCAGCCGGCTCCAGGCCATTTTGCCTGGGAAGATCCTTTTGGACCCCCAGCCATCTTCTGGGCGGTAATCGAAAGCCCTAGGAGTTCAGCCGGGGAGCAAAAGAGGGATCCAGCCGGCTTATTCATCGATCCCGGGATCATCATAGAAGACGCGTGAGTATAAGGAAAAAGGAAAATCCAGTGCACTGGTGGGAAGGGGGTGGAAGTCTCCTGGCAACTGAATTCTCTGCCCTCCTCTCTATCGCTCCTTCTTGCCTTTCTCTTGGTCCGGTTAGTGAGAGAGACCGTGGACCGCTGCTCAACCCGAAAGGGGGGTTCTGAGCTCTATCCCTTTTCCTTAAAATCTCCAGCCAGCCGCACCAATTGGGAGCCCGAAAGTAAGACGGAGAGACCCGACTTGAAAGATAGCTGACTCTCTGCAACGGGCATCCCAGTTGAAAGCAAGGGGTTGGAGCTCTCTTTCCGAACTTCCCGAGCGTCCTTGCTAGGGGGCAGGAAGTGGTCTTGCTTTCTATCCCAATCCCAGCCGCACCGGTCGAGCTACATACCACGTGTACTGTAAGCTCGCTTCCGAAAGCAAGGGGGATTTTCGACCCGAAATTCTATCCAGGGACCACCCGATCTGGCACCGCATGGCGCGGGCGTCCAGTAGGGCCCCTTTTCCTGAGATGTGACGATAGGTAGGAGGTTGCCAGGAGGGATAGCCCATGAGGAATTGGGCAGGACCGACAGAGTGGAAAGAGACCCCAGGTTACAGGAAATAAGGAAATAAGGAAATAGGAAATGGAACGCAAGGAACCGGATAGCTAGAGCTCTCTAAAACCCACTAAGGAAGTTGCCAGGCAACTAGAAGCCCCTTCTCCTCTTTACTATACGTCCCTGTACTAAGCATACCAAACCCCTAGACATACCAATCCTAATCAACCCCTCTTTTTCCCCTTCTCTATCCCAGACACCCCCCCCCAAAAAAAGAAAAAAGCAAAAAAGCAACAACAGCAACGCATGCATCTATAAAGGGGTACCCAGTCAACCAAGCGTTGTGAGCCCTACCAGTCTGATTACCTGGTGGTGTGTTTGAAGAGGCAAGGAGGCTCATAAAACCATGTGGGACCTTCCTACTAATTTCACTTAATGAAGCCAAAGGTAGTGGCCCATCTCCTTGCAATAACCAACTAAAGGATGAGAATATATATGTTTACATGTTGTCTGTTATGTGTGTTGTCTGTTAATACATATATGAGAAGATGTATGTTTACATGTTGTCTGTTATGTGTGTTGTCTGTTCCTTCTGTCTCTGGCAGACTGCCTTTCTTAAGTGTGCATAGTTTAAACTGCAAGCTTGCTTCAAAATTTAAATCTAAGGAAGCCATGCTGGATCTTAGCAGTCCTAAATAAGACAAAAATTGAGAATGAAGTGTGCAAATGTTTACCCCACCTCTTGCTTTGCCCCAACTTTTGAGATTGTGAGTCTACAGTCTTATTTTGGAAGGTGCTGATAACCTAATGTTTCTGCTGCAAAAGCCTAGTTGAGCCAACTGCTCTCTCAAGCTAAAATGCAGTGTATGTACTTCATTAAGCATATGCCTATAAAAGTATGGTGTTCATTCAAAGAAAAATATTTGAATCCAGTTTTAACTTTGATTTGGTTGGACAGAAGAGTTATTGTAAGGCTCCTGATATCAGTCTCTATAAGACTTCATGGCCTCTTTTGTTAGAAAATGCCCCCCCCTCCCCCTTGTTTCACTCTGCCTCTTTCAGTTGTTTTCCCCCTTCTTACTTCTGTGCCAGGTAAATTTACTCCCGAGTAAGCTTCCTTTAAAGGAAACTGCAAAGAGGGGAGGGGGGCAACACTCGTGTATTCCCTTAAAAAAAAAAATCAAATCTAGGGCTGCTTTAACTGTGCTTTATAAGAGATCCTCTCCCTATCTTACGAAAACTGTTCACTTCAATCTTCCTTAAATATCATTTCAAACTCACTCAAACTATCTCAAGATCTGCAAAAAGGGTTCTGTGTAAAGTTATGTACTTTTATTTTCCTCTTCCTTAGTACATGATAGGAGCATAGATGTTTCCTTTCCCAGCTGTAAATCTGTACTTAAATGTGTATGCCTCTTTGGTAGTACAAATCTTGCTGCAAAATCTTGCTGTGAACCCTATATTTTGGAGGGTTGGACTAGATGACCCCAGGGTCCCCTTTCAACTCTCCCGATTTGTGGCTGTGTGGAAGGACATGTGTCTGCAAGCATTGGAGGGTACTTCTTAAATTCTGGTGACGTGATGGAGTTGAAATTCAACCTAGCTATGCTCTTTAGTTTTAAAAGGTGAGAGGTGAAGCCCAACTGGTAATATCAAGCATTTAAGTGATTACAGTGTTCATCATTTTGTCTATTATTTTAAAAAAAAATCAAACTTAAAAGTCCATTAAAAGTTTAAGCACATAAAAATTCATATAATCAAGTAGAATTAGCCTTGACCATCCATCCTGTAAATAAAGGGCAGTAAAATTTGTCTGCAGACGGTAAGGCTGAGAATGTTAAAAAAAAAAAAAAATCATATGAATTCTAACTTTCTGGCCATTTTACTCATAAATAAGAGAGCGGTTGATTGTTCCGCGAATGACCAGATAAAATGACCAATAATGATAGTCCTTTCCTGTACATAAAGGAAGCACTCCTGTTGCTTGGGCTGAAATTGCTAGCTTTGGTGAATACTTAAATTGCTGAGTTTCTCTTTTTTGTTGTTTTAAAATCTAACCCTATTTTTAAAATCTACTCCTTACCTTTCCCTTCCTTATTCTAATTGAGCCAAAGGATGCAACATTTTCAATGGTATAAAAGGTTTGCTGAGACATGAACTCTGCACATGCACAGAGGCTAGATCAGCTTTAAAAAAAAAAGAGAGAGAGAGCGAGAGAAAGGAGGGGGGAGAGAGAAGGTTTGGAGAGCGTGAAACCTATACAAATTTCTTTATGTAAAACTTGGAACCATTGAGCGAAATCATCCTTAATGTGTTTTGCTCCAGGGCTACTTAAGACAATAGAGTTAAGTACTGGACATGCCAAATTCTTTTCACAGGTAAATATCAAAGCACTCCCACTGTGAGTTCCTCTCTTGAGTAGTTTCCCCCCCCATGGGATTTAAATTTTATAACAGTTTTCTTGTGTGTGTGTGTATGTGTATATGCCTATGCATTTTAGGAACAGCATTTCCTGACAGACCTCTCACATGAAATAATTTTCCCTTTTAACAGAGTGTCCTTTCTGAGGGGATGCAAACAGTGATTTAAATACTCTATAAAAAGTAATTGCATTTGTTTTCCTTTTGTCTTACTTCCCTTAAAGCCAAACAGTCACTTTCTTTCTGTTCAGCAAAACAAGTCTGAATCCCTGCTATATTAGTTGATTTCCTTCTATCTCTTTGTGGCTTTGACATTATTTTTTAGGTTACAAATAATCTGTTTTCCTTTATTAAGTTCGTTTTATCAGTTCTTCCATTATATATATGAAATTAATCGAAGCACAACCAAACATTGTTTGTGGAATGGTATTTGTTTACCTTTTGCCTGAGCATTTCTTAATTCTGTCATTTTGGCTAGTGCAAGGTACTTGCACAACTTTAAATTGCCATTCATTTTCTTGGTATTAACTCATTTCCCAGTATTCCACTATTAACATTACAGCTGATGTCACATCAAGAAACACTTTTATTTTCATTTGGGATGTTAGAATGCCAAAACAGATTACTTCAGGTTACTTATTAATTGTGTGTCTTAGCATTTATTTATTTTTGGTTCCTCATAGCTCATTTTGTGTGTTTGTGTTTTACTTTGGGGACATGTTCATCACATGTTGAAAGTCAGTCTCATGAAGTTCTTTTATCAGATAGCACATGGTGAATTTTAAGTTTTTCCCCATTGTTTCCCCATCTTTTCAGTCTAGTGGTTTTGATAATATATTTAATAATAATTCTTTTCTAAATCTGATGTCCTTGTGTCAAGTTTGTTTTCATCTGACTGGTAATCTAATTTTTTGCTTTCTTTTGTATTTTTTTAACCTTTGTATTTTTTCAGTTCTCTTTCTATACATGTGGAGTAATTTTTATTTTATAATATGAAAAGAACAACAACAACAAAAACTAAGTGAAGGAAAGCAAACAAACTTAGCAGATAATAACAGTAATTATATGGAAATGTGATAATAAATAATACTAAATAGTAAATTTTATTTCTATCCTGCCCTCCCCAGCCGAAGCTGGGCTCAGGGCGGCTAACAACAATCAAAATAGTCCAATAATGATAATGAATAAAATGTTTAATCCACTAAGATTGTTATTATTTGCAGCTTCCCATGGAAACTGGAGGACATCCTTTTTGCCTTTTGCCCCTTCCTTGTCTAACTGTTTTTAAGTCACCCCAAAACCCTGCCCCTTACAGGATATCACTTCTACAGATGTGCAATGATGAAAAGCAGCAACAACCCCTCAACAACCCCTCAACTCAGTTCTTCGCTATCACAAGACCTGCAACACCAGAGTTTTCAAAGTGGCCACAGCTATCTCTTTAAAATGATATAGACTGACGGGGGGGGGGCTGACAAAGGGGGGGGGAGTTGAATTGCAAGGACATTTTTTCACTTGAACCTCAAGCCTCTGCTCCAAGATTCAAAAGATACATACGTAAAAGATCACAATGGTGTCAAGATATGCAACAGATATTTAATTATTTTGTTTTGTATTATGTGTTATTATGTAAGAATGTTGAAATGTGTCTGACAGTGTGATTTCCACAAAGGGGGGCAATTTATTGTGTGTAACTGTTTTTATGTTTAATGTCTTATTCCTTACACACCAGTGGAGAATTCTCATGCATTTTATACTTTCTAATAGCTCACACTATTGTGTAGTCCAATGTTTAGATAACCACAATTCGTTGTCCCACCTGGCACTATGCCAACCTTCCCTACCCATTTTAAAAATGTGCTAAAACTTGCTTTACCAAGGAGAAGCTTCTAAGAAACATGAAGGTGGATATGCTTTGGTTTAGCAGGAATGATTCCTTATAGACTTAAATTGACTTATTTGGACAACTGCCCTTGTTAAGAATGGTTTTCTTTTAACAGATTGGTTTGAAGAGTTGAGAACCATGGGGCAAGATAAATTCAAATTGGACTCAGTTTGAATTGGGCACGTGTATCCAGGCTGCATTTAGCCTTTTGGTCCTTTAAGTGCAAGTGAGCAACCCCCATGCGTGCAAAACCACAGCCTATAATAAAATCCCATAGCTAAAGGCCAAGGCGAAGACATCTCCCTCAGAGATGCCCAAACCTGTGCCAGCTATGGTGAATGCCAGGCGACATGGTTAAATGAAAGCCCTGAGGGGATTCAACAGACAGGATGTGTTGCTGTAGCACTATGTCAGTGTGAGACCACAGAAGAGCTACCTTGACACCTGAGAACACAAAATGGCGGGGGGGAAGCAAACTGCACTTTGCAGTCATTAGTGGACCTTCCTGCCTAAATGTAAAGCATAGATCACTATTGAGAAAATATTTCTTCCAAGGTGCTAGAATACCACAAGTAACTGAGCAACAAAATATTAATTTACGTGATATCCTATGTCTAGCTATGTGTACTGTTACACCATTATATTTCTGTGCAAATATCCTTAAAGCAGCATGATATGCAAGTCCCTTTCAGGTTTGCATAAACCCACACATCTGGTACGGTAGATACCAAGTTATTATTTAGCGCATATATATAACACGCGTGTACATTGTATTCGTCCGTGTTGCTCCCTCTTTTGCTGCCCTGCTCAACCCACCTCCTTTCCATTAGAGCGTATTCCCACTCACAGGGAAAACCTACATTCACCGAGATTTAGGGTGCGGAGAAAAGATTTGCAAGTTCTTACAGAACTTTAATGCAAATCTATCTCCGAATGGGGGACTGTTACGGAAGGGGGGGGGCATGTCTTCTTCACTACAATATATTTGCTCAATTTCTCTAGGACTCCATCACCCCTCCCCTGTCCTCCATAATCTCTCAAGTAATCCTGTCAAAATCACTCTGCCAAACCTTTCCTCGGGCAATGCCAGGTGACAGACTATGCGTACATGGACCATTGTCTTCTCAGGATGTGCTTATCTGCGCATATCTCCAGCTCTGCATATTCCCCCCTCCCTCCTCCATATGTTAATCCAGTGTAACCCAACCTCTCCTTAATGTATTCATGATGTAATCTGTGTAACCCAACCTTTCCTTAATGTATTCGTGATGTAACTGGGAGGTATTTTGCACTGTATTCTGGGACATGGAGGGAAATTTCAAAAGTTCATGTCACCCCCTTTCTCGCTGTTCAATCTCGCCTTGAACCTGTTGCGCAATAAACTTGGACCTTCTGCAGTTGCTCCTGTGTCCGGCTGAGCTCATTTTCTTCCGCAGGGACCCACGGACTTAGTCCGATGAGCTGGGTGGCAGAGTAACCCCGCACCCAGATTTTAGCCGTAACAGGCTTCACCTGCACCTCTTAAACCTCTTAAATGGGCTTCAGATAGGATCAGTGTTCTGCAAACATATATTTCAAGGTATTTCAGAGGCAGCTGGGTTTCCGACTGGGAGTCTGTAGTGACCCCTTATGGTGAGGAGTCAGTTGCAACTGTGGGGTTCGTGAAGAAAGGATGGCATTGTCTTCCCAAGCCCCACACTGGATCCACCTCGCAGGTAGTCCTTGCTTCTTTCTGATATGACCTGTCCCAGCTTCCAGGTCAAGCCTTGGTCACTGTGTGTGGCTGCTTGCCTCCATGTTGCTCAAAGTGTTACAGCTCTTATTCTGACTGGTGTGCAACCCTCAAAGTCTGAAAACACCCCTATCTATTTGCCAGTCCTTCTGCCTCCCTGCATCATCATTTCCCACAGGCTCTGGTCCTAGCATTAACTCCAGGGAGTCCTGAGGACCCAGGCACCCACACTTTTCTTTTCTTTTTCTGTGGGTGCCTGGACTCCACCACCACCGTGCATGGCCTGCTGCAGTGGCCATTGGGCCAGGGTCTGTGCCTCTGCTGTGGGGTCTGTGTTGGGGCCCATTGTGGCCATGGACGTACTTCCGGGGCCATAAAGGTACAGGTACCCCTGCCTGTACGGGCCAGTCTTGACAGACTCTAGGGTTGTGCGCTCATCTCACTCTAGAGGCCGGGAGCCAGAGCTGTCCGCAGACACTTCCGGGTCACGTGGCCAGCGTGACGAAGCTGCTCTGGCGAGCCAGCGCAGCACACGGAAACGCCGTTTACCTTCCCGCTAGTAAGCGGTCCCTATTTATCTACTTGCACCCGGGGGTGCTTTCGAACTGCTAGGTTGGCAGGCGCTGGGACCGAGCAGCGGGAGCGCACCCCGCCGTGGGGATTCGAACCACCGACCATGCGATCGGCAAGTCCTAGGCGCTGAGGTTTTACCCACAGCGCCACCCGCGTCCGGGGCCATAGCTTGTCCCAAAAGAGGCCCCACAGCAGAGGCACAGGCCCCAGCCCAGTGGCCACTGTGATGCCAGAGCATGCCCATGCCAGTGTCACAACATCATGACATCGCAGAGTGGCTTGTGAGAGCTGGGCACCCACAGTCTGAGGCCCAAGTCGGCGCCACTGGGCTCTGGCCATCAGTTTGTGTTGTATCCATGCACAGTGTTGTGTCCCATTAACCACAACCCATAACCCATATCTCCTCACTCTTCCTTTGACCCAGGAGGAACCCTGACGTTGGTAACTGTGGAGAGCCCAGTTAGGTTGTCTACGCATGTAGAATAAAACGTCCCTGGACCTATTTGTCTGCAATATGGCAGGCAAACTCTGCAGAGCCTCCAATGCCTGCAAATTTCATTCACTTAGGCCAAAAGGGGGTTGTTATTGTGGTGTTAAGAATCCAGTTTGTTGAAAGGTAAACAGAACTTTGTTTTAGAGTGGCTGAGAACCGGAGGAGGAGGAGGAGACGGCTTTTATTTATCGCCATCCACAAAGATCTCAAGATCATAGAATCATAGAATCATAGAATCATAGAGTTGGAAGAGACCACAAGGGCCATCGAGTCCAACCCCCTGCCAAGCAGGAAACACCATCAGAGCACTCCTGACATATGGTTGTCGAGCCTCTGCTTAAAGACCTCCAAAGTAGGAGACTCCACCACACTCCTTGGCAGCAAATTCCACTGTCGAACAGCTCTCACTGTCAGGAAGTTCTTCCTAATGTTTAGGTGGAATCTTCTTTCTTGTAGTTTGGATCCATTGCTCCGTGTCCGCTTCTCCGGAGCAGCAGAAAACAACCTTTCTCCCTCCTCCATGTGACATCCTTTTAGATCAACTAAAAAACAGTGCATGGATTAGGGATCTCAACTGATTGTCTGGATACTATATGCAGAAATAGATTACATTAGTGGCAGTTCAAGTTTTCATTCTAATTCTTTTGGAGGTTACCTTAGTTGAGTTCACTTGGAAATAACTACATTTTATATAGTTCAATTTGATTGATGAGTTGTGTGGTTGATCACTGGATGCACTGGGAAAAGAAATGAAATAATTTATATTCAAAAATATAATTTATATTTCATACATTTGTGATTGATTGATTGATTGATTGATTGGGTTGCTCAGTGAGTATATTGAGGAACTAAATTGGGGATTAATGACTTGGGTTGTTGATCAATGGGTCCATTTGGGAAATTAATTAATCAATTTCCGCTGTCTCCTTTGATTTAGAAACCTTTGTGAGTTCATTTAGAATTTATTGCTACTGAGTTCATAATAGTAGGGTTTTTTTGTCATTATGCATTTTTTCAATTAATGGAGCCTAAATTTACAACAAATAGAATGTGGGGATATGTGGATTTATTTAGTTTTTAGGTCCTTGCACTCATGAAGGTTGGCAACCGTTGCTGCTTTTCCACAAACTTTTTGGAATGTCTCTCCAAGATTAAAACTTTGGTTGTTTCTGAATTGCATCTCACTCGCTGGTAAAGCGTAACACACAAACACTCCACTTCTGAATCATCCCCATTTCCTCCTCTCACGCCAATCAACTTCCACCTTTCTCAACTTCCCTGGAGTCCTGCTAAGTCCCTTGACCACACGCAGGTTTTGAAGTACAAATTAATTTTGTGAAAACGAAATTGCCACCATAGAAAACAGTACTGAAAGAGAAGCAGAAAGGTTAAACAGCAATTAAATTTGTTTTGCAAAGTTATGTACTTACTGTTTTTCTGGTGGGCAGGGGGGAAAAGCAATTGAATTATGCCACAGGGCACTTGCCTCGAGCAGACAAGGAAGGGGCGGAAGGAAGGAAGAAGGATAAAAGGAATATTTTATATCTGCCTTTACACATTTTTGCATGTCACACTGTCCTTTTATAAGACAGGACAAAGCAAATAAGGAAAACCAGAAAAATAATAATATCAGGAGCTCTGAAAGTTTATGGGCAAATAAAGTTAAATTAAATTATTCTTGTTCTTCTTCTCTTTTAAAATTGCAAGGGGAGGCCAATTCATATGAGCAGCTGAATGCATTGAAAACTGTACATTATTCCAAAATGAAATACAAAACACTTTTTTTAAAAAAATGAAAACTATTTTAATTAATCTATTAAATTTATTTGTTTAATTTATATACCGCCCTATATCCACAGGTCTCAGGGTGGTTCACAGAATAAAATCAGAATATAAAACCACAAAATCCATGATCAAAATAAAAACAATCACTCAATAACTCCCCCACCACCAAACATTTTAAAAGAGCAAAGTATGTCAATCAAATAAACCAAAGGCCTGGCTAAAAAGGAAATTTTTAAAACACATTTATATCCCACTTTTCTTCATAGGAACTAAGGTGACATTCATAGTTCTCTCCACCCCCAACAACAACCCTGGAGGTAGTTTAAACTGATATTCCTTTAACACAGGCCTGGACAACTTGAAATTATTCAGCTGAGGAAGCAGCCTCTGATTTACATTTGTGCTCTTCGAGCATGAGACTCATCATCTCAGGGTTGTGGGTTTGAGCCCTAAAGGGTAAAGGTAAAGGACCCCTGACAGTTAAGTCCAGTTGCGAACAACTCCGGGGTTACGGCGCTCATCTCGCTTTATTGGCCGAGGGAGCCGACGTTTGTCCACAGACAGTTTTTCCGGGTCATGTGGCCAGCATGACTAAGTCACTTCTGGTGAAGCCAGAGCAGCACACGGTAATGTTGTTTACCTTCCTGCTGGACTGGTACGTATTTATCTACTTGCACTTTGATGTGCTTTCAAACTGCTAGGTTGGCAGGAGCAGGGACCCAGCAACGGGACCTCACCCCATCGCGGGGATCCAATTGGCAAGCCCAAGAGGCTCAGTGGTTTAGACCATAGCACCGCCTGCGTCCCAGGTTAGAGCCCTACGTTGGACAAAAGATTCCTGCATTGCAGGGGCTTAGACTAGATGGCACTGTGGTCTACACCACTGAGCCTCTTGGGCTTGCTGATCAGAAGGTCAGCGGTTTGAATCCCCGCGATGGGGTGAGCTCCCGTTGCTCTGCCCCAACTCCTACCAACCTAGCAGTTCAAAAATATGCCAATGCAAGTAGATAAATAGGTACCGCTGTGGTGGGAAGGTAAATGGCGTTTTCATGCACTCTGGTTTCCATCACGGTGTCCGTTGCACGAGAAGCGGTTTAGTCATGCTGGCCACATGACCCAGAAAACTGTCTGTGGACAAACGTCGGCTCCTTCGGCCTGATAGTGAGATGAGCGCCACAACCCCATAGTCTCATTACACATGCTAAAGCTGTTTTTGGTCATCTGCATACTATCCCTTGCTTTTTCCTGTAGGACTAATTGCAGTCGTTACTAGTCGTCAACAGGTTTACCATTCCCATTGCATCAATCACCCATCTCCTAATACCCTTCTGAGAAATACCCCACCCTACCCTCCCAGGTGCTGTGGGTTAAACAACAGAGCCTAGGACTTGCCGATTGGAAGGTCGGTGGTTCGAATCCCCACGACAGGGTGAGCTCCCGTTGCTCGGTCCCTGCTCCTGCCCACCTAGCAGTTCGAAAGCACGTCAAGTGCAAGTGGATAAATAGGTACCGCTCCAGCGGGAAGGTAAACGGTGTTTCTGTGGGCTGCTCTGGTTCGCCAGAAGCGGCTTAGTCATGCTGGCCACATGACCCAGAAGCTGTACGCCGGCTCCCTCGGTCAATAAAGCGATATGAGCGCTGCAACCCCAGAGTTGGCCACAACTGGACCTAATGGTCAGGGGTCCCTTTACCTTTACCCTCCCACTATATGTAAGGGTCTGGTGACTTCTGCTTCAGTGTATCTGAAGAAGTGTGCATGCACACAAAAGCCAGAACCCAGAACAAACTTAATTGGTCTCTAAGGTGCTACTGGACAATTTTTTTAACTTTTTTCTTTACCTAGATGATCAGCCACCCTAGTAAAACAGCACATCTCTTTTCAGAAATTATTTTGCCTAACTGAAGTTGCACAAACTCTTGTTCCCAGCTTGTCTATTATTTTCCCCCAAGCAGCAAAAAAATAAAAAAGTCAAGAGAAGAAATTACACGCCAAGCCTTTCTTGCTTTTATTTCAAGGGGATGCACGGAATTATTTGTTGTCCTTAATGTCCTTAATCTCTTGGGCAGCAAGACACCAATTAATCCTGGTGATAATAAACTCACAGCAGCAGGAACTCCCCTGCTTGAAAGGATCCCCCCCCCTTTCCTCTTTCTTAAAAAGAAAAAAAAAAGAGCAGAGTGTAGAATTTTAGAATCACAGTGCTTACAAAACACTTGATAATTACCAGGTTGCCAGCGTGCTCTTACTGGGGCTTTATTACGCTAATCAAACCACCTTACTGTTACCTTGTCCTTGTCCTAATCAAATTGTCTGATTGCTACCTTGGGCTCTTTTTCTGCCTCTTTCTTTCACTGCCGTACCTGCTTTGCTAACAGGGAGCTGATGCTGTCTGCATTCGGTCTACGGAATAAAGATGGAGCCTATGTAGTGGCACTATGTAGCCACTTTGTGTCTGTAAAACTCAGGTGCTGTGAATTTGGGAGGAGTCATCTTGGTCAGGGGTGTAGGAAGGGGGGCGGCTGTCCACCCTGGGTGTCATCCCTGGGGGTGTGTGACAAAATCCTCCCTGGGTGGATCACTGTGCCACCCCCCCGGGCACCAATCGCCCCCCAGGACGCCAATCACCCCCAATGGGTGCCAATTGCCCCCTGGGCGCCGATCACAGTGCCAATCGCACTCCTGGGCACTGATTGCTGAGTCGATCAGCCCCAATGATCTCCAATTGTGGCGCTGATCAGACCCAATGGATACCGATTGTTGTGCCAATGGCCCCCTCTGGGAGGCTCACCCTCCTGGGTGGAAGACATGTGAGCTACCCCGGATGCCCGATTGGCTAGCTCTGCCGCTGATCTCGGTCCACTTTAATTTGTTTACTTCAGGCTTCCTCAACCTTGGCCCTCCAGATGTTTTGAGACTACAGTTCCCATCATACCTGACCACTGGTCCTGCTAGCTAGGGATCATGGGAGTTGTAGGCCAAAAACATCTGGAGGGCCGAGGTTGAGGAAGCCTGGTTTACTTCATGAAATTTAGGCACCGGTTGATTGCAAGAAACCTCAGAGTGGTCAATGAGCATACATTGGTGAAAATTCCACATACTGGTCATGGATGATTCCCATTACATCTTCTTGAAGCGTTATTGGTTCCTGATTTGGAGTTATTGGTTCCTGATTTTTTTGGAGTTCCAGTATTTGGGCCCTGAGCTTCTCTACTTCCCACCACCCTCTGCTTTTTTGCTCGCCTGCCTCCTTCCCGTTCTCTTCCTGCCTTCCTGCCTGCTTCCTCCAGCAGCCCGGGAGCGTGGGGCTGTCAAAACAAAGGGGGGGGGAAGGGAAGGCCACCATCTCCATGCCATGAAACTCATACCAGGGTGGACAGCCTAGAAGTCATATTCACCACCCCATCACACACAGACCATAGAGAAAGAGGACTATGTTTTTTGCATCTCTACTTCTGGATTTAGTTCTGAAGATATATTCAAATTTTCATGTTACAAAACAAAACAGTAAAAATACACGCAGGCTGTAAGAATCAATGAAATGCACAAAGCCTTCTTTATAAAATGCCTGTTATAGGTAGACAGTGACTAATGTATACTTGTCTTTTCACGCAATGATACCTTTCCGATCAGACAGATGAGTCATCCGAGTGCACTTTTCTGCATAACCTTTGTTTATGTAAGACAAAAAGAGAACCAAGTTTCTATATATAAATCCCGTTCAATTACACCTCTAATTTCTCCTCTGTGTTGTGCTAAAACCATCCAGCTAATGGGCACCCCTTTCCCTTCCCATCCCAACAACTTGATTATTTCCATTCTGCCAGCAATGAAAAGTGACAGAACCGAGGTCTTTGTGTAGGATTTGCTTGCTGATATCATCTCCAATGGAGAGAAGACGCAGTAGGGGGTGAGGCTGAGCCAGCTGTGAGATTCTTCCTGTATATTTAGTGTTTAATCTTACAAATAGTTAACCTGCCCTGACAGCCTGTGGGTGGTATTCAGCCAAGTTTTATTCAGGGTGGACGCATTGAAATGAATACACCCGACTTAGTCATGTTCATTAATTTCAGTGTGTCTGCTCTAAGTAAATCTGAGCTGAATACTATCCTTTTGAGATACAGCAACTTAGAAATGAAAATAAATTGGGGGTTTTAAATGACAAGTCAATGCAAATTTAGGAGGAGGGAGTCCAGGCGCAAGTTCAGACTTCCTGAGAAACTCTGGCTTCGAGACAAATCCTGGCCCCTATACAGGTGGGAAATCTGATCACATCCAAAATGGTTATTGTTACTGTCCATAGTTCAGGATATGCTTCCTTCAAAGCCAAGGGCTCACCTGGGATCGAGGCATTAAAATGACAAAAGGTGTTGCTGACCAGTCCATGAGGAATCTTGGGTCTGGGCAGACAGAGGTTTCCATGGTGATTGTTTGAGGTGACAGGAAAAGACAGTCTTTAGACAAAGGTGTGCTGGGAAGTAGAAGGATGGAAGAAAGAGAGATCCATCTTGGGCAGGCAGGCTGAAGTCTGGCAGGGAGAGATGCCTTAGACGCCAGTGCTGTACTGATGTGGAATACAAGCCCTCTTTGAAATGACCGTGCTCTACGACCTGGATTCCTTTCATGCAGACTGAAGGTGTTAATATGTGAATAAACCATATTTCTTAAAGCTACTGCTCAGCAGAGATTGGGGGTAGTACCCAACCTCCATACCCTCCAGCATTTCTCCAGTAAAAATAGGGACATCCTATTCCATTAAGGGACGCGGGTAGCGCTGTGGGTTAAACCACAGAGCCTAGGACTTGCCGATCAGAAGGTCAGCGGTTCGAATCTCCTCCAGGGGGTGAGCTCCCGTTGCTCGGTCCCTGCTCCTGCCAAACTAGCAGTTCGAAAGCACGTCAAAGTGCAAGTAGATAAATAGGTACTGCTCCGGCAGGAAGGTAAACGGCGTTTCCGTGCGCTGCTCTGGTTAGCCAGAAGTGGCTTGGTCATGCTGGCCACATGACCCAGAAGCTGTACGCCAGCTCCCTCGGCCAATAAAGCGAGATGAGCGCCACAACCCCAGAGTTGGTCACGACTGGACCTAATGGTCAGGGGTCCCTTTACCTTTACCTATTCCATACCATCCAACATTTCTGCCTTGGAAATAGAGATGTCTCCAATGCTTCTCCAATGAAAGTAGGGATGTCCTACCACACCCTCCAACATTCCTCTGATGAAAATAGGAAAGTCCTAAGGGAAAGTGAGACATTCAGGGATCAATCAGAAACCAGGACAGGGGTGGCAACTTCTATAATGCTATCTTACTATCCTCCCGGTCTGGAGGGAGTCCACATTGTGGAAGGCTGGTCCAGATGACCATCAGGCACTGTGGTAAAAACACAAGCACCTGTCACTGTCTCTTCACCCTCCAGAAAAGATCTTCATAAATCTGTTTTCAAAACTGGGCAATGGAAGAGGCAAGCATTCACCTTCTCAGAAAATTGAGCACTTTTAGAACTGCTAACTAAGAAGCAAAGGGGTGAATTGAGGGGACATGTTGAGGGAGAGCTGGGAATATTTTCCCCTCCTCTCTGGTGCCTCGCAGCCAAGTATAGCATCAGAACCACCCCTGCCACCTCCACAGTTGTTCTGCCATCAGAGCCAGGCTCCTCGCAGCTGAAGTGAACATTCGGCATTGTCAAATCTACTTCTGCCACTCCACATGGCTGGTTAATCGAGCCCCATTATGCTGAATAAAGCTGTGCTGATGTGCCTCTTAATTTTTTAGCACCTATCGTCTGACACCGTGCAATTAGACCTGCACTTCCAAGAGATCAAGAAAGCAGCAATGAGCAGCTAGGAAAACTGCCAGGGTTTCATACTCAGTCTTACCAACATTTCCCCCCCCCCCTTTAAAAAGCTGTTGATGGCCGCATTGTACATAGGTATTAATTTGTGCGTTTCTTCACAAGAAATCTGGAAATTGCTTCACCTTGTGGTCGGTCACAACAACTTCCTGCCGGCAGACATAAAAGAAAACTGCAATGTTTCCCCCCCCCCTTCCTTCTTGAGTGTTTAAACTGCAAACTTACACCAAGATGTCCCTTTTCTTTTCTCTTTTCTTTGTAAAAAGAAGGGGGGAATTAGCCATAGTGTGGGCGCAAAGGCACAGTGAGGAACCTGTGTTGGGCTGCCATTTTTATTTTTGCACATATAGCAGCAAAAGGGGAAAGGAAACATCACCAGCTGATATTAGCATTGCAACTATCCCATTGATCTTGGCTTGCATGCACAAATTAACATGGACAGTCCATATGTCTAAATAGGTATCTGAATGAGATTGTGCTGGTCCCGGGGGGGGGGGGGAGGTATTAATACCGTAGCCAAAGTTCAGTCCAGAGTCACTAGCAGGGTAGCCGAACACTAGATGAGACGCGAGATCCGAAACAGGGAGCCGGGCGGGGGAGCAGGAACGCTGGTAGGGCAGCAGCAGGAAGCCAGGCGGGTAACAGGAACACTGGTAGAGCAGAAGCAGGGAGCCAGGCGGGGAACAGGAACACTGGTGGGTCAGCAGCGGGCAGCCGGGCGAGGAACAGGACACCGGAGAGTCAGGAGCAGGAAGCCGGGCGAAGGACAGGAACACCGGAGAGTCAGGAGCAGGAAGCCGGGCGAGGAACAGGCACACTGGGAGTGCAGATCTAGGTCTGGGTAAAGCAGGTACTCCACAACGATGTTGCTCCCGCAACCTGGGACCGGGCTGTCTGACCTTTATCTTCTTCTAAGGCCGGGGGCGGTCCCGGCCCCCAGGAGCCCCGCCTCTCCTGGCCTTAAGGCGAGCACTCCTCCTGGGAGAGACCAGTTCCCTTCGCCTCTCTGCCCTAAGCCTCTGCAGTTCAGGAGAGGCCGAAGGGTTACTGGGCCCCGGGGGAGGCTCACCTGTAGCCACTGAGTCCTCCAGCACCTCTGGGGCCAGAATGGCTTCACCTGGTGCCTGCCCCTGAGGATCTGGCACAGGTGCAGGCTCCTCAGCATCTAGGCCTTGCCCCAGTTCAGCCGGCCCTGGAGGCGGGGACTCCTGTGCCGGCTGGGATTCCTCCGGTTCACTCTCAGACTCGGAATCCCAGGCCATCACAGAGATTGATGGTTGTAGGTTGTACCTTCCAACGTAGAAAGGGCTGTGAGACAGGGATGAGCAAACATGACAACACTGGTTTCCCATTTTTCAATCTTAAGTTGGGTTCTCCGCATTTCCACATTGTTCTCTTTCACCACATCAGTTCCTCTCCCATCCCAAGCAAAAGGACATTCCCTTGTGAAATGGGAAGGTTGCACCCCTCCAGATGTTCTGGACTCCAGCTGCCACCATCCCTAAGTCAATGACTGAAGTTGTGGTCCAAAAACATCTAGTGAGTGGATTACTAGAGACAGGTGTGGCCTGCTTATTTTCCAGATGTAGGCTAGTTTCAGTTCTGTGACTAAGCACACATATTGAATCAGCCTTCCCCAAAGTGATGCTTCACAGAAGGACTACAACTCTGACCAGTCTCAGCCAGTATGGCCATATGATGTTGGAGCTGATGGGGAAGCATGGTAAGGTTGGCAGGAGCTGATAGACCTGGCAGTCCATTACATCTGGTTGGCACCTGGTTGGCAAAGGTTGCTATAAATGTATTGGGCTGCATGTCCAGTCCCTTCTACTTAATTTTTTCAAGCAGCAGAACCAGGAAGGTTTTTGCCAGATGTTCCACAGAGCTATTGATACAGTACTAGGCTGACACATATGGCATGTAACACCAAGCACCCTCGGGAGGTAGAAATTCAATTTTATCAGAGTGCTCAAATATCTGCTTACAACAGAGCTAATTGCTGCAGCCTGGATAGGTCTAGGGATATGGAGAATCTTGTCCCACCCCTTTGTTGGGAAACCGGTTCCTGAGGATGAAGTCCCATGGTGTAGTGGTTAAGAGCGGTGGACTCATAATCTGGTGAACCGGGTTTGCATCTCCGCTCCTCCACATGCAGCTGCTGGGTGACCTTGGGCCAGTCACACTTCTCTGAAGTCTCTCAGCCCCACTCACCTCACAGAGTGTTTGTTGTGGGGGAGGAAGGGAAAGAAGAATGTTAGCCACTTTGAGACTCCTTTGGGTAGTGATAAAGCAGCATATCAAATCCAAACTCTTCTTCTCTTCTTCTTTAGGAAAATGTTGATAGAACCTGATTTCAATGACCACTGATGGTGTATCTCAGTTTACCTCATGTCATCTCTTTCTCTCCCACCCGCCCAATCTGTATAGAAATGCACAAATCCAGTTGAAACCTTTCAGCACAACTGCTAAGGACTTACCGCCACAAAAGTTTGCAATTGCTTTCTTTGACCAAGGGAAATAAAGCAAGTTTCTCCGCCTCCACCATGTCTGTAACTTTCCATTTCCCTAATCTATTGTCGCTGTTAAGCCTTACATGAATGTTATTTGTCTCTCGTATTCTTTTTAACAAATCATAATTGGTATGATTATCCTTGCTTTGCGAACAATTAGCCATAGCATTTTGACACCGTAAACGGGGGTGAGGAGGGAGGGGAATGGCATTACAAGAGGCAGGCACGGAACTGCTAAACAATCCCTCTTTGAGTGGAGGGATGAATGGGAGAGAGAACTCAGGTGAAGCGAGAGCTATTTTTAGCAATGTGAACTTCATCTCTGGAGAGGAAGGAAATGAATGCCTGGATGATGGTTGGCTGTGAAATAAAAGCCAATTGTTGGTTTTACTTTTAAAATACTGCTGTTCTGAAGATGTAAAGCATACTGATTTCTATGGCTTCACCCACCCACTTTATTTTCATATGGTGGGAAATACTGGCAAGTCTTCTTTGAATAACTTGTTTTCCTTGGAGAAGAATGGAATGATGTTCCGTATTTTAGAATGTATGGCATTGAGCAGGTGTTATGCGGCGTTCACAGAAGACCCTGGCAACAATAGTCCCATGGTCAGCCTGGAAAGCTCAGGTGGTTAGAGCATGGTGCTGAAAACAACAAGGTTGAAGGTTTTATACCTGTACAGTCATGCCTCTGGTTGTGAACGTGATCCGTGCGGGAGGCACGTTTGCAACCCACAGTGTTCGCAGCCTGAAGCAAAGCATCTACACATGCGTGTGATATGATTCAGCGCTTCTGTGCATGCGCGTGATGTCATTTGTGCTTCTGCACATGTGTGAGCATTGAAACCCGGAAGTAACTTGTTCCGGTACTTCTGGGTTCAGAGCAGTCCGCAACCTGAAAAGGTGTAACCAACAGCATTCATAACCTGAGGTATGACTGTATGGGACAGCTCTATAGTCCTGCACACATCAGAGTTACTCCACATATTTCAGGAAGAGAGGTCATGATTTAACTGTGGAAGGACTGAGATTCACACATTATTTCCATGTAAGTGTTCTCAAGCAGTGGGTTGGGAAAGACCTCGCCTTGTCAAGTGATGGCTGGTGCCCTCCAGGTGTTGTAGACCACAACTCCTACCAGTCCTGCCCAATAGTTTGTGGGCATTGTAGTCCACATCCACCAGAGGGCATCACATCCATAGAACAGACAATACAGAGCTAGATGAACCAATGGCTTGAGGCTGCGTAAGTGTCAGAATTCAGCCCTGTCCATATCATGGACCTGAGGAGCAAAGGAGATGGTGAACCAGGCAGGAGCTTCAGAACTGCCAGTGAAGTTTGATCACCTCTTTTTCACCCCCTGGGGCAAATAAAGAACCAAACTTTCACCTGTCTAGCTGCCCATGAGGCTTTTTAAGGATGAGGGAGAAGTCCATGGAAATGTTTGGATCAGGGCCTGACCGTGAGACAGGACGTGGCCGAGCCTCCAGCTCCAATAGCTATTCTACCCAAAGTCCAGATTTCTCTATAACTGGCTTATAATTCAGCCTTGTTTATATTTTAGCTGCTTAGATAAACCTGACCAAGTGTATCCACCCTACCGATAGCTGTGTCAAAAGCCAGTTGACCTTTAACGTGAGACACCACACAATCAATGTTCTGTGCTAGAAAAGATGCCCGTTGCATCAAAAGAGGCGCTGTGCCAAACCAACTCCTTCCATGAGAAGGCTGTGCCTTGTGTGACCACCCCCCTTCCC
Source organism: Podarcis vaucheri (assembly GCF_965113315.1). Classification (NCBI taxonomy): domain Eukaryota; kingdom Metazoa; phylum Chordata; class Lepidosauria; order Squamata; family Lacertidae; genus Podarcis; species Podarcis vaucheri. The sequence goes on from NC_138748.1 coordinate 64,569,136, forward strand.
CTGCTGAAGTGGATTCTTGCTTCCTGTCACCACTTTTGACGTTTTGATTCATCACCTGGGAAGGCTGGAGTACTTGATCTGACACCAATGTCACAGCTTCCCATTTTTACATGAAAGCATCTATTACAGCCCTTTGACGGCTTAACCCAAGACAGAGACACCAATTGACAGGCCATAATAGGTGTGCTAGCCCAAGCAAGGAGGAGAGAAGAAACTCACCCCTCCCCGCTCTACACTGTTGACTGGCAAGTCACCTCAAATCAGGTCTTGCACAAATCAGAACAGGAGGTTTGCGATGCTCCAAACATTTCTTCCAAAGAGTTTCTCCCAAGTGAATAATCCATCCTTTCCATGATGCTGAAGGCAGCACCCTCACCAGGAAAGAGCTTGATTGATGGGTGGTTCTGGTGGAGTAAACAAAGTGAGCAAGCGTCACTGACAATGCCTACAGGCTTTCTGGAGCATTAATATGGACATGTCAGGCTGAGAACCAATATATCTCAAGCTCTCCAGCACTCTAAAGAGTGTGCCTTGACATCTCTGCTCACACCTTGCATACCTAAGAGGCTACTTCTTCAGATATTGACCACTTCCAGATCACCACAGAAGTTCTGTGTCCTCAGTTTTTCCCCCTTCAACATATGCCTGTCTTTAATTGTGAAGGGGGGGGGGAACCCAGTGCAAATCTACGCAAGCCCAAGGTACTCTTAGGAAATGCTAGGTTTCCTGATTTCTTTTTACGAAATATAAATTCTGCTTTGGGGGTGGGTAGGTTAAGAAATTAACAGAGATGCCAGGAATATTTGTGAATCTGAATGTAAAAAAAATTTGGCATATTTACAAGCATTATTTCAAAGAACAAAACAGTGACTTCCCAAGGCATAGATGTTAAGACTATTTAACAAAGGAGGGAAAACACAATAACCTGTTTTGTCCCTTTCGTATGTGAGAAGGGATGACTGGTGTGTACTATGTGCAATGATGTGACTATCTCTCCCATTCCTCTTTTATTTGTTTGTATATTCTTTTATATTATTGTTTTATTGGTTTTATGATGTATTTTTGTTTTAATGCTATTGTCTGTTTTTATACTGTACAGTGCTTAGAGATTTTTAAAATATTACAAGGTTGGGTTTTTTGGTAAAACAAAAAACAAGACACCAGTGAAAGAATACATAAATATCTATCTATTTGTTTGCCTTGCTGCTTCTCTGTCCATTTCTTTAGTGATCTCAATGTGGTTTACATTATTCCTTACTCTGTAGCCTCAAATTACTCATCACAAGTGATGCAGGCACACAAGTCAAAAGGCTCCGGTTTGTATCCTGGGTGATCTGAACCTCAAGTTAATATGGGACTAAACCACTGCTGTTTAAAAACCTGCATGTGAGTGAAGCCATGAGCCCCATTCCATCTTCATTGTGGCTAAATTACTGGACCTTTTACTTATAGAGTACTATGTTTCCTCTTTTGTTACTTCCCACACAAACATCTGCCACTCCTGCCAGTTAGGAGAGTCTTGCCTTCTCCGAGCTCTGATGGGTATGGCATTCAAACACAAAAAGTGAGTCTTAACGAGCTCTTAATCATTTGGTCCCATTAAGGAAGCACTAGAGGACCATTCTGGACTGTTATACCATTGTTGTTGTTTAGTCATTTAGTCATGTCCGACTCTGTGACCCCATGGACCAGAGCACACCAGGCACTCCTGTCTTCCACTTCCTCCCACAGTTTGGTCAAACTCATGCTGGTAGCTTTGAGAACACTGTCCAACCATCTCGTCCTCTGTTGTCCCCTTCTCCTTCTGCCCTCCATCTTTCCCAACATCAGGGTCTTTTCCAGGGAGTCTTCTCTTCTCAGGAGGTGGCCAAAGTATTGGAGCCTTAGCTTCGGGATCTGTCCTTCCAGTGATCACTAAGGGCTGATATCCTTAAGAATGGATCAGTTTGATCTTCTTGCAGTCCATTGGACTCTCAAGAGTCTCCTCCAGCACCAGAATTCAAAAGCATCAATTCTTTGGGGATCAGCCTTCTTTATGGTCCGTACTATGCCCAACAAATAGTGTTGCTGTTCCTTCTGAGACTTCTTTCTCAATCTGGATAGTATTCAGCGAAACTCCACAAAGTGAAACTCCACAAAGCTCTCATACATAGACTTATTGAAGAGAATCAAGGCACATGTAAAAATACCTCTCACATTCCAATAAGTTGATCTTTATGGAGTTCATGGAGTTATGTAAGAGTGAGTGAGTTTGCTCATCTTCCTGGTATGCAAGAACTAGACTGAAGTAAAGGAGGGAGGGAGGTTTATTCCTGCTCTGGGCAGAGCCAATAGAAACTAGAATATTGCTGTGCCTACATTTCCCAACCTGCCTTGAGGTCTAAAAAGGGGTAAAGGCATTATCTTTTCTTAAAGGGGCAGCATTTTTATTCCTTCTACCTAATACTTATACACAGATTTGCTATCACTAAATAAACAGCCTTGTGGGGGCAGAACAGTTGCCATATTTCAAACAGTGAAAATCCAGACATTTTAACCCAGACACTGCTTCCGACTGCGGTATTCTGGATATGTCTGAGAACCCTACGTATGGCAACCCTACCAACAAAGGAATGGTCAGCCAGAAGAACTTGCATTATAGTGGCACCTCAGCTGCAGTTTGTCCTAGGCCCTCCAGCCTCGCTCTGCTCTCAACCAGATCCACCTGCCCAACTTTCATCCAATATAATAATTCCATTATACAACTCTATGGTGCAAACACACTTGGAATGTTGTGCACATTTCTGGTTGCCTCACCTCAAAAAGGATATTGCAGAGCTGGAAAAGATTCAGAAGAGGGCAGCCAGAGTGATCTAGGGGCTGGAGAAACTCCCCTGTGCAAAAGGTTGGAATTGTCAGAGAAAAGGCAAAATGGAGGTGACATGATTGAGGTGTGGAGAATTATGCCTGGTGCAAAGTGATGCATAATGCTAGAACAGGGGTCAGTCAGCAACCTTTTTTAGCCGTGGGCCAGTCCACCGTCCCTCAGGTCATGTGGTGGGCCGGACTATATTTTTTTTTGGGGGGGGGGAATGAACGAATTCCTATGCCCCACAAATAACCCAGAGGTGAATTTTAAATATAAGGACACATTCTACTCATGTAAAAACATGCTGATTCCCAGACCATCTGCAGGCTGGATTGAGAACGTGATTGGGCCGCATCCAGACCCCGGGCCTTAGGTTTCCTACCCCTGTACTAGAACATTCAGGAACAAATTCTGGGTGGCTTCCAACAGAACATTAAAAACAGAATAAAACTTCAAACATTAAAAACTTCCTTAAATAGGGCTGCCTTCAGATGTCTTCTAAAAGTCGGGTAGTTGTTTATTTCCTTGACATCTTATGGAAGGATGCCACTACCGAGAAGGCCCTATGGAATTTCCTCTCACAAGAGGCAGTGAAGGCCACCAACTTGTATGGCTTTTAAGGAGGATTAGACAGAGCCAAGGAGGAGAAGGAGATCAGCGGTTCCTAGACATCATGTCTATGTTCTAACTGATGCGCTGAGAGGAAAAAAAAAACTTAAACACATTGCAGAGTTTCCCCAAAATAGGCCAGAGGCAATTGTACTTCATCCAGCAGAGTTTTACTGCTACTGAAGGCAAATGAACATAATGCTTACAAATCCAATACATCCAGGATTGGCACAGTCCATAAAAATCCAGTTGCAGCACTTACAATAAAATTTACAATGACTTATAATAAGACAAACCTAACACTAAGCATGCAGAACACCATACCAGAACAAAGAGACAGAAAGAGAAAGTAAGTGAAGCCCAGGCTCCTGCTGGCCTTACTATTATAGTCAGCATGACCTTGACAGAAAGATAACAGAACCAGTTTAAACAGCTGTACTCAACTTCTCTTCTCAGAAGGAATAACCCAAACACCAGAAACCTTCTGCTTGTTTCTTTCATGTAGAAAGAATCCTTCCAGAACCCTCTTAAATTAAACAGAACAGGAAAGAGCTCTACACATCACATCAATACTTTCTGTGTGGGAATGTTAAAGATAGTAGGAAATAATATATTGGATAATCATTATCCTTCCTTCACTCACACTAGTGAGTGATATAGAAGGAGCAAATTCCCCTCAATATAGCTGGAAGCTAGTTCACAGATTTGTTGAATCTCTTAGTTAAGATTATTTCCTGGTGTCCCCTTTAATCCCTCTTAAAAGAATAAAGACACAAGAGTCTTTCTGAGTAAAGTAACAAAATGTTTACTCACATTTCAGTTCACGATTTGATCCCTAAAAGGCAGGCTTTACTTGGTAGTTACATAATAAACTGAGTTCATCTCATAGGGAGACTGAACTCATGGCTGAGAGCCAGCAGACAGCAAAATTACATTAAGACAACAAAATGGCTGCAGGAGAGCAGCATGGCAGCAAGATAGAACAAGAGAAGACAAGTCAAAACTGCAAGACAGGACAGAGACTGATCAAGACTGAGAAAATGGCTGCATGACTCGGCTCCTTTATGGAGTCAGCCAGAGCCACACCATCTCCCAGGTCACATGCAAGGGGAGGAAGGAACGTTGCATTTGGTTGTACCAATAGATGATATCCCACGTTCTGTACTAAGAAATGCAAACTTACACTAACTCCACTGTCAGAGACATTCTGCCTCTGTATAACAATTGGTGGTAATCACAAGTCAGGGGAGAGTGGTCCTGCTGGTGGACTTCTCCACTAGGAGAAGAGGATGGTGGACTCGAGGTGCCCAATCCAACATGGCTCTTTTGTTTTTACAAAAGCAGGCCAGAGGCTGGCACTGCTTGTCAGCTGCCTCCTCAACCCTCCCAGTCCCAATGAACTTCAGAAACCCATTCCTCTGAAACCCCAAATTCGTTATTAAATAGAAATGTCTAAAGTGTAGCTCACTGTGTATTGCAATACACTGGCCATTAAAATCTCCTTGTAATTTTTTCCCCCTTTGGCATATCGGCTAAAGCATTTGTCAGGCTGACAGATATGGATATAATATATAGATTTCCAAGGAAACAAACAAGGAACATGCATAAATATAGATCTCCTCAGTAGGAGACCAGCACACGCGCCAATGGAAGGGTACGTTTTGATATACTCCTGCAAGGTTTTGATGTCTTCTTTCGCCGCACTGATTTGACAAAGGTTTTTAGCTTTTATAACTAATGTTTCTCATTGACTGTGAAAACTAACGGCAGCTGGGGAGAAGCTCGGAAAATGATAAACAGCATCTGTTTCGCCAAGCGGATGGATGGCTTCAAAGTTGGAGGTAGCATGGAAGAATGCTTCAGAACCACAGCTACAAATAACAAAGACAAAATGAGATTAGAAAGGAGCGGTCATCAAAAAGCTGTTTCACATAAGCACAGAACTCTAGAGGGGAAAAGATCCAGGCTGAGCTGAGATAAGATTGAGGTGAGAGCTCAAATGACACGTTTGCACAAATTCATAATCTGCCAAAAAAACCAACATTCGTCCAGTTTGACTTTTTTTTTGCATCGAAAACAGTCCAGATTTTGATTCTGAAAGACCCCTTTAAGGGAGTCTCTTAAAAAAACCACAAAACACTTAAATTCTTGCCAAGGCAGTTTATCAGGTTGCTAAATTTAGGGCCTTTTTGAACAAAAACAAAGAACCCTTATTTCATAATCAAAATCTTTGTTCTGTTGGATATATTTGAGAATCACCTCTATTTGCTAAAGAAGCAATTGCCTCACACATTAGCACTTACTCCGCATTCAGGAATTAAGCACATTCCAAATCGTTAAGCATAATCCAAATCTATCCTCTAATTTATTGACAAACACTGGTTTGCTGTATTCCCCCACACCTCAAACCAGCTTCAATCCATCTAGGAAACCGGATCCTTTGTAAGTGGTAACGTGAACATAAACTAAAGGCGCCATGCACAAACGACAGCTTCATGAACACTAGGTCAGAAGGTGTAAGGATGGGGAAACCAAGAATATAATGAATGCTGGGTGAAGACATCCCTGTCCCCTCTGTGACGTGCAAAGGCAGCTTGAAACACAGCCAGGGTGTGGGATGAGCAGGCTGTTTTCCAAGTCAGTAATATGAACATACCCTAAGATAACTTGCTACTTTCTCTTAAGAGTTTCCCTTTGATGAATGGGAACTCTTTGAATGACTTGGATGAAGGAATTGAAGGGAAGCTCATCAAATTTGCAGATGCCACCAAACTGGGGGTGGGTTGGTTAATGCCACAGAAGACAGAATCAGAATTCAAAATGACCTTAACAGACTGGAGAACTGGGCCCAAGCTAACAAAATGAATTTCAATATCTTCTTTGGGTTCCCTGGACCCAAATAGTTAAGGGCTTTGCAGATTAATTTTAATTAGGGCGCTGCTGGACTAGAAGAGGAAGGTGACCAGATAAGCAAAGGGCCCAGAAACCAAGTCCTATGAAGAATGGTTGAAAGGGTTGGGTATGTTAGCACAGAAGAACATTAGGAGGAGACACGATCACTGTCTTCTACCTGAAGTGTTGCCATGATGAAGATGTTCCAGATCTGCTTTTCGTGGGTCCAGGTGGCAGATCCAGAACCAATGGAAGCAGAGCTTGGTCTGAACATCAGGAGAAAAGTCCTACATGGTACAAGCTCTTAAAGAATAAAATGGGAGGCAGTGAGGTGAAACTCGAAAAATTAGAATATCATGGAAAAGTTCATTTATTTCAGTACAGTGGTGCCCCACAAGACGAATGCCTCGCAAGACGGAAAACTCGCTAGACGAAAGAGTTTTCCGTTTTGGAGGTGCTTCGCAAAACGAATCTCCTATGGGCTTGCTTCGCAAGACGAAAATGTCTTGCGAGTTCCTGCGGGGGTTTTTTCCTCCCCCCCTTTTCCTAAGCCACTAAGCCGCTTATCAGCTGATCCGATAAGCCGTTAAAAGCCGCTAATAGCGCTAATAGCGCTAATCCGCTAATCCGTCAATGGGCTTGCTTCGCAAGACGAAAAAACCGCTAGACGAAGAGAATCACAGAACGGATTCTTTTCGTCTTGCGAGGCACCACTGTAATTCAATTTAAAGGGTGAAACTAATATATTAGATAGACTCATGACATGCAAAGCAAGAAATGTCAAGCCTTTATTTGTTATAACTGTGATGATTATGGCACACAGCTGATGAAAACCCCAAATTAAGAATCTCAGAAAATTAGAATATTAAATGAAATCAGCAAAACAAGGATTGCAAATAGAGCAACATTGGACGTCTGAGAAGTAGAAGCATGCATATGTACTCAGTACCTGGTCTGGGCCCCTTTTGCATCAATTACTGCCTCAGTGCAGCATGGCATGGATGCTATCGGCCTGTGGCACTGCTGAGGTGTTATGGAAGACCAGGATGCTTCAATAGCACCCTTCAGCTCTTCTGCATTGCTCGGTCTCATGTCTCTCATCTTTCTCTTGGCAATGCCCCATAGATTCTCTATGGGGTTCAGGTCAGGCGAGTTTGCTGGCCAATCAAGCACAGTAATCCCATGGGCACTGAACCAGGTTTTGGTACTTTTGGCAGTGTGGGCAGGTGCCAAGTCCTGCTGGAAAATGAAGTCAGCATTCCCATAAAGCTCATCTGCGGAAGGAAGCATGAAGTGCTCCAAAATCTCCTGGTAGACGGCTGCGTTGACCCTGGATTTAATGAAGCACAGTGGACCAACACCAGCTGATGACATGGCTCCCCAAATCAACACAGACTGTGGAAACTTCACACTGGACTTCAAGCATCCGGCATTGTGTTCTTCCCCATTCTTCCTCCAGACTCTGGGTCCTTGGTTTCCAAATGAGATGCAAAAGTTGCTCTCATCAGAAAAGAGGACCTGGGACCACTGAGCAACAGACCAGTTCTTTTTTTCTTTAGCCCAGGTAAGACGCTTCTGACATTGTTTCTTGTTCAGGAGCAGCTTGACAAGAGGAATACGACATTTGAAGCCCATCTCCAGCATCCGTCTGTGTGTGGTGGCTCTTGATGCACTAACTCCAGCCTCAGTCCACTCCTTGTGAAAGTCCCCAACACGTTTGAATGGTCTTTTCCTGACAATCCTCTCCAGGCTGTGGTCATCCCTGCTGCTTGTGCACCTTTTTCTTCCACACTTCCCCCTTCTGCATAACTTTCCATTAATGTGCTTCGATACAGCACTTTGGGAACATCCAACTTCTTCTGCAATTACCTTTTGAGGCTTTCCCTCCTTATGGAGGGTCTCAATGATGGTTTTCTGCACAACTGTCAGGTCAGCAGCCTTCCCCATGATTGTGCTTCCTACTGAACCAGACCGAGAGAGCATGTAAAGGCTCAGGAACCTATTGCAGGTGTTATGGATTGAATAGCTGCTGCACCTTTTCACAATATTCTATTTTTTTAAAAAAAAATATGATGATGAGATTGTTAATTGGGGGTTTTCATCAGCTGTACACCATAATCATCACAATTATAACAAATAAAGGCTTGACATATCTCGCTTTGAGTGTCATGAGTCTATCTCATATATTAGTTTCACCTTTTAAGTTGAATTACTGAAATAAATGAACTTTTCCACGATATTCTAATTTTTCGAGTTTCACCTGTTCCTTCACTTGAAGCAGCAATCTGTCCATGATGCTGTAGTTGCGTTAAATAAGGGGCTGGACCAGATCCTTTTTCAACTCCTAAGTTCTATGATTCCATTTTTCTTTTACATATAAATCTATAAAGGTTTTATTACATTTCAGGTAGTGTGTTCAGAAAAGGCCCCTTTGAAATGGAGGGTCATCTACAGAGGAAGCTTTGTTGCTAGGCGACCATCACCACAAAGTGTTAAGGTAACATGGATTCTGCTTCTAAATACAGAAATGCTAATTAGTGAGCATGCTTAGCTGATAATGAACAAAGTTCTGCAAGGTCTATCAAAGCTTAGAGCGAAGTGTTAGCTTTCCTTTTTCTCTATTTTTTAAAAAATGCACACCGAATAGGATTTTTTAAAAAAAATGTATCTAAGGAAAAACCCACCAAATTTTGTCTTAAGATCTTAAGAAATAAAAGATAAGTTAAGTTACATAGGTTAATTGCTGGGTAATTAATCTCTCTTGATTTTTTTTTTGGATTTTTTTTTTTTTTTTGGAAAAAGGATGAAAAGATGTGCATTCTCCTTCCAGATGAAAAAGGGCCTTGAGAAGCAAAAGACCTCAAAGATATTAGGCAGAATGAAGTGGTAGATACTTGGGGTTAGGGTTGCCAGGTCAGGAGCCTCCCAGACCCTGAGACTTCAGGGTTCAAACCTGGGTCCTAGGGATGGCCTCTGGTGATGACATCAGGAGATGGGGGTCAATTGAGAACCTTTGCTTAAGAACCTTCAAGGAAGGAGAGTCCACCACTTCTTGTAGGAGTCCATTCCACTGTCAAACAGCAGAATCTCTCTTTTTTGTAACTCAAAGCCATTGGTCCGTGTCCTGCCCTCCAGAGCAGGAGAAAACAAGCTTGCACCATCTTCCATATGGCAGCTCTTGAGATTCTTGAAGGTGGCTATTGTCAGGTGCTGGTGGTGGTTGCTCGTGAGTAACCAGGCAGGACTCCGACCTGGCTTTTACAGGTTCTATTGTGCAAACTATTTACAGTGCAGAGCTACCAAGTTCATGTCCGTCTCAGTCACTTGCAGAATCCAGGAGTGGCCCATTCCGGCTTCTCCCCCAACACAAGAACTTTGGCACCCCAAGCCTTCTCCTCCCCTCCTTGCGTTTCACCCCTCTGCGCAAGCTGGGCGATGGAAGTGGCGTGCGTCCCTCCAGGCCAGACTGGCTAGGTGAGGCGCTGGGGCTCTCAGCAGCATCCTCGAGCCCTTTACTCACTTGGCTGGCCCCTTCCCTCTCTTCTCCACTGGAGGTGTGGCTTTTCCCATCGCTGGAAGAGGAACTGCTCCTCAGGAGTTTCGGAGGCTCTCTGTATCCCAGCGCCCCCCCTGCCTCCTTCCCCTGTTCCAATGGCAGTCCCCTGACAGCTATCATATCTCCTCACAATCTCCTCTTTTTTAGACTAAACAAGCTCAGGTCCCTCAACTGTTCCTCGCAAGGCTCAGTTTCAAGACCATGATCATCTTGGTTGCCCTCCACTGCAAACCTTCCAGCTTGTCAGCATCCATCTTAAATTATGTGGACATGTCAACATCTACACTTCTCCACATTTTGTGACCAGTTCCTGGCAGTGGCGTAGCGTGGGGGGTGCAGGGGGGGCCAGCCGCACCGGGCACAACATCTGGGGGTTAGGGTTAGGGGGCGCAAATCCACGGGTTAGGGGGCGCAAATTACTTGCCTTGCCCCGGGTGCTGACAACCCACGCTACGCCACTGGTTCCTGGACCAAAATAGGTGTGTGTGACTGACTCACACACACACACACACACACACGTTAGAGGAAGCTGTGCATGAAATGCGTGTTAATGAATTTGACAGATGAAAAACACACGATATTAGGGGAATTTCCTTGCAATTCATACGAAAATGCTGACAGATTATTATGAGGACCGATGTGTGAACTGCAATTTAAGACTAGGGGGGAAAGCAAAACTGAGATTGACCAGTTTGTTACCATTTTATGACCGTTGCTTGTTTTGCTTGTTCTAACGGCTTGATGCTGCAGATTGGAGGAAGGCTGGGGAAATTAAAAACAACTAATGAATAGCCTACTGTGGCTCTTTCTGTTATACGGCGTTACAGAAATGAATGCTGAGGAAGATTGTGGAACAACCTGCTTATGGGGCGAACATGATCCCTATTAATGAGAAGTTGATTTATGCAGCAAAGCAGGGTGCCCAATGCTTGGCACCGAACACTAATTTAATTTCAGATTGAAACGTTTCATTCTCTTTCTTTTTCTGTTTAAATCTGTAGCTGTCTCAAATGGCTCTGAAGGCCGGACAATTAGGAAAGAAAGATGTTAACTACAAAAAAAAAGCATGAACTGGTTGGGGAGACACAAAGAGTATCAAGACTTCAATTCTTGACAAATCTCACCATTAGATAAAGGTTAAGCCAACAAGAAAACCTGCTTTCGGAGACAGCAAAACACAATGTTCTGTAATGTGCACTCGTGAGAAGAATATACAGTAGAACCACAAAATCATTGCACCGGACACTATATTTAGTTGCATGTAAATATATATATTAGTTTGGCTTCCAACAAAATGGAATGGCAATATCAAAAGATGGCTATTTAAACCCCACTGGCAAATAAATCTCTGGGGTAAGCAGGGAGCAAAAGAGACCCCCCCTTTCACCATTTTTTTTTTAAAATCACCCTCTGTGAATTTGGGCATTGAGAAGAAATAACATAGGGAACAAGAAATGACATTATATGAGGGCAAAATGCTTTGCAAAAATGTGGGCATTTGGCAGCGATGCATAGAATAATACGTGCATGAGGAGAAATTGGCACTGAAATGGGTTTTGTTTGTTTTTTTAAAGTAGCAAACTATTGTGGAAAAGCGAATTTCAGACTGGAAAAATGAGAAACAGAGATAAATTGTCAGATTTGCCCATGTCTAGGATGAGAATCACGTGTGGTACCTTGACTACCACAGAGGAGATGTGAGCTATGAGTGCCATAAATAAATAATAAATTAACACTAGAAATAAATACAACAAACCAACCAACCAACAAACAAACAAACCCGTTGTGCTGGTCCTGGGGGAGTTACCGTGCGGCGTGGTCCGTGTCTGGTCCGAGGCTGAAGTGGGGTCCAAGACAGGGAGTCGGGCGTGGTCAGGAACTCTGGCAGAAAGCAAGGGCAGGGTGCCAGCAGGAACAGGTAACCAACAATGCTGCTCCTGCAACCTGGGACTGGGCGGGCTGGCCTTTATCTCCTCTGAGGCATAGGGCGGTCCCGGTCCACAGGTGACTCGCCTGTCCTGGCCTTAAGGCGAGCACTCCTCCTGAGAGAACTTAGGGCTGGGAGAGGAGCACCTGCAGGCAATGGGTCCTCCATCACTTCAGGAGCCAGAGCGGATTCAGCTGGCGTCTGCTCCTGAGGATCCGGCACAGGTGAGGACCCTTCAGGTTCAAGCCCCTGACCTGGCTCAGCCGGCCCTGGAGGCGGGGACTCCTGTGAAGGCTGGGATTCCTCAGGTTCAGCCTCTGAATCAGATTCCCAGGCCATCACACCCGTATGGACTAGCAGTTAGGATTCCTAGTTTTCACCCAGGCAGCCCAGGTTCAACTCCTGGTCTGAGAACAATTCTGTGACATGTGGATAGCTGAGTTGGTTAGAGTGTGTTGTTGGTAATGGCCAAGGTTGCAGGTTCAATCCCCGTATGGGACAGCAGCCTATTCCTGCACTGCAAGAGGCTGGACTAGAATCATGGGTCAGCAAACTTTTTCAGCAGGGGGCCGGTCCACTGTCCCTCAGACCTTGTGGGAGGCTGGAAAACATACCGTATAATGTGGCTCACATCCTTTGTGATGATGGGCCGAGAGCCTTTGCGAGAGCCAGAGACTTGACTGAACTGAATCGAACAGAGCTGAAATCAAGCAAAACGGCGGTGTGACTCTGCTTTTTATAGAGTCACACTCATCTGCCAAGTCATTTACAAGAGCAACAATAAATTACCGTATTTTTCGCTCTATAACACGCACCTGACCATAACACGCACATCGTTTTTAGAGGAGGAAAACAAGGGAAAAACCATTCTGAATGAAACAGTGGATGTATCATTTTTGTGCTTCATGCTGTGGCCACAGACATGTGATCTGATGGTGAATTTGGGGTGACCCAATGCAAAAATCCTGAGAATCCATGTGGATCCATGCTTTGTAACCACATTCTTGCACCATTGCAGCCCCAGGCAACAGTGGGTGCGTGGTTTTGGGGGGCAGGCTATAGCCATGGACATGCTATGTGATCTGATGGTGAATTTGGGGTGACCCAATGCAAAGATCCTGAGGATCCATGTGGATCCATGCTTTGTAACCACATTTTAAGTGGGGAGGGAAGGAAAAACACAGAAGGGACAAGGAGCACGAGAGGGGTGTGCAGAGAAGCAGCTGGCTAAGAATGCAGGAGAGGGCTATAACGGGAGGGAGGAAAGGAAGGCAAAGGTTTCCCCCCACCCAAGCACCCAAGCCAGCCAGCTCTCTCTCTCTCTCTCTCTCTCTCTCTCTCTCTCTCTCCCCCCCCCCCACCTGCATGTTTTCAGCAGCACCGGAGCACAGAGAGGAAGGAACGACACTCTGCTTTCCCCTCTGCTTGCCTGGAGGGGAGGGGCTTTCCCTGCTCTTTGTTCCGTTTGAGCAAACACAGCAACGAAACAGAAAAGGGTGGGCAGTAAGACCCTGAGGCAGAATGCAGGAAAGCAGCAACTTCCTCTTTTCAGGTTTCCCTTCTCCGTTACTGTGTGATTTGATTTTTGCCTGATTTTTCGGCTCCAGGGACCATACATTCGCTCAATAACACGCACAGACATTTCCCCTTCCTTTTTAGGAGAAAAAATCTGTGTGTTATAAAGAGAAAAATACGGTACATATCCCCCTGTCTCTGTCCACTTTAGGAAGTAAAGCATGTTGTAATTGACTGTACTGATGTAACACATCCCACAAAAAAAGGCTTATGACAGGTCGTCCTGGTAAAAATAACTGGGGAGTGACCCAGACATGTCCTCTTTTCGGAGGCCAACATGCCCACCTGGGCAGATTTTTACTATTTCAAGGAAATGTCCTGGGGTTTGAGTTTGGGGTTTTTTGGGGGGCTGGTCTGCACGCCGCACCCACTGCCAGTCCAAGCCAGGGTAAGATGCACGCGGGCACAGCGGTGGCCCCATGCGCCCGTGCCCATGCGTCTCTTTCCCCAGCTGGAGATGGCAGCAGCTCAAGCTGTCCTCTTTTTTGCTCTTCAAGATACAGCAACCCTATCACAAGCTTTGACTCAGTTTTTGCCTGGGATGGGCATGGTTAGAATAAACAGTGTATTTTAAGCCACATACTGTAAATAGAGATGAGAGGAGTCTGGGGATTTTATTCCCAGCCAATAATTCCACATCACCTAGGAAAATTAACAGGAACAATCTAATTATTCTTTGAACAAATGAATTATTCTCGCCTCCTCCACTATATATATATGTATGTATATATTCTAATTCTCAGATATTTCTTTTTATTCCTCACTGCAAGGAAAGTTTAATGAGGCATATTTGCTTGTTTCCATGGTATTTCAAAGGAGGATTATTTGACAAATGGAAAGGTGTAGCATTAAAGCGCGGACCCGTTTTTAGTAAGAGACTGGCACCATTGTCTCTAGATTAACGGGGAGGGATATAGTCAACTGCTTCTAATGCGTTCCTGAAGCTTGGATTTCGGATTCCGAGCCTACCATTTCATGATAGTATGGGAAGCGAGTGCAAGCTGTGGCAGTCCCCTCTGCCCGGGAGAGGACAAATCTGCACTGGAACTAGGATGAGCTGGAATGAGGGCCGGCCCTATGATGAGGCAGAATGAGGTAGCTGCCTTGGGCCGCAGATGCTGAGGTGCAGGGAAAGGGCAGCGCTATGAGTGCTATGTGTCCGGCTGCAGAGCCCCTACACTAGTCTGCTGCCCTCAAGAGCAGTAGAAGACATAGTCCTTTCACCAGTATTGGAGTAAGATTCAACTACCAGTCCACCTGGCTTCTGTATATGCCTCGGGCGGCAACGCCATATTGTCCTTTGCCTCAGGCGGCAAAATGTCTTTAGCCCGGCTTGGAACTGCTATTGCAACAAACGCCCAGCTGAGACTAGTTTGGTATCTGTGGTCAGCTGGGTCTGGATGAGGGCCCCAGAAGCTCAGAAGTAACCCTCGTTGGCTTCAGTCAGTCATTCCGCCACTCCCTGCCCTCTCTGATAGCCAGTGTGGTGTGGTAGTTAAGAGCAGTAGACTCGTAATCTGGTGAACCGGGTTCGCTTCTCCGCTCCTCCACATGCAGCTGCTGGGTGACCTTGGGCCAGTCACACTTCTCTGAAGCCTCTCAGCCCCACTTACCTCACAGAGTGTTTGTTGTGGGGGAGGAAGGGAAAGGAGAATGTTAGCTTTGAGACTCCTTCGGGTAGTGATAAAGCGGGATATCAAATCCAAACTCCTCCTCCTCTTCTTCTTCTAATTAGTGGTGGGTGCTTTTGAAAGTAAGCTCCGCTCCCATCCATGGTGGATGATATCTACGAAATGTCAGGATATTACATTTTGGGGGTAAATTGAGATGGCAAGCAGCCGTTATTTGGGTCTCCCATTCAAAAGCCAGCACGCCACCCACCTTGGGTGGCGGCTCCAGGGGGCTGAGGTTCTTTTGGGCCCCCTCAATCTTTCCTTTGAGGGGGCCAGTCCCTCCCATTGTGGAGCAGGGCGTGAAGCAATGTCAGGATGTGGTGTTTGGTTCCCTAAATTGGAAGATGGCACCTCTGCCACCCACCCACCACTAAAATACCATCAGGGTGGCTAGCAGGGAGAGGTCAAGGGAGAGATGATACTTCTGCCCCTGTGGTGAGAACAGGGATGAACCACACTGAAACTGATTTGGCTCCCAGTACGTTTCTGAGCACAATTCAAAGTGTTGGTGCTGACCTTTAAAGCCCTAAACGGCCTCAGTCCAGTATACCTGAAGGAGCGTCTCCATCCCTGTCGTTCAGCCCAGACACTGAGGTCCAGCTCCAAGGGGCTTCTGGCGGTTCCCTCACTGTGAGAAGCAAAGCTACAGTAGGGAACTAGGCAGAGGGCCTTCTTGGTGGTGGCGCCCGCCCTGTGGAACACCCTCCCATCAGATGTCAAAGAGATAAACAACTACCTGACATTTAGAAGACATCTGAAGGCAGCTCTGTTTACGGAAGTTTTTAATGTGTGATATTTTAATGTATTTTTAATCTTTGTTGGAAGCCACCCAGAGTGGCTGGGGAAGCCCAGCCAGATGGGTGGGCTACAAATAATAAATTATTATCATTATTATTATTGACTTTGAAACAAATGGTGCGATTTTTCATTTTAGGTGGGAAGAGCTCAGGCTCCCCGCACCCGAAAGCCAATCCAAGCTGGAAATTGCAAGGGCTTCCCCGCCTCTGGCTTAGTCTAAATAGAACCTGCAATACTCAGAAATGCAAGTGATTTGTGAAGCTGCTTGGGCCCGTGTTCGTTAGTCACACCGTGTGTTCGTTAGTCACACCGTGCGTTTGTTAATCACAGCGTGAAATTCCCACAAAGGCCTTGCTGCCTTTAATTTTGAAACATGGATTTAAAGGAATGGGGGGGACGGATCCCATATGCAATTAAAGGAGAAGCCTGGTCAATGAAAGCGTTAAAATATTCCTCTGCTCCAGCATCTTGGAAACTGCATGGGCTGCGCTTTGCTCCAAGAACCATTGTCATCCCCGAGACAACCTGTAGTTTTAAATGACTAGGCTGTCAGCTCGACGGCTTGCAGCAGTTGCTTTTTCTGCCTTATTGAATAGTAACAATAACACGGCAAACAGCATGTTATTTGCAACTCTCTTGCTGTCTCCTGCTCTGCCTTTCTCCTTTTTTTCCTCCAGCCCCCTCCAAAAAAATATTGTAGCTACTTATCTTGCAGCTTATATTTAGTTCCACAATTAACTTTTCATACAGAGTTTTAATTGTGTCAGTGAGCTCTGAACGACGCCTCGCGGACCCGCTTCAACTCTTCCGCATGGCCGGGAAAAGGCATTTGTTAATGGCTCGTGGGGTGCTTTTCTCGAGCTACAGTTTCCCGGAGCTTGACGGAAATGCCTAGAATCCAGCCTTTGATTTCCCACCTTGCTAATGTTTTACTTGAGGATGGAGATGAATGGTGGAGATGGCATCTGAGGGCATGTGCAGCAGAGTGGCGGAGGCAGAAAAACCTTAGAATGTAGTCTCTCTGGATGAATACAGAGAGTGGAACCTCATCAATTTGGTCAGTTCCTGCCTTGTGTGGGTGCTCAGCCCCTGGTAGCTGACCAGATTGTTGAGCGCTAAGTTGCCTGTTCATCAATGTACTTGCACCGACCTGAAGAAGGGTGATGGAACAGAGATTTTACCTGGATGTCTCTAGAGTCCTCCTCGTACACAGTTTGTCAACTACAAGATTTAACACAGAGTTATGCAGTACATTAGAGATGTGGGTGGTGCTGTGGGTTAAACCACAGAGCCTAGGACTTGCCGATCAGAAGGTCGGTGGTTCGAATCCCCACGACGAGGTGAGCTCCCGTTGCTCGGTCCCTGCTCCTGTCAACCTAGCAGTTTGAAAGCACGTCAAAGTGCAAGTAGATAAATAGATACCGCTCTGGCGGGAAGGTAAACGGCGTTTCCGGCGCTGCTCTGGTTCGCCAGAAGCGGCTTAGTCATGCTGGCCACATGACCCAGAAGCTGTATGCCGGCTCCCTCGGCCAACAAAGTGAGATGAGCACCGCAACCCCAGAGTCATCCGCGGCTGGACCTAATGATCAGGGGTCCCTTTACCTTTACCTTTGTGCAGTACATTGGACCTTGCAGTGCTGGCAAAGCAGAAGAGGGGGTGAAAGCAACACCTTGCCTTTCTGCAGTTTCATCAGCTTAAGTCTTGCATCTTTTGTACTGAACCAAATGTTTCCACATGGCCCGCCCTTGTTAGAAATAGCAGCAGCCTCTCCCCCTGATATCTCTGGCGGTGCTTTGACATCTTGCAGTGATCCTCATGAATTTGCGGCAAAGGATTTGCACATATCACAGGTAGCTTGGATTCTTGCCTGCTACAATTGCCCAGCATTAATTTTGCACCTTTAACTAAGGCAGCATCCACCAGGAGCGTGCCTCAAGATTGAACTCCAATCTTCCAAGCAGCTGCATAATCTTAAAAGACAAACTCCGCGGTGAAAGAGAGCATATTGATTTAGTTGAGTTAGTATTTTGCACCCTGAAATCTACTTTAACAAACATAGGGATCGATAAATGACTTAGTTAAATCACTCTTCATTTTTACTAGCTGGCTGCCTGTTGTAATTTATCGCCCAACATGTTAATTTGCAGCACGGCTAAGGACAAAGGTTCACATGGGCAGGTTTTGCAAAGTTAAGGAGAGAAAATTGTTCCTGACCATTCCCCTCTCTGCTGAATCATGCAGGAACGTGGCCAGGGTGCTGGTATTAAGACCAATATAAACCTTGCAATAAACTTGTAGAATTTATTCCTCTCTCACACATGCACACATAAATTGCACAGTCACACAAACACCTTTTCACTGTAATAAATGTGTGGGCAATATTTTCCAGCTGGTAGCCTAGATATCAGTCTCCCACTCCTATGGCCACACACCTGTCAGTCACCGGACAGCATTACGTCTCCAAGTGACAACTTCAAAGAGGCCCTTGTCACGAATTCTTTGTGGCGCTTTAGCAGAAATGCTCAGAGTTCCAGGTTCTTCAGTGCAGTATATATATTGTGAGCTATATACAGTGGTACCTCGGGTTACATACGCTTCAGGTTACATACGCTTCAGGTTACAGACTTCACTAACCCAGAAATAGTACCTCGGGTTAAGAACTTTGCTTCAGGATGAGAACAGAAATTGTGCAGCAGTGGCGCAGCGGCAGCAAGGGGTCTCATTAGCTAAAGTGGTGCTTCAGGTTAAGAACAGTTTCAGGTTAAGAACAGACCTCCAGAACGAATTACGTTCTTGACCCGAGGTACCACTGTATACAAATATCTACAGGCTATAATACAGAAGCAGTCCATACAGTCAGACAGAGTACCTGGCTGCACCTTAAGGCAAATAGGAAGACTCTCTATCTCTCTGACCACAGTCCTCTACATCACCACCCTTACTGATGGACAGGTTTCCCTTTTAAACCGATGACAGCTGTCAGAGCTGCTACCAGGTCCCAGCTCACATAGGACCACGCCACACAGCGTCCACTTTAAAAGAGTCTTTATTGAGTTACAGGTTTCATTTCCGAACTGCAGCGTGCAGCTCTACACCTTCTGCTCTAGGTCGGCGAAGACCCGTCTGAGTCCCCGCCTCTTGCACACCAGCTTAATACCCTAGCCTTGCTCCACCTCCTTCGCCTCTCCCTACGTCTCTGGGTCCTTCTGCCCCCCTGGGCCTCCTCCCTTCTACTCTCCTCTGACGCTGACCCCCCTGATCCTTCTGCCTCCTTGCGGCGGGCTTTAGGACCTGGCTCACTCTCCGGGCTGCTTACTGCTCCAGCTTCCGCTGCATTTGAACTTGGCGCGCGCGCCCAACTCTCTACTTTCCTCTTAACCGTTGCCTCGCTCTCTGAGGAGGGCGTGACCACCCCTGACTCGTGCCCTCCCTCCTGCTGACAGCCTCCGGAACCCGATGCCTGGCTACCTTCCTCCCTGCTGCTCTCAGTCTTGAGCGTGGGTCCCGACTTCCAGCTGCTGCCGCCCTCAGTTATGAGCGTGGGTCCCGACTTCCAGCTGCTGCTCTCTGAATCTCCTCTGTTCCCTTCCTCCTGGGGTGTCCCCCCGGATCCCCCCCTTGCTCTGCTCACTGGGGCTCCCTTTTGGGAGTCCTCTGACTCACTGCTTAGGCTTGGAGATCTCGGGTCGTCATCATCACTCATTCTCCCTTCGGCTTCCTCCCCCTCGCTCTCTGTTTCCACCCTTCTCTGCGTCTCTGCTTCTGAACCCCTGACATCCATCCCCCCCTCGAAGCCCCCCCTTCCCCCCTCCCCGCTGTCAGGTGTGGGTGCTGGGCGCTCCATCATCATGGGAGGGAATGCTGGATACAGGTCGCTCCCCGTGGGTGGCCGCCAACTGAAGACCTCCGAGTCTTCCCCCTCGCGGTCGTCGACGTTGACTTGTTGCTCTTCCATCTCTGTACCGCCGTGCTCGAACCCGAGGTCCTCCCCGAACACGTCCATGTCAGTCTCTGCGTCGGTCGCTCGACCTGGCATCTCCAGCCACTTCCTGCGCCATCGCTCCTCTGGTCGATCGTCCCACCAATACGAGTTGCCTGATGCCGAACCTGCCGGTGAACCTTCTGGGGAACGGGTGCTCCGTGCGGGTTCCCCTTCTGAGTCGAATCCATGGAACGTGCTGGAAGAAAGTGTGGGTGTGAACAACCAGTCGTCGAAGAAGCTCGCTGGCATGGGTTTGTGTGGGAAGAGGGCATGAAACTCGTCCTTGAGCAGGGGTTCCTCCAAAGCGTAGTCTGGTACCCAGCTATTGGCGCTGGCCCGGGTGCCCTCTCTGGCTAAGAGGTATTCGACTCCCTCTTCCCCCCATCTGGAGTCCAAAATCTCCGTGACCTCGTTGATGTGGTCCTGGTGCTTCACCTCCCGCGTCTCCGTCCGTTCCCGGAGCGGACTTGGCGCCGTCCCTGGCTCCTGGAACCTGTGAGGTGCCTTGTAGGGAGTGAGCACCGACCTGTGGAACACCGGATGCATTCTGGAACCCTCCGGCAGCGCCAGTCGGAAGGCTACCGGGTTGATCTGCGCTTCGACTTGGTACGGACCGATCTGCTTGTGCCCCAACTTCTTCTTGGCAAGCGACCTGGTCGGCACTGCGTGGGCTGCCAACCAGACCCAGTCTCCCACTTGGATCACTTCGCCAACCCGCCTGTGCTTGTCAGCTTGCACCTTGTAGGCGTGCTTAGCTAGCTCCAGCTGCCGTCTGAGTTGATCGTGGACCGCCTGCAGCTCTGACGCGAACGCGTCCGCCGTCTGTGGTTCTCCTTCCCCCACTCTCTCCAGTCCCGGGAAGGTTCTGGGATTCCTCCCATTGTTGGCAAAGAACGGCGTCACTCCTGTGGACACGTGCTTCGTGTTGTTGTAAGCGAACTCGGCTAGCGGCAGGTAATCCACCCACGTCGCAGGCTGTTGATTGGCATAGCATCTCAGGTACTGCTGCATGATGGCATTGACCCTCTCTGCCTGCCCGTTGGTCTGCGGGTGTCTTGCTGATGCCAGATTGACCTTGACATTTAGAAAACCCATCAGCTTCTGCCAAAAAGACGAGATGAACTGGCGTCCGCGGTCGGACAGGATAGACCGTGGCAGGCCATGCACTTTGAACACGTGATCTATGAACAGTTTGGCGGTTTGTTCCGCCGTGGCCACCTTCGCACACGGAATGAAATGTGCCATCTTGGTGAACAAGTCCACCACCACTAGCACAGCTGTCTTGCCTCTCGAGTTGGGTAAATCCGTCACAAAGTCCAGGGCCACCCTCTCCCACGGTTCAAACGGTGTTTGCAGCGGTTCTAACAGTCCCGCCGGTGGTCTGTGTACCGGCTTGGCCCTCTGGCAGGTGTCGCACCTCGCGACGTAGTCCGCGACCTCTCCTCTCAGCCTGGGCCACCAGAAGTCTCTCGCGACTAATTCCATCGTTTTCTCTGTGCCAAAGTGACCGGCCGTGGGTGCGTCGTGCAACTGTTGCAGTACCTTGGCGCGAAGGTCGTCTCCTGGTACATAGACAGCCCCTTTGCGTAGGAGCAAGCCGTCCCGCACCTGGAACTCGTCCGTGGTAGCCGTGCCTCTGAGCAGTTCCGCCATCTTGTCTTGCGCGAATGAGTCGTCCCGCAATGCACGTCGCACCGCATCCAGGTCTACTGTAGCTGAGGCACACGCCCACGCCGTCGGTGCGAAGATGTGCATGGCCGCCGCTGGCGTCACCTCTTCTAGGTATTGCGGTTTTCGGGACAGTGCATCCGCCATGATGTTGGTGTCGCCTGGGACGTACTCTATTCGGAAATTGAAGTCAGCAAAGAACTCCGCCCAACGTATCTGCCTCTGGTTCAGGAACTGAGCCGTGCGCCAGTGCTCCAGATTCTTGTGGTCCGTGCAGACCTGCACCGTGTGCTTGGCGCCGATTAGGAAGTGCCTCCACGCCTTGAAAGCTGCATGAATGGCCAGCAACTCCCTGTCCCAGATGGTGTAGTTCTGCTCCGACTTGCTGAGCTTTCTGGAGTAGAACGCTCCCGGCCGCCACACCCCCTGCGGGTCTCGCTGCAGCAGGACAGCTCCCACGGCTCTGTCTGACGCGTCTGTCTCTACCCTCAACGGTTTACTGGGGTCGATATGCAGCAGTTGCTTCTCCGATGCAAAGAGATGCTTGAGCGCTTGAAAGGACTGTTCCGCCTGCTCCGTCCAGATGAATTTCTTTTTTTTGGAGCTGAGCGTGTCCGTAATTGCTGCCGTCTGCATCGCGAACCCCTTGATAAACTTGCGATAGAAGTTGGCGAAGCCGACAAACCGCTGGACCTCCTTCCGGTTGCGCGGGCTTTTCCAATCCAATACCGCACGAACCTTGGTGCTGTCCATGGCTATCCCCTTGTCCGACAACTTGTATCCCAGGAAATCCACCTCCGTCATGTCGAACTGGCACTTCTCCAGCTTGGCGTACAGTCTATGTTGTTGCAACCTGCTGAGCACCTCCCTCACGTCTCGGTCGTGAGCTTGCTGCGAGTCAGAGAAAATCAGGATGTCATCCAGGAAGCAGACGCATGTCTTGTAGAGGAGTCCCTCCAACACGTGATGCATAAAAGCTTGAAAACAGTGAGAGCCATTTTGTAATCCAAAGGGCATAACTCTGTATTCGTAGGTGCCCAGCGGTGTGAACATGGCCGTCTTCCACTCATCGCCCTCCCGCATGCGGATGAGATTGTACGCCCCTCGCAGGTCCAACTTGGTGAACACGCGTCCCTTGCGCACCGTCGCGAGGAGGTCGTCAATCCTGGGCATGGGGTAATCAGACGGTTTGGTCATCTGGTTCAAAAGGCGGTAGTCCACAACTAGTCTTTTTTGGGGCGTGTCTTTCTTTTTCACGAAGAAAACGGGACTGCCCCCCACTGCCTTGGACTCTCTGATGAAGCCACGCTCCAGATTATGCTCGATGAACTGTTTGAGTTCCTGCATTTCATCTTCAGACATGGAGTATAGCCGCCCCTTCGGCAGCGTCGCCCCCGGTAGGAGGTCAATCTTGCAGTCATATGGCCGGTGAGGGGGTAGCTTGTCCGCCTCCTTCTCGCAGAAGACCTCCAAAAAGCTCGCGTATTTGTGGGGGACCGCTTGCAACGTTCCCAACTGCAGTTGTGATTCCTCCTCCTCTCCCTCCCGTCGGGGCAGGATGCAGTGTTCTGCGCAATAAGAGGAGCCGAAGATCAGTTGTCTCTGGTACCAAGCCAGTGTCGGACTGTGCCTGTCCAGCCAACTCATGCCCAACACAATGGGCGTGTCCGACAGTTGGGTGACATTAAAACTGATGACTTCCCTGTGGTTGCCAAGGCGCATCACCATCGGTGGCGTCTGCTTCACCACCTGCCCCCCTAGCAACTCTCTGCCATCCACTGTGACGACTTGCAGGGGCAGAGTGGCAGGCAATAGCTGTATAGCGTGCTGCTCCACAAAGCTCTGCGCTATAAAGTCTGCGTTGCTTCCAGAATCCACAGAAAGCGGCACTTCGATAGTGACGCCGTCGGGTAGCTGGAGAGATGCTGTGAGCTGCACTACTGGTTTGGGTGGGAGGGGATCCGTGGGTTGCAAGATTGCTGGGGACTGCTTCACAGATGCGTCTGGCTGGGCCCCAGTGCCTCCGTCTCCAGCCAGACATCGTCGTTTCCCTGCTGTGGTTCTCCTTGCTGCGTTGCTGCAGTCACCATTGCTGAGGCTGCAGTGTGCTTGTGGAGCCTCCGGGGACACTCCTTCGCCAAATGGCCTGGATCCTCGCAGATGTAACACTTCCTGTTCCCTCTAGGAGGCTTCGCTTTCACTGCTGCCGGTGCTAGGGCTCTGGCTGCTGACTGAGCCCTTGCACCTCCAACCTCCATCGGTTCCCCTCCCCCTCCTGGCGGAGGTGTGGATTGCGCACGCGCTGCTTCCCTCGGAACGAAAGAGAAACTTCTCGCTGCTTCGCGCCCTCCACGTCCTTCATCTCTGCACCATGGACGTTCTTCCAGCCTCACCCCCACAGTCAGCGCCCTTTGGACCACCTCCTGCGTGCTTCGGGGCCTCTCCCCCCTTGCAATTTCATCCTTAACCGCTGAACTTAGACCCTCCCAGAAGAGGTCTCTGACAGGGGGCGAATCCCGATCCCATTCTAAAGCACTGACCAGCGCAAAAAATCGGGCGTGATACTGCCGGACGCTCGCCCTCCCTTGTTTTAGTCCATGAATCTCCCGTCTGGCAAGATCCACATCAATAGTAGACAAAAAACACGCATCCATCGCTTTGATAAAGGCATCTGCATTCTGAAGCGCCGGATCTTTATCCCTCCACAAATTGCGCAGCCAGGCTTTGGCATCCCCATGCAAATGGGACAATATGAACCCCACCTTCTCTTCCTCATCTCTAAAGTCTTTTGCCAGCAGTTGCAGTGCGCACATTACGTCTGCTCTAAAATTAGGGTACTGTTGCAAAGTCCCATCGAAGTGAGCCACAAGCCCTCCTGCTCTCCGTGCCAATCCCACGCCCTCCGGTCTGGGTCCCGGTTGCCCTTGCTTAACAAGCATTTCAAACCTGGCGTGTAGGTCTCTGTAGGCGGCTGTAGTCTCCTCCTCCCGTTTCTTGGAAGCCAATACCTCTGAGGACAACTGGGTCACTGCCTCTTGCAGCGCGGAGATCCTCTGTTCTTCCGTCATCTTGCTAACCTTTGTGAGCTCGCTTACAGACACCCCTCTTCCTCCCCCAGCGGCTTCTGCTCCCGCTGCGAGGTTTCAGGTTTCTGAAGCTTTGAAGAGACGGGTCTTACTGTCAGAGCTGCTACCAGGTCCCAGCTCACATAGGACCACGCCACACAGCGTCCACTTTAAAAGAGTCTTTATTGAGTTACAGGTTTCATTTCCGAACTGCAGCGTGCAGCTCTACACCTTCTGCTCTAGGTCGGCGAAGACCCGTCTGAGTCCCCGCCTCTTGCACACCAGCTTAATACCCTAGCCTTGCTCCACCTCCTTCGCCTCTCCCTACGTCTCTGGGTCCTTCTGCCCCCCTGGGCCTCCTCCCTTCTACTCTCCTCTGACGCTGACCCCCCTGATCCTTCTGCCTCCTTGCGGCGGGCTTTAGGACCTGGCTCACTCTCCGGGCTGCTTACTGCTCCAGCTTCCGCTGCATTTGAACTTGGCGCGCGCGCCCAACTCTCTACTTTCCTCTTAACCGTTGCCTCGCTCTCTGAGGAGGGCGTGACCACCCCTGACTCGTGCCCTCCCTCCTGCTGACAGCCTCCGGAACCCGATGCCTGGCTACCTTCCTCCCTGCTGCTCTCAGTCTTGAGCGTGGGTCCCGACTTCCAGCTGCTGCCGCCCTCAGTTATGAGCGTGGGTCCCGACTTCCAGCTGCTGCTCTCTGAATCTCCTCTGTTCCCTTCCTCCTGGGGTGTCCCCCCGGATCCCCCCCTTGCTCTGCTCACTGGGGCTCCCTTTTGGGAGTCCTCTGACTCACTGCTTAGGCTTGGAGATCTCGGGTCGTCATCATCACTCATTCTCCCTTCGGCTTCCTCCCCCTCGCTCTCTGTTTCCACCCTTCTCTGCGTCTCTGCCAGCACATTACTACTGAGTCATTCTGCTGCAGCACTTCTATAGAAAGTATTGCAGGCTGATTGCATCAGACTGTTGCATCAGCTAGCAAACTCAAGCCTGCAGACTTACTATCTCACACAGCATTCTGTGGATCCCAACAGCCCTCTCTCTGCTATCTTTAGAGGGGAAAGGTCCATTTGCAGGTGTAGTTTGAATCCAAACTCTGCCTGTAAACAGACAAAGTGGTGCTCACAGGGAAATCCTTTGAAGCTGCACTCGCAGTGCCAGTCAGCTGATTGATGCTGAAAGTGCACTTTCAAAAGAGTTCGCTTTAAACACTGATCAGCTGATCAGCACTGGAAGTGAGCCTTGAGGTTAGACTAGGGTGTTCCTGCGTGACCAGGTAGACCTAAGCAACTGGGGCCCAAAGCCTCATAAGGACTGTTTCCTTCTGCTCTATCTCAATCAATGAGATCTTCTGATGGGGTACTCCTGGTATTACCTCATTGGTGGGGATTTTGTTGCGACAGAGTGTTTACCAGTGCCTTTTCCTTCATTTGACACTTCATCTATCCCATTGTTTGAATTTTGCAGCCTTCCTGAGTGCTTGGGCCTTTCGGCAAGTTGATGGAATCCTCAGCCAGGGTTCCTTGTAAGTGAGGGAAGATTAGAATTCCAATAATAATAATAATAATAATAATAATAATAATAATAATGATGTAGTATTTATTATTTATACCCCACGCATCTGGCTGAGTTTCCCCAGCCACTCTGGGAGACTTCCAACAAAATATTAAAATAAAATAGTCCTTCAGATATTAAAAGCTTCCTGAAAATGCTAACCATACACTTGGCAGTTGTTGCTTTAATCAAACCTATAAATAAATTTGTGAAAATATATCTATGGAAGTAATTTCTTTTAAAGTAAAACCAGCAAGTGAACTGATCTCAGGCCCTTGGTAGCCAGACTCCCAACATCTTTTTGACATCGTTGAGTCATTCCTTTCATGCTTTCGCCCCCCCCTCCACATCAGGAAGTGTCGGCAGCTGAGGAGGCCGCAGTGTTTTTGATAAATGCTTCGTGGAAATAAAAACATGCATATGCACCACTCAGGGCTGCACACATCACAGCCACCTCATAACGATAAGGTGAACTCAACCCTGCAGCCACAGGAACTCTAGAGAAATGCTAAAGCAGGAATATGAAATCTTCAAAATTCCACAGGCCACCTGAGCACAGAACTGAAAAGGTGGAGGGTTGCACTTCACTGTCTCTATCTCCACGGAAGGAGGCAGTAATGTTTCTGAATACCAGTTGCTGGAAACTGCAGGAGAGGAGAGTGCTATAGCATTTGGGTCCTCCAGGTTTCCCGCTGATATCTGGATGGCCAGTGTGAAAATAAGATGCTGGACTTTTGCACACATGAATGGACATCAAAGTTCTCGTTCTCTCTCTCTCTCTCTCTCTCTCTCTCTCTCTCTCTCTCTCTCTGTGTTTGTGTGTGTGTGTGTGGTATTTTATTAAGGCCCACATGCACATCAGTAGTGTGTGGTACGTGTGTGTGTGATGCAAATTAACTGCAGGAACAGAAAGCTGCGTAGGAAATTAAACATGCTCTGTACAACGTTCAGTGCTCTGTACAACGTTCAGAACTGAAAGAACAGGGCAATCAATGCAGCATTCCTAACTGGTAATTTGGAGCTCTAAAACTGCAGGGAGAAATTTTAAGTGGGAGAATGTTGGCAGGACCTCCAAGATGAAAGCTTGACTAATGCAATCTTTGTGTATTCCAAATTGAACTGACCTGACCCACACCTCCCAGTCTAACACGCAGATCGGAACAGAGTTATTCGCTGGGTTTTGCAACTCCCTGCATGTTGCAAGGCAGTTTCCCAAAGGCTGCCTTTAAAAAACAACAACACCCCAACTATCTTGTTTTGCAGATAACAGTCACTCCAAGCTGCTAGAAAGCCTGGCTTCAGCTTTGACTGTTGCATGTGCATTCAGATTGGGCCTGCAAATTGAACATGATGGGAACATGACGATGTGCCATAGGAAAATAGGAAGCAGCCTTACCCTTGGCCGATATAGCCCAATATTAACAACACTGATTGGCAGCAGCTCTCCGGAATTCAGACAGGGTCATTCCAAGCCCTGGCTGAATACTGAAACTGGGACCTTCTGCATCCAAAGACCTCCCCGCAAACTGATGGATACCCCATTTTTAAAAGGCATACTTCAGACTAGCTCCCAACACTGTAAGTTATGTACTGTAAGTTATGTACAGTGGTACAGGTTACATACACTTCAGGTTACATACGCTTCAGGTTACAGACTCCGCTAACCCAGAAATAGTGATTCAGGTTAAGAACTTTGCTTCAGGATGAGAACAGAAATTGTGCTCCGGTGGCGTGGCAGCAGCAGGAGGCCCCATTGGCTAAAGTGGTGCTTCAGGTTAAGAACAGTTTCAGGTTAAGTACAGACCTCTGGAATGAATTAAGTACTTAACCTGAGGTACCACTGTATTTAAATACAAATTTCCATGCAGGTTTTTTTAAAGAATCCCAAACTATTTCAGATTAGTTCAGGACTGGGAACAGATTTAGTGATGAAGATGAGCAAAAGTGACCTGGACCAGAAATAGTCTGATCTGACAGTGGGTCTCCTGGGTTTCAGACAGGCTGCATTCCTCATGCTGCCTGGGAATGGTGACGATTGAACTTAGCACCTTCTGCATGCAAAGCAGATGTTCTACCCCTGAGCTATGACCCTTCTTCCAGAATACTTAGGAAGCTACCTTATACCAAGGGTTTATCCAGATCTAGCTTTTGGCCTGCTCTCTTTCCGGGCAGAGGTCCAGGCATGGAGCTTTAATGCTCCATGTATAAGATTTTTCTTTTCTTTTCTTTTCTTTTGTTTGCCCCAAGCTTTTCCCATGAAAACTCGCTCATTAAAGCTGAATTGGAGCAAACATGAATTTGGATTGTCAGGGGTTGCTCCAATTGAGCTTTAAAGAGCTGGTTTTTGTGGGGAAAGCTCTAGAGCAAAAAGAAAAGGCACTCAGACACAGAGATTTACGGTAAATCATGGGCTGTGCTTGGAAAGAGCAGGTGAAAGTGTGGATAAGCCCTGAGTCAGACCGTCTAGCATTGTTCTACACTGTGTATGCTGTTCTTCAACACTGAGTTCCCAGACTACAACTACAATTCCCATAACCCCCCAGACAGCTTAGCTCATGACTGTAGTCCAACAACACTGGGCGGCCCACGGTTGAAGAATACTGGTCTACACTGACTGGCTGTTGAGGTAGAAATTCTGCAAAACCATAGCTAAGTTGGTTAGAGTATGGTGCTAATACAGTGGTACCTCGGGTTAAGTACTTAATTCGTTCTGAAGTTCCGTACTTAACCTGAAGCTGTTCTTAACCTGAAGCACCACTTTAGCTAATGGGGCCCCCTGCTGCCACCGTGCTACCGGAGCACAATTTCTGTTCTCATCCTGAAGCAAAGTTCTTAACCTGAAGCACTATTTCTGGGTTAGCGGAGTCTGTAACCTGAAGCGTATGTAAACTGAGGTACTACTGTAATGCCAAAGCTGCAGGTTCGATCCCCATATGGGATAGCTGTATATTTCTGCATTGCAGGGGGTTAAACTAGGTGATCCTCAAGGTCCCTCCCAACTCTACAATTCTATGATTCTAGTGTCATGTATGTAAGAGTCAGCCTGACCAGAAAACTGGTAAGAAGCAGTATAAAGTTAAAGGTAAAGGTAAAGGGACCCCTGACCATTAGGTCCAGTCGTGGCCGACTCTGGGGTTGCGGTGCTCATCTCGCTTTATTGGCCGAGGGAGCCGGCGTATAGCTTCCAGGTCATGTGGGAGGCCTCTGGAAAAACAGCATCTCTCTCTCTCTCTCCTGTCTATCATCTATCTATCATCTATCTATCTATCATCTATCTATCTATCATCTATCTATCTATCTATCTATCTATCTATCTATATCTATCTATCTATCTATCATCTATCTATCTATCTATCTATCTATCATCTATCTATCTATCTATCTATCTATCTATCTATCTATCTATCATCTATCTATCTTTCATCGACCTATCTAATCTATCATCTCCAACAACCTTGGGTTGAATAAATATTTTCAAGGACTATGCTTGGCTGAAGAGATTTTGAAGTGCTGGGGTGGCAGAGGGTGGCAGAAGATGTTTGGCTACAGAATAAACAGCCAATATGATGTATTTTTCCTACATAGGGTGTGTGTGCTAAGGGTCTCACAGACGCCTTTGGACTCTAATGTATTACAAGTCTGACTAATTGGGCATCTGGTTTGAGCCTCCATACTGAACTCCCAAAGGAAATTTTCTCCCACAACTGTAGCCCTCTGGAGTTTTG
The DNA here is from genome assembly GCF_965113315.1 of Podarcis vaucheri. Taxonomy (NCBI): domain Eukaryota; kingdom Metazoa; phylum Chordata; class Lepidosauria; order Squamata; family Lacertidae; genus Podarcis; species Podarcis vaucheri. The sequence goes on from NC_138748.1 coordinate 64,599,012, forward strand.
AACGATGGACATTTCCACCCAGACGTGGAGATGCGGGGATTGAACCTGAAACCCTCCCCAAGAAAAACAGGCGCTTTGCCACTGACCTACCATCCTTCCTTGCCATGGACATGGGTTCCAATTTTTCCATCATCCGCCACAAGCAGCTCTTCAGCAGGCAGCTGTTTTATTTAGCAACTGCCCTCTCCTGCCTCCATCTCTCCAGCACCGCTTGTTGTTCTCCCTTCCCGTGTTATTATTTGATTTAACCTTCAAGTACACACTGAACTAAACCACAAAGAGCAACGTCAAACAATGGGGTAGCAGGCAATCACCTAGTCTATTGTACTAATTGCCAGTTGTCTTTATGCCGCGGCGCCTGACAGCTCATTCTCTCCGCTCTGCCTTTGGAGCAGCAAATTCACGCGTCTTTGCTGTCATCTATTGTATCTGCACCTGTACCCAGTAGTTTGTAATTTTTTTTCTCCTAAAAAAGTTGCGTTTCTCGTGCTCCAATAAATTATCTCTTTACAAGGAGATTCTGCCAAAAAATACACAGACCCAAAAACACATTTCAGCATCTTAGCCAGAGAGTGCAAATGCATTTCAAGAACCAATTGGCAGGGGATAAACTTTACTGCAGGGATGGAGAACATTTCTCAGCCTGAGGACCACATGCCAATGATGGGCTAGAGTCAAACGTGGGCAGAGCAACGACTGTAAATGCTACTTTTGTACCGTAAACTAGTACGCACACCCTTCCCATGTTCACCTTCCAGATAAGGAAGAGGTAAGATCGAAGTTTGATGACAAGTTCCAGGCAGGCAAAAGCAGCCAGGGAGGTTGTGAAGCAGAGCTGGTGAGAGGAAAGTCCAAAGAGGTCGGGTTACAAGCAATAGAAAACATTCTGAAAGTTGGAACATCTGGGGAGTGGATTTTGGACCATAGCTCTGTGTAGAACATCTGCTCTGAATGCAGAAGGCCCACATTCAATCTCTGGTGTCTCCATTAGGTCTGAGAGTGGTCCTCAGCTTCCAGGCAGAGTAGATCAGGCTTCCTCAACCTTGGCCCTCCAGATGTTTTTGGCCTACAACTTCCATGATCCCTAGCTAGCAGGACCAGTGGTCAGGGATGATGGAAACTGTAGTCTCAAAACATCTGGAAGGCCGAGGTTGAGGAAGCCTGGTCTAGATCTGTGAGTTGGTGATTTCAGTCCCCCACAATGCCTTGTGTGATGCTACATCCAGGTCATTGTGGGGGATTCAAGATGGACGCCAATAGCTGCCTGATGATGCCGTGGTGAAGACCCATCATTGGACACTTGGACAATGGCCCCATTATACCTGCAGCCAGCTTGGATGGGGCAATTCAGATGAGGGAAATCAGGAGGAAGTATTGAACAGACAATATTGAGATAGGTGGGGAAATGGTCTGACTCGGTTTAAAGCATAGGAGCCAACTCCTAGGTATCAAGGGGTATTTGATGGGCATTGCCATTGAAATGGTGCACATGTACTGCATCATGTGATTGATTATGCAATTCAGGATTACCTGGCCCACCTCCAATATTGGCACCCCTGAATAAGGCATCTTCTTCCTATATACACCACTGCATTCTGGTCTCCAGCAACCGACAGTCAGATGCTATTAGGAAGCTCACAAGCAGGTTGCGGCTTTCTCCAGGGTGTGACAATTTAATTCACACTATATCTGAAAACGTAAGTTCCATTCTGAACCACTCTGGCTATTTATTTAGGGTGGGTAGCTAATATGGCATCCTCAGGTTGTTGTTGGACTGCAACTCCCATCATGCTGTCTGGAGCTGATGGGGCTCAGAGTCTGTCAACCTCTGGAGGAACTCTATTCCAAGGGCAACTAAAGCAACAACAACACAGTAGCAAGGCAATCTTGAAGGCACGCCACATCTAAGAGTCACGGCACATGAGGAAAATGGACTGTGGAGGGGTGAAGAGAAAGCACGTCTATGATGCAGTTATATAGTTATGCCTGTACAGATTCTTGGAGAGCAACTTGTCTGGAAAAACTCCCCTCCCCAGGTCAGAATCTGTGAGCAATGCAAGTAACAATGTCCTGGACAGTGGTAGAGGTCCTGCTACACAGCTGCTGTTTTTCAGACTGCTGGCCTGATGGTTTTGACTGTCTTAGCGTCATAGAAGGGACCCTGATGATCATCTAGTCCAACCCCGTGCAATGCATGGATATGCTGCTGGGATTGAATATACAGGGATCGAACCTGCAACCCCTGTGTTATCAGCAACATGCTCTAACCAACTGAGCTATCCAGGCCTTGACAAAGAACAGTTCTTCCTAGGAAACACCTGTTTCTCCTCCACCCATTTCCTATCAGTTCTATCAATCTGTTTTTGGGGTGGGGTGGCAGGGAGAGACAGCTACGTAAGAAGCCATCACATAATCCAGTAAATTAATTCTTCATTGCATTAAGATTTTCTTACTCTGAACTTCCTGGCAAGCAGTTTGATTGGGTGACCTTAGTTTGCTTTTTTCCATGACTTCTAAAATTGGCTTTTTTCTACACACACACACACCTTCTCCCTGCTGCTTTAGGGTTGTACTGTGGGAGTGACATGTTGCCTAGGCAACCAAGCAACACATACAGGAGCACACACTTTCTTCGTCTACATAATAGCTGAATATTTCATCCTGGTTCAGGAACCATGTGCTACTAAATACACATTGCCTGCCCAGATGGGCCATAGCCCAGTGGCAGAGCAGCTGCTTTGCACACAGAAAGTCCTGAGTTCAAATCCCCAGCATCTCCAGGGGAGAGCGCTTGCCTGTCAATGGAGACAATGATGAATTCCATGGGCCAAGGATTAGATGAGTGCCGTTGGCTACATACCCTGCTGATGGATTTCCTGAAGGTACCGTATTTGGCTGGCTTTTCTTATGAGCTTCCTCACGATGGCACATGCTCCGAATTCAGCCAATGGGTCCCAAACCATTGGTGGATTTATTGCCCCGCAAGGTATAATTTCCTCTCCTCTCCGCCCTTCCCAAACTGGTGAGATTTTTGATTTCCCAACAGCCAGACTGATGTGATTTGCTTTCGTAAAGGTTGTGTTTACATGACGTATGACGCGCCCTTCGGTCATGTACGAGCGGCCACGATATTGCTTTGGAAATCACAACCCACCACCACAACCCTGTTCTTTTTAAAGTTCAAGTCAATTTCAGCAATGAACAAACAGGTGCCAATCAACTTCAAAAAATAAAAAAATAAAAAATCACCTGCATTTCTGAGAGCCTTGTTTGAGGAATAGCAAACAGCAAGGGTGCGAAATAGGCCTATAAGCTTGCGCCAGCCTCACACAATCATATAATTGTATACTTGGAAGTCATCCAGAGGGTCATGTAGCCTGTGAACAGACCGTTTTTGGGCACTCACTGTGAAATATGCATTTATTTATTTATTTATTAAATAAAATGTATACATGGCTTGAGGGACGCGGGTGGCGCTGTGGATTAAACCACAGAGCCTAGGGCTTGCCTATCAGAAGGTCGATGGTTCAAATCCCCGTGATGGGGTGAGCTCCTGTTGCTCGGTCCCTGCTCCTGCCAACCTAGCAGTTCGAAAGCACGTCAAAGTGCAAGTAGATAAATAGGTACCGCTCTGGCGGGTAAACGGCGTTTCTGTGCGCTGCTTAGAAAAGGTAAACGGCATTTCTGTGCGCTGCTTAGAAAAGGTAAATGGTGTTTCTGTGCGCTGCTCTGGTTCGCCAGAAGCGGCTTAGTCATGCTGGCCACATGACCTGGAAGCTGTACACCGGCTCCCTCGGCCAATAAAGTGAGATGAGCGCCACAACCCCAGAGTCAGCCACGACTGGACCTAATGGTCAAGGGTCCCTTTACCTTTATACATGGCTTGATTGTGAAAGAAAGAAAGAAAGAAAGAAAGAAAGAAAGAAAGAAAGAAAGAAAGAAAGCTCAAAGCAGTTTACAGGAAAGATGAATCAATCAAATTATTTACAGTGGTACCTCGGGTTAAGTACTTAATTCATTCTGGAGGTCCGTTCTTAACCTGAAACTGTGCTTAACCTGAAGCACCACTTTAGTTAATGGGGCCTCCTGCTGCTGCTGCGCCGCCAGAGCACGATTTCTGTTCTCATCCTGAAGCAAGTTCTTAAACAGAAGTACTATTTCTGGGTTAGCGGAGTGTGTAACCTGAAGCGTATGTAACCTGAAGCGTATGTAACCTGAAGTGTATGTAACCCGAGGTACCACTATATAAGAAAAATTATCAATAATACTTTAAGACTTTCGAAAAGGTAAGATAACCAGAGACTAAAACAGATTTAAACTCACACCAACTTTATAGATGTCTGGGTAGTCTTGTCTAAAGAGATGTCAAAGGCCGGGTAAAAAGGTGCATCTTCAGCTGGCAACCAAAAGTATTTAATGAAGATGCCAGACGAGCCTCTGTGCGAGGGGAATCCTGCAACTTAGGGGCTCCCACGGGTAAGGCCTTCTACCAACCACCATCACCTCAAATCTGAGGGTGTCAAAAACACCAAGAGGTCGCCTTCTGTTGGGCTTAGCAACTGAGAGGGTCTGTAGGGAAGGAGGAGGTTGTAGTGGTTTGGAGTTACTCGTGCGTAAACAGTCCCCGTTTGGGAGCTTAACAGCCTGGGTTAAACCGTCTTGACTGCACAGCCCATCTCCGCGTGGCTGTCTCAGTCGCTAGCAGAATCTGTCTGTGGGCGTTTCTTAAACCTTTGCCAGCATAAAAGCTGTTTGACACCCAATCGTCTCTGCCTCTCATTGCGCGGGAGTCTTCTGCGCAGGGAGGGCGTGGGTAGTGGAGGACCAGTGCTCTCTTCACTGACGTCCAGGGAAGAATCCCAGAGCCCTTTCCCCTCTTCCCCCATATGCTCTCCTGGATCCTTGGTGTTACGCTGATTTCCTTCCCCCTCTATCAAGCTGCGTCTCCCCCTTGTGCTGGTACCGTCTCCTGCAGAATCGGAGAGCCTCTCCTTCTCCTGTTGCTCCAATGTCAGTTTCCTGACAGAGGTCTTACAGATATCTGAGCCCCAAGTTGTCCAGGAGTTTAAACACTGGTGCAAACATGTTGAAATGTGAACACCTTTTCATATTGTGGTCCTGTTTCTAAAATCTGATGATGTTGCACTCATAAGGAAAATGATTTTGAGTTGTAACAAAATGCAGACAGTGGCATGGCAAGGGTTGCAAGTGCCCGGGGCCACGCAGAGGTGGGTGTGTGGGAGGGTGGGAAACAGAAGTATCCATGCACTATCCATGCACTTTCAGTTCACTCAGGCCATCCATGTCACCCAGGAGATTGCGGCCACAGAGATAAGAAAAGAAGAGTCATTCTGTTGCCTGGATAAGTCACTTCCTAGTTTGCATGTGTGGCAATCACATAGGGTCCCCAGACATTTGATGGTCTATTAATCCCTGTGCCACCACTGTGATTGCTTTCTTCGCTGCCACCAACCCGTTTCTCCTCACGGGTACACACGGAGTCCAGACAGTTGTTAACATTAACAAATAATCAAGTTTATTTTTAAATGCAGGAACAAGCTTATGGTTTTAGTTAATTTTTTTTGTCAGTTTCTTGATCTTAGTTCCTTTGCTGTCCTATACGTTTCTAACATCTTCAAACTGATTACCCCAACTATCTACCTGACTTCACCTAACAATTCCTCTCACTCTCTCACAATACAACTCGACCAACCCACAGACTTATCCTCCCTCTTCCTTCTTCAACTTCCAACTTTCAACTGACTTTCAAGACCTCCCACTCTGACTTTTACTCCACCCCTTGCATTCCCACTGGCCAATCACATCACATTCATTTAACCCTTTCCTTACCCATCCTAGGAGGCAAATGCCACAGCATGGAGTAGTCATTTTCGATGGAGCCCAGCAACAGAAGTGCACAGCTGTATTGAAGCTGCCCCTGTGTCCCCAACCCCACGTTATGCCACTGATTGCAGGCATTCTCCTACTGTAACTTCAACCAGCTTTATTTGAGTTTTTGCTTCTCATGCTTGGGGTGTGGCCAAACACATCAGCTTGGGAACTAAGGCTGCAATTCTGTACGTACTTCCTACAGCTTGCTTCTGATTCGACATGTGTTGGATTGTGCTGGAAAACCCTTTGCAGTCAGAAGGTGACAACCTTTGTACGAAGCCTGATTTCTCATCAACTGTCCTGAGAACCTGAGAACACGGAAGTTGTTGAACTTTGCCACAAAACCATTGAAGCAGGGATGCTCTCAAGGCCTTGATGGTGAGAACAAAACGCTGACCTAGATGGACCTTTGATTTCATCCAGCAGGGATCTTCTTATGTATTTACAATGCTTGGGGAATTCAGTCTTCATGAATGCTAAACTGACCTGATCTGAACCTCTCCTTGATCTTTCTGAGGAACAACGGTATATAAGAACATAAGATGAGCCTTCTAGATCAGGCCAATGGCCTGTTCTCACAGTGGACAACCAGATGGCTGTGGGAAGCCTGTGAGCTGGACATGAGCACAACAGCTCTCTGTCCCCCATTATTCCCAACAACTGCTACGCAGAGCCATAATGCTTACAGAAATACTTTAAGTAAGCAAATACATAACCAATGAGTGCATCAAAAATTACGGTATTTTTCGCCTTATAGGACGCACTTTTCCCCCTCCAAAAATGAAGGGGAAATGTGTGTGCGTCCTATGGGGCGAATGCAGGCTTTCGCTGAAGCCTGGAGAGCGAGAGGGGTCGGTGCGCACTGACCCCTCTCACTCTCCAGGCTTCAGGCTGCTGTCCGCAAGCCTTGGGAGCCCGCAGGAGTTCCCGCCGGGCTCCCAAGGCTTGCGGACAGCAGCCTGCATCCTGAAGCCCGGGGCGCGCTGGGTAGGGGCGGATAGCAGCCTGTTATGGGGGCTGGGGTCGGGGAAGCTCAGGCTTCCCCCGCCCCAGCCCCGTGCCTGGGGGGGGGGTTTCTTTATCCCCCCCCAAAAAAACTAGGTGACCCTATGGGTCGGTGCGCCCTATAGGGCGAAAATACGGTATCTTCCAAATGTTTGCACTTCCTCCTGAATGTTCCAACACTGCTCAAGAAGGTATCAAAATACATTTGCAAATGCATATTTTGAAAGGCAATTTGTTTAGAAATGCATATTTCAGAAGAAATTAGGTTCCCCCCCAAAAAAAAATCATAGTTAAATGCTTACTGAAATTTCCACACGGTTTTTGTTTCCTTGTTTGTTTTTTGTTTCATACAGAAACGGACCCAAGAGACTTAAAGGGAAACACTTGCAGAACTGGAATGGGCTAAAAAGAGATGGCTTCAACCATCCCTAGCCTGTGACGTGGCAAGTGTGTCACCTAGAGGAGATGAACAGGTCAGCAATTCACCTGATGTGTAGCAGATAGGAGTGGTTGGGGCGAGAGCAAGACAGGTGAGCTACTGTGGTACAGAGCAGTGAGTGGCAACTGCTGGGTTGCTAGAACAACTAGGAAGTGCTCCAACATAACCACTCATTATAAGTATGTAGAACATAAAGGGAGTCTTGCTGGGTCAGACAAAGTTCCATCTATTCAGCACCCTGTTGTCACAGTGCCCTATGGGAAGCCCATGAGCAGGACCTAAGTGGAACAAGACTGTCCCCATTTGAGATGTCCAGAAATTGGCATTCAGAGGCATACTGACTCTGACAGTAGAGGGAGGACACAGCCATTTGGGGCACAAGCCACTGATCAATCCTCCATGGATTGGTCTAACCCACGCATCCCCAAACCCGGCCCTCCAGCTGTTTTGGGACTACAACTCCCATCATCCCTAGCTAACAGGATCAGTGGTCAAGGATGATGGGAGTTGTAGTCCCAAAACAGCTGGAGAGCCAAGTTTGGGGGTGCCTGGTCTAACCCTTATTTAAAGCCATTCCACTTGGTGGTCATCACTGTTGAAGTGTAGGTGGGGTCCCACGAGGCAAGACACAGTAATAACAGCAAGAACCTTTATTGAACTAACAGAACTGGACAAGAGTTATATACATTTCTGAAGGCCTGGGCCACTCCCACTCCCATCGTGATTGGCTGTCTAAACTTCCAAGCTGCAAATCATAACTCAGAGTTTCAGGGCCAATGGCAGAGGCCCAAATCCTGAAATGTTCTCTTTCTCACCTTATTTCCAAACTAAGTTTCAAATGTTTTTTTCTCGGTCCTCACAAGATGGAGGGAGTGGGGAATCTTACGAGGCATGGTGACGTAGTGGTTTCAAAGTCTACAGGGCAGATGGCTGAGTGGTTTGGATTTGATATCCCACTTAGGAGACTCCCTAAGGAGTCTCAGAGCAGTTCACAATCTCCTTTCCCTTCCTCCCCCACAACAAACACTCTGTGAGGTGAGTGAGGCTGAGAGACTTCAGAGAAGTGTGACTGGCCCAAGGTCACCCAGCAGCTGCATGTGGAGGAGCGGGGAAGCGAACCCGGTTCACCAGATTACGAGTCCACCGCTCTTAACCACTACACCACACTGAGGAGGACTTTACCCCATGGCGCTTAAAGAGTACCATGGATTTCTACCCAAGAGATAAAAGGAGGAGGGTTTGGTGTGTGTGGCTATTATTATTATTATTATTATTATTATTATTATTATTATTATATCTGAGGATATTTCTAGGGAGCAGGAATTGGCTCCTCCAGGGAACAAAGACTTCTAAGCAGGCAGAGATATACAATGGATGTGAGCAATTTTGTTAATGATCCTCCTTGTGATTTTGTTCAAAATTCACAAGTTAACTTTGAAGCCAATTCCCCGCTTCTCTGACACCATTTTACACAGCCTAACAAAAGGTTCTTTCTTTTAAGGCTTAAAAAAAACACCACTATAGCCTTTTGTCTTAAAGGCAAGAAATGACACGAGGTTCCAGAAAACTATTCTGTGCTATTGATCACACTGTTTTTAATCTTTTTTAAAAGTGGGGGTAATAAAAGACAGGCTGCAATATGTGTGTATGTGTTTTTTCAGGTTCATTTTGAAATGGCCTTCGAGGGTAGAAGAAGAAGTGTAGACTGTATCCTAGCTGGAATTGCTAGGGAAAAGATGCCTTTAATTAAGGCTGAAGAGCAAAACTGAATTTCCCTGGATGTTCCTTTTACAAACACTGTTTTATTAGAGCTTTTAAAACGGGCCTTCCTATAAGCCAGTGTTTCCCAACCTTTTTTGGGCAAAGGCACACTTGTTTCATGAAAAAAATCTTGAGGCACACCACCATTACAGCCCCGTGACGTCAGCGCGCAGCGTCACGCCGGGAGGGACATGAATTGCTAGCAAATTACATAATCACCTCCTTGAGGGCTGGCTCATCTTCTCCGAAGGCAGAACCCCATTAATTAACAGCACAGACTCACACCATAGCCAAGACGAGGGGGGAAAACCTCAGTCATGCACAGTCATGCACATGTGGGGGCTAAATGAGGACGAAGACCGGGCAGAGAGCAGGGTTCAAATCACCCCACCTGGCCAGGACAATCCCTGGGTGCTCCCTTGGGCCACTCGCCTGACCCACCTCGCAGGGCTGTTGTTGCGAGGATAACACGGGGAGAACCACGCGCGCCCCCGGGAGCTCCTTGGAAGAGAAAGCGGGGGATGAATGCAATGCACGAAATATATGAGAGGCGACCAGGTTTTGCAGGTGAGGGGCCCCCGCCAGCCTCCGCTTCCAACACCCGGTGCAACGACGCCGAAGTTTCCCCCCGGGCTCGGCTCGGGGAGCAGCGCTGCTCCCCCTCGGCTCCCCTTCGCCCTCCCGGCTCTCTCTGCCGCCCACTGGGGACCCCCCTCACCTGCCAAGTCCGGAGCGCGGTGGAAGTTGCATGCATGCATGCAGGGCGCCGCGTTGCCATTGCATTGCACTGCACTCCATGCAACGCCTGCACGCATGCATTGCCTTGCACGCCCGCCAAGGGGTCTCCCCGCGGTCCGATGCGTCCCCTCCAGCGCCGATGCAGCATTGCAAAAATAAACACCCCCCGACGCAGCCCTACCTGGGGGGCAGCCTCCGCCTCCGCCGCTCCGCCTCCGCGGGGATCCCCGGGCTCCATCCTGCCGCCCGATCTCCGCGGGGGCGCAGGCAAGCTGTGCGGGGTCTGCGCGGAAGAGCCCCTGCCCACCCGGCCGCCGCCGCCGCGCTCATTCCATGGCCGGGAGAAGAGCGCTTCAAACAAAACACCCGGCCCGCCAGGCCACGCTGGGAAATGTAGTTTGCGCACCCCGCGCGGGCGCGGAGCCCAAGGGCGAGGGGACTATGGATCCCGGCAGCCCCCGCGCCGGGGACGGAGGGGGAGAGGCCGGGTGCAGGGATGGAGGGACGGGTGGGCGAGCGAGTGAGTGAGTGGCAGCCGCCAAGCCTTGGCCGAGAGCCAGGAAGGGCCTCCCCGGAGGAGGAGGAGGGAGGCGCAGAGCAGGAGAGGAGGGGAACCCCAGGGGTCATCTAGTGACGGCGCCCCAATCGAAAATTTGACTTAAAAAAAAAATCTTTCGAATTTTTTAATTTTTCCCGCGGCACACCAGGCAACATCTCGCGGCACACTAGTGTGCCGCAGAACAGTGGTTGGGAAACACTGCTATAAGCTATATTGCAGCATCCCATTCCCAAATAATAAAAAAATGTCACCCCAGTCAGAGAGACTTAGGCTGAGCGGGGAGGAATTCAGGTGCCTTTCATACTATCTAGGGATGGGGGGCGGAGAGCTCTGGTTGGCCACTCTGAGAACAAGATGCTGGATTGGCCTAATCCAGCATGCTCTTCTTAGACTCCGCTTTCTGGTCCAAGCTTTGCACCTTGATCCCACTCCTTCCATGTATTCATGCACGGACATTTGAATTGGGAAAATAATATTGGAACAAGGAGCTGTGTAGCACCGCCAACCAGTGGAGATGCTGCGAGACAGTAACTGCAAAGCCACGGTCCTGATATTTACATTTGTAGCTTACTTGAATGGGGATGGGGTGGAACAGGGTGTGATGGCCTTGGACTCAGGCTCGGACTCGGAACAGGAGGAGTCTCAGTCTGCACCGGATCCTTTGCCTCAGGTGGCATCAGAACCGAGTCTGGGGCCTGATTCCGAAGAGCCCCAGTCTGCAAAAGGTTCCCCTGCAACAAGCACATTCTGGGCCAAGTCAGGGGCCTGAGCCTGCCCTGGCTCCAGATGCGGGGATTACCTCATTACCCTCTGCTGGGCAATCACGTGCAGCTGCTCCACTACCAGTTGGGTCAGGAGAGGCTGAGGCGGCCTCTGGGTCTAGTAACCCACCAACATCTCCCGAGCTGCAGACAGTGGCGTAGCGTGGGGGGTGCCAGGGGTGCCGGCCGCACCGGGCGCAACATTTTGGGGGGGCGCGTTTGGGCAGCCCCCCTCAAGGAAGCGGGAACCTCTCCAAGGTGGGAGAGACCTCCTCCCGCCGGCAGCCTTCGGAATGCTGCTCCGAAGCCTGGCGGTGGGGCGGAGAGACCTTCTCCCCACGCCAGCCTTCGGATGGCTGTCCTGAAGACTTGTGGTGGGAGCAGTGGCGTAGCATGGGGGGGCAGGGGGGTGCCACACCTGGCGCAACATCTGGGGGGGCGCGGAAGAGACTCGAGTGCTAAAATCCACGGGTTAGGGGGCGCAAATTACTTGCCTTGCCCCGGGTGCTGAGAACCCACGCTACGCCACTGGCTGCAGAGACTAAGGTCTGAGAGAAGGAGAGACCTGAGTACTTGCAGGAGGAGTGCTTGCCTTTGGGCGAGACAGGGAGGTGAGTCACCGGGGGAACAGGACTGGCCGTTACCCCAACAGAGATAAAAGGCTGTCGGACCCCACCCCAGGTTGCGGGAGCAACATTGCTGCTTGCTGGAACCTGCCTGAGATCCTGTGCCTGACCGTGCCTGGTTTCCTGCTTTTTGACTTGCCTTGGCCATGTTGGACTGTCTCCTCGCGGAACCCTTGGATTCAGGACCGGACCTGGTCCACATTGCTCGGGTTTACCAGCGGGCCCAGCACACAGAGAGTGATAAGATCAGGGCAATGCACCCACACTGTTCTGCCCCACCCCAGCCCCAGGTGGGTTCCAGAGGGCAGCTTTGCAGCTCTGCTGCACCATACAGGTAGCTACCATCACTATAGTATTTCCTTACTGACAACTTCATAACCTGTGCAATTGTATTCCCTTCCGAGCAGGACCTGGGAATTCAGTTACGTTCTGCTATGTGTGCTTCTGAATTAATAATGTGTGTTCCTTTAAGCAGCTATCCAACTATTTCCAGGAGTAAAGAACATTCCTCCCCCCCTCCCTCTTTGTTTCATTTGTTCGGGAATGTTTGTGTGGCGAAAGCACGGGGTTGCAGAAAACCGCATCCTTTTAAGTCATTGCTGAGACAGAAGATACATCTTAGTTACACATAAATGGTAGATAGAAAACAGAGCTCCTTGGGCAACGTCTGCATAATTTGATAATTAAAATGTGAGCGTTCCGCCGTTAAAGAGATGCGTGGGCAACAGACCTCGAGAAGGGGGGGGGGGAGAGACATTGTTTATGCAGACAGATGCAAGACAATTAAACCTTCAGTGATCATATAGGGTTTTGAAATGCATTTTTAGGATTTGGGACATGCCCCATACTAGGGACACCATGCCAGTTCAGTTGTTGTGGCTTCTGCACAACCAAACCCTGGGAATGGCAGACTGAGAAGAACAACAGGAGGGCTAAGGCCGTCCTACCCATAGGTGCTAAAGAGTGTGGGGCACCTGGGCGCTGGGCTCTCAGGGACACCAGGCCGAGAGTCTGGGGCCCAAGAGTTGAGTCCAGGGAAGAGCCTGTCTGTCGGGCAGAGTGCCACGGTGGGCTCTACTGCTGCGGGCAGCTCTGTGCCATGAGTTTGGGGGCGACTGAGCCAGCAAGATGCTGAGGCGGGCGGGCAGCTCTGCCCTCCTGCACACCTGGGACTGGACAACCTGGCACAGTGTGTGTGTGTGTGTGTGTGTGCCAGGCAGATCTTTGCACCCCGGTGCCACATATGATTAAGACAGCCCTGAGGAGGGCGGTGGAACAGGAAGATAACATGGGAGAGGTGCTGAGACAGGAGAACAGAGGCTGGAAGTCTTATCTGAAGGAGCGTCTCCTGAAAGACCTGCATTGGCTCCCAGTACGTTTCCGAGCACAATTCAAAGTGTTGGTGCTGACCTTTAAAGCCCTAAACGGCCTCGGTCCAGTATACCTGAAGGAGCGTCTCCACCCCCATCATTCTGCCCGGACGCTGAGGTCCAGCGCCGAGGGCCTTCTGGCGGTTCCCTCATTGTGAGAAGCAAAGCTACAGGGAACCAGGCAGAGGGCCTTCTCGGTAGTGGCGCCCGCCCTGTGGAACACCCTTCCAGCAGATGTCAAGGCGATAAACAACTACCTGACATTCAGGAGACATCTTAAGGCAGCCCTGTTCAGGGAAGTTTTTAACGTGTGATATTTTATTGTATTTTTGGTTTTTATGGAAGCCGCCCAGAGTGGCTGGGGAGGCCCAGCCAGATGGGCGGGGTATAAATAATAAATTATTATTATTATTATTATTATTATTATTATTATTATTATTACCCCCATCGTTCTGCCTAGACACTGAGGTCCAGCTCTGAGGGCCTTCTGGTGGTTCCCTCGCTGTGAGAAGCCAAGTTAGAGGGAACCAGGCAGAGGGCCTTCTCGGTAGTGGCGCCCGTCCTGTGGAACGCCCTCCCACCAGATGTCAAAGAGAACAACAACTACCAGACTTTTAGAAGACATCTGAAGGCAGCCCTGTTTAGGGAACCTTTAAATGTTTGATGCATTACGGTATTTTAATATTTTGTTGGAAGCTGCCCAGAGTGGCTGGGAAATAATAATAATAATAATAATAATAATAATAATAATAATAATAATAAAATTGTTATTATATTGCTAAAATCTAACTGATTGCCTCCAATGCTAGTTCGATTCAGAGTACACCTGCTGGGATGGCTGGACATTGGCTAGTTACAATGGCTAGTTACATTAATTTCAACAGGCCTACTCTGAGTAGAATTTGTTTGCATACAATCCTGGATTGCAAGGGGCTAGACTGAATGTCCCTTGGTGTCCTTTCCAAATGTACGATTTTATACTTCTCTGTGTTTGTGTGTGTTCATGTAAGTAACCCAGCCACCCCCCTTTTTGACATATAAACATTTTATTGAATCAATATATTAAGATACAGACCTAAAACTATTTCTATTTATGACAATCAGGCTGCTTTGCACGTAGGTAATATGTAGACTGTAGGAAGTAATTTTCTATGGTAGCAAGCTGGTGTTTGGAAAAGTGTGTGTGTGTGCTTGTGTTGTGGGAGAGAGAGAGGGAGAGAGATGGTGTGTCTATTTTCCTTATCTTGGCGTTGTGGTAAATCATTTCAGGCTGCAAGTATAAAGGGGTATTCAGAAAGCCACAAATAAACTACTCTTGCAAAAGTGAGAGGTTGTTTTTCTTCTCTCTCTCTCTTTTAAAAAAGGGCTATAATTCAAAACACTGGTTTGCACAATAGATTATAAAAACTCCATGGAACATAACATAATCTTGAACTCCCTTTCAGCCATTTTCAATATCCACATCAATCTTGGATCATAAAAAAATGATGGAATCAATAATGTGATGATAAGCTAGAAGAAATTGTTTTTGACTGCTTTCAGCAGCAAATCACATGAGGGCTGGGCAATGAGAGAAGACTGGAACTAGATTCCGAAGCCAAATAAACATTTTGGATAGAAAATGACTTGGATCCATTTTTATAATATCTTTCTCTCCCCCGCCTTTTTGAACCTATCCATCTGCTATCAGAGGTATTGATGGTTGAATCTGTGCACCTGATAATTGCAGCGGCATTGCTTCCAAAATTTCAGCTTTAAATAACAACTCCGCTAACCATTCTTCTGTTTTGATCTTTGAATCGAAAGTAGCGCTTTTGAGAGCTGGGAAACAAATATTTCCCAACCAAATATTTCATTGTGAGGATGTTCACCTTCTTTCAGCCCTGGTAGCTGTGATTGCTGCTTTATTCTACAGCTGCTTTGGCTGTGTGTGTGTGTGTGTGTGTGTGTGTAGAGAAGGAAGCTTCTACTTTTCTTTCCTTCCTTCCTAGATAAATCAGCTGAGCAATCTCATACACTCCTGAAGCTCATGGGCAGCTGTGGACAAGGAGAGAGGATGGCCCAATGTGATGGGTAGCAGGGCTGTGCCCCAGATTTGGCTGAAGCCCAAACCGAATTGGGCTGATGCATGGAGGAGACAGCAATGGCACCCGTGGTGGAGGAATTAGCCTACCCTAGAAAGATGAACTCTACTTTTTTTGCTCCACCCACTTTTGCCTCTGGCCCCTCCCAGTGCTGTCATGTGACCCTTGGAAGGTTGCCCAGGAGTGAAAGTGGCCCTCAGCTTCCTATCCCCATTTTATGGTGTTTGTGGGGACAGAAATTATAAGGAAACGGTCCTCACATGGAAGTAACTTTCTCTCTCCACATTTCAATGCCCTCCAACATTTCTCCAATGAAGACAGGTGTTATGTACTGAAGTTCTCACCCTGGGCCAGCAGCGGGATACTGTAGATAGTTCAGGTCCACATATGCAAATAAGGGATCGAAAGTGACGTTCAGTGATTGGATGGTTACAGAAAGTTGTTACAGTTACGTTGTACTGGACCTCTATATAAGCAGGCTGGCTGAACCCTTCAGTTCAGTTCTGTTCTTGCCTGTGAATAAACAAGAGCTGTTTGAAGAATCGCTGTGTCGTCTGATATGTTCACCCACAACTTAACAATAGGGATGTCCTATTTCATAATAATGATAATAATAATTTTATTATTTATATCCCGCCCACCTGGCTGGGTTGCCCCAGCCACTCTCAGCAGCTACCAATGTATATAAAAACGTAACAAAACATTAAGCATTAAAAAACTGCCCTATACGGGACTGCCTTCAGGTGTCTGCTAAAGGTTGTATAGTTACTGATCTCCTTGGCTTGGGGGTTGCATAACTCCATCCCCTCCAATATTTTTCCGATGAAAATAGGGATGTTCTAAGGAAAACCAGGGCATGTCAGGATCGAATCAGAAACTGGGAGGGCTTCTGTAAATCCATGATTTTCCCTGGAAAATAAGGACATTAGGAGGGTCTGCATTTCATATTCCTCTCCTCAAATCTCTCTCTCGTGAACTTTTGTCCAGCCCCAGTAGACAAAGACAAATAAGGACAGGCAGGTTCCTTCTTTATTTATAACTTTCTGGCCAGCAATCGCTTTTAATTGCAGCAGGCTCTTGCAGCACAAGACATTGCCGAAGGAAATTGAACGGAACACGGCAGCCATCAGCTGTTCAGGGTGAGAACCAGGCTAGTTAATAGAAAGGGAAGGGACGTCTCCTTTATTGTGGCAAGGGCTTAGGGGAAAAGCTCTTTTGAATCCAAACCCTCATTGCGAGAAGCAAAGCTACAGGTAACCAGGCAGAGGGCCTTCTCGGTAGTGGCGCCCGCCCTGTGGAACGCCCTTCCAGCAGATGTCAAAGCGATAAACAACCACCTGACATTCAGAAGACATCTTAAGGCAGCCCTGTTCAGGGAAGTTTTTAACGTGTGATATTTTACTGTATTTTTGGTTTTTATGGAAGCCGCCCAGAGTGGCTGGGGAGGCCCAGCCAGATGGGCGGGGTATAAATAATAAATTATTATTATTATTATTATTATTATTATTATTATTATTATTAACCCAGGTGCAATAAAACCTTTTGGCAATTCGTGAGTGCATGCATGTACAGGGTGTGTGTGTCGGGGTGTTGCGAGTGAAATCGATGCAGTTGCTAGTGAAAAGGAATTTGCATTTGTATATAATGAATAGCTGCACACACACACACTCGCGCAAATGCCTGCCGAAGCTCTGTGCCGTGTGCCTGAGATGTCCGGCAGATTGCACAAGATGAGAAATCATTGCTTCTGGATCAGTGCACAGTCATTTAGTGGGCCTATGAAGCTGACGGCGGGAGCACTGGGCCTAATACACATGGGTGGCAGAGAAGAGTGTCTCTGGATGTTATCTTCATGCATGTCAGGAGCACGGAGGCACCGGGAACAAGTTAACAAAAGCCAGAGCAAGCTTGTTTCTGCTGCAGAGATGGAGTCCCATCGCTGAAGCGGCTGTTAGCTTTAGAAAAGGTTGGGTGTTTTGGAAAATTTTTAGCCCGAGGGGCACATTTAATGTTGATTAACCAGAGCAAGACAGTTTGGGCATATTACACCGATCGTGGTGCGACTGCACTGACTTCCAATTAGTTTACAGGCCAAAGTGCTGCTTTTGACCTATAAAGCTCTTCCCATATGAACCTACCCAGATCCTGAAATCGTCTTTTGAGGGCCACATTTGTGTGCCACCTTCTCGAGAGGTCCGGAGGGTGGCAACACGAGAACGGGGCCTTCTCTGCAGTGGCTCCCCGTCTGTGGAATGCTCTCCCCAGGGAAATTCACCTGGCACCTTCATTATACACCTTTAGGCACCAGGCAAAAAATGTTTGATCCGATTTATAATAAAAATAATAATTTACTATTTATACTATTTTTTAATATTTTGGTTGAGTTTCCCCAGCCACTCTGGGCGGCTTCAAACAGAATATTAAAATACAATAATCTATTATACACTAAAAGCTTCCCTAAACAGGGCTGCCTTCAGATTTACATCCTATGCCCTTTTAAAATGCGTGGGGTTTTTTAGGAGGGGGCTATTGGGTTGTTTTTATTTTTATTGGGTATTGTCAGGGAACTGCCATCAGTGCCGGTGGGAGAGAGCAAAAGCCAGAGGGATTATAGAGAGCCTCCAGGGATCGGTAGAAGCAGCTCCTCTTCTGGGGAAGAGAATAAACGCGGCTCCAGTGGAGAAGGGGGTGCAGGAGTCGGATGTGGCGAGGCGGTCCCACGACTCCTTGCCTGGGACAAGCGGGGAAGGAAGGGGTCCTCCGCTGCCCACGCCCTTGTTAGGATATTTCCGTTCCACCTTAAAAGGGAGCAGGCTGTGTGAGTCACAGAGTCTGCGCATTTCCTGTTCACAGGATGTTTATGTTTCCTATTGCTTTCGTTTTCTCTGTGTCTGGAGACACTGACGCAGGCAGTCATGTCTTTCTTTGTTCTGATCAACGCAGAATAAAGCTTGTAAATAATGCTCTCCTGAGTGCAACTTTTGGCTGTGCATTATCTGCTGATATAGAGTGTGCATGAGCTCTGGAATGTGGCAAGATATTTTCTAGAGACTCATGTCGCTAATTGCTGATACTGCGTGCCTACAGGAGATCGATGGATCGTCCGGCAGATGGCTTGGGGCCATGATGGACTTTATCTCCCTGGCAGTATCCCAACAGCCCTCTCTGTGCAGAAGGCTTTCGCAGAGAGGGAAGGCGGAGACTGGGCGTCAAGGAGCTTCTTTGCTGGAAGAAGTTTAAGAAACGCCCACTCACGGATTCTGCCAGCGATTGAGTCAGCCGCGGGTGAGTGGCTCTCCGGACAAATAAAGTTGACATTAGCAGCCAGCCAGGGAGAGATTTGACTGCTTGCGCACGAGCAACCCTTTGGGAACCTAACAGGTATTTTGTGGTTTAATATTTTGATTTTATTCTGTGAACCTCCCTGAGACCCCCCCGGTGTAGGGCGGTATATAAATTCAATAAATAATAATGGTGATGATGATATTAATGAGTCTCCCATCTGGCTGGGTTGCCCCAGTGACTCTGGGCGGCTCCCAACAAAATATTAAAAACACACTAAAACACTATAAAACATCAACCTTTACCTTATGGGCAGCCTTATTTGGCGTCATGTGACCGTGGTGGGTGGAGCCCTGGTAAAGGTGGGTGGAGCAATGGCATAGCTCATTTTTTGGGCAGCTCTGGACCCGCAGGGCTGTTGGCAAGCAACCAAGGAAACGGGGGCAATTGGCAGGCCTCCATCTGGCTCCAGCCCACCGGCCGGTGTGCCGGACGAACTCCAGTCCTTGGTGCAGCATGAATCAGTGACCTGAGCTTCAGAAGCTAGGGCATGCTTCTCAGCAGAGTAAACACGGCGCAAACAGAAGTGGCAGGAGACAGCTGTGTGAACATATTTACAAGCAGTTTATTCAGCTTACAGCAGGACAAAGGAAACATGTCTGATCCCCTTTGTGTCCAAATCAAATGGCAAGCTATACACAAATGGAAGTTCCCAGCAAGCTGTGCTGGAGTGTAAACAGGCACGTGACACACAACAATCATGCCTGTTCCCTAAGGTGGAACGGAATATCCTAACAAGGGCGCCCAAGCAGCCATGTCCCTCCCAGCTACCCTCCCGCTGGCGGGCACCCAGAAGGGATGCAGTCACTCCAGCGGCACCCCCTCCCTCCTCTGCTTTTTCAGGCAATGCCGGGCCTGATTGGTGCCCAGCTGGGGAGCACCAGGAAAGAACGCAGCAGATCAGGCACCCTGAAGGCCTAGTGTCACAAAGAATGATCTGGCCCTCAATCCCCAGTCTTACTACGCCACTGGGGTAGAGCACTGAATGCAAAATTTTGCCTTTATAGGCAAGACTTGGTTTCTTTCTCCAGTTACACGAGGGGCTATACTTTTCTGACCGTAGAGGAAACCATTGGGATTCTGCCTCCTGGTGGCCCCAGATTGAAGCAACATCTGGAGCATTCTGGGGATAAGATCATAATGATGACGAAGAAGAAGCACCTTCCCAAATCATCTCTGCTGACGTGAGAGAAAATGCAAAAGGAGAGAGGTGGGGAAAGAAAAACAAATTTAGCAACAAAACGAATATGAATTTAATGAATGAATAATCAAACAAATGAGGCATCCGCTAATGAAAACGAATGGAATTATTGAATATGCAGTGGGAAAAACAAATCTTTCACCCCCTTGACAGCTACTGCTTGAATCATTACATTCATTACGTTCCTATCGGTGAATAATTCTGAGGCAAGGTACACAGTGTGACCTAGAACAGCCCAAAGATGGACTACATCTCCCATCATCCCTGAACTTTGGCCATGTTGGCTGGGGCAGATGGGACTTGTAGTCCAATAGTGTCTGGTGGGTGGGCAACCGGTTGGGGAAAACAGGCCTAGAATCTCCACTCTTGGTGATGTTCTGCGGCAGGGCTGTTCCTCTGGAAGTGGCTGGACATCACCTTCTTTCATCCTTGAAGACTGGCTATTCTGCCTGGGGCTGATGGGAGTTGGAATCCAACACAAGAGAGTCCTCATATGGTCCCTTCAGAGAAAAGAAAAGCAAGATCACAAATTTCCAGCAATTGTTTGTTTCTTTGTTGATGTTGTTTTTAATGAGAGAAATGAAACAAAATAATTAATTTATGAAGTATTCATGAGAGGGGAGGAAGAAATAAGAGGAAGAGACAACAACAAATTTAAGGAAGAATGGCAGGTGTTTATTGCATATATACAGAAGTTAATACACTTGCAGTGTTTTAAAACTACTTGCAATTTTGTTATGAATGGATGATAAGTAATTTAAATGGGTTTTCAAATTTAACAATGGACATGCAGTATACTGATAAATAATGGAACCAAGGAAGGGATTAGAGGGAAGTCAATTTGTGTTGTGTTGTTTTGTTTTTTGTATTGTTATCGTTTTTATTTTTGTTATTTTTGGAAAATTAATAAATTGTTATTAAAAAAAGAGAGAGGGGGAGGAAGAAGGAGGTACCACCGAATGAGTAGCATGGCTGTGCAACTTAAGAGAAGAAAATGGAGACTTTAGTGACCAGTGGAGAAAGGGAGCTTCTGAGAGTATGGCACGTTTCCCATTGGGGATAACAGAAGATGGTTGTCACCAATGGAAGCGAAGGCACAGAAAAAAACTCAGTATGGAGGCCAAATGACCGAAATATTGGGAAATTCTGGAACAAGATGGAGAGAGAATAAAATTGCAGAGCTTTGAAAAATTGAAAAACAAAGTGCGAGATTGGCTCCATTATTATCAAATAATGGAGGCATACAAATTGGACAAAACAGTTGGGTTCCAGGTGGAAAAATCAAAATTGGAAACAGAATTGTTAGTTCCAAAAACTAAGAATTTGTCAAGAATGTATAACTTGCTGTTGAAATTGAACACTCAGGAAGAAACGGTGAAATCAGCTATGATTAAATGGGCACAAGATGTTGGACATAACATAATGATGGCTGACTGGGAACGGTTATGGACCACAGGTATGAAATTTACGGCATGTAATGCCTTAAGAGAAAATTTAATGGAAATGATTTATAGGTGGTACATGACACCAGTTAAGCTTCAAAAAATCTACCATTTGCCCGATAATAAATGTTGGAAATGTAATGAGACTGAAGGTACATTCTTTCACCTTTGGTGGACGTGCCCAAGGATTAAGGCATTCTGGGAGATGATTTATAATGAAATGAAAAAGGTATTTAAATATACCTTCCTTAAGAAACCAGAGGCCTTTCTCCTGGGCATGGTCGGCCAATTGGTGTTAAAGAAGGATAGAACTTTTTTTATGTATGCAACAACAGCAGCAAGAATACTCATCACGAAATATTGGAAGACACAAGATTTACCCACCAGGGAAGAATGGCAGATGAAGTTGATGGACTACATGGAATTGGCGGAAATGACTGGCAGAATCCGAGACCAGGGAGAAGAGTCGGTGGAAGAAGACTGGAAAAAGTTTAAAGATTATTTACAGAAATACTGTAAAATTAATGAATGTTAGAAAAATGTTGGAATGAAGTTATATGGCTTTAGTAGAAATGTTATAAGGAATTAAGTATAAATAGATTATTAGAGCATTAAAGGGAAAAATAAGGTTAGAATGTGTTAAGACAATTATAGGATAGAAAACAGAGGAAGATGGAAAGGAATTGCTGAAACAATTAATAGAAGTGGAATACAAAAAGGGAGGTGTGAGGAGGTCGTGGAAATTAGTGAAAGAAAGATAAGATATTGAAATTGGACTGTGTTTTGAATGGTTTTTGTTTTGTTTTGTTACTTGTATGTTAGTGTTTTGCAGTGTTTTGTTTTGTTTTTGGGTTTTTTTTGTATTGTATTGTATTATTGTATGTTTTTTCTTTTTTGGTTTTTTGTAGTGTTGTGTTCAATTTGTTGGAAAACTAATAAATATTATTATAAAAAAAGATAACAGAAGAACATGGCATGATCATCTCTCAAGTAAGTTTAAAAATCCCAATAAGAATAAGGGAGAGAAAAGACAAAAGACAAGCCTTGATCCATGATGCCATTGGCCCATCTTGCTGTCACAGATCTTGAACACAACAGCACTCTCCCTACTTTCAATATCCAACAAGTGGTATTCAGAGTATTCAAAGTGTTGGTGTTGACCTTTAAAGCCCTAAATGGCCTTGGCCCAGTATACCTGAAGGAGCATCTCCACCCTCATCATTCTGCCCAGACACTGAGGGCCAGCTCTGAGGGCCTTCTGGTGGTTCCCTCCCTGTGAGAAGTGAGGTTGCAGGGAACCAGGCAGAGGGCCTTTTCGGTGGTGGTGCCCGCCCTGTAGAACGCCCTCCCATCAGATGTCAAAGAGATAAACAACTACCTAACATTTAGAAGACATCTGAAGGCAGCCCTTTTCAGGGAAGTTTTTAATGTGTGACATTTTAATGTATTTTTTAATCTTTGTTGGAAGCCGCCCAGAGTGGCTGGGGAAGCCCAGCCAAATGGGTGGGGTACAAATAAATAAATAAATACTGCTTCTGACAGTGGAGGGTACACATGATCATCATGGCTAGTGACCAGAGAGAGAGAGAGAGAGAGAGAGAAGGGTTATTGTCAGCCTTTCTCCTGTCTAGGACACAACAGATCAGGGGGATGCTGATTTGAAGGTGCAAAGTGGACATCAGCTGGGAGTTCAGAAACTCAAGTGCAGAAGCTCAGGAGACCAAAGCCAAGAACTCATGAGCTCAACCAAGTGGAAGGAATGACTCCGGGTGGAAAGCAGGCATGCAGGAATTACGACTGGCAGTTGGAATTTGGCGAAGGCCAATTCCAGTGTGGAATTAACCGACCCACCCCTTCATGGCCAGTGCGCAGATTGGCTTGGGTGCCCACTTGTGAATCAGCGCATTGCCGGATCTTTGAGTTAACTCGCATTCCCCATGCAAGGTGATCCAAAGACTGCCCTTCTGTCTCCTGCTACTTTTAAGGTGGCAATTACAGCTGCTGACAAGCAGCTAGCTAGAGGCTGGGGCTCCTTCAACACACGCGTGGATAACCTGGCGCAAGACCCTCGGGAAGTGACACTCCTTGGCGATGTGCCGTTGCTCTCAGTGGGAATTGTGTGTTCGTGTAGGAAGAAAACCCTTTTGCACCCACAGAGCTGCCATAACCCTTGATGTTCTCCCAGGTCTTCCAATTATTGCTTTCTACCTCTCTGGGTTTCCATTCTCTCTCTTTTTTTATTATTGATTTTTTGCTACTACATATGGTTTTCTGCTACCTTTCTGTGCTGGTGCAGCACCTTTATCGATTGTTTTCTTATAGCTGATTGCTGATTGCATTCCATTGATTTTAATTTGTGGATCACCCAGAGGACATTCCCAGAGGAATATAAATAAAAAAATCACATGAAGAAATAAAATAAAATTTAGCGCTGACTCATTTTGTGCCACGCTCCCCACACTGACTTCTGTGGCTGCTTGCATGCGAATAAACAAATCTAAGTTTAGAGGCTCAGAGAAGCTGCCTCTTCTCTCTAATTATCCATGCAATGGTGGCAGGATAATCTTACACAGTTGAAGGGTGCTTCTGAGAGAATGGCACACTTCTCATTGAGGATAATGGCAGAACATTGCCCAATTTCTCCTCAGATTAGTTTAATTTTTTTATTATTAAATAAGAATTGTGCGAGATATTCCACACCAAGGATGCATTCTTAACCATCTGTTTGTGCTCTTCTTTACAACAGGACCTGAAATGCCAGTGTGGTGTAGTGGTTAAGAGCGGTAGTCTCGTAATCTGGGGAACTGGGTTCGCGTCTCCGCTCCTCCACATGCAGCTGCTGGGTGACCTTGGGCCAGTCACACTTCTCTGAAGTCTCTCAGCCTCACTCACCTCACAGAGTGTTTGTTGTGGGGGAGGAAGGGAAAGGAGAATGTTAGCCGCTTTGAGACTCCTTAAAGGGAGTGAAAGGCGGGATATCAAATCCAAACTACTACTACTACTATTACTCCTCCTCCTCCTCCTCCTCCTCCTAGAATCATAGAATCATAGAGTTGGAAGAGACTACAAGGGCCATCGAGTCCAACCCCCTGCCAAGCAGGAAACACCATCAGAGCACTCCTGACATATGGTTGTCAAGCCTCTGCTTAAAGACCTCCAAAGAAGGAGACTCCACCACACTCCTTGGCAGCAAATTCCACTGTCGTCTTCTTCTTCTTCTTCTTCTTCTTCTTCTTCTTCTTCTTCTTCTTCTTCTTCTTCTTCTTCTTCTTCTTCTCACCATTGAATCACACCACACTGGTGCATTTAGAGAAGGGGAGCATCTTTATTGTATTGTGCCAGATGTGTTTTCAGAATGGCACTCCTTGCAGCAGAGGGAAGGATTTAACCTAATTACTGTCCAGGGCAGGGCTATCCAGCCTGGGGTCCTCAAGATATTGTTGGGCTACAGCTCCCATCATTCCTGACATTTGGGACTGGCTGGGGTTGATGGGATTTGGAGTCTAACAACATTTGGAGTGGGCAGAGGTGCAATTAGCTACTCCAGCACCCGGAGCAGCGTGCACCCAGGGGGCGGGGCTAGCACCCAGGGGCGGGGCTAGCTTCCCAGGGTGTGCGCCTCCCGCTGTGAGCATCCCGATGTCAGTACACCTTTTAACCGATGTCAGTGACTGGGCTCAATAACTGGTTCTGCCTGGACTGGGCTAGGCGACTGGAGCACTTTCAGAGACCTTCCAGTCCTGGAAAACAGGTCTCAGTGCACTGGACTCACAACTGTGCATTGTGAGCACCAGACTCAGCAGAGTATAAATAACACGGAAGCTAGCTGTGAAGCATAACTCCTTTTATTTCTAATAGCTTCTACAAACTAATGAACTACTGGCTTGCATGAGTGTTAAATCTCCCACTCAGCCATCTAGTCACCACATAGATAAGATTCTCTCTACACTCAGAGTCAGGCCAGCAGTCAGGAGAGGAAGAGTAGAAGAGCAGTTTCCATCCCCTCCTTTCTCAAAACATCAGATCAGGAGATTCTTGCAATGGGAGGGGGTGAAAATATCAACACCTGGGGGGCATGGCAATGTCACCCCCCCCCCGGGATGACACCCGGGGCGCACCACACCCACCTTGCTCTGCCACTGGGAGTGGGCACCACATTGGAAACACCTGCTCAAGGGATCTTTTGGGATAGGAAATCTGATCTGAATACCCCCCCAAAAAAAAAACCAGGACCCCGGATCAAGGCAAACTGCCCAAGCCAACCCTGGGACCACCTACCTCAAATCTAGTCTGGAGTAAATTTATGGAGTGGGACTAATGTCTAATTAGGGATTCTTGGTTTTTTTTAAAAAAACTTAATTAAAAATATGATTGGGAGGGGAAGGAGATGTTACAAGAACAGGGGTGTTCAGTCCTTTGGATTGAATTTGGATTTGCACCCCACCCCCCAGGAGAAAATCCTCCACAGCTGTTGAGTAGAGGGTTGGATCTGGCAGCTTGCTGACTCAGGGGGCATGGCACATATCCTCCAACATCCTGGCGATCAAAAATTGGGACGCTCGTTTTTTGATCCTGAGCTCTGGCATGAGGCAGCTGATTCATGGTGACAGAGCCCAAGACCAAAAAAACACACCTATTTTGGCCTGGTACTCTGGCACGAACCAGCTGACTCATGTAGTGTTCCCAAAACAAGGAAGGATTGGACTCTGATTAACAGAATACACACGAGGCTTGACCAGCAAGACTCTGGGAGGGGTGCGTATAATAATAATTCCTCTCCACCCCTCGGCCCAGGTTGTTTTATTCACAAAAGAACTTTTTACACAGTGTTCGTAAGAACCAATCAGATTTCCTCTGAGCATTTCAAAACCCCCACGTTGGACAAAGTTAAAAGCTAAAACTACAAAGATATTTCCTACTTGAGCATGCATATGTAATTCAGAGTAAATAAAAGAGGAAGCAAGGAGGAATGGTTTTAGGAAACTCCGGAGGTCATAAACAGGAGAGGCAGGATTTACCATCTCCTTATGAACTCTCTTCCTGGCCCTTAAGATTATCTAAAGGTTAACAAACTACAATAGCTACATCAAAGCTAACTATCATCTTTATGACCCAGGACGCCTGATGAAGCAACTGGCCTGTGTTTAGAATGCTTATATGTGCCTGTCAGGCGTAGAGAAAGCAGAGATGCAGAGGCTTGTGGGATTCGATCAGAAATTATTGTCAATGAATTAAACCCAGTCAACGCAGTGTGTTCATCACAGACACAATGGCTTGCTCCATATTTTTTATCATTCCTCACAGCAATCCCACCTGATCACTACAGACTCACACCAGAGCGCCGGACCAAAAAACCAGCCGTTCCAGGATCCGATCAGAAGCCGGGCTGGCTTCTGTAATTCTGGGATGTCCCGCTCAGTTTGGGACAGTTGAGTGGTATGGTAGTATCACCTAGGAAGGACAGTCAGATGGGAAGAAGGAGAGGTCAAGTGGGAAAGATGCTTGCAAAGGAACACTGTATATTCTCCCATGTAGACACAACCAGCCTAGTAGGTCCTTCCTCCTTTCCTAGGCCTTTTTCACTGCTTCTCTCTCTTCCTGCCTAGCCACTCCTTCTTCTCACCCAATGCCTATCTATCCTTCCTGCCATATCCCAACAGCCCAGGATCTCTCTGAGTGGCCCAACCCATGGTAATCCGTGGTTGTTTCCACTCGATTTATGCCCACCTTATAAACTGGCTGCTTGTGGACAACAGCAAGCAGATCTGAAAGAGTTAAAGTGACTTGGGTACGTATTTTGAGTCATTAACTTTGCAGATCTTGTTTTTAATAAACTGAAATCCGGCCACGGAAAAACCATCGCAAAGTCCTGAAATAATTAAAAAAAGGAGAGATTTTTAGGATGATATGAGGACATATTAAGGCCAAAGCCATTTTATTATGGCTGTCATAATATGATTTTATTTAAAGTTTGAAATTGGATTTTGGAGGAAGTAACCACCCACAAAAAGTCAAAGATTCCACTTTATATTTATATATATATATTTAAAAGAAAATCAGCTTCAAAATTGATTAAAGCCCCCCTTTTTTTACAGAGTGGGACTTTGAAAGAAGGATTGAAATCGAGTTTAACAAAATATCTGTCACGCGTTATCTCTGTAAGAGATAGAAAGGCAAATAGGAGGGAGAAGATAACAGCCCAAGGAGACTTTGCAACTCCCCATGAAACAAAGCCCCTTGTTTCTCGACTAAGACCCATAAACGCTACTTTCCTTTCCTTTTCTAAAAAGCGGGAAGGAAATGACTACTGCACTTCCTCTCTTCAAGTTGGCAAAGTTAGCTTCGCATGAAGGTTCAGGGAGCAGCTGAGGCTTCTGTCTGCTGTACGTTTATTTTAAACCCAGGAGAACCAGACATGCTCAGGTTGAGAAGTTGATACTCGTTGTGAGTAGAACGAATGGCACACTCCTGACAATGTACTGTTTTCTCGTTCAGAGGAAAGCAGAGACACTCATCTATTTTTAATTGAATTGTAAAAGGTGAGTTGCAAACTTGCTCCTGTTCATATGGGTGTGTGTGTGTGTGTGTGTGTGTGTGTGAGAGAGAGAGAGAGAGAGAGAGAGAGAATTTACTTTTTTTCTTGGCTGGTGTCAGGTGGCTGCAAGCAACTCCCATGGCCAGTCGCCAGGAATCATCATCATAATTACAGTCATACCTTGGGATACAGCCGCTCCAGTTGCGTTTTTTTCAGGTTACGGACTGCCAAAACCTGGAAGTACTGGAACGGGTTACTTCCGGGTTTTGGTGGTTGCACATGCGCAGAAGCGCTAAATCACAACCCGTGTGTGCGCAGATGTGCAGGCGCAGGTTGCGAACGTGCATCCCGCATGGATCACATTCACAACCCGAGCGTCAACTCCTCTTCTTCTTCGTCTTCTTCTTCTTCCTCTTGGAACAGGATGGTGACAGTTCCTCAAGGTTCTTTCTTCTCCCCTCAGGGCAAGATGGTCCTTCAAAGACCCCTGTGCTGGCATTTGGGGGGAGGGAGGGACAGAGGGGCCACTATGGGAGCTGAACGGTGACACTTCATGTGCGTCTATTCCCCCAACACACTTCGGGTTGTAGACAACGAGGTTCTGCCCATTGTAGACCCATTGAAATTAACAAACCTAAGGTAGTCATATCCATTAGCATCAATGGGTCTACTCTGAGTAGGGCTAATATTGGCTTCAGCCCACATGGGTTCAAAGGATGCAGAAATTAGAGAGCTATACCGTGCTCAAAGGTCAGTCATTGCAAATTCTTTAATCACTCTAAGTGTTAAGTGCAACCTGGTGATAGCGGATTGGGCCTGTGTGCACTATACATTTAAATCAGTACCACACCACATTAAATGTGTTGTGGAAGAGGGGATTATTGGTTTGTTTGCTTTTTCTTATTTTTATTATCTATTTTGTGCTTTTAATATTGTGCTTTTATATTGTGATAGTTAACCTTTCCATCACCCGCTACATCTTCCCCAAAATCTGTTTTCTCGCAGCCGGACTGATTTCCAGAGATGTTAGCAAGACTTTCATTGCTGGGGCTTGGAAATGTAAGTCTCTGAAGTTTCCTCTCCCCTCCTTGAATGATGGCCCCTGAAGTATTCTGAACCTCGTATTTCAATATGAGCGAGGGGGAAACTCCCCTTCAACTGCTACCCACTCACCTAGCCCCCAACCCCACACCCCACATTGCAGTAGTCCCTGGGGAAATTAACTTTCTTCATGTTATGTGTGATGGTGAGGAACAGAGACTCAAGGAAGTAACAGGGTTGGGTACAATCCAAGTTCTCATAGGCTGGAAAACATGCACAACTATCTCCTAATTTTCGGGAGGCGTTTAGGCTTATTTCTGAGCAAATCCAGTCCGAGCAGGGGAGCATTCAGCCATCCCTACTTATTTCCAGTCTAAGAGCACAGCTGTGGGAAGGGGACCGAGATTAATATAGCCAGTGGGATGGGCTGTGTTGAATGGGGACAGACATCATCCTCTGCAAATCCCTTGCAAATGGCCATCGCATTAGCCTCCCCTGCCAAAAACTAGCTTGAAAACTCTATCTAGGCATCACCATAATGTCCCCATTCTACCTGGCACTGCCCTCTTTGGGGGGAAAGAAAAGGATTCCTGTTAAGTTGCAGGAAATCCATGTGCAATACTGGTGAGTGGATAAGTAAATAACTATAGAACGCCTTTTTTAAAAAATGGAAGTAAATAATATTTTAGGATACCTCATTCGAAGGCAGCTTTCAGATGGCTGAGCAAAACAGGAATCATGGGGAACATCAAGATATAATTACTTGCTTTATAGAGAAATCTACCATGAAGAGACGAGCGTGTCTCCTCCCTAACCCCACCCCCTCCTCCCCTCTCCCAACACGAATGACAGTGCGGAAGAAGTGTGCGGTGCACAGCCAAGCACCGAGAGACGTCCCTGCATGAATCATTAGCGCCCTTCGTTTGGTGGAAGAGCCATTAGTAGCTCTGTGAAACTGAACCAAACAATTGTCAGCTGTCATCCTCCCTTTAACAAGGCAATTAAAAATTCACATTGCGCCAAGTGGAGATGGGAGGTCAAAGCAAGGCTTGGGGGAATTTGAAGCTTGGTTTTCCGTATAACTCAGAAATCCGGGGTAATTGGATCAAGCCTGTGACGGTGTGCTCAGAGCAAGTACTTAAAAAAAAAAATCAGGCTTGAGAGTTCCTACGTGCACCTCGGAAGAGCTCTGACAGATCAGCCCAATGGCTTCTCTAATCCAGCGTCCTGTTCTCACAGTGATCAACCAGATCCCTTTAGGGAATCCTGCAAGCATCTCCCCTTGCTTGGGATTCCCAGCGATTGGCCTTGCAGCAACATCGAGTTCTGAACATCTACTGATGTTATGTTGGATCTTGTGGGATGTAATCTACTGGGAGCAGTCAAGTACAACATTCCTTGCTTTGCTAGAGTGGTCATGCAGGGGATGTTGGTCCAGCCAGTTGAAACTTCCTGTTCTTCCTGACCTGAAGCATCCTTCCTTGCATGTGACTAGTAGGTGAGCGTGACCTTTCCAGATGTGGTAAAAGGACAAGGCAGGCTGCCTCTCTCTCTTTTCCATCTTCCTTTCATCCTGTGATCTGCTGGACTGCTAGCCTGCAGTAACTAGGTAAATCTCCCTTATGGGGTAAACCTGTTTGTACAGTGGTACCTCAGGTTACAGACTCTTCAGGTTACAGTCTCCACTAACCCAGAAATAGGTGTTGTTGTTGTTTAGTTGTTTAGTCATGTCCGACTCTTCATGAAACACAGCCCAGAATAACTAAGCAAAGGAAACACAGCCCAGAATAACTAAGGAGATAGTACAAGAATATTTGGCTAGTTTAGATGTATTCAAGTCTCCAGGGCCAGATGAACTGCATCCAAGAGTATTAAAAGAACTGGCAGATGTGATCTCAGAACCACTGGCAGTCATCTTTGAGAATTCCTGGAGAACAGGCGAAGTCCCGGCAGACTGGAGGAGGGCAAATGTTGTCCCTATTTTCAAAAAGGGGGAAAGAGAGGACCCAAATAATTACCGCCCAGTCAGTCTGACATCAATACCAGGGAAGATTCTGGAGCAGATCATTAAGCAAACAGTCTGTGAGCACCTAGAAAGGAATGCTGTGATCACCAATAGTCAGCATGGATTTCTGAAAAATAAGTCATGTCAGACTAACCTGATCTCGTTTTTTGACAGAATTACAAGCCTGGTAGATGAAGGGAACGCAGTGGATGTAGCCTACCTTGATTTCAGCAAGGCATTTGACAAGGTGCCCCATGATATTCTTGTAAAGAAGCTGGTAAAATGCGGTCTTGACTATGCTACCACTCAGTGGATTTGTAACTGGCTGACTGACCGAACCCAAAGGGTGCTCATCAATGGTTCCTCTTCATCCTGGAGAAGAGTGACTAGTGGGGTGCCACAGGGTTCTGTCTTGGGCCCGGTCTTATTCAACATCTTTATCAACGACTTGGATGATGGACTCAAGGGCATCCTGATCAAATTTGCAGATGACACCAAACTGGGAGGGGTGGTTAACACCCCAGAGGACAGGATCACACTTCAAAACGACCTTGACAGATTAGAGAACTGGGCAAAAACAAACAAGATGAATTTTAACAGGGAGAAATGTAAAGTATTGCACTTGGGCAAAAAAAATGAGAGGCACAAATACAAGATGGGTGACACCTGGCTTGAGAGCAGTACATGTGAAAAGGATCTAGGAGTCTTGGTTGACCACAAACTTGACATGAGCCAACAGTGTGACGCGGCAGCTAAAAAAGCCAATGCAATTCTGGGCTGCATCAATAGGAGTATAGCATCTAGATCAAGGGAAGTAATAGTGCCACTGTATTCTGCTCTGGTCAGACCACACCTGGAGTACTGTGTCCAGTTCTGGGCACCACAATTCAAGAGGGACACTGACAAACTGGAACGTGTCCAGAGGAGGGCAACCAAAATGGTCAAAGGCCTGGAAACGATGCCTTATGAGGAACGGCTAAGGGAGCTGGGCATGTTTAGCCTGCAGAAGAGGAGGTTAAGGGGTGATATGATAGCCATGTTCAAATATATAAAAGGATGTCACATAGAGGAGGGAGAAAGGTTGTTTTCTGCTGCTCCAGAGAAGCGGACACGGAGCAATGGATCCAAACTACAAGAAAGAAGATTCCACCTAAACATTAGGAAGAACTTCCTGACAGTAAGAGCTGTTCGACAGTGGAATTTGCTGCCAAGGAGTGTGGTGGAGTCTCCTTCTTTAGAGGTCTTTAAGCAGAGGCTTGACAACCATATGTCAGGAGTGCTCTGATGGTGTTTCCTGCTTGGCAGGGGGTTGGACTCGATGGCCCTTGTGGTCTCTTCCAACTCTATGATTCTATGATTCTATGATTCTATGATTCTATGACCCCATGGACCAGAGCACGCCAGGCACTTCTGTCTTCCACTGCCTCCTGCAGTTCGGTCAAACTCATGCTGGTAGCTTCGAGAACACTGTCCAACCATCTCGTCTTCTGTCGTCCCCTCCTCCTTGTGCCCTCCATCTTTCCCAACATCAGGGTCTTTTCCAGGGAGCCTTCTCTTCTCATGAGGTGGCCAAAGTATTGGAGTCTCAGCTTCAGGATCTGTCCTCCCAGTGAGCACTCAGGGCTGATTTCCTTAAGAATGGAGACGTTTGATCTTCTTGCAGTCCATGGGACTTTCAAGAGTCTCCTTCAGCACCAGAATTCAAAAGCATCCATTATTTGGTGATCAGCCTTCTTTATGGTCCAGCTCTCACTTCCATACATCACTACTGGGAAAACCATCACTTTTACTATACGGACCTTTGTTGGCAAGGAGATGTCTCTACTTTTTAAGATGCTGTCTAGGTTTATCATTGCTTTTCTCCCAAGAAGCAGGCGTCTTTTAATTTCGTGGCTGCTGTCACCATCTGCAGTGATCATGGAGCCCAAGAAAATAAAATCTCTCACTGCCTCCATTTCTTCCCCTTCTATTTGCCAGGAGGTGATGGGCCCAGTGGCCATGATCTTCGTTTTTTTGATGTTGAGCTTCAGACCATATTTTGCGCTCTCCTCTTTCACCCTCAATAAAAGGTTCTTTAATTCCTCCTCACTTTCTGCCATCAAGGTTGGTTGTACCAGAAATAGTACCTCGGGTTAAGAACTTTGCTTCAGAATAAGAACAGAAACCGTGCAGCGGCAGTGCAGCGGCAGCAGGAGGCCCCATTAGCTAAAGTGGTGCTTCAGGTTAAGAACAGTTTCAGGTTAAGAACGGACCTCCAGAACGAATTAAGTTCTTAACCTCAGGTACCACTGTATATGTTTGAAACTTTAAGCCTTAAGCCTGCCTTCAGGGATCACACCGTGCTCTACCTTATTATCAGTAAACCATCTCTTATTGCTTATGAATAAGACTGTGGTGTCTTTATTCTTTTATGAAGGATTCAACGGGTCTTACCAGGAAAATATTAGAACACATTTCAATCTGGACAAGCCAGGTTGAATTGTTTATTGTCTTAAGAAACTCACACAAGTTTGCAACTTGTTTTCTGCTGTGTAAAGGGGAATGCACTCTGCTAAGTAAAAGGAACTTGCTATCGCAAGTTAGGAAGGATATTAATAGACAATATATCCTCTCCTGCCACCCTGAACATTCCCACAGATCTCATCCTATCCCCAAAGGTCCTTCATCACACATACAGTAGTGATCTCTGGATTGTCCTAGAATGAAAAGAGTCAACATACGGTTGGCACATTTTATAAGAACCCAAGAAGACAACCATATTGTCCAGCATTATGTTCTCAACAGTGGCCAAATAGATGGTTGTAGGAAGCCCACAATCGGGACCTGAGTGCAGCAGTGCTCACCTCACATGTATTCTCCATTAACTGGTGTTCAGAAGCACACCACCTTTCAGATTAGAGATAGTATGTAGCTATGATGACTAATGGCCACTGATAACCGTATCCTGCATGAATTTGTCTAGCCCCATTGAATGCCATCCCATTTGCTAGCCATCACTACCCCTTGCAGAAGCAAAATCTGTATAACTTGCTGTTGAAATGGAATACACAAGATGAAACAGTGAAATCAGCCATGATAAAGTGGGCACAAGATATTGGTCATAACATTATGTTTGCTGACTGGGAATAGTTGTGGACCACCGGTATGAACTTTACGGCATGTAATGCCTTAAAGGAAAATATTATGAAAATGATTTATAGGTGGTACATGACCCCAGTCAAGCTTGCAAAAATTTACCACTTGCCTGATAATAAATGTTGGAAATGTAAAAAAACTGAAGGTACCTTCTTTCACCTTTGGTGGGCATGCCCAAAGATTAAGGCTTTCTGGGAAATGATATATAATGAAATGAAAAAGGTATTTAAATATACCTTCCTGAAGAAACCAGAGGCCTTTCTCCTGGGCATTGTCGGCCAATTGGTGCCAAAGAAAGACAGAACGTTCTTCATGTATGCTACAACAGCAGCAAGAATACTCATCGCAAAGTATTGGAAGACACAAGATCTACCCACCTTGGAAGAATGGCAGATGAAGGTAATAGACTATATGGGACTGGCAGAAATGACTGGCAGAATCCGAGACCAGGGAAAAGAGATGGCGGAAGAAGATTGGAAGAAATTTAAGGACTATCTTAAGAAACATTGTAAAATTAATGAGTGTTAAAAGGATGCGGCTTTAGAAATTAAGTGGTTTACAGCTGTAAAGATTAAGTTAAAAGAAAAAAAAGGTTAACAATTAGATAAAATTAAGGGTGAGGATTTGCTGAACTGAATATTTGAAATTGGAATGCAGAAAGGGGAGGTATGAGGAGGTCGGTGAAGTAAGTTCTAAGAAAATAAGGATTTGAAATTATACTTGTTTTTTCTTGTTTGTGTTTGTTTGTATTGTTGTGTTTGATTATATAATCTGTGAAACTTCAATAAATATTTTATATAAAAAAACAGAAGCAAAATCAACACTTTATCACATACACAGCCCAAGCAGACAACAACAAGAATCTGCCGACAGCATACGAATCAATCTAGGTAACCTGATTCAAAAATACACACTCAAACCCTGCTCACACACAAGGACAAATCTCACTACAGCCAACCAAAGACAACCAAACACGCCCTAAGCCACACCCAACCTCTCTCACCACCAAGGAAATGCAACAAGTGAATAGTAAGAGAACCCACACCAGTGACGCTGACACAAAACCCCACACATACACTAAGTAGAAGAATGGAAGCATTGTCACCCAACCCCACCCCACTCTCCATTCCCTCTCCCCCTCTTTCCCCCTCTTTTCTTCCTAACCTAACACTGTATGTAACACTAATGTCTCACAACAAAATGAAACTGATCTGTAGAACATGCAACTTGAAAAAGGGACAATGCATGCATTTTTCTAAACTAAGAAATCTTTAATAAAAAAATATTTATTTATTTTTTAAAAAAACTATGCACCGTGTGAAGAAACTACTTTCTTTTGTTTCTTCTGTACTCCTAAATATTCAGCCTGATTGGGTGTTCTCTCATTATGAGAGAGGGAGAGAGAAAACCCATGTGTAATACATTTTCCTTATACAACTGTGTCCCCTCTTCTTTGTCTTTCTCTCCTAAACTAATCGCTCCCCCAAAATGCTGTAAAGCTTTCCTCTGTTGTAAAGTTGCTCTGTCCCCTTGATGAATTTGGTAGCCGTTTTCTAAACCTTTCCCAGCTCTACAATATCCTCTTAGAGGTGTGGCAACCAGAACTGTACACCGTATTCCAAGTGTGGTCGCACCATAGATTTGCATAATGGCATTTTGATATTGCCAGTTCTATTTTCAATCCTCTTCTTAATGTTCTCTAGCATGGAATTTGCCGTTTCTTCACTGAGCTGTCTACTTTGATCAGAACAGTTTCTCTCTTGGTCGGTCACTGCCAGCTCAGATCCCATGAACATACACGTGAAATTCAGATTTTACACTTTTACACTTGCCTCACTGGGACTGTATTTGCCAGTTCACTGCCCATTTCCCTGGTTTGCAAAGTCCCTTCTGGAGCTCCTCACAATCATTTCATTTCATGTATTAAACTTATTGGTTGCTTGTTGCCCAAAGGTCTCCAAACGTCTTACAGCAAGAGAGAGGGAGAATTCAATCCCTTTTTTGCGTTTACCACCCTGAACAATTGGGGTGGAATGTGGGCGAAATTTTCTTCCTGAAACTTCATCTTTGTATCTTTAAGTACTAAAAGCTCTCAGGATGCTATTTTCTGTGACCTGTACCTAATCCTGTGTCTTCATGTCAAGGCCAGGTCATGGGATGCAGACTGAGGTAAGTCACTCCAGGAGCCATGATCAGGACTGAAGAACAAGTGAGAACTGAAGACCAAGCCCAGGACTACAAATGAGTAACCATGGAGAAATGCACCATTGTTCAGGCAGACCATCTGGTTCAATCAAGGCTTGGTTTGAAACACAGGGAAGCTGCCTACCAGCTCCATCTGGTGCATCAGCTGAGACCCTACCTGCCTGCCCACTGTCTTGCCAGAGTGGTACATGCTCTAGTAATCTCCCGCTTGGACTACTGCAATGAGCTCTACATGAAGCTACCTTTGAAGGTGACTAGGAAACTACAACTAATCCACACTGCGGCTTCCAGACTGGTGACTGGGAACGGTTGCTGGGACCATAAAGGATCTATACTGGCTCCCGGTATGTTTCTGAGCACAGTTCAAAGTGTTGGTGCTGACCTTTAAAGCCCTAAACGGCCTTGACCCAGTATACCTGAAGGAGCGTCTCCACCCCCATCATTCAGCCTGGACACTGAGGTCCAGCGCCGAGGGCCTTCTGGTGGTTCCCTCACTGCGAGAAGTGAAGCTACAGGGAACCAGGCAGAGGGACTTCTTGGTAGTGAAGATGCCCCATCAGATGTCAAGGAAATGAGTAACTGAAAACATAGTATATAACTTTTAGAAGACAACTGAAAGAACTTTTAGAAGACTTTTAGAAGACAACTGAAAGCATAGAAGACAACTGAAAGAGAGCCAGTGTGGTGTATTGGTTAAGAGCGGTAGTCTCGTAATCTGGGGAACCGGGTTCGCATCTCCGCTCCTCCACATGCAGCTGCTGGGTGACCTTGGGCCAGTCACACTTCTCTGAAGTCTCTCAGCCCCACTCACCTCACAGAGTGTTTGTTGTGGGGAAGGAAGGGAAAGGAGAATGTTAGCCGCTTTGAGACTCCTGAAGGGGAGTGAAAGGCGGGATATCAAATCCAAACTACTACTACTACTACTACTACTACTCTTCTTCTTCTTCTTCTTCTTCTTCTTCTTCTTCTTCTTCTTCTTCTTCTTCTTCTTCTTCATAGTGAAGTTTAATGTTTTATTATGTTTTTATATATGTTGGAAGCCGCCCAGAGTGTCTGGGGCAACCCAGACAGATGGGCAGGGTATAAGTAATAAATTATACCATCACCACCATCATCATTGAACATGAAGCCTTTAATTGGAGCAAGAGATTTGGGGTACTTGGCTCAAGCCGGCTGGGGTGTACCTGGCAAGGTGTGTCCTCAAGAGGGTCTTCAGGGCCAGAATGAGATGGTTGGAGGGCTGCCTATGGCTCCCAGGCCTGCAGTTCCCAGTAAGAGAATAGCATATGGTACTGGGCAACAGAGCATCCGTCCAATACACTGTAAGAGTTCTTTGCAAACTCTTTTTGCAAACTGCTTGCTTAAATCTTTGAACTCTCGTCCACATCTTCTTATAGCCCCTGTCCAGATCTTTTGTCCATTTATCTATATCGACAAAGAGGGGTGTGTTTTTTTCCTCTGGCAAGGGCAATCAGACTATTATTACAGAGAGAAACAGGGTCTCACCATCCTCCTGTGTATGTGTGTTGAACGGAGATAGCCAGCCCCTTCGCAAGGGAGCTCACAGAGCCCTGTGCCTCTGCATTCTCAGCTCTCATCTTCTTCAAAAAAAGGCAGTGCTTTGAAGATGTTTATCAAAAAGGATCATTAAGATGAAATGCGGGACTAAAATAAGGAGCGGAAGCCTTTATGTCTGGGACAACAAGAAGGTCCCCTGATGGTGCAGAAAGCCAAGCCAGATGTAACCATTGGGGAGAAGTGGCTTTAAAAAAACCCCACAAAAATACCCAACCTTTTTCAGACATAAAAGAGTATTTTTATATCTTAATGATCACTGGGATTTATCCCCATAGCGATAGTTTTCTGGCTTCTCGCCACCTACAGCAATTTCTTTTGGGTTCTGGTGGGTTTAAGTTGATAATTGGTCCATGTCATGCCATTGACCTGTGACCCTATAGGACATGAGCAGCAATCGGATGCCCAAAATAAGTCATTCTCTCTTTCAGCCTGCAGCCATTCCAGCCAAGGTCATGAGATTCGGTCCCATTGATTTTGACAGCAGAGTGCTGTTGTGTTTAGGTCCAGCTTTCAGGGTTCTCTCAGTCACCGTGAAAACAGGATGCTGGACTAGGGATCTTAGCAGGGTTGTCTTCTACAGTGGTACCTCTAGTTATGAACTTAATTCATTCCGGAGGTCCGTCCTTAACCTGAAATTGTTCTTAACTAGAGGCGTGCTTTCGCTAATGGGGCCTCTTGCTGCTGCTGCGCTGCCGGCACACAATTTCCATTCTCAGCCTGGGGCAAAGTTCTCAACTTGAGGTAACTTCCAGGTTAGCGGAGTTTGTAACTTGAAGCGTTTGTAACCTGAGGCTTCTGTAACTCGAGGTACCATTGCACATCATATGACATAAGAAAGTTGTCCCTATGCGCACACATTGTTGAAATGACACTTCTAATCAGCTTGGTCTCCTTCCGAGTGGGAAATTTCCAAGTTTAAATGCTTGCCATCTGATAGTTTTGCTGCCGACAAGTACAGTGGTACTTCGGGTTACAGACGCTTCCGGTTACAAATGCTTCAGGTTACAGACTCCACTAACCCAGAACTTTGCTTCAGGATGAGAATAGAAATCGCACAGCGGTGGGGCGGTGGCAGCGGGAGGCCCCATTAGCTAAAGTGGTACCTCAGCTTAAGAACAGTTTCAGGTTAAGAACGGACCTCGAGAACGAATTAAGTTCTTAACCCAAGGTACATCGGCTGGGTGAGGACTGCAGGGCCTGCTCCCTTCCAGGGCCTTCTCCAACTGGCCCAGGGGGCGTGGCCCAGGCCCTTTCTCCCAGCTATAAAGGGACTCCTGTTGCAGGGGAACCTCGGACCATCGGCTGGGTGAGGACTGCAGGGCCTGCTCCCTTCCAGGGCCTTCTCCAACTGGCCCAGGGGGCGTGGCCCAGGCCCTCTTTCCCAGCTATAAAGGGACTCCTGCTGCGGTGAGGCCTCGGACCATCTGCTGGGTGAGGACTGCAGGGCCTGCTCCCTTCCAGGGCCTTCTCCAACTGGCCCAGGGGACGTGGCCCAGGCCCTTTCTCCCAGCTATAAAGGGACTCCTGCTGCAGGGAAGCCTTGGACCATCGGCTGGGTGAGGACTGCAGGGCCTGCTCCCTTCCAGGGCCTTCTCCAACTGGCCCAGGGGACGTGGCCCAGGCCCTTTCTCCCAGCTATAAAGGGACTCCTGCTGCAGGGAAGCCTTGGACCATCGGCTGGGTGAGGACTGCAGGGCCTGCTCCCTTCCAGGGCCTTCTCCAACTGGCCCAGGGGACGTGGCCCAGGCCCTTTCTCCCAGCTATAAAGGGACTCCTGCTGCAGGGAAGCCTTGGACCATCGGCTGGGTGAGGACTGCAGGGCCTGCTCCCTTCCAGGGCCTTCTCCAACTGGCCCAGGGGGTGTGGCCCAGGCCCTTTCTCCCAGCTATAAAGGGACTCCTGCTGCAGGGAAGCCTTGGACCATCTGCTGGGTGAGGACTGCAGGGCCTGCTCCCTTCCAGGGCCTTTTCCAACTGGCCCAGGGGGCGTGGCCCAGGCCCTTTCTCCCAGCTATAAAGGGACTCCTGCTGCAGGGAAGCCTCGGACCATCGGCTGGGTGAGGACTGCAGGGCCTGCTCCCTTCCAGGGCCTTCTCCAACTGGCCCAGGGGGCGTGGCCCAGGCCCTTATTTGGAACAAACTTTTGGGGAAGCTGGGAAGTGTTCTGCAATTGCTTCCCTGTTCCAATGTGTTTTAAAATGTCCTCAAGCAGTCGGTGGCAATTTAAATATGTATTTCTTTTTTCCCTTTTTTCTCTTGTTGGGGGTGGGTGGGTGTAATGGATATTTTGTTGGGGATTAATTTTAGTTTAATTGTTCTGTTTTTGTTTTCTGTTGTTTCATTGGTTCTGTATAGTTTGTGTTTTGTTTTTAAGGGGCGGGATCAGGGCTGCCTGGGAGTGAGGCCCCAGCCAACATGATGGCTGGGACAAGTTCCACAGGGGGGGAAGCACTGGGACATCCGATCTCGGTGATCATGGGCAGGAGGCGGAGTTACGCTAAGACCAGACCATGTCATTACCGAGGAGGCAGGTTTAGTCGTTGTTTGAAGACTATCCCTGCCTCCGGGTCTGGCCTTGACCGGATGGATACTGGAATCAACAGGGGAAACCCTCATAACCTGAAGGTGTTGCTGTGTAATGCCAGGTCAATGATGAATAAAACCACTGCCATCCACGACCTGATTGTGGATGGAGGATTTGACCTGGCTTGTGTGACAGAGACCTGGTTGAATGAGGCAGATGGGCCTGTCCTTGCTGCCGCTTGCCCACCAGGTTTCTCTTACGCACAGCAACCCAGGTCATGTGGGCGGGGAGGGGGGGTTGCAGTGATTTTTAGGAAGTCATTAGTTTGCATCAGGCGTCCTACTGGGAAGACCCAGTTTTCTGAGTGCATGTTCTGGAAGTTGGGCAATAGGGGCAGTACAGGATTCCTTTTGGTGTACCGACCTCCCCGCTGCACCAAGGATTCCCTGCCCGAGCTGCTTCAGGTCGTGACGGATGTTCTCCTGGAGACACCTAGTTTGGTTGTCCTAGGGGATTTTAACATCCACACTGACACGACCTTACAAGGGGCCACTCGGGACTTCGTGGAAAGCATGGCCTCCATGGGGCTGTCCCTGAATAAGTTGGGCCCAACTCATAGTCATGGACATGCCTTAGACCTGGTATTCACCTCTAGTGACGTGGGTGATCTGACACTAAGTAAAAGTGAAACCAAAGAAGTGCCATGGTCAGATCACTTCCTGGTGCAACTGGACTTCTCCGCGACCCTTTCCCTCTGCAGGGAAGTGGGACCAATTCGGATGGTCCACACCCACCACTTAATGGATCCAAATGGTTTCCAGAGAGTGGTAGGGGATGCTTTATCCCATGTTGATGGCCTGTCAGCTGATTCTCTGGTGGCCCGCTGGAATGCGGAGTTAACCAGGGCTATCGACTGTCTGGCTCCGAAGCGCCCTCTCCGATTGCATGGAGCCCGGACAGCCCCGTGGTTTTCTTCGGAGCTGAGGGCGATGAAACAATCGCTGAGATGGCTAGAGCGTCGGTGGCAGAAAACTCACTCCGAATCTGACCGGACACAGGTTAGAGCTCAACGTCGAGCCTACCAAGTGGCGATAGCGACGGCGAAGAAGACTTTCTTCACCGCCTCTATTGCATCTGCAGAAAATAGTAGCAGGAGACTCTTTCAGGTGGTCCGCAATTTAACGGAACCACCTTTACCACCGGGGCCTTGTAAAGACCCCAAGATCTCCTGCAACGATTTTGCAAAGTTTTTTGCAGATAAAATCACTCATATTCGGAAGGAGCTAGACACCACCGTGGGAGCAGGGCCGGGGCGGGAGAGTGCTAGAGCCCTGTCTGGTCAAGTTGCATGGAATCA
The DNA here is from genome assembly GCF_965113315.1 of Podarcis vaucheri. Lineage (NCBI taxonomy): Eukaryota > Metazoa > Chordata > Lepidosauria > Squamata > Lacertidae > Podarcis > Podarcis vaucheri. The sequence goes on from NC_138748.1 coordinate 64,640,611, forward strand.
ATTTCAATCCGTTACCCCCGAGGATGTGGACAGGCTGCTTGGACAAGTGAAACCAACCACCTGTCTCCTTGATCCTTGCCCATCCTGGCTAATAAAAGCAAGCCGGAAAGGGCTGGGCGATGGGCTCTGCGGGGTGGTGAATGCTTCCCTCTGTGAGGGAACATTCCCAGATCCGCTGAAAGAGGCGGTCATTAAACCGCTTCTTAAAAAACCATCTTTAGACCCGGCCAGTATGGCCAACTATTGCCCAGTCTCAAATCTTCAATTCTTGGGCAAGGTGATTGAGCGTGTGGTTGCTGAACAACTCCAGGCACGCCTGGAGGATGCGGACCATTTGGATCCCTTCCAATCAGGGTTCAGGCCTCATCATGGGACTGAAACTGCCTTGGTTGCACTGGTTGATGATCTCCGGCGAGCTAGGGACAAAGGTGAGAGTTGTTTCCTAGTTCTGCTGGATCTCTCAGCGGCCTTTGATACAATCGACCATAACATCCTTCTGGACCGTCTAGAGGGGTTGGGAGCTGGGGGCACTGTTATACAGTGGTTTCGCTCCTTCCTCCTGGGCCGTGTTCAGAAAGTGGTGGTGGGGGATGAGTGTTCAGATCCTTGGGCCCTCACTTGTGGGGTGCCTCAGGGTTCCGTCCTCTCCCCCATGCTTTTTAACATCTATATGAAGCCGCTGGGAGAGATCATCAGGGGGTTTGGACTGGGTGTCCATCAATATGCAGATGATACCCAGCTCTACCTTTCTTTCAAATCAGAACCAGTGAAGGCGGTGAAGGTCCTGTGTGAGTGCCTGGAGGCGGTTGGAGGATGGATGGCGGCTAATGGATTAAAGTTGAATCCTGACAAGACAGAAGTACTGTTTTTGGGGGACAGGGGGCGGGCTGGTGTGGAGGACTCCCTGGTCCTGAATAGGGTAACTGTGCCCCTGAAGGACCAGGTGCGTAGCCTGGGAGTCATTTTGGACTCACAGCTGTCCATGGAGGCGCAGGTCAATTCTGTATCCAGGGCAGCTGTCTACCAACTCCACCTGGTACACAGGCTGAGACCCTACCTGCCCGCGGACTGTCTGGCCAGAGTGGTGCATGCTCTAGTTATCTCCCGCTTGAACTACTGCAATGCGCTCTACGTGGGGCTACCTTTGAAGGTGACTCGGAAACTACAGCTAATCCAGAATGCGGCAGCTAGACTGGTGACTGGGGGCGGCTGCCGAGACCACATAACACCGGTCTTGAAAGACCTACATTGGCTCCCAGTACGTTTCCGAGCACAATTCAAAGTGCTGGTGTTGACCTTTAAAGCCCTAAACGGCTTCGGCCCAGTATACCTGAAGGAGCGTCTCCACCCCCATTGTTCTGCCCGGACACTGAGGTCCAGCGCCGAGGGCCTTCTGGCGGTTCCCTCATTACGAGAAGCGAAGCTACAGGGAACCAGGCAGAGGGCCTTTTCGGTGGTGGCGCCCGCCCTGTGGAATGCCCTCCCATCGGATGTCAAGGTGATGGACAACTACCTGACATTCAGAAGACATCTTAAGGCGGCCCAATTCAGGGAAGCTTTTAATGTATGATATTTTAGTGTTTTTTGGTTTCTGTGGAAGCCGCCCAGAGTGGCTGGGGAAACCCAGCCAGATGGGCGGGGTACAAATAATAAATTATTATTATTATTATTACCACTGTATTGGAGACAAAGCTTTGCATATGGACTTTGGGACGCAAGCTGTGTACAGGTGTGTGTTCCATGTCTATAATAATTAACTGTAAAAAAAACCAACAGTTATTATCACATTTGGATTTCACCTTTCTTCCAAGGAGCTGAAGGCAGCATAGAAAGTTCAGCCCCTCCCCATTTATTCCCCACAACAACAGGTAGATTAGGGTGACAGACAGTGATTGGCCCAGAGACACCCAGTTTGCTTCATGGATGAGTGAGGATTTGAATCCTGGTTTCCCAAATCCTAGTTGGCACCCAAACTACCACATCACACTGGCTCTCTTAAATAGCAACTACCACAACTTTGTTGGAATTTATCTGTCTTGCCTTTGGCCCTGTACTTGAGAGTGCATGCCAGGCCTAGACCAGCCAGCTCCTACAGAAGGAATAAGCCTCCGCCAAAGAAGAAGAAGATTGACAAAATAAAATCTTGAACTATGCAGGACAAATCAGATAACTTGAAAACCAAGAAAGAAAGAGGACTTTGAATTTAAAAGGGGGGCAAATTTTCAATGCATTTCCTTTAAGCTTTGTGTATAGACTTTTACATTAGTATAACTTTCAAAAGTCACTTGTATTAAGATGAAGAAGGTTTAAAATTGGATTATTAAGAATATAAGGTTTTATGGACGTGCATGAATAAGTACTAAACAATGAAACCAAGATGGGGTGTGGAGGGAAGTCAAGCAAGATTATGTTTTAAAAATTTACTCATGATGCTTTCTTTTTCTTTTTATCGTGTATTGTTGTTAACTTTTATTCCTTTTTGCTATTTTTGGAAAATCAATAAAATGTTATAAAAAAATGGAATCTATCTGTCTCGAGAGACAATGGAGCACATTTCCGGGGGTGAAGTCAAACTGCTGCATTAGTAGCACTGAAATGAACTCCCTGGGGTGCAAGCCCTGGGCACTGCGTCGGAAGGTCCTGGGCTGTCTGGACAACAACCCGACTCCTTGGCCTTGCTGATGTGGTCTGAAGGAAAGGAAAGCAATACATTTGGTGCCAGCCCAGCTTGGCTGCAGGAGTTGCTGGAAGGAGGCGTAATTATAATTATTATAATTATTATTATTATTATTATTATTATTATTATTATTATTTATACCCCGCCCATCTGGTTGGGTTTCCCCAGCCACTCTGTGCGGCTTCCAACACAATATTAAAATACAGCAATGCCTCAAACATTAAAAGCTTCCCTAAACAGGGCTGCCTTCAGATGTTGCCTAAAAGTCTGGTAGTTGTTGTTCTCTTTGACATCTGGTGGGAGGGCGTTCCACAGGGTGGGTGCCACTACTGTGAAGGCCCTCTGCCTGGTTCCCTGTAACTTGGCTTCTCGCAGTGAGGGAACCGCCAGAAGGCCCTCGGCTCTGGACCTCAGCATCCGGGCAGAACGATGGGGGTGGAGACGCTTCTTCAGATATACTGGACCGAGGCCGCCATCAGACCATTTTTTGTATAGTACATTCTGTGATACTATAACTGATGATACAATTCTGCACCCAGGCAATCCAAAAGCTACGCTAAGAAAACCTGGCTGTAGACAACTAAGATCTGCAAAGCGAGTCTTATTCGGACCAGGGAAGACTACTTCCATCAGATCCCCTGTTTCAGAGGTTCTTGATGGGAGCTGTATCCTGAAGGCAGCTGCTGCTATAAAAAAAACAAGGAGAATGGCAGGAAATGGTAGCCAAATAATCCCAGCTTCATATGGTCACCGTATAATATTTTTTACTGTCCTATACAGTCTTTTGTAAGCTGCTTTTGAAAGACTTTGGAGGCTGTGAAGCAAAATGTAAGTATTCTCACTAGGGGTGTGGGTGGCGCTGTGGTCTAAACCACAGAGCCTAGGGCTCACCGATCGGAAGGTCAGCGGTTTGAATCCCCGCGACGGGGTGAGCTTCTGTTGTTCAGTCCTAGCTCCTACCAACCTAGCAGTTCGAAAGCACATCAAAGTGCAAGTAGATAAATAGGTACTGCTTCGGCAGGAAGGTAAACTGTGTTTCCGTGCGCTGCTCTGGTTTCACCAGAAGCGGCTTAGTCATGCTGGCCATATGACAAACGTTGGCTCCCTTGGCCTGTAAAGCGAGATGAATGCCGCAACCCCAGAGTCGTTCGCGACTGGACTTAACTGTCAGGGGTCCTTTACCTTTAAGTATTCTCACTACCTAAACAGCAATTCTACATTTTTACTCTTTTTCCATTATTTTCTCATGATCTACCAGTCATTTGGTGGACGTGGGAGCAGGACCTGTCCAGAGTGCTGAAGCCCTGACCCCAGCTATTGGAAATCTTCTTTTAGTCAATATGCTAGCAGTTGATATTTCAGCAGTTGCCTTCCAAGCCTGTCTTTGCAGCCATGAATGCTGCAAAGTTGTTTTTAAATACAGTGGTGCCTCGCAAGACGAAAAGAATCCATTCCGCGAGTCTCTTCGTCTTGCGGTTTTTTTGTCTTGCGAAGCAAGCCCATTAGCGGCTTAGCGGATTAGCGCTATTAGCGGCTTAGCGGATCAGCTGTTAAGCGGCTTAGCGGGTCAGCTGATAAGCGGCTTAGTGGATCAGCTGTTAAGCGGCTTAGCGGCTTGGGAAAAAGGGGGGGGGAGGAAAAAACCCCACAGGAACTCGCAAGACATTTTTGTCTTGCAAAGCAAGCCCATAGGAAATTCGTTTTGCGAAGTACCTCCAAAACGGAAAACCCTTTCGTCTAGTGGGTTTTCCGTCTTGCGAGGCATTCATCTTGCGGGGCACCACTGTAATTAAATAAATAAAGCTGAAATTTAAGGTTGGATCCTGTGCCCTGCCATGCACCTACACTGAAGCAATATATATGCGCAGCACCAGTGACAGCCTCTTTCAGACAGAGAGGGTGTATTAAATAGGAATAATGAAAGTAAGCCCAGGTCTCCATTTTTGATAGCACAAACCAGGGCAATGGTCCAAGGGTGACGTTCATTCCAATGCCAATGGTAGGCAGAACCAGAGGCAAACTTGGGTGGATCAATGAATGAGTGCTAATTTTACCTTTGCACAGTAGAACTGACTTCTACGCACATTTGCACAACACACCTTCCATCCAGGTAAGACATCATCAACTCTGGTTCAAGGACTCGTTCCAGACAGGCCAAAAAAGAAAAAAGAAAAGGTCGGAGACAGGTGTTTAAATTTAAATAAATAAATAAACTTTACTCGCATTAGCCAACGGCCGTAGCAACATAAAACAAGCAATATATACAAATAAAAAGACAGCAATGGGTAAAAAGGGCAATCAAATGACCAAGATTATCGTTCAGATAGTGGCCCTTAATCTCATTGCACCCTCAATAAGCCTAGCAACCTTTGCTGCTGTCTGATCATTTTGATCTGATAACAGAAAGAACAATGTGGCCGCAGATGGGTGGCCTGGGATGGTAAGTAAGAGCGGGGTAATGATCTCATTCCTCAGATCTTTATAAAAGGGGGCAGGTCAGGAGAACATGAGCCACTGTTTCCAGATTGCCATCTCCACAGGGGCAGAGTCGTTTCTCAGTTGGAATCTTTTGGTATCGGAGACGGATGTTGGGAGGACCAACTTCAGTCCCTGGGCCTGAGATCCCCATCCCCAAGCTAAGGGCCTAGACTGGACTATGTGTTTGGGGACCTGCGGCAAAGGAGGGCTTTGAGCAGGGTCAAGTCCAGTGCAGTCCCCTTGCAGCGAGGTGCCCACCTCAGGTCGGCTTGCAAGGATTTTGGCACACCTGCCCAATGAGCACGTGCCTTTCTGCCATCACATCACACACAATCCCATTGAACAGATGATGGCGTCTGGTAATGAAACCAGCTTTGTGCCGTTTCGTCCTATCCACAGCTGTCAGATGATGTAATCAGAGGTGCATTTTGTGAGTCATGCCACAGAGTAAATGTAGCTGGCATATGCTTTTGTAGTATTGCTTTGCTGCTGTTGTTTTTCCTCTAACAAGTACAAAGACCTCCCTCCCTCCCTTTCTCTCTCTCAAAAGAAAGAAAAAAAATAGGAAAGGGAAAAAAATCAAATCTCCACATTTGTTTCTGCCTGAAAAGAAAATTGCTGGTGTATTTGTGTGTCGGTGTCTAGTTAGGAAGTGACAGCTGCAGCAGCTGTACCTTGTGAGCTGTTGCATTGTGCATTGTTTTCCTAAACTCCACCAAATGTGTTCCACCCAAAATTGCCGGGTGCAGATGATCAAACCTGTGAAAAACTACACAGCCCTGCTGCTGGTATTCACATGGGAATGTTCAGCGGGTGCCCTTCTCCCTCACTCACTGAGGCTAATGCTGGTCTGTGCACAGGACATGGGATTTTTTTGGGTGGGTGCTCTGAAGGCAGATGAAGCCTTGGGGATGTTGAGACTTTGAGTACATGTAGCTTTTGGAGTGTACAATTGGTGTGTTGGCTACAAGCCAAGTTAAACAGAGTACGTGAGAAATTCTGGAAATTCAGGAAAGCTTAGCAACAGTGGTTTGTTGTTGGAGTGTTGAGTTTGGAATAGGAGTTTGAACCTTGTCCGTGTATATATAGTAACTTCTACAAAGCTATGCTTTATTCTGCTGTATATAATAAAACTAAGGACGCGGGTGGCGCTGTGGGTTAAACCACAGAGCCTAGGACTTGCCGATCAGAAGGTCGGCAGTTCGAATCCCCGTAACGGGGTGAGCTCCCGTAGCTCAGTCCCTGCTCCTGCCAACCTAGCAGTTCGGAAGCACGTCAAAGTGCAAGTAGATAAATAGGTACCACTCTGGCAGGAAGGTAAACGGCGTTTCCGTGTGCTGCTCTGGTTCGCCAGAAGCGGCTTAGTCATGCTGGCCACATGATCTGGAAGCTGTACGCTGGCTCCCTCGGCCAATAAAGCGAGATGAGCGCCGCAACCCCAGAGTCAGCCACAACTGGACCTAATGGTCAGGGGTCCCTCTACCTTTACCTTATATAATAAAACTAAACAAAAATCAAGTTACTAGTCAGAAAGTTCTGTTCCTCTTTGTCATCTTGGAATTCACTGATTTGGCAGCTGGTAGCAAGAGTTATGGTTAAGGTCCATCAACAGGGGACGAGCTTGTTTTCTCCTCCTCTGGAGGGTAGGACTCAAACCGATGGCTTCAAGTTACAAGAAAGGTTGATTCTGACCAAACCCCAGGAAGAACTTTCCGGCAGCAGGAGCTGTTCAACAGTGGTACAGACTCCCTTGGAAGGTTGTGGACTCTCTCCTTCATTGGAGGTTTTTGAAGCAGATGATGGATGGTCATCTGCCATGGATGCTTTAGCTGAGCTTCCTGCATTGCAGGAGGCTGGACAAGATAATGCTCGGGTCCCTTCCAACTCTGCAATTCCGTGATTCTAGAAAATTAAAAATAATGCTCTATATATCCTCACCTGAACATTTGGATCTGCAGCGCTGGCACTTTTAGAAGTGCAGCATAATCTTTGCTCTGCGTTTGCAAGGAGCTGAGTCTTCATTGTGGCAGCTCCTACAGTTCGGAACTCCCTGCCCATTGACATGAGGCAGGCACATTCACTGTTTTATTTCTGGAGCCTGCTTAAAATATATTTTTTATATTTTAGACTTCCGGGTTGGCGCCATCGCCGAATGGCGGACTCCCTCCGAGCTCCGGAGGGAGTCTGCTCGGCAGGGGCTGGGTCCTACCGCGCCGGCGACGCGGGGACCCTTAAAAACCACGGGCACGGAGCCTGTGGACATGGGGACTCAGCTGGCACCGCTAGCACCCTCCCGACTCGTGAAGGAGCCTTTTTAAAGGCTCCGGATCGGGTGCCGGGGAGTGGCGTGGTGCTTTGAGTCTATCGCTTCCCCTGCCGAGCGCAGCCGCATGCCATTCGACGGAGAGCGCTGGCTTCTTCCATTTGAAATTCGGACTTTCAACAATAACCCGTGAGTAATTGGGAAACCGGGTACAAAAGGAGAAAAAAAGAAAAAAAAATTCGGATTCGGAATGAGCGGGGTGATCTAAAAAGGAAGTCAGTCCCCCCCCCCTGATTGTAAACATTCTAAAACAAGGACTGGGTACCCAAGATCGAAAGAGAAGTTTATTGCTGATAAAATCATTAATTCCACGATGCGAAATTACAAGAATTGTGCTGGAGGAGAAGTGTGGAGGGTGAGAGGGAAAATGCAACCCCCCCTGGGAACCGGGGTGATTCGTAGAGCCTGGCGAAGAGAGACGGAGACTTTGACAGCTGTCAAAGTAGCTGTCAAAGTTGGAGAATATAAAGAGGACTTTGTTACAAGGACTTTGCTGGCTAATTCTGTTACAATTTGACATAATTTGGATATAAACTGTCGGAAAACAATGAACAACAAGTTGACTTTTGGATTAGAGGATACAAAGTTACTGCAATCCCCCTAGAGGGGTTTCGGGACATTACAAGCGGTCGTACGTGGAAAATTATTATGGGACTGGCAGAGGACTTATCTTCTGGGAAAGCTGCAAAACTGAAATAGTATTTTGTCTACAGGGGTGTTTACATTAAAAGGAGACAATAGAATTTTCTATTGAAGAAAGGAAGGGACTGGACGTAAGTTTTTGTTCCTGAATAACAAACCTCTGTAGAAATACCAGATCTCGGAATAAGAACGTTTTAGCAGCTGAACAAGACAAGAAACCTGAGAAAGTAAGGAATAAAAAGAACAAAGGACTAACTACGACACGGAAAGAACAATGGGAGGAGCAACAAAGACCAAGGAAATTAAAGGCCTCTATTGGACTGGATTTTTGGAAGCTAAACACCATTAAAATAAACAAATTAAAAGAAAACCGGCAAGGCGGAAGGGGAAAAATTTGGCCATGGACTTGAGACCTCCAGGCTGACAACATATGGACTGATGGACATGGGGAATCCAAACCGGGGAAGGGAGGGGGGAGTTTTGGAATCCAAAGGCTATGTAACCAACTTTCTGAATTTACTTACATTTTTTATCTTCTATTTCTTTATACAACTTTTCTATATTATGGTATCTTGATTTGATATGTTTCAAAAAAAAGGGAATTTGTGGAAGGAAATTGGGGCAGATCTTGGGGGAAAATCTTTTTTCTTTTTCTGTTAAAGATGAGGGGTGATGGTAAGATTGTATAATTTAAATTGGCTAATGGGTTAAACATATTAAGTTTTAAACTGGGAGTGAGAACTTGTGGAACCAAATTAATGAAAGGGGAATATAGTTGGGGGGGGGGAGGGAGTCCTGGAAAGAAGGTAATGAAAGTAAGGTTTTAAATATATTTCTTTCTTTTCTATCTTTTCTTTTCTGTTATATTGGAAACTCTAATAAATATGATTTAAAAAATAAAATATATTTTTTAATTTATTTCAGAAAGCCTACCTAGACATGTACTGTACATCTGACAGGCATCTTAATACGTAATTGTATCTTATAATTTTTATTTTTATTTTTATAAACTTGCTTTTTTAAAGTCCTGCTTTGATTGAATCTATGCTTTATGGCTTAGATAAACCGCTTAGAGGTTAAGTGGTATATATATACATATATAAACAGATGTCTGTTATTTATATTAGTGCTGGGAAAGACTGTGTGGAATTGCTGGCAGTCAGATAAGACCAAGGCTGTGATTCCGTATTTATTTCATTTATTCCATTCCTATCCCGTCCTTCCTCCCGAAGAAGCCTGGGGTGGCAGACAGCGAGGTGGTAAAACAATGCAATTAAAAACAAAACAAAAACATATTTGAAACATTAAAAACATATACGGCGGCTTTGTAATATTTATTGGGTGTGAAACATGAAATCAAAACAGCGTGAATGGCTTCGGATCTAATTTGAATGATAAAGGTGTGCATATTCATATTGGAATATTTTCACTATGTTGGGTGTCTTGCAGAGGAATCCTATATTCCTGATGCCACCAATGGTTCCGCAGCCCAGCTGCTCTCAGAAACATCAGCAGCAGTGGAAGGCAATGGGGCAGCCACATCAGACCCTATCTCGGGTCCTCTCAGCCCTGCTCCTTCCACACCTGTCAGGGAACTGACATCAGAGCGAGAGGCGAAGGGGAGGCTCACAGATTCTGCTGGCGAAGGACCCAGCAATAGGGGGAGAAACAACTCAGTAGAGGGGGAAGCAACACCAGAGAGAAAGGGGGGCAGATGGGGGAATCGGAGGGAGGGCTCCAGGACTCTTCCCTGGACATCAGTGAGGAGAGCAGAGGTCCTCCGCTGCCCACGCCCTCCCTGTGCAGAAGACACCCGCGCAGTGAGAGGAGGAGGAGACTGGGTGTCAAACAACTTTTATGTTGGAAGAGGTTCAAGAAATGCCCACTGACGGATTCTGCCAGTGACTGAGGCAGCCACAATGAGCAAGGGCTGTGCAGTCAGAAAGGCAAATTAGCCTAGAGAGGCACCAGTTTATGCACGAGTAACTCATAGCCATTACAACACCCTTGTAACACCCTGCTTTGGGGGACTTTCTACTGGATAAAAAGGTAAAAGTAAAGGGACCCCTGACCATTAGGTCCAGTCATGACTGACTCTGGGGTTACGGTGCTCATCTTGCTTTATTGGCCGAGGGAGCCGGTGTACAGCTTCTGGGTCATGTGGCCAGCATGACTAAGCCGCTTCTGGGGAACTAGAGCAGCGCATGGAAATGCCGTTTACCTTCCCACCAGTGCGGTACCTATTTCTCTACTTGCACTTTGACATGCTTTTGAACTGCTAGGTTGGCAGGAGCAGGGACCAAGCAACGGGAGCTCACCCGTTGTGGGGATTCGAACCGCCAACCTTCTGATCGGCAAGCCCTAGGCTCTGTGGTTTAACCCACAGCGCCACCCGCGTCCCTTGTAACACACTGTTTTGGGGGACTTTCTACTGGATACTGTGATCTAAACCACTGAGCATCTTGGGCTTGCCCATCAGAAAGTCGGCAGTTCGAATCCCTGCAATGGGGTGAGCTCCATTGCTCTGCCCCAGCTCCTGCCAACCTAGCAGTCTGAAAGCATGCCACTGCAAGCAGATAAAGGAGTAAGTAGATAAAGTAGATAAAGCAAGTAGATAAAGTAGTATACCTGAAGGAGCACCTCCACCCCCATCGTTCTGCCCGGACACTGAGGTTCAGCTCTGAGGGTCTTCTGGCGGTTCCCTCACTGAGAGAAGTGAAGTTACAGGGAACTAGGCAAAGGGCCTTCTCAGTAGTGGCGCCCCCCCCCCGGTGGAACGCACTCCGGTCAGATGTCAAGGAAATAAACAACTATCTGACTTTTAGAAGGCATCTGAAAGCAGCCCTGTTTAGGGAAGTTTTTAATGTTTTAAGTATTATTCTGTTTTTAGTGTTCTATTGGAAGCAGCCAGATGGGCGGGGTATAAATGATAAAAGATTATTATTCTTATAAACAGGTACCATTGTGGTGGGAAGGTAAATGGTGTTTCCATGTGCTCTGGCTTCCGTCACGGTGTTTCATTGTGCCAGAAGCGATAGAGTCATGCTGGCCACATGACCCAGAAATCTGTCTGTGGACAAACGCCGGCTCCCTTGGCCTGAAAGCAAGATGAGTGCCTTTGACTGAACTTAACTGTCCAAGGGGCCATGTGACAAGGTGAGCTCCCATTGCTCTGTCCCAGCTCCTGCCAACCTAGCAGTTCAAAAGCACACCAATGCAAGTAGATAAATAGGTACTGCTGTGGCAGGAAGGTAAACAGTGTTTCCGTGCACTCTGATTTCCTTCACGGCGTCCAGTTGCGCCAGAAGCGGTTTAGTCATGCTGACCAAATGACCTGGAAAGCTGTCTGTGGACAAACTCTGGCTCCCTCGGTCTCAAAGCGGGATGGGACAACTGGACACCAAATGGGGATTAGAAGACACTCAGAGCTGGAGTGCTATTTCCCAAAAAATATTTTATAAAGGGCAGGAATTACCGGGGTGAGTGCTGCCCACAGACAACATGCTTCCATGGTGTTTTTTAGCACTGGAGCAAAGTTTTTCATAGAATCTGCGGGCATCTAGTCCAACCCCATGCAATGCAGAAGTCCCAGCTAAAGCATCCATGGCAGATGATGATGAAGAAGAGTTTGGATTTGATATCCCACTTTATCCCTACCCTAAGGAGTCTCAAAGCGGCTAACACTTTCCTTTCCCTTCCTCCCCCACAACAAACACTCTGTGAGGTGAGTGAGGCTGAGAGACTTCAGAGAAGTGTGACTAGCCCAAGGTCACCCAGCAGCTGCATGTGGAGGAGCGGGGAAGCGAACCCGGTTCACCAGATTACGAGTCTACTGCTCTTAACCACTACACCACACTGGCTCTCAGTGTGACAATCCAACCTCTGCTTAAAAACCTCCAGGGAAGGAGAGTCGACCACCTTTCTTGGGAGTCTGTTCTTTCAAATCTCAAGAGCTCTCTCAGGGATTTTCGGCTGGGGATTCCCCTAGTCCTACCAGGAGATTGAACTTGGGACCTTCTGCATGCAAAGCAAATGTTCTACCACCGAGCTATGGCCATTTCCTACAGGTGAACTGATGCATCCTACAACCTTGGAGATTGCAGAACCCATTATTAGAAAGTTGACTGTCTACCCTATGGTTCATGGTCACCCACTTCCCCCCACAACTGCCTGCAGTTCACAGAATCATATAATTTTAAGTTTGAAGGAACCCAGAGAGTCATTTAGTCCAACCCCCTGCAATGCAGGTGTTAAGTTGTGGGTGAACATATCAGACTACACAGCGATTCTCCAAGCAGCTCTTGTTTATTCAAAGGTCAGAACAGAACTGAACTGAAGGGTTCAGCCAGCCTGCTTATATAGAGCTCCAGTACAACGTAACTGTAACAACTTTCTGTAACTATCCAATCACTGAACGTCACTTTCGGTCCCTTATTTGCATATGTGGACCTGAACTATCTACAGTATCCCCCTGCTGGCCCAGGGTGAGAACTCCAGTGCATAACACCCCTCCCCACCGAGATAAGGCATTAGTTACAATTGTAATGGTTTTCTTATATACAGCACTACACGTAATGGGTCAGTTAGGCACAAAAGAATATTGGTTACATTTCACATACTTCCATTAGACCAACAGGGTTACATGTCCAACAACATAGTCCTTTAAATAAGTTGGGCGCTTGGAAACTCTGCCAGACCGCCTGGGACCGGTACCCAGGTCCAGGGGACCGCCCAAATCTTGCTGAGGCTGTGGCGTTGAAACCAAGTCCTCTGGATCCGCTGCTGTGAGTGGAACATCCGCAAGTGGAGTTGGCGGAATGTCAGGCATGGCAGTTGTCTGAGTCCCCCTGTTGGCCCAGGATGAGTAGTTCAGTACATAACAGCAGGAATCCTGCCCACAATTATCCCTGGGTGGGCTTGAACCACCAGCCTTCTGGTTAACTGCCAGATGCAGTTGTTGCTTTTGAGTAGGCTATGGTCTACCATTATGCAGCCCCAGTCCTGTTGACATTTCTTGAGAAGGAAACGCTTATATTGAGTGCCTTAGCGTGGGTCTCCCTCAAAAGCATTTTCATCCTCTAGCGATCCGGTATGTTTCAGAACCCAGAGAAATGTAAGCTGAAATGAGCCTATTCAATTTTCTCGAAAGACCCAGAGAATACAATGCGGGAGACAGATTTTTCCTGTCGCTTACCAAATGTTTGAAGTGAAAATGGCTGCTTTTTTTTTCCAGCGCCGGGGAACTTGTGGGAAATGACCTGTACTGGGGATAAGTTGACAGGCACAGTGGGGGATTTCATTACACCTTCGGATTTGATGGCGCAACCAGCTCTCTGTAACCTCTGGCTAGTGCTCGGAATTGAATCTGTAAATGTTAATCAATATTTCAGGCCTATTAAATAAAGAAAGGCATTGTGGAAATCAAAGCGCTAATGGCTGGCGTGGTGCTAGGCAAAGGCTTCCAGCCTGTCAGAAATCTTGTCAGGAGCAAAAGAGCAAATATTTTAATAAAACAATTATCTCTACAATATCGGACCTGTTATGCTGCTGGTACGATGGAGGTGATTTAATTCTCGTGATGGTTTGCAAGGTGGGAAAGAGCTGTAGCTCAGCAGTAGGGCGTCTGCTCAGCATGCGGAAGATCTCAAGTTCAATCCTTGACATCTGTGGGAAAGGCTGAAACACCTGAGAGATGCTGGCAGTCAGTGCGGACAGTATTGAACTAGAGGCACCAATGGTCTGACTCAGCACAATAGGACCACAAGGCCTTGTTGATCTTTCCATCTCAGTTTTGTAACCATTTTTTCACAGACTCGGAATTTGTTGTTGTTGTTGTTTAGTCGTTTAGTCGTGTCCGACTCTTCGTGACCCTATGGACCAGAGCACACCAGGCACTCCTGTCTTCCACTGCCTCCCACAGTTTGGTCAGACTCATGTTTGTAGCTTCGAGAACACTATCCAACCATCTTGTCCTCTCTCGTCCCCTTCTCCTTGTGCCCTCCATCTTTCCCAACATCAGGGTCTTTTCCAGGGAGTCTTCTCTTCTCATGAGATGGCCAAAGTATTGGAGCCTCAGCTTCACGATCTGTCCTTCCAGTGAGCACTCAGGGCTGATTTCCTTAAGAATGGAGAGGTTTGATCTTCTTGCAGTCCATGGGACTCTCAAGAGTTGGAATACGAGGTGTCAAAAATGGATGCAAATATAAAAATGATGTATAGATGGTACATTACACCTATAAAAATGGCAAGCATGTATAAAACAGGCTCTAAAAAATGCTGGAAGTGTAAAGAAAAAGGTGGCACGTCTTTTTCATATGTGGTGGAATTCTAAAATAATTAAGAATTATTGGGAAATGATATACAGTGGTACCTCTAGATGCGAACGGGATCCGTTCCGGAGCCCCATTCGCATCCTGAAGCAAATGCAACCCGCGACTGTGCACCTGCACATGTTGCAATTCGCCACTTCTGCGCATGCATGTGACATCATTTTGAGCATCTGCGCATGCGCAGAAACCCGGAAGTAACGCGTTCCGTTACTTCTGGGTTGCCACAGAGCGCAACCTGAAAACGCTCAACCTGAAGCTACTTCAACCCGAGGTATGACTGCACATTGTTCCAGGATACTAGTTGAATGATGGTAAGTGAAGAAGAGCCCTGAGGGTTTTTGTGTGGTGGCTGGAATGTTGTCCTTGAACCCTGGCAATGGTTTTGTTTTTTGCTCATCTGGATGTAGGATGGGTTATTTATTTATTAAATTTATACCCCACACCTTCCCCCAAAGGAGCCCAGGCTGGCAAACATGTCAATGTCAAAACAATGCAGTTAAAAATTCTTTTTAAAAAAACAACAACACACAGTTAAATACAACCTTAAAATAAATCCCTTAAAAAACTCCTAAAAGCAATTGCCTACATTCAACCAGTTTCAAGGCGGCCAGGGATAGGAATTTCAAGAATCAAATGCCAGATTGTGTGTGAGTTTGTGTAGAAACTAGCCTGAATAATAATAATAATAATAATAATAATAATAATAATAATAATAATAATTTTATTTCTTATACCCCACCCATCTGGCGGGGTTTCCCCAGCCACTCTGGGCAGCTTACAGCATAACGGTAATTTGAATTTTTGCCCCGCCCACTTTTGTCTCTGGTCACGCCCACCAGGGGACTGTGACTCCTGGAAAGTTATCCAGAACCAATCACAGCTCTTGGACTGAGAAAGGTTCGAAGTGAGGGAAAACAGCCACCATGATTTATGCGACAGGTATAAGTTTAAAAAGAAAAGAAAAACATGATTCCCACCCTTATATTTGTACATTTTGCGATTGCATCCTCGAAGAATTTCCATTATTACTTTGTGTGCCATGAATACGGAAGGTTGTTATTATTATTATGCTAATTATTATTATTTTCGCTTTAAGTACTAACAGCTGAAAAGCTCTTCGTTCAGCTCTCGTTCGCACTTCCCGCTGTGCAAAACTAGGTGGGAACTTTCGCTGTCACAAATTTATTCTTGAAATTCCCAGAGGGGCTGGGAAGCTACAGAAATATCTTGAAGGTGTCATCCCAAATGAATAATCTTCACCAGGGGATGCAACAGAAAGCTGCATAAAACACACAGAGAGAGAGAGAGAGAGAGAGAGAGAGAGAGAGAGAGAGATGAGATGGAAGGAAAATGAAAAAAGCTTCAATAAAAAAGCACAATGCAAAGATAAAAGATAGCTCTAAAAGGAATTTGAAAGGATAATCAGAATGTAGAAGTGCAGGGGGAATGTCCATGGGTGTTCTCTCTTGTCTCTGAATACCAGTTGCTGGAAACTGCAACATGTCTCTGAATACCAGTTGCTGGAAACTGCAAGAAGGGACCATCACATTGCACTCAGGCCATGCCTATGAGCTTCTCAAAGACATCTTGCTGGCCCATACTCCCCAATGTTTCTCTGATGAAAATAGGGACATCCAGTGGTTAAGAGTGTTCGACTCGTAATCTGGTGAACCAGGTTCGCTTCCCCGCTCCTCCACATGCAGCTGCTGGGTGACCTTGGACTAGTCACACTTCTCTGAAGTCTCTCAGCCTCACTCACCTCACAGAGTGTTTGTTGTGGGGGAGGAAAGGAAAGGAGATTGTTAGCTGCTTTGAGACTCCTTAGGGTAGTGATAAAGTGGGATATCAAATCCAAACTCCTCCTCCTCCTCCTCTTCTTCTATTCAGCAGCAACAACAACATCATTTATACTCCACCCATCTGACTGGGCAGGTTCCAAAGGTTGTATGGTTACTTATCTCTTTGGTTCACATAAGTCCAAGCCCTTCAACATTTTGCCGATGAAAATAGGGATGTTCTAAGGAAAAATGGGACATTCCAAGATCAAATCAGAAACTTGGACGGCTTCTGTAAATCCAGGACGGTCCCTGGAAAATAGGGACACTTGGTGGGTCTGCTGACGTCTGTGAGAACACAGTGCTGGACTAGATTGGACTTTGGTCTGATTCATTCCTGAGTAATGTTTCAGCTGTTGACCACAGGAAATCAGTTTCCCCAGCTCTTTTGCTCCTGACAAAGTTTCTGACAGGCTGGAAGCCTTTGCCCAGCGCTAGCCATTGGCGCTGTGATTTCCACAATGCCTTTCTTTATTTAATAGGCCTGAAATATAGACCAACATTTACAGATTCGATTCCAAGCACAAGCTAGGTATGACTTGGAAAGAATCTGTGTCTGAAACCCTGGAGAACCACTGCCAGTCAGTGTTGGCAACACTGAGGTAAATGGAGCCTGACTTTGTATAAGGCACCTTTCTATGAACCTGACTCCCATCTTCCCTGACCAATACTTTCTGACTGGGGCTGATTGTAGCATACCCTCCAACAGTTCTCCAGGGGAAATAGGGGTACCCTAGTCAACAACAACAACATTTATACCCCACCCATCTGACTGGGTGGCCCCAACCGCTCTAGGCAGCTTCCAACTTATATAAAAACATAATAAAAAACAGTGTGGTGTAGTGGTTAAGAGCGGTAGTCTCATAATCTGGGAAACTGGGTTCGCATCTCCGCTCCTCCACATGCAGCTGCTGGGTGACCTTGGGCCAGTCACACTTCTCTGAAGTCTCTCAGCCTCACTCACCTCACAGAGTGTTTGTTGTGGGGGGAGGAAGGGAAAGGAGAATGTTAGCCGCTTTGAGACTCCTTCGGGTAGTGATAAAGCGGGCTATCAAATCCAAACTAGTTGTCTTCTTCTTCTTCTTCTTCTTCTTCTTCTTCTTCTTCTTCTTCTTCTTCTTCTTCACATTACAAAACCTCCATATACAGGGCTGCCTTCAGATATCTTCTAAAGGTTGGATAGTTGCTTATTTCTTTGGCTCAGGGGTTGCATAACTCCATACCCTCCAACAATTCTCCCATAAAAACAGGGACGTCCTAAGGAAAAGCAGGACATTCTGGGATCAAATCAGAAACCGAGATGACTTCTGTAAATCCGGTTCTGTCCCAGGAAAGTTGGGGCACTTGGAGGGTCTACGGTGGTGCAATACCACCTGAAGGAGGCACCGATACCACTGTTGGAGGCAAAAATGCTTCTGGATAACAGTTGCTGAAACCACAGGAGAGAAGACGGTCCTTGTTCTGGACTCCCGGTTGCTGTTTTCCCACCTGGTTGCCTACCTTGAGAACGGGACGCAGGTCTAGATGGACCATTCTTATGTCCTTGTGTTGGTTACAAAAAAAAATGACCTAAGCAAACACATCAGAGCATATTACCACCTCATTTCACGGTGTTTAATGTTTTCGTTTTAATCTGCAATTAAAGCTTAGATTGATTAATCTGCCAATTAAATCTTGCCTCTTGAATCTGAATCCATTTTGATGGGCGACTAACTCGGGGTGCGTTGTTGTCTTTCCCTGGGGGCCAATTCACCCAGAACAATCGATACTTCATGTTCTCTTGTCTACCCACGGCCATGTTTTCCTTTACCGGAGGGGAGGGGGAAAGCAAAGCCCCATTTGTTCCTGACAGCTTGCATGTGGCTTAACATTTAGACAATTCATGTGCAGACATTAATTAGCTGGGGTGAGATGAGGAACAAATGGTGGGAACTCTACACTTCTCACCTCGGAAGCCTAACAGAATGGGCAAGCCGCTCTTGCGAGGCCCAGCCAAAGAAATCCACCAACTTGGAACAGCAGGATGCTTTTCGGATAGTCAAACTGTCAACAGCCTCCAACGAAATAGTTTTGAGAGCAAATTGCAGCTGACACTTTGTAAAAATAAAAGTAAAAAACAAAACAAAACATGATGTGCTAAAAATGCAGGAGAAAGTGGATTATGGTGCCCCTGACTTGGAAAGTTTTGACAGAGGCTGCTATGTGAAGGCATCGTAGCATTGATCAAACTGATAGAAGGAGTCATTACCTGAATTTCTAGCACAATCTTATAATTAGTAACCACAAAATGCACCACCTTAGGGTTTAAAGAATGGGTATACAAACTAAGGCCCGGGGGCCGGATCCAGCCCAATCGCCTTCTAAATCCAGCCTGCGGACGGTCCAGGAATCAGCGTGTTTCTACATGAGTAGAATGTGTCCTTTTTAAAAAAATGCATCTCTGGGTTATTTGTGGGGCATAGAAATTTGTTCATTTTTTTCCCCTTCAAAATATAGTCCGGCCCCCCACAAGGTCTGAGGGACAGTGGACCGGCTCCCTGCTGAAAAATTTCGCTGACCCCTGGAAAGGAATGAAATCACTTGGCCTTATTTGAGGGGTACTTGCACACCACATGCTCTGCATGCAAAACGTCAGAAAAAAACTGAGCAGGGTCACCCCAATATTACTATTATTCATTATTACTGTATTTTTTGCCCTATAGGACGCACTTTCCCCCCTCCAAAAATGAAGGGGAAATGTGTGTGCATCCTATGGGGCGAATGCAGGCTTCAGGAAGCTGTCCGCAAGCCATGGGATAGCTGCGCGACTTCACGCAGCTCTCCCTCAGCTTGTGGAGAGCTGCCTGTTCTGGGGGCTGGGGTCAGGGGAAGCTCGGGCTTCCCCTGCTCCAACCCCGCGCCTGGCGGGGAAATAATTTTTTTTTCTTTATTTCCCCCCAAAAAAACTAGGTGCGCCCTATGGGCCAGTGCGCCCTATGGGCCGAAAAATATGGTATTTATTAAATTTGCATACCGCCCTATAGTCTCAGGGCGGTTCACAATATAAAAACATAAAATACATGATAGATCTGAAAACAAGAACAACCCAATAACCCTCCCTTTCCCCAACACATTTTATTTTATTTTTGTAAATTTTTATTTGATTTTTAAATATAAATTTATAACAAAACCAAATACATTTCCATATACAGAGATTTCTCTGAATCCCGTGACCACCCCCCATCCCCTCAGTGGATCCTAATGTCAACGTTTTCAGCTGCATATTGTATTGTAATCTATGTTTTATATCTATCCATCTTCTCCACCGTATTTGTTACACCACAATAATGAATAATAATAATAAATTTTATTTATATCCCGCCCTCCCCAGCCATAACCGGGCTCAGGGCAGCTAACATCAAAATATAAATACATTAGAACATAAAATTTAGCAATCGACTGAAATACAGCTTAAAATCGGATTAAAATAAAATAAGATCAGAAGGCAACTGTCAAATTATGACTATAGGGGTTGGGAACCTTAGGCAATCATCAGGCTCAGCTACAAGTGGTATAATAATCCTGCTAATGTTTTCATCTGTTTACAGTGGTCTCCTAAATAACTCCTTAACACATTTGAAAATGGCATTGGGTGTCAATCAGCCAAATGCCTGGTTAAGAGGAACATTTTTGCGTGGCGCCTAAAGGTGTATAATACATTTTGGCACTTGAGGTGTACCCTAAAATGGTGCCCCTCCTCCTCATTTGGGAAGAAAGGTTGAGTGAAGATCTCCATCCAGAAGAAGAAAGAGTGACATCTGGATCTACTGACCAAAGGGATTGAGCTGCCTGAGGTGAACTATTGGGTGGGCCAGTCCTGGGGCTGAGAGGATATGAAACCCTGGAGAGCTGCTGCCAGTCAGTGTAATAATAATAATAATAATAATAATAATAATAATAATAATAATTTATTATTTATACCCTGCCCATCTGGCTGGGTTTCCCCAGCCACTCTGGGAGGCTTCCAACCGAATATTAAAAACAATACAGCGTCAGACATTAAAAACTTCCCTAAAAAGGGCCACCTTCAGTTGTCATTTATAAGTAAAATAGTAGTTTATTTCCTTTACATCTGCTGGGAGGGCATTCCACAGGGCGGGCGCCACTACCGAGAAGGCCCTCTGCCTGGTTCCCCGTAACCTCACTTCTCGCAATGAGGGAACCGCCAGAAGGCCCTCGGAGCTGGACCTCAGTGTCCGGGTAGAATGATGGGGGTGGAGACGCTCCTTCAGGTATACTGGACCGAGGCCGTTTAGGGCTTTAAAGGTCAGCACCAACACTTTGAATTGTGCTTGGAAACGTACTGGGAGCCAATGGAGATCTTTCAGGACTGGTGTTATGTGGTCCTGGCGGCCACTCAGTCTAGCTGCCGCATTCTGGATTAATTGCAGTTTCCGAGTGACCTTCAAAGGTAGCCCCACGTAGAGCGCATTGCAGTAGTCCAAGCGGGAGATAACTAGAGCATGCATGCATGTAGACCAGACATGTTCAATGGGTCGACCACAATCGGCAGGTATATCGGCGGGGTGCTCCAGATTGATCGTGGGATTAAATAAAGTGGGCAAAGAATGTCCCCGCCCTCTGCCCCCGGTGCTAGGTCCCATTGCAATCCTCCCCAAAAAAAGCTCGACAATTCTTGGCAATGACAATAGGTAGATCACTCCCTGTTCTTTTATACTAGGAGTAGACAATACAGTGGTACCTCGGGTTACGTACTTAATTCGTTCCGGTGGTCCGTACTTAACCTGAAACTGTTCTTAACCTGAAGCACCACTTTAGCTAATGGGGCCTCCTGCTGCCGCGCCACCAGAACACGATTTCTGTTCTCATCCTGAAGCAAAGTTCTTAACCTGAGGTACTATTTCTGGGTTAGCAGAGTCTGTAACTTGAAGCGTATGTAACCTGAAGCGCATGTAACCTGAGGTACCACTATACCCCCCTATACCCGAAGGTCTCAGAGCGGTCCACATTCTGGATTAGTTGTAGTTTCCGAGTCACCTTCAAAGGGAGCCCCACTTAGAGTGCATTGCAGTAGCTGCAACTTCCCTATACAGTGGTACCTCGGGTTAAGTACTTAATTCGTTCAGGAGGTCGGTTCTTAACCTGAAACTGTTCTTAACCTGAAGCACCACTTTAGCTAACGGGGCCTCCTGCTGCCACCGTGCCCCTGGAGCACGATGTATGTTCTCATCCTGAAGCAAAGTTCTTAACCTCAAGCACTATTTCTGGGTTAACGGAGTCTGTAACCTGAAGCGTATGTGACCTGAAGCGTATGTAACCTGAGGTACCGCTGTACTGAGCTTGATGGGCCAGTGTAAAAGGCAGCTTCTTATGTTCCTAAGATGCCATCTTTATTTATTTATTTTACTATTAGTAGAGGAGAAGGACTCCTGCCTATTACCAAGGGCAACCTAAGTAACTCCTTGATCCTATTTCTGATTGCAAAATTATGTAAGCTTAGGGTTGCCATGGCAACTTGGGGGGCTAAGTCCAGATTATTAATGCTTCGACATAAAACTCCAGATCCTCCTCTCCATTCCCAACCCCTAAAAAAAAAAGGAAAAATAAATCAACTGTCATATATTTAGGAAGTCTCTCATGAATCATCTTATGGCTATCCTTCTCGTCTGTCTCCAGTAAAACATTGAGCTATTAAGGATAAGCGCATTCCCCAGGGAAGCTCATGAAATAATGATTGAAATATCAAGAGAAGAAATAACCTTCATTGTATTATATGGCGTTTCCCCCCCTCTGAAAGGAAAAGGAAGAAAGCTTCCATCTGCAAAACATTATCTAGCGCAAGAGAGAGGATCAAGTGAGAGGCCTCTGACTTTAGCATTGATGTGAAAGTAACAAAGGTCTGTGGATGATGACTTCAGCTGAAATGATTTACTCCCATAACCGAAATCATACTTCACCTCCACCCCGATCAATCTTCTTCCCAAATTGGAGCAGGAGTGGAATATTCAAAGGAATATTATAAGTGAGATATTTAAAGGAATATTATAAGAACCAAAATGATGTTGTTTTCAAAAATTAGAAATTAGCTTCAAACTTACATTCCTTTAAAATTTATTTAACATGATTTATACACTATCTGTCTTTCTTTTTATTTTTAATGACCTGAACAGGCTACATAAAACAACGTGAAACAGTTATTTAAAACGACGATAAAATCAACCGACTTCAAAAACAAGCAGGCACCATAAAATTGCCCAAATGTAGATAAAGTCAAAACAAATGCACATGGTAAAATTAGATGTTTTTCCTAGGCTTGCCTAAACAAAACAAGGCAAAAGTTTTTATCAGGTGTTTAAAAAATAATATAGCGAGCTTGCCTGCCTAACATCAAGGCAGGGAGTTCAGGTGGTCCAGGCAGTGGTATATATAACATTTCAAACAAAGCATTTCAATTTTCACCAGTCATATACATCATTACCTCATTTCATGTTTTACACATGCACAATGTTGTTGTTGTTTAGTCGTTTAGTCGTGTCCGACTCTTCGTGACTCCATGGACCAGAGCACGTCAGGCACTCCTGTCTTCCACTGCCTCCCGCAGTTTGGTCAAACTCATGCTTGTAGCTTCGAGAACACTGTCCAACCATCTCGTCTTCTGTCGTCCCCTTCTCCTTGTGCCCTCCATCTTTCCCAACATCAGGGTCTTTTCCAGGGAGTCTTCTCTTCTCATGAGGTGGCCAAAGTATTGGAGACTCAGCTTCAGGATCTGTCCTTCCAGTGAGCACTCAGGGCTGATTTCCTTCAGAATGGAGAGGTTTGATCTTCTTGCAGTCCATGGGACTCTCAAGAGTCTCCTCCAGCACCAGAATTCAAAAGCATCAATTCTTCGGCGATCAGCCTTCTTTATGGTCCAGCTCTCACTTCCATACACATGAACAATAAGCACTAGCAATTTTCCCACCGTGTTCTGTTACATTGTGTTAACGTGCATGTTGGGAACCTGTGTTACGTGTAGCCATTTGCGCCGTGTAGCAACTTATGTTCTAGCTTTGAGCTGTATCTTTGTGATTCACATATTAGCTGTATTCCTGCCCCAATGAGGGGCGGCAACTTGCAAAATCACCAGTTTCATAAAGCAACAGGTTACCATAACTTCTCTATTAGAAGCACACTCAAGGATTTCCAGGGGCACACATTACCACATTTATTTTGGTCCTTTGGGCCACCACCACACTATCTATTTTCCATACACAGCCATTTTCCACAACACAGCCATTTTGTGTTACGCCATGATGTCAGATAACCTGTGCGGCATTACGCCACACCACCATGCCAGCTGTGTCGGTGTTAGCAGTGGCAGCCACAGTCCAAGCTGACGCAGAGCTGAGGGAATGAAGAACGGGACAGGAGAGTTTTGTCGTAAAAGAGCTGAAATCTGCTCCTTGCGCTTATGAAAAGCGTTGCCTTGCCTTCAGAATGAAGAGCAGAGAAAACGAAACAAAAAAACCACCTCCATAAACATTCGGTGTGAAAGAATGGGAGGCATATACAACAGTCAAATCTGCAATCACTAAATTTAACCCGAGGAGCACTTCTAAATCAATGAAATTGCAGGTTTCTATTTATCTCTCCCCTCCTTTTATGCTGCCAGCCGAACCTTTAACTCGCATTGTCTCCATCTTCCTCAAAACATGCAGAAATAATTCTCAGCAATCGTTTCGGGGTGGCGTAAGACTCGTAACACCAGCAAATGTTTGTCATTCCATGTAGAAGAGGCATTTTGTTGTTAGCACAAAGGCAAGGACACTGTTCAAATGGAAGGAGGCTCGAAAATAACTGTGTTTAGCTGAAGGCCCAATCAGGCTTTATTTTGAATTTCTTCTTCTTCTGCTAAAAGCAAATAGGTTCATATACGGCAAGGAGGGTGGAAAAAATGTATCAAAGTGCTATTAGAAAAATAATGCATCTCGCTTTCTTTGAGGGAGAAACCTGCATTTTCCCCCCCTTCACATTCTGAAATACAGCAGCTAAATCACGGTGAGTTGTCTCTGTCTCTTATTCTTAGAACAAAGCAGTCTAGGCATTATTTCCTTTTTTTGTATTCTGCTCAGAGTCTAAATCTTTAGGGTAGCGGCAGAAACTCGGTCTATGGGGAATGAGGACACATTCACATGGGTCCAGATTTAGGTATTTGAGACCCTAAGTTACTGAAGGTAATGGGGCCCTTGATATGTCCAGCTGTCCTTTGTCAACAACAAATTGTCGCTGTTTTTGTGTTGAATATATGCTATATGGCAATTTATGGACCTAATAGGTATCTAAAGCCATCTGCATATGTTGTCATGCAACCCATCCATGCAGAATGTAGGCACCCTATATATAGAAATGAGCAAACCAGTGATATTTTCGGGAGCAGGCTAGCAGGCGGGGCCCATTACTTACATCATAGGAGCTTACACAACACAAAACACTGTTGCTGTATGTAGGCTTTATTTTATTTGTTTTTTATCTTATATTTTGGAAATGTACATCCAGTTTTTTTTTTCTCTTTAATTTTTTTGGGGGCCCTAAGCTACAGCTTGTTTAGCTTATACATAAATCCAGCACTGTCCAACATCTTGGAATCGGTGCAGTTGCAAATGATTGTATAGTACCTTTGTGTGTGCGTGCTTTTTTTAAAAAAGGAGCCTGTATGGAAGTGTTGGTAATGTGCACACTTATTAAAATATGCACACATTTACTAAAAATGTTAAAACCAAATATCAGTTAGCAAACCGATTAAGCAGTTAAATTGCAAATGATTAATACCTTTAACATTTTGCAGTCAGTTGGTAGCATTATTAAACGAACAAAGGCGGGGGGAGAGAAAAAAAGAAAGAAATGAAAAACACGGGAGAATGAAGTTTTGGAATCTTTTATACGCCTCTCTGTAACTAGTTCCCATTTCATTGTTTTAACTGAGGGGGGGGAGGCTTTATTTATATGTAATAGCACAGCCAGATTGCAAACAGATGTGGGCCAAAAGTGACTCTCTTCTAAAATTAATTTGCCTTCTCCCTCCTTCTGGGAACGAAGTGCACAAATCAAGTTCCTACTATGACACTTGCCCCCCAATGGGCTCATATGCAGGCATGCCAAATGTGCTGTAGACAGAAATATGAGCATCACTTCTTTGGATAGATCTGTTCCTGACAAGCTCATCTCCTAAAACACAACCAATGACTCTTGCATGGAAGTAAGAAAGAGATATTCAGTCAGGATAATGGTGGTACAGGCTTGGCAGGAACCACACAAGATCCAGAAGTCAAGATTGCAAGGTACACAAGAAAGGCGAGAAGTTCATAACTGGACCGAAGCTGTGAAGTTGTCCTGCCAGGCTTTTAAAGTTGAGGTGGGGTGAACTTGCTCACAAGACTCTGATCCCACCTGTTAGACTAACCAATAATGTTTGGCTATGGGGTTGAGGATAATGAACTTTGCTCTGGTCAACAGTAAGAGAGAAGGTGACCAAGGATAAGGGTGAAGGTGACATTGCTGATTCGGGCCTTCTTTCTTTCTTGGTGATCCCTCGTAGCCGAGTAAGATTGTCTTCCATAAACACAGTTTTAACAATGAGTCCATAAATGACTGTGGAGGTCAATTCTGGATCCACATGTCCTTCCACAGTGGGGACATTGGTTTCAGAGCAGAAGTTGATCACGGTGTGGATTTGCGAAGCGTGCCTTCCTCTTAGCACGTTTCTCCCTTGTGTCCTGAGTGTCTTCAAAGCCCATGACACCTTTGGTAAAGGCTGTTCTCCAATTGGAGCGCTCGCAGGCAAGTGTTTCCCAGTTATCAGTACTTATACTACATTTTTAAAGATTTGCCTTGAGACAGTCTTTAAACCTCTTCTGTTGACCACCAGCATTACACTTTCCATTTTTAAGTTCGGAATAGAGTAGCTGCTTTGGAAGACAATAATCAGGCATCCACACAACATGACCTGTCCAACGAAGTTGATGCTGAAGAATCATTGCTTCAACACTGGTGATCTTTGCTTCTTCCAGTACACTGGCATTAGTTCACCTGTCTTCCCAAGTGATGTGTAAAAAACTTTTGGAGACACCACAAGAACAAAAATGTAGAAAAAGGTAGTGTCTGGTTCTCAGCAACAAGACTGTATTCTGACCCTCTGCTTTGCCACCCTTTCCTGTTCAGCAGGCTGGTTCAAGTGGGAAAGACATCAGGAAATGATCCATAATGAACTGGGGGGGGGATGTTTAAAAGTACTTCCCCCCGAAAAAACAACCAGAGTCCTCTCTGTTGGGGATAATTCAAACTGAAATCCCCAGGTGTTTAAAAAGGTTATTTATGTACGCTACTACTGTGGCCCATGTTTTGTTAGCCCAAAAATGGGAAACGAGTGAGGTCACAACCAAAGAAGAATGGCGACTTAAGTTGACAGAATATGCACAACTCGCAGACTTAACATATAGAATAAGAGAACAAGAAGAACATATGTTTAAAGAAGATTGGAGAACGTTTAATGAATATATGGGAGATAATTGTATACAGCTGAAAACGCTGGCAGCATTGAGATTAAGAAAACTTGCAAACAAGTTTTGGTGGATACAAAAATGGAATACCAAATGGCATAGTTTTTTATAAAATATGCAGGGGTTTATGATATGTAAAATGAACCCTGGAAGGAGAAGAAGGGAAGTCACTGATATCTTGAGGGTGTAAAATGAGTATTTAAAATGGTAAAACAGAAAATTTAATAAAAATTATATGTAAAAAAAAAAAAATTTAAAAAGAGGCGAAGACATCCACAGTTCAGCCACCGAAGATAGGAAATGGCTCAGGCAGAGCACCAAAGGCGCTGTCACCATTGCCCCCCAGTATTTGCCATGTGAGGCAGTTGCTCCACTCTGCCTAATGTTAGGGCCTGTCTCAGTTCTGACTTATACCTGTGGACCTTGGTTCCTGTTTGTCCTGAGGTTCTGATTTACTCCACAATGTCCAGCTTCTGGCTCATCTCTGGCTCCTGTTCCTAGCCCAGCTCTGACAGAGCCCCAAGCAGAGCTCTTAATTCTTCATGTGAAGGGTTTTATATCACATCTGCACCTCTCTATACAGCAGAGGTTACGAAGCTTTCTGCAGCCACATTTGAACTCTTGAAAGAGGTGCCAGTCGCAGAATGGCTGCCCCAGAGGCATGGTATTATACAAAATGGCGGCCAGATCTGGAAAGGCAGAATAAAAGATAGGGCCATAAGGTGGTGTGGGATTTATCTGCACATTTCCCCTGTTCAGGACAGAAAGGAGGGTGGTCATCCAGTCTTGGCACCCAATGAAATGTGGCCATGTTAAGAAAAAGATGTTGAAATATACATTTTTTAAAAAAACCAGAAGCATTTTTACTTGGTATTATAAGTGAGGACATTAATAGACAGGACATTAAATTGTTTTTATACGCAACAACAACGGCAAGAGTATTGTTGGCCCAGAAATGGAAGCAAGAAGAATTACCGATGAAAGAAGAATGGCAGATGAAACAAATGGATTACGCAGAACTGGATAAGATGACAGGAAGGATTTGAAACCTGTGGGACCAGAGATTCACAGAAGATTGGAAGAAATATACAAACTAGTTGAAGAGCAACTGTAATCAACAAATTACGCTAGTAGGACTACAAGACGTTTTGTAAGGAGGAATATATGAAATATTGCAAAGAAGAGAAAGCAGAGAGACATTAGTTATGATACTTAAATGTAAGAGTGAAAGTAAGAAATGTAAATTAAGTGGAAAAGATTGGAAAATTTTCAGATGTGATTGATAGACGTCAAAAAAATGTATAAGATATAAAAGTATGTTTAATAATTGTTGAAAATATATGTTAAAAACATATATATATATATTTGTTGTTGTTTAGTCGTTTAGTCATGTCCGACTCTTCATGACCCCATGGACCAGAGCATGCCTGGCACTCCTGTCTTCCACTGCCTCCCGCAGTTTGGTCAAACTCATGCTGGTAGCTTCGAGAACACTGTCCAACCATCTTGTCCTGTGTCGTCCCCTTCTCCTTGCGCCTTCAGTCTTTCCCAACATCAGGGTCTTTTCCAGGGAGTCTTCTCTTCTCATGAGGTGTCCAAAGTCTTGGAGTCTCAGCTTCAGGATCTGTCCTTCTAGTGAGCACTCAGGGCTGATTTCCTTCAGAATGGATAGGCTTGATCTTCTTGCAGTCCATGGGACTCTCAAGAGTCTCCTCCAGCACCATAATTCAAAATCATCCATTCTTTGGCGATCAGCCTTCTTTATGGTCCAGCTCTCACTTCCATACATCACTACTGGGAAAACCATAGCTTTTCCTATATGGACCTTTGTTGGCAAGGTGATGTCTCTGCTTTTTAAGATGCTGTCTAGGTTTGTCATTGCTTTTCTTCCAAGAAGCAGGTGCCTTTTAATTTTGCGACTGCTGTTGCCATCTGCAGTGATATATATATATATATATATGCTTTCGTAGATTTTCACGGGTACAGGAATGCAGGTTTTGGTGTCTTCGGGTGTCTTCCCGTGTAAGAGTCGGGGTGTCTGTGCACAGACACCCCGACTCTTACACGGGAAGACACCCGAAGACACCAAAACCTGCATATATATATATATATATATATATATATATATATATATCCATATTAAAGGACCATGTTCAATGCAGAAGAGGCTGAGCCAGTGCAAACACGAGCTGAGCAGGAAGAGCAAATGGTCTCTTGTGCACTGTGGATTTCTGTGGCGCTATTTATGGAGACCTTTCACGGGCATCTTCAGAGGTATTGCCAGGCACATTGGTGCCCGTGGTTGGTGTGTTGGGGATCCCTGCTCTACAAGTAATCAAGCAGAGAGGAATTAAGCAATGTATGCAAACCTGTGAACTATGTGATTTTTAGGAGGGTGTCTCTAGCCCTCCTGGAATGGAAGTGGGAAGGAAAAGCGGTTGGTGTTCAAGAGATGAGTTCTGTTTTCCCGGCTTGAAGAACGACAAAAGTTTCATTCTGACAAGCTAAGTGATTAGAGCAGGGGGTGGACAGGAAGGTTTACTTTCTTGTTGTTATTTGCTTTTAATGAAGTGATGACTGTGAGCCAAACTCATTATTTCTGGATCTCTCAGCTGCTTGAACAGAAGAAGCAGAGAAGCTTTAAAAAAATAAAATATGAGAAAGGAATCTCATTCCACTCTTTCTGCTTTCAGGAAAATGAGCACACACCTGGGGAAAGCAATTGCTCCCTCCCTCTAGCTTTCTCTCCCCCCACTCCTTATTCCTTAACTTTTTCTGTCTGTCCCTGGAACACAGCCAGAAGCATCATTATGAAATCTGAGCGGTGAGCTGGAAGATTATTCAGCATGCTGGCATCCTTCTTGAACTGTATTCCCATGACTTGTGTAGCCAAGAGAACACACAGTGCTTTCAGAACACAGCAGAACATCTCAGGCCAGTTGGGAGCATGTTTGGCCCCATATTGTAGTTGGAGTCAATAAGGTGTTTGGCGGCGTGGCTTCAAGATATTCTGGATTCACCGTCTCCCGAAATTGGAAGTGTCTCAAGCCATCTGATAATTTTTTGTGAAGAAATGCTGTGCAGCTTATCAGAAATCTCTCTCTCATAAGAGCATCCAGAAGAATCCTTGTGAATTTTTCGAAATTGCATTATACTGGGAAAATTGCTTTGCAGAAATATGTCTATTGGGCAGAGTGGCAGAAAACAATGTGCCCATTAATTTGCTGATCAATTCTCATGAAGACATTAAAAAAAACCCAAAACCTACAAACAGATGTGGAAATGTGAAGAAATTTATTTAGTATGAGAAACTGACAGATACTAAAATACTGAAGATGAATTATGAAAAAAATAAAATATTAAAGATAAAATGCAGAAAGGAAGGAAGGAAGGAAGGAAGGAAGGAAGGAAGGAAGGAAGGAAGGAAGGAACTGACAGAAACTGAAATCAACCATCTAGGGCGACTCTTGCATGACATCCTTTTGCCAAGCAAAGAGAAAGGAGTTGAATGTCCTCTTTTTCCCCATTTAGGAACCTAAAGAACAGCTCACTGCTCCCGAAATGGAATATGCTGTCTTCAGCCATGAAAGTAGCTGACAGAAACAATGCATCCTTGGAGCCATTTGTCCCATAACCCAGAATGAGTTGGGAGGTTGAGATCACACTGACACCACAAGCCACATGAATGTTGAAGCAGATTGCAGGACCCCAAGTAACCTGGGAAGGGCACTCCGGATGTGCCATGGGTCCTCTTAAAAATAATAATCAATTTTTAAATTTTAAATTTAAATATGTTTCAAACAAACAAACAAGAAAAACAAAAAAACAAAAACAAATCAGAGCTTTGGTGCCAAATGCATCTGTCAATCATTTTTGCATTTGCTCCCAGGGACTCTCAGTCATTACTGAGCATTTTAGTTCAATGAAGCTGGCCACCGTGTTGTTGTTTTTTGAGAGGGGGGGGGAGTAAGGCTGCCAGCAGGCGTGTAAACCAAGCTTTGGTTGGAGCCTCTCATTTTCAGATAGAGTTCCTTGAATAGTCACTCTTACACACGACATATTTGAAGCACAATTAATTCTAATTGTGGCCCAGTGAAGAAATCTGTCTATCGAGAGACTGAAATTTGTATAAGTCTAATCTCCACTTTTAGTCAAATAACATTTCTCCTTTTCTTCAGCAAGCTTAGGTCATAGTTAGACAATATCATAAGCCCGGAAGGGGTGATATTTATCTGCCAACGTATAAAATAAACCAAATGGAACCTCATTTGTAATCACAATCTTATCTTAGCTGTGATTCCCTTTATCAGCCGGCACTGGGAGGACTTTATTCCATTATTTCCCTGCAATAATGACAAAGAAACTAAATTGTTTGCATTCACAATAATGAAACCAATTTGAAAACCTTGCATGTAAAAAAATAAAATAAAAACCCAAACTCCCTGTTATTCCAGACATGATTACCTGGAGTTGTTGATAGCATTTGTCAAAAATTGCTTCTTTTACAATATAGTACGTCTCCACCAATGCTGGTTCTGTTTCACCCCCACCTTAACCCTCCTTCACTTCCCCAAAAGAAAGAAAAATATTGTTATTTGCTAGGTTCCTCCTCATTTAGGAGATATCACGTCCTAGAAAAGTAGCAGATGTTAATATGAAAGGACAGAATAGCTCTACTTTATCACCACTCTCATGGCTTTTAGATCAGTTCTGCGGTTCTTGCAGTCGTTAGTCCTCAGAGAAAAATGCTAATTTGAACGGTTGAAATTGACACAGGTTACAGAATAAAGGGTAATTAGTACGAGAACTTCCACAAAGCATTTTTAGCACCATTAATCAACACCCGCCGAGATGTACACTTTTCTTACTCAGAAGTGTTGTTCGAACTGCACCGAAGATTGGGGGAAACGACGCACGCACACAATGAAAGCTTAAAATATTCCATTCCCTTTAAGTAATGCAAAATGTAGAATTTGTCCTGAAAATACAGCTGGAAATATTCTGCACCGCAAGTGCCTAATGTGCAGTTACAGACAGACTTATATTGCCCTAGAGAATTATTAAAAGCACATAAAAGTGTTATTTGGAGGAAAGGGCCTTTCCTGATAGCAGCGATCCTACTGGTTTCATCTAAAGTGCTGGCATGTCATTAAAATGCATTAGACATGTTCTGGTTTTCCATGGTGTTTAATCCAAGGGAAGAAGAAGGAAAAGCGATCCTTTTAATAGTAAGAGAAATACTCGACTTGATGCTGCATTTTCACCAGGAGGAGGAGAATAAAAATAACAGTAACAACAACAACAACAACAACAACAATAATAATAATAATAATAATAATAATAATAATAATAATAGCTCAATAGGAAATTGGCAGCCAGTGCAGAGGTTTTAACAATGGCATCCCATGTTTTCATTCAGATGCCGAGATGCCAGGTGATTCACCCCAATCTAAGGCCGACAGTTTATCCAGGTGAGTCTCTAAGTTGGAGAAGTGGGGTGGTGGAGAGGCCAGTACACTGTAAACACACTGCTCAGATTTCCCCGTTGCCTTGGCCCTCCTTCTCTTCCTCCTGGGAACCCAACAGTGGTCCACCTGCCACTGAACCTGGTGAGACACTTATGGCTAATAAGGTCACTGAGAAGGTTTGGTGGATGGAGGACTGTGCCTCTTCCACATATTATGTCCGCATGTGTTCTCTCAATAGATTTGCAATCTTAATCATTGTTGGCTTAAACTCTGGTTAAACCTCAGTTTTTAGATAGCATGGATTTTTAGGTAGTATGGATTTTACATAGTATGGAAGAAGCTCACTCCATTCCACCTCAGATCATCACAATTTCTGTTCAGTTCGCTAGTGTTGACTATCAAAAAGTAGCTATAATATATAATGGATTTTATGGGCAAT
Source organism: Podarcis vaucheri (assembly GCF_965113315.1). Lineage (NCBI taxonomy): Eukaryota > Metazoa > Chordata > Lepidosauria > Squamata > Lacertidae > Podarcis > Podarcis vaucheri. The sequence goes on from NC_138748.1 coordinate 64,673,337, forward strand.
CTTCACTGCACAGACCAGATTTCTGTGGCATGTCCAATACTCATTGGCTGCAAGGTCTACTGTGCGCTGGGACCATGTTGAGATTAATGCTTCCTACTTGGATTACCAAAGCAGGACATTTGATAAAGTCAACAGATGACAGAAATTAAAATGTCAAGGACGATGCAGAATTTAGGACCCCCCAGTAAATGATACTGGGACGTTCTGGAATCTGTTGACATGTGGTGGGGCTGAGCTGTGCCTCACAATTCGCACACCTGTGAATAAGGAACATGCCCATGCCCATTCACAACATATCAGTGGCTAGCTTGATGTCAGCACTGCTCAAAGTCAGACCAGAAACCTCCACTTAGCATGGTGAGGTCTGGCAACCAAGCCTGATTTCAAGGACTCCATCCAGAAATCTTACGGCTTGAGGCTGGACTTAGTCTAGTGAACGACCATTGACTGAGGGTGTGTATGGTGCTGGAGGAGACTATCAAGATGTGCATTTTATTTATCAATTTATTTTGAGCTGATGGCCTTAGAACATTCAGGAAGTGAGAAATAACTAGTGGGCCAGTGAGAGCTCGACCATAAAGAAGGCTGATCACCAAAGAATTGATGCTTTTGAATTATGGTGCTGGAGGAGACTCTTGAGAGTCCCATGGACTGCAAGAAGATCAAACCTATCCATTCTGAAGGAAATCAGCCCTGAGTGCTCACTGGAAGGACAGATCCTGAAGCTGAGGCTCCAATACTTTGGCCACCTCATGAGAAGAGAAGACTCCCTGGAAAAGACCCTGATGTTGGGAAAGATGGAGGGCACAAGGAGAAGGGGACGACAGAGGACGAGATGGTTGGACAGTGTTTCCGAAGCTACCAACATGAGTTTGACCAAACTGCGGGAGGCAGTGGAAGACAGGAGTGCCTGGCTGCTCTGGTCCATGGGGTCACGAAGAGCTGGACACGACTAAACAACAACAGAAGAGTCCTTTTGAGACAGAGAAGTCATAGGAGTTGTGTGGGTCTCTGCAGGTAGCATGAAGCTTCTGGATTGGCTAAGCATGGGTTCCTTAACTGCAGCATCATTTAGGTGGTCAGTGGCGTGTCTGTGAGGAATGGCGGGACCAGGAGTTGTGAATGGCAGGGGCAACAGCTGCTCCATTGTTCTGAGAACCTGCTGGTCCACCCAGAAGCTGAGTGGAATGGCCCAGATATGATGGGGAGAGGAGGCAGCTGAAAGGAGTGGAGAGGATGAGCAGCAGAGTTAGTGGAGGGTGGAATTACAAAGTTTTATCTTGCTTCATGTAAAAACCACATGACACCCAGCACAGCTCATTAAAATGGCTAAAACAAGCAGAGAAATCATTAACATGTTCACAGAGACCCTCAGGAAATTTTCAAGGCATCTGTGATGGTGGTGGGGAGTTTTGGAACTACTGTCTAGAATGTGAATGGGGACCGTGTGGGCCTGAAGATGTTGCTGGATTACAACTCTCATCAGCCCTGATCATTGGCCACTCTGGCTGAAGTCCAGTTGGAGTCCATCACCATCTGCAGGGCCACAGGTTGCCTATCCCTGTTCTAGGAGCCAGCCCTTCCATCTTTGCTTAATTAACAGATAGTATCATTCACGTACAGCACCCCAGTCTCCAGCTTCAAAGGCAATGCACTGACTCCAGGGACTATCTAGGAGGTCTAGATGTTGGCATGACTGTCCACCACGTTGATATTGGTCTCCACTGTGGAACTTAGTAACATTTCAGATCTATTCCAGCTCTGATGTATTCTGAATAAGGAAATCTGGACCTATGAGAACCTTTCAATCATTGAATTCCACAATTTAGCCCTTATCTATACTGAGGTGTTGTTGTCACTTTGCCTGAATCAGTCTACTCGAGATTGTTCAGCCTAACAATATTACGTTTAAAAGCACTACATCATTGACACTGTTGGGGGAGATACATCTCTCAACATTCACTGTGAGATCAAACAAAGTGAAGATCTGAACAGTTTGGCTTTTTCTTTCCACCAGCCCCAGTCTATAAATTAGACCCTACCCTGAATGAGGGAAGCCATTATCTGCTAAAAACACATGCAGTGGTGCCTCGTAAGATGAAATTAATCCGTTCTGCGAGTCTCTTCGTCTTGCGGTTTTTTCGTCTTGCGAAGCACGGCTATTAGCGGCTTAGCGGCTATTAACAGCTTAGCGGCTTTAAGAAAAAGGAAACAAACTTGCAAGAACTCGCAAGACGTTTCGTCTTGCGAAGCAAGCCCATAGGGAAATTCGTCTTGCGGAACGACTAAAAAAACGGAAAACTCTTTCGTCTAGCGAGTTTTTCGTCTTGCAAGGCATTCGTCTTGCAGGGCACCACTGTAGTTCTAGGCATTCCTGGGCTGAAGCTGAGTATTTATTGTTTCCTATTGGATGGTTGATAAGAAGCAGCTATTTTTAAATACCTTCTACAGACAAACAGCATGCTCAAAGGAGAAACATTATTTTTGGTCTATGAATCACACACATGGAAGTAGGTAGAATCTGGATGCATCAAACTCTCCAAAACAACATGATAGGACATCTGGCTTACAACTGTCATAAGCAAAGATTGCAAACATATTTACTTAGTGGTGGGTCACAATGAACTACATAGAGCATACATCATTAGATGTTTGACTGCAGCATAGTCCGTTCTTCTCAGGGTGGGGACCGCATTTTTGGATCCTAAACAAATTGCGCAAAGCCCCATGAAATTCAAATGAAGATGAGCAGATGTGCTTGAGCAATGCTAGAATACACCATTTCAGACCACAGAGGTGGGATCCAAGACTGGCTAAATTTAAAAGGTCCCTACTCAAACAAACGAGGATGCTGTAAGCTAGCCCTTTCCGCAAATATATGGGCTTTGCAGATGTAGAAAGTATTTTTCTGTGGTGTTACAATCGCACATTTGTTGAACTCCTGCAGTCTGAAATGGTACAGTGGATCGTGGGTATTTATCCTTCAGGCCTTGAAGTTGCTTTAGCAGCTATATGTAACATTTCTTTAGATTCTAATTTGAGTTTGATTCAACAGATATGATGTTCTGGATATATTGGACTCCAGAGTGCCTTTATAGGATGGAATTGGCTAGTTCGGATAGTTGCTGGTGATGTAACACTGAAAAGGCCTCTTTGCATGGTGTGATGTGGGTGTGTCCTAGGCTTCTTCTCTTTGGTCAGAAACAGTTGGTTTTGGGACAATCCTTGACATTTGTAGATGTTCACACACTTTAAATGCTACTCCTGTGATGCAGAGACCAGCAGATGGACTAGAAAAGTCGTTCCAGCAAAAATGAACCTCTCCAAGATCATCTTCAATTGCCCTTCATGTTTTAAACTAAATTTAATAATGAACGATACCGGAAAAGATTTAAGGTAGTATAGAATAGCTAGTGGAGAAAGAGTTTTGGAAGTAACCTCAAGAACCGTAGTTCTTACCATGCCTGCTTTTGCACTGCTTTTGCTTAAGTTCAGGAGGGACGCGGGTGGTGCTGTGGGTTAAACCAAAGAGCCTAGGACTTGCTGATCAGAAGGTCGGCGATTCAAATCCCCGCAATGGGGTGAGCTCCCGTTGTTCAGTCCCTGCTCCTGCTAACCTAGCAGATCGAAAGCATGTCAAAGTGCAAGTAGATAAATAGGTAGAGCTCCGGCGCTGCTCTGATTCGCCAGAAGCGGCTTAGTCATGCTGGCCACATGACACGGAAGCTGTCTGCGGACAAACACTGGCTCCCTTGGCCTATAGAGCGAGATGAGTGCGCAACCCCAGAGTCGATCACGACTGGACCTAATGGTCAGGGGTCCCTTTACCTTTTAATGCTAAAGTTCATATTTCATTCAGACCCAGTTTGGCATGCAACCCCTAGAGAGTGGACCATGATGTAAGTATCTTCAGATGTGCCTACCCGTGTTCTAATGTATTTGTGTTTTTCACTGATGCCCCAGATATTTGTGAAACACCTTCCTGAGAAATGGCACCAGATTGGTCAAATCATTTTTTTGCTTTCCTCAGAGCTCACAGGATATTTCCTTGTAAGCAAGACTTTTCAGCAACTTTAGTGTGGGCACCCACCTCGACACCCAATATCTGTCTTTAGTAGAAAACCAACTTGTACCACTGAGCGCGCAATCGCGTCCTTGCTTTGTAGTTTACAGACTATAAAACTTCCTGATAAATCAATATGTGCTTCCTGAACTATTTAGATCATTATGCTTTGCAAGTCTACCTTGATCTTAACAGAGAACTTTTCTGAGGGGCTAATTTGCTATTCGTGCCCAAAAGCATCTTGTAAAAAGTTCCACCTCTACGTAAAGGTTAACAGGCTGGCTCGCTAGAAGCTGCTTCGGTAATGATGCCAGGCTCAGATTTTTTATTTTATTTTTTGTAATTGTGTGCTAACATAAACAAATGCTGAAACGTATGGGAAAGGAATATAAGTTGCTACATGAGCTAAAAGCCATATAGAATAATAATACGAGGTTGCAGTGTAACAGCCAGCCTTGGTTGCAACAGAACTCTCTACATCAGAAACGGAAAGTGTTGTAATACTAATATTATCCATAGGGGATCATACTGTGCAACACAGAAGAAGTTAAGAAACTAAAATGCAGCTACTGAACCCGTGAAATGTGCTACCCTGAAATGGACAAATTAAATACCACTGCTCTGGGGAATATTTTTCCGATGCATGCAATATATCTGTGGGGAATAACATGAAGCAAAAATTCCCTTAGAAAATGAGTACACGAAAACACACATTCGTGCATAAAACCAGCCTTCCAAAACAGTGCAACAAGTTCCAGTGGGGCTTGGTCTTCGCACCGATCAGCTTATTGGCGCTGACAGCAAGCCCAGCTTACAAAAAGAACAACCAGGGCTTCTCTTTTTTTAGCTCCCAATTCTTCCTTTGGCATCTGTGCCCCTACCTGCCTTCACAATGACATCAGGTGTTGGGGAGATGGGCATGGTTTCAGGGAAATGTCCTTGCAAACAGGGGTCTTTGCTGGACCTATTCGTGCTTATTTCCCGTGCTGGATTTACGTGTAAGCTAAACAAGCTATAGCTTAGGGCTCCACTCTCTTGGGGGCCCCCCAAAAAACTAAAGGAAAAAAAGCCTGGATGTACATTTCCAAAGTATAAGATAAAAACAAATAAAATAAACCTAATTATAGTGGTACCTCGGGTTAAGTACTTAATTCATTCCGGAGGTCCGTTCTTAACCTGAAACTGTTCTTAACCTGAAGCACCACTTTAGCTAATGGGGCCTCCCGCTGCTGCACCGCTGGAGCACGATTTCTGTTCTCATCCTGAAGCAAAGTTCTTAACCCGAGGTACTATTTCTGGGTTAGTGAAGTGTGTAACCTGAAGCGTATGTAACCTGAAGCGTATGTAACCCGAGGTACCACTGTACAGCAACAGTGTTTTGTGTTGTGTAGGCTCCTATGATGTAAGTAATGGGCCCCACCTGCTAGCCTACTCCCTAAAATATCACTGATTTGCTCATTTCTATATATAGGGTTCCTACATTCTGCATGGAATGGTTGTGTGGCAACATGTCCAAATGGCTTGAGACAACTATTAGGTCCATAAATTACCATATAGCACATGGGTAGGCAAACTAAGGCCCGGTGGCTGGATCCGGCCCACTTGCCTTCTAAATCCAGCCCGCAGATGGTCTGGGAATCAGCGTGTTTTTACATGAGTAGAATGTGCCCTTTGATTTAAAATGCATATTTGGGTTATTTGTGGGGCATAGGAATTCATTCATTTTTCCCCTCCAGAATATAGTTCTGCCCCCCATAAGGTCTGAGGGACAGTGGACTGGCCCCCTGCCGAAAAAGTTTGCTGACCCCTGATATAGCATATATTCAACACAAAAAAACAGTGACAATTTGTTGTTGACAAAGGGCAGCTGGACATCTAAAGGGCCCCATTACTTTCAGTAGCTTAGGGTCTCATCAAACCTAAATCCAACCCTGCTTATGGGTCACAGGTTTTCCACCACCCCTGAGCTATTTTGGAGGAGGACAACCGATTCCACCAATCCCCCGGTTCTGAATCAAACCGAAAGGAGTGCAGGGACCCAAAGCTGTCAATTTCAAAGAGTCAATCCTGGGAGCAATTTCTCGGAGGTTCTGACATGGTTCCTTGTCTCCGGGAAGAACAGATAGGTGGATAACTCAGTTATCCTCCGCCATATGTTCCGCCTGATGCGAGAGTCAAATCCGAGGCCTTTTCTAAATTCCTCCCTCCCTGGAGGAGGGACCTTATTTAGAGCTTCTCTATTCTGCCACCCAAAAGCTTTCGCGCCGGGCTCGGATTCCAGAAACCGTCGTGATTGCTTGAAAATTGATTTGATGTCTCTTGCCCACCCCTCCCTTGGGCCCCTCAAGACATTTTAATACGAGCCATGACATTATGACGGATGAATGTTGGCATTTTCTTGTAGCCGCGTTACTCCCATGTGGAAAATAACAGCTTGTTCACAGCCCAACTTGTAGCCAGATTTAGGATATACAGTAAAGCTGAAGCTTCAGTCTCCAGTCTTAGCCCCCCCCCACTCCACTTCCATGTACAGTATCCCTCTCAAACTGCTCCATTTCATATGTCAAGCTTCCTTGGCGGCACCAGATCCTGTCGCCTTAATCCTTACCAATTGCACAAAGCCAGTTCAAAGCGAGCTCCCCCAAATCTCTTGGCAGCTTGAAACACACAAGGAAGTAATTTACAGATAATTACTCGAACAAGGGGGAGAAAGGGAAAAGGGGAAAAAAAAACCCTCCAACATTTGAAATGCCTTGCCAATTGCTATGCTAATATCATCTGTCATTTTTTGACAACGTCAAGAAGATCTTTGCGTTCTATAATGTTCATTAAAGGCAGAGGCAACAGGAGACAATGGCAAAATGGCCGACTTCGCTTTGTCTGATGTGGCAACATGACGTTTGACAAGCATTTGTGGAAGGGATGGGCCTAATGGGAATGCCACCCAGACAATCCTTGCAAAGCACTCCTTCTTTCCTAAATATATGTATGTTACTATTGGGGGAAGTTGCAGTGAAGTATAACTTACAAGCTTAGGGCTAGTTTGTGCATGAAAGGGTTAAGACCACAGAATTGTATTCCTGGACTCTGCTAAGTCAAGTCCCATTAACTCCGGTGAAGAAGGAAATGAAGCTTCCTTTGCTCATTCTCAATTTAACATATGAAGCAGGCCAGGCAACATATCTGGGCTCAACCACTTCAAGCTCAGATTGCATTCTCAGTAGTATTTTTTTCTGTATTTTGTAACCTCAGAATTTTCTAACTGTGTTCTTCTTGTTGCTGCATGGAATAACACATGAATCTGACCTTTGAAGTTTGTAAGTAAAGCATTTAAGCTTCCTAACTGTGTAGTCTGTTCATTGAACGAGGGCTAGGAACAGAGGAAGTGCTGTCAGCAGGCTAAATGGGATATTAAAAAGGTTTAAGTGCCTATATTCCTAACACTTCACTGTTGCTGCATATTTTGTGATTTGAAACTTCTCATGGGGCTCTCTTACTGAATAATATGCTTAGCCCCATGCTTTGGATCTAGAAATCCAGCCAATTCTTTTATTAAATAGCCTGACATGGGTTAGAAGCACAATTATATCCCTGTGTGTTATAATGAAGAGTTCATAAAACACACAAGGGGAAGCTGCCTTTAGCCATGTCTGACCATTGGTCCAGATAGCTCAACACTATCTGCATTGACTAGAAGAAGAGTCTTGCTAGAGATTCACATGGGGGACATTCCCAACTCCATCTGGAGATTCTGGGAATTGAACATTGGAACTTTTTCATGCAGAGAAAATGCTCTTTGTGTAGGGATGAGTGCGCTAAGTGTGAAAAGCAGGGATAAGTGTATTAGCCCACTCTCCCTCTCCCTTATTACCTCTTTTATTGCCTTCAAACTTGTGGAACACAAAAGTCTGAAGCAGGAAGTCTTCCATATTCATGGATGGTCCCCATGCATGTTGCTGTTGTTTGGTCGTTTAGTCCTGTCTGCCTCTTCGTGACCCCATGGACCAGAGCACGCCAGGCACTCCTGTCTTCCACTGCCTCCCGCAGTTTGGTCAAACTCATGTTTGTAGCTTTGAGAACACTGTCCAACCATCTCGTCCTCTGTCGTCCCCTTCTCCTTGTGCCCTCAATCTTTCCCAACATCAGGGTCTTTTCCAGGGAGTCTTCTCTTCTCATGAGGTGGCCAAAGTATTGGAGCCTCAGCTTCATGATCTGTCCTTCCAGTGAGCACTCAGGGCTGATTTCCTTCAGAATGGATAGATTTGATCTTCTTGCAGTCCATGGGACTCTCAAGAGTCTTCTCCAGCACCAGAATTCAAAAGCATCAATTCTTTGGTGATCAGCCTTCTTTATGGTCCAGCTCCCACTTCCATACATCACTACTGGGAAAACCAGAGCTTTAACTATATGGACCTTTGTCCTCCTTTATGGATCACTGCCTTGCCGTGGCGAAGGGGCTTGAACAACTCAGAGAAGCTATGAGCTATGCCGTGCAGGGCCACCCAAGATGAACAGGTCATAGTGGAGCGTTTTGACCAAACGTGATCCACCTGGAGCAGGAACCGGCAAGCCACTCCAGTATCCCTGCCAAGAAAACTCCATGGACAAAGACAACAGCCATGCATGTTAGGACTTTGGAAAACCAGAGTTCCAAAATGTGTGGGGAGCCTCCAAAAGTGCGGGAGTCTTCCTACTGCAAATGGGGGGAGGGAGTAGATATAGAACACTTATCCTTATTACCCCAAAAAAATGTTTCCTGATTTAATCACAGCACAAGAAAAGGAGATGGTGGATGGAAGTAACTCCATGGATGTTACTACTGACCAACAGTATGTGGACTTGCTAGCAAAGTTACCCTGAGCTTTGTTGTTGTTTAGTCAATTAGTCGTGTCGGACTCTTCGTGACCTCATGGACCAGAGCACGCCAGGAGCTAGGAGACTGTTATAGGCAGCTGAAGCCCAACTCAAAGGAAATGCAAATTTTAAAAAAATCCTCCACATTTCAATCTGAGCTGAAGAAGAATTACCAGCTTCACACCCACATGCTCCCTAAAAATGGAGAACCATTGTCTACAGATTTAATGTTTACAAAACAGCTATCCCCAGTGTCCCCCCCCCTAGAAAAATAGGTGCTACTAAGTTGTTACGGTACGTGCTGCTCTTTTTAACAACAACAACAAAAAGAGGTCCCGGTACCGTGTACCATTGAGTGCCCCCTGGGAGGGGGGGAGCACTGGTTATCCCCATCCCATGTAAGCAAATGGAGGGAAGCAGATGCTTGCAGCTTACATGGAGAAGAACTTTTGCAAGGGCCAAGCTGTAAGCAGCAGGAAAAGGCCACCCCCAGTTCTGTACTGGGGGAGGGACAGCCGGGTACATTTGCCCTGGGCCCTGGAGGGCTAAGGTGCCTGGGGGAGGGTACCAGGGGCCTGCCAAACTTACACAGTCATGCCAAGATCAAGGCTCCTGCCCTGGAGCCTCGGACAAGCTTTGCATAGGCCTGGGTCTTTGACAAGGAAGGAGTGAGTTGTTCCCTTCCCCATCCTCCAGGCCATAGCTCATTGGCTTTGAATCTTCTTCTTTGCATGGAGAAGGTTCCAGGCTCAAACCCTGACATCTCCAGGCTTGGAATGTTCTCTGTCTGAAATCCTGGAGACCTGCTGCCAGTCGGTGTAGAGAAGATCCAGTGATCTGACGTGATGTAAGGAAGCTTCCTGTGTTCCTACACCCTTGATGGCCATTAGTTTCTAGAGGATGGAAGAATGGATCGCAAAATGTACCAATTTCCTGCCCCCTGAAGGACCAGGGTGGTTTCAAGCTAATACACGTGGAGTATTGGGAAGTTTGCTTGTCCTCAGCAGCATTCAAAATGGTGGACTGAGCTTCTTGTGAAGGACTTAAACCACCCATATGCCACAAATCTTGTTGGAAGTGGTCTGGACCAGTCGTCAATTTGCGTTTCCCAAGACAGAGTATTTCTGTTCTGTGAGTCACGAAAGATTTCAGGAGCAATATTCCATTATCTATCCTTTCTTTTCTCTCTCTCTTTTTGGTAACCATCTCCTTCCAGTTCCTTCTGACAATGTGATAAAGTCTCGCAGCTGAACGCAACATTAATTACATTTCAAAGCAAACCTTTTTATTCATTTGGAGACAATCTGTGAAACAGAAATTTGTGACTGAAGCTCCTGCCAAACCAATTACAGGAAAATAACTCAAATATGTCTTGACAGATTGCAGTTTCCCCTCCCTGCCAGACCTGCTAAAGTTAGCAATCCTTTGGACTGCACAAGCAGTATTCATCTCCAGAACAGACACAGAGTTTAAATAGGTGATCTTTTTAGTTGATAGGCGTGAAGGAACATAGGTAACTGCCTCAGGATGAGTCAACCATTGGGATGGTATCCAAATAAACAGTTCCATTAGTACAATGACTTTTCCTCACTCTCTCATTTCCCTGCATAGCTGTGCACCTTGTAAATCCACTGGGGGGGACTGGGGGACAGATTTAGAGGTCATGCAGGGGTCACGTGGGGACACAAGAGGGCAAGGAAGATCCATAGCACAGCTAAAAGTCCTTGTGCAAGCAGAACTGCTTAGCTGGGTACCTCCCATGGTCTAGCTAGCTCAGTATTGTTTGCAGAGATTGGCAGCAACTTTCCAGGCTATCAGGTGGAAATCTTTTCCCATGCCAATCTGGAGATACCAGCAATGGAAAATTGGACCTCCTACATGCGCCTTAGAAGTGTCCTCATCTTCATATCCCAGATGATCGCTAATCTGTAATGTTACAGACCTGCAATTTAACCCGTCCTGGGAGCCGATTCTGCAATTCTTGCAGTCCATGGGACTCTCAAGAGTCTCCTCCAGCACCATAATTCAAAAGCATCAATTCTTTGGTGATCATCCTTCTTTATGGTCCAGCTCTCACTGGTCCACTAGTTATTTTTCACTTCTTGAATGTTCTGAGGCCATCAGTTCAAAATAAATAGATTAATAAAAACTCGTTTTAAAATGCACATTTTGATAGAACGTGCATTTGGAAAACATGTTAAATGTGGGTTTTTTACAAGTATAAGGGAAAGAAATCTGCAGGTTAATGCAGTAATGGGACAAAACCGAATTATGAGGGAGCATATACGAAAGTGGCATGGTAACTATACTGATTTATCCACAAGCCTACATTGATGTATTCACTTAAGCAGCATCCCTTGGTGATGCTTGAAACTTTTTCCATTCAGAAGCAAACAGAGTGGATGGGGGATTGTGTCACCAGTCTGTCCTCAGCCAGCCCCCAACTGCTTCCCATGGTAGCCCATGGGGTGGTCCTGGATGTCAGCTTCTTCCTCCTGTTGGGGTCCCCCCCCCACTGCGAGGGATTTAATCTGATTGAACATCAAACACCCTGCAAATATTTCATTGCTTGATGATCCGCTTAACAGACTACATGGCCAATCAAACTTGAACTCTGAAGTCCCATTCATTTCCATAGGAGAGATTAAGGTTGCAATCCTATAACACTTTCCTAAGATTAAAGAGCTCCTTTGGGCCTAACTTCTAGACAGATGTGGAATCACAGAACTGGAAGAGATCTCAAAGGTCATCTTGTTCAGAGCATGCACAGGATTGCAATATTAAGGACACACTTGTCTCTCCTATTGAAATGCAATGGGATTTTTAAAATGTTTAATTTTGGCTTGATCATGCCCAGAATTTCTGCTTTGGATTCTTAATTAATGGAGCTAAGTCTACTATGTCCATAGTAGGAGGGGTGAAATATACTTGGAGTCAAGAGTGGATTTCATGCTCTTTATTCAGCTCATAGTGGTGAGGAGGAATGGAAGTTCCCCCAGAATGTCTGATTTATATACATTATTTACACAATGGGCCCCACGTGATTCGCTAATTCCGGAATTCTCCTGTAGGCCAATCAGGTTGCGGATTCACTTCCACCTGGAGCTGGATTGGGTGGCTCCTGTGGACCAATCACACTGCTGCATTCTGGATCCTATTGTTCTAGGACCACTCAGACTGCTGCATTCCGAATCCTATTCAACTCAGTACATAACAGGGGGAAAGAATACTTTAATTGTATACTTTAATTTTGTACTGAAAGGCCCCAAGCTATCATGTTGGCCACAGAGTAGAAGAACTGGTTCATTTTGCCCTTGGGCATCTGAATTATTCTAATCTGAGGCCTTCACCTGACACTTCACAGAGGGTGCCCCCTTCCACATTTCCTTTTCTCCTAGTGAATGAGTTGAGGCTATAATGCTGGCCATCGAAGCCAAAGTTTGTGGGCTGTTTTTGCTTTTGGTTTTTTTGGCATTCAAGGTTGCCCTAACCTTACGTTTCAACTTTGCAGATAGCTCGTGGGGGAAGAAGGCTGCCTTTTACTCTTAGCTAACATTAACAATGCACATGAGGAGGCGGTTAGGATGTTCTCAGGACATGGCGGCAAAAGAAATGGAATTTAATTTATTTTAAAGACGCGTAAGCCAAAAGGAATCTGGATATTCTCTCTCTCTCTCTCTGTCTCTCTCTCCTTAAAAAAAAATCAAGTTAGGGCAGAAACATTTGACCCTTTGACAGCTCCAAAGGCAAATTGACAGCACAGCTCATGCTAGGAATCTGTGCTTGCCATGAACCTAGCAACGCTGCGCTGCAAACTTCTCGCTTTTGGAAGCCAGCATCTGTGTCTCGAGCTTGCCAAGCCGAACCTCTGAATGATGACCCGGCTATTGGCTCCAACGAGAAAACATATTGAGAGGGAGTGGAGGAAACTGAGTTGCGCTCCAGCATAGAGGAGAGGCAGAGCCAAGAAAGCGTCACGCTGATGTATAGGAACCAATTACCTTTGTAATTGCATTTTGCCGATCAAAGACAACATTGTGTCCAGAACCTTGTAAGATGCACTGGATGCCATGGCAGGTTATGGGTGTATTTAATGTAAAGACACAGAGAAACACATTTGTTGGAGGAGAGAAATGGCTATATTAGAACCAAAGGGATGGGCAAGATCATGGCAAGGGGGTAAATCCACGCATTTTAACCTTGGCCCTGAGCTGTTCCCAATTCCCACCAAAAGTGACCGGAAGCAGCCAGGGACGCCAACTTGAATCAAATAATAATAAAATAATATTATTATTTTTATTTATACCCCACCCTTCCCGGTTCAAAAACCGGGCTCAGGGCGGCTAACAACAAATTTAAAACACTTAATTGTAAAAGCAGCATAAAATACAGAATAAAAACATGAATAACAATTAAATTCAAAGTTCAAAAATAAATTCGAGGGAAATCCATCTAATAAGCATTAGATAATCACCAGGGCTAGCTGGCTGAATTTGTCCTACTTGGGCCAGCGAGGAGGCTAGGGGAAAATTAGTTGTGGGGTCTCAGAGCGGGTAATCTTCATAAAAGGGGAGGGGGAGGGAAGAGAAGGGAAATAAAAGATCAGGCTGAATTCAAATTAAAGGCCAGGTGGAATAGCTCTGTCTTACAGGCCCGAAGGAAGGAGGTTAAATCCTGAAGGGCCCTAGTCTCATGGGACAGAACATTCCACCAGGTGGGAGCCATCACTGAAAAGGCCCTGGCCCTGGTGGAGGATAGCCTGACTTCCTTCGGGCCCGGGACCTCTAAACTATGGTTATTCATGGACCTTAAGGTTCTCTGCAGGGGTTTCCAGGTAAGGCCCGCCCCACATAATCAATCACATGATGCGGTGCACACACACCATTTGAATGGCAATGCCCAACACCTTTGCAGGTGCCAGCCCCCTCAAATATTTTATTGGGGCGGATGAAGACCCCCCTCGGCCCATAGGAGTTGGCTTCTATGGAAGCAGCAGGGATTCCTGGCCTTCCAAGGTGGAGGTTTGATGAGCTTCAGTTCAAGGGAGAAGAAAAATTAGGTGGGAGTATTGCTTGCAGTTGATAGAAAAAGCATTGCATTTAAAAGAGTGGAGGCCTTTTGTGGACTATTTTAAAAAAATACTATAGTCAACTGAAATCACAGGCAGGAAGAAAGACGTTAAGATAATGGTAAATAGAGAAACTTTTTGCAATAGGTAAAGATATAATGCAGTAGAAGAGGTTTGAGTAAAAACACTGTGGAGGAGGGGGTCGGAAGTCAATTTATGAAACAATGTAATGGTTTGATATGAAGATTGTTGTGAAAATGTTTGAAAAATGCAATAAAGAATTATATTGCAAAAAAGGCAATGCGGCAGCTAGACTGGTGACTGGGGACCACATAACGCTGGTCTTGAAAGACCTACATTGGCTCCCAGTAAGTTTCCACCCACATCGTTCTGCCCGGATGCTGAGGTCCAGCTCTGAGGGTCTTCTGGTGGTTCCCTCACTGTGAGAAGCAAAGCTACAGGGAACCAAAAAGAGGGCCTTCTCGGTAGTGGCGCCTTCCCTGTGGAACGCCCTCCCATCAGATGTCAAGGAAATAAACAACTATCTGACTTTTAGAAGACATCTGAAGGCATGTTACTTTTCTAAGCCAGCTCTGCCTCCTGGGATCCGATTGTGAACAGAATGTGAGTAAACTCTTTTTATACTTTTATAGAAGACTGTGGCGTGTCTTATCTTTTGTGAAGGAATAAGGGGGAAATACCAGAACAGTTATTATAGAGGCTTTAGCGAGCCTGAGCAAACGCATTCACTGCAAGTTTAAAAAGGGGAATGTTACTCTGCTAAATTGTGAACTTGTTTACACAAGTTGCAAAGGCTATAATCAAACAATATATCCTCTCCTGCATCTCTGAACATTCCCACCATTTGTGGAATGCCCTCCCCATGGGCTGTGTTAGTCTCCCTTATTATTAACTTTTAGGATATTTTTTCTTTTCTAATCCCTGTTTATCCAGGTATTTGATGGCTGAAAGACCTATCCCTGGCAACTCTGAAATCATGAGTTTTGAGATTAAGTTACTGCTTTTGGAAGTTCTTAACTGTTCTTAGAAGGTGGTTTTTAACTGTTTTTAGACATTTACATTGTCTTGGTTTAGTACTAGCATTTTTGCTCTCCTTTGGAGGAAGGTGCAGGATAAAGCATAATAATGAGCTTGCATCCAAAGCTCTATATGACTCTCTGTTCCACACACAGAGTAGTCCCCCAACACTGAAGACCACAGGGTTTCTCTTATTTGCATTGACCTCCACATGGGAGCTACATGAATGACACAACAGATATGAGTACTTGATAAATGGATGTGATGTTGTCCTTGTAGCCTGTTGAAGCTTCCACTGTGGTTGAGCACTAGCAGTGACACATGAGGAAGGGAAGAGCTATCAATAGAGAAGAGAAAGAGTGCTCTTAGGAATTGACCAGAGACTGAATTCAATTTCCAAGAGCTTCCCAACCTGGTGTATATAGCACAGCCCCCCATCCAAGGACTCCTTGTTGTTGTTTAGTTGTGTTTAGTTTTTTTGTTGTGTCCGACTCTTTGGGACCCCATGGACCAGAGCACGCCAGGCACCCCTGTCCTCCACCGCCTCCCGCAGCTTGGTCAAACTCATGCTGGTAGCCTCGAGAACACCGTCCAACCATCTCGTCCTCTGTCATCCCCTTCTCCTTGTGCCCTCCATCTTTCCCAACATCAGGGTCTTTTCCAGGGAGTCTTCTCTTCTCATGAGGTGGCCAAAGTATTGGAGCCTCAGCTTCACGATCTGTCCTTCCAGTGAGCACTCAGGGCTGATTTCCTTCAGAATGGAGAGGTTTGATCTTCTTGCAGTCCATGGGACTCTCAAGAGTCTCCTCCAGCACCAGAATTCAAAAGCATCAATTCTTCAACGATCAGCCTTCTTTATGGTCCAGCTCTCACTTCCATACATCACTACTGGGAAAACCATGGCTTTCACTATACGGACCTTTTTTGGCAAGGTGATGTCTCTGCTTTTTAAGATGCTGTCTAGGTTTGTCATTGCTTTTCTCCCAAGAGGCAGGCGTCTTTTAATTTCGTGACTGCTGTCACCATCTGCAGTGATCATGGAGCCCAAGAAAGTAAAATCTCTCACTGCCTCCATTTCTTCCCCTTCTTACCTTACTGCATAGGTATGAAACTGCTTTGTTCATAGAATCATCACATTTGGAAGATACCTTAAAATCGATCTTCCAATGCAGAAAGTACACTGCTACAGTATCACTGGTAAGCGTCAGCCTAGCCTCAGGAGGAAAGACCACAACCTCCTGAGCCAGTTCCAAGCCAGATCTCGTGATCGCTGTGCATCCTTTCCCATACTCTTTGCATTTACACCTTGCTCCATCCGTTTGTCAGTCTAGCCCAGCCTTGTCTACTTCCATTAGCAGCCTTTGCAAAACTGTCATCTGAGATCCTTCATCCAGCAATGCTAAGGAATGTGGGAACCACAAAGTCGAAACCCCCATGTAAGTGAGGTTGTGTGCTGCCTTCTGGGTTTCTCTGTTTACATGTTTACATCAAGGAATATGACACTGAACTTAAAAAAGCTACTAACGTGATCCTATACATGTTTACTCAGAGCTAAGTCCAACTGGATTCATGTAGATTTTCTCCCAGGAGTGTATAGGATTGCAGAGTAAGAGACTTGGAGTAACAGGCAATTCCTGAACGTTAGCAGAATTACATATGCATCTTGCAATTACTCCAAATGCACTCAAATATTTGCCCTTAACCATTTGGTTTAATGTAAAATAATAAAAACAGCCAGGCTTCAAGGCTCAAAAATTTACTTGAGTGACAGCTTTCAGATGCAATGGGTTTGTACAGACTAATCTGTTTTAATTTATTTTCTCTCTCTTTGAAATGATCATCATAGGGGGGAAATCAGACTGAACGGGTTATGTGCTTAAAAGCACCCCATTTCCAACACAAAGAATAACACTCTAGGAATCTCCAGACTCACTGATTAAAAGGATAACAAAAAACAGAGGGGGGCATCATTAAAATAATTGGACTCCTCAGAAGGCTTTAATTCTGTCATCTTTTGAAAATGACTTCTCTTAAAAACACACAACCTCAAAGTTATTCATCATTGTGTTTCCCTTTCACCAAGGACAGTGGTGAAAGCTAAATAATAACAGTGCTTTCATAGCAGCTTTTCTATGCTGTAAAGGTATTTCAGTGCTTTTTCGAAGAATAATAAATCAGACCAGTGGGAGAACAAATTCAGAATCCGATGTAGTGCCTTCCAGATTGTGTGTGGACTACAACTCCCATCAACCACAATCACATGGCCAATGGTGACGGATTATGGGTGTTGTAGTCCACAACATCTGGATTACACCATGTTGGCAATCCCTGAAATATCCAAAAAGCATTTAACCCTATTTCCCTCATTTCACCTGATCCTCCTCTTGATCTCTCCCTCCCAGCTCATATTGCAAAGTAGACAGGCAGACAAATATATTTAATATAAAGAAAAGACAAGCAAGAAGTGACGTGATGGAAATGTTTTCTTTTGCTCTGAAGGGTAGGACTCAAACCTTGAATGGACTGCTTATAAACACCATCTCCAACTCAAAAGATTCCACCAACGGTGTCTCTGAAAAAATTTGCACATCACCTGGGAAGACAGGTGAACTAATATCACTGTACTGGAAGAAGCAAAGAATACCAGTGTCGAAGCAATGACTCTTCAACATCAACTTTGTTGGACTGGTCACATTTTGTGAATGCCTGATTATCGTCTTCCAAAGCAACTACTCCGAACTTAAAAATGGAAAGCGTAATGCTGGTGGTCAACAAAAGAGGTTCAAAGACTCTCTCAAGGCAAATCTTTAAAAATGTAGTATAAACACTAACAACTGGGAAACACTGGCCTGCGAGTGTTCCAATTGGAGAACAGCCTTTACCAAAGGTGTCATGGGCTTTGAACTCAGGATGAAAGGGAGAAATGCGCTAAGAGGAAGGCACGCTTCGCAAACCCTCACCATGATCAACTCCTGCCCACAAACCTATGTCTCCACTGTAGAAGGATGTGTGGATCCAGAATTGGCCTCTACAGTCACTTACGGACTCACTTTTAAAACCGTGTTTATGGAAGACAATCTTACTCAGCTACGAATGATTGCCGAAGAAGAAGAAGACGACCCAGGACACACACATTAATTAAGGTGGTTTCTGAAGATCTGTTGCTGATTCCACTTGCCTTTTACCAGCATGGAATATAATCTGTACAGAGTCCAGATCTACTAAAGAAACTTCCTAAGGCAAGAGTGGACTCAATAACACTGGTGACTAAAGTTATCACTTAAATTTTCCATGAAGTTCAGTTCCATGGCAAATTTGTAAACTTCTGCTTGAGAAAAATACCTGCAATATTTCAAGGGGAAGCAAATGTTCCCGCAGTGAAATTCTCCAAAGGACTCCATGCATCCATAAATTAGGGACAAAGAAATCACCACAGAATAATTTAGAAATAGGCAGGTGTGTCTGGATCCATTCTCCATGTTCAAATTTTTCAATGGGAGAACAGAATTAGACTGTTGATGTGTCTCCTCCAATAGCTTGTTTCAGGAAAAAGATCAATACCCATTTATCTCGGATGAGACCCACTCATCTGACATTACACAACTGCAGTTGATTTCACTGAGGAGAAATGGATAATCTTCCTGAGCTTCTTTAATATCTATTAAGGCCCAGAAACATATGGCAACAGTCCTTTTAATTGGCATAGACCTAGAAACCATCCTTCAGTGACCTGGTTGTTAAATAATGGCTGTTCCTTGTGGATAGGTTTCTTAGAAAAAAAAGTCCCTCTTCATACACGCAAACACACATGAGAGATTTGTTCCCAAACGCCTTTGATGTACATCTGTGTGGTTCATACTGCTGTCACTGAGCTCAGTTTTTGAGGAAAGTCTGTATACAAGGTGAAGGTGATGACCCTAGATCCTATGGAATGGAATGGAATAAAACTTTGGTCAAGAAACTGCGGCTCTAACAAATGGCACTACACACCCATGAAATGATACCAGTTAAGCTCTCATTCGAGGGACGCGGGTGGCACTGTGGGTTAAACCACAGAGCCCAGGACTTGCCGATTAGAAGGTCGACGGTTCAAATCCCCGCGACGGGGTGAGCTCCCGTTGCTCGGTCCCTGCTGCTGCCAACCTGGCAGTTTGAAAGCACATCAAAGTGCAAGTAGATAAATAGGTATCGCTCCGGCGGGAAGGTAAACGGTGTTTCTGTGCGCTGCTCTGGTTCGCCAGAAGCGGCTTAGCCATGCTGGCCACATGACCCAGAAGCTGTACGCCAGCTCCCTCGGCCAATAAAGCGAGATGAGCGCCGCAACCCCAGAGTCGGTCACGACTGGACCTAATGGTCAGGGGTCCCTTTACTTTTAAGCTCTCATTCAAGTACTCTGTGTTGGAGAGGATGTCAACAGTTAGGTTCATATTTCCAATTGTGGTGGGAATGCAGGCTGTACAATAGTATCTGAAGAAATTTCTTTTATTACAGAACAGGTGGCACATCTTCTACATTTGAACGTCTATCCTGTAGTCTTGTTTGGCTATCTTCCAGGACATACGGATTGCTTACATATGTTTCAATTACGATTGGTGGGTTATTTTTATTGCTAATCATTCTTTGCGATGTATCTGCGATTAAATGAAAGAAGGGAACTCCCAAATATTCTCTGTTCTGTGCTTTTGCCTTTTAAAACAAAACAAAACCTGCCATTGCATTTGGTTTGGCTCGAGTGACCTTTGGCTGCCTCTCCTCTTTGCTATTGACTCCATCTCCCTGGAGTCTCCTATCAAATATACTTCTACCACGAGCCTTACAAGGGACAGCTGCACTGACACACAGCTCTTACCACCTGCTGAGGAAGCAGCTCTGGCTTTACATGAAATGAAACAAACAGAACAGACCATGAGAACAAAACAGAAAGTTACACTGAATGCAAAGAAGGCTGTTCACCGATCCAGCATTTTAAGCTGCTTTGTGAGTAAGAATGTAAGAAGGAATTGGAGCCTGCTGGGATTAACTGGGTCAATTCCCTATGCAGAGTGAGCAGTGTTTGGCAAGTGAATCTTGGTTTGAGAGTAGACTTCCCTGGTTGTAATAATGTACACAGATATAGGTTTGCAGGTGGCGCTGTGGTCTAAACCACTGAATCTCTTGGGCTTGCCAATCAGAAGGTCGGCGGTTCGAATTCCCGCGACGGGGTGAACTCCTGTTGCTTGGTCTCAGCTCCTTCCAACGAAAGCACGTCAAAAAGTGCAAGTAGATAAATAGGTACCACTCCGGCAGGAAGGTAAATGGTGTTTCCATGCACTGCTCTGTATTCGGTTTCCGTTGCACCAGAAATGGCTTAGTCATGCTGGCCACATAACCCGGAAAAACTGTCTGCGGACAAACATCGGCTCCTCGGCCAGTAAAGTCAGATGAGTGCCGCAACCCCAGAGTCATCTGTGACTAGACTTGTCAGGGATCCTTTACCTTTTTAAGAAAGCAATAATGTTGTTTATTGTAGGAAATGCATAACTTGGCTAGAAAAGCTTCTCATCTAACTAGTCTGCAGGGAAACAAAGCAGTCATGCTTGCTCCTATGTTCTCTCAAACGATAGCTCCAAGATGACATCTCATCTTGATGTCAGTGGGCGTTTTCGAGGTACTTGGTTTGTTACATCCAAGGTTCCTGAAGCTCCTTCATCTCTGAGCCCTGGCATTGTTTGCTATCCATGACCTTTCCTTTTTTAGGCATGTGCTACAGTCTGCCATTTGGAAAGTTCATTTTTGATCTTTGCCATCCTCCTAGCTGCATGATAACCCAATCCTGGCAAGAACCTCGTACTCATTATTCTGCTAATTCACCCAGATTTACTCACTCGCTGCCTTGCAATATTTACATTCTGGCACTAAGAAGGGAAATGACCTCTTACTGCTTACCATAGCTGCCAAGAGGTGGACACTGGTGGCTTCTCAGAAACGTAGAGAGATGAAATTGGTTCTCCCAGGGATTGCTGGCACTATGAATTCTTTATATTGAACAGTTGGCCTGCAGTAACCCAGAGGATATTAGATTTCTTCAGAACAAAACAGGCAATGCTGAAAATGTCCTTAAACAGTTCTGTTCCGACAGCTGCCCTCCCTCCCTCCTGGAGGGATTGCCCCCCTTTTTAAGGACAAAATTTCCTCTCCTAGATGAGCAACTTTTAACCTTTGTCTCCAATCTCCCGTGGCCTGTTGCTGTCAATAGAAACTGACAATACAAGAAGGCAGGGAATGAGTAGCGAAGTTAAGAGAGGTTCTAAAAGGGGTGATGTCGAGAAGGGGAATCCTGCAGCCCAAATAATGGGAAGTTGTTTTAGCATCTATAGGTGATGTTTCCTTAGATCTGAGATTGGTTCGACAAAATTTGATGTTCCAGGTGTGCTGGAGTCCACAGCGTTTTTCAAGGAAGGAACTTGCTTGTTTGGATAGATGCTGGGGACAGGTAAAAGGTAAAGGACCCCTGGACGGTTAAGTCCAGTCAAAGGCAACTATGGGGTGCGGCACTCATCTTGCTTTCAGGCCGAGGGAGCTGGCGTTTATCCACAGACAGCTTTCCAGGTCATGTAGCCAGCATGACTAAACCACTTCTGGCACAACAGGACACTGTAACGGAAGCCAGAGCGCATGGAAATGCCGCTTCCCTTCCCTTCCCTTCCCTTTCCTTGCCGCTGCAGTCGTACCTATTTATCTACTTGCACTAGTGTTCTTTGGAACAGCTAGGTTGGTGGGAGCTGGGACCGAGCAACGGGAGCTCACCTGTCGTGGGGATTCGAACCGCCGACCTTCCAATCAGCAAGCCCAAGAGGCTCAGTGGTTTGGACCACAGCACCACCCATGACAGGGGCACGATCCAAGGGAACATGGAAACTTGGATTGACATTCTTCAGTGTGGTCCTGATCACATTGTGTAGGTATAACTCCTGAAAAGGAACATAGGAAGCTGTCTTATTCCAAGTTGGACAATTGGTCCATCTAGCTGAGTACTGTGCACACTGACTGGCAGCAGGTCTGCAGAGTTTCAGGCAGGAGACATTTCCAGCTCTACCTAAAGATGCTGGGGATGGAAACTGGGAGCTTTCCCTTGCAAAGTTGATGCTCTACCCCTGAGCTATGACTGCTCTCAACAAGCCTAGATTTATTGCGTGGCGAGTTTTCCCCTCCCCTCGTGGAAATAATGACACATGACACAATTATTAAGGTTAATGGGCTAAATAAGGCCACAACTTTCATTGGTTACAGGTGATGAGTGGTATTCACTTAGGCATTGGTCCTAACTGACTATATCCGACTTCTGCTGCTCCAGAGAAGCGGACACGGAGCAATGGATCCAAACTACAAGAAAGAAGATTCCACCTAAACATTAGAAAGAACTTCCTGACAGTAAGAGCTGTTCGACAGTGGAATTTGCTGCCAAGGAGTGTGGTGGAGTCTCCTTCTTTGGAGGTCTTTAAGCAGAGGCTTGATAACCATATGTCAGGAGTGCTCTGATGGTGTTTCCTGCTTGGCGGGGGGTTGGACTCGATGGCCCTTGTGGTCTCTTCCAACTCTATGATTCTATGATTCTATGATTCAGCCCGTCCGCTAGAAGTCCGGGAAGGGTTAACCACCAGTAGGGGGAGTCCTGCTGATGCACATCAACTAGGAACTCTTCCAGGGTCACAGCTAGGGGGCGTGCCTTAGGCCCTCACCTTCTTAGGCTTCGGACAGGGCCATGCCCCCAGAATCCTTTATTGGACTACCCTTCAATATGTGGGGCAGGTGATGGCGTAATCTCCCCTCTTCCATCTACAGAGCAATACAAATGCCTAACCGACAATACCAAGAAAGTTGTGATGATTTGCTATGAGGTAGGCAAAAACCAAGTGGCTGGTGCCAATTTGCGAAGTGGAAAAATTCCTACCAGGCCCCTCAATGGTGACCAACCAAGGTCCATAGTAAGGTCAAGGAATGAAAACCTTATAGGCCGGGAGGGTGCGAAAAGCAGGAACAGCTGGTAAGCGGCAAAGAGGGAGATCCCCGGCCACGTCCTGTTTTAAATAAGGCAGGCCACACCCCCAGAACCAGCCGATTGGCTGGCCAGGAAGTGATGTGGCAAGGAATCCCCCCAATTTCATGGGGGCCGGGTTCCAGCCACTGCGCGCGTGGTGGGGCTGTGAAGCCTGCAAATCCACCTCCTCCGAAGGGTGGAAGTGGCTTTAGTGTGTTGGAGGAGTTGAGAGTTCTCTGAAACAGCAAGAGAACAGTTACCCTGGTAAGCACCTTAACTTATCCAATAAGCATGTGCAGCAGAAGTGAAATGTTCCAAACAGAGGTCTCCAAGCTTTAATTGCTCAGATAGATAAGATAAAGGCCATTGCAGCACACAATCTGATTGCATCTTCAAAGGCTCTTTCATGCCTTCAGCCGGAGGCACCATGTTCAGTCTTGTGGATGGGGGAGAAGTACCTTCCATTCATTCAAGGAAGTCAAACAGCATTCACAACTTGGCAGTGCCTCTCTGATGCACGCATACATCCATAGCTGAGGCTTCAGTAAAGTCCCAGGCACACTCAACCGACAGGACCAAAAATGGAAATGTTTGTTACCGTATTTTCCCATCACAAAAACAGGGAGTCACGCCATGCTTGTAAAGTCAAAGCAAAGGAAAAGTTCAGATGGCACCGAGATCATCAAGATGGAAATAAACAACAGCGGCTGAGGAGAAAAACAAAGAAGCTGAGTTAGAAATTACACCCCTCTTAAAAATGCAAACAAAATGGAACAAAATGCAAAATAATGCAAGGCAGAGGGAGAGACAATGCTATAGGCGACATTCACACCATATGATTAAAGAATGGCTTCCTCCAAAGAGTTCTGGGAGCTGTAGTTTGTTAAGGGTGCTAAGAGTGATCAGGTGACCCTTATTCCCCTCCCAGAGCTGGTTTAAAGGTAAAGTTACCCCTGACCATTAGGTCCAGTCGCGGATGACTCTGGGCTTGCACACTCATCTCGCTTTATTGGCCAAGGGAGCCAGTGTACAGCTTCCGGGTCATGTGGCCAGCATGACTGAGCCGCTTCTGGCGAACCAGAGTAGCACGTGGAAACGCTGTTTACCTTCCCACCAGAGTGGTACCTATTTATCTACTTGCACTTTGATGTGCTTTTGAACTCCTAGGTGGGCAGGAGCTGGGACCGAACAACGGGAGCTCACCCCGTCGTGGGGATTTGAACCACTGACCTTCTGATCGGCAAGCCCTAGGCTCTGTGGTTTAGACCACAGCACCACCTGCGTCCCTATAGAACTGGTTTAACCATTAATAAATCTTTCGAGCGAACTCAGAATTGCAGCTCTGGGAAGGGCACTGAGAGTCACCTAATAACTCTCAAGAGCCTTAATGTACTATAGCTCCCAGAACTCTATGCAGAAAGCCATGACTGTTTGTGGGAACAGTCAAACTCAACAGCTTGTTGAGAGCCAGTGTGGTGTAGTGGTTAAGAGCGGTGGTCTCGTAATCTGGTGAACTGGGTTCAATTCCCTGCTCCTCCACATGCAGCTGCTGGGTGACCTTGGGCCAGTCACACTTCTCTGAAGTCTCTCAGCCCCACTCACCTCACAGAGTGTTTGTTGTGGGGGAGGAAGGGAAATGAGAATGTTAGCCGCTTTGAGACTCCTTAGGGTAGTGATAAAGCGGGATATCAAATCCAAACCCTTCTTCTTCTCTGGGAAGCCATGACTCTGAGCAGGAGAAAGCTGGATTCATTCCAATAATTTCATCTGTACATCTGCTTTGGACTGGCTATATATAGGGTTGAACAAACTCTCCTCTGCACTATCTAATTCCCTGTGGGTTTCCTGATGCAATTTGCAACAGAAAAAACTGAAAGTTGCTGGCAAAAAAGATGTACTTCCAACTCAGGGTACATTGTTACAGACTGACTTGGGCTTGCAAAAAACCCACGAATGATGAGGCAGACTGATTCTCCTTGCACCCCCAATTGCATACAAGGTCACTGTACATGTCTGACACATATCCCCATCACTGTATCCAAAATATAGGTGGATAAGAACATTACACACACACACGCACAGTGGGCAAACTCTAGCCCACCAGATGTTATTGGATTACAACTCCAATTACAATGCATTCCCAATTCTTTCCTAACATAGGAATGCTGGCTAGGCCTGATGGACGTTGGACTCCTTACTTTATTTCTTTGATTATTGCATTTATATCCCACTATTTTCTCCCACAAGCACGAGGTGGTGTACATGGTTCTAATAATAATAATAATAATAATAATAATAATAATAATAATAATAATAATAATATATTATAAATTATTATTATTATTACATGGTTCTCCCCGTCCTCATTTAATCCCCACAACAACCCAATGAGCTTCCTGCCCGAGTGGGGATTCAAACTCGCGTCTCCCGAGCCTGACATTCTAACCATTACACTAAACTAGCTCTCTACATCCGGGTTTCCCAAACTTGAGTCTCCAGCTGTTTTTGTACTACAACTCCCATCGTCCCTAGCTAACAGCACCAGTGGTCAGGGACGCTGGGAATTGTAGTTGTTGCAGGACCACCACCCCAATCATTCAGTTTATCTGTACCGTTCCATTTTTATTTTACACCATGAAGAAAGGACTATCAAATGGGGTGAGATTTAACAGGAGGTAGCCATAATCCCCCAAGCGTACCAACACATCTGCAGCGAGCCCTACCCAGTTGGTGTGCCAACCTTGATGGTCCTAGACAGAAGATCGTTACACTCACAAAGGACCTGCATATGGAAGTGGATTCAGTACGGACTGAAACAAAGTACAGTGACCAGCCCTTCCCTCTGGGGGCAGGAAACAGTGAACTCCTCTTTGTCCTCAGGAATGTAATCATGGGGAGGAGGAAAGGAAGAACCGGACAGGTGACAAGACACTCAGGTTACTACCACAACTCCTCCCTGAACCCCTCCTCTTTGTGATGTGTCAATGATGTAGTCATGATGTAGTCTTAGGGGTGTAGCACGGGGGATTAGTAGCTACTAAAAGTTGGGGTCTTCTTTTGTTCAGGGCTTCCATCTTGCTTCATCCTGTAGTGAGCTGGAGTCCTGTCGCGACAGTCTCAATAAAGACCAAGCCAACTGGCTGCTGTTTTGCTCCAGTTGTTCTGGTTGGTGTCTTTGGTTTTTGTCCAAGGGAGCCCTTGGATTTCTCTGTTAACATAGTCCAAAAAGAGCTGGAGGATCCCAAGTTTGGGAAACCATGCTCTACACGAATTCTATACAGGAAGTTCTGCAGCGTCCGCACAAACAGCAAATTGCAGCTACCTGAATGGAACCGGGAAAGTAAGATTTGACTCTATCAGCATCCATTTTGGATTCACCAGTGGTCTGCCTCCAGCTTCTTCTGCTGTGTGACAGGCATGATCAAACAGCCTGAAAGCGAGGGAAACAATCCTCAGACGCCCCTGTGCTCCATGGCATAAGAGCGAAAAGCTTGTTGGAACGCAACAGGAAGCCGGCCTATGTTGTCGGCTGCTCTTGAATGAGGCAGCTTGATTTCTGATCTGGACAGTTGAGTTGGGAATTGTATCTGTGATAATAATGGGATCAGTCAGGGGGAAGCTATTTTTAAAAGACATGCCTGCGGGCCAGAGGGTAACCCCCAAGGGAGAAAAATAATCCAAACTGCCTTCGTTCGTTTATGGTCTCGCAGCCGCATTGTGGCCAGCCACTCTTGGCTGGCAGACGTCGATGGAGGTGTGGGAAGGAGCAAAAGCAGGGAAGGAGAGGTGGGGAAGAAGAGGCAGCTTGGGAGACAGGTTCAGACGCCAGCAGGTGTGTGCCAAATGGCTTGATGTGGCAAAGATGAGCAATTCCAGAGGAGGGGGAGAAATCCTGCAATCAAGCAGCCTATAAATTTCATGAAATAAGTAAGTAAAATAAATAAAGGCGTTTCCCCTTTATTTCGTAAAGGAAAAGGACCCCTGGACGGTTAAGTCAAGTCAAAGGCAACTATAGGGCTGCGGTGCTCATCTTGCTTTCAGGCCGAGGAGTGGGTAGCGCTGTGGTCTAAACCACTGAGCCTCTTGGGCTTGCTGATCAGAAGGTCAACGGTTCAAATCCGTGTGATGGGGTGAGCTCCCGTTGCTCTGTCCCAGCTCCTGCCAACCTAGCAGTTCGAAAGCACACCAGTGCAAGTAGAAAAATAGGTACTGCTATGGAGGGAAGGTAAATGGCATTTCCGTGTGATCTGGTTTCCGTCACGGTGTCCCGTTGTGCAAGAAGCAGTTTAGTCATGTTGGCCACATGACCTGGAAAGCTGTCTGTGGACAAACGCCGGCTTCCTTGGCCTGAAAGCCAGATGGGCACCACAACCCCATAGTCGTCCTTTACCTTTACCCTTTATTTGATAGTATCTTGGGCGCATGGCTGTTTGTCAGCAGCCCGGAATGGAAGGACTCTTCCTGTTTTGGGGATGAAGGACCCCAGCTTAGTGGTCCCAGGTTCAAGCCACAGCCCACTGCTTGTTTGTGGCCCCCAGAACACTGCTCAGATGTGCATGTGGCCCCTGAAAAATGTTCCCTTGGCTTGCCATCAGCAAAGCTCACTTTCTTTCTCATCCTTGGTACATAGAGAGGGGCTTATTCACGAGCAGTTCACCATTGCGATCCATGGGGCCTCCCTTATCCCTCATGCAGAATGAGGAGAGCTGCTGAGCAGTGTTGAGGAGAGGAGGACAGTAGTCCCAGGGAAGGCCAGGGCAGGCAGGAGTAAAGGCCCAGTTCCCAGGATGATGTAACAAACCTTCTTCCCAGAAAATGAAGCATCATAGCACTGTGAGGGAAAGGGCAGGGTGTTCTTCTAACAACTCTCATCACCCTTAATAAACTACAGTCCCCAGCATTCTTTTTGGGGAATATATGACTGTTTAAAGAGGTAATCCTTTGAAAGAATAGCAAAGATGAGGACTGAGCCTAAATCACCTTCTGCTCACTTTCCATAAATTCATCCCAGGTGACCACTGTCCTAATACAGTCATACCTTGGAAGTCAAACAGCTTAGTTCTTGAACGTTTTGGCTCCCAAACTGTTCCAGTTTGCAAACTATTTTTGGAAGCCAAATGTCTGTTGGGGCTTCCGTGGCTTCCAATTGGCTGTAGGAGCTTCCTGCAGCCCATCAGAAGCCGCATTTTGGTTTTTGAACGTTTTCGAAGTCGAATGGACTTCTGGAATGGATTCTGTTTGACTTCCAAGGTACAACTGTAACAACAACAACAACAAAAAACCTATTCAAAATAACAGTTGTCACAACCCACTAAGGAAGATGATAACACAAGACAGTTCAAAACAGTAACAATTAATTAATTGCACACTTATTCAGCCTGCAATTAAAATTAATTGGTTTGATGACTTCAACAAAACTGATGAACTTGAGCCAAAGTCTGATAGTCTCGTTAACATCTCCAGGGCCCCCTGGTACCCACACCCCTCTAGGTAATCTCACTGGTCTAAATGTGAACTTTATGGCTACAATACCCACACGACTTTCTCTCCTTGTCTCTTCCCCCTCTCTCCCACTCTATGCCTTTCTGCTTTGTGGAAGATAATAATAATAATAATAATAATAATAATAATAATAATAATAATAATAATAATTTATTATTTGTACCCCGCCCATCTGGCTGGGTTTCCCCAGCTACACTGGGCGGCTTCCATAGAAACCAAAAATACACAAATATACCTTTGTGAAGAGCTGTGGGAAATTCAAGAGTTTGCTCGCTTTTTTGTGCTATCCAAAAGTGTTGGTTTTGGATCCCTTTACACCCTTTTAAGAACCAACACAGTTGCCTTTGCTTTTAACATGCCTTTAAAAAAGATACGTTTCTCGGAAACTGCATCTGTGGCTGCATGACAGCAGGATTGTTTTGTGTAGCCTAAAGGAAAATAATCTGCATTTTTATAAAGAAAGAAAAGAAGAAGTCATTTATTGGATTGAAGAAGCAGGCAAACGAGAGGTCACTAGATTTGGCACTTTATTTTTTTAACTCAAAGTTATTTAAGACATGGTTGAAAGAACACACTTCTGTACAATGCCTACAAGATGATGTTACAAGCTCCCCGACCCCTCATTGCCAACGCCATCCTACTCTTTGCGAAAGAGAAGAAAACAAGCAAAGAACAAAACAAAAACAAAAGGTCAACCCCTTATTCATCTCCACAACTCATTAGAGATGAGATGAACATTTCCAAGCCATTTAGCAATGGAGAACAAATTGCTCATTAGTCTCGAACACAGCCATCCATGAGGGCTAGTGTATTCAAAAGTCATAATGACCGACATGATAAATGACCCTATCTTGACAGGGGGAACATTGCACTTTGGCTACCCCTTGTCAACAGACCAATCCCCACCAAGGTGACACCGGGAGGCAGAAGTTCCATTCATGAGCATTCTTGCTCATGAGTAGAGTATTGTGATGTTGATTATATTCCTTTGACTCTTGTGCCCTTATGGAAGGGTGAATTGCTAAGTTTCCATTTTTCTCAGTTTCTCATTTTTCCAATCTTGAGATCAGTTCTCCAGGTTTCCACACTGGCCTGATCCAACTGGGCTCTACTTATGTCCTTAAGAAGGTCCAGTCACCTGGCTCTGTGTTGCTGGCACGGAACTCCCAGCTTTGAGCTTTGTAAACTGTAATGAGAGCAATTGGAAGACCTTCCGGATGGTTTTCTGTATCAGCTGAGACCGAAGCAGGGGATCCATGCGTGGTCGCAAGGCACCGAAAGGAGAAAGAAGGGGAGAGGAAATGATCAGCACCCAGCAGTCCATAAACCTGGTGAAGAAATATGTACTGGAGGGCAGTTCGGAAGGGTTGAGCGTCATGAGAGAGGCAGAAACATCTTCTTTTTAAATCTAATGGCTTTTCCACACTTAAATTTTGCCCTGTTCTTTCCAGGTCTGTGCTTTAAATCTCCATCTCTGAGTGTGTTGGGGGGGGGTGCTTTCCCTGCTAAAACCTGCTCCTTTAGGCCAGGAAGGTTTGAGGCCTAGTTCTCCAACTGTCACTCCTCAGACCACTTCTCCAACTGTCACTCCTCAGACCACTTCTCCAACTGTCACTCCTCAGACCACTTCTCCAACTGTCACTCCTCAGACCAGGCAAGGAAGGCTGAAGTGGCTGAAACTTGGATTTGAGTCCTAGCCCTTTCCCCAGGACAGGCCAGGAAGCATTGAAGAGGCTTAATTGTACTGACCTTCATACAACCTGAGGCCCCAAAATTCAAATATCTTTAATACGGTCAATGACCAACAAGCAATTTATAAAATAAAATATGGCAATATAAGTACTATTGTACTACAGATAACAGTGGAGATATGGCCAATTCACAAAATTGGTGCTTATGTTTATGACCCTATCTTGACAGGGGGAACATTGCACTTTGGCTACCCCTTGTCAACAGACCAATCCGGGAGGCAGAAGTTCCATTCATGAGCATTCTTGCTCATGAGTAGAGTATTGTGATGTTGATTATATTCCTTTGACTCTTGTGCCCTTATGGAAGGGTGAATTGCTAAGTTTCCATTTTTCTCAGTTTCTCATTTTTTCCAATCTTGTGATCAGTTCTCCTCTCCAGGTTTCCACATTGGCCTGATCCAACTGGGCTCTACTTATGTCCTTAAGAAGGTCCAGTCACCTGGCTCTGTGTTGCTGGCACGGAACTCCCGGCTTTGACCTTCGTAAACTGCAAGGAGAGCAATTGGAAGACCTTCCGGATGGTTTTCTGTATCAGCTGAGACCGAAGCAGGGGATCCATGCGTGGTCGCAAGGCACCGAAAGGAGAAAGAAGGGGAGAGGAAATGATCAGCACCCAGCAGTCCATAAACCTGGTGAAGAAATATGTACTGGAGGGCAGTTCGGAAGGGTTGAGCGTCATGAGAGAGGCAGAAACATCTTCTTGTTAAATCTAATGGCTTTTCCACACTTAAATTTTGTCCTGTTCTTTCCAGGTCTGTGCTTTAAATCTCCATCTCTGAGTGTGTTGGGGGGGGTGCTTTCCCTGCTAAAACCTGCTCCTTTAGGCCAGGAAGGTTTGAGGCCTAGTTCTCCAACTGTCACTCCTCAGACCACTTCTCCAACTGTCACTCCTCAGACCACTTCTCCAACTGTCACTCCTCAGACCAGGCAAGGAAGGCTGAAGTGGCTGAAACTTGGATTTGAGTCCTAGCCCTTTCCCCAGGACAGGCCAGGAAGCATTGAAGAGGCTTAATTGTACTGACCTTCATACAACCTGAGGCCCCAAAATTCAAATATCTTTAATACGGTCAATGACCAACAAGCAATTTATAAAATAAAATATGGCAATATAAGTACTATTGTACTACAGATAACAGTGGAGATATGGCCAATTCACAAAATTGGTGCTTATGTTTATGACCCTATCTTGACAGGGGGAACATTGCACTTTGGCTACCCCTTGTCAACAGACCAATCCGGGAGGCAGAAGTTCCATTCATGAGCATTCTTGCTCATGAGTAGAGTATTGTGATGTTGATTATATTCCTTTGACTCTTGTGCCCTTATGGAAGGGTGAATTGCTAAGTTTCCATTTTTCTCAGTTTCTCATTTTTCCAATCTTCTCCAGTTCTCCAGGTTTCCACATTGGCCTGATCCAACTGGGCTCTACTTATGTCCTTAAGAAGGTCCAGTCACCTGGCTCTGTGTTGCTGGCACGGAACTCCCGGCTTTGACCTTCGTAAACTGCAAGGAGAGCAATTGGAAGACCTTCCGGATGGTTTTCTGTATCAGCTGAGACCGAAGCAGGGGATCCATGCGTGGTCGCAAGGCACCGAAAGGAGAAAGAAGGGGAGAGGAAATGATCAGCACCCAGCAGTCCATAAACCTGGTGAAGAAATATGTACTGGAGGGCAGTTCGGAAGGGTTGAGCGTCATGAGAGAGGCAGAAACATCTTCTTTTTAAATCTAATGGCTTTTCCACACTTAAATTTTGCCCTGTTCTTTCCAGGTCTGTGCTTTAAATCTCCATCTCTGAGTGTCTTTGGGGGGGGGGGTGCTTTCCCTGCTAAAACCTGCTCCTTTAGGCCAGGAAGGTTTGAGGCCTAGTTCTCCAACTGTCACTCCTCAGACCACTTCTCCAACTGTCACTCCTCAGACCAGGCAAGAAAGGCTGAAGTGGCTGAAACTTGGATTTGAGTCCTAGCCCTTTCCCCAGGACAGGCCAGGAAGCATTGAAGAGGCTTAATTACTGACCTTCATACAACCTGAGGCCCCAAAATTCAAATATCTTTAATACGGTCAATGACCAACAAGCAATTTATAAAATAAAATATGGCAATATAAGTACTATTGTACTACAGATAACAGTGGAGATATGGCCAATTCACAAAATTGGTGCTTATGTTTATGACCCTATCTTGACAGGGGGAACATTGCACTTTGGCTACCCCTTGTCAACAGACCAATCCGGGAGGCAGAAGTTCCATTCATGAGCATTCTTGCTCATGAGTAGAGTATTGTGATGTTGATTATATTCCTTTGACTCTTGTGCCCTTATGGAAGGGTGAATTGCTAAGTTTCCATTTTTCTCAGTTTCTCATTTTTTCCAATCTTGTGATCAGTTCTCCTCTCCAGGTTTCCACATTGGCCTGATCCAACTGGGCTCTACTTATGTCCTTAAGAAGGTCCAGTCACCTGGCTCTGTGTTGCTGGCACGGAACTCCCGGCTTTGACCTTCGCAAACTGCAAGGAGAGCAATTGGAAGACCTTCCGGATGGTTTTCTGTATCAGCTGAGACCGAAGCAGGGGATCCATGCGTGGTCGCAAGGCACCGAAAGGAGAAAGAAGGGGAGAGGAAATGATCAGCACCCAGCAGTCCATAAACCTGGTGAAGAAATATGTACTGGAGGGCAGTTCGGAAGGGTTGAGCGTCATGAGAGAGGCAGAAACATCTTCTTTTTAAATCTAAGGGCTTTTCCATGCTTAAATTTTGCCCTGTTCTTTCCAGGTCTGTGCTTTAAATCTCCATCTCTGAGTGTGTTGGGGGGGGGGGTGCTTTCCCTGCTAAAACCTGCTCCTTTAGGCCAGGAAGGTTTGAGGCCTAGTTCTCCAACTGTCACTCCTCAGACCACTTCTTCAACTGTCACTCCTCAGACCAGGCAAGGAAGGCTGAAGTGGCTGAAACTTGGATTTGAGTTCTAGCCCTCTCCTTAGGACAGGCCAGGAAGCATTGAAGAGGCTTAATTACTGACC
This sequence comes from Podarcis vaucheri, assembly GCF_965113315.1. Classification (NCBI taxonomy): domain Eukaryota; kingdom Metazoa; phylum Chordata; class Lepidosauria; order Squamata; family Lacertidae; genus Podarcis; species Podarcis vaucheri. The sequence goes on from NC_138748.1 coordinate 64,706,642, forward strand.
TTCACACAACCTGAGGCCTTTATTGAGAATGCCTGCCGGAAGGAGAAAACGAGGTGCAAAGAGCCAGAAGAGCATAATTGGGACTCACAATTCCTCTAAAACAAACGCCATCTTCCCTGACTCAGAAACAGAGCAGGTTGTGGAAGCTGAGAAAACGGAGCAAATAGAACAAACACTGAGTAACAACGTTGGGGGAACCTCACCCCCCCCCTTAAGGAAGATGATAATGACCCGACCCCCCTCCTCCCAGAAAAAGCTAATCCGTCCAAGAGGGCAAGAGCAGGAGCAGGAGGGATTCCTCCCACTCCTAACGCTGACCCACCCATGCCTCTAGAACAAGATATCAGAGGAGCCTACTTTCAACCGATTCCGGATACGCACCCCTACCAAGAGATTTGCATGTTGTCTGCAGAAACTATGGTTCTGGTTCTCCAAAGACTGCATGAAATCCTCACCAAAATAGTTAACATTGAGAAACAATTGGATACTAGTTCCTCCGCTTTAAATGCCCAAGGGCTTAAAAGGATGATAAGAAATGACTTTGTTAACAACTCACCAACTCCAACTATGGATGAAGTGAGGTCCTGTCAAGTCTTGCAAACGAACCAGATAATGCTTGAGATTCACCGATACACTCACAGGTGGATGAACTGCAGACAAATTACTATGTCCTTGTCTCAGCTCCTGAATTACCATTACCGAAATGTAGATCTAGAAAATTTACACTTCCTGCCTACCTTGAGAAACATCACGCGCCTATTTATGACCTTTAGGTCATCAGCCCTCCCATCTCGACTCATGGAGATAAAGGATACTCTATGGTGGTTCCACTCTCTCCACCCAGTGAGAGTATTTAAGGACGAAACAAGGAGGCAATTGGTTCCTTGCATAGAGTCAAAGCTAATGCAGATAAAGGAAACCAAGCTCAACACTAGAAATACTAATTGCCCGAAGGAAGAAAATAACTCTGTAAGCCTAGAGTTACAAGACCTGAAGAAGAGGCTAATGAGTATAAAGACTGAGATTTCTACCCAAAATATAAGGAGACAGTAGAGCCTAGAGCACAATATTTAAAGACGTCCAACAGCTCTTTATCCCATAGAAAGACATCAGTGCAACTCCCTGTTCCCTTTTCAAACGGCACCGAATTAGATGAGGAATTTGGCGCCTCCGACATTTCTATGGCAACAACATCTAAAGAACTCTATGTTGCTGACAATCTGGAGATATCCAGCACCCAATCTACATCTGGACCTTTGCCTAATGTTCCAAAAACTTATCAGAATGATCAACCTTCTCTACCGTACTCCTGGCGAGACAGGATGGACAGATCTTCCGAATTCGAATCTGGCTCTTTGTTGGCCAGTGATCCACATTTTATAGCACATACCTCATTAATACTCCCACAGCCACAGATAGAACCAACAGTCCTCCAATCAATCCAGGAGAGAGAGGGGGGTTGACAGTTAACGAAACACCATGGGACTGCCTTCCCCGCTTGGGGTGCGGTTGGTTGGGTTTTATCTTCTAGGGATACTTAGTCAGGTATCAGGGTCAGATTTAAGTTGCCTTTGACCTTTAAAGCCCTTCACAGCCTAGGACCCTCGTACCTATGGGACCGCCTCTCCCGGTGTGCCCCAAGGAGAGCCTCAAGGTCCATAAATAGCAACACCCTAGTGGTCCCAGGCCCTAAGGAAGTTAGATTAGCTTCAACCAGAGCCAGGGCCTTTTCAACTCTGGCTACGGCCTGGTGGAACGCTCTGCCTCATGAGACCAGGGCCCTGCAGGATCTGATTTCTTTCCCCAGGGCCTGTAAGACAGAGTTGTTCTGCCTGGCCTTTGGCTTGGAGCCAATTTGATTCCCTCCCTCTCTTTTTTATTTTCCTTTCTCCTCCTGCAATGAGGCTACATTTTAATATTTTAATGTTTCAATATTCTAATGTTGTATTTTAATTTTGTTTTTAAATTGTAATCATTCAACTTGTTTTTATTATTGCTTGTTAGCCACCCTGAGCCCGGCCTTGGCTGGGGAAGGCGGGGTATAAATAAAAATTATTATTATTATTATTAATCAATGAAGAGATCATTGCCGGCATGAATGAATGAAGGAATGTATGATTAAGTGGGCTCAGGACATTGGCCATAACATTATGTTTGCTGACTGGGAATGGTTGTGGAACACCGGTATAAAATTCACGGCATGTAATGCCTTAAAGGAAAATATTATGAAAAGGATCTACAGGTGGTACATGACTCCAGTCAAGCTAGCAAAAATTTATCATTTGCCTGATAATAAGTGTTGGAAGTGTAAAGAGACTGAAGGTACTTTCTACCACCTTTGGTGGATGTACCCGAAGATTAAGGCTTTCTGGGAAATGATATATAATGAAATGAAAAAGGTACTTAAGTGTACTTTCCTTAAGAAACCAGAGGCCTTCCTCTTGGGCATAGTCGGCCAATTGGTGTCAAAGAAAGATAGAACTTTCTTTATGTATGCTACAACAGCAGCAAGAATACTTATCGCAAAGTATTGGAAGACACAAGATCTACCCACCTTGGAAGAATGGCAGATGAAAGTGATGGACTACATGACATTGGCTGAGATGACTGGCAGAATCCGTGATCAGGGGAAGGAGACGGCGGAAGAAGAATGGAAGAAGTTTAAAATTTATCTTAAGGACTATTATAAACTGGATGAATGTTAGAATGTCGAGGTTTTGAGAAAGAAAGGGTTACAGCGATATAAGATCAGATTAAAGGAAAGACTAAGAGGACAGAGGCTTCACAGAACTATTTAGAACTTGCTGAAAAACTTTGGATATTGGGATACAGAAAGGGGAGGTATGGGGGAGTCTGAGAAACAAGGTTTATGAAAAAAAGGGTACGAAACTATACATGTTTGTATGTCTTTTTATATGTTTGTTGTGTTTTTAAAAAAAGGTTTTGTAAAACCAATAATTTTTTTTTAAAAAATAATAATAATAATGAAGGAATGAAGACGGCATAGTTGGACATCTCTGCATGCTGGGCTGTTCCTCTCCCCAACTCACTGTGCTAGGAACTGGGTCCTGGGTCTCCATCAGCCCACTTTGCCTTCCAAAAAGTTTCCTTTCCTCCACTTCCCCATTCCTGTGATTCCAAAGGCTTCCCCTGTAAATATTCAAAAGCAATTACTGCCTTGGAGAACCATAAATAAGGTCTATGTCTTGACAGTTTTATACCTTCAGTTTCAGGAGGGGAGGCAGATGAGTGATTTCATTCAATGACAAATGGGTTTGATTGGACAAGTGTTGTGGTTCATTAACCTTATGATAAGTTTGGGTTCTCTGCTTAAAAATAAAAAGGTTGCTGCTGAATATAGATAGGCCAGCAAAGGAGAAACAAATATCCACATTTTCTTCAGTGTGGAGGGATTCTATTTTACAGATGGCTTTCAAACTTAACAAGTGACAGCCTTTTTCTCATATGTATTTCATATTCTAGTTTTTGGATGAGACACGTCAGATGAACTGAATGCTAAGAGGACAAACCTTCCATAGTTCTAATAAAAAAATTCCTTCCAGTAGCACCTTAAAGACCAACTAAGTTAGTTCTTGGTATGAGCTTTCGTGTGCATGCACACTTCTTCAGATCTGAAGAAGTGTGCATGCACACGAAAGCTCATACCAAGAACTAATTTAGTTGATCTTTAAAGTGCTACTGGAAGGAATTTTTTTATTTTGACTATGGCAGACCAACACGGCTACCTATCTGTATATTCCATAGTTCTGATATGGACAAGAAGATGGAGAGAAAAGCCATAGACCCTTTAGGTCTTAATGAGCAGTTATCTGTCATTATCCCCTCCAAATACCTTTAAAAAGGAAATCCAGAGTGAGTTTTCTTGCTGTGGAATGAATGATTTGAGCAATGAAATCATTGACTTATCAGAGGCCCTGACCTCTGCCCCACCATCACATGATCTCAAAGAGATGAGTTCAAGAGACATTGTCAAAATGGTGGCCTGCTATTCCTTCCTTGTGGAGATCTGCTGGTTTCCTGTTTTGAGGCATCTCTTAGTAATGTTGGATTGTATGTCCAGGTTGGTTCTTTCCAGAGCCTGGTGCACCTAAAAGCATGGCACTCTTTGGAGAGTGGGCTAGATGAAGCAACAGTGTGGCCCAATCTAAGGCAGTTGCTACCTGTTCCTACAACTCCTTGTCCATAGGAAGCAAAGTCACACATGGGAAGAAATGGGAATCATGAAGGTTCTGTGGTCTGAATCGAAGGAGGATTTGGGAGAGGATTATGGCTCAATGTCTTTCCATGCAGAAGGTCCAAAGTTCAATCCCTGGAAATTAAACAGGTAACCCCTTACACAAACTCAGTTGTAGAGCATCCGCTTTGCATTCAGAAGGTCCCAGGTTCAGTCCCAGCCCTGGTCAGCAGTAGCCAAACAGCATCAACAATACTGGGCTACATGCCATTCAAGACATCTAGCTGCTGGAGATATAATAGGGAGAACACTTCCTTAAAACCTATGTTCCTACAATGTCCTGTATTGGTAAATTTTTGGCAGAGGGTAATAGAAATGATCAACACGATTGTTTGGAGAAAAATCTTAAATTTGCTGAGGAATATATTCTTTTGACCGATATATCCAATTCATGGAACCTCACAAAGGGACAATATGAATGGACTTTCTGTGCCCTTACTACAGCACTGGAAAAATAACAATGTGTATACTGGTGAAAATAATTTGCAAAGGTGTGTTACAGCAGGAAAAATTGATTTGCAAATATGTGTACATTGGGCAAAATTGCATACAAACATATATCTATTTGGACACAATGACTCTACAATGCTGATGAAGTTTTCACAAGGACATTTTTATTTCTATTTAAATGCAAACTACCGTGGAAATGTGGAGAACTGAACATAATATTTGAGAAATTGAGAGAAACCATAATAAACATATTTGGGTGAAATCTTCAGTTACAACAAGAAACACGTGTCTATGTTTGCAAAATGTGAAGTTTGCTAGTCATAAGGGTCTTTGGGGTTAAAATTCATTTCATATTCACATTAGACAGAAACAGAAGAATATGGTTCCTCACTGTAAAAAGCTTTTTTTCTGATCAGCATGTTAACCTTGAATTTGCTGAAGGAAGGGAGAATGTCATGCAACCAATAAGTGGCAAAACTCCTATAATACCTTCTTATAACAGAAGTAGGATTCTACATACTTTACTGACAGATTAAACTTTAAGCTTTTAGTGAAAGCTTGTGCTATTGCACTAATATTTAAGACAGGTACGGTGATAAATAGTGTTATGAATACACAGAAATCTCGTAGTAAGTCTGGAACAGCTGTCGGTAGAGATAGATTGAGTAATAACTCTGTTCTGGAAAATATCAGTAGGAAATGAATGGTGATTTATTAACTCCAATGAATATATACTGTTTAGAGAATGCAGCCAATGGAGGTAAATGTTGTATGGAAAAAGGCAAAGCTGTAAAAATGAATGTTTGGGGGAGCAGGGGAGGGAATTAAAATTACATGCAAAAATAAAATTACATTTGCGACAGCAGAATAAAATATAGTCTTAAGAGTGAGCGAGGCAAAGTGAAGCTTTGTAAAAAGTCCAACATATCTGTGAAATGGAAAAGCGTTCATAATAGCACTAATAGACATATTTATGCAGCACATTTCATGTGTACATTTCATTTCACATGCCTTGTCTCACTAATTTTAACAACAGCCATCTAAGGTAGGCCAATCTTTTTATCCTCAAATTGCAAATGGGGGAACTAAGGCTGAGAGGACAGTAGTCGGCCAACGAACAGGAAGGGAGTTTGAGGCTGATTTGAAGCTGGGATCCTGGAAATGTTGGGAGGCAGGACTCAATGAGGTCCAATAGTAAATTTAAGTCCATTATTAAATTTGTTTGTGAAAAGATTCCAGCTGCACTGAAAACACACAGATCAGAATAAAATAGAATGGCAAATGAACTAGGGGTGGATCTAGACACAGGGTGAAGATAAAAACAATATAAATAACCCAGAAATTAGTTATAACAAAAGAAAAAAAATCTCTATGGGAAATTGTGATTTAAAATTCCCTGCTCTCTGGCGACATCTGGTGTTGCATGTTGGTAGCACATTCGAATCGCTGTTTCTTTACTAATGTAGCTGAGTCCTAGGCCTCTTTGATTTCAACCTTGATTCTCTCACATATACATACATTATCTCCCTATACATTAGCTCTCAGCTGAGCTCCTACATGCACAGCAGACAAGGCAAGACAGACAGTTCTTGGGTCCTAGACATAGGGCCAGCCCTACCATTAGTCAGAGTGAGGTAATCACCCTGGAAGAGATACTAAGAGGCACAGCCAATAGTCAGGGGTGGTAGAAGCTGGAGTCCAGCAGCATCTGGAGGGTAGAGATTCACCATCCCTGACCTAGCCACAATGGTAAAATTATAAAAGCACAGCAATGGAAGCTGAGCAACCTCATTCTTCACAACCTCCTTGCCCTTTACATATGACAACACAGTTCGTTTCTGTGTTCTGCTGCGTGTTCTGCAGTGTGATCTGCCAGCAAAGAGCCTTCGGAGATCTTAACTGGCACAAAACCTGAATTGCAAAAGTAGCCTCAAGTATTTCTGTCCTTACTCCACCCAAGGTATGGGATCACATCAACTCGTTCCAAAACATGATGCGGCTGAGAAAATATCTCAGTGTCTGCCAGGGCTCCTTGCCATGTTATTAGATTCTGCATAAAGTCAATAAGACCCAAAAGCTGAGAGAGAGAGAGAGAGAGAGAGAGAGAGAGAGAGAGAGAGAGAGAGAGATATGATGGACATATTTAGGACATATTCGAAAAATGCCTTCAGCGGCTAGGCCCACATTAAGGAAGGAATAACCTGAGAAAGCAATACAGAGCAGCTCACTGAAATACAATATAGAATATAGTGAAAATAAATGTCTCTGCTGTTACATTGATGTCTGTGCCAGTGCCTTTATTGTGCAGGCTGGTGGTACAGAACGGTTGGTCCAGGCGCTGGCGGAGGAAGGGGGAGCGGTGGGGGTGGACCGCCCCAGGGGCCACCAATGAGGAAGGTGACAAAATTCAACTTGACGCTGCCTGTGGAACCAACCAGGGTTGAGTTGCGACCCCTCCCAGCAATTGGCCAGGCTCTCCCTGCCCGTCCCGTCCATGTCGTGCCTCGTGAGCAGCAGCACAGCTTTGAGCACGGCTGCACACACACACACACGGGGGTGATGTTCAGCGTGCCGCGCACCCGCGACTCCCAAGCCTCCCCCAAGCCATAGGGGGAAGGTGGGGAGCTGCGCCGGCGGCCTTCCCCTTTCGTTTTGACAGCTTGGAGGAGGCTTGGGAGTTGTGGGCGGGCAGCACGCCTTTGCCCCACACACTCCTGGGCTGCTGGAGGAGGGCAGGGTGTGACTTTCTTTGACGGGGTAGAGGAAGGGAGGGGGAGAAGGCGGGATCTACATCAGATAGCTGCCTGCGCGGCTTTCTTTGACGGGGGTCAGTGGCGTAGCGTGGGGGTGCAGGGGGGCCGGCCGCACCGGGCGCAACATCTGGAGGTTAGGGTTAGGGGGCGCAAATCCACGGGTTAGGGGGCGCAATTCCACGGGTTAGGGGGCACAAATTACTTGCCTTGCCCCGGGTGCTGACAACCCACGCTACGCCACTGACGGGGGTAGAGGGAGGAAGGGAGGCTTTCAATATGAGTGGGTGAGGAAAAAATTCTGCATGGGGTACCACCTGACCTTAAAAAATCACCAGAATCCAGAATTTCAGAAAACATGAAACCAACTATTGTTTCCAAGTGTTCCATGTTCCCATTTCACCGTGTTTCTACTCTACATGCAGGCATCATATCTGGCTGTTTTAAATGCTTCGGGCAATGCTTAATGACCCCGATTAAAGCCAGTTTAGGAAGCAATAATTAATTATCTGCCTAACAAATCAAAGCCTCGGCAAATCAGGAAGGAAAATGCATTTGTACATTACCCGCTTGAAAAATAGCACCGGGGATCGGATAATGGCCGGTCACTGCAAAGCAAATGGGCTATGAGCTGCCGACTGCAATGAAGTTAACTGGTGATATATATGTCTCCAAACTGTATGGCTTCAGACTGTTTCCTGCGGGTTGGGGAAATAAAAAGGGGGGGAGAGATTAGCATAAACAGGGTTCCTGGAAATTATAATTACCTTGTAGCCTACTTCGGTAAAATGATTTGTCCCCTTGTGCCGTGCAATGCCAGGAGTGATTTGTCAGTCATGCTTGAATTACATTGAATGTCTTGAGTGGACAGGACTGCGTTTGGGAAGACCACGGTGGCTAGTTGAGATGGGGGGCCGAACCCACCATCTAGAAATTATTTCTGGATTTACACGAAGGCGGAAGAGGAGAGAGGAGCATACTATACGAGAAGGCAGTTTCCAACATTGCATTTTTCAACAATGGTAGAGGTTTGAGTAATGGGACGTGGGTGGCGCTGTGGGTTAAACCACAGAGCCTAGGACTTGCCGATCAGAAGGTCGGCAGTTCGAATCCCCGTGACAGGGTGAGCTCCCGTTGCTCGGTCCCTGCTCCTGCCAACCCAGCAGTTCGAAAGCATGTCAAAGTGCAAGTAGACAAATAGGTACCGCTCCAGCGGGAAGGTAAACGGCGTGTCCGTGCGCTGCTCTGGTTTGCCAGAAGCGGCTTAGTCATGTACGCCAGCTCCCTTGGCCAATTAAGTGAGATGAGCACCGCATCCCCAGAGTCTGCCACGACTGGACCTAATGGTCAGGGGTCCCTTTACCTTTACCTAGAGGTTTGACTAAAGCGGGGATTGAGGGACACAGAGCAGCTATGAGGATATGGGGAGTCTTGATGGAGCTTGGTGGGTGGGTTGGGGTGAGTTGTAAAGGAAGAAGGGGGGGTTGGAAAGGGGTGGTTGGCTGGTTGCGCAAGTAGGGACCGCAGTGCCTAGCAGTAAACATAAATACAGTCATACCTTGGAAGCTGAACAGCCTAGTTCTTGAACGTTTTGGCTCCCGAACGATCAAAACCCGGAAGTGACTGTTCCGGTTTTCGAATGTTCTTTTGGAAGCCAAATGTCCAGCAGGACTTCCACAGCTTCCGATTGGCTGCAGGAGCTTCCTGCAGCCAATCGGAAGCTGCTCTTTGGAAGTCAAACGGACTTCCCGTACGGATTCCGTTCGACTTCCAAGGTGTGACTGTACATGATAAAATAGAAACAGTGTCAACAAATGAAGGCACAGAAGTTTAGATGCAGGCACGGCTTGGGCAGAGGGCAGTAGATAGAACATTACATTAAATAAATAAATCAAATTCTCTTTCCAAGAGCAAAAGCAGTCCAGGGCAGAGCTGAACGCGCATCTCCTTTGGTGTTAATGGGCTTGTTCACTCCTCCCAGCTTGCTGAGCATGAAAACAAACCGTAGATGCCCCAGTTTATACTGTAAATGTGTTTTTTTAAAAAAAAAATCTGAAAAGGATGATTTCTTTCCCGATACCCCTCCCCCGCCCCACCCCATTGGAATAAAGCCCTTTGAAACCAATTAATCATTGACCTACATAGTAATGCACTTATTTCCTTGTCCCTACCCTGTCTCATACCATACCAGGGATTTTTTGCACTGGCAGAAAATGAATGAGTGCTTGCATTAAGAGCTTCAGGTTTAACACGGCACTGTCTTTTGTAACAGCTTTAAAACAACCCCTCCTGGCAACGTTTCCAACGTTTCCAAGTATATAAGCTTGCAGAACAAGAATTACAGAGATTAGCCTACAACCAGCCCCCATATGCTTGCTGGTCACATAATTATTGCTCGGTGAGTAATACAATTCAGCATATATATATATATATATATATATATATATATATATATATATATATGCAGGTTTTGGTGTCTTCGGGTGTCTTCCCGTGTAAGAGTCGGGGTGTCTGTGCGACGTTTCGACGAGGTCTCACTCGTCATCTTCAGGCTGGTGCTTTCGGCTTCTTGTTACTGGAACAGAGCAGAATCTGGTGTTTGAGTTCCTATAAATACTGTTGAGGGGTGTGGTGTATAGCCTCCAACGTTCTGGGCAGAGAGGAAGTTCCTAGATTAGTGTGCCTCTTCTTCTTTTGTTCCTTAATTACTTGAGGGATATCTTGAGTGATTTCATGAGTGATATTCTGAATACCACTGGGTGGGTCATTAAGTGTAGATTAGTTGCTAAAGCTTTTGTGTCTTGACCTCTTGAGCTTGTGAAGAGTTTTTCTGAGAAGATGGCTGTGCTGCATTTAGTTGTGCTCTGGCTTGGCTTCGTGTATAGGGGCGAGCTGTGGTTTTGTGCCTTGTGCCAGCCAGATCTGTGTAGGGATTGCAGGGGGGTGCAGCATCCGGAGGTGCCACTATAGTTTGGCTACTGGATGGAGTCTGTAATATGTCTGTGGAGAGGGTCTGGGTTTGGGTCTGGTGTGGTTGATTGGTGACGGCGTTCTGTGTGCCTCTGGTTCTGGTGTCGGTTTTTGTGGGGAGGGCTAATTTCCAGATGTCTGGCAGGCGGGACGTGTCGTCACGCTTGTTCATGTTGTGAGGGTGTTTCTCTATCTCGATGGCTTCCATGATTATTCTCTTGTGGTGATGTTCCATGTTAAAGAGCAATTTGGAATCTGCAAAATTAATTTCGTGTCCTGTTTCTTTCATGTGTTGGAAAAGAGAGGACAACTAGCCGTCTGGAGAGCTGAAACTGAGACCTCACATAAGACAGACAGACACACCAACAAACTCTACAAACTAGAGAAACGCCAGAAACCCAGCCACCCTCCACAACAACCCATGAAACAAACAGTACATAACATATCAGACAGGATCCTCACCCCAACTGAAACCAAAGTACTCTCCAAAGGTTTCAACTTTGCAGTCGCCCCCAGACGCATCCCCACGGAAAACATCATATGCGGAGTCGAAGCTAGCCTGACCAAAATCGACCCAGATGAAGCCAATAAAATCAGACTTGAAGTCACCAACATCCTTTGCTCCAGCAAACCACCCAGAAGCAATTTACACAAAGAAGAACAGAAAGCACTCACCAACCTGAGGAAAGACAACAACATAATCATTCTCCCAGCAGACAAAGGCAATGCCACTGTTGTGATGAACACATCGGACTACCAAGCAAAACTATCAAATCTACTCCAAGACCCTACCTACCAACCTATAAAAACAGATCCCAACACCTATCTGGAAAAAACCACCAAATCCAAAATAAAAGCCTCTCCTATCAGTGAAGAAATCCAGCTAAGAATCATCCCCAGAGAAAAATCTTCCAGATGCCCCAAACTCTACGGTCTCCCCAAGATACACAAAGAAGGAACACCACTCAGACCAATAGTCAGCTCCATAGGCTCACCTCTACAAAATCTCGCTAAATTTCTCGCTAAGCAACTTCAGCCCTATGCAGAATCCATCGCTTCACACGTTACTAACTCCTTCCAGTTCATAGAAACAATAAAGAAGCAATACCTACATCCCGATGACCTACTTGTGAGCTTCGATGTTGTATCTCTCTTCACTCAAGTGCCCATTAATGAAGCCTTGACAGCCATTCAAAACAAATACAACCCCCCCAAATACATCCTGGACCTGACCAACCACTGCCTAACCAACACGTACTTCATCCACAATGGACAAAGATACAAACAGATAGAAGGAGCACCTATGGGATCACCCCTCTCACCGGTCATCGCAAATCTGTACATGGAACACTTTGAAACCAATGCTTTAGACAAGTCAGAACACAAACCCAAACTTTGGCTCAGATATGTTGACGACACCTTTGTAATTTGGCCACACGGGAAAGAAAAACTAGATAGCTTCCTCACACATCTCAACAGCCTACACCCCAAAATACAATTCACTATAGAAATAGAAGACAACAACCAACTCCCCTTTCTTGACGTCCTAATCTACAAAAAACCTGATGGCTCCCTAGGACACACTATCTACCAGAAAAAAACACACACCAACCGCTACTTACATGCACAATCACACCACCACCCTGCACAAATAAACTCCGTAGCCAAGACTCTCATCTCCAGAACCAAACGCCTGGCTGACAAAGACCACTTGACAACTGAGTTACAGAATCTCTCAAATGTGTTAATCGCCAATGGATACCAGAAAAACAGGGTTACGAAGCTAATCCAAAAAGAAACACCCCCCAAAAACCAAGACACAGAAGAAAACAATGGCATGGCCCTCCTTCCTTATATCAAGGGCACTACAGACAAAATCAGCAAAATCCTCCATAAACACAATATCAAAACAGCCTTCTGCACCAACCAAAAAATAGCCAATATCCTCAGAAACCCAAAAGACAAAATCCAGCTGGAAAACCAAGGGGTCTATGAAATACCCTGCAAAGTCTGCCCAGCCACGTACATTGGACAAACAAACAGACGAATAAATGCACGTATCGCAGAACACAAGAATGCCGTCAAAAAAGAAGAAAAAACTTCCTCTCTTTTCCAACACATGAAAGAAACAGGACACGAAATTAATTTTGCAGATTCCAAATTGCTCTTTAACATGGAACATCACCACAAGAGAATAATCATGGAAGCCATCGAGATAGAGAAACACCCTCACAACATGAACAAGCGTGACGACACGTCCCGCCTGCCAGACATCTGGAAATTAGCCCTCCCCACAAAAACCGACACCAGAATTAGAGGCACACAGAACGCCGTCACCAATCAACCACACCAGACCCAAACCCAGACCCTCTCCACAGACATATTACAGACTCCATCCAGTAGCCAAACTATAGTGGCACCTCCGGATGCTGCACCCCCCTGCAATCCCTACACAGATCTGGCTGGCACAAGGCACAAAACCACAGCTCGCCCCTATACACGAAGCCAAGCCAGAGCACAACTAAATGCAGCACAGCCATCTTCTCAGAAAAACTCTTCACAAGCTCAAGAGGTCAAGACACAAAAGCTTTAGCAACTAATCTACACTTAATGACCCACCCAGTGGTATTCAGAATATCACTCATGAAATCACTCAAGATATCCCTCAAGTAATTAAGGAACAAAAGAAGAAAAGGCACACTAATCTAGGAACTTCCTCTCTGCCCAGAACGTTGGAGGCTATACACCACACCCCTCAACAGTATTTATAGGAACTCAAACACCAGATTCTGCTCTGTTCCAGTAACAAGAAGCCGAAAGCACCAGCCTGAAGATGACGAGTGAGACCTCGTCGAAACGTCGCACAGACACCCCGACTCTTACACGGGAAGACACCCGAAGACACCAAAACCTGCATTCCTATACCCGTGAAAATCTACGAAAGCATATATATATATATATATATATATATATATATATATATATATATATAGTTTTCAGCTAAGGATGGGGGGATATTCAATTCACATTTAAAGACAAAGCTACCCATTTCCCACTTTCCGAAGCTGTGCACAAACTGAAGCACAGACACCCTTTGAAATGCGCATTTCTCCGAATTTTGCAATGCAGTTCTCCAGCCAAGTAATGTGTTCGAAATGCATTTGCGTGGTGAGTTCCCACCTCCCACCAGAAGAAATAAAGACACCATAAGTTAAGGCTAATGGGCAAAAATTGGCCACAACTTTATTGATTGCAGGAAATGAGTGGTATTGGCCTAGGCATTGGTCCTAATCAACTATCCGGCTTCAGGTTGTATGCCTGAGAGGCCAGGAAGGGTTAACACCAGCAGGGGGAGTCCTGCTGATGCACATCAACTGGGCATTCCCCTGGGGTCACCGCTCGGGGGCGTGTCTTGGGCCCTGGCCTCCCTAGGCTTCGGATGGGGCCACGCCCCCAGAGTCCTTTACTGGACTACCCTTCGCAACCGGGGGAGGTGATGGCGCTCTTCCCCCCCATCCATCTACATAACAATACCCCGACCAATGCCTCACCGCCAAACCGTGGAAGTTGTGACGATTTGCTATGGGGTAGGCAAAAAAACCAAATGGCCGGTGCCAATTTGCCAAGTGGAAAAATTCCTACCAGGCCCCTTACCGGCGACCAACCGAAGTCCATAGCAAGGTCAAAGAGAAACCTTAAAGGATTAAGGCTTTCTGGGAAATGATCTATAATGAAATGAAAAAGGTATTTAAATATACTTTCCTGAAGAAACCAGAGGCTTTTCTCCTGGGCATAGTTGGCCAATCGGTGCTAAAGAAGGATAGAACTTTTTTATGTATGCTACAGCAGCAGCAAGAATTCTTATTGCAAAGCACTGGAAGACACAAGAGTTACCCACCCTGGAAGAATGGCAAATGCAACTAATAGACTACATGGGGATGGCGGAAATGACTGGCAGAATCCGAGACCAGGGAGAAGAGCTTGTGGAAGAAGATTGGAGGAAATTTAAAATTTATTTACAGAAACATTGTAAAATTTTTGAATGCTGATGACGTTGAAATGAACTGAAGGGGTTCTAGCAACAAGGTAAAATGTAAGATGGGATTGATAATAGAAAGCTAAATTGGATATGAATTTGCTGAACCAATTTTTAAAAGGGATACAAAAAAGGGAGGCGTGAGGAAGTCAGGAAAATAAGTTAACTAAAGATAAGAAATCAAAAAAAAGAGGGAGTTTTGTTTTCTTTTATATGTGTTTTTTCTTTTTCTTTTTTGTGTTTAATGTCTGTATTTTTGTATCTTGTAATTTTGTATTTTTCTGTTTTTGTATTTTTCTGAACTTTTCTATTGATAAAACTTAATAAAATATTATTAAAAAACAACAACAAAGAGAAACCTTAAAGGGAAAGTGGGTGGGAAATTCCCCAGCTGATCAGTGGTGGCAAAGAGGGAGCTTTAAGAGCGGCAAGCCACACCCCCTGAGCCAGCCAATAGGCTGGCCAGGGGATGACGTGGCAGAGGATTCCCCCTGTATGTGCGGGGCTGAGAGCCAGCCTCCGCGCGGGAGTTGGGGGTGGGAAGCCTGCAACCCTACCTCCTCCCTAGGGTCGGAAGTGGCTTTGCTACTATAAAGCATGCACATTCATGCATACCTTTGTGAAATTAACATCAAAAAATGGCATTATATATGGGGAAGTCACTCACAAAAATGTTTATATTTGTCAAAACTGAATAGGAAAAAAAATGTGTATATTGGGAGAAATTCACACAAAAGTGTTGAGAAATTTTCTTGAGGCTTTTAAAAAATAAAATAACTACATCACAAATTCCAGTGGAGATGTGAAGAATGAAATTTATGACTGGGGGGCGGGGAGAGAGAAATGTAGGAAACAAAAATTGTCAGGTTCCTCCCTCCCTAACTTTAAATATTTCCATATGTCGCCAAAGAAAAGATAGCCACACCATCATGACTCAACATTTATGTTCCCTTAGAAAAGGGGTTGATTGTTAGACCACTCTAGAAATGTAGCTCTGGAGCAGAGATATCCTAAAAATTCTCAGCATCCTTAGCTAACGTTCCCAGGATTCTTTGCGGGAAGCCATGACTGTTGGACGTGGTACAACACTGCTATAAATGCATAGTGCAGATGGGGTCATTGATACAAACAATAAGAAGCAGAATATATGTATTTTTGCGGGAGAGGGGTTACTGCTCTAGCACTCAGATTTGACAAATCAATATCTGTGGAGGTTCAGATGCGCTGCTCATGCCAGTTCATGAAACTAAATCATGGAGAAAAGGACTGTTGATGGCTACTAACAATGGTGGAAGCTATGATCTGCCTCCATGGTTGAAAGCAGTAATGCTTCTGAGTCTTCTTTGGTGATCCTGGTAGCTGAGTAAGATTATACACCAGTGTGGTGTAGTGGTCAAGAGCGGTAGTCTCGTAATCTGGTTTACCGGGTTCGCTTCCCTGCTCCTCCACATGCAGCTGCTGGGTGACCTTGGGCCAGTCACACTTCTCTGAAGTCACTCAGCCTCACTCACCTCACAGAGTGTTTGTTGTGGGGGAGGAAGGGAAAGGAGATTGAGACACCTTAGGGTAGTGATAAAGCGGGATATCAAATCCAAACTCCTCCTCCTCCTCCTCCTCCTCCTCCTCTTCTTCCAGGAGTATGGTCTTAACGGTGTGTCCGTAAGTGACTGTGGAGGCCACAGTGGGGACATAGGTTTCCGGGCGGCAGTTGATCACAGTGAGGATTTGCCAAATGTGCCTTCTTCTTAGATTTCTCAGAATTTTTCAGAATTCAGATTTATCATCAATAATAATAATAATAATAATAATAATAATAATAATAATAATAATAATAATAGAATTTATATGCCGCCCTATACCTGGGGGTCTCAGGGTGATTCATAGAATAAAATTAAGATATAAAACCACAAAATACCTAAAGAACATTTTTTTAAAAAAACAATAGCACCCCTCCTCACAAAAAAATAAAATAATTAAAATTAAAAAGGCATAGGATGTAAATCAGGTCAACCAAAGGCCTGGTTTAGAAGGAGCATTTTTGCCTAGCGCCTAAAGTTGTATAATGAAGACGCCAGGCAAACTTCCCTGAGGAGAGCATTCCACAGACGGGGAGCCACTGCAGAGAAGGCCCCGTTCTCGTGTTGCCATCCTCCAAACTTCTCAAGGAGGAGGCACGCGAAGAAGGGCCTCAGAAGATGATCTCAGGGTCACAGGTAGGTTTTTTGGCTTCTGAAAAGCACTTACTGGAAACCACAAGAAGGAAGAGTTGCTGTTGTGTTCGATTCCTGCATGCAGGTTCCACACAGGCATCTATCTGCTTGGCCACTGTGGGAGCAGGGCGCTGGAGTAGACGGGCCAGACCTGCAAGATTTGGAGATTTGGAGGACACATTCCAGTCAGGCAAAAACACATGGGATGCAAAACAGGTCCAGTGTCAAGTGCAGCCGGGGAAAAGTTTAAGGGATCAGCTAGCAGGGGTCGGCAAGGCTTACCAGCTATGAGCCAGATCACTCCCGCAGAGATCCTCCATGGGCCGGGCTGGTGCAGCATGACACCAGAAATCTGTTGGAATCAAGCCTTTATCAGGAGAAACTGGCCACTCTACAGGCACCCGGCTTGATCTCCGGTTGACCTTCCTGTCTGCATTTCCCAGCAGGATACAGGCAAGGTCGCGATAGGCGATCCTTCTCAACGTGAGAAGAACACCCCCCTCTTTCCTGCCCCTCCCCCCGAGCAGGGGAAAGAGATAGACAGAAACGTATTTACATGCCTTTATTTCTGTCTTTGCAGCGTTACAGAAAAACACGTCTGCTCTCTTCAAACTCCAACAGCCGAGAGACAAACTCCTCCTGTACTTCCTGTACAGCTCATATTACACTCTGAGCTAATTCCGGTGCTTCGCACTGTGAATAGACTGTCCCTTTGTTTCCCACGGAACACTCCCAACATTCCCATTATGTTTTGCTTTCAAGCCACCAGCTCGCGGCCGCATTGCTTCTATATCGTGTCTGTGCATGTCCACGGCACTGAAAATTGCTTCTGTGCATGGCCAGATGCCGGAAATCGCACCTGAGCAGAATCGATTTCTGGTGTCTGGGCATGTGCAGAAGTGATTTCCGGAGTCTGGGCATGCGCAGGAGTGATTTCCAGAGCCACGGACATGCACAGAAGTGATTTCCGGCATCTGGGCATGCGCAGAAGAAATTTCCAGAGCCACGGAAGAGAGTCCCTGCACCGCGCTGCGCCGGTTTAGCACATCACGTGGGGACTGTCGGAACTCCGCTCGGGCAAGCTGATAAGGCCCCATTTTCCTCCGAGCCGAGACTTTGAGATCACCTCCAACGTATTTAATGACCTGAGCCTTTGATAAGGCCTCAAGCACATTCTCTCCAACAGGGCAGCAGGGTTCCCAGCACAGGGAAGAGACGAGAGGTTTGGCTACATTGTAAAGAGTTTTATTTCTAAACTACGCAGAACAGAAAAGACATCCTCTCTCTATGAAAGCAGAGAGCAACTGAACAAAGGAACAAAGGAAACAGGAAACTACTAACGTCACATCCCGTCTCCCTTCCCGTGAGACTCCAACAGCCTGGAATCCCAGGAATGTAAACAGAGTCCTGTGACTCCACGCAGCTGCACAGTGATAAGAACAGAAACTAACAGGGACTCGCCGAGTGGGTGACTCGGTTCGGGGGCAGCCCATGGGCCTTAGATTGCTGGCCTCTGGGCTAGAAAGACCCCAAGGGCCACAACTGAGGTACGGGATCTGAGGCTCCAAACTGCTAGTACATTAGAGGTTAACCCAGGCTTTGCAGTGGTCATCTGCCAAGTGTGTTCCTCTGAAGCCCATCTTCTTTTCCAATAATATTTCATGCCAAGTGAGTGCAGCTGTATTAACAATTAAATTACATGCTGCTTCCTCACCCAGCCTGCCTTCCTACATACAATCTTGGACAGGAATACAGAATTGCCTTTCTTATTTACATCCCCTTCCACCCCACCCTCCCAAAGCTTCAGATGTAATTTTTGGATGAGCGCATTCTGATCTTATTTTCACATTGCACCGCCCTGAAACTCATTTACCCTTCCTAATATTCTCGGCGAATTATTCTTTTGACATTTGCGCGTTACGAGAAATGAATACTCATTGTCAACAACTCTGCCTGACTCGGTGGCGGTTTCAGAGCCGCCATTCCCAATTAACACCTTCCCCATGCAGGGCAGTTATTAATATTAAAGGGAAAAAGGAAGGCAGCTCACATTTTCATTAGGACTTCACAAAACCTGATTGCACACAGGGGTGTATCGGCAGACATTTCTGGCTTGATTAGAGCACGCCATACCTTTTCAACAAATGTGCCAGCTCACACTGTCAAGTTTCTCACACGAAAATTCCATTGACGTGAAGACGAAATAGCACAGAGAAAGAGCAGCGCATATTGGAATGTCCACTTGAAGAGCTTGCAGCCATTTCCAGGACTTCGGCTCCACTTTCTGCAAGCATCTAAGAACATCGGAAAGATGCAAGAGCGTAGGGCGAGCCCTGTGGGCTCTAGGCTGAGAAACCACCTAGCCCAGCAACCAACGTCTTCTCACAATGCCAAACCAGGCAAGAGAACATAGCATTAAGTTTATGTCATCATTTGTCATGGTCTTAATATCAAAGAGAGCCAGTGTGTTAAGAGCAGTAGTCTTGTAATCTGGTGAACCAGGTTCGCTTCCCCGCTCCTCCACATGCAGCTGCTGGGTGACCTTGGGCTAGTCACACTTCTCTGAAGTTTCTCAGCCCCACTCACCTCACAGAGTGTTTGTTGTGGGGGAGGAAGGGAAAGGAGAATGTTAGCTGCTTTGAGACTCCTTTGGGTAGTGATAAAGCAGGATATCAAATCCAAACTCCCCCTCCTCCTCCTCCTCTTCTTCTTCTTCAAACATTGGCACTCCATATAGGTTCCTTTCTCTGTGGAGACTGTATTGTACAATATATATATATTTTTAGAAAGAATTGGGGAGCGTTCCAAGACAAGCCCTTTTGAGTTGTCTCTCCTCCCTGTCACAACTTTGCAATGCTCTCTTTAGGGAGGCCTACCTGGGGGTCGAGGTGGGATGCAGATGGCGCTGTGGGTTAAACCACAGAGCTGCAGTGGTACCTATTCATCTACTTGCACTGGTGTGCTTTCGAACTGCTAGCTTGGCAGGAGCTAGGACAGAGCAATGGGAGTTAACTCTGTTATGTGGATTTGCAAGCCCAAGAGGCTCAGTGGTTTAGACCACAGCGCCCCCTGCGTCCAACCATCACAGCCTAGCACTAGCTGGAGCTTCCTGGTAGTGCATTCCATAGTTTAACTCTGCACCCTGCAAAGAGTGGCCAACCAGGTGCCTCTCAAAGTCCGAGAAGCCTGCTCTTGCTCCCCAGCAACTGGTAGAGGGACAGGCTGCCTCTCATGATGATGCCTATAGATCATCATGAATAATGGCCAACAATAGTCTTTCTCCTCCATGAAGTTACCTAGCCCTCTTTCTGAATCCCTCTTTCTAAACTGTTTTGTCACCAGTGAATAATTTCCATTAACTTATGTGTTGTGTGGTGGATGAGATGATCTCTGATTCCTCACAAATACAACAGAGATCACTGCAACTTTTTTGCTTTATTGGCATGGGGCGCCTCAGACCTGTGGGTCCATTGTGGTCCTTCAAGCTTCTCTGCCTGGCCCAGGGTTGAGGAGACCTTTCCGGTACAACAGGCCAGATCCTTATCAGGCTCAGCCTTACAGGCCAGATTTGATGGGTGTGTGGGACCACCCATCCCTGATCTGGCCGTTAGGACTTTCCCCACAACACCCACTCTCCCCAGAGAATGTACCTTCCTGGCCCTGATCCACATCTTTCTTGAGTGTGCCTGGCTGGAATATGTCCTTAGACTCTGCTACGGTTTCTTGCTTGTACAGATGAATGACAGAGAGGAGAATATGAGAAAGCTCACCAGGGGTAGCTCAATTGGTGGAGCAGGAACTGCTTAATCTCAGGGTTGTGGGTTTGACTCCCACGTTGGGCAAAAAGATTCTTGCATCACAGAGGGTTGGACTAGATGACCCTGTGGTCCTTCCCAGCTCTACAGTTCTGTGATTCTGAGAAGAAACTGCTGGATAATCTGCTTAAGTATTTAAATATGCATTTCGAAACAGATTGTCTTTCAGATTATGCATTTCTAAATGCATTGCGATGTGTTGCTTTGAGCCGAGTTCTGCATCAGAACATTTTGGAAGTGCGAAAGCTGGTAGATGACTGAGTTCCATACGTTGCTCCATAAGGTATAGTAAAAGTCAGTGGAAGTTGCAAAGAACTGAATTCTTCAAGCATTCCTAGCTTTGAACTTGTACTCATCCGCCACATATACACACAAATGCCCAACATGATACCAGAAAATATGGTCTCACCCTTTATATGCCCAATCAATCACTGCTCTGCAGGTGAGTACCTCCTGTAGATACCATCTTATTGGGAGGTCCATGTTTAGGAGTACAGTTAATGGGTTAATTCCATTAACTGACTGATTTCTGAAATGCACCTAGTTGAATCTGGTAGCAGCACAGATGCTACTGGCCCAGAGATGGAAAGAAGATAAAGTCCCGACCAGAGATGAATGGCTGATGAAGATGATGGACTACGTTGAAATGGCGAAAATGACCGAGAAAATCAGAAACCAGGAAGAGAGAAACTTTAATAAGGAATGGGGGAAATTTGCAAATTGCGTAAGAAAACACTGTAAACAACTAAAAGCTTTGGCAGGATTTGAGTAATGCTTGTACTGAAGACTAAGGTAAAAATGGCTTATTTTAAGAAAAATAAGAAAATGTATAATGCAGTTGAAAAAGACTGAAAATGGAAACCATGGAAGGCTGGAGGGGAGTCTAATGATTCAGGGAATCCTAAATGCTGATGATTATGTCTACTGTTTGAATTTAAATGTGTAGTGGAAAACTGAATAAAAAAGATTATATATAAAAAAGAATCTGTTGACTTCTTTATCAGTGTTACAGGGCATATTAGGCAAGTATAAAAGGACTCAGGTTACAGCGTTTGGGTCTTTGGAAGTGGGCCATGGGACTTTATTAGGAAGGATCAGGATCACTGCAGGACTGTGGAGTTACCTGAACATTTCGAGAAGAGCTCGTGTGAGAAGAAGAGTTGAAGAACTGCCAGGAAAATTTATATATATATATATATATATATATATATATATATATATATATATATATGCAGGTTTTGGTGTCTTCGGGTGTCTTCCCGTGTAAGAGTCGGGGTGTCTGTGCGACGTTTCGACGAGGTCTCACTCGTCATCTTCAGGCTGGTGCTTTCGGCTTCTTGTTACTGGAACCGAAAGCACCAGCCTGAAGATGACGAGTGAGACCTCGTCGAAACGTCGCACAGACACCCCGACTCTTACACGGGAAGACACCCGAAGACACCAAAACCTGCATTCCTATACCCGTGAAAATCTACGAAAGCAAATATATATATATATATATATGGAGAACTGTCAGGACCTCAGGACTCTGAGAACTCTAAACTTTTAGAGGACTTTGTGCAAATTGACTTAGAACTTGTGTGTGGACTTTGTCCAGCAAGGACTTTGAAGTACAGATACCCCTCTGGGTCCAGAGGGAGAAAAGGCTTTGTGTAACCTGTAAATAGTGTGCAAACATATAGAGTGTATTTTTGTGTGCCCAATAAAACAACTCTGCCTGAAACAACAACAGTTTGGTGTTGGTGAGTCTAACCACTTTACTGAAGCTTCCAAAGTGTGCACACAGAGAGCAATAGTTATAGGCGAAGAAGATAAACACACACACACCCAACGGTCCGTTCCTTATAGGAATCAGGGCCTTTAGTGTGGTGGCACCTATCTTTTAGAATTCCCTCCCATTAAATATTGTGCATGCTCTGGTTATCTCTTGCTTGGACTACTGCAATGCGCTCTACCTTTGAAGGTGACCCGGAAACTACAACTAATCCAGAATGCGGCAGCTAGACTGGTGACTGGGAGCGGCCGCCAAGACCACATAGCACCGGTCTTGAAAGACCTACATTGGCTCTCAGTATGTTTCCAGGCAAATTCAAAGTGTTGGTACTGACCTTAAAGCCCTAAACGGCCTCAGTCCAGTATATCTGAAGGAGTGTCTCCACCCCCATCATTCAGCCCAGACACTGAGGTCCAGCACCAAGGGCCTTCTGGCAGTTCCCTCACTGCGAGAAGCCAAGTTACAGGGAACCAGGCAGAGGGCCTTCTCGGTGGTGGCGCCCGCCCTGTGGAACACCCTCCCACCAGATGTCAAAGAGAACAACAACTACCAGACTTTTAGAAGACATCTGAAGGCAGCCCTGTTTAGGGAAGCTTTTAACGTTTGATGCATTCCTGTATTTTAATATTTTGCTGAAAGCCGCCCAGAGTGACTGGGGAAGCCCAGCCAGATGGATGGGGTATAAATAATAAATTATTATTATATTATTATTATTATTGGACAGGCACTATCTCTGTTGCTCTATGGATACCTGGGGAAGAGCTGCTTCTTTCAACAAGCCTTTTGACTAGAGATCTTTCCCAGGCTGCATCTGTACTGAAATTGCTATTTGATGTTCCCAGTCTTTTATCATTTGGACCTCTTTGGAAGGGAGGGTGGGAATAATAATAATAAGAAGAATAAGAATAAGAATAAGAATAAGAATAAGAATAAGAATATACCTCTCTCATTTTCCTATTACTTCTGATTCAATTATTAACAAGTCAAGGGTAAGAGCTGTTCGACAGTGGAATTTGAGAGTAAGAGCTGTTCGACAGTGGAATTTGCTGCCAAGGAGTGTAGTGGAGTCTCCTTCTTTGGAGGTCTTTAAGCAGAGGCTTGACAACCATATGTCAGGAGTGCTCTGATGGTGTTTCCTGCTTGGCAGGGGGTTGGACTCGATGGCCCTTGTGGTCTCTTCCAACTCTATGAAGAAGTTTGAAATACGGTCATACCTCATGTTATGTTTACTTCAGGTTGCACATTTCCAGATTGCACTACTTCTGAGTTACTTCCAGGTTTCGCCGCTTGCGCATGCACAGATGCGCAAAATGATGTCACACGCATGCGCAGAAGTGGCAAATCACAACCCGCAGGCGCAGGTTGCGTTCTTTTCAGGTTGCGAACAGGACTCCGGAACGGATCCCGTTTGCAACCGGAGGTACCACTGTACTTGTATGCCAAGAGCAGAATGCTTCGTCAGATTTAACCCATGCAATCCCCACTCAGCCATTGAGCCCACTAGGCAAGCTTGGGCCAGTCACTGCCTCTCAGCCTAACCATCCTCACAGGGTGGTTGTGAAGGATGAAATGGGAGGCAGGAGAACCAAGTATCCCACCAAGAAAAGATGGTGTATAATTGTGATAAATAAACAAACAGAAAGAACCACGTTGCGTTCTTTTACATTATTACACAGCAACGTCCAGAGAAATTGAGAAAATTGCTCTGCTTCGCACGAGTTATTCCCCCCCCCCGTCGCTTTATTATTTCAAAGGTGAGCTTTGCTAATATCTCAGACAAACAACCACAACCACAGCAACCTGCCATCCTGTGGTCTGGCCGTTGTCATGGCAACTCCCCCCTCCTCCTCTCCTCCCTCCACCTCCCACTCAACACTTTATAAAATTTTATTTAATAACAGTGTGAACTGGATCTCAAAGCTGTAAGGAAACGTAACCTACTGGGGAGTAAATTACAGGACACCGCATTCTCCCACACTTCCTGTGTTCCGCAGCGTTTAGCTCCTTTGCGAGAACATGCGCTTTAACATAAAAGCAGCAATCTGCACTCGCGTTGCCCTTTCTGCCCCCCTGCTGCAACGCACCCCCCCTGTGCAATACAACAGGTATGTGGCAGGCAGTTAGGGAAAAGTAAAAGGATGGGGATGAAGGGTTCTGGAACACCTCCCTTTGATGGATGGAACACTGGGGGGGGACCCCAATCGCCCTCGGCATCCATAATGCACTTGTATTAAATTACCCTGTTTGTTTGCAACCTCCCCCAAATCAGTTCCATTTATGCAATCACCTAACGCGAACTCATACATGGAAAGGAAGTGAGTAGGACGCTAAAGAAATAAATAATTGTAGAAACCTACCCGCCTGCCCTTTGCAAAGGGCAGATTAGAGCCTCAAGTGGAGACCTCGTTTCAAGGTGTTTTTAAAAATCATTATTCTCTTCAATGTGATAAAACAGTGCCATTGCTCATAGAAAAAAAAGGCAATAAGATCGGAGAAGTTCCTGTCACACGTTGTATGTATTGGCTTGAACCGCTTTATTGCAAATCGTAGATTTTGCTACAGTGCCATAATAATAATAATAATAATAATAATAATAATAATAATAATAATAATAATTTATTTATATCTCGCCCTCCCCAGCTGAAGCCAGGCTCAGAGCAGCCAACAACAATAAAAACAACCCAGCTCGCATAAAATCACAATCATAGAATCCTAGAATCATAGAATCATAGAGTTGGAAGAGACCACAAGGGCCATCGAGTCCAACCCCCTGCCAAGCAGGAAACACCATCAGAGCACTCCTGACATATGGTTGTCAAGCCTCTGCTTAAAGACCTCCAAAGTAGGAGACTCCACCACACTCCTTGGCAGCAAATTCCACTGTCAAACAGCTCTTACTGTCAGGAAGTTCTTTCTAATGTTTAGGTGGAATCTTCTTTCTTGTAGTTTGGATCCATTGCTCCGTGTCCGCTTCTCTGGAGCAGCAGAAAACAACCTTTCTCCCTCCTCTATATGACATCCTTTTATATATTTGAACATGGCTATCATATCACCCCTTAACCTCCTCTTCTCCAGGCTAAACATGCCCAGCTCCCTTAGCCCTTCCTCATAAGGCATCGTTCCCAGGCCTTGGGCCATTTTGGTTGCCCTCCTCTGGACACGTTCCAGTTTGTCAGTGTCCTTCTTGAACTGTGGTGCCCAGAACTGGACACAGTACTCCAGGTGAGGTCTGACCAGAGCAGAATACAGTGGCACTATTAATTCCCTTGATCTAGATGCTATACTCCTATTGATGAGGCCCAGAATTGCATTGGCTTTTTTAGCTGCCACGTCACACTGTTGGGCTCATGTCAAGTTTGTGGTCAACCAAGACTCCTAGATCCTTTTCACATGTAATGCTCTCAAGCCAGGTGTCCCCCATCTTGTATTTGTGCCTCTCATTTTTTTTGCCCAAGTGCAATACTTTACATTTCTCCCTGTTAAAATTCATCTTGTTTGTTTTGGCCCAGTTCTCTAATCTGTCAAGGTCGTTTTGAAGTGTGATCCTGTCCTCTGGGGTGTTAGCCACCCCTCCCAGTTTGGTGTCATCTGCAAATTTGATCAGGATGCCCTTGGGTCCATCATCCAAGTCGTTGATAAAGATGTTGAATAAGACCGGGCCCAAGACAGAACCCTGTGGCACCCCACTAGTCACTCTTCTCCAGGATGAAGAGGAACCATTGATGAGCACCCTTTGGGTTCGGTCAGTCAGCCAGTTACAAATCCACTGAGTGGTAGCATAGTCAAGACCGCATTTTACCAGCTTCTTTACAAGAATATCATGGGGCACCTTGTCAAATGCCTTGCTGAAATCAAGGTAGGCTACATCCACTGCATTCCCTTCATCTACCAGGCTTGTAATTCTGTCAAAAAACAAGATCAGGTTAGTCTGACATGACCTATTTTTCAGAAATCCATGCTGACTATTGGTGATCACAGCATTCCTTTCTAGGTGCTCACAGACTGTTTGCTTAATGATCTGCTCCAGAATCTTCCCTGGTATTGATGTCAGACTGACTGGGTGATAATTATTTGGGTCCTCTCTTTTCCCCTTTTTGAAAATAGGGACAACATTTGCCCTCCTCCAGTCTGCTGGGACTTCACCTGTTCTCCAGGAATTCTCAAAGATGACTGCCAGTGGTTCTGAGATCACATCTGCCAGTTCTTTTAATACTCTTGGATGCAGTTCGTCTGGCCCTGGAGACTTGAATACATCTAAACTAGCCAAGTATTCTTGTATTATCTCCTTAGTTATTCTGGGCTGTGTTTCCTCTGCTGAATCATTTGCTCCAAATTCTTCAGGTCGGGCATTGTTTTCTTTATCAGAGAAGACTGAGGCAAAGAAGGCATTGAGGAGTTCAGCCCTTTCTGTGTCCCCTGTTTGCATTTCACCATCTTCTCCTCTGAGTGACCCCACTGTTTCTTTGTTCTTCCTTTTGCTACGGACATACCCATAAAAGCCTTTTTTGTTGCTTTTAACCTCTCTAGCAAGCCTGAGTTCATTCAATTAATTGAAATGCATTCTAAAACCAATTCATTCTAAAATCAATTCAAAATCAAATTAATGGCAACCATTGGGCTAGAGTTCTGAGAGGATTACCGAAGGAGGGGGTCAGACTGTGCCTTGGCCAAAGGCCTGGTGGAACAGCTCTGTCTTGCAGGCCCTGCGGAAAGATGTCAAGTCCTGCAGGGCCCTAGTCTCCTGTGACAGAGTGGTCCACCAGATCGGGACCACAGCTGAAAAAGCCCTGGCTCTAGTTGAGGCCAGCCTAACCTTCCTGTGGCCCAGGACCTCCAATATATTTTTATTTGAGAGCCAGTGTGGTGTAGTGGTTAAGAGCCGTAGACTCGTAATCTGGTGAACCGGGTTCGCTTCCCTGCTCCTCCACATGCAGCTGCTGGGTGACCTTGGACCAGTCACACTTCTTTGAAGTCTCTCAGCCCCACTCACCTCACAGAGTGTTTGTTGTGGGGGAGAAGAAGAAGAAGAGTTTGGATTTGATATCCCACTTTATCACTACCCTAAGGAGTCTCAAAGCGGCTAACATTCTCCGTTCCCTTCCTCCCCCACCACAAACACTATGTGATGTGAGTGGGGAAGGGAAAGGAGAATGTTAGCCACTTTGAGACTCCTTCGGGTAGTCATAAAGTGGGATATCAAGTGGCATATCAAATCCAAACTCTTCCTCTTCTTCTTCCATGGGACATACCAGGAGAGGCGGTCCCATAGGTACGAGGGTCCTAGGCTGTATAGGGCTTTAAAGGTTAAAACCCGCACCTTGAACCTAAATAAGTGTTGCCACTGAATTACCTCCAGGGCACAAGTTTGAGGTTTCTCTAAGGTGGAAATGGTGCTTTCAAATGGCTGGCAGAATCTGCCCCACAGGCATTTGAGATGAGTTGGGTGGGGTAAGCGTGTATGCAGCCTTTGTAGTTCTCATGCAAGCTGATTTTCCTCGCAGTCACGCTGCCTCATGGGGTTGATAGTCTTTGAGGCTGAATTCCTTTGCAAGGTTCCACGAGGCAGTGCGGCTGTGACTGAAGCACACAGGACCAAAACAATGTGGTATGCAACCACACCAAGAAAGACACTTGCAACAAATGGGAAAAGAAGAACACTGTCATGAGGAGATGAACTGTCATCTTATAGAGACCCTGGGAACTGCATGCTTGGTCCCATGATCTGCACAGGTTGGATTTTGCAATACATTTTCAGTGTGCAATTTTTTTTTTTTGCACAGAAATACATATTTTATATAGAAGATGCTTATGGAATGCACCTTTGCACACCGCTTTGAGGTGTGTGTTTTTTACAATCAAGCAGTGAACAATTTTTATGAATTAAATAATTTGCAAGTGAAGGCTCTGAAAAGCATGGAAAGATATGTGTTTTACATTAAAAGTGCATTTGTTCTGTAAAAGGTGCCTTTGTACAACAGGATGCAACAGCATGCAACGGGCCTATGACAAAATGTCACAGGAATGAGAAATCTGGAGCAACCATTAGTGGGTGCAACAGGAACAGAACACAACTTTAAACTGTGGGGATTCATAGTTCAGCTACTTCTTATGCGTCTTGTTTGTTATTATGTAAATTTTGCTTACTTTAAAATCTCAAAAAAAAACCACCACCCACATTCCTAATGAAAGTGCCAAGTGGCTTACAAAATATTGTAGAGCATTGCAGATAAAAGTCAAAGTACCAAAGAAACCCAGTTTTTGTAAAACTAAGAAAATCCAACAGTTAAAGTAGCAGAATCAACAGCTGGCTAACTATTTTAAGCATCAGGATGAGCATCAAGAACTGAACAGGGGGCTTT
Source organism: Podarcis vaucheri (assembly GCF_965113315.1). Classification (NCBI taxonomy): domain Eukaryota; kingdom Metazoa; phylum Chordata; class Lepidosauria; order Squamata; family Lacertidae; genus Podarcis; species Podarcis vaucheri. Next base: position 64,735,261 of record NC_138748.1, read on the forward strand.
TTAACAGATGTTTGAAACATCCGACTGATAGAGCATCCCAAATTGCCTTCCGGAGCGCAGTGCTACAACCGAGAAGACTCGATCACAGGAGGTTCCTAAGTGACAACTAGCTGGCTTTAGCATGGCTGGTGTGCTCTCCTCTGAAGATGGCAGAAGTCAGTTTGGTCAGTAGAAAGAGCAATGGTCTGCTATGAACACAGGAGCTTGCACAAGCCCACAAGCAAGACCTGAGTGGAACAGCACTCTTCACACCTACAGTTTCCAGCAACTTGTATTCAGAAGCACCCTGCCTCCAAAAGTGGTGTGAGAGCATAGCCATCATGTCTAGCAGTCATTGGTGGCTGGGTCTTCCAGGCCTTTGTCTGATCTTCTTTTAAAGCAATCCATGATGATGGTCATCATGGAGAGCCAGTGTGGTGTAGTGGTTAAGAGCGGTAGTCTTGTAATCTGGTGAACCGGGTTCGCTTCCCCGCTCCTCCACATGCAGCTGCTGGGTGACCTTGGGCCAGTCACACTTCTCTGAAGTCTCTCAGCCTCACTCACCTCACAGAGTGTTTGTTGTGGGGGAGGAAGGGAAAGGAGAATGTTAGCTGCTTTGAGACTCAGCGGGATATCAAATCCAAACTCTTCTTCTTCATCATCATCACTACATCTTGTGGTTACGCATTCCAAAGCTCAGCCATGTGCTGTGTGTAGAAGTCCTTCGTTTTGTCTGCCCTGAATCTCCCAACATGCTGTTTCTGTCAGTTTGCATTTCTTAGTACAGAAAGTATTGATCTGATGCATAGAGAGCTTTCCTATTCTACTTGGTTCAAGAGGGTTCGGGAAAGTTTTCTTTCTATGTGAAAGAAACAGGCAGAAGGTTTCTGATGTTTGGGTTATTCTTTCTGGGATGCTGTGTACAGCTGCTTTAAACTGGTTCTGTTACAGAATTAGAGTAGAATTTATTATTGATACCCCGCCCATCTGGCTGGGTTCCCCCAGCCACCCTGGGAGGCTTCCAACAGAGTATTAAAATACAGTGGTCTGTTAAACATTAAAAGCTTCCCTAAAGAGGGCTGACTTCACATGTCTTCTATTTTTTTTTTTTATAATAATTTTTATTACATTTTTTCCAAATTACAGATAAAACAGAAAAAAGAAAGAACATAAAGAGCAGAAAGAAAGAAAAAAACAGAAAATCACAACCATTTCAACAACTTATTTCAGATTTCTATCGGACTTCCCCGCATCTCCCACCTAATGCATTCTTGACAATAAAGTTATCGGCAAATTATACCCTTGTTTCGTATGTTTCTTTGTATTTTCAATTGCGGTTTAAGTTTAAATTCTTATTTTCCATTTACTCTAAAAATATAACATATTGTCATTTTTACCCATTTAAACTTTGATTCTTTCATAAATATTATCCAATTTCATATATAATCAACTTTCGTTGCTGGGGCTAATATTCCAAATCATACGGCATCTTAAGATTCATATAACTTATAATACTTTTGCAAATAGTCTTTGAATTTTTTCCAGTCCTCCTCCATTGCCTCTTCTCCCAAATCTTGGATCCTTGCAGTCATCTCGGCTAATTCCATGTAGTTCATCAATTGCGTCTGCCAGTCCTCCAGTGTGGGCAAATCTTGAGTCTTCCAATGCTTGGCGATAAGGTGTATGCTGTTGTAGCATACATAAAAAAGGTTCTATCCTTTTTTAACACCTTCTGGCCGACAATGCCCAGAAGAAAGGCCTCCGGTTTCTTGGGAAAGGTGTATTTAAACACCTTTTTTAACTCGTTATAGATCATTTCCCAGAAAGCCTTCACTCTTGGGCAGGTCCACCAAAGATGAAAAAATGTCCCTTCAGCCTCCTTACATTTCCAACATTTATTATCGGACAAATGGTAGATCTTAGCAAGCTTGACTGGGGTCATGTACCACCTGTATACCATTTTCATAATATTTTCTTTCAAGGCATTACATGCCGTAAACTTCATACCGGTGGTCCATAACCTTTCCCAGTCCTCAGACATAATGTTATAACCAATGTCCTGAGCCCATTTTATCATGGCTGATTTAACTGTCTCATCCTGAGTGTTCCATTTAAGCAGCAAGTTATACATTCTCGATAATAACTTGGTCTTTGGTTCTAACAGCTCTGTCTCAAGTTTCGATTTTTCCACCTGGAATCCTATTTTTTTGTCTAACTTAAAAACCTCATTAATTTGGGCGTAATGTAACCAATCTTGCACCTTACCTTTTAATTTTTCAAAGCTCTGCAACCTCCAATTACCTCCAATGTTTTCTATTATTTCCCAATACTTCGGCGAATAGGCCTCCATATTGGGTTTTTTCCGAGCCTTGGCCTCTATTGGTGATATCCACCTCGGAGTTTTGCTTTCCAATAAGTCCTTGTATTTTTTCCAGACCATAAATATTGCTTTTCTGACAATATGGTTTTTAAACATTCCAAATGTTTTTGCCTTGTCATACCACAGGTACGCATGCCAACCTAACGAATTGTTAAAGCCTTCCAGATCTAGGACATCAGTGTTTTCTAACAGAATCCAATCTTTCATCCAGCAGAAGGCCGCAGCTTCATAATATAACCTTAAATCCGGCAGGGCAAACCCCCCTCTCTCCTTTGCATCAGTTAGTATTTTAAACTTAATTCGGGGCTTTTTGCCCTGCCAGACAAACTTAGAGATGTCCTTCTGCCACTTTCCAAAACAATCCACTCTGTCCACAATCTGCAAGGCTTGGAACAAAAACAACATTTTTGGCAAAACGTTCATTTTTATAGCTGCAATTCGGCCTAACAAGGATAGTTTCAATCTTGACCAAATTTCTAAATCTTTTTTCACTTCTGACCAGCATTTCTCATAATTATCTTTAAATAAATTCAAGTTCTTGGAAGAGAGATTGACCCCCAGGTATTTCACTTTTTTAACAATATTTAGTTCTGTTTCCTTCTGAAACCCCTCTGCTTCATTAACTGTCAGGTTTTTCCCTAGCACCTTAGTTTTTTGTTTATTCAACTTAAAACCCGCCACCCGACCAAATTTCTGAATCAATTCCAAAACTCTTTTTGTACTAGATTCTGGCTCCTGTAATGTTAAAACCAAGTCATCTGCAAATGCTTTCAGTTTATATTGTTTCGCTCCGACCTGAATTCCTTGCACCAGCCGATCCTTCCTTATCATATTCAGCAAAACCTCCAGGACCGAAATAAACAATAAAGGGGAAAGGGGGCACCCCTGACGTGTTCCTTTTTCAATATGAAGTTCTTCTGTCACCACATTGTTCACTATCAACTTAGCTTTTTGTTCTGAATAGATTGCTTCTATTCCATTCTTCTAAAAGCCTGGTAGTTGTTGTTCTCTTTAACATCTGGTGGGACGGTGTTCCACGGGGCAGGTGCCACTACCAAGAAGGCCCTCTGTCTGGTTCCCTGTAACTTGACCTTTCTATCAAGGTCATGCTGACTATAATAATAAGACCAGGAGGAGCCTGGGTCTCACTCACTTTCTCTTTCTGTCTCTTTATTCTGGTGTTCTGTCCTGTATGCTATAGTGTTATGGTTTTATAGTCTTATTATAAGTCATTGTTAAGGTTAAGTCTGCTGCAACTGGATTTCTTATGGAAAGTGCAAATCCTGAATATATTGGATTTGTGACCATTTATGCTCACTTGCCCTCAGTAGCAGCAAAGCTCTGCTGGATGAAGTACAATTGCCTCTGGTCTATTTTTGGGAACTCTGCATCGTGTTTAAGTTTTTTCCTCCTCTGAAGAAGCTGGTGTGACAGTTTCAATGGATTTCATTCTAATATGATGAGGGATTCCCCCCCCCTATCCACTTTCTACATGTCATGCATAATTTTATACCATCTGTCCTCTTACTTATCCTTTCTCTCAATTAAGAAGCCCCAGACATAGTAACTTTTCTTCATAGGGCAGTTGCTCCAGCGCCTTGATCCTTTTGGCTCAGCTTTTCCAGAACCTTCTCCAGCTCTACAATGTCCTTTGTAGGTGAGGTGACCAGGACTGTACATAATATTCACAATATCCAGTTCCCATTAGCAGACTGGTCTGAAATGGCTTCACACAGAGAGTGTTAAAAAGAAGAAGAATCTCTAGTACAGTGATACGTTGGTACTCATACAATTTGGAACCCAAAAACTGCAAACCCAGAAGTAAGTGTTCCAGTTTGCGACCTTTTTTCAGAAGCCGAACGTGCTCCGTTTTGAGTGTTGCACTTCTGTTTTGAGTGTTATGCTGAGGTCTGCCTGTTTTTGCTATTTATTTTGGGTTTTTGTTTTTGCAGCTCTTTTTGTTTTGTTTTTTGTGACAGTGTGGAACCCAGTTCAGCTACTTATTGATTGGTTGATTGATTGATTGATTGTGTGACTGCAGTACATTGTTTATTGCTTTTATTTTATGGATCAATGGTCTCGTTAGATAGTAAAATTCATGTTAAATTGCTGTTTTTAAAAGTCTGGACCGGATTAATTCATTTTGCATTACTTTCTATGGGAAAGGATGTAGGGCCCAAACTGTGTATGGGAAAGGATGGGAAAGGACCTTGGTTTTGGAACGCTTTGGTTCTAGAATGGACTTCCGTAACGGATTAAGTTTGACAGCCAAGATACTACTGTATATGACTGCCCTTATTCGCATTCTGCCTAATTGCAATTGAAATAGTGTCAGCTGAAATAGACAGAGAAGACCCTTTGTCTGCTTCATCCCATTTGTCTACATCCTTTCTAAGTCCTCATGACAAGCATTAAATCAATGGAAAGTGCAAGCAGGAGAATCCAGTCTCAGTAGACAAGCTGGGGCAGGTCCCACAGCATGGAATACTTCAGAGGAGGGCGAGGGAAGAAAGGAGTTGGGGAATAATGAAATACATTTGCACTGCCATGAACTGCGAGATGCCAGCATTTACCACCCTAGACTGCTCTGCCTAGAATCCCATTATCAGCGCTATTAATGGAGATTGTCACATTTTCTTTTTCTGAAGTCTTGAGGCTCAGTCACGCATGCAAACAGCAGGTATAAGTTTGGTGATAATAGCCGAAGAGGCAATGCAAGCATGTTTATGATCTGTAGAACATATGCACACAATTGGGAAATGGAGATTTGGTTTAGATAGAAGAAGCACAGAGCAGCTATCCTACCCCCCTGCCGCCCCCGCCCCCTGAAGATCACTGTAGTGTGTGGGAGAGTCTCTCCTGCAAGTTCCAAAGATCTCAGAAGACCCTCTGCAGTAACTCGCAGTGGGGCTTTTAGTGGGGCTGACGCTGTTCTGTGGAACAGCATTCCTGTTGAGATGCAACAGGTGACCACCATCTTCACCTTCCAGAAACAGCTGAAGGCATTTTTGTTTCGGCAGCCTTTCCCAGCTGAATAAGTGGATCTTTACCACAAGTGTCGTAAGCTTGTTGGGGTTTTAGTCTTGTTTTAAATACATTTTTAAATGTGTGTTTTAATTGTGTGTAAATTACCTTGAGATGGTGGTTTAGAAGGTGATTAATAAATTGATGGTAATAATTATTGTAATAAACAGTTACCGACTCACACCTGTGTGCATGAAAGAATTTACCTGACCTCAGGTAGCCAGTGGGTGTGGCTCAGCCAACTCTCAGCAGCCTCTGCCCCGCCTCTCTGATTTCAGACATTAATATTGTGCAGCATGAAGCAACTGGTTACATAAAAGCTGACTCCTTTTGGAATAAAACATTGTCCAGACCCATAAGTATTTGATTCAAAGCTGTTCTTGCAGAACTTTCTTCAAAACAGAAATAACAAACAGTAAATGATACATCCAAACCGTTGTACAATATACTGTGCATGTCCAGCACAGGCTCAGCATCTTAAAAACAAAACAGGACTGATATCAAAATTCTGTCTATCCCCCATTCTAGCCTGCAATATCCTGCATCCTGGCTAAGGCCATGCAGCTCATGGATAGTTTCATTATCACATCTTACTCCTACTCTGACTGGGGGGGGAAAGACCAAAGACCAGCTCCCCAAGATGATGATTTGCAATTCAATAACCTCCCATGTGATTTAAAGTTAAACACTCCCTTAGCTTCAGTGGAATATTTCAGTTAAACCCTTTCAGCTATACACGCAAGCATTCTCCAGTACTAGTATTACCTTTGGGCACTGTAGAAGTGGAGTGGAGGTCACCATTTTTAAAGAAAGCTGTGGATAATCTTTTTTGGGGAGGAAGAGCCCCTAAATATTTATTTTTTTCTGTGGACGGGGGAAGGAAGGGGTTGAGAAAAATAAAAAATCTCAGGAGAAAAATGTCTTTTGAGACATTTTGATGGAGCTCTAGTATTGAGACAAACCTGTGCCACTCCCACAGTCCGAAATGGTACAATCCAGAATGCTATTTTCTCCATCTAACCTCTTCATTCTGCAGAATGCCGATATCAACTCAAGCTCTTTTTCCTTTCATAAGCTTCCTGGTTTCATTCTGTTTCCCCCTGCTTGGTATTTTCGCTAAATTAAGGATAAGGTGCATGTTTGCTTTGGAAACAAATAATTAGCTCTTTCCCCACTTATTAAGAGAGGATTACAACTCTTCAGTAACACTATAGATTCACTTTCTACAGGCAATTGTTTAGCTCTTTAGACAAGAAACTAAAACTTTATATAATTTATATCCCTTTTTTAAAAAATCACCACCACACCAGTGCATCTTACACAAAATCATCGTGCTGGAAAGCACAGAAACAGAGAGAGTAGCAAAGTAGGAATCTTCCACTGCTTCTGCTGACAGATCCTCCTTCAGCTATCTTCAAGCTACCTGAACTATTTCCATCCCATCTGCCTGTTAGAAGAACTGTAGCTTTAAGCACTCCTGTGATGAGCTTGCTTTCCTCTCTCTTCCCTCCGCATCCCTTTTTCCTTGCATGTCATGACTCCCCACCACCACCCACAAGCTGAAAGGCAAGGACTGACATGGCTACCAATATTTGTAAGTTGCTCATAGAGTCGTTGTCGTCGTCTTCTTCTTCTTCTGTCTTGCTAAAGAGTAGAGTAAAAAAAAATAATGGTTTAAATAAATTAATATGTGTGGGTAAGTAGAGCGGTAAAATTTTCCTAATTAACATAACGCAAGCATATATTTTGATATAAACCAATTAAGTTGAGTTTAGACTTTGGAGAAAAATAATATAGTTATTGCTACAGTTGATTTATCAATTGCCTTCTCAACCACCATCTCAAGGCAATTTACACATAAAATGGTTAAAAACACAAAAGACAACAGCTACATTTAAAACAAGACTAAAACCCTAACAAATGGACATACACAGGACTCAGCTACACTAGCCAAATACATCATTATAATTGCATTATAAACATGTGACACTGGATGGCGCTGTAGAGCAGTAATCTGCCGCCAATAGGATTTTCAGTAAAGAGCTCTTACGACGTTTCTTCCTGTCGTGTTTCTTTTATCTGTATAGATCCAGATCCATTTATCCATCTGGGAAAGCCTGTCGGAACAATAGTGTTTTCAGAAACAAGTGATGCAGTTGAACAGCTGAGGTGCCCTGGATGAAGCCCAACAAAAAACCCGGTGTTCAAATGCAGCAAGGCAGAGACACTCTTAATCTCAAAGTCACGGGTCCGAGTCCCACATTGGGTAAAGGATTCCTGCATTACAGGTGATTGGCCTAGATGACTCTCATTGTCCCGCCCAACTCTAAAATCTTATGATTCTAAGATGCTGTGGGTAAGTGTGGCTTGTTCGGCTCAGAAGGAGATGTGTGGCCTGTTTTGAGTTTGGGCCTCCCCTAGTCATTATCCAAGGACGCAGGTGGCGCTGTGGGTTAAACCACAGAGCCTAGGATTTGCTGATCAGAAGGTCAGCGGTTCGAATCCCTGCAACGGGGTGAGCTCCCGTTACTCAGTCCCTGCTCCTGCCAACCTAGCAGTTCGAAAGCACGTCAAAGTGCAAGTAGATAAATAGGTACCGCTCCAGCAGGAAGGTAAACAGCGTTTCTGTGCACTGCTCTGGTTCATCAGAAGCGGCTTAGTCATGCTGGCCACATCACCCGGAAGCTGTATGCCGGCTCCCTCGGCCAGTAAAGCGAGATGAGCGCCGCAACCCCAGAGTCGGTCATGACTGGACCTAATGGTCATGGGTCCCTTTACCTTTACCTAGTCATTATCCAACTGCCACCTTCGAATTTTGCTGGAGGCAGTTTTTATGTGACAGTTGCATGTGAATATTCCCAAATGTGCACCTGCTTCAGACATTGGCAGTGACTGTGGTTGAGTCCGTGGAGCAGAAAATGAAGCTAGTCTGTAAATGTACATGTGTGCTGAAGAGAAAGAGAGAGAGAGAGAGAGAAAATCATTTGATGAGGCATTCTCATGCTAAGGCAGATCAGTCAGGTTATAATTAGCTCTAATTGGTATTCCCACAAGCTGTAATGCTCTTTATATTTCAGCCAAGTGACAATCAAATGAGAGAAAAAGTTGGAGGGGGGGGTAGTGAGAAAATGTTTCCTGCCTTTGAAAGCAGAGAGATCTGCAAAGGGGAGGGGGCTTATAGTTTGCCTTGCGATGGGAAGGAGAAGAGAGAGAAATACCATGATAAGACTGGTTTGGAATAATTGCTGCGGTCTTCTGCAGAGGATACACAAGGCTGGTTTCTGCATTCAGTTTCAAAGTGTTTTGTGCACTGGAAGAGAATAACATATTCTAGCCTTCTCCACACACATATAGGATACGTTAGTATTCTCCCTGATAACGACACAAAACCATTATACTAAAAGTGTTTAGTAAATGGTAGAGGGTCTTGAGTTGGCCAACGGATGCACAGCAGAGCACAATGAGAATGCAGTTTCTAGTCTGCATTTGATTCCTAGGCTGAAGCAAGATGTTCAAAGTGTCAATATGCAGAGTGGCCAGGGGGCCAGCTGGCAAGCCCAGCTCGGACGTCTCCTTCCATTGGCCCATGCTCCGACGTAAATCAGCGACCCGAACTTCAAAAGCCAGGGCACACAATCAGCAGAGTGTACTGCGCACACAGAAGTAGGCGTGAGGCGTAAATCATGGTACAGCTACAGATTTATTAAACATACTGTATTTTTTGCTCTATAAGACTCATTTTTTCCCTCCTAAAAAGTAAGGGGAAATGTGTGTGCATCTTATGGAGCGAATGCAGGCTGTGCAGCTATCGCAGAAGCCAGAACAGCAAGAGGGATTGCTGCTTTCACTGCACAGCGATCCCTCTTGCTGATCTGGTTTCTGAGATTCAGAATATTTTTTTTCTTATTTTCCTCCTCCAAAAACTATGTGCGTCTTGTGGTCTGGTGCGTCTTATAGACCGAAAAATACGGTAAATCAGAACAAAGAAACATGTTCTCTCTCTCTCATGTCGTCTCGGAGAGAACAGCAAAAGCAAAAGCTATGCACAAACTGAAGTTCCCAGCATACTGTGCTGGAATGCAAACAGACAAGTGACATGCAACAGTTCCACATGCCTGTTCCTTAAGGTGGAATGGAAATGTCAACATCAAGAGTCCTATAGCTGCTACCAAAAAGAGAACCTTAAAGCCAGTGGTGTATAGCATGGGTTGTGAGCACCCGGGGATGCATAGGGGGTGGGTCGCTGGTTGGGAAACGGACAGAGTATGCATGCGCATTCAACTGCCTAACGGCATCTGCATCACCCAAGAGATCGTAGCCACAAAGATAAGATAAGAAGAGTTGTTCCGTTATCTGCAGAGGTCGCTTTCTGGTTTGCATGGAGAAGCCATTTTCAATGGAGTCCTGTGGCGGAAGTACACAGCTGTCTTGAGGCAGCACCAGGTGTTTAAATACTGTGCCCCTAACAATTTTTCACCTGGGTCAACCACCTCTGTAGTCCTCCATGCTATACCACTGCCTACAGCTCATCTGCAACAGCTAATCTAAAATGTCTTCTCTTTCTTTGGCGATCCCTCATGGCCAAGTAAGATTGTCTTCCATAAACACGGTCTTAACAGTGAGTCCGTAAGTGACTGTGGAGGCCAATTCTGGATCCACAGGTCCTTCCACAGTGGGGACATAGGTTTCCGGTTGGGAGTTGATCACGGTGAGGGTTTGCCAAGCGTGCCTTCCTCTTAGCCCGTTTCTCCCTTTCATCCTGAGTTTGAGCACCTTTGGTAAAGACTGTTCTCTAATTGGAGTGCTTGCAGGCCACTGTTTCCCAGTTGTCAATGTTTATACTACATTTTTTAAAGATTTGCCTTGAGAGAGTCTTTAAACCTCTTTTGTTGACCACCAGCATTACACTTTCCATGTTTAAGTTCAGAATAGAGGAGTTGCTTTGGAAGACGATAACCAGGCATCCGCACAACATGACCAGTCCAGTGTTGAAGAAATGTAGGATGTGACAGTCACAGGCCCTTGACCTTTGCCTCACTTTCTATTCCCTTCACCCTACCTGATGATGGTGGTAGGAACAAAAACTGGGGAACCTTTTTATAAGGCAGGGAAGGCGAACACATGGGTCTAATTCCACCTTGCAGTTGGCCTCTGAGACAATTTCAGCCATCTACAACTATTACTATGTACGGTGTCAGGTGTGGAGCAGGTAAATTATATTGTTGTGAACCACCGTGAGATCTATGGACATAGGGCAGCACACAAATCTTAACAACAACACAGCTGAAAGGCCGCTTGTGGGCAATTGTCTGGTTTTGCAGGGAATCGCCCAGTCGGTGGCATTTGTAAAGCCCTGTTCAAAGTGCCATGCAAAGGGCTCTGCAAGGCCTGATTGTCAGCTGACTGTCATGTGTTGCAAAGCACATCATGAGACCCACCAACACTGCAAGGTTTGCAAGCTCTGCCTCGCTTACCAGGGCCTTGGGAAGGTCACACGAGGCCTCCACGTGATTTCACAGAGCTCTCTTGAGATGCTGTGGGACCTTCGTGAGATTTTCTCGAACCCAGAATCTGCCACAAAGCTTCTCTGGAAGTGGAAGCAGGGAGCACACCAGTAGAGGTTACCCTTGGATTCTGTCACCTGAGGCATCTGCCTCAGTTTACCTCACGGACTGGCCAGCCCTGAAACCAGGTAAGACCTTCTCAGGGAAATGCTACAAATCGCAACACAGCTGAATACTGCATACCCGAAAACTTAGTATTCTGATGCACCATCGTTAATGTAAATGTCTTCTGCGTGATCAAAAATAACAGGAATCTTGGCTAGCGTGAGGCACGTTCTTCCTTCTTTTATTTGGGAGAAGTATAATTTACAGCTTTAAACATCAAACATCCTGAAGCGATTTCTGTCTTAATTACTGCACTGCTATAAACGCACGCATGGGATACTTTACAAGGAATCAGGGATGTCCCAATATATGTTTAAAGAATATCAACAGTCTCTTTTCCTGCATTCTACAAGATCGAAATCTGCTTAACAGGGAGCAATCCCAGAGAAGCGGTGAAGTGTGAATATTTATTTATTCACTGTGCTAATGTCTCGCCTACTGTTCTTTTGATAAACTGAAACAGGGTTTCATTTGCGATAAGGCGCTGAGCCCCAGATTCTGCTTTTGGCACCTGTCTCCAGCCCCAGGAAATGAAAGCAAAGTGAAAGAGGAGAGCACTTCCTTTCGCATGTCTTGGAAAAGAAGCGGGGAAATTACTCAGGGTCCAAATGAGGAGCCACAGTCATTTATTTACGAGGAGCCACAGTCATTTATTTACATTGGCTTGTCTACATTTCATGCTGAAGACGGGAAGAAGCTCTCTCTATCCATGTAGGTGTGCTTGTGAAAGAGTGTTGTTGTTGTTTAGTCGTTTAGTCATGTCCGACTCTTCGTGACCCCATGGACCAGAGCACACCAGGCACTCCTGTCTTCCACTGCCTCCCACAGTTTTGGTCAAACTCATGTTCGTAGCTTTGAGAACACTGTCCAGCCATCTCGTCCTCTGTCGTCCCCTTCTCCTTCTGCCCTCCATCTTTCCCAACATCAGGGTCTTTTCCAGGGAGACTCCATTGCAGACTCCATTTGAGGATCTCTCCCTCATTACAGTCGATCAGGTATATGAAGACGAGCAGCAAAGTCAGTCCTCAGGGAATGTGCAGGCAACCTTGGAACGGACAGCTCACGGAAGAACCCCGACCAAACCCAAGAGGAGGCGTGTAGTGGTGATAGGGGATTCCCTACTGAGGGGAACAGAAGCAGTGATCTGTGGGCCTGACAAGATGTCTCGGGAAGTGTGCTGTCTCCCCGGGGCTAAGATCCAAGATGTAACTGAACGACTGCAAGGAATCATAAAACCCACTGACGAATACCCCTTCCTGTTGGTTCATGTGGGAACCAATGACACTGCAAGCAATAGCCTCCAGAAGATCAAAAGAGACTACGAGGCTCTCGGCAGGAAATTGAAGCAACTAAATGCACAAATTGTCATCTCGTCTGTCCTCCCAGTTGAACGACGTGGCCCAGGGAGAGAGGGGAAAATAGTGGAAGTGAACAGCTGGCTTCGCAAATGGTGTAAACAGGAACGGTTTGGATTCTTAGATCACGGACTGCAGTTTCTTGAAGATGGACTTCTGGCAAGTGATGGGCTGCACCTCACAACGGTTGGGAGAAATGTTTTTGCCAAAAATCTCAGAAACCTCATCAGGAGGGCTTTAAACTGACTAATGTGGGGGAGGGAGACAGTGCTCCTGAAGGTAGGAGTCTATCAATTAATGAAGATGATCATCCAAATGTCATAGACCAAATGGAGCAAACAGCACGCGGACCTAGTGGAGGGAGGAAAAAATCCTTAAATAAGAGACACGGGGGAATGATTAATGGACTTCAATGTCTGTACACTAATGCGCAAAGCATGGGAAATAAACAAGATGAGCTTGAGCTCTTGGTACAGCAAACTAAATATGACATAATAGGCATCACTGAAACCTGGTGGGATAAGTCCCACGATTGGAATGTAATAATGGAGGGATACAATCTATTTCAGAGAAACAGACCAGACAAGAAAGGAGGAGGAGTGGCGTTATATGTCAGGGGTGTGTATACCTGTGAAGAGATCCAAGATTTAGAACCTCAAAGCCAAAGTGAGAGCATTTGGGTCAAAATTCAGGGAGAGAAGAATAACAGAGACCTCATTGTGGGAGTTTACTATAGAGCCCCAAGCCAAACGGAGGACATAGATGATGCCTTCCTGGAACAGATGGCCAAGCATGCAAAAGGAAGGGAGATAGTAGTAATGGGGGACTTCAATTACCCGGATATTTGTTGGACGTCAAACTCAGCCAAGAGCATAAGGTCAAACAGATTCCTCACTGGCCTTGCAGACAACTTCATTGTCCAGAAAGTGGGAGAAGCAACAAGAGGAACAGCCATTTTAGACCTGGTCCTAACCAATGTTGATGACCTGGTTAGTGGGGTAGATGTGGAAGGATCATTAGGCGCGAGTGATCATGCTCTTCTGAAGTTTACTATACAGCGGAAAGTAGCAGCCAAGCATACTAGGACTCAATTTCTTGACTTTAAGAAAGCCGACTTCATAAAACTTAGGGAAGTGCTGGGTGAGATCCCATGGACAGCAATACTAAAAGGAAAGGGAGTTCATGATGGCTGGGAGTTTGTTAAGACGGAGATAGTAAAAGCACAACGTCAGGCAATACCAATGAGACGGAAACATGGAAGGTGCCTAAAGAAACCAGGGTGGCTATCTAAAGAACTTTTAACTGAATTAAGATTAAAAAAGGATGTGTACAAAAAATGGAAAAGGGGGGAAACCACCAAAGAGGAATTCAAACAAATAGCCAGCACGTGTAGACACAAAGTCAGAAAAGCTAAAGCACAGAATGAACTCAGGCTTGCTAGAGAGGTTAAAAGCAACAAAAAAGGCTTTTATGGGTATGTTCGTAGCAAAAGGAAGAACAAAGAAACAGTGGGGTCACTCAGAGGAGAAGATGGTGAAATGCAAACAGGGGACACAGAAAGGGCTGAACTCCTCAATGCCTTCTTTGCCTCAGTCTTCTCCGATAAAGAAGACAATGCCCGACCTGAAGAATTTGAAGCAAATGATTCAGCAAAGGAAACACAGCCCAGAATAACTAAGGAGATAGTACAAGAATATTTGGCTAGATTAGATGTATTCAAGTCTCCAGGGCCAGATGAACTGCATCCAAGAGTATTGAAAGAACTGGCAGATGTGATCTCAGAACCACTGGCAGTCATCTTTGAGAATTCCTGGAGAACAGGCGAAGTCCCGGCAGACTGGAGGAGGGCAAATGTTGTCCCTATTTTCAAAAAGGGGAAAAGAGAGGACCCAAATAATTACCGCCCAGTCAGTCTGACATCAATAGCAGGGAAGATTCTGGAGCAGATCATTAAGCAAACAGTCTGTGAGCACCTAGAAAGGAATGCTGTGATCACCAATAGTCAGCATGGATTTCTGAAAAATAAGTCATGTCAGACTAACCTGATCTTGTTTTTTGACAGAATTACAAGCCTGGTAGATGAAGGGAATGCAGTGGATGTAGCCTACCTTGATTTCAGCAAGGCATTTGACAAGGTGCCCCATGATATTCTTGTAAAGAAGCTGGTAAAATGCGGTCTTGACTATGCTACCACTCAGTGGATTTGTAACTGGCTGACTGACCGAACCCAAAGGGTGCTCATCAATGGTTCCTCTTCATCCTGGAGAAGAGTGACTAGTGGGGTGCCACAGGGTTCTGTCTTGGGCCCGGTCTTATTCAACATCTTTATCAATGACTTGGATGATGGACTCAAGGGCATCCCGATCAAATTTGCAGATGACACCAAACTGGGAGGGGTGGCTAACACCCCAGAGGACAGGATCACACTTCAAAACGACCTTGACAGATTAGAGAACTGGGCCAAAACAAACAAGATGAATTTTAACAGGGAGAAATGTAAAGTATTGCACTTGGGCAAAAAAAATGAGAGGCACAAATACAAGATGGGTGACACCTGGCTTGAGAGCAGTACATGTGAAAAGGATCTAGGAGTCTTGGTTGACCACAAACTTGACATGAGCCAACAGTGTGACGCGGCAGCTAAAAAAGCCAATGCAATTCTGGGCTGCATCAATAGGAGTATAGCATCTAGATCAAGGGAAGTAATAGTGCCACTGTATTCTGCTCTGGTCAGACCACACCTGGAGTACTGTGTCCAGTTCTGGGCACCACAATTCAAGAAGGACACTGACAAACTGGAACGTGTCCAGAAGAGGGCAACCAAAATGGTCAAAGGCCTGGAAACGATGCCTTATGAGGAACGGCTAAGGGAGCTGGGCATGTTTAGCCTGGAGAAGAGGAGGTTAAGGGGTGATATGATAGCCATGTTCAAATATATAAAAGGATGTCACATAGAGGAGGGAGAAAGGTTGTTTTCTACTGCTCCAGAGAAGCGGACACGGAGCAATGGATCCAAACTACAAGAAAGAAGATTCCACCTAAACATTAGGAAGAACTTCCTGACAGTAAGAGCTGTTCGACAGTGGAATTTGCTGCCAAGGAGTGTGGTGGAGTCTCCTACTTTGGAGGTCTTTAAGCAGAGGCTTGACAACCATATGTCAGGAGTGCTCTGATGGTGTTTCCTGCTTGGCAGGGGGTTGGACTCGATGGCCCTTGTGGTCTCTTCCAACTCTATGATTCTATGATTCTATGATTCTATGATTCTCTTCTCATCAGGTAGCCAAAGTATTGGAGCCTCAGCTTCACGATCTGTGAAAGAGTATACTTGTCAATTTGTACATAAATTCATAGGATTGTAGAATTGGAAGGGACCCTGAAGATCATTTAGTCCAACCCCATGCAACGCAGGAATATGGAGCTGTCCAATATGGAGATCAAACCTGAAACCTTGGCGTTATCAGCACCCCGCTCTATCCAGCTGATCTATCCAGGTCTAGCCTTAACTCTTGGTGTACCCAGATGCACAGAATTTATACTCATCGAACACCTGAATAACTGTGTACAGTTCAGCTTTTTTTGTCATTGGACATTAGACTGTACAGTTATCAGATGTAATGTGTGAACATTCCTATTTTATAGCAAATCTATACAACTCTCCATAGACATCTGAAGGCCGCCCTGTACCGGGAAACTTTTAATGTGTAATGTCTCATTGTGTTCCTTGGACTCCTATGGAGTCCTATGGACTCATTGTTAAAACAGTGTTTATGGAAGACAATCTTACTCAGCTACGAGTGATCGCCAAAGAAGAGGAGGAGGAGGAGGAAGAAGGAGGAGGAGGAGGAGGAGGAGGAGGAGGAGGAGGCCTGATGGTCTGACCGAATATCGAGCAGTTTGCTCTCTTTGAATCCTCCACGTGCCTCAGCATCTTCATAAAAGCAGCACATCGCATTACCAGCAACCTTCATTAATTCAGGGGAGATGCCAAGACAGAGTCTCTCTCTCTCTCTCTCTCTCTCTCTCTCTCTCTCTCTCTCTCTCTCCACCTCTACATTAGTTTCTGCTATAACCTTGTGTCAATTTGAGCCCCGGCTATGTATTGCAAGGGGCTTCTGATCTTATCTGGGGCCCACTTAAAAGCAGAAGGCAAGCTCCAACATAGCAGATTGCTTGTTAAATGGCATCTGCCAGTGGGAAACCCCCCAGTCTTCTTTGGGCTATAAAGGCTGCCTCTGGGCTTCCATGGTAATGAGGTGCCATTTCTGAGGATTTTGGGTTCCTGAAGCAGTCTCGAAGTTTGTTTGCCTTTTTCTTGGGGGGAGGGCACACATTCTTTTTTATTAAAAAAAACAAAACAAAAACAAAAAACCAGAGACATTTTGACAGCAGGTAAACTAAGCAGCAGACAGGACACCAAATTAGCAAGGCAGGAAAGGAATGGGCTTGGTTAAGTAAAGTGCTGAACGGTATCGCAGCTAAACTCAAATACAGTGGTACCTCGGGTTACATACGCTTCAGGTTACATATGCTTCAGGTTACAGCCTCCACTAACCCAGAAATTGTGCTTCAGGTTAAGAACTTTGCTTCAGGATGAGAACAGAAATTGCACGGTGGCAGCGGGAGGCCCCATTAGCTAAAGTGGTGCTTCAGGTTAAGAACAGTTTCAGGTTAAGTACGGACCTCCAGAACGAATTAAGTACTTAATCCGAGGTACCACTGTACTAGCAAATAGATGGGCATTTTTTGCAGTTTTAAGTGTGTGGCTATTCCATTGGTATTAATTTCCTCCCCATTTCTGTGCATTATTGCAGAGTATTGCGAAAGAACGATGTCAGTCAACATTTGATGATCTCCTTCTACCGGTCCACAATAGAAAGTGTCCTTTCATACTGCATCACGGTGTGGTATGCTGGTTTGACATCAACTGATAGGAAGTGCCTACAGAGGGTGGTGAATACAGCACAAGATATTATGGGCTGTCCCGTGAATCCTCTGGATGAAATAGCGGAAGAACGTTGCCTCAGGAGAGTGAGGAAGATTCTCAGGGATGATTCACACCCTGGCCAGCACTTTCTTGATCTCCTGCCCTCGGGCAGAAGATATAGAAGCCTGATTAGTCGCACCAACAGGGTAAAGAACAGCTTCTATCCGTGGGCTGTTAGGGGCTGCTGAATGAAAAGATAACAACAGGGCAACTGACTTCCGGGTTTGGTGGGTGTGCGTCAGTAAACAAGGGGAATTAAGACTAAGAGAGCTGAATGGGGGCTGCCCGTGTAATCTCACTGTATACAAGTTGTACAAGTGACAATAAAGTATTTCAATTATTGGAGGAATTGCACTGTATTTGCCTTTTTTTGTGTGCTTACTGATTCCATGCTGGTCTCTTTATTTATGTTGTTGTTGTTGTGCTTACTTGTAAAAAGGAAGGAAGGAAGGGAAATAAGATGAGCCCTGCCAGATTGGGCCACTTGCCCTCTAGTTAGGAGCTGTTAGAACACCCCTCTTCCCCTCCCAGGGCTGCAATTCCCAGAGTTCCCTGTGAAGACAGGTGGATTGTGAAATCACACCAGGAATTGGAGCCCTGTGGGGTGTGTGTGTCCTAACAGCTCTCAGCACCCTTGACAAACTCCAGCTCCCAGGATTCTTTGAGGAAGCCACAACTGATTAAAGCATGCCCCTCAATTGCTCTGTTTTCAGTGGGACATCCAGACTCACAGAAGCCAAACCTGGCTTCTGTTTGGAGCCTGAAATACCCCATTTTTGGGTCTGGCGTGGCACCTCGCGTCAGAGCACCAGAGCAAAAGACTCTCACTCTGGAGCTTGGCAGCAGAGTTCTTTTTTTCTTATGGCAATGCTCTTGTAATACTTTGAAGTCGGACCAACCTGCTCCTGATATTTCTGAGCCTCCCCACTCTGCATCAACTTATTAGAATTTGTAGTGCAGAGAATAACTTGGGGGGCCCCTGGACAATATATCGAAGGCTGAATTGTCATTATTAGAGCAAGAGAAAGCAATCCTTAATAACTGTGTTATCTGCCATCCGATCTTCAGAAGCAAAAAATAGATTCATTTGCTCAAAGGTCACAGGGTCAGGGAGAGAGAAGCGGGCGCAACAGAAAAGCAGATTGATCCCACGGATGAAACGGCACAACTGAGCTGAGAGGCGGCGGGACTAAATGGGGGAATTTCTAATCTAAACTCCCCATGAGAGAAAGGAGAGCTGCAGACCAGGAAGTTGGAGTGCCTGCAAGGAAAGTAACGAGGTAACATGGCAGGTTTGCTGTAGATTTGGGGGAGAGGTGGAGAAAGAGGCTTTTTGCACAAAATTTGAGACTCTAGATCCCTGTCTGCTGACAGTGGGGGAGGCACTATGGGTACTAATGAGTACAACAAGCCCATGTCATGGTGGAGCAGGAACATGAGTGAGTGCAGTTTCACCCCCCCCCCCAAAAAAAGCAGGAACAGTGACATCATCTGCCAGAATGCTAGGTTAACAGATGAATTCACCTTGCTCTGGCAAGTGAATGAGGTGATGATGAGTCCCTTAAGTTTGTTTCACAGGGGAAGTCGAATGAGGGAGAAATACTCAAGCAGAGGCTAGATACGTCCCTCATTTCCTTTTCTGGGGTTCCTGTTTCAGGCTAGCAGTTTAAATTACAACACTTTCTTTGCAAGACTCTGACTTCATAGAATCACCCCTGTGATATGCAGGAATATGCAGCTGTCCCTTATGGGGATCAAACCTGCAACCTTGGCATTTATCAGCACCACGCTCTAACCAACTATGCTATGTAGATGTGTTTCCAGTGGGAACTAAAGGTTGGCTGCAACTTACCTAGAGACTGCCCTGTATTGGTAAATTTAAATAATTTTGAACTGAGCCCAGAAAGTAATTGTTAGCCAGTGAAGTCATGCCAGAATTGGTGTTATACGTCTGGAGCATGTGGTCTTGGTCAACAATCTGGCTTCAATGACATGTTTGAGCCTGACGAAAACACTTGTGGGGGGCAAAGCTGGCCAAACAGCTGTTTGCAGTTTTGGACATTTCCTTGGAAGTGGGGGTACAGAGGCATTTGTGAGGGGCTCCTGCACTTCAAAATGTTCCTCTAGAGTGTTGTGTCCAGCATTGGAACAACTTAGGCCACATGAGGACGTAGAGATCAAGCTTGCTAGCCAGTTAATGAATCCAAGGGACCTCAGCTAAAATTAAGATGGATTGCTGCTGACATTAGTTTACCAGGTGGCCAGTGAGTGAAGATGTCCAAAAAACTCCCTTGATAAAGAGATTGGGTTCTCCAAATGTGTTGGCATAATAAATCTTTGTGCGCCTGGTGTGTGTGGCCTGATCTACAGCTGTTTGTTGTTGTTGTTGTTGTTTCCTTTTGTTCTATCTGCTGAAATAAGGAACTGGGTTTGTGTGTGTGTGAAATGTCCATTTGTCCCCTTACGAAAGAGGAAAAGCTATTTGTTTTGTCCCATTTCTTTCTTTTTGTTCCTCGGGTAACACCACTCGTCTTGAATCCTGGTTTTCAAACATCAATTCAAGAATTGGAAAATATACATCACTTGCTGCAGTTCCAAGTACCTTCTGTTCTTCTCAAGTTCATGCAACAAAGAGCAAAAACAAAACATATTGCAGCAATATTGGTGTGATCATATGCAGTCATAATCTTGGTG
Organism: Podarcis vaucheri; assembly: GCF_965113315.1. Taxonomy (NCBI): domain Eukaryota; kingdom Metazoa; phylum Chordata; class Lepidosauria; order Squamata; family Lacertidae; genus Podarcis; species Podarcis vaucheri. The sequence continues at coordinate 64,755,346 of NC_138748.1, forward strand.
TGATCATAGGTGAGGATAAGAGAGAATTTCAATTCATTTCATTTTTAGTTTGCCTTTCATGAAATAATATGTGAACTCAAATGCTGTGATACTGAGATAAAGTGTGCATAGAAGTGCATACATTGGCAAATATATTAGAGAAAATAACATATGAAAATATGTCAGGAACTCTTGTGCTGAATTTAGTGATGAAATCTCAAGAGGAGACTGAATCTATGCCATAAAAACAGGTGAAGTCACCCCACAGAGATTTTGTTTGGTTCTCCATCTTGATTCAAAATGGTGTCTGGCATCCAAAAGGGGACAATGTCCACTGCCCCCACCTTGGTGACCCATGGGTCAAGTTTGGTGACTATATCTTGAGAGGCGGCCAAATATATGTCAAAAATCCATGCAGTCATTCCAAAGTCTCTCTTCACTCAGTCTGTCATCTTGATTCAAAATGGCGCCTGGCACCCAAACATCAAAGCAGGCACAACACCCCCACCTCAGGAACCCTTGCTCCAAGTTTGATGGAAAATATCTCAAGAGGTGACTAACCCTATTCATAAAATGGCCAAAGTCATGCCAAAGTCACTTTTCCGGTTCTCCATCTTGATTCAAAATGGCCGCTGGCACCCAAACATCAACAAAGAGCATGGCCCCTAGCCTCGTGTCAAGTTTGGCAATGACGACTCAAGAGGTATATATAGTAGTCTCTTTCCAAATTATATACAGTCATACCTCCTGTTATGTTCATTCAGGTTACGTTCTTTCAGGATACGTACCGCGGCAACCCGGAAGTAACGGAACGGGTTACTTCCAGGTTTCGCCACTCGCTCATGCGCAGACACTCAAAATGACGTCACACGCATGCACAGAAGTGGAGAATCATGATCCGTGCACGCGCAGACGCGCAGACACAGGTTGCATTCTGCTCAGGTTGTGAACAGGGCTCCGGAACGGATCCCATCCGCAACCAGAGGTACCACTGTGGTAGACTCTACAACTGCCACCTCATGGTCAGAATTTGAGCCAAAGTCCTAACTCCCCCTGGAACCCATCTCCTGTGGCGCAAACACGGTCTGATGACAAGCAGCCCTTTGGCTTCTGGTCCATTTCCTCTTAGGGATGTGGCTCAAAACAAAACTAAAATATCTGAGGCAAAATATTACATTAGATTTGCTGGAGCACTTTTTTCCTGATGTGAAAAGGCTCCACGTCTTTTGGAGGATGTTTGACGTGGAGGCACCCTACGTCTCAGACGCGCATAACAGAAAGTTAGAGCGCTCCCTCGCGTACCAAGGGGATACATTTTATAGCTGGCACGGTCCCTGGCGCTCCTCCTCACCTGCCTTTGAGAAGGCGCCGGAAGAGTAAAACTGAAATAAATAGATAAAAACGATAAAAATGTTTTATTCACCAAAGGGGAAAATTCCATCCCAGACCAAAAGACAACTGAGTGTTTTATTTCCTGTCAGTTCTCTAGTCCCACGAGCATGGGGGAATGTCAAACTAGCGGCATTATCCCATAAAGCAACAAATAGAACCAAGCATTCGCAAAACAGTATTGATGCCAGAGAGGCGCCAGGCCCTGTTTAAAGTGCCATAAAGAGTCCTGATGGGGATTGTTAGTTTAGAACCGAGACAAGCCGGAGATGTGCAGCTATCTAAAATGTCTACCCCCTAATACTCTGGTTTCTGAATTCAGGGACTGCTGATCAGTCTTGCTGTGTGTGTGTGGTGCATAGGAATAGGTGAATCAGACTATTTTTGGTTCAGAACATAGGAACATCAGAAGATCTCTTACATCAGGCCAAGTTGATGGTCTATCTAGCTCAGAATTGTCTACACTGGCTGGAAAAGTTTCAGACATGGGTCTATTCCAGCCCTACCTGGAATTGCCAGGGACTGAACCTGGGACTATGGCATGTCCTGCCACTGAGCTACCCATACTGTTTCTCTCAGTTTCTGTTTTTTCCTGATCTTAATTTCAGTTCCTCACACGTCTCCAGCAAGGTGCAAATTCTTTAAGCAAAATCCTTGAAAATTCATCAGCATTTTTTGGTGAGAATTTCTCCAAATCATGGAGAGCCATGTGTTGCAGTGAGATCACCAAACTGCCTTCTGGTTGATGGGGCGGGCCCATTTGGATGCCCTGTGCACCTCATTGGTTGCCCCTTTGTTGCTGGGGATAATTTTCTGTCGGTTGGGGTTTGATTGGCAAAGCCACTTCTGAGCTGGAGAGGAGGTGGGGTTGCGGGCTTCATGCCCCCACCCCCCACCTGCGCAGGGGCTGACTCCCAGCCCCCGTGTGATTGAGGGAATCCCTTGCTGCATCATCCCCTGGCCAGCCAATTGGCTGGCCTGGGGGGTCGTGGCCTGCTCTATTTAGGGCTGGCGCGGCCGGGGATCTCCCTCTTTCAGCCGCTCCAGCTGTTCTGGTTTGCTACACACACACACACACACCACCCTTTAGGTCTGGCTTTCTGACCTTGCCATGGACCTCAGTTGGTCGCCGTTGAGGGGCCTGGTAGGAATTTTTTTCACTTGGCAAATTGGTTCCAGCCACTTGGTTTTTCGCCTACCCCGTAGCAATTCATCACAACTTCCTTGGCACTGGCGGTTAGGCATTGGTAAGGGTATTGTTATGTAGATGAGAGGGGGGAGGAAGTGCCATCACCTGCCCCGCATATTGAAGGGTAGTCCGGTAAAGGATTCCGGGGGGCGTGGCCCTGTCCGAAGCCTGGGGAGGCGAGGGCCTAAGGCACACCCCCAAGCGGTGACCCCGGGAGAGTTCCTAGTTGATGTGCATCAGCAGGACTCCCCCTACTGGTGGTTAACCCTTCCCGGTCTTCAAGCAAGCAGGCTGAAGCTGGATAGTTGGTTAGGACCAATGCCTAAGCCAATACCGCTCATTACCTGTAACCAATAAAGTTGTGGCCATTTTTCGCCCATTAACCTAAATACTGGTGTCATGTGTCTTTATTTCTGATGGGGGGAGGCGGGAACTCGCCACACAAAGGGGCTATTTAAGGCACGAGGCGAAGTACTTTCTCTTTCCCATCATGCAGCAGATCTCCTGCCCTCCCTCCCTATAATTTAAGGTTCTGTTTTTGACCTTGCTATGCCTGTCTAGGGGTCATCTGCTTTTGCAGCAGGGGCCTGGTAGGAATCTTACCACTTGGCTGATTGGCCACTGCCATTTGGTTTTTGCCTACCGTGTAGCAAATCGTCACAGCTTTGTAAGGTTGGCAGTTAGGCATTGGTTCATTCTTTGGTGGAGGGAATTATGGATTGGGTGTGCCTGCCCCTCATTTTTGCTGCTGCTGCTAGGGAATTCTGTTAAAGGACATCCTGATCAAATTCTGTTAAAGGGCATCCTGATCAAATTTGCAGATGACACCAAACTGGGAGGGGTGGCTAACACCCCAGAGGACAGGATCACACTTCAAAACGACCTTGACAGATTAGAGAACTGGGCAAAAACAAACAAGATGAATTTTAACAGGGAGAAATGTAAAGTATTGCACTTGGGCAAAAAAAATGAGAGGCACAAATACAAGATGGGTGACACCTAGCTTGAGAGCAGTACATGTGAAAAGGATCTAGGAGTCTTGGTTGACCACAAACTTGACATGAGCCAAAAGTGTGACGCGGCAGCTAAAAAAGCCAATGCAATTCTGGGCTGCATCACTAGGAGTATAGCATCTAGATCAAGGGAAGTAATAGTGCCACTGTATTCTGCTCTGGTCAGACCTCACCTGGAGTACTGTGTCCAGTTCTGGGCACCACAGTTCAAGAAGGACACTGACAAACTGGAACGTGTCCAGAGGAGGGCAACCAAAATGGTCAAAGGCCTGGAAACGATGCCTTATGAAGAACGGCTAAGGGAGCTGGGCATGTTTAGCCTGGAGAAGAGGAGGTTAAGGGGTGATATGATAGCCATGTTCAAATATATAAAAGGATGTCACATAGAGGAGGGAGGAAGGTTGTTTTCTGCTGCTCCAGAGAAGCGGACACGGAGCAATGGATCCAAACTACAAGAAAGAAGATTCCACCTAAACATTCGGAAGAACTTCCTGACAGTAAGAGCTGTTCGACAGTGGAATTTGCTGCCAATGAGTGTGGTGGAGTCTCCTACTTTGGAGGTCTTTAAGCAGAGGCTTGACAACCATATGTCAGGAGTGCTCTGATGGTGTTTCCTGCTTGGCAGGGGGTTGGACTTGATGGCCCTTGTGGTCTCTTCCAACTCTATGATTCTATGATTCTTTGATTCTATTATTCTATGAATCCAGGGGCTCGATTTGGTCTGTCCGATCCCCTCTCAGGGGTAGGGCCATGCCAGAGTTCCTGGGAGCATCTGGGGTGAAGTAAGAGGTGGAAATCTCCCTCTGTGCTCCCCCAGTATGTTTTCCCTTACTGACCTCTGGAGGTTCCAGTTGCCACTCCAGTTCCTGCTGGTGCAGCTTCAGGTAGTCTGAACCAATGCCTAAGCAACCACTCACATGCTGTAATCAATAAAGTTGTGGCCAAATTAATGCCAAAAAATCTTAAACAAATATTCTGTGTCCTGTGTTATTTATTTTGGAGGAGGTTTGGGGGGATTGTCTTCATACGCAAATAGTCATATATTTCAGAGCAGTTTTGACTTAACAGGCACATTTTTTAATTTTTTATTTTGCAAGTGATTTCCCCATGTAGAGCAAATATGTACATGTTAACTTCACTAAGATGCTCATTTTTAGCACACTTGACCACAGCGTGTCTAGTTCTTTGAGTACATTACTTGACTAGAAAATTGCACTGCAAAATTCAGAGATGGACAGATTCTGAAAAGGCAGCTGTGTTTTGAGTGGTGCATTGTTTCAAAAAGTGTGAATTAGGTGGGTTTGCCTTTAGAGGCAAACGATTTCAAATTTCTCTTCCACCCCTATCCGTGGGACACAGCTGCTGTCATTTACCTGGGCAGGGGACAAAATAGCAGCAAGGTTGGAGCTACAGAGATGCAAGAGAAGCTGGATTGGTGAAGACAGCCTAGCTGTTGTGCCCATGTGGCCTCAAACCTGCCATGATATTTGTCCTAGTCCATCAAGTTCAGCAGCTGTGATGCCACCCTTTAGAGCAGCCCTTCTCAGCCTTGGGTCCCCTGACATTCTTTGAACTACAACTCCCATCATCCCCGACCATGAGCCATGCTGGCTAGGAATTATGGGAGTTGAAGTCCAACAACACCTGAGGGCCTGAGGTTCAGAAAGACCACTCTAGAGACTGGTTCTGCAGATCTTGAAGGAGCTAGGCAACTAAGACGATCAAGGGTGTGGAAAGCAAGCCTTATGAGGAATGGTTGAAGTAGCTGGGTATGTTTAGCCTGGAAAAGAGGAGCTATGATAGCCATCTTTAAATAGCTGAAGGGCTGTCACATGGAAGATGGAGCAAGGTTGTTTTCTCCTGCTCTGGAGGGTAGGACACGAATCAGTGGCTTCAAGTTACAAGAAAGGACATTTCCGACTAAACATTAGGAAGAGCTTCTGGCAGTAAAAGCTGTTCAACAGTGGAATGGTCTCCCTCGGGAGGTGGTGGACTTCCTTGAAGGTTTTTAAGCTGATGTTGGGTGGCCACCTGCCATGGATGCTTTAGCTGAGGTTTCTGCGTTGCAGGGGGTTGGACTAGATGACCCTTAGGTCCCTTCCAACTCTATGAGTCATATATATATGTATATATATGGAACAACGACAAGCCATTTGCAATTTGGAGCAGGGAGTCAAGCCCCTTTCCTGCCCTCCCTAAATGCCACTGCTTTCACGCAGAGGTTTACACAGTGCAACTTAGATTTTAACAAGCAGGAGAAGCCAACAGCAAATCCTTCATACTTAAACCAGACATTTAATACCATGGGGAGCTCGAGAAAAGTGCCTAAATTGCCAAGCTATGAAGGAAATTACCAAGCCGAAGATTTAGAGGAATGGTTTCTGAAATCTAATGATGAACATGGCGCTGCAATTATGCCAGCCACTGTATTTCTTTCTTTCTGCCGTTGCGAAGACGCACGGTTAAATTAACTACATGAATTGAGCGAGGGGTGGGTGGGGGAGATATATATTGTCTGAGGGCAGTTAAAACACTCCAATTGCTAAAAAACATTAACTTAATTATCTACATATTATACTCCAAAGAAAATCATTAGCTTCCTGTTTCTGGGAAGCGTCGGTGGCGAACTTCCATAGTTCGAGAAAGGAGCTCATGAAGAAAAATACATGAAATGGACTTTAATTGAAAGCTTTCTCTCTCTCCCTTCCCTCTCCCCCCCTCTCTCTCTCTGTGTGTGTGTGTGTGTGGACACAATGCAGTCTGAACCAGTTTGTCTGGTTCAGTATGCCTTGAAAAACCGAGATGTAAAAGCCTAAGAGAAAGAACAATTTATCCTAGGGTTGTCACCGACATTTTAAATGACAAAACGTTCAGGTGGGATTTTTGGATTGATGGGAAGGTTTCAAACATAGCTTGGATTTTGGTTCGGTGTACAGCTAAAACTGTAAGGAGTGAATAAGACAGATCAATGCATTGAGTCTTCTGAAAGATGTGCATTATTGGTGGATATCGGGTGAGAAACCTTAGCCCTGGGAGCTCTCTGCAGGCCACACATTCTGCTGGGTCAGTTTTGGGCGCCAGCTGTTTTTGCCAGGCTGAAATACATCCTTGAACCCTGATAATGTATCTTGCTTGCTTTTCTGGGGATACAGAGAAGGGCAGGTAGAAATTAGCCTACTGTACAAAGGTAAAATTCAGGGCAATCTGTATTTTAACTGTTGCTTTTAACTAATTCCCTTTCATTCACTTGCATTTTATAGTGATTTTTTTTTAAAAAAACCTTGGAAGTTGCCTTGAATCCCAGCTTGGGCTAAAGGCAGGATATAAATGCATTAAATATATAAAAGGTAAATAAAGGAAATTAACATTTGCTGCTCTACCAGCGTTTGCTCTTGGGAGAGTTGCTGCTGGTCAGTGCAGACAATCCTGAGCTAACGGGACTGATGGTCTGACTCAGTACGAGGGAGCTTCTCATTTATGTAAATAGAATTATTCTCCCATGTGGCAGGGTGAGAAGGAGAGGTGAGTCAGACAAGGGCCACGTTGACTAGCCTACCAAGAACTGATTGTCCCTTCTATGTTTCGGATTTTTGTTGATTTTTGTTGTTGTTTAACATAATTAAACATTAAACATTGAAAAACTTCATTATACAGGGCTGCCTTCAGATGTCTTCTAAAGGGTGTAAAGTTACTTATCGTCTTCACTTGGGGGTGCATAACTCCATACCCTCCAACAGTTCTCTGATGAAAATAGGGACGTCTGAAGGAAATGCGGGACATTCCGGGATCAAATCAGAATCTGGGATGGCTTCTGTAAATCCGGGACTGTCCCTGGAAAATAGGGACACTTGGAGGGTCTTAGATAGATAGATAGATAGATAGATAGATAGATAGACAGACAGACAGACAGATAGATAGAAACTCAACACAGTGTTAGGCATACTTTCCTTAAGCTGAAGGGCTTAAGCAGGCTTAATTCTGTATTGGATTTAGGCCTGTGTATATATAACACAGCTCAAACTACCATTGCTTGAAAATTCCACTGCCTCATTAACATTTATCTCAATGGTTTAACAAATTGATTTATTCCATCCCATAACACTTGGCTTCCTCCATTGTTTTCGACGCCCCAGCTTGTAAATCCTCTCCCCTTGAACGGAGGTTTTCATAAAACGGCTCCCTCTATGCGGAGGGGGTTTAGGGAGCCATCCTTGGCTATTTAGGGACCTTTGTACTTCTGTATGTGCTCCTCATGCACCACATTCTTCAGACTGCAGAATGTTTATGAAATTGTGGAGTGTGTTGCCATGGCGAGGATTGTTCAGTAAGAAGTAAATTCACCGCAAGTACACAAGTTCTGCGGTGTAAGTGTGGCAGAGAAAGAGGGGGGGAAATAATCATCCAACAATAAGATCTTTGCAGCTACTTAGGAACAATTTGGCCCATATTTTTGACAATAGAAAGCTCCTTTCCCCTCAACATCACAATTACTGCCGCTATTAGTGTCGTGAACTGAGCCGAAAGTACTGAGATGAGGTTTTTAGTTTTCTCTCAAAACATGAAGCAAAGAAATGCTTCCCATTCAGGAGTCCCACACAAAGCGTTCCTTCAATACCTACGAATTGATTTCTGCTCGGTCTGCTTAAAATGCAGCGCGTGCAAAAACACAGAGAATATAAGACACTAAGAATTTCCTCATGGGGATTTTGGTCCAAAGGAACCGTCTAGTCCACAATTGGAAACAGAAATAGAAGATGAATCTCAGAGTAAACTCTGTGGCAAGTTTTTTCCTGAAACGATCTCAGCCAGCATCAAGGAAAGAACATTGAAGATAATGCAGAAATGGTACTTAACCCCAGTTCAGCTTTCATAGGTGCATAAATATACTCCACCTATGTGCTTGCAAGTGTGTGGGGTACCTGTGGTGGAGATGGCTGAATTTTTTTGGAAACCACTGGTTTAATGAAATGTAGCATAAGACAGCATCTTAAAAAGCAGAGACATCAACTTGCCAACAAAGGTCCGTATAGTTAAAGCTATGGTTTTCCCAGTAGTGATGTATGGAAGTGAGAGCTGAACCATAAAGAAGGCTGATCGCCGAAGAATTGATGCTTTTGAATTATGGTGCTGGAGGAGACTCTTGAGAGTCCCATAGACTGCAAGAAGATCAAACCTCTCCATTCTGAAGGAAATCAGCCCTGAGTGCTCACTGGAAGGACAGATCCTGAAGCTGAGGCTCCAATACTTTGGCCACCTCATGAGAAGAGAAGATTCCCTGGGAAAGACCCTGGTGATGGGAAAGATGGAGGGCACAAGGAGAAGCGGATGACAGAGGACAAGATGGTTGGATAGTGTTCTCGAAGCTACCAGCATGAGTCTGACCAAACTGCGGGAGGCAGTGGAAAACAGGAGTGCCTGGTGTGCTCTGGTCCATGGGGTCATGAAGAGTCGGACACGACTAAACAACTAAACAACAACAACAGCATATCACATCATCTCCAGGACTTGTGTTACTGAATCTGTATTTTTATATGGGAATCAGGTCCTGATGGACAAATCATTAAATGGGTTTCTCTTAGTGGCAGTATGTATTGTATGAACTTGAATGTGTGGTATCAGAATCATTGTAGAAGAATCGAAGAGTTGGAAGGGCCCCGGCTCATCTCGTCCAACTCCCTGCAATGTAGGAATCTTAACACACATTCCCCCATCTAATTTGAAACCTTTGCTACTTGACCCACAAATTAAGACTGCCGAGATGAACAAAGGACAAAGACACTTTTGCTGGAGAGCAGTAGATTTTTATTCCATTCACAAATTCTCCAGAAAGCCAAATACCAGAACTTGTGGATCACTTTTGCGGTCCATCTGTTTTTATAGATGCATGCTGCTATAAGTTGCGTTGAAAAATTTTTCTTGTGCATTTTTTTTTCCGGGGGGGGGGGTTCTCCAAGGAAATTTATAGAATAAACATTGTTCTAACAAATAAATGAAAAGAATTGCCTTGCAGGATTTGGGGTCCAAAGGAGGCATCTAGTCCACAAGTCTGATTCCAACAGATTCATCGAGAATCTCATAGCCAGGGTCCAAAGGCTACAGACCCCTCCATCTATTTGTTCTCCGCATCTGGTGTTCAGAGATATACTTTTCCCAAACATGCAGGTTTCGTTTGGTAGGCATGGGCTGAGCAACTAATCCTGTTCCCCTTCAGTCTCATGGGTGACCAGTCTTAGCTTCTGCCCCATTCTGCCACTAAGCCCCGTTCCGTCCTATTGTAATCATTTGTGTGCTCTTTCATTGAGGATTTCAGTGTCTACTGCCCATGATGGCTATGTTCTACTTCTACTGTTGAAGGCTGCAAACCTCTGAATACCACTTGTTGGGAGCTGCAAATCGAGATGACACCTGTTGCACCCAGGTCCTGCTTCCGGGCTTCCCGCTGACATCCGGTTGACCCCTGTGAAAACAGAATGCTGGACTAGACGGGCCTTTGGCCTGATCCAGCAGGACTCTTCTTATGCTCTCATGTTCTCTTTTTACATAAAATGCACACTTTGGCATGCATTCACCAGTAAAATGCGCATTTTGTGTGCCTTGAAAACACATTTGAAACAATGGAAGAAGTTCAGAATTTGTTTAGGTGTTGGGTTCCAATACACAAGGAAGTTCAGGAGTGCTAGATCAGGTCGGTCCACTGCTAACAAATGGACCATATAAATTTCCTCACCATCTCTTTTATTTAGCTGTCATGGCTGATGGCCCTGAGGTTAATGAGAGATGGCAATTCCAGTGCAGGACTGAATAATAAAGCATATAGTTGGAGGGAGATCTTGTAGGCTATCTAACTCCATTCCAGAAACCCAGAGCTACAGCCTCCCTAACAAATGGCTATTGATTCCCCACTTGAAGACTTCCATGGAGGGAATAGTCTACTGCTCCCTTTTTCAGTCAATACAATTCTCCTAATGTTTGGCCAAAATCTACCATTCTGTAACTTAAGCCTATTAGATATAGTCCTGACCCCTTTCTAGCTTGGGGCCAGGCATTGCTGGATCTCTATGCAGCTTCCTGTGGAGTGTACCTCTGACCTTCAAGTTCTTAATCCCTGGGCTGACTCCATCCATCCATAATGGCCACTGGATCTTGGAAGGAACCTAATAGAGCTTCCTGTTCCAGCTGAAACTTATTCAAGAAACACAGTACCCCAGGGAGCTGGCATTTTCCTTATTCTTGGTTATTCTTTAGTCTTGATCCACCTGCTTCATTCTCCTTGGTCCTGCCTTTTCCATTGGACACGACCTCCACCTTTTCCCAATTCCTGGTTTATCCTGAAGTTTTGACTTAGACTCCATCTGCACTACAAATTTTAAAGCAGTATCATACAACTTTAAACCTTGAAGAATCTTGGCACCCATAGTTTGTTAAGTGTAGTTTGTTCCGTTCAAGAAGGTTTACTCTTAAGTAAGTGTGCAGGCATAGTTTCTCATGGAGACCAGAGTCTTAGCTTTATAACGTCATGTTTGTTGATGATAACCAAAGAATGTGTTTCTTTGGACTTCTTATATTAATGTCACGAGATGGTATTCAGACAGAGGAGGACCTCATATTGCAAACAATATCATCTCCTGCAGGATTACAGTCAAGTTCATCAAATTTTCATATGGGGCCTGCCCAATGCATCGAGGAGGATATGATTCTTCCCATTTAAAGTAATAACTGAATCTTTTGAAGTGCTCTGTGACACCGGGGAAGGGGGGGAGGCTATATTATTGCACATGGCTTCTTTAAACCTTTTGCAACAGCTCCCTCTATGTACCATGTACCATGCAATGGATTCCTAATACTTATCCCTGAAACACAAAAAAAATATTGTTGGTGGAAGAGGAAATCAAGAAAAACTAAATTAAGGTGATACCAAGTATTCACCACTTTCTGATTGTGAGCCCAAAGTGGCAAATTCCACAGCATAGAATTCCCCCCCCAAAAAAGTTTCAATTGTATCATTAGTTGCCTTTTGAAAATCCAATTTTCCCTGGTTGCTGCTGCTTCCACTTTTCTAAATAAATCACATGGGTTATGATACTCCTGCAGGAAAACATTTAAAGAAAGGAGAGAGAAAGCATAGAATTGTAGAGTTGGAAGGGACCTCAAAGGTCATCTAGTCCAACCCCCTACAATGCAGGAATCTCAGCTAAAGCATCCATGGCAGATGGCCAACCAACCTCTCTAAAGAAGGAGAGTCCACAGGCTCCCAAGGGAGACCATTCCACTGCTGAACAGCTCTTACTGTCAGAAAGTTCTTCCTGATGTTTAGGCGGAATCTTCTTTCTTGTAACTTGAAGCCATTGGTTTGAGTCCTACCCTCCAGAGCAGGAGAAAACAAGCTTGAAATGTTTGAAGATGGCTATCATATCTCCTCTCAGTCTCCTGTTTTCCAGGCTAAACATACACAGCTCCTTCAACCATTCCTCATAAGGCTTGGTTTCCAGACTCTTGATTATTTCAGTCACCCTCCTCTGCACATGTTCAACTTGTCGATATCCTTCTTAAATAGTGGCACCCAGAACAACTGGACACAGTATTCCAGGTGTGCTCTGACCAAGGCAGAACAGAGTGGTACTATTACTTTTGTGATCCGCCTTGATCCGAACACTACACCTCTTTTGATGCAGCCTAGAATAGAATTAGCTTTTTGTTGTTGCTGCATCACACTGTTTTGATGTGATGAGTTATAGGCCTGGTTTGGAATAAAACCCCGTATAGATAAGATGGAGGTACCATTTCATCTGGAGGTATGTTCTGAACAATATTGGAATTGGGTCATTAGTGTAGGTCTTTGGGTCTTTGGAAGTTCCATTACACAATGTTGAGAGCATGGTCTCTCTATTTTCAATTTGCTGCCCCTTCCTTTTTCAAAACAAGACTTTTGCGTGTTCAGACCCAGAAACCTCCCCCCTAAATAAATTCACACAGGACTCAAATTTTGGTTTTTGTCTTTGGCAGAATTTAGGCCACAACTTTATTGATTACAGAAAGTGATTGGTTGCATAGGCTCTGGTTCGACTAGCTCCCTGCACCCTTGCAGGTAGCACTGACCCAGGGTTCCAGTATAGGTCAGCCAAGGGTGAACACCTGGATGAGCGGAAAGCCGGGAACGGGCTAACTCTGCGACCCAAATGTCCCCCTGGACTCAGGCATGGGCAGAACCCCCTCTCAGGGGCTGACCAAACCATCGAGTCCCTTGATTCATTTAATGGAATACCCTTCACATAGGGATGGCGAGACCATTCTCCCATCCCTATCACCTGAACCAGAGCCTATCTGCAACCTTAGAAGTTGTGGCGATTTGTTACACGGCAGGCGAAACCCAAATGGCAACAGCCAATCAGCCAAGTGGGGAAAATTCCTACCGTGCCCCTGTCCCAATGACAGATGACACACGACGGCATCTGAAGGTCAAGCACAAAGCCCTAAAAGTAGAGAGAGGTGGGTGGGAGTTCCAAACGCATGCGCTGAAACAGGAAGCTCTGGGTCATGTGCATGGGTATAAATAGGTCCCTCAAACCGTTTGGACTGTGTCCCATTGGCCAGATTGCAACCATCTATGAGGGACCTACCAATCGGGTGTTGTGGCTGACCAATCGTACCCACCCACAACACAGGGTGTCGGTTGTCCAGGTCTCACTGCAATACGTGCCCTCTTTAAGGGAGGACCCAATTTAACAGGAGATTCTATATCTACTCTGGGTTTGGAATTGTGTGTATATATTTCTTTTCGCTTCCGGAGGTTTCATAGGAAGCAATTCCCATATGAAACGAAAGAGACGGAAGCGAAGAACCCTGACATACATTTATGGAGATCATCCGTTTGCGTCATTCAAGCTGCAAGCGACGCTTGGGTTTCTACAGGGCAAGGTGGAGGCTCCAAGTTCTTTAGCACGGCCTGAACATCTTCCCTCAGTGCCTGCCTCCTTCCACTCAGTTTCTCACCCAGGAAACAGCCCCCCTCACACTCCACCCCCTTCCCTGTCTTGATGCTCCTCTCCAAACCTGGCATCAAGGTCGTCCTTTTTTATTTGATAAATTAAAAAGCTTTCAGCCCAGCTCGCATCAACTCTCTTTGGCGTTCAACTCTGCAGACACGGCGCGTGAAGCACTGCAATCAAACTGACAACACAGCCAATCAAGAGCTGACCTGTAAGCAGTTGCCTAGGCAACGCACACCGCAGCCACACAAACAGACTCTAATAAAACAGATGAGGAATTTTGTGTGGTTTTTAATGCAGCAGTTTCAAGATTTGTTTTTCTCCTGTACTTTTATGCTTTCCGATGTGTGTGTGTGTGTGTGTGTGTGTGTTCCACAACACCCCTGAAATAATATGCTTCCTGGACTCAAAATAGTAGTTTTCTGTCCCCCTCTAGTGGTCAGTAAGCATGAGAACCAAAAGATGTACTGCAGCCTTGGGCATTTGGTTCCCAAGATCTCTGACCCTGCGCCTCACAGCATGTCACTTGATTCAGTGCCTGGAGCTGATAATTAAAAGAAAGCAACATTCCTTTGCAAATGCCCCAGACCTAAGTTAGTTTGTGCTTTCCATTTCCCAGAAATGTATAGACTACAGAACCCAAATAGCCCCAGAAAGTAAATGAATGCATTTGGCTCCCCATCCCTTCCGTTTCAACTTGCCCTCCCTGACGAATCAGCTTAGCTGATTAATATACCAAATTAAAGCAAGCAAAGTTTGCAGCACTATTAATTTTGTCGCCGCATCTCTTAAACGTTTCTGCCTATTAAAGTCGGTTTAGTGCCAGGGTACCAAATTGTGTTTGTTATAGTTCAAAACCGAGGGAAGTGAAAGCAGGGAATTGACAAGACGAAATGATGAGAAAACTCCCACCCCCTTCAAAAAAAAAAAAAACCACCTCTGTATAAGTAGGCTTTTTTATTATTTTTATTTGAAATAAAAATGCTTCAGTACCAGGAATTTTACACCATTACAATGAAAAACCTTTTAATTATGTTGTAAAGGTCTGATATTCCAGTGAAATGTCATTTCAAAATAAACTTCTAACTGTTAATTATCAGTGATATTTAACTTGTGGGAAAATTAAATATCACCACATACCTCTGTGATCATTTTATTGCTTTTATAGACATTTCAATATTTTAATGGTTTCCAAGTAATGGTGGGGAAAGGCCCGCTATGAAAGAAGACAGAGCACAACTACCTAACCCGTCTTTTGGTCTCTTGCTACGAAGCAGGCTTTTGAAGAGGAAAAAAGAAGACAAAACCTCTATCAGGTGAGAGCAGTTCCAATGAGTTCTGTATCGTTAGTTCTGAGATACTTGGAAAATCTGTTGCCAAATAAGGAAGCAGGAAGTCCTTAGCAGAGGGAACAGATTAGGAGCATAGGATGCCAGTCTATAACTATTGTCTACTCTGGCAGTGACATTCTATGGTTTCAGTCCATAGGTTCCCCGGATGGTTAAATCCAGTCAAAGGCGACTATGGTGTTGTGGCGCTCATCTTGCTTTCAGGATGAGGAAGCCGGCGTTTGTCCACAGCTTTCCAGGTCATGTGGCCAGCATGACTAAACCGCTTCTGGCGCAACGGGACACCGTGACAGAAACCAGAGTGCACGGAAACACTGTTTACCTTCCCGCTGTACCTATTTATCTACTTGCAATGGTGTGCTTTCGAACTGCTAGGTTGGCAGGAGCTGAGACAGAGCAATGGGAGCTCACTCCGTCGCGGGGATTCAAACCACCGACCTTCTGATCGGCAAGCCCAAGAGGCTCAGTGGTTTAGACCACAGCACCACCCGCATCCAGAGACTGGCTGGATGAGGAGAAGTGGTGTAATAAACGAATTGAAAAGGATGTTTAAAATAACTTTCATTAATAAAAACAACAACAACCAGAAGCTTTTCTTTTGGGAATTATAGGGACAGAACTACCTAAATTATATAGAAACTTATTCATGTATGCTACTACAGTGGCAAGAATGCTACTTTCCCCAATGTGGAACAAAGCAGAAGTCCCAGTACAGGAAGAATGGATACAAAAACTTATGGAATATGCAGAAATGGTGAAACTTACTGGAAGAATAAGACTGTACTGCCACGGCGAAGGCGGAGACCCGTAAAAATCACAGGCGGGAGAAGCCTGTGAACGTGGGATTCGGTGGGCACCTTTTGTGCCTCCCCTACCCGCAGGGAAACCCGGTTTCGGGGATCCGGAGTGACGTGGGGTGAGCGGCGCGGTGCTTCGAATCGTCTGCTTCTTCCACGGAGCGAAGCCGCATAGCTGTTGCCGGAGAGCACTGACTTTTTCCTGTGGACAATTTGACTCTAAAGTAATTACCCGTGAGTAGAGCTGAAGTGGGAGAATTGGATTTTTAAACGTTTAATTTGGAATCGAAACGGGGAGGTTCAATACAGGAAGTCTGCCTCCCCTTTTTGTAAATAAACTAAAGCAATAAGGCTGCAAACTGAAGTCTTGGAAAGCCTTTTGTAAAAGTCTAAATCTCCATTGGCAAAGAACTAACCCCCCCCCTTTGGAGACAGGAGAAGAGGGGGGGGAGTGGTGGACTGAAAATGCCTGTAGGAGAGAGTCAAGAGAGTTAAAATACCGCCGCTCTGATCCTGGAAACGGGCTGCTAGCAGGATCGATGTCTTTTGGAATGTTCATTGACAGCATTTAGAACATTCATTGGCAGGTAGCTAAACAAGAGAATACATTGTTTCTACTGTCTCCGGCTGTTGTTAAAAAAAAAAGGAGTAAAAGTAACTGAAAATTGAAACTAACTTTGGATTATTGGAACTGTGTTTAAAAGAGGACTTTACTGACTAATACAAATAGAAACTGTTTTCCCCTAGTGGAAGCTTTTGAAATTGGTTGCTTTACAGGAGCTGGGCTAAGGGAATTTCCAGCTGCAAGATAAAAAATTGTGAGACTCTGGGATTGACCTTGAATCTCTTAAGTGTTATGGCAAATGGAAAGGAAAAAACAGACGGAATGAGGCCTTAGCGGTCGCATTAGTGAAAATAAACGATTCACTGGAACAGCTTCACAAGAAAACAGACATGATAAATGTGAAAGTGGATGCTGCAAATATTAAAATAGACTTAATTGTAGAAAGTTTAAATAATCTGGGACAAAAGGTGAATACCAATACAGAAACCATCCAGAAATTGATACAGGAATCTACTCTGATACGGCAAACTGCGGATGAAGTCAAGGAGAAAACCCTTGCTGCTGAATGTAAAGCAATACAACTGGAGAGAGAGAGTCCCATCCATACAAGGACAACTTGATGAACATAAGCTGACATTTGTTATGACTGAACTTAAAGAAAAACAGATGAATTTGAGGACCAGAGCCCTATCTGAATTGGAAAAGGAAAGCTTGACAGAGTTTCAGGAGGAGACAGGACTAACATCGGTTGAGAAAGAGAGGTATTTGGGGGTTAGTATGACGCCAAAATGTGAATCTATTCAAGGATAACTGTGAAGGACGTTGGATTGAAGAAAAGGGGGATTTGGAAATATGGTCAAATCTGAAGTTGTTATTGTTGGGCCGAGTTGCTGTGGTGGGGATGAGGGTTGCTGTGTTGTCGGGGATATTGCTTTTGTTTTAAACATTGCAAGCCTGGGATGGGATGGGTTGTTTCAGGAGGTGGCAGAGGGACGTCTCTAGATTTGTTTGGCAGGGCAGGAAGCCTTGAGTAAAATTTAAGATATTGATGGATGCCAAAGAAGGAGGTGGACTTGCCCTGCCAGACCCCTAAACTTTGTTGTGAACCATCTGCTTTTTGCTGGCTGAGAGAATGGCTGTTTCTTGAAAGCACTGAAGTGTTGGATAATGGCAGATGAAGTTGATGGACTATATGGAATTGACGGAAATGACTGGCAAGATCCGAGACCAGGGAGAAGACTCGGTGGAAGAAGACTGGAAAAAGTTTAAAGACTATTTATATAAATATTGTAAAATTAATGAATGTTAGAAGAATGTTGGAATGAAGTTATATGGCTTTAGTAGAAATGTTATAAGGAATTAAGTATAAATAGATTAATAGAAAATTAAAGGAAAAAATAAGGCAAGAATGTTATTAAGATAATTATAGGATAGAAAACAGAGGAAGATGGAAAGGAATTGCTGAAACAATTAATAGAAGTGGAATACAAAAAGGGAGGTGTGAGGAGGTCGTTGGAAATAAGCGAATGAAAGATAAGATATTGAAAATGTTTGAGGTGTTTTTAAATTGTTTTTGTTTGTTTTTGTTTTGTTTTGTTAGTTTAATGTGTTATGTAGTGTTTTTGTATTCTATTTGTATTGTTCTTTTTTTCTTCTTTTTGTTTGTTTGTAGTGTTGTGTTGAAACTGTTCGAAAAGTAATAAATATCATTTTTTTAAAAAAAATAATTAGCAGGATTATTGTAATAACCTGCAGTTTCATAGGAGTATATATTTACACTAGATAATTAAATGAGCAAGTTAAAAGAATTTGGATATGCAGAAGATATTAAAAATAAATTTAAGGGACCACAGAATTCTATATGTTCCATGAATTTTAGCATTAAGAGAGAGGGAGAAATGCTTTACTCCTCCCGCTTCCTCCAAGGCATGCATAATTATTTAGCGTGCCACCTCCATGGTCACAAATGGAAAATAAAATGACTGGGGCTGCCAGAAACAAAACAAAATATAAAATTATGATTTCCCTACAAGTGCACATCTCACTTCCCCTTCTTGGGGGAGGTCTGCTGAGACTCTGCTTGCTTTGCTGGGGCCATCTATTGTCAGGTGAGATGGCTTTAAAAAGAAAGAAGTACAACAAGGCACATGTGGTGGGACTGTGAGAAGAAGCAAGATTTTTGGGAGATGATATATAAAGATTTTAAGAAAATCTTTAAACTCTCATTAAAAAAAAAAGCTGGAATTCTTCCTGTTAGGTATTATGTCTAATGAAATTTCTAAAAAATGTAGAAGAATATGTATGTACACAACAGGGGCGGTTAGAATCCTTATAGCAAAAAATTGGAAGGGAGAATTAATTCCTACAAAATTAAATTAATTCCTACAAAACTGGATTGGCAAGTAAAGATGATAGAGTTTTTAGGATTAGCTAAAAAGACGGGAAGAATAAGAGGAAATTCAAATCAAAGAGTAAAGAAAGAATGGATAGTATTTAAAGAATATATAAAAGAGGAATGTGGAAACTTGGAACTTTTGACAGGATTTGACTGAAATTGAGTAAATGTTGAAAAACATAGTCAGGAATGGAAATAGTAGAAAGTGTGAAATGGTAAATGACGTGTAAGATACACAGGGAGGTGAGTTGGAAGTCAAAGAAATATGTAAAGACTTTTGTTAATTGTAGTGTAGCGATATTGTTATGGTTTTCCAAGTGTTCCTAATTTGTTTTCTTCTGTGATGTCTTTGTTAACTGATAGTGTTTTCAATTTGTTTGTCTTCATTTGTATGAGTGTTTGTTAAAAAGAAAAACCTGTATCAAAAATCAATTAGAAAAAGAAAGAAAGAAGTAATAGCAGATAGTGGACAGAGGGCTTAGGAAACATAGGATGCAAGCAAAATGGAGGTGGAGCCTTGCACAAAATGGGTTGTGCCCACATCAGTTCTGCTTCATCTAATTCATTCAGGGATGCTCATACAGTCATCCAGACTGGCATCAAATACTTAGCCCATCCCTAATTGCTGTGGGTTTTATTGGCATGACAGAGATTGCAAATCACACCCTGAGTCGTGAATAACCTTTGCAGCACCAAGAATGCTGTTCACGCTTTAAGTGGATAGCACAACTATCAGCTTAAAGACTAAGAAGCTTTAGTGCTGATTAACAGACACACACATATACTGGTATATATGCAGTAGTGTTGTGCACAACACACACACACACATATGTACATGCATATATACAAATACACACATATTTTTGGTATTGCATTTTGATTTATGCTCTTTTCCCTATGGTGACTGACAGGCCCTCTCATGGCAAACATATCTTATTAAAAACAATCCAGCCTGTTAAAAAAGAAGGAAAGAGATCGATACCTTTAAAATCTATTTTCTAAAGTACACTTTGAATGATCAAAGAGAAAACAATTTCTGGATTGGCAGCTATCGCAATACAAAGGAGGGGGGAAATCAATTGCTCTCTCTCACACACACAGGCATACAGAAAGACACAAGGCACACACACAGCATTTCACACACAATACACTGTTAGAAAAGTTCCATAATATTGATGCTTACATGTAGGCTTAAACTAGAACTTTGAAATGTTATCAAAAGAGCAATCAGATCCATGGGATTCATTCATAAAAGTACTGTAAGCACAAAGGTTACTTTCCGAAAACAAAAGGCTCAAGGCTGCTGGAAGCTATATACACCATCCGTTCCAGCATTTCGCAGATGAACAGAGGAACACGTTTAGGAGTAGAAATAAGCAAGCAACTTTGTCATTATTTTTTGCTCACTCAGAAAATGAATCGAGTCCCTCGAGCTTTCCATTTGACTCTAAAAAATAACCTTCAAAGTCCTCACAAGAGCTTAACATGAGTCCTGTTGGGTCCAGAGGAGGGCAACCAAAATGGTCAAAGGAAATGATGCCTTATGAGGAACGGCTAAGGGAGCTGGGCATGTTTAGCCTGGAGAAGTGGAGGTTAAGGGGTGATATGATAGCCATGTTCAAATATATAAAAGGATGTCACATAGAGGAGGGACAAAGGTTGTTTTCTGCTGCTCCAAAGAAGCGGACACGGAGCAATGGATCCAAACTACAAGAAAGAAGATTCCACCTAAACATTAGGAAGAATTTCCTGACAGTAAGAGCTGTTTGACAGTGGAATTTGCTGCCAAGGAGTGTGGTGGAGTCTCCTACTTTGGAGGTCATTAAGCAGAGGCTTGACAACCATATGTCAGGAGTGCTCTGATGGTGTTCCCTGCTTGGCAGGGGGTTGGACTCGATGGCCCTTGTGGTCTCTTCCAACTCTATGATTCTATGATTCTATGGGTCAGGTCAAAGACCAAACTAGTCCAACATCCTGCTCTCACAGGCCAACCCCAGGGGGCTCATGTCAGGGAGAGGCAAACGGGAAAAGATGAAAGGACAGAAGCCAGCAGTTATAGAGAGCCTAA
Organism: Podarcis vaucheri; assembly: GCF_965113315.1. Classification (NCBI taxonomy): domain Eukaryota; kingdom Metazoa; phylum Chordata; class Lepidosauria; order Squamata; family Lacertidae; genus Podarcis; species Podarcis vaucheri. Next base: position 64,776,076 of record NC_138748.1, read on the forward strand.
AGAGATTATCAGCAGCTTGTCGTCTGAGAGTGGGTCTGACGTAGAGGGGGAGGAGGATGAGCCTGGAACAAGTCATGCTGTACACAGAGGAAGTAAGGGGAGGAGTTTTTGCAGACTTGCATGCTGGGTGCGGAAAAGGAAGAAGAAAGATTAGAGGCAGCAACTGCGCACAAGGGGAAGGACGCTAGGATGTGGTTGCTTGTTTGTGATTGGCTGCGGTGATCTTTGTTTTCATGTGTGAGTGGGGTGGGTGGGTGTTTTGGATCAGGTTAGCCATATTGCTTTGTATGCTGTTGGTGGATTCTTGTCATGTCGTTCAGGAACACCTGAAGGGCCACCAGTTCTCCAACCTTCCTTTGATAGTTCTGTAAAGGTAAAGTAAAGGGACCCCTGACCATTTGTGTGTTTTTTTAGGTTTTTTTAAAGTAATATTTATTGAACAATCAAAAGCTTCAAAATTTAAACATAAAATACAAAAACCAAAAAAAACTACAAAAATAAGAAAATACAAAACAAAACACATAGAGGTACACAGCAGAGAACAGTTAACAAAATAGAACAAAAAGAAGAAAAAACACCAAAGAACAAAACTAAAAAAAGATTAGTATTTTCATATCTTATACTTCATTCACTAGTTTCTTGACCTCCTCACACCTCCCTTTTTGTATTCCAGTTCAGCAAATCCTTACCCTCTATCATTTATCCTTACTCAACATCTTAACTTATAATAAATATATATTTTCCACTATTATCAATCCATATTTACATATTCTTGTTAATCTTTTAACCAACACCGTTTGTTTTCAATCCAACATCCCTTTAACATTCATTAATTTTACAGTATTTCTGTAGATAGTCTTTAATTTTTTTTTCATTCTTCTTCCACCATCTCTTCTCCCTGGTCTCGGATTCTGCCAGTCATTTCTGCCAATTCCATGTACTCTATCACCTTCATCTGCCATTCAGATAGTACATGGGTAAAGGTAAGGGGACCCCTGACCATTTGGTCCAGTCGTGACCGACTCTGGGGTTGTGGCGCTCATCTTGCTTTATTGGCCGAGGGAGCCAGTGTACAGCTTCCGGCTCATGTGGCCAGCATGACTAAGCCGCTTCTGGCAAACCAGAGCAGCACACGGAAATGCTGTTTATCTTCCCACCAGAGCGGTACCTATTTATGTACTTGCACTTTCATGTGCTTTTGAACTGCTAGGTTGGCAGGAGCAGGGACCGAGCAATGGGAGCTCACCCCGTTGTGGGGATTCGAACCGCCGACCTTCTGATCGGCAAGTCCTAGGCTCTGTGGTTTAACCCACAGCACCACCCGCGTCCCTGTACCCAAAAGGTTCTGTACCCAAAAGCAAATCCAGCCTATGAAGTACTTCCCACCAAAGCCTCTCCATGCCAAAGAGAGCTACTGGTACATGCAGACTGTTTGCTGGAGAAGGGTTTTGGCTTTCATATGAGCGCAGTGCCCATCTGTGTTCTGTTTTCCAGTCCTTAATTTGACAGGGTACTCTGTTTTCAGTGCAGCATGCAAATCAGCTGTAACGAGCACATGAAGGTTTAAAAGCAAGGGGGAGGGAGCATGAGAATTAGGCTTGTGGATTCTCCCCCCTCCACCCCCTGCCATTGTTGCTTTTTAATGCCGAAGGTATTTCTGTTGTCTACGGTCTGAGGCTGGCTGAATTATCTAATGATGAAGCTTTACTTCCATGATTAATGAACAAATTGCTATTTTCACAAGGGCTCATAAGGCAGTGTGTGGTGGTCCTCCCTAGTTATTTAGGAGGCCCTCACAACTTTCTTTGGGGACCTCATTATTTTATATATGGCTTCAAAAAGAAATAAAAAGGAGCCCTAAAGGACATTTATGTATACATAAAGCAGAATAAGTTATCCCCCTGAAGGTCTGCAGAAGCTCTAGAGTAATAACCAACAGAAATTCATGTGGAATCCTTAATATTCCAGACCTGTAAAGGCATCGAGGCACCTTCCTTGAATATTAATGATGTACCAATATTAATTACATGTGGGTAATTCTATTCCTGCTTTAAAATGTCAGGGCTTGAGGTATGAAACACAAGAAAAGTCCTGCTAGCTCAGGCCAAACACTTGTCTAGCCCAGCATCCAGTTTTCCACAGAGGCCTGTCAAGTGCCAATAAGAGGCTCACAAGCTGTTGGCCAACCTATTTATTTTTAATCAGTTCAATGTGTTTCTTTCCTTTTTTTAAAGGAAAACAATATATAGAGATCCTCAGCTGATGAAAACTTGGGGGGTACATTTGAAAACTGCTGCTTTGGTGTAACAGAGGAGGGAGAATTCACAGGGAATGCAAAAACCGAATGTTGGAACATTTTGGGCAAGCAGATGGAAGCACTATGTCACATGGTGCATTGTTAATCTGTGGAATTCACCGCCACAAGATATGGTGATGGTCACCAGCCTTAAAAGGAGATTAGACAAATGTATGGAGAATACCAATGGCTACAAGTCTACTTCCAGTAACAAAGGAAGCATGCCTCTGAATATTAGCTGCTAGGAATCAACAGTAAGAGAGGGTTATCCTGCCCACATCCCCTTCCAGACCACACCCCTCTCCCCAAGCCAAAACCCTCCCTATTTTTTCCTGGTGGGAATGTGTCCTTAAGCTCTCATAATGCCTCCTGGTTGGATGGATGAAGGGTTGAGTAGGGTGTGTGTGTATGTGTAGACTAGCCAACTACACAAAGATCAATACTCCACCCAGTTTTGTTTCTGGCCCTGACCGTCACTGGCATGTGGCCAATGGACAGTTGCCCAGTGACAGGAGCGAGCTAGCAGTAATCACACCAAACACATTGGAGTTAACGCTTTATTAGAAAGAGCTCGATTTGCACAGCAGTGTGGGGCCTAATGAGCACGGCAACTCAGGTCTTGCCCTCATGAAGCAGTTGCCAAGACTAAAGGTCCCTGCCTCTCCACAAATGGTTGTCTCTTCTGCTCCAGGGTGTTTTCCAAGCAATCAGAGACCGTGCCTTCATACCTGTGTTTGCTCTTCCGCCTTCATGCCTCTACTGCTGCTGGGAGAACAAGGGAGAAGGGATCTTGTAGCAGCAGCAGCAGCAGCAGCAGCAGCAGCAGGAGACACCCGTGACTCTTCACAAGCCTGACCAATCTCTGAGTCTTGGCCTCCCTGCTCTCCTGCTTCAGCTTCTGTCTCTAATTCTGGACTTCTCTCTGCAACATATTCTCCCAGCTCACTAAGCCCTGTTACCTCTTTAGCTTCCAACACCTCCTCTTTCCAGTCTTATCCCTGTTCTCCCTCTGACCATTCAGCACCGTCCCACCACCAGTCTCTGGGCTCTGAGTCTTCTTACTTTGGGGGTTCCCCAGCTGGTTGCTTCTACCATTCCTCTGCTTCCAACCAGTTCATGACGCACAGATAACCTTGTGGCTGTCAGTTTCCCTATTCCTGCTTTCTAACATCTTCTCATTACAGTGTTGCTGCCCCTTGGATTGATTCTTCCCATCTATTCCCAGTTACCCTGAATGTGAATGAATTTCAAGGGAATGGACTGACGGCAGCATTTGCAGCAACCAGTGTATGAATGGGAATCAGCTTGGTGGAATTTGGACTGAAGAGTCCTGTTACGGAAAGGGAAGAGCGGGTGTGTTGGCCACTGTCCTTCCAAAGGAAGACTAGTTGGGGGCTTCTTGACAAGGGCACACATAGAAGATGTTGCAAATCAAGTGGTTCTTAATTCTCATGGATAAAACAGGAAAGAGGGCTTTGGGGTTGAATCTGTACATCAAATAAGGTTTGAATTGAAAGCATGAAGAGCTTCCATGGGCACCCACTTAAATTGTAATAATTGTAGCCAATGTACAGCCGCAGCTTGTGGACTCCCCTCTGGCATTGTTGGTGGAACGTCCAAATTGCTAAGAGGAAAGTGGCACAAGCAAACAACCAGTCTCCTTCCTTTGTAATTGAACACCTGAAAACAGGGGACATCCAGCCCATCATTCAGCTGAATCTGATCAATCCAGCCAAATGCCTCTGGAGGCTTGAAAGGAGGATGTGAAAGTGATGGCCAAGTAGCCAACCCCAGTTTGTTTCTACCTGGGCCTTGATTTGATAGATTTGATGATAGCATTCATCATCATCATCATCATCATCATCATCATCATCATCATCATCAAACCATTTATTGACATCACATACAAACATCAAAAACAGATCAATACAGAATTACCACTTCCCCAGTGGCACAAAACATTTACTAAAAGAAAGGAGGCAAAGCAGTCTATCGTCACAATCTATGGCATTCACTCCTCCAGAATGTAGTGATGGCCACCAGCTTGGATGGCTTTAAAAGGGCATTAGACAAATTCATGGAGGACAAGTCTACCTGTAGCTACTAGCCACAATGACTGTGTTCTACCTCCACCGTCAGAAATAGCATGCCTCTGAATGCTGGTTGCTCAAAATCACAGGTGGGGAGACCACTCCTGCACCCTTGACATACCCATAGACATCTGGTTGACCACCATGAGAGCAGAGGGCAGGAACAGATGATGTGATGGCTTGTGATTCAGACTCGGATGCTGAACCTGCACAGGATTCCCTGCCTCCAGAACCAGCTGAGCCGGGGCTGGGGCATGAGCCTGAAGGGTCCTCACCTGTGCTGGATCCTCAGATGCAGGCACCAGCCGAGTCTGCTCTGGCTCCTGAGGTGATGGAGGACCCATTGCCTGCAGGTGCTCCACTCTCGGCCCTGTCAGAGGAAGAGGAGGTTGCCTCTGGGTCCAGTAACCCTCCAGCCTCTCCTGAGCTGCAGAGGCTCAGGGCAGAGAGGTGGAGGGAACTAAGTTCCCGCGGGAGGAGTGCTTGCCTCCAGGCCAGGAGAGGCGAGTCACCTGAGGATCGGGGCTGCCCTATGCCTCAGGGGAGATAAAAACCAGTCAGCCCCAATCCTGGGTTGTGGGAGCAACTTTGTAGGTTGCCAGTTCCTACCTGAACCCTGTCCTGCATTCCTGACCTCACCTGACTCCCTGCCCTGCACCCAGCTCCGGCTTTTACGGACTGCCTCCATATTGCACCTTTGACCTCAGACTGGACTCGGACCTCCCCTCTCGGTTGACCCCCAGGACCAGCACAGATGACCTGATTCGGCATGGCTCTTCATGTGCTCTCAATCTTCGTGTTCACAGGAGCTCATCCCAACAGTGTAACTTTCAGCAGTGTAGCTTTATCGTTGCTGAGGAGAACAAAATACCTTCACTCTACTTGACAAGTAATGGGTATCTCGTTAGCTATCACAGAGCAATCTCTCCATGGTAGCGAAAGGTGATCCCTGGGGCTTAGCTGCCCACGCCTCACCAAGAAGATGTTTGTGATATCTACGTGATGTTGTCGAGCAATTATAGATATATGTATTTAAAAAGCCATAATGATGTTAGGGTGAAGTAAGATCTGGGTAGAAAATACCAGCTCATTATGACAATCAATTTTATTCACCCACCTTGAATGCTACATTCAGATTTGATCACTTCATCTTCAGAAACGCAAGCATCAGGAATAGGAAAGGTCCTGTGAAGGGCACTAAAAAAATGATTGCCGGCATGAGGTGGCTTCCATCAAGGAGAGATTAAATGCGCTATGATTGATTATTTAACTTGAAAAGAAGACTAACAAGAGAGATGATAGCAGAAGGTATATCCAGTAATTATTAGTGCAGGGAACATTATCTCCATACTTGGTTGTGCACTGTCTCTCATTCCTATTCTTGTTCTGATATGTGTGTGTGTGTGTGTGTGTGTGTGTGTGTGTGTGTGTGTGTGTGTTAAGTAGAAGAAGGTGTAGGAAGAGAGGATGGGGTTATATTAGTGTGCGGCTTTTATATAACTCAGAGTATGTAAAAGAAAAAGAAAAAAAAGAACAGTGGGAGGGAGCCTCTAATGCTGCTGAAATGCTCATTGGTGGCTGGGATGTATGGAGGGAACATTTGGATATGTTGAAGCTTAACCAGGACAGGGTACAATGGATCTATGCAAAGAGTAGGGACGCAGGTGTCACTGTGGTCTAAACCACTAAGCCTCTTAGGCTTGCTGATCAGAAGGTCGGCAATTCGAATCCACACCACAGGGTGAGCTCCCGTTGCTCTGTCCCAGCTCCTGCCAACCTAGCAGTGCTGGGATTCTGCCCGGGAGACGGGGGCATCAGGCAGGCCCCCAGGTGGCTCTGGACAATCACCGGTCTCCCGTGGAACAGCATCAGTCAGTCAGCAACACGAGCCTCAGATACGTTTAGGGACCTGTGCACGCTCTGTCAGCAGAGTGTATAAATCACCTCACAGCAAAAGAGGTGGACAGAGGCAGATGTGCAAGCATATTTACAGCATTTTATTCAGCATAGCTCAGGAACAAAGGAAAACATGTCTGCTTGCCTTCGTGTCCAGCAGTATAGCAAAAGCAACATACAACGGAAGTTCCCAGCGAGTGCTGGAAGTAAACAGGCATGTGACACACAACAGCCTGCTCCCATTTAAGGTAGAACGGAACTATATCCTAACAAGCAGTTCAAAAGCACACCAGTGCAAATAGATAAATATTGCACTTCTGTGAACCGCCCTGAGACCTTTGGGTATAGGGTGGTATATAAGTTCACTCAATCAATAGGTACCACTACAGTGGGAAGGTAAACAGCACTTCAATGCACTCTGGCTTCCTTCATGGTCTCGTGTTGCACCTGGAATGGGTTAGTCCTGCCGGCCACATGATCCAGAAAGCTGTCTGTGGACAAACACCGGCTCCCTCAGCCTGAAAGTGAGATGAGAGCCACAACCCCATAGTCGCCTTTGACTGGACTTTTTTTAAAAAAAAAATAAAAAATATTTTTTATTGCAAGTTTCAAACAAAGAAAAGTCACCAAACATATACAATCCCTTCACCAAAAAAGTAACAAACAAAGAAAAACATACATAGACAAAAACATAAATCTAAAATAAAAAACATCATGACTATTCATAACACATTTTTCCATACCTAACTGGACCTCCTCACATCTCCCTTCCCTGCATTCTCAATAATAAAGTTATAAACAGCAATTTATTACCTTGTTTCAGTTCTTAATTTGTACTTCTCAAATATTATGTCTCAAATTTCAAATAATTTTTGTCCAATACTTATCAGTATAATTCAAACATAATATTACTCCAGATTTCATCTTTTTCTTAAACATCACTTAGTCTCATATGTCTTTCGGCTAAGTTGCTGGTACCATGTTCTTTTCAATCGTGCAGTTTCTTAACGCCTTTGACTGGACTTAACGATCCAAGAGTCCTTTTCCTTTTACCTAGACAAAGAGTCATACTTCACCCCCTCCTCAAATCCAGCACATGATCTCTGTTTCTGGGAGTCAGGCCAGTCACTTTCAGAAGCGGCAAGCATATTCTGCTCCTTACTACAAAGGTTCCCTCAAGGACTTGGAAGATGCTAAAACAGTGTTTTCCTACCTGGTTCCCTGCAGAAGTTCTCGGATGCTAACCCCTGTCAGTCACAGCCAACATGGCCAATGGTGAGAGGTGATCATGGGAGTTGTAGTACAGCAACATCTGTAGGGCATTGGCTTAGGAAAGGATGTTCTGGAAACCTATGAGAATGCTACCATGTGGTGTTTATCGAGCCTGAAACCTGGGTTCTCAAACTTAATACGTTCCAGAAGTCCGTTCCAAAACCAAGGCATTCTTTCCCATAGAAAGTAATGCAAAACGAATTAATCCGTTCCAGACTTTTAAAAACAACCCTTAAAACAGCAATTTTACATGATTTTTTCTTTCTAACGAGACCATTGATCCATAAAATGAAAGCAATAATCAATGTGCTGTACTATAAAATAAATAAAACAGTATAGTAGATGATAAAAATTAAAATTATTATTATTTTTTAGCTGCCCTGATGATAGTCATTGTTTGGATGGGGGGCTTTTATCCATTTCCCCAGTCACACAATCAATCAATCAATCAATCAATCAATCAATCAGTTGCTGAATTATGGTGCCACAATCACAAAACCAAATGAATGAAAAAGCCTCAAAAACAAAAAACACAAAATAAATAGCAAAAAACAAAAGCGCCAAACTTAATCCATTCTGAAAGTCCATTTGACTTCCAAAATGTTCAAAAACCAAGGCTCCGCTTCTAATTGGTGCAGGTGCCCTGGAAACAATAACTGACAACTGCATCGGATGTTTGGCTTCTGAAAAACGTTTGAAAACCAGAGCACTTACTTCCGGGTTTTCGGAGTTTGAGAACCAAGGTGTTTGAGAACCAAGGTGTTTGAGAACCAAGGTGTTTGAGAACCAAGGTACCACTGTAGATGGTTGCTTTCTAATGGTTAGTAGTGATAAGAACATAAGAAGAAGTTGAAGGGTCAGGCAGTGGCCCGTCTAGTCGAGCATCCGGTTCTCCAGGTGGCCAACCAGGTGTCTGTCAGAAACCCACAAGCAGGATTCGCGTTCGAGAGCACCATCCCTTCCTGCTGTTTCCAGCAGGTGGTATTCAGAATCAGAATAGACAGCATCTTAAAAAGCAGAGACATCACCTTGCCGACAAAGGTCTGTATCAATAGTTAAAGCTATGGTTTTCCCAGCAGTGATGTATGGGAGTGAGAGCTGGACCATAAAGAAGGCTGATCGCCCAAGAATGGATGCTTTTGAATTATGGTGCTGGAGGAGACTCTTGAGAGTCCCATGGGCTGCAAGAAGATCAAACCTCTTCATTCTGAAGGAAACCAGCCCTGAGTGCTCACTGGAAGGACAGATCGTGAAGCTGAGACTCCAATTCTTTGGCCACCTCATGAGAAGAGAAGACTCCCTGGAAAAGACCCTGATGTTGGGAAAGATTGAGGGCACAAGGAGAAGGGGATGACAGAGGACGAGATGGTTGGACAGTGTTCTTGTTTTTTTTTTATAAAATTTTTATTGGGTTTTCACATTTTATATAGACAAAAACAAAAACACAAAAAACAGATAAACACATAAACAAAGAAAAAAAAGAAAACAACAACAAACATATATACTTTCCCGCAAATATTATTTCCTAACCCTGGTCATTGACTTCCCCCTACCCCCTCCCTTGCATCCCCATTTCCAAATTTATGTCAGCAAATTGGCATTTCCCTATCCTAATATTAGTCCTTTTATAAAAGCAAACAAAATTAATTTTTTCTAAGTTGGACCTCAATTCCCTTCCATCGATTTCCCATTTTGTCTTGAATAATGATCTTTTTAACCAAATCCCATAATCATGAGTGTTGTTAGAACTTAATTTTTCCCTCCCTCCCATCCCCGGTTTGCGTCCCTTCCCAAAGCATGTCCAAAATAACAGTTCTTAGCCCGGGTTCCTCACGTCCGAGGCCCTCCAGTCTCTTTCAGTCCCTCTCCGCCGGTCTTGTTGGTAACCCTTTATGCCAGTCGTCACATCTCGAAAGAGTTCTTTCACCATCAATCCAAAGTCTCTTCCCATATTTGCAAACAGCTGCTGAAGAGTTTCCACAAGGCATGAATCTTGAAGGTAATCAAAGTCAGAGTCTATGTGGAGGCCCCAATTATATTTCTTTATTTTAAATTCCTTAATTTCATAGACTCCCAGGGCCTCCACTTTCGTCTTCTGGATCTTTCGTGGATTTATAGTAGATTTACTCCAATAGTCTCCTTGTTTGTATTCCACAGGCGTCAGCTTCTGCTCAGTATTTTCCCACATCACTTCTTCTCTTTCTTGTTTTGTCTTCTCCTCTGCTTTTATTATCATTTCTGGTTCAGCTGTGGATTCTTTCTCATTGAGGTCCTCTTTACATTCAGCAGGACTACTTGTTTCAGAAGTCAAGGTCATCAATTGTTCACTCATAGCCGTAGTCTGCTCTTGTAAGATTCCAACCAAATAAAACATCCTTTCGATTTCTCCCAGTATCTTTCCATCCACAGCCATTGTAATTCCACAGAATTCCCTCTAGAGGGAATCTGGTTACTTAATATTCTTTTCCCCAACAGTCCTCTGTCTTGTTATTGTTTCTTTATTTCCAACAATTTTAGATCAATTGTAACTCTTTTTAATCCAGAGGTAACTTAGGTAGCAATTTTCCACTATTAACAGTCCGTTTGACAGCTTTGACAGCTGTCAAACTCTGCACTTCTTAAACCAGCTCCAAAGCAGGACGCTCCCGGGCCCGGGAGGGGGGGTTGTTTACATCAGAACATAAAACATCCAACACTTCTCTCTCCTGCTCAAAATTTCCAAATCTTGGAAGTTACTGTCTTTTTTAAAACTCACCCTTTACAGGGTAGGCACTCCAGCTTAGTTCTTTTTTCGTTGCTCTAGATCGTCTGCAAGGTAGGGGGTGCGGACTTCCTTTTAGCACATCCCCCGATCGTCTCAAATTCAGTGGATAAATTTCTTAAAAGCCAAGTCCAAATTACTCACGGGTTGTTTTTTCAGCCGAATTTCAAGGAAGGAAGTCAGCGCTCTCCGGTCATGGCTCGCGGCTTCGCTCAGCAGAGGTAGCGATGGACTCTCAGTGCCGCGCCACCCCCCGTATCCCCTCCGCAGCCTTTAAAAAGGCTCTTCGCGAATCAGGGGGGGGCGCTTAAGGCACCCGCCGAGTCTTCAGTCCGCAGGCATTCCGCGCCTGCGGTTTTAAGGGTCCCCGTGTCGCCGGCACGGCAAAGACCCGTCCCCTGCTGAGCCGATTCCCTCCGGAGCTCGGAGGGAATCCGCCATTCCCAGATCGCGTCAACCCCGGAAGTCCGGTTGGACAGTGTTCTTGAAGCTACCAGCATGAGTCTGACCAAACTGCGGGAGGCAGTGGAAGACAGGAGTGCCTGGCGTGCTCTGGTCCATGGGGTCACAAAGAGTCGGACATGACTAAACGACTAAACAACAGCAACAGTATTTAGAAGCATTACTGCCTCCAACTATGGAGGCAGTACATCACCATCATGGCTAGTAGCCTTCAATGGCCCTCTCCTCCAAGAATTTGTCTAATCCTCTTTTAAAGCCATCCAGGTTGGTAGCCATCACTGCATCCTTTGGGGGCAAGGTCCATCGTTTAGCTGTGTGCAGTTTGAAGAAGTCCTTTCTTTTATCAGTCCTGAATCTTCCAATGTTCATCTTTGTTGGATGTCCAGGAGTTCAGTAGCTTACTGATTGTCCTGTGCCCACTAGCAATCAAATACAGTGGTACCTCTAGTTACGAACTGAATTCATTCCAGAGGTCCATTCTTAACCTGAAACCATTCTTCCACGTTAGCTAATGGGACCTCCCACTGCTGCCGTGCCGTCAGCATGCAATTTCTGTTCTCATCCTGAAGCAAAGTTCTTAACCCGAGGTGCTACTTCTGGGTTAGCGGAGTCTGTAACCCGAAGTGTTTGTAACCCAAGGTACCAGGCTCCCAGTATGTTTCCGAGCACAATTCAAAGTGTTGGTGCTGACCTTTAAAGCCCTAAACGGCCTCAGCCCAGTATATCTAAAGTAGCGTCTCCACCCCCATCGTTCTGCCTGGACATTGAGGTCCAGTGCCAAGGGCCTTCTGGCAGTTCCCTCACCGTGAGAAGCCAAGTTACAGGGAACCAGGCAGAGGGCCTTCTCAGTAGTGGCGCCTGCCCTGTGGAACGCCCTCCAATCAGATGTCAAAGTGATCAACAACTACCTGACATTTAGAAGACATCTGAAGGCAGCCCTGTTCAGGGAAGTTTTTAATGTGCGACATTATGATGTATTTTTAATCTTTGTTGGAAGCCGCCCAGAGTGGCTGGAGAAGCCCAGCCAGATAGGCAGGGTACAAATAATAAATTATTATTATAATTACTACTACTGTACTGAGTCTCCCAGACTATCTTAAAAAGGAACCCCACAGAAAGTGCAACACACTATTCTATAGTATGCTATTCCATATGGATTGATGTACATTTAGAAATCATTACTCTCGAAGCAAATCTTTAAAAAATGCAGTATATGCACAGATAATTGGGAAATATTGGCCTGTGAGTGCTCCAAGAATAGCTTCTACCAAGGGCGCCATGGACTTTGAAGAAGCACAAACTCAGGACGAAAGGGAGGAACAAACTAAGAGGAAGGCACGCTTGGCAAATCCTCACTGTGATCAACTCCCACCCGGAAACCTATGTCCCCACTGTGGAAAGTTGTGCGTATCCAGAATTAGCCTCCACAATCACTTATGGACATACCGTTAAGACCACATCCATGGAAGACAATCTTACTCAGCTATGAGTGATCACCCAAGAATATTCCATATGTATAGATGTACATTTAGAAATCATTACTGTAATTCAAATAGAAAGGCAATTCTTTTTACCATGACAGCAAAGCTTTTGTCCAGGTGACCTGTATGTTTGCTTTATCTGCTGTCTGGGTGTTATCTGTTGATGGACTACTTAGTCTCCCCTCTGATGGTTGTTTATTTTTAAACCAGACTTGGACTAGACAACTCCTTGTAAAATGGACTCCTTTAAAAAGAGGAATGTTTCCTGTTAGGTAGGACACATAGCTGCTCTAGTCAGAGTGGAATACCATCATTCAGCTCTAAAATATTTGGAACTCCTATATTCTGTTTAGAACAGATGCAACCCAGAAATAGTACCTTGGGTTAAGAACTTTGCTTCAGGATGAGAACAGAAATCGTGCTCCAGCAGCAGCGGGAGGCCCCATTAGATAAAGTGGTGCTTCAGGTTAAGAACAGACCTCCGGAACGAATTAAGTACTTAACCCGAGGTACCACTGTATCTGACTTTTAGAAGACATCTGAAGGCAGCTCTGTTTAGGGAAGTTTTAATTGTTTGTTGTTTTATTGAATTTTAAATAATTTTGTTGGAAGCCACCCAGAGCTGCTGGGGAAACCTAGCCAGATGGGCAGGATATAAATAAGTTGTTGTTGTTGTTGTTGTTGTTGTTGTTGTTGTCATAAACTTTCAAAGACCCCAGCTCTGAGTCATTTCATTACTGGACTGTACCCAATAATGATAAATGAAATGTGACCAGGAAATGGGCCGGACAAGGAACCAGCAGATAGTCAAGGCACCTACCTTTCATCCCTCCTCTTCATTCACATAAAACCAGTAGGAACTTCCTGGGACACCCTTGGGCTACTTAGAATCATAGTATTGTAGAGTTGGAAGGAACCCTACAGCCATCTAGTCCAACCACCTGCAATGTAGGAATCTCAATTAGATCATACATGATAGATGGCCATCCCACCTCTGCTTCAAAGCCTCCAAGGAAGGAGAGTCCACCACCTCTCGTGGGAGTTTGTTCCACCGCCGAACACCTCTTACCGTCAGAAAGTTCTTCCTGTGCGGTGAACCGTTGCTGGGCCTATAAATAAGTCTCATCTTCCTGCAAGAAAAAACACCTTCTACTTCTCATGCTCCATTATGAGAGAGAGGGGAAAAAGAGAGAGAGGTAGCAATAGTGGATGAGGTACTAAAGCGTCAAACTGAGTTTTGCCCTTAACTGCTAAACTGGGTCATTTATCTGTGATATTAAATAGCACTAAATGGAGCAGTCTGCGATACAAAATACATTTCTCAGAGCCACAGTGCAATGCTGTGTAGTGGCTGAGCCAAATCACTCTCTGCAATACCCTGAACCCCCTCGCGGCATAATTGATGGTTGGCTTCAGAAAGAAACTGGAGTCCACTTGCTATCACTCGCCGGTGGACTATCACTCTTTGGGTGGCTACCATGTTAGGGCACTGGAGCGATTGCTTCTGCTTTTATTAAATAAAGCCTGCCTTTGATTTGGCTGGGAGTGAGTTATCCGTCTTTCCGCTGGTGACAGATGTTTCCCCTTTGCCCAAATTTGATTGCTCCGTTCAGCTACACATGTGTTTAATGTCGCAGGAGGGAGCAACAGTTTATATGGCATTGGGCAGACGTAATCTGAAAAGGATGTGTGTTGCCCCAGGAGGAAAGGTGCATCGAATCAGATATGAATGTGAGCGTTCTGCAGTTCTCAGGATCTAAAATTCTCCTCATTATTTTAGAACTCCAGATGACATGATGTCTCATTTCTGGAGAACCACTGCATGATGAATTAGCTACATTACAAATATATGTAGTGAGAAAACACAGCAAAAAATAAGCAGAGGATTAAAACTGTATCAGTCTTCACCCACAAGCATCTGGTAAGTGCAATAAGAGGTGGAAGGGGTGCTGAAACAGTCCCTTCCTCTTATATTTTTGGTTACAGAGTTTTTCTTCTCTACTGCTGCTTTAACAGCTTTAGGATAGAGGCCTCTTCTTCTCCCTGAAGGGATAATTGCCAGGAAGAGATGGTGTTGCTTTCAAATACCATGGACACATGTACATCATACATTTAAAGCTCTTTGATGCTACTTGAACAGTCATGGTTTCCCCCAGAGAATTCTGGGAGCTCCAGTTGTAGGAGACCTCCATTTCCCTCCGTGACAATGCTTGGAGTGGCTTAATAATCCCTCCCCTTCCAGGGAACTCTAGGAATTGTGTCTATGGGAATTGGCTCTGAGATTAGCGTCACTGTGATTTAGGAGTGACTGGGAGAGGGAGTTGCATGGTGACTAGGAGACTCAGGATTCCTCCAAAGAATCCTGGGAACTGTAGTTTGTTAAGGATACTGAGAAATGTTAGAAGACGCCTATTCTCCTCATGGAGCTACAATCCCTGGAGTTCCCTAGGGAGAGAGGCTGACTGTTAAACCACTCCTGGAATTGTCAGTCTGTGAGGGGAGTAGGAATATCTCAGCACCCTTAACAAATTAGAACTCTCATGAATCTTTAGGGAAGCTGTGATTACTTAAAGTAGTGTGATGGTGCTTGGAATATACAGCTCAGATGGAGCCATAGTGAGCATGATGAGGCCACAGTGCCATAGAGCTGATCAGTTTCAGTGATGTGTGATGATGTCACTGAGAGTAAAGGAAGTCCGTTCAGAGTGAGGGCAATGATTGCAAGATGTGTTACCCTCCCTCTTTGTGATGTAGCGCAGCCCAATCTGTACATCGCATTGCAATTTTGAACAGTGAACATTCTCTCCCCCCCCAATAATTTTTTTTAAAAAATGATATTTATTAAAGTTTAACAATTACAGAAAAAAGGAAAAACAGGCAGTGATAAAAAAGAAAAATATTACAATACTTCAAAAATAAAAGAAAAATACAATACTAAGAAAAAAAAGAAAAAAGAAAAAAAGAAAACCCAAAAACAGTACAACAAAGCAATAAGAATGAAAAAACAAAAACATTTAAAAACACTAACGTCCAGTATTTTCATATCTTTATCTTTCATTTACTTGTTTCCTTGACTTCCTCACACCTCCCTTTTTGTATTCTAATTCAATTAGTTGTTTCAGCAAGTCCTTTCTCTCTTTCTCAAACTTTGTTCCATAGTTAATTTTGACACAATTTAACCTTAAATTTTACACTTTCACCCATTAACAATCTATTTTTACTTAATTCTTTATAACCTTTCTGCTAAAACCATGTAAATTCATTCCAGCATCTTTCTAACATTCATTAATTTTACAATGTTTTTGTAAATATACTTTACATTTTTTCCAATCTTCTTCCACCGACTCTTCCCGGATTCTGCCAGTCATTTCCGCCATTTCCATGTAGTCCATCAGTTTCATCTGCCAATAATTTTTATTTTTTTTCTCCAAATATCTTAAACACAATACAGCTTAACTATATTATTCTCTTTTAAATCTATATCTTATCCGAGTTAACTTCCCTCCACCCCTCTTCTGGCTTCTCTACATTGCTCTTGCTTAAGCATGATTACTATATATACATTCTATAAGTGTCTATAATTCCTTAATTTTTTTTGTATTATACTTTAGACATACATTCCTTATACAGCATTACATCTTGTGGTCTAACCAAATGTTTACAATAAACGCTATGAGTTTTATTTCAGTCCTGTGAGTGTCTTTATTTATGTACAGTTTTCTCTAAGTATACCATAAATTTGGACCATTCTTTTTGGAATTTCTCATCATCCTGCTGTCGGATGCTTCCAGTTAGCCTTGCTATTTCCGCATACTCCAATACTTACTGTCACTATTATTCAGTTGTTGGGATATCCTGTTGTTTCCATCTCTGTGCGAGGAGTAGTCTTCCTGCTGTTGTGGCATACAGGAAGAATTTCTGATCTTCCTCTTTAATGTCCTCTCCAACCATTCCTAGGAAAAATGTCTTTGGTTTTTTTAATATGAACAGTGGACATTCTCATCCTTTTTCTGCCAAACTGCCCCAAATGGGGATTTTTAATTTAATTCTATTTTTTGTCACTGCTCACAAAACAAGCGACCCATAATTTGTTCAGCCCCGTTTTAGATACTTGGTGGAAATAAAACTCTCTTGAGCTTTGTCAAGCACTGTATTTGCTTTTTAAAAAAAAAAACAAAAACAACCAGATGTGTGGCAAGGAAAACTGATGGAGTATGCTGAAATGGAGAAACTAACCGGAAAATTAAGAGATAAAGACAATAGAGACTTTAAAAAAGATTGGGAACCATTTATGTTGTATTTGCAGATACATTGAAAAGAAGTGGACTCGCTAGCAGGGTTTGAGTAAACACTTACAATTAACAAAACAAAAATAGAAAGTTGTAACAATTGAAAATAACAAAAATGATAAGAATGTCAAATATTCAACTTAAAGAATGCAATATTAAGGTGTAAAAACAAGCAAGAAAATTTATTGTGCAACAAACCAGAAGAGGAAGTTGAGGGAAGTCATGAGGGGTGGGGTGTGAGAGTTGGCGAACTGTATTTCTTTTTTCTTTGAGATAATGTTATTGTGATGATTATAAAACTGTAAAACTTAATAAAAACTATTTAAACAACAACAACAACCAGATGTGCAGATGTTGGATTCTGGCAGGGAACATACCCATATTAACCTCAATGGACTGGATGTCCAGAATTTATTCATTTATTTCATTTATGGTCCATCTTTCTACCAAGGAACCCAAGGTAGCTCCCCATTTCATCATAGCAACAACCCTGTGAGTTTAATCTGAGAGTGTGTGACTGGCCTGAGGTCTCCCAGTGAGCTTCACGACTTAGTGGGGATTTCAACCCTTGTCTCGCACATCTTAGTCCAACCCTCTAACCACTGCACCACATTGTCCCTTCATAAGCAGTTGTCCTTTTGGCATCAGAGTGGCAGAAGCTTTAATGTGGCATCAGCTGAAATCTTACAAAACATAGCCCTTCTCAATTAAAAAAGAAGTAAAGGCAGATTTATTTTTTTCCTTATCCCTTGCTCATGCAGTTCTTATTACTGACAAACAAGAAAGGGAGGTACAGTCAAACTGGGGGGTTAAAGGAAGGGTGGCTGCAAACGACAATCCTCAAAATACATTTGTTTAAAAAATCAAATTAAAATGAGGCGAGGAACCGGAGGGAAATTGACATGAAGCCGATTATAGAGAAACTGGGAAAGTTCTTTTATTACAGCTACAAGAGATGAAATTGGGAAAAGGGGGGTGCATGCCTTACAAGACTCTAGTGTTTCCTTCAGTAAAGCAGAAAAGCTAGCGGTATTAAACCAATTAAGATTAGAATAAAACTGGAAGGCAAAAGGAAATGGTTTATTCCATGATCTCGCTGGCTCGCTGGCTCGCTCCCCACCTTGCAAGATGTGGGCGCGAAAAACCGCCGCCAAAGAGAAAGAAAGAAAAGAAACCCCTTAATACAATGTATTCCTCCCTAGCAAGACAATTAAAAGGGTAATATGTATTCCAAAAACTTTAAGAATTAAATCAGAAGCTAAATAGCATTTTCATTATCATTCACATTAAGCAGCTGATTATTATTTAAATTAGCCTGAATGCCATTTTCATCTGCTTTCTCTCCCCCCCCTTCAACTACCTTATACTTCAAACCCCTTTTGATTGAATTCTGACATCTGAGAGAATACATTTCAAGACGCTGAACAAAGAGAGATAGCGTCATGATGAGCAAGACCAAAAAACCCAGCTTGAGTATGCCAATAAGAGAGAGGGGTGGAGGGAGAGGGAAGGGGAGTAAGAAAATATATTTTAGCTCTCTAATGAACACAAGTCGAGGTACAGCAGACACGGGAAACCAAGGGCCAAATTCCATTCTGGACAACTTTCTGGGAGCCTAAGGCAGGGCTAGAGACAAAAGTAAGTAGAGTAGCAACTGTACACTTTTATTTGTAGTAGAGTAGGCTAGCTTCTGGGATGCGGGTGGTGCTGTGGGTTAAACCACAGAGCCTAGGGCTTGCTGATCAGAAGGTCGGCGGTTCGAATCCCCACGACAGGGTGAGTTCTCATTGCTCGGCCCCTGCTCCTACCAACCTAGCAGTTCGAAAGCAGGTCAAAGTGCAAGTAGATAAATAGGTACCGCTTTGGCGGGAAGGTAAACGGCGTTTCTGTGCGCTGCTCTGGTTTGCCAGAAGTGGCTTAGTCATACTGGCCACATGACCCGGAAGCTGTATGCCGGCTCCCTCGGCCAATAGAGCGAGATGAGCGCCGCAACCCCAGAGTCGGCTATGAGGGGACCTAATGGTCAGGGATCCCTTTACCTTTACCTTTAGGCTAGCTTCTACACACACATATCCAGGCAAACGTCATTAGTGATAAGAGTTTAGGGACATGTTCCAGCTATGCAAAAACACTTTATGAGAGTGTGGTGGTAATAATAATAATAATAATAATAATAATAATAATATATTTATACCCTGCCCATCTGGCTGGGTTTCCCCAGCCACTCTGGGTGGCTCCCAACAGATTAAAAACACGATAAAACATCAAACATTAAAAACCTCCCTAAACAGGGTTGCCTTCAGATGTCTTCGAAACGTCAGATAGTTGTTTATTTGCGGGTCCCCCCAACCCCAGGCTACCCCCGAGCAGAATAATGACTCAAGACAATGTGCTATGGGATTAAAATTGGCCACAACTTTATTAAGTTTCAGATGTAGGGAGACCTTGGCTCAGGCATTGGGCGTTTATCCTTCCCAGTCCCCAGCCAGGGATCTGGGAGATATCAGGGTTATCCAGAATGTGTGGGAATTGGGCTGGCTCTGGAGAACATATGTTGAAGCAGAGAGCCTGCCCTCCATTTCGCCGTTGTCGTGGGGGAGAGCAATGACAACTTCTCACCGTTCCTTTAACGGGGGACGCTGGGATCACCACTGCAAGGGGGGGGCGTGGGTCACCGCTTCACGCCCCCCCCCCCATTTAGGAAGATAGACTGAAGGATTCCGTCCAAGGCCTGAAACTGCCAAAGTTGTGACGTTTTGCTATGGGGAAGGCAAAACCTGCCAATGCAGGAAAATTCCTTTCCGGCCCTTCAACAGTGACCCTAGCATAGCAGCACCCGCATACCTGTGGAGAAGAGGTTAACCTGCAAAAGAAGACTTAACTGACGGAGGGGAGGGTGGGGGAAGCTCTGGAGCCAACTGACACTTCGCAGGTAAGATTCACCTTCTGTTGTGTGGGCAGGGCGGTCCCTCCCCCTACCTGGCCGATCCCCTGGCAACGCCTCCCCAGGGGGATTGGGCGATTGGCTGAGGTAGGCGGAGACCTCCAGGTATCCAGCCTGGGGAGGGCGAAGCCAGCCCGTACTACTGGGAGCCGCAGTGGGATCAAGGGGGCTGTACGCGACCACACAAAAGGCGCCCCCATTTGATGTGCGGAGCAGTTATTCTTCGACATCTAAATTTTTTCACAGTCCTATACCAGCTATGGTGGCTCATCTCCCAGAAGCAATGTATTTAGCAATGTTAACTAAGCCCCCCCCCCCGCCAATGTATATTTTGCTCTAGGAGGCTTAGTTTGGTCAAAATAGAGCAGGCATGTCCAACATGTTGATCACGGTCTACTGGTTGATCGTGGGGCGTCCATGGTTGATCCTGGTTGAAAGAAAGTCCAACAACTTTGGTCAATCCAATAATGTGTAGATCACTGCCACTTTTTAATAGTGTGAGTAGATCACAGTTTCTTGGACGTTGGACATGCCTGCAATAGAGTATACACTTCCAGAGTGAATGCTAAATACCTTACCGTAAATGAGCCACCATAGTTGCTTGAGGGCGATGCAAATTGGTGTCCTGGGCTTTTTAGACTTGTCTACCATGTACTATGGGATGCAGGTGACACTGTGGGTTAAACCACAGAGCTTACTTGCTGATCAGAAGGTCGGTGGTTCAAATCCCTGCGACGGGGTGAGCTCCCGTTGCTCGGTCCCTGCTGCTGCCAACCTAGCAGTTCGAAAGCACGTCAAAGTGCAAGTAGATAAATAGGTGCCGCTCCAGCAGGAAGGTAAACGGCGTTTCCGTGCGCTGCTCTGGTTCGCCAGAAGCGGCTTAGTCATGCTGGCCACATGACCCGGAAGCTGTACACCGGCTCCCTTGGCCAATAAAGCGAGATGAGTGCCACAACCCCAGAGTCGGCCATGACTGGACCTAATGATCAGGAGTCCCCTTACCTTTACCCATGTACTATCTGAAAACAAAGGGGCACATTGGTTGTCAGAGGTGAAATACATTGGCATTCTTTTCAGCTCTCCTACACCACTAGATGGGCCTTTGGTCTGATCCAGGAGGCCCTTCTTAGGTTCTCAAGTTTCCGATTTAAATTAATGCATTACTTTCAAAGGTGAGAGCATCGACGTTCTCTTTAGGCATTGCGTACTTGTTTCAGTCCAGACGTTTTCAGGATGTGGCTTCATTTGAATACGTTACTATTAGTGTAAGGACAACCCTTATCTGTTCGAAGAACAATGTGATCACCTACAATATCGGTGCTGGAGTAGGTGGGGAGCAGGGGGAGGAGGAAGGGAATACTAGATGAACGCAATAGAGGAAAAAATTGTTGTATAGATTATTCAAACTTTGCTTAACAAGACAAACAAAACAAGGAGCGTCTGAGTCCCATTTGCTCTTCATACTCTGGGAAAAAACAAACAATGTACCAAAATTGGCTAAAATTGAGCAGCTTGTAGTTACGTTGCCATGGTTACGGGGCTCTCAGAGGCCTGGGAACGACAGCTAGGGAAAGGGGCATATATAGATATGTACACAAGCCATTTTGGTTGTTGTGGATGTCTGTGTGCCTGCCTTGTGGATATCTTGAGTTGCAAAAAGTGCTCCTTCTCCTTCGTGAAGCTGAAACATGGAGACAAAGGGGCAGGTGAAAAGAATCTGGAGTAACACACACATAAACACAACACACCATCCGTGGGCCAGATTTAGAAGGTGATTGGGCCGGATCCAGCCCCCAAGCCTTAGTTTGCCTACCCATGATCTAGACATCTGGGGAATTTTCCTTTTGTCTTCCCATACCTCAAGTATTTCTAGAGAGCCAGTGTGGTGTAGTGGTTAAGAGCGGTAGTCTCGTAATCTGGGGAACCGGGTTCGTGTCTCCACTCCTCCACATGCAGCTGCTGGGTGACCTTGGGCCAGTCACACTTCTTTGAAGTCTCTCAGCTCCACTCACCTCACAGAGCATTTGTTGTGGGGGGGAGGAAGGGAAAGGAGAATGTTAGCCGCTTTGAGACTCCTTAAAGGGAGTGAAAGGCGGGAAATCAAATCCAAACTCCTCTTCTCTTCTACCAGAAGACTAAAAACTAACAAGTTCGCCATGATGAGGGATGGATTAGTTAACCACTCCAATCTCCCATTATACCTTTATTGTTTAATCTGAGGGGCAGCACTTAATGAGCTGTATCTTTCACTTACCAGTGAAATTCCAGTGGCAACTGGAATCATCTCATATTGATCTGCTTCCCTGGAGATGACATAGTTCCAGGATTTGGATCCTTAACTGTCCATGAGATATCTAGTTAGATCAGGGATAGAAAACCTGCAGCCTTCCAGGTGGCGATAGAATCCACCTCCCATCTAGTCCCACCCATAGCTGTCAACCGTCCCTTATTTGGCGGGAAACTCCCTTATCCCAGCACCGTGTCCCGCTGCTGTCCCTTATTGATGATGTCCCTTAAATTTCCCGGGTTTCATGCTCGCCCGGCTCGGGAGGGAAGCAGTGGCTCGGGGTCCTCCGCCACGTGAGAGAGCGCACGCTGGTGCTGTCGTCCTGGCGCAAGGAGTTCCATCGGCCCTTCCCCGCCTAAGAGAGAGGGAGGGGGAGGGAGAGAGACTCTCGCCTACGCCGCCCACGAGCCCAGAGGCGGCAGCGGTGGTGGCAGCTGAGGAGGCAGCCTGAGGGAGGAGGAAGAGGAGGGGATGGGGAGGGACGCAGAAGGGCGGTGCTTCAGTGGCCGCCACGGCCTCGCAACCACCTCATGCCGGATTGACAGCATCTGTCAATCCTACCAATGTAGGCAACTCTTTACAATAGCAAAATCCCTTATTTTGGCTGCTGATCCCTTATTTTCGAGGCTGCTGGTCCCTTATTTTCAAATCTGTAAGTTGACAGCTATGGTCCCACCTAGCATGGCCTATGGCCAGGAATGATGGGAGTTGTATTTCAGAAGCATCTAGAGGGCATCACAGTGGTTACCCCCTCTGTAGCCATAGAATTGCCCACGGAAAACTTAGATGGGGTACCAAAAAAAAATTCCATATGGAAACAGATTTTATTTATTATTGCTGCAATTGTATTCCAATGTTCCCCTTGTTATAAGAATTGTAAGTTCTCAAATACAGAATAAATATTCATAAATGCACACATATCTAAATATATGAACTGTATTTCTGAAATAGTATGGGAGAGCAATCCTGAAGCCATTTTGACTCTCCCAATGACCTCAAATATTCCTCTGCAGTAAGGGAGGCAAACGGGGAAAGCCTTCCCATTGTCTTTTTGCTTGCAAATCCTGTCTTAAAGGTGTATTTGTGTATGATTAGTGTGAGCCTGAGACCTGGACTCAGGACCTCAAGTATTAACCATCACAAAATAATGGCCAGGCTGCCCAGGTAATGCGATCAGTGACCAGAATCCTGGCAGACAGGATTCCTGTGGTTGTCTGCCTCCTTCTGTGATTTCTGCTGTAGACCTCCTCCTTCTGTAATGTATGTATGATCTTTTGGGGGGTGGTCTTGGGCTACAGGGAGGGCAATTTCAAAAGTCTATATAAGGACTTGTGCACCATTGTTCAGGGTTCTCCTCCCTCCTGCGTGTGGTGAATGGGGACCCTGTTGCAACAGTTCCTTGAATAAAGATCAGGCTTACTAGCCACTCTGCTTCTCAATATACTCTGGTTGGTCTCTGTTATTTTCTCCTACTGATAGGGAACCCACATAAGGACTCTATATGGGCTCTGGAATACCCCATAAGGAAAAGGGAAAGGTACCCCTGACTGTTAGGTCCAGTCACGGACGACTCTGGGGTTGCCGCGCTCATCTTGCTCTATAGCCGAGGAGCCGGCATTTGTCCACAGTCAGCTTCCGGGTCATGTGGCCAGCATGGCTAAGCTGCTTCTGGCGAACCAGATCAGTGCACGGAAACACCATTTACCTTCCTGCTGGAGCAGTACCTATTTATCTACTTGCACTTTGACGTGCTTTTGAACTGCTAGGTTGGCAGGAGCAGGGACTGAGCAATGGGAGTTCTCCCCGTCGCGGGGATTCGAACCGCTGACCTTCTGATCAGCAGGCCCTAGGCTCTGTGGTTTAGACCACAGCGCCACCTTTCCATAAGGGAAAGGGAGCAGTTTTTTCTTGTAACACCCAAGAGACCAATGTTGCACCCATGAGGATTTTCTTGTCCCCTCTACACCCAATCTACATAGCAAGCCTGTAGGATAAGTTAGAGAGAGAGAGTCTGATCCGAGGTCAGGCACTGAGTTTTAAGGCTAAACAGGGATTTGAACCCAGATAACCTTGGTCCAACTCCAAAGTTCACTTTAACCATAGGGCATCTCCAGTGGGAGGTAAATCCCAGTTTGATGTCCCTCAGGGTAGCTTATTTGCTCACTATTCTCTATTTAGCACAATCACTTTCGACCAACGCACACTGGAACAACCCTCCAACTGAGATCAGTGGATAATTCTGCTCTCAAAACCGGCAATCCTGCGCACAGTTTAAATGACTTAAATCCTGTTGAAGTGAAAGGGGATTTCAACTGCTTACCCATTAGCAGAACTGCAGCCAAAGCCAGGCAAATTTGGGCTTCCAGCTGGTGTTGAAAAGCAACTCCTTAGCACAATAACTGAAAGATAAATAAATAAGGAATCCAGCGAGGACAACAATAATTTAAAAATAATAATTTAAAAAGTTCATGTGTCACCTCCGCCCTGAAACGGGGCCAATTGCTTTGACGGGCTATAATTTCTTAGCAGCAGAGTTCACTCATTGAACAAAACCTGTTATTTCTAAGCGAATTAAGAGACATCATCAGATGACTTAACTGACTCTGAAATTGCAACGCGGGGAGGGGAGGAACTGGAAATGAAGTGCTAGGATACCAATTTAAAAGACTTCCACAACAATAGCGCAGGCAACCAGGGAACAAAGAGAGTCCACATGTCTGCTCCAAACCATAAATTAGGCGGAGGTGGTGGGAACACATGTTCATTAACATGTACAAATAAGGACGGAAGATTTCAACAGAACTCTGTGCAAGTTTTCTTTAAGTGCCTTTTTTTTTTAAAAAAAAAAAAGCTTATGGCACTAATTGCTCTAGAAATTAATTTATTTACAGTATTTAGATGCTACTCTAGAACTTGAGTTCTCTGAGGGATTTATGGTGGAATAAAAACAATGGCATCACAAGCAAGATAAGATGACTTTTAAGATTAAACAGATAGCAGGGTCACTTACTGTCCCTGCTGAAATCCTTTTCTCTATGCAGAGCATGCAGCAATTAAGCAAGTGACTCTTGGGTAGACCTCCTTGCTACACACACAAAAACACTTGCAGGTAAGAAACTAATAAAGTTGTTTATTGGACAGAAAAGTTTCTGGTTCTTTTTTTCCAAATGTTTATTAAAACATTTATTCAAAAGTTACAATACAGCTTTGTCCACTGCCATAATATCACAGAAGGGTCACTCCAATCCTCAATCCGACATAACTGTCATTTTGGCTCTCCAAATATCTTCAATAGGAGCCCAACTACCAATCTGATTGGCTAGACCAAACTTTTTCAGCAGGGGGCCGGTCCACTGTCCCTCAAACCTTGTGGGCAGCCGGACTATATTTGGGGGGGAATGAACAAATTCCTATGCCCCACAAATAACCCAGAGATGCATTTTAAATAAAAGCACACATTCTACTCATGTAAAAACACACTGATTCCCGGACCGTCAGTGGGCCAGATTGAGAAGGCGATTGGGCCGGATCCGGCACCAAGGCCTTAGTTTGCCTACCCATGGGCTAGACATTTTCAATCAATATATCCCATATAAACTAGTTCTAGTTTAGAGAAGAACAAGGCAGTCCTGCTGGCTCCTTTGTTTTCCAGCCATGGAGGCAGAGGGTAGCTAGTAGACATGATATTATTTAAATTGATATCCTGACCTTTCTCCCAAAGGTGCGTAGGACAGCAAACCTAGAAATGATAAAGTGATACAATTAACAATGAATTAAAAAGATATTTAAAACAATTAAAAACTTCTAAAACATGTAAAACTATCACATGCTCTCACAGCTAACCATTTCAAGGTTACCAGGAACGGTTTCTTTCCGCCATCAAAGGGCTGGCTAAACAGGCATGTTTTTGAAGTTTATCCTGAAAGTTAAAAATGAGGGAGCATCGCCTCACCAGGAAAGGCATTTCACAAATAGGGAGCCACCACTGAGAAGACCATAGGTCAGGGCCAACTAGGCAGCACCCAGGGGCAGTACATGGATATCACCTCCCCTTCTGATTGTAGGGTACAAGAGATTCTTCACCCCCAATGTATAGGCTTGAATTCTCAATGTCAAAAAAGAAAAGAAACAAAAGGCTAATGAAATGTTAACCACACACACACACACACACAAATAAAAAATAAAGCAAGCAGCCCCAAAAGTTGGGTGCTTGAGAGAGAACAGCAGCATATGGCATCATCAGCTGGTGGAAAGATGGGGATTTTTAATTTAGAAACTGTGACTGTTGAACAGCGTGAACTTGCCGACAGACCGTCCAAACTCCTGCTTGCAGTTTTGGAAAATGCAGATGCGTTTTGGCTCTTGTTCTAGGTGTTCCTATGCCACCATCTGCAATCCCTTAAACTGGGAAACAGGGAGAATGTTGAATATTACCTAGCAATAACTCTTAAAGTATAAGTGAGTAAGAGATGTTGACAGAAACAGTGTGATTAATGCTAGGGAAAGGGAGGGGCCCTTGGTTCAAACAATAGACAAGGATGACGAAATGTAAAAAGGAATAAATAGGGCCAGTGAATTTCATACATTGGATTTGCCCTGTCCCTGTGCAACTTCATTCCTCAAATTCCTCCCTTTTCTTGACATCAGTGTAGGGAGTCCTTGCCCCATTAGATGTTGTTGTTGTTGTTGTTTAGTCATTTAGTCGTTTCCGACTCTTCGTGACCCCATGGACCAGAGCACGCCAGGCACTCCTGTCTTCCACTGCCTCCCGCAGTTTGGTCAAACTCATGCTGGTAGCTTCAAGAACACTATCCAACCATCTCATCCTCTGTCATCCCCTTCTCCTTCTTGTGCCCTCCATCTTTCCCAACATCAGGGTCTTTTCCAGGGAGTCTTCTCTTCTCATGAGGTGGCCAAAGTCTTGGAGCCTCAGCTTCAGGATCTGTCCTTCCAGGGAGCACTCAGGGCTGATTTCCTTCAGAATGGATAGGTTTGATCTTCTTGAAGTTCATGGGACTCTCAAGAGTCTCCTCCAGCACCATAATTCAAAAGCATCAATTCTTCGGCGATCAGCCTTCTTTATGGTCCAGCTCTCACTTCCATACATCACTACTGGGAAAACCATAGCTTTAACTATCATATATGTCATCTCTTTTCTCCCAAGAAGCAGGCGTCTTTTAATTTTGTGACTGTTGGCACCATCTGCAGTAATCATGGAGCCCAAGAAATAAAATCTCTCACTGCCTCAATTTCTTCCCCTTCTATTTGCCAGGAGGTGATGGGCCCAGTGGCCATGATCTTCGTTTTTTTGATGTTGAGCTTCAGACCATATTTCGCTCTCTCCTCTTTCACCCTCATTAAGAGGTTCTTTAATTCCTCCTCACTTTCTGCCATCAAGGTTGTGTCATCTGCATATCTGAGGTTATTGATAATTTTCCCGGCAATCTTAATTCCGTCTTGGGATTCATCCAGTCCAGCCTTTCACATGATGAATTCCCAATAGATTTTGCTGAACTACAACTCCCAGAAGCCCCAGTAACCATGGCAAATGGCCAGGCATAATGGGAGCTGTAGCTCCATAATCTGTATCTATCATCCATCTGTCTGTCTATCTATCTATCTATCTATCTATCTATCTATCTATCTATCTATCATCTATCATCTATCTATCTATCTATCTATCTATCTATCTATCTATCTATCTATCTATCTCTATCTATCTATCTTTCTATCTATCATCTATCTATCTATCTATCATCTAAACTATCTATCTATGTATCTGTCTATGGGATAACTGAATAATATATGTATGCTTTGGCCCATGGGGCAAATAGAATTTTGGGGAGGGGAAATTTAATTGGATTAACAGCATAGGGGAAAGCAAAAGTCCACGCCTTGCCACATGAGGACGACAAGCCAGAGGCAGATGTGGCCAGAAGCAGAAGTAGGAGGAGCAACTCTTATCGTCCTATAGGAGGATGAGGCATTTTCACAGTTCAAGGAAACATTTCAAGCAGGCAAAATACTTAAGGAGAGCAGAGAGTAGGGTCAATTGAGGGGTGTGGCCTGAGAAGAATGTGTGTGGCCTCAGAGGGGACATTGGGGAGATTCCAGAAAGATGGATAGTGAGGCCTTTAGACCATATTTGACCTCTGGGTCTGAGGTCCACCCAGGTGCACCAACTCTAGGGGGGCAAGGTGTCTTCAGCCCCCTCTATATTTGTTTGAAGGGGGCCCAGCCCCCTCAATGCTGAGGGGTCTCACAAGCCTGCACAGTGTTAGAAGATGTTGCGGAGACTGGCACAGCCTAGCAGAAGCCAGCACCAGCTTGTGTGGTGTCGGGAGATGCATGTGACATCACACACATGCGCCGGGCCCCCTCAAACTTGGGGGCAACCTGGCACCTCTGAATCCACCCCCCGCCAGAGCCTTGCAGTTGCTATTGACCTGAAGTAAGGAACATGGGCTCCTACCCACCTCTGTGTTGGCCCTCTGTTGCCTTGTCCACTTCAGACTGCGGTGGAAGCAGAATCAGAGTGAAGACATGTGAGGAAATTCGCTTCCGAGACAGAAATAAGGATTTCCAGAGACCGTGCTGTCGACCAGCCAGGCCCATTTACTTTGATCTGTGACTACCGGGGTGAGGTTCGCAATCAGTCTAGTGGATGGACTTGGCAACTCTCGGCGATCGGTCAGAGCAAGGTAATAAAAGATGCTCTTCGTTTAGTGTCTGATCGCTAGATAAGATGGCTGTGCCCGATTGCAGAATGGATTGGGCTCATTAGGAAACGTCCCACTTTTCTTCTTGTCTTCCGAAAGAGAAAGAATCTTTCATTCTCTTGCTGCACTCAGTGCCGGCACTTGGGAGATAATCTGTCACTTCCATGCAATCCCTGCTTAAATTATCAAGACGCATGGAGACTTCCTTAAAGTCTCATTCTTCTTCTTCTTGCCAATACCAATAGCCTTGCTGGAGGTTTGCTTCCTCTCTCTCTTTTTAAAACATTTTTGTTTTAAAAAAATAAAGATAAAAAGCAGTGTTTGTGGAGGAAACCCAACCTTATCGCTCTAGCAGCAGTAAGTGTTGGGCAACATTATCAGTCATGTCTGCAAGGCAGGGCAATAATAACTGTCAAAACCAGCCTCATGTTTCCGGAGAGCTTTCCGACATGCCTGGAAACAATGGCGAGCCTCCACTGGCAGTTTGACAAGCCCTGTCCTTTAAGTTATGAGAAAATAATCAGAAGATCAATAGAGGAGTGGAGGCTGCATCGGAATGACATTTTCATGTCAATCAGTCTGCAGCTTGCAGTTTTGCTGGGGAATCTCTCTCTCTCTCTCTCTCTCTCTCTCTCTCTCTCTCTCTCTCTCTCTCTCTCTCATTTTTCCCTTCCCCAGCTATCTGTTGCTTGATTCATTCATTTGCAGAAGTAAACAAAGCCAAACAAATCGGGGAGGGAGATAGTGAAGAGTTCGGCACACTTGCTCTGATTCTCCTGAAATGGAGTTTAATAGATTTGCTGCTGAAAGTTCACTGGAGTGCGTTTTGAGGGCCCGTTCCTCAGACGACTCTTCAGTTGAAAGTTGATAGAAGGCAGAAGAGAGATGGGAAAAACTCTCAGAGTGAGGGGTATGGGTGTGGTTTGGAGGAAATGGGTGAAATTGCACAAAGTGCTGGGTCCATGTCTTGAGCAGCCCACCCACCACATCTAGATTAAACAGTATCTAGACGTGGTGAGTGGGCTGCTCAAGACAGGCCAGCTGTTAGCATGCCAGCAGCACTTGGGTGGTTTAGATATAGTCCAAGGCTAAATGCCTGGAGCTAAAGACCTTCGCTTTCTCTAAGGCAAGAGTTGGCAACCTAAGGCCCATGGGCCACAAGTGGCCCATGGGGGGGTTGTTTAACTGGCCCATGGACCCCTGCCACCTTCTTGGGGACCCCCGCCGCCCACTCAGTCAGCTCCCGTGCACCACGCTAAATTGGCATAGAGCAGAGCAGGGCCTGCCTTCTGCGATGCTGGCCGGCTTCCCATTGGCTGCAGGAAGAACTTTCTGACGGTAAGAGCTGTGATACAGCTGACAGTGGAATGGACTCCCTTGGATGGTGATGGACCCTCCTTCATCGCAGGTTTTTAAACAGAGAATGGATGACCATCTGCCAAGAATTCTTTAACTGTGGTTCCTGAATTTCAGCAGGTTGGACTAGGTGACCCTTTGAATCCCTATCAACTCTACAATTATATGACCTGTCTCCTGAGGTGGTTGCCTCATTTGTGCAATGGTAGAGCCAGTCCTGTAAGCTCAGATACTGACCCATTATCCTGATCTGCTGGTGGAATTCATTAATCATTGGTCTAAGTGTGATTTTGTACTGATGCGAACTGAGTGGGGAGCAGGGATGGAGGGAGTTCACGATCCACTGTTCTGGGGACAACCTGGTTCTGACTACAACATGCCAACTGCTCAATACATTGTGCGTTTTTCTTCTTCTTCTATTGACAGCTCACACAGAGAATGACATTTGGTCACAGCCCAGTGCCCAGTTTGTTTAGTATTGATCCATCAGCTGCTCCGGAGACTTTGTGACAGAAAAGTTTAGATGAAAATATTAGATCTCTTGTCATCCTGAGCAGTTCAAAAGGTGATGCTGCTGATTGCTCATCAAAGGTCTCAGGTAAGCTTCAATTATATGCCCAGGAACTCAGAAGCGGTGTTTTCCACAGGGCTTAGTTTCCCATCAATCTTATCAGACATCTAACTAGATGGGATTCCATCAGGAGTACAACGAATAAACTATACAAATAGATATCTATGCCCTGGTGGATAGCTATCTATTTTAACCACTCTTTTCAGGGAGACGGAGCATAGTTCAAATGGACAAGACATGCTTTGCATAGGGAATGCTGAAGATTCAATCTCTGGCATCTCCCCTCTGGGCTACATTTTCTTCTGGGCTCCCTTGTAAGGCCCACATGCTGGTTGTGGGCAGGGCCAAAGGAACAAGTGGGTGGAGCAAGGAATGCAAATGTTACCTTTGTATGGTGGGCTGGCTTCTACACACACACACACACACACACACACACACACACGTGTTAAAGGCATCCTTGGAGCTTAAGGATACATTCAAGCCAGGCAAAACACTTGGGGGGTGAAACACAGCCAGTGAAGGGAGCCAATGAGGGGTGTAGCCTGGGGAGAGTTCTGAAGACTGGATAGAGAGACCTGGATGACCGCATTTCATTTTTAATAACTAAGAGATCAACAGAAGGATTTGAAAGATAGCAAAGAGGAAGGGAAGATGACAAAGAATGTCGACGGCTGCCATAAATTGAGCAAATGTAAATACACTTCAAAGGGGTGAAACAGGGGGACAGAAATCGTCAGCACAATTTGAGTTGGCGCAGGAGAAAAGCAGATCTGGCAAAGGAATTGGTTGCGCAATTTGAGCCGCCGCATTCACTAAAATGCAGACTGATGTGTTCTTGCTGCAGCTGTCACAGGAATAGGTTTCACAAATATATATTTTTCAAAACTCCGAGAGAGTAATAGCAGTTTGGCAATCTCCACAGATGTTCACAATCAAGAGATTCTGCCTTTGTGCTAGTGAAAACTCAGGTTGTGCAAAATTTCAGTACTTGGGAACAAGGAGCAATGGGTGGGCTTGGATTCTATCTATCTATCTAATCTATTAATCTATCTATCTATCTATCATCTATCTATCTATCTATCTATCATCTATCTATCTATCTATCTATCTATCATCTATCTATCATCTATCTATCTATCTATCTATCATCTATCTATCATCTATCTATCTATCTATCTATCATCTATCTATCTATCTATCTATCTATCTATCTATCTATCTATCTATATCTATCTATCATCTATCATCTATCATCATCTATCATCTATCATCTGTCATCTATCATCTATCATCTATCATCTATCATCTATCATCTATCATCTATCATCTATCATCTATCTATCTATCATCTATCTATCTATCATCTATCTATCTATCTATCTATCTATCTATCATCTATCTATCTATCTATCATCTATCTATCTATCTATCTATCTATCTATCTATCTATCTATCATCTATCATCTATCATCTATCATCTATCTATCATCTATCTATCTATCTATCTATCTATCTATCTATCTATCTAATCTATCTATCTATCATCTATCATCTATCATCTATCATCATCTATCATCTATCATCTATCATCTATCATCTATCATCTATCATCTATCATCTATCTCTTACAGGGTTCTTCTATTGATAAAAATTGTAGGTGAACCATTTGCACTGTCCTGAATTCCTCAGAGGATTGGCAAGATAAAACTGCAATAAACCAAATAGCAATAGAGCTTCAACCAATAGCTTAGTTGCTGAGCACCACCGTTCCCTTTAAGAAAGAGTTGAATAACTTCATTAATAAGCATTGTAAAAACTTGTTCCTTGCATAATGATCAGCTGTCATACAGCATCGATTGCATGATATCACATATGTTTCTGTTGTCCTCGAGGACTTCATGTGTAGGTTGGAATGAACAAGATGAAAGGGGAAAAGAGACGCTTCTCATTTTTGATGGATGTATAGAACACCGGGGGATGAGAATTGCCTCAAACAGAGGTGGGAGCATATTTTTGCATATCAACAATTATGTCGTTTCATCTTCATGGGAACAGCGATGCCTTTTAAATAGGTGTATAGATAACTAAATGAGAACTATGACAAGCATTTCTGTTTCTGTGGTTGGGGCCTAAGAAAACTCCCATAAAACCGTAGCAACTTGAGAGGGGGCACAAATGATACTTTGGCATTGTGGCATCACAACAGGGTCCCATAGGAGCAGCTGACAATTACTTTAAACAAAGACCAAGAAAAAATACAAATTTGGGGATTCCCGAGGGCCACAAAAACCTTGTGGGGGCCAGATATGGCTGACAGGCTACAGGTTAGCCACCACTGGACTAGTGGAGACTGGTTGGTTGATCCTTGGCAGAGTATTCACCCAGTGTTGGTACCAAAGCATAGGAGGAATATCCTTGTAGCATATTTTTCAGTCTGCCAGGCTTGTGACTGACCATTAAGATATGGTGCTGGCCCTTTGATAATGAGAGCTTGGTCCAAGATGCTTCCTTCTTTGGGGCAAGAGTGCCCCAAGTCCTGATAGCAGGTGTTCTCAGTCCTACTCAAAGTAGACCATTGAGGTTGTTGTACATGACTGTGGCATTATTGCAGTCGAGCCAACAATTCATGTTTTATCAGATAGGCACATGAAGGGGCTGAGGATCACAGAGCTTTCCTGTAAAACTTGCTAGAGAGAACTCTGTGAGGTCACTTCCTTTATCTACCTTGGCAGGAAGCTGTAACACGACATACTTCCTTCCTGCCTGGGCACCTCTCTCTTTCTTCATCATGTCTCCAAGCTGACCATACCACAGCTCAGACCCTATTTGAACTTAGATTTGTACTTTTGTAACTTAGATAGTAGTTATAAACCTGCCCTCATTTTGCTACTGTAAATGCTGCTTCAAGACCTAGATTATGTAAGTAAATACTACTTTTGCTTCTTCACAAAACAATTTGTGATTGTTATTTTTAAGGGGGAGACAAGGGGAAATCCAGTCAGCCTTATTGCATCCTGGATTGTTGTTTCCAGAAGGTTAAATCAACATTGTCTTAGCTTCCAAGTTTACAGTTTCAGAGGATGGTACTAAACAATATATCCTCTCCTGGTGCCTAAACCCATTCCTACATTATTAATCTGAATGAGTCTATTCTGAGGTGAACTTAGTTGGAGACAATCCCATGCTCTCAGGGAGCACAACTGCTTCCAAGAACACAGTTTGAAAAACACCTAGTTAAGAGAACTTACTCATCCTGATTGTTCCCCCCTTCCTCAAATCTTAAGCCTCTAAAATAGGATAGTTTCATGCGTACCGTTTTGGCTTATTTCTTGTTCCTATCTCTCCATGTTAATTTGTACTTCTGGTCTAAGTGCAGCTCTTCAGCAAAGTCCTTCAGGACTATTTTGTACTACACCTCTGTCTTCATTACTGTTGGCATCACCTTTCAACTTTCTACTAGCTGTGCATCTCATTAACATGCTGCTTACCTCCATTCACCCTGCTCCTTACCAATGTGGTTATATAAGGCAGCTTTGAGCAATGACTCCCTGGAGATGCTTTCTAGAAGTCCCTGCAAGTTGACACTCCACTGCTGGATCCCAGAGGTACTGCTTTGGTTTTGTCAGAGCCATAAATAAGATGGCTTTCATTGTTATAGCTGCCTCTTTTGTGACATTCTGGGATTTTTAAAAGAAAACAGGTGCCTGGGTGGATGCGGTGACAATAAAGAGCTGAATATTTTCCCCTTGACAAGATGGAGAAGAGACAGCACAAATTCTTGCTATATAAAGGAGCCTCTGGCAGCTTGCTGTGGATTTTATGGCTCAATCTGAGGTGCTGGTGAGGAGGATATATAAAGCTATAAAGTCTAGACCCATGACTCTTGGGAAGGATGCTGACTAATTTAATTGCATGTAAAGCCCATTGAAATCAATAGTACTTGGGTTAACTGGGACTCACTTTTTGCACTCATTTCAGTGGTACCTAAGTACTACTACTAGTAGTAGCAGCAGTGGTAGTTTTATTTGTACCTAACCCATCTGACTGGGTTGCCCCAGCTACTCTGGGCAGCTTCCAACAGATATAAAAACATAATAATAGATACATATGTCTTCTAAAAGTTATATAGTTATTTATCTCCTTCACATCTGATGGGAGTGTGTTCCACAAGGGAGGTGCCATTACCAAGAAGACCCTGTGCCTGGTACCCTGTAACTTCACTTCTTGCTGCCAGAAGGCCCTCGGAGCTGGACCTCAGTGTCCGGGCTGAATGATGGGGGTGGAGATGCTCCTTCAGGTGTACAGGGCCAAGGATGTTTAGGTCTCTGAAGATCAGCACCACACTTTGAACTGTGCTCAGAAACATATTGGGAGCCAAGTACCAGCAATGGCCCTGTAGTCTTCCATTTTAGGATCTCAGGGAAGGTATGGTGATGTCTGATGGGACAGAGGCCACCTTTGAGGAGCATGGTGACAGCAAGGCAAGTCTAGCACTTCCGTCAAATCCAGTAGGCACTGTCAGAATCTAAAAAGGATAGCATGGCAAAAGCCAGTTTATCAGGACCTTGGAGAGCTTACAGCAGATTTTATTGTATCTGGAAGGGTTGTTACCTCAACAGCATAGGGAAACCTTCTGAGGTCTTATGGAAGTTGGCTGGCTTGAACCTCTCATCAGCCCTGCCCTCTCTGTGGTGTGGCTTAAAGAGTCATTCTGTAACCATTGGCGCCTATGATATGGAGGCAGTGAGGGATGAATTGGAAGGAGTCCCCAGAAGTGGAGATGTCACACCTTCTGGCCTGATTAATCTGGGAGCTGGGGGTGATGGCTCACCAGCTATGCTGCCTCTCCCTCTCAGTCTGCTTGCAAGCCATATGGAGGACTATAAGCACAGAACATGACACTAACTTAGACTTGATGAAACCCCTTGTGCTCCACTATCACTTTTGAGATTGACAAGAAATGGTTTCTTTCATTCTGTACCTTCTCCGTAAGATGCATTCTTGGTAGGTACTCCACAGTGCTGGAGCTCTTTTTCTCTGGAGACTCACCAAAGTCCAGACAAGCTAGGGATGTGGTGATAACTTCAAAAGGAAATTTGTGAAAGTCATTGAGGATGAATCTGTTGATAGATACTGGTCATGAAAGACTATATTCAACCCTTCAGGTTGAAAGGAAGAATGCCATTGAATGCTAGTTGCTGGGAAACAACAGTGGGAGAATACTATTGCCCTGATGTGGGCTTCCTGGAAGCATCTAGCTAGTCCTAGTGGAAAACTGGATGCTGGACTAGGTGGACCTTCCCCATGTTCCATCTGAGGTCTTCTTACATTTGCATGTTCTTCTGATATGAAGAGATACTGCAGAACCAGATAGTTCCCAAGCTTTTGAGATGGAGCAGACCAGGATTAGTAAATAAAAGAAGATGAGCAGGGTGACATCTTTCTCCCAAGGCTGGGAACAATGTCAGAGATACTGAAAATAATTACTTCTAATCCTAAATGCATCATAAAATCCTAATGCTAAATGAACTAAAATCCCAGGCAATATGTCAAAAGGTGCCTTACAGAAAGGTGCCTTGCAGAATGTTATCTGGTTCAGTTTATTAAGTTGCCCAGCTCATAATGCTTGGCTTTGCCGAGCCAGAAGTGAAATATAAAGTGAAATGTGTGTTCAGTGCTCAGACTAATCTAGCTGCCCCTTTCCCTTAAAAAAAACCCCTTATGGTTAGCTGTGAATCTATGGGAAGTAGGACGTACAGAGTCAGCTGCTTTGCAAGTAGATGAGTATAAATCTTTAATGTTAATGTAATGAGATGAAACTCACGTGGATTGCTGTAAGCCATGAGTTCAGATCACCCCATTTAGCTGCCTTCTGTTTGGTGGTTATCTTCTCTTTATTTGGATTAATCTACCCAAGGCTTCCCTCACCTTGTTTCCAGATCTGTTTGTTTTGACATAGGTGGGATACAGTGGCCTTGATGTTCCAAACTGCCATACCTGATTCTTGGACCTAGAATTACCAGGGGAAATGGGACAGGGAGCATGCCCAGATCACAGTTGGTGGCAACATTGAAATTCTTTAGTTGTGATTCCTGCATTGCAGGGGGTTGGACTATATGGCATTTGGGGTCATTTCCAACTCTACATTTTTATGGTTCTGTAATTCCAGGCTGGGAAAGGTCTCTTGGGAACAGATGGGAAAGGTCTTCGCACCACAATATGCAATGATGGCCAACACTTGGATGGCTCTAAAAGAGGATTAGACAAATCAAGGGACGATAAGACTTTATTCTGCCAGCCATGTTAGTTATGTTCAACCTCCAGTGTCAAAGGCAATGTGCTACTGAATACCAGATGCTGGGAATCACAGTGAGGAGAGAGATGTTGCACTCAAGTCCTGCTTGTGGGCTTCTGAGAGGCATCTGGTTGGCCACTGTGAAAACAGGATGCTAGACTAGATGGGCCTTTGATGTCATCCAGCAGGTCTTCTCTTGTGTTCTTATGTTCTGGTTCCACATTGATGTCTGGAGAGTTCACCCATGGCTATTTGGAAGAAGTAAGATTTCATTGTTTAACTGACTTTTGAAAGGTTACCGAAATGTGCACGAGGACGTCCAGATTGTTGTGGAGGCGGGGGGGGGGGTGATTAACAAAATCATTCCTCTTGGCAAACTGGGAATATCCCCTCACTCACCCAAGTTTAGGATTTTCCCCAACAATCTTCAGCAGAGTTTCTTTGTCTTTGAGAAAAAAATAAGCGGCTCACGTGAATGTAAACTAAGTTTTAATAATAAATAAAACTGTAACCAAATAATTATCAAGTACGGGAACTCCCCTCTCCCTCCTGGTAGCTCAACAATAAGAATTAACAAGCATTTGGTAGATTTATAGTCCTTTTAGTACATTATGTTGCAAGCAGAAACGGGCAAGCCTCCACAAGGATATCAGTTGCCTACTCTGACTCCTCCCCACTTCCGCAGCAATGGGAAGTTCCTCTCCCCCCCCCCTCATCCCCTTTGTTCTCTGACACACTTGGACCTCCAAGTTTGGGGGAGGGAGGGAAGGAGGAGGTTCTCCCCCACTCTCAATGGATGTATCGCCCAGCTGCTCCCTCCCTTCTGATTGCTTAGCTACTATCTCATAACTGGGCAGCTCCTCTCTCAACTGAGCAGCTTCCGTGTCTGCCTGTCTCTCTCTGCTTCTGGAAACGCTAGAAGCGGGGGGGGGGATATTCCCCCTGCTCTTCTGTTAGGAGCTGATCTCCCTGCGATTGCATTCCTGAATCTTCCAATTCAGACCAGCCCCTGACATCATCCCCCTCTCCATAAATCTCCTCCTCCTCCTCTTCTTCCTCCCTCCACCCTTCCAGTTTAGGTCTGTTGGGGTGACTACTATGAAACTCCCTTTGCAATTCTGGAGCATGAACATTCTCTGCATATTCTCAAGACCTATCTTCAGGCCCAGACCAGTCCCTAGCAATAACATAATGAGAGAAATTAAACACAACAATATAAGTCTGAGGCAAGAGGAAAGATGAGGCAGTTGGTCCCTCTTAACTGACATCCCATGGACTGCAAGAAGATCAAACCTATCCATTCTGAAGGAAATCAGCCCTGAGTGCTCACTGGAAGGACAGATCCTGAAGCTGAGGCTCCAAGACTTTGGCCACCTCATGAGAAGAAAAGACTCCCTGGAAAAGACCTTGATGTTGGGAAAGATGGAGGGCACAAGGAGAAGGGGACGACAGAGGACGAGATGGTTGGACAGTGTTCTCGAAGCTACCAGCATGAGTTTGACCAAACTACGGGAGGCAGTGGAAGACAGGAGTGCCTAGCGTGCTCTGGTCCATGGGGTCACGAAGAGTCGGACACGACTTAACGACTAAACAACAACAACAACAATATTTATTGGATCTGCCACTGAGAGGGGATCTATATAAGAACACCAGAATCTGCCTTATACCATTGGTCCATCCTGCTCAGTATTTCCCCCACTGACTGGCGGTGGGTCTCTAGAATTCCTTCCTGGGTTGTCTCCCAGACCTACATGGAGATGAAAAGTATTGGCCATGGGCCCTTCTGCATGGAAAGCAGATGCTCTACTTCTGAGCTACAGCCCTTCCCCATTATCAATGGTATCATACTCAGATGATGAGGTCTAAATCAGTTTTCTTCTACCTGATGCCCTCCAAAGGTTTAGGACTAAGCCTACCATCATCCCTGACCATTGACTGTGGTGGCTGGGATTGATGTGGGGGACAATATTGGAGATGGGTCTCTCAAGGCTCCTCACACAATCATGTGGTTCTAGTTGCGTGGCAAGACCCTCAAGCCGACCCCCCATTAGGATAAATAAATTCACACGGACACGGATATTTTGTTTAAGGTGTTTGGGCCTCAACATTATTGATTACAGGAATGAGAGCGGTATTGGCTTAGGCATTGGCAAAACTATATCTGACTCCTGCCCCCTTTGCAGGAAGTCTGTAAGGGTAAACCGCCCAAAGGGAAATTGCTTCAGGGGAACCCACCTGCATCTCCCCTGGTGTTCCCGGGGGCCTGGCATGGCCCTCGCCCTTCAAGCGGACTTTGGACAGAAACCAGGCCTTGGCTTTCTTTAACCCTTGAAACTGGAGGGGCAGGCAATGGCTGACCTTCCCTCCCCCATTCACCATAAGCCAATGCCTAACCGCCAAACCTTACAAAGTTGTGACGATTGCTAAGAGGTAGGCAAAAACCAAGTTGCCTGTGCCAATTTGCCAAATGGAAAAATTCCTACCTGGCCCGTGACTCAAGATGGGCAACCAACCAAAGTCAAAAGCAAGGCCAAAGGAACTAAATTAAAGGGAGGGTGGGCGGGTGTTCAGCAGTGCGAAGCAGGAGCCTGGCATATGTCGCGCTGTTGCTTTTATACTTTTCCCCACTATCACCCTTTGACATGATCGGGCAATGTTGTTGTTGTTTAGTCGTTTAGTCGTGTCCGACTCTTTGTGACCCCATGGACCAGAGCACGCCAGGCACTCCTGTCTTCCACTGCTTCCCGCAGTTTGGTCAAACTCACTAAACAACAACAACTGACATTCTTAACGGAACACACTGAAGGAAGGAGCTGATTCCAGAGCATGACACACAAGCCCAGTCTACCAGATACCAAATATTCTACTGATCAAATTAGGCCCCAGTGTTTTTCTTACACAGATCCCTCTGGGAAAAGTTGCTCGTTCTGTTAAACTTTTTTCCTGCTTCTCTTGAAATTATTCAGATGGTACAACTAAGCAAGAACCTCCAAAATTATCTCAATAACCTCCAAGTGTTTGTGCTGCCTCCTGTTTTGTTATAACTGTTGTCATGCATTTGGGAGCTTACTTATTATAGCCCTATGTGCCAAAATATCTTAAAACAGTTTTGTTTTGTTTTTTAAAAAAGGAATTTCACTTCAGGTCAAACTCTGCGGCAACTTGGAGATGTTGTGGCGTCCACCCCCTCCCGTCCTCCGGGAGATGTTGTTGCTGGGATGTTTCGCCCAAGCAGAAACTGGCTGAATTGCATTCACACAGGTTCTATGGGACTCAGACAAGAAAGTAATTGGACTTTCATGGATGCTGGATGCATTGACCTAAATGGCAAGAACCGTATAGGTTATTCCACCAACTGCTGCCTGTGCAATCCTCAAGTGCTCTCAGAGAGGTAGTTTAAAAGTCTTCAAATGTCCCCTGCCAGATGTATATCCAAAATGTGGGGCAGGGATAAGAGACCTTTTTAATTCTGAGGGACACATCCTATTCTGAGCAACCTTCAGGAGGCAACTTGTCAGTGGTGGGCAGAACCACGAGCATAAGTGGGTGCAGCAACTGATGTAAATTTTACCTGTATACAGTAGTGTAACTTCTACATACTTTATCCTCCATCTAGATAAGCAAGAGGCAATCTCAGATATTAAGGACATGGCCAGTGCTTCTCTTGTTCTCTTATGATGACACCCACCTGAGATATGCTAGAAGTGGGTTCTGGTGAGTTCCAGAGAGTCCCAGCTGAATAGAATCATAGAATCATAGAATCATAGAATCATAGAATCATAGAATCATAGAATCATAGAATCATAGAATCATAGAATCATAGAGTTGGAAGAGACCACAAGGGCCATCGAGTCCAACCCCCTGCCAAGCAGGAAAAACCATCAGAGCACTCCTGGCATATGGTTGTCAAGCCTCTGCTTAAAGACCTCCAAAGTAGGAGACTCCACTACACTCCTTGGCAGCAAATTCCACTGTCGAACAGCTCTTACTGTCAGGAAGTTCTTCCTAATGTTTAGGTGGAATCTTCTTTCTTGTAGTTTGGATCCATTGCTCCGTGTCCGCTTCTCTGGAGCAGCAGAAAACAACCTTTCTCCCTCCTCTATGTGACATCCTTTTATATATTTGAACATGGCTATCATATCACCCCTTAACCTCCTCTTCTCCAGGCTAAACATGCCCAGCTCCCTTAGCCGTTCCTCATAAGGCATCGTTTCCAGGCCTTTGACCATTTTGGTTGCCCTCCTCTGGACACGTTCCAGAGAAGGCCTGGACACTGTTAGTTTCTGTTCTTATCACTGAGCAGCTGTGTGGAGTCACAGGACTCTGTTTACATTCCAGAGACCTTCCAGTCTCATGGGAAAGGAGACGGGATGTGACGTTAGTGGTTTCCTGTTTCCTTTGTTTGGTTGCTCTCTGCTCTCACAGGGAGAGGATGTATATTTCTTTGCTCTCTGCGTAGCTAGAAAATAAAGCATAGCAATGTAGCTCATGCTATCTCATCCTTCCCCGTGCTGTTTTGATGCTCTGCTGGGATGACGTGCCTGAGGCCTTATCAAAGGATCAGGTCGTCAATTAATCGTCGGGAGGCGATTCCGAAGATGAGCCTTATCAGCTCAGTCGAACAGAGATTCCAACAGACACAGCCCAACCAGACAAAAATGTGAATCAGGTTCATGGGTAAGTGTAGGAAGGGCAGAGTTCTGAGAGACAGAGAGGTTTGAAGGGACACATTTGGCCTCTGTGCTTGAGGTTCCTCACCCATGATGTAGGTGGAAGAGTGTGTCTCTGCCTCCTGCTCCTGCTCAAAATAACTCATGCCCCATTGGCCCTGCATTTGACATCCACACATTCAGCATTGAGAATTATGAATTCTGGTAGGCTCCCTGCTCAAATGTGGCAGTGTACTGTCACCCCCAAGTAGGGGCTCCACACTAGTGACACACTAGGACCTATGAAGAAGTGGGTCCCAAACAAATGAAGAGTATGGAGAACACCAAATCAGTACCCAAGCCTTCAGGATGCACAGAAATGGATAACAGAATCTTCTGACTGATCGCTAGCATCAGCAATCTACACGCAAGGCTGGAAAACATGGTCACTTGAATTATTCAGATTGGCAAGCGATTCGCTGTCCTTTCTCCTGGCCAAATTGCAAGTGTAACTGGAATGGTTGAGACAAGGAAGTGGCACATTTCTGATGCCACTCCACAAACCCATTAAAACAGAAGCTCGCTCCATAATCCTGAGACCT
Organism: Podarcis vaucheri; assembly: GCF_965113315.1. Lineage (NCBI taxonomy): Eukaryota > Metazoa > Chordata > Lepidosauria > Squamata > Lacertidae > Podarcis > Podarcis vaucheri. The sequence goes on from NC_138748.1 coordinate 64,818,046, forward strand.
GGTGGGCAAGATTTATTTATTGTTTAATCTGGCTCAGAGATTCTTATGTCACCTAGAACTCATCTTTTGGCCGTGTTTCTGATTCTTGTGCTATAGAATCCTTTCCAAAATGTTAGCAAAGCCAGCCTGTCTTCTGGCAGGTCTCCGTCCACTGGTCTATATTATTACATGCATTTAGAGCTGAATTATGCCAACCGCACAGCTATGTGCATGGTCCATTGAGCAAAAATGGGGAGGAAATGAATGTAGTCCATATTCCAATAATATGCTTAGCTTGATTCATGTCTTGTGGCCACTGCACAATGTCTGATGGGCTGGCTGTCATTTCTTGTAGCACAGCTTTTAATAGCTATCCTGCAACCATCATTCATCCTGATGTTTCCATGTACAAAGCTAAAATAGCTCAATAAGGACTGGACTCAGATTTATGCCAAAGCTCTGAATTGGGGAGGGAGTCATTTTTTTCTAGAAAATAAGGGAACAGATGAGCACCCTTCTGCATTTTTGAAGGGGAAGGGAATTTCTGGAGGCTGGCTTATTGGGACTTTTTGATGATGATGATGATGATTTTGTGGAGTACTGAATTTAAGATAGGAAAAATGAAAAAATTGACAGATTTGCACATCTCCATCTATGTGACGGACAAAATCCAGATACGTTTGACTTCCACCTCAGTTTACCGCTTCATTCTGAACAGCTCTGCAGATTCCATCCCTTATTGATTTCATTGTATGGTGCTCGAGAGAAGAATCACACAGCAGAGGAATATATTGTGGTTTACTTTGGGTAGTTTGTTTGAGTTAATGGCTTGTCCCACGAGGAGTTCCAGTTGCAAGCTATGGAATAGGAGAGAGCCCAGACAAGCTCATGAACTGAACAATTTGACCTTTGAGCAGCTGCTATAAATGACCATGAATTGTGTTCAAAAAGAAAACATTTTGATTTATTGACTTACTGTTTGCTTGAAATACAAAACTGCCATGGTGCTGGGGGGAGACTTTAATCTTAGGAGGTAGAGAATGTTTGGGAAGTGACTGTAGTACTTCTTTACAAGGAATGGGGTGTGTGAGAGAGATTCAGTTTATTCCTAAGGGCAAATCTAGCTAATTCACATTTTTCAAAGCAATATGTGAACAAAAACACAGCCGTCCTTCAAAATCCGCACTTCTCTGAATTTTGCAATGCCTTTCTCCAGGCAAATGATATGTGCAAAAATGCATATACTAGGGCAAAGTGTATTTCAATCCCTCTGTAAGCGAAAATAGCATACAAAATGCATTATATTCAGGGAGATTGCTTTTCAAAAATATGCATATTAAGCCAAATTCCATACCAATATATCTATATCAGGAGAAATTCATGATGAATTTACATGAGAACTTTTTGGAAAATCACAAACTGATATAGAAATGTTGAGAACTGAACTTAAGCTTGGAGAAAAAGACAAAGAAAAACAGTAAATTTGAAATCTTCACCCAGCCCTCTTCTCCAAACCAGCTTGTTTGGGGAAAGGTTTAAAAATGCATAGATGCAATTTTTCAGAGGGTATAGCTGAGTCTGGGAGTGGTGGAGAAAACTTAGAGTACAAATCCAGAATGGAGGGGGGAAATCAAAGTGGGTGGGATTAAAAGATAATTGGACAAATTCATTGAGATAAGGCTATCAACGTCTACTGGGCATGATGACCATGATCTCCCTTCACTGTTGTAGGCAGTATACCTCTGAATACTAGTTGCTGGGACTCACACATGAGTACAGACAGGGCCGGCCCATGCATGAGGCAAGGCGGGGTGGCCACCTCAAGCAGCAGGATCCACAGGGGCAGCAGATCCTGCCTACAATGAGTGTTTCACCCACCACTGCTGCTGCTGTTGTAGCGATAGCTGTGGTGTGCTCCTTGGAGGCTGGATCTGCCATCTCCTTGGCACTCCACCCCTACAGTGGCCTCTTGGTGAACAGGAGGCACTGATGGTCTCCATCTCCCCTTGTTCCCAATACAGATCTTCTTTCACCCCTTCTACCCTGGCCAGAGGTGGGGAGCATTTTGTGATTTGCCTCAGGTGCCAAAATGTGTTGGGCTGGCCCTGGGTAGAGTGATGTTGCACTCAGGTCCTGCTTGCAGGCTTCCTGTTGGCATCTTGGTTGGCTAATGTGAGGACAGGAAGCTGAACTGGATAAAGGTTTGAACTGATCCAGCAAGGCTGCTCTAATGTTCTTATGCCAACCCTTATCATACAAATGGCATCATCTTAATAGATGGTCGTGGTTGTGGGCAGGTTCTCAACCTGGTTCCCCCCACCCTGGCGTGGGTGGAGCTATTGCACTCACGCCGGGGTGGCACCACAATTACCCAGGGCTATTGCCCAATCATGAATTATGGTGTTGGAGGAGACTCTTGAGAGTCCTGTGGACTGCAAGAAGATCAAACCTCTCCATTCTTAAGGAAATCAGCCCTGAGTGCTCACTGGAAGGACAGATCCCGAAGCTGAGGCTCCAATACCTTGGCCACCTCAGGAGAAGAGAAGACTCCCTGGAAAAGACCCTGATGTTGGGAAAGATGGAGGGCACAAGGAGAAGGGGATGACAGAGGACAAGATGGTTGGACAGTGTTCTCGAAGCTACCAGCATGAGTTTGACCAAACTGCGGGAAGCAGTGGAAGACAGGAGTGCCTGGCGTGCTCTGGTCCATGGGGTCACAAAGAGTCGGACACGACTAAACGACTAAACAACAACAACATTGCCCGATCATGTCAAAGGGTGATAGTGGGGAAAAGTATAAAAGCAACAGCGCGACATATGCCAGGCTCCTGCTTCGCACTGCTGAACACCCGCCCACCCTCCCTTTAATTTAGTTCCTTTGGCCTTGCTTTTGACTTTGGTTGGTTGCCCATCTTGAGTCACGGGCCAGGTAGGAATTTTTCCATTTGGCAAATTGGCACAGGCAACTTGGTTTTTGCCTACCTCTTAGCAATCGTCACAACTTTGTAAGGTTTGGCGGTTAGGCATTGGCTTATGGTGAATGGGGGAGGGAAGGTCAGCCATTGCCTGCCCCTCCAGTTTCAAGGGTTAAAGAAAGCCAAGGCCTGGTTTCTGTCCAAAGTCCGCTTGAAGGGTGAGGGCCATGCCAGGCCCCCGGGAACACCAGGGGAGATGCAGGTGGGTTCCCCTGAAGCAATTTCCCTTTGGGCGGTTTACACTTACAGACTTCCTGCAAAGGGGGCAGGAGTCAGATATAGTTTTGCCAATGCCTAAGCCAATACCGCTCTCATTCCTGTAATCAATAATGTTGAGGCCCAAACACCTTAAACAAAATATCCGTGTCCGTGTGAATTTATTTATCCTAATGGGGGGTCGGCTTGAGGGTCTTGCCACGCAACTAGAACCACATGATTGTGTGAGGAGCCTTGAGAGACCCATCTCCAATATTGTCCCCCACATCAATCCCAGCCACCACAGTCAATGGTCAGGGATGATGGTAGGCTTAGTCCTAAACCTTTGGAGGGCATCAGGTAGAAGAAAACTGATTTAGACCTCATCATCTGAGTATGATACCATTGATAATGGGGAAGGGCTGTAGCTCAGAAGTAGAGCATCTGCTTTCCATGCAGAAGGGCCCATGGCCAATACTTTTCATCTCCATGTAGGTCTGGGAGACAACCCAGGAAGGAATTCTAGAGACCCACCGCCAGTCAGTGGGGGAAATACTGAGCAGGATGGACCAATGGTATAAGGCAGATTCTGGTGTTCTTATATAGATCCCCCCTCAGTGGCAGATCCAATAAATATTGTTGTTGTTGTTGTTTAGTCGTTAAGTCGTGTCCGACTCTTCGTGACCCCATGGACCAGAGCACGCTAGGCACTCCTGTCTTCCACTGCCTCCCGTAGTTTGGTCAAACTCATGCTGGTAGCTTCGAGAACACTGTCCAACCATCTCGTCCTCTGTCGTCCCCTTCTCCTTGTGCCCTCCATCTTTCCCAACATCAAGGTCTTTTCCAGGGAGTCTTCTCTTCTCATGAGGTGGCCAAAGTCTTGGAGCCTCAGCTTCAGGATCTGTCCTTCCAGTGAGCACTCAGGGCTGATTTCCTTCAGAATGGATAGGTTTGATCTTCTTGCAGTCCATGGGACTCTCAAGAGTCTCCTCCAGCACCATAATTCAAAAGCATCCATTCTTCGGTGATCAGCCTTCTTTATGGTCCAGCTTTCACTTCCATATATCACTACTGGGAAAACCATAGCTTTTACTATACGGACCATTCTCAAAAGTTCTGGCAACATCTGAGCCAGATTTCCACTGAAGGCTTTCACTGAAGTCATCGCTGGCAGCTGTGGCAATCATCCAATGTGCACAAAAACCTTCCCTGGGAGCAAGGGGAATGCTCAGTGTGTGAAATCCCATTGTGTGCAACAAACACTCTGCAGAACGCAAGGTTGGCATACTCACTGGAGAGCTGCGGAAACGGAGTGTGGCTGACGTACCCCTGAGGCTCTATTGTAGATGGTTTTTGGTTGCTACTGAGATCTCCCAGGCTGCGCTTTTCCTGAGCCAGGATGCTAGCAAAACAAAATGCAGCCTTTCTGATGATGATAAAGCCACAGAGGGAAATCCTTTTCTTTTCTCAGAGAAAGGTAGCACCACTGTGTATTCAGCCACTGTTGGACAGCTTGCAAGCTTGCACTGTTCTAGACGTATGCAGGGCTCTCTGTATCTGACGGGTTTGAAATGGACCCGGTTTTCTCTTTCAGTAGCAGGGGAGAGCAATTGAAATGTACACTGGGATCTGCAATTTTTTTTTTTAAAAAAAAGGCTGCTGATTTTGACTCAGAGAACACTTGGCACACCTTGTGTGCCTTATTAGCTTCAGGGACATTTTTTAAAAAAATCATGTTATTTCTCCCAAAGTGTAAAAGAATGTTGACAAAATCTAGGCTCCTTGCCTCTTTCCCCTGTTCTGCCCATATCACTGCATTCAAGTATGTTGGGGGGGGGGTCCCAATTACTGGGCCCCAAAATAACGCAGCTGTCACTGTTTATGGCTGTATCCTAGAAAGGGGGCATGAGGATTCTGTAGTTCTTTTGGTTGTGCTTGTTATGCCGCTATACACACACACAGTTACCTCACAGTGAATAGTTGTGCTGGAGAAAACTAAGTGGAATCTCCCTGGACGATCTCCGACTAATTCAACAGCTACTCATCAACACAGATTCCTAATTATAGCCCACCGAACAGCTCCTTTTGCACAAGGGATGAAGCAAGAACTGCATAGTTTTCATCTGAACAATGATGGAAAACGATCACGAAAGCCAATTTGGAAGTCAAAGGTTGTTTTGATTTAGAGAAATAGATTTCACAAGTTAGCCTGGCAAAGAAACTCTGTGTGGCCATAAATGAACGAAAGTTCATTGTCCAAATGGAATTTCCCTCACCAGCTGCAGACTGAGTTAGGACTAAGCCCTAACCCTCCACCCATGGTGAGAGTGTTTCATGAAAATTCACTTCTTGCAACACTCCCTCCCATTCTGGCAATAATTCCGGGGGTATCTGAAAAGGACTGAAAATGCTCATTCAGAGGGATGGCAAGAAATAATACCCTCCTTCGGATTTGGCTTTTGGGTGTCATCATGTGAGCAAATCTGATTAGGGATAGACTGAGGAACCAAATTCCATTCTGTTTCAGTTTCACTTGTACTCAACCATAGGTCCCTTCCTTCCCACTTTGGATGGACATTTTATAAGAAAGGACAGGAAGTCTGCATTTAAATGGTACACATTATATTTATAAAAGTTGCATTTTTCAGATACGATCCAAAGCACCCCCCCCCCAAGATATGCATTTTGTATGTAACATATATATTTTTGTGTGCATTTCCTGCACGCTGAAACTATAATGCAAGATCCTGATAAAAGCATATTCTGTATTGTACTCAAGCTCAGGAGCATCCGATCAGGTTAGTCCACTGCAAAAAGCAGGCCCAACAAATTCCTCTCCTATCCTAAAGTCTGGTTATGTGATGCTATCACTCTGGCTATATGATCCCTGACAAGCTGGAACCTATCATTAATTGTTGTTGTTGTTGTTGTTTAGTTGTTTAGTCGTGTCCGACTCTTCGTGACCCCATGGCCCAGATCACGCCAGGCACTCCTGACTTCCACTGCCTCCCGCAGTTTGGTCAAACTCATGTTTGTAGCTTCGAGAACACTGTCCAACCATCTCGTCCTCTGTCGTCCCCTTCTTCTTGGGCCCTCCATCTTTCCCAACATCAGGGTCTTTTCCAGGGAGTCTTCTCTTCTCATGAGGTGGCCAAAGTATTGGAGTCTCAGCTTTAGGATCTGTCCTTCCAGTGAGCACTCAGGGCTGATTTCCTTCAGAATGGATAGGTTTGATCTTCTTGCAGTCCATGGGACTCTCAAGAGTCTCCTCCAGCACCATAATTCAAAAGCATCAATTATTCGGTGATCAGCCTTCTTTAGGGTCCAGCTCTCACTTCCATACATTACTACTGGGGAAACCATAGCTTTAACTATATGGACCTTTGTAGGCAAGGTGATGTCTCTGCTTTTTAAGATGCTGTCTAGGCTAGGTTTGTCATTGCTTTCCTCCCAAGAAGCAGGCGTCTTATTTATTAAATGCACATAAGCAGCTACTTTGAGATACCAGGAATGAAAGACGGTACCTTGCAGAAGCATATGATTGTAACTCAATATTTCCTTCACCTATGAAAATCCAGCTCATCCGTAATTTAAAGTGGTGCAGTCGAAAATCAAATTTACCACTAACGCATCTGCCATTTATGAGAATTAGATCTCTGGGACGTGTGGCCCTTACATTAAACAACTTGGAGTTAAATATAAGCACATCTTTTCTTTTCTTTTTACCATACTTTAATGGACACATATATGAGATGATCCAGCCTGCTGAATGGTCAAAAAATGGCATTCCCCCCCCCCAAGGCACTGAAAGAGGTGTTGATCAGCAAGGACTCCCTGGAGCCAAGCTTTCTCTCTCCATATTTCTGCTCCCTTCCTCACCCTCATCTCATATGTTCTGCAAGGATTAAAAAGGAAGAAGGGAAATCACAATTTGATGAAAGCTCTCCAGGCCTGAAGAGTGTTTTCTCTTGGCAGCTCCAGACTTTCCTTTTGGTCGTGTTCTGACTCTGCTCATTTTGGCTGTCCTAGCCATCTTGAATAATCAATCCTCTCTGACTCCCTCCTCCTCCTCAGCTTCCTGTTTGTTCACAAAGATTGTGTACAAGGACTTCCTGATCTCATCTGGTCCCTGTTTAAGCTCTTACGCAACACCACTCGAGCCTAGGAGCCTCTCGTGGGTTGAACACCCAGAGGAGTAAAATCATTCCAGAGAAGGAAAGGACTGGCCTGAATCATCTAGTACTGGGCTGGTGGTCTAGAAGCTAATTGGGATTGCCAGTTTAAGTTTGTGTGTGCTTTTTAATTGATTTTTTTTTTTAATGCCATTTTATCAAGGAAAGGGGGAAAAAAGGAGAAGAAATACAATTTTAAAAGACAGAGAGAAAAGAGGGAAAACACACACAGTCACACAAACACATTGCAATTATACCCCACTTTCCCCCCTCATTTAATCCCCACACCAACCCTGTGAGGTAAGTCAGGCTGGGACTGGCCCAAGGTTCAAGTGGGAATTTGAATGCAGGTATCACAGATCCTAGGGACGCATGTGGCGCTGTGGGTAAAACCTCAGCGCCTAGGGCTTGCCGATCACATGGTCGGTGGTTCGAATCCCCGTGGCGGGGTGAGCTCCCGTCTTTCGGTCTCAGCTCCTGCCCACCTAGCAGTTCAAAAGCACCCCCAAGTGCAAGTAGATAAATAGGTACCGCTTTATAGCGGGAAGGTAAACAGTGTTTCCGTGTGCTGCGCTGGTGCCGGCTCGCCAGAGCAGCTTCATCACGCTGGCCACGTGACCCGGAAGTGTCTCCAGACAGCACTGGCCCCCGGCCTCTTAAGTGAGATGGGCGCACAACCCTAGAGTCGGACACGACTGGCCCGTACGGGCAGGGGTACCTTTACCTTTACCTTATCTCAGATCCTAGCAATTACAAACCTAGACAGCATCTTAAAAAGCAGAGACATCACCTGGAAAAGACCCTGATGTTGGGAAAGGAGAAGGGGTCGACAGAGGACGAGATGGTTGGACAGTGTTCTTGAAGGTACCAGCATGAGTTGGACCAAACTGTGGGAGGCACTGGAAGACAGGAGTGCCTGGCGTGCTCTGGTCCATGGGGTCACAAAGAGTCGGACACGACTAAATGACTAAACAACAACAATCCCAGGTCCTAGTCTGACACTCTAGCCACTGCATCATACTGGCTCTCCAGCAGGTCCTATTATGGATGCAGTGATGGTCAATACACAAAGTTTCAATTAAACATATAAGTTAATATATGTCCTCCCTGTGTTAAATAGCTATCCACATGAAATTGATGCCTATATGAAACATGTCTGAATCAGACAGTTGTGTAATAGCCGGTGGGTATTTAGCCTTCCAGGCTTGGAGTCTAAATCTCTTAGCCACCACGAGGGCTCACAAAATCCTCATTTGTCTAAGTCTCTGAGAGCAGCTCAGCCTCTGCCTGAGTGGCAGGTTAGCCAGGATGGTGAATCTGCTTGATAACAGAAGCTTTATAGAAGCAGACAGACCACGCCTTGTTGTGTGGCCTGTTCATGTCTGCTCCTACTGTATATGGAATAACTTTCATGTCCCTGGTATTTGGTGAATGTAAGAGCACAGGAGGCTGCCTTAGGCAGAGTCAAACCACTGGTCCATCTAGCATCTCTCCAGAGTTTCAGACATGGAGACTCCCCCATCCCTACCTGAAGACGCCAGGGGTTGACTCTGAGACCCTCTGCATGCAATGCAGATGTTCTACCAGTGAGCTGAAACCCTTCTCCTGAACACTAAAGACTCTTCAGGTCTTCTTTACATGCATTATATTAACCCTTGATGAAGGCCACATGCAATGGGACAAAAGTGGTAGCTTCACCTCCATCATTCTTCTGGTCAGTCACCCACACAGGGGAAGCAAATTTATGGAGGAGGGACCCTTTGTTGGAAAACACCCTGGGGTGCCCCTGAAACTCCCAAACTCCAAGCGTCCTCTGGTTTGCACAGCTCTGGAAAAGGCATTTCCCTTCTTCTCCAGTGTGTTTCAGCGACATATATCAAATGATATATGCACACTAATCTTTTAGCATAACACAGCAAGAAGCGTGAGACATCGTGGAGCTAATCTACGTATTCATTCACACACTATGTACAGAAAAAGGATTCATGGCGTCCTTTCTCTCCAGCTCCAAGAGAAGAATAGGCAGAAGTAAAAGCAATACAGTACAATAGCTAATACAGAGGAAGGGATAAGACTGTCTTCCATTCCCACACGCATGTGATTTACACCAATCTCATCTGCAGCATCGGAGGCGTGAAATGCTAACACCCTTTGCAGCTCATGGAGGTTCCCTGTGCATTTCAGAACTCTGGTTGTCCATAACCCACTTCCATGATGGATCACATAACCTGGAGAGGCTTCCACAATTCATTGGAGCATGCACAAAGAGCAGATCTATGCACAAGACCTTTAAAGAGCTTTCAAAGCAAACAGTCTCCCATGAGATATAGCTTACAGTTACAGTTTCCAGCACGCTTAACAAACTACAGTTCCCATTAGCTTTTTTGGAATGGGTGGCATGGCATGTGGAATGATGGGGCAAGTGCCTGATATACCATATTTCTCTGTGTATAAGACGCCCCCTATTTTGGGGGGCGCCAAATTAAGAAAACACCCCTCAGCACTACCAGTGTATAAGACGAGCCCCATTTTATTTTATTTTTTGTAAAAAAATAAACAAACCCTAGTCTTATACATGGAAAAATATGGTATATCCCAGTGCTGAGTGAAAAAGCCCTAGGCTGAATAGCTGTTGAAGCTACTTTCTCCCATATGCCTCCAAAAAGGGGGGTGTGAAACTGGGCCAAACCTTTTAAAAAAAGAGAAAGTGCACAAAAGCATCATCCGAGCCACATTAGCTCAAAGCCAGCATCCTCCTCTCACAGTGGCCAACCAGTGCTCCAATGGGAAGCCAAGTGCAATGGTACTCTCCCCAACTGTGATTTCCAGAAGCTGGAATTATTTTGCTTTTCTTTTCTCTTTTATATTGATACAGCAAGAAAAGAAAAAAGAGAAAACACAAATACCAAATTACACACGACTAACCACAGACAGAATTTTCTTAACAAACAATAAAACAAAAATTGGTCTTAACACTAAAGACCCAACCTCCCGTCTATTCCATATTTCGATTTCCTATTTTTGCCAATACACACTTTTATCGTAATTAAACTGTTTCTTAATATATCTTACTTCTTATATCTGTCTTACAACTATTACTGAAGTTCCTCGAATGCTGCAACAGAGTTTAAACGACTATATTTATATTTCAAATATTCTTTGGAAACCTCCCATTTTCGAACAAATTCCTGGTTTGATTTATTCTTTATTTTTTTCTGATAGACCGTCTAATTTGGCATATTCTGTCAGCTTTTGGATCCAATTGTGTATAGAGAGAATTTCATTACTCTTCCATTTAGCCAGGATAAGAACTCTTGCTGCTGCTGTAACGTATAAAAAGATACCCTTCCACTTTTGTGGAATACCCAGAACTGTAATTCCCAGGAGACAGGCCTCTGGTTTTTTATTAAAAGAGATCTGAAGTTGGAATTCAGAGGCATACTGCCTCCAACAGTGGAGGGAGCTCACAGCTTTATCCTCCATGAATTTGTCTAATCCTCTTTCAAAGCCATTGAAGGTGACGACCATCAGCACAACTTAACTATGCACTGGGTGATTGCCCGTGGTGTCTGGTAAGTGAATGGGGTGTGTGCTCTTGGGATCTGGGTGGGGGGCATTGTGCCAGAGTGTCAGATTTTCAAGCCTTATCAGGAGAAACTGGCCACTCTCCAGGCACCCGGCTTGATCTCCTTGTTGATCTCCCTGTCTGCGTTTCCCGGCAGGATACAGGCTAGGTCGCGATTGGCGATCCTCTTCAGCGTGAGAAGGACACACCACTCTTCCCTGCTCCCTGCTCCCCCCAGGGAGAGGAAAGAGATAGACAGAAATGTAGTTACATGCCTTTATTTCTGTCTTTGCAGCATTACAGAGAAACGCGTCTGCTCTCTTCAGACACCATCAGCAGAGAGACAAACTCCACCTCCTGTACTTCCTGTACAGGTCAAATTTCACTCTGAGCTAATTCCAGTGCTCAGCACAGTGAATAGACTGTCCCTTTGTTCTCACGGTACAGTCCCAAACATTCCTATCATGTTTTGCTTTCCAGCCAGCTGCAGCTCGCTGCCGCATTGCTCCTTTTCCTCAAAAGTGGTACTGAGCCTGGCAAAGTGATCTAGAATGCCTGAGCTTCTCTGGCAATTCCAAAACTTCCAGAGCTGGGAAGAAAAAAAAATTCTCATCCCAGCATCAAAGCTAAACTCTCCAATCCAACAAAGGTGGGCAGTAAGATAATAGATACATAGAATTGTAGAGTTGGAAGATACTCCATGGGGGGGGGGTCTAGTCCAACCCCCTGCAGTGCAGGAATCTCAGCTAAAGCATCCATGATGGATGGCCATACAACCTCTGCTTAAAAACCTCCAAGGAAGGAGAGTCCACCACCTCCTGGGAGAGTCCATTCCACCATCAAACAGCTCTTACTGTCAGAAAGTTTTTTCTGTATGTTCCATTGGAATCTCCTTTCTTGTAACTTGAAGCCATTGGTTCAAGTGCCACCCTCCAGAGCAGGAGAAAAGAAGATTGTTCCCTCTTCCATGTGGCGGCCCTTTGGATATTTGAAGATGGTTATCATGTCTCCTCTCAGTTTCCTCTTTTCCAGGCAAAACATACCCAGCTCCTTCAACCATTCCTCATAAGGCTCAGTTTCCAGACCCTTGATCATTTTAGTCGCCCTCCTCCGCACACATCCCAGCTTGTCAATATGCTTCTCAAATTGAAGGATAGTTGACTATGAAACATATGGGTGGCTGGGTGGCAATTGCAGTCTTATTAAACCCCCAAGTGGCCAATTAGGTGGCTAGGATTGCCAGATGAGCCCTCTCTGGCTGGTTGGAAGCAGAACACCAGCCTTGATGTGTCTTTGATGTCACTCAGCAGGTCAGCTCCTACAGTCTCCATGCTCTCCAGCCATCTTGACAGCTCCTTGACGGGCGTGTAATACAAAACAAACACAGGGGCCAGTGTGTTCTCTGGCCTATTAGTGCTATTTTGCCTTTCGGTTCTATTGACATTTAAACAGAAATAGGAAATTCTAGGAAGTCTATAGAACTATCTGCAATCATGTTGGATTGCATGAACACAAAGCTCCTCTGCCAACAAAAGAACAATTGAGAGTTTATTTGCTGCTGACAGAGAATTTAAATAATCAGAGCACATCTCAGGGGAAATGTGTGACTTTCCAGTGTGCTGGCTGATCGGCTTCCATTCTTTTAGTCCATTTATGCAATGCAAAGCTGAGAAGGAAAAAAAACACACATGTGGCAGGGCAGAATCTATGGCCTTCCAGATGTTGCTAGACTCCAACCCCTACCAGTCCTGATCAATAATCAGGGATGATGGGAGTTGTAGTAAAATAACAGGTTCTGCATCCCTGGATAAGACAGATTGCCACTCGACGCACCTCCCATTCCAGCTCTCTGTGACCCAAGTCCCCTACAAAAAGAAATCCCACAGCAAAAAGTCTTATCCCTCCTCCTAGCCACATGATAATTAAACTGACTCATCCATGCTTTGCTTGGCAGAAGCATGCCTTACTATGCGGGCCTGGGAATAGCGCAATTAGAGACAGGCTGAAAGAGGAAAGTGAGGCTTCTAGTGGTAGGAAAGGGTAGAAGGTAATGGAAAGGGAGAAGGAAGCCACTTTCTACTGGGCTTGAAGACAACATGACTGGTGTTGGAGGGCAGGGAGGATGAGACAGGGATCGCCGACTGGCACACAGGCTGCAGTCACACTTGGCCAACCCTTGTCGGGTGGCACCACACCCACACACCATGCAAACACAGAGGTGCTATCCTACTAAGGAGGCAGGCAGGTAGAGTTTGGCTGAGGAAAGATTGGAATTGGTTGAGGGAGTGCCTCCCTTTGCCCTCCCAGCCATCTCTGAAGACAAAGCAATGGGGGACAGAAAACTAGTAAATGAAAATGAGGCAGAAGAACCAGCAGAGAAGAAAAAGTGTTATGTACTGAGTTGAATAGGGTCCAAAAGGCAGCAGTCTGATTGGTCCTAGAACAATGCAGCAGTATGATTGGTCCTCAGAAGCCAACCAATCCAGCTCCAGGTGGAAGTGAATCCGCAACCTGATTGGCCTACAGGAGAATCCCGGAATTAGCCAATCACGTGTGGCCCATTATGTAATTAATGTATATAAAGCAGATATTTGGGGGGAACTTTCATTCCTCACTATTATGAGCTGAATAAAGAGCATGAAATCCACACTCGACTCCGAGCATATTCCAAGAAGAGAAGAGAAGTAGGGAGAGGAGAGGAGAGGAGAGGAGAGGAGAGGAGAGGAGAGGAGAGGAGAGGAGATAAAAATCCCTACCAAATTCTGTTTCATAATTTGGGGGAAATCAGAGCAGTTCCAAGGAGCCAGGCCAACATTTGTTAAAGCCCATATGGGTGATCCAGATTCAGCCAAATTTATCATTTTGGGTGGAAATGAGTTGGCCTCGTCAACAAATTCCACAATGCCTAAATCCCATTCTGGTCACTGCATGATAAATGTTGGAATCAAGACAATTAGAAAGGAATTTATTATAGATCGTTCGATGGGTCAGTAATGAAAAGCAGCTACGATCTATGCAAAACAAAACTTATGTGAAGTATGTTTCTCCAACTAGGAATTCTGAGAAATATTTCCCATGCTGACAACATTGCAGTTGTTGCGACACCATTCCCCATTCCCCATTCCCCCCCCCCCAATTGCATTTTTAGAAACCAGTTTCTGAACTTTTGTCACACACATATAATGCAGCAGAATATGGGAGGGAATAGAAACAGTCCAGAGGTAAAGCTGGGAAGTCCCCTTGTTCATTTTGTAAGAGAAATGTATTTTGAAATGGAAGTTAATATGTTTTAAGTTTTCAAAATTGAATAAAAAATTATTATGTAGAAAACTGGAGATTTTGCATATTGCCCACAGCTAACCTGGCCAATCCAATGCATTTCCTGGAAGTTCGACTGATGTGGAGTCAGGATCTGATCAGCTCACGAATGGCAGAGTGCCCCCACTCCATTCCAGCCACTCTGAACTGTCCAAAGAGCAGCGGGATGCGAGAAATAAACGGATAAAATAAATCATCAGGTAGAACTGTTGAGATCCTAGAATCTTGGCCAAGTGTCTAGACAATAAATTTCTGCACCTTCCATGCTTCCCCTTGGCAACACTTAGCAAAAGTGCCAACACTTAGCAAAAGTAGATGGCCTTCGGGACCCTGCAATTTTATGATTTGAGGGGGGCCTGTGAACAGTATGAGAGTGGAAACATTGTAAATGGCTTACAGAGCTGTAAACTCAGACGGCGCTTACTTTTACTGGATTTTTAAAGGTCTTAAAAGCCATTTAAAGTGCTCAGCGGGGTTTTTAGAGGGAAGCATTCTTTCAGGGCTCTGCTATCTCAGCATGAGCACCTGAACAGCTTTTAAATGGGTACCTTTGGTGGACAGAACTTCTCAGAGTGCTTTGGGGGTAAGACGTAACACCCTCAGAGTTCCTTTCTACAAGGGTTCCTTTGGTTTCATGGATGCAAACATGCCCTTCGAAGTAGAATTGTTGAAACAGGTTTGGAGAAGAGAGGCGTCTGCCCCTCACACAAATAATATTCAATATCAATAAGATGCTTAAATCAAGGTAGATAGCCATGTTGGTCTGACTTAAATTAGGCATGTTTGCTCTTTAAAAAAAAGAAATGGACACTTAAGAAACTTGATAAATTAAACTAGTCTTAAGTTCATTCTAAAGTCCTACAGATGTCTAGCCAATCTGCTCAAAAGCCCTTCTAGTCTAGCAACCTTCTGCCCCAAAATCCAGTACAAAGGTCTACTATTTATGAGGAATGTAGGAAGCCGCCTCATCAGAATATTGGTAGCTCAGCACTGTCAACATGGACTCTCCAGGTTTACAGACAAGGTTTCCGTTTCGTAGCCTGACATGGCGATGCCAAGGATTGAACCTGCAATCTTCCTCAGGCTAAGCAGAAGCTCTGCAACTGAGCTATGATACTGCCACTAGTCTGAGGAGGACTGGGGAATAGCCAAGGACAGAACATTGCTTTATGAGAGCAACCGTTTCAGTTCTTCCAAAGATAAACTGTGGCATGCTGGATTTGACTGGCTTTGGTATTTAAGGATCAGCGATTACCTAGAGCGTTAAGTCAGCTTTTATCCCGCTCACATTGACCTAATTGCTGAGGCATTCTCAAAGGTCCCCTGCCTGCCATCTCCAATGGTTCCACCTCACCCCTCTCAAACTCTCACGGTAGGGTAAGCCAACTAACAAGACAAGTCCATTTTTGTGTGTCTAATCCAGCAATTTTCATAAAATAAAGTTCTTTGATTTTTTTCCTCAGAATCATAAAACAAAAGCTTCTGGTGTGTGTGTGTGTGTGTGTCTGTCTGTGTGTGTGGGTGTGTGTGGCATCATGTCACTTTTGCTGCTATCTGTCTGCGACATTTAGCAACTGCCAATTTGAGAGAGAAGGGAAAGTCATGGGTTGCTGGAAGTTGGCGGGGATATGAAAAGATTGCCCAGCCACACAGAACGGTTTTTGCGAAGCCCTCGGGATAAAATATTACTGCGTGATTTGAGAGCAATAGTTTTCCAGACCTCATATTCCTGCAGACAAGGACTTTCTTTTCTAGGTTGTTTTTCTCTTGGATTGAAATCAAAAGCAAAGCTTAGCCTGTGCCGAAAGGATGTGTGGATTTTCTGCAGCGGGTGGTAGTGAAAGCTGTTTCACTTGTGGGCCTCCTTTCCTTCTGGAAGAACTTCTAGTGCGATATATGCCAGTGGATGGAAACAAAAGTGAACATGCTAGCTCTGTAGAGCAGTAGTAATAGTAATTA
This sequence comes from Podarcis vaucheri, assembly GCF_965113315.1. NCBI lineage: Eukaryota > Metazoa > Chordata > Lepidosauria > Squamata > Lacertidae > Podarcis > Podarcis vaucheri. The sequence goes on from NC_138748.1 coordinate 64,834,209, forward strand.
TTATTATTATTATTATTATTATTATTATTATTATTATTAATACCCCGCCCATCTGGCTGGGTTTCCCCAGCCGCTCTGGGTGGCTCTCAACAGAATATTAAAAACACAATAAAACATCAAACATTAAAAAATTCCCCAAACAGGGTTGCCTTCAGATGTCTTCTAAAAGTCAGATTTCCTTGACATTTGATATGAGGGTGTTCCACAGGGCGGGTGCAACTACTGAAAAGGCCCTCTGCCTGTTTCCCTGTAACTTGGCTTCTCGCAGTGAGGGAACCACCAGAAGGCCCTCAGAGCTGGACCTCAGTGTCCAGGCTGAATGATGGGAGTTGAGATGGTCCTTCAGGTATTCAGAGTATTTTCTACACACAGCTTCTCTACTCAGGTAAGCAAGAGGCATGATCAAAGCTCAAGGAGACAGACTAGCCATTTAAAACACTCATGGAAGACATGAAATAGGGCAAGTGAGGGGAGCGGCTTGAGTAGAAGGGTGAGTGGATGACAAAGAGTATGGGCTGAGTCCGGGGCCTGAGCCTGCCCTGGCTCCAGATGTGGGGATTACTTCGTTGCCTTCAGCTGGGCCATCACTTACAGCTGCTCCACTACCGGTTTGGTCAGGGGAGGCTGAGGCGCCCTCTGGGTCTAGTAATCCACTGATGTCTCCCAAGCTGCAGAGACTAAGGTCTGAGAGAAGGAGAGACCTGAGTACTCGCAGGAGGAGTGCTCGCCTTTGGGTGAAACAGGGAGGTGAGTCGCTGGGGGATCAGGACTGGCTGCTACCCCGAAAAAGATAAAAAGCTGTCGGACCCCACCCCAGGTTGTGGGAGCAACATTGCTGTATGCTAGATCCTGCCGGAGATCCTGTACCTGTCCTTGCCTGGTTTCCTGCCTCTTACCCTGCCTTGGCCCTGTCAGATTGTCTCCCAGCGGACCCTTCGGATTCTGGACTGGTCCTGGACTGCATTTCATGGGTTACCCCCGGGCCCAGTACCACACCCTGCTGGCTGGATGAGCCTCCTGGGTCACTACCAGGGAGGAGCAGCTGTAAAGACGGGCACGGCGTCTTCCACATCACACTATCCTAATGTGGCCCCTCAAGCTACTCTACACGAATTAAATCGCATAGAATGAGTCCAGGACTCAGAGAAGCTTTTAACTCCTACAGAATATCTAGCGTCTCTGTCCAATTTCCTGTGCGGATTTGTGTGGAGAAACTCCATCGCACGGCATTGCCTTGGAGATCACAGCTGAATGACAGCTTTTTTGTTTGCTTAAGGGCTGGCGGATCTTAAATTACGGAGAGAAAGGGCAAGATGGCATTTCTTCCTTAGAGAGAGTCCAATAAATAATAGGAATCCAGCAGGAGAGCCGCACTTGAGAGAACATGATGCGCCCCACCCCATATTCAGAGAAGGAAGCTTGGAGGGTCGCGAGAAATAAAAGCAATGCTTACCCATATATGTATTGTGCCTTCAGGTGTTCAAAGTGGTTTGTGTGCACTATCTACCTGCAATCCTTTTGAAGGCTGTATTCCCCTCTAGGCAAATTTTTAGAGTGGGTGGTGGGGTCACATGTCAGGGGGGCGGTGAGGAGAAAAACAAGATTGAACAAGAAATGTGACTCTTATAATAAGCTACATCCCAGCTGTGTGAACATCAGAGGTATCTATATACTGTGGTACCTTGGTTCACAAACTTAATCTGTTCCATAAGTCCATTCCAAAATGAAAGCGTTCCAAAACCAAGGCACGCTTTCCCATAGAAAGTAATGCAAAATGGATTCATCTGTTCCAACCCCTAAAACAGCAACTTAACATGAATTCTGCTATCTAATGAGACCATTGATCCATAAAATGAAAGCAATAAACAATGTACTGCAGTGATACAAACAAACAAACAAACAAACAAACAAACAAACAAACAGTAGCTGTACTGGGTTCCACACAGTCACAAAAGAAAAAGAGCCGCAAAAACAAAAACGCAAAATAAATAGCAAAAACAGACAGACCTCAGCGTAACACTCAAAATGGAAGTGTGGCACTCAAATTGGAAGTGCAACACTCAAACCGGAGCACGTTCAAGTTTCTGAAAAAAGTTCACAAACCAGAGCACTACTTCTAGGTTTGCACTGTTTGGGTTCCAAATTGTTTGAGTACCAAGGCATTTGAGAGCCAAGGTACCACTGTAATCTATATATCTATGTATATCGAGAAAGAATACGTTCTGAAGAAACTCCCAGTGGAGAAACAGAGACTCCCCACATTTTTGGGTCTCCATGCTTTTCAAAAGATAAATATGAGTTCTGTTCCTCCATGTTACATATGTAGGATCACAAGGTTGAGGATATTTGAAATATCTCAAGGGCTGTCACATGGAAGATGGAGCAAGCTTGTTTTCTCCTGCTCCGGAGGGTAGGACCCGAACCAATAGCTTCTAGGATTCTAGGATATGGGATGCTTGCCCAAGAACACCTCATGAGTTCAAGGCAGAGGTGAGATTTGAACTAGCAACCTCCTGATACATCATTCAGGCACCACCTGCACTATGCAGCATCATAATTTATTATCAATTCATTGGTTGAACTAATCAGTCACCTTTTAGAAAAAGAAAAGCAACTCAAAGCAACACAGCAAAATAACGACAACACACATGCATTAAAACCAGCATAAAAAAGAGAGAAATATATCTAATTTTTAAAGCAGTCGTGGCTTTCCCCAAAGAAACCTGGGAACTGTAGTTTAAGGGGTCAGCGAGTTGTGGGGAGACCCCTATCCCACCTCTCAGAGCTATAATCCCCGGAGTAATTTAACAGTCAGCCCCTTTTCCCAGGGAACTCTGGGAACTGTAGCTCTGTGAGAGGAATAGGGGTCTTCCTACAACTCTCTGACCCCCTTAACAAACTACAGTTCCCAGGGTTCTATGGGGGAAGCCAGGACTGTTTAAAGTGGTATGATAAAGAATTAAATGTAAAGGAATCTCTTAAACACTACACCACCAGCTACTGGTCACTACTAATTTACAAAGACACTCATTTCAGAGCCAATTCCCATGTTGTTTGTTGATGTGAGGGCAACTGGAGTGGATTTTGAGCGGAATTGGCCTTGAGATCAGCACATGTACAGCATGTCACACTTTAAACGTTGTATCATTTGTTCTAGTCCTTTAAAGTGGTAAACCGCCTCAGGTACCTTGGCAGAAATGTAATATATAAATGCAACAGATGGATAAATAAATAAAAGGTTTTGCCATTGCCAATTTGTTTATATACTACATTTCCCACAAGCAAGCCTGTGCTCAAAGCAATTTTCTGAAAATCAAAAGCTAAATACAGTATTTAAGCAACTTTCTTATGAAAGTCTCTAGAGCTGGAGGGTAGGGTAACTATGGAGTGCCTCTCTCCACACAATTCTTCCTCTGGAAACAGAATTTCCAATGGAATTGAAAGTATGTATGCATGTTTTGGGACTGGAATTAAATGTTGGGATGTGGGTGGGTGGGTGGACTATATTGCATTCATCATTCAAGTCTCGCAGATCTTAAAAATTGCCCTGTTGAATCAGACCAAATATCCATATCCAACCCAGTATTCTGTTTCTGACAGTGGCCAGCCAGAAACCTGTTGCCTCTGATCTAGAGAGGACATAATTTCCCTCTATTCCATTCCTTTATCATCCTTCTTGTTTGCCCAGCCCTGCATTCCACTCCTTCTGAACTTCAGGTCTCTGAAATTCATTCCAGAATGGAGCAGGTCCTGTATGCCATAAACCTCATTTTCTCCCATTTATTTGTGGCACTCCTTCTTTCGTTTGATCCTCCTCTGCACTGCTGCCAGGCAAGTACATATGGATTTTACACTGCCCCTCTCCAACGCAAACCCCTACAATCTTGATTTGATCATACAAATGCTTGCAACACCAAGATAGATTGGGGGTGGTGCCCACATGAGCTCCCGGAAGCGAGGAAAGGTTGTAGCTCCAGGCTGGAGCCTGTCCTCTGAATGCAGAAAGTCCCAAGTTTGATCTTTTGCCTCCCCAGATAAGGCTGGGGAAAACATTCCCATCTGAAAGTCTGGAGAGCTTCTGTCGCACAAGGCAAACCAGCCTTTCCCAACATTGTTGTTGTTTAGTCGTTTAGTCGTGTCCGACTCTTCGTGACCCCATGGACCAGAGCACGCCAGGCACTCCTGTCTTCCACTGCCTCCCGCAGTTTGGTCAAACTCATGCTGGTAGCTTTGAGAACACTATCCAACCATCTCATCCTCTGTCATCCCCTTCTCCTTGTGCCCTCCATCTTTCCCAACATCAGGGTCTTTTCCAGGGAGTCTTCTCTTCTCATGAGGTGGCCAAAGTACTGGAGCCTCAGCTTCAGAATCTGTCCTTCCAGTGAGCACTCAGGGCTGATTTCCTTCAGAATATATTGGTTTGATCTTCTTGCAGTCCATGGGACTCTCAAGAGTCTTCTCCTGTTTTGGACTACCTGTCTTGGCCAGCTTGGTCAACAATCAAAGGTGATGGGAACTCTAGTCCAAAATATCTGAAAAGCATCAGGTTGGGGAAAGCACCCGTCTTTTGGCATCTGTCTGTCTCGAGAGACAATGGAGTACACCTTCAAGGGTGAAGTCAAACCACTGAATTAGCAGCACCAAAGTGAGCTCCCCAGGGCACAATCCTGGGCAGTGTGTATGGAGGTCCTGGGCTTCCCAGACGACAAGACCTCTCTCTTGACCTCACAGACATGGTCCAAAGGAAAGCAGAGCAAGACGTTTGGCATCAGCTTAACTGCAGGAGTTGCTGGAGGCGTAGAAGATGCCATCCAACCGTCTTAGGGACTCCACTCCTGATTTTTGTAGGGTTTACTCCGTAGCCTTTTCTTCTCCTGAAGATCTCCCACAAGGCCATGAAGGCTCAGAGTTTTCCTTCTCCTAGATGGGCTACCTTCCCAGGTTGATGAACCCCATTTGCCCCTCATTTCCCTCTGCTGCACATGCAGAAACCACCTTCTTATCCGTTGGACCCACTATTGGTCTCATCTGCCCAATCCACCAGAGCTTGTCTATGCATGCAAAGGAAGTCCGTAACTCACTGAGGATTTGAGACCCATTAGCTACCCTCACCTGGTTTAGCTGCCTGGTCAAAGCTGTTCCTGGAGTGTGGCCTCTGTCTCATGTTGACAGCTACTATGAGCCACAGGTGAGAGCTGAGTGCAGGGTGGGGACCAAAGATGGACAAACTGCCCCAGAAGGAGCACAGCGTGTGTCCTACCTTCCACCCCACCCCAGAAAGCTGGTGTAGGCAGTACAGATTTAGACAGGCCAATGGTTCAGCTCAGTGCAGGAGGGCTTCCTATGTTCCTTGAAGGACGAAAATTTGCAGGTCCATGTTTCTACGCTATGGGGGAGGTATATTGCTTGCTTGTCTGGTCTCAGTTGTGCAAAAGACTTTAAAGGGGGGAATCAGGGGGAAACTACAGGGCATGTGAGGACAGTGCCAACTTCCTTGAATGTTCAGGAAGTTCTGTTTTGAGGCATATATTTTTCTTCAATGGCTCATTTGCAATCCCCACCACCACCTTTTTAAAAATGTTTCCTTTTGTACTGTTCAGACCAGAGCTTTCTTATTGTGACAGATGACAGAACTCCTAGCATCCAAACCTATTTAAAAACGAAGATGCTAAGAACAGCTGCAGAAACAGCTTTGTACTCCCACCTACCATTCCCCTCCCCTTACCAATGATGGCTGGATTCCGCGTTGCTCTCGGAAGGATGTGCAAGACTGCCACCTACCATCGCTTGCTGGGAAAGCAGAGGAACCAGAGAAAGCTGCCTTAGATCCTGTGTCAAATCACTGATCCCTCTAGTTCAGTACTGTCAACTGACTGACTGGCAGCCATTCTCTGGGGTTTCATGTAGGGGGTCTCTCCCAGTCCTCCTAATGATGCTTGAGATTAAACCCTGGGCCTTCTGCATGCAAATCAGATGTCCTGCCACTGGATCTGCTTTGTGATGCACATTTCTGAAGCCTTCTCTGAATAATTTTCGGAGCTAGCCATCAACAACCATTTGAAGGGGGACACTGCTTCGATCTGATCCCAGCCTTTAGGAGCAGCTGCCTTGGCCAGGTCGCCAGAGCTGAACTGTGGTTGTCTTGTTCTCCCTGAAGGAGCTGGCTGGCTAGCTAGCTAAAGGTCTTTCACCTTATTCTGCAGCCTTTGACTTCAAAGAGGGAGAGGGTAGGGAAATACTGTAAGGTTTGAGGAAGAGAATTGTGCCAGGGCTGTGCCATTTGGCCTGGAGGGTCCTGTGGAAGATACTGGCGGCTTCCTCCTTTGAATCTCGTCCCCGTCCAAGTCTCCATCCACACACTGCAAGATCCCTGGGTTGCAGGTTTTGACCCCCGCAACTGGGACCGAAAACATGAAAGATTTTTAAGCAGAGAAGATTCCATGCATATTCAGATGAACACATTTATAAGTCCCCTTCGGAATTTCCTTTTCAATATGAGAAGGTTGAGAGGAACTTGGAGGTAAGGGCTATGCATATGCCCTCCTGCCCCCTACTGAATTCCTACGTTCAGACATTCTTCATATGCCTGAGCAGGACTCTAGTTGTGCCAGAATTTGGGAAGAGTGAAGAGAAGAGCAAAGTGTCAAACGAAGACATAGAGTGGGAGAATCCTTTCATCCCTATCCCAAACAAGATCTGGCAACCTACAACAAAATAACATTTGTAGGGCGTAATGCCAAATAGAATTAATAGCCTTGTTCTACCTTCAAAGCAACAGGAGGATAAACACCAAATATCCATGTGATTTCCTGTCCTTGCCTGTTACGTTCTTGGCTATTTTGTGATTGCCTTCTATATTTATTCTGCTGCCATGTTACCTTCGACACCTCAGCAGTAACGATGTTGTCCTGGACCTGTTCCCAAGCCATCTTGCATGAAATTAAATAAAGCTGTGCTATCAGCAAATTCTCACTTCTGCCTTTCACAAAGGGGAGAAACTAACAAATCGATACTGAACTGCATTGCTAGCAGTGATAAATTCCCAGAGTGATTCCCTTTGCTGAGCTAAATTTAGCCATTAATTTTCAGCCTTGCCTTATACTTATAACAAAAGACCCCTTGAATTTTCTGTTCAAGCTTCATGCAAATGACAAGCCTGATCAATCCAATTTGGATGCAATCTAATATAAAAAATGAACTCAGTTATTTTGGATGCCTCATACCTCCAACCAGCAACTACTCCTGCCATCCCTTGAGTCCTGCTGGGTCATGTCAAAAGATCCATCTAGCCAACCACCTTGTTCTCACAGTGGCCAACCAGATGTCTGTGGGAAGGCCATAAGCAGACACTGCGCACAACAGCACCCTCTCCACTTGTGACTCCCAGCACCTTGTATTCAAAGTCTTACTGCCTTTAATAGCAGAGGCGGAACATGACCATCATAAATAAATGAGAGGGACTTCCTCCCCTAGTTGGTCTAATTTGGCATCAGGTATGTTGTTGATTAAAAGGGACGCGGGTGGCGCTGTGGGTTAAACCACAGAGCCTAGGATTTGCTGATCAGAAGGTTGGTGGTTCGAATCCCCGCGATGGGGTGAGCTCCTGTTGCTCAGTCCCTGCTCCTGCCAACCTAGCAGTTCGAAAGCACATCAAAGTGCAAGTAGATAAATAGGTACCGCTCCAGCGGGAAGGTAAACGGCATTTCCGTGTGCTGCTCTGGTTCGCCAGAAGTGGCTTAGTCATGTTGGCCACATGGCCTGGAAGCTGTACGCCGGCTCCCTCGGCCAGTAAAGCGAGATGAGCGCTGCAACCCCAGAGTCGGCCACGACTGGACCTAATGGTCAGGGGTCCCTTTACCTTTACCTATGTTGTTGATTTGACCAGGTTTTTTGAGCTAGGCTGTTGTCTCAGGCTTGAGAAGGATGATGACAAGCTGGAATGTGTGCAGAGGTGGGAATGTAAGAAAGTGAAAAGCTTCTGGGAAATGATATATAATGAGATGAAAAAGATGTTGAAATATACATTTATGAAAAGAAAACCCAGAAGCATTTCTACTTGGCATTGTAGGGGAGGATATTAACAGACAGGGTAGTAAATTGTTTTTATATGCAATAATGGCAGCAAGGATATTATTGGCACAGAAATGGAAACAAGAAGAACTATCGACAAAAGAAGACTGGCAGACGAAATTAATGGACTATGCAGAATTAGATAAAATGACAGGAAGGATCTGAAACCTGCGGGACCAGAGATTCTCAGAGGACTGGAGTAGAAATTTGAAAAGCAATTGTAATAAACAGATTACGCTAGTAGGACTGCAAGAAGTTCTGTAAGGAGGATTCTGCGAAATATTGCAGAGAAGGTTATGAAGAGAGTTATTCGCTAAGGACAATTAAAAGAATAGAGAAATTATGAAATGTAGATTAAGTGTTAAAGATTGAAAAATCTTCAGATGCAGTTGATGGAAGTCCAAAACATTGTATAGGATAAGAAAGTATGTAAAAATAAATAAAAATACTTTTAAAAAAAAGAATGTGTGCAGAGGAGCGCAACCAAGGTGATCAAGGGTCTGGAAACTAAGCCTTGTGAGGAACAGTTGAAGGAGCTGGGTATGTTTAGCCTGAAAAAGAGGAGACTGGGAGGAGAAGATACGATAATCATCTTCAAATATCTCAAGAGCTGCCACATGGAAGAAAGAACAAAGTTGCTTCCTCCTGCTCTGCAGGGCAGGACTTGAACCAATGGCTTCAAGTTACAAGAAAGGAGATTCCAATGGAACATACAGGAGGGGGGACTTTCTGACAGTAAGAGCTGTTTGACAGGAGAACGGTCTCCCTCTGGAGGTTGTGGGCTCTCCTTCTTTGGAAGTTTTTAAGCAGAGGTTGGGTGGCCATCTGTCATGGGTGCTTAGGATTCCTGCATTGCAGGGGTTTGGACTAGATGATTTGTGGGGTCCCTCCCAACTCTACAATTCTATGGTTGCTTGGAATTATGTGCAGCTACCCGCGGGTGGCGCTGTGGGTTAAACCACAGAGCCTAGGACTTGAAGGTCGGTGGTTCGAATCCCTGCGACGGGATGAGCTCCCGTTGCTTGGTCCCTGCTCCTGCCAACCTAGCAGTTCGAAAGCACGTCAAAGTGCAAGTAGATAAATAGGTACTGCTCTGGTGGAAAGGTAAACGACATTTCCGTGTGTTGCTCTGGTTCGCCAGAAGTGGCTTAGTCATGTTGGCCACATGGCCCGGAAGCTGTACGCCGGCTCCCTTGGCCAATAAAGCGAGATGAGCACTGCAACCCCAGAGTCGTCCACGACTGGACCTAAAGGTCAGGGGTCCCTTTACCTTTACCTTTCACCCATGAGGCAATCCTCTGAACTGTGGGGGACAGCTTCTCAATTAAGCATCTTCAGGCCCTGGATGGACTCCACTAGCCCAAACTGGACATTGGATCTTCATGGATAGGAAGGACTATAGGAGGACAGTTGATACTTGCTTGAACAATGAGATCTTTTTGAGCTCTGGCATATTCCTCGGTCCTTGGTTACTCTTTGGTCCCACAAATTCATGGAGGATAAGACTATCAGTAGCTACTAAGCTTGATGGAGACGTTCTTCTTCCACCACCAGAGGCAGTATTTATATTTAATACAGTTTCCAGGGACCACAGGAGGGGAGAGTGCTATTGTGCTCAGGTCCTGGTCGCAGGCTTCCTATGGACATCTGGGTGGCCACTGTGAGAACCGGCTGCTGGACTAGATGGGTCATCGGTCTGATCCAGCTCTCTGTCAGGAGTCAGGGAATCCAATCCCCCCACAGTAGGTTGACAGGAATAGACAAGACAAGGGAAGTTCTTACCAAGGTTTTTTATTCAATATTCACAGAGAGAGGCTTAGAAATGCAGCCTCTGGGAGTACAGTGGTACCTCAGGTTAAGAACTTAATTTGTTCTGGAGGTCTGTTCTTAACCTGAAGCACCACTTTAGCTAATGGGGCCTCCTGCTGCTGCCGCTGCTGCACGATTTCTGTTCTCATCCTGAAGCAAAGTTCTTAACCTGAGGTAATATTTCTGGGTTAGCGGAGTCTATAACCTGAAGCGTATGTAACCTGAAGCATATGTAACCCAAGGTACCACTGTAATGGCATTGCTCTGAGTAATTCTCCATACACACCCCTTCTCTCCACTTCCTCAATCGTCAACAGCACCACCCTCCTTACGGTGGCCGCTTAGGGTCATTTGTCTCCGAGCCCTTTGCTCTCCTGCTTTCAATGCCTGCCGGGTTCTGGGAGAAGGGGGAGGGTCATGAATGCTTTCCAGAGATAATGTGTCAGCCAGCTGCTCCAGCTCTACATCCTCCTCCTTATTTCCCAACTTTGCTCTTCATCTGCCTCTGAGCTATGACCTCCTGCAAACCGCTGTTGTAAATCTATATTGACTTCCTCTTCTCTGGAAGGTTCAGGCTGGGGATGTGGTCTCCACCACTCCTCCTCTGCTGTGTCCCTGACACTCTCATTACCTCCCCACATCTCCTGGTTCACCTTAGACAGCTGCTCATGGTTCAGCCATGGCAGGTGGTTATCTTTTATTGACAGCACATCCTGACCCAGTAGGCTCCACCCCTTTAGCCCACCAAAGCCTGTCGGGAAGACACTCCTCCCTTCATCTTCCGTCCATATTTTTTTTTGACATTTCCGCTTGGCAAGCCCAGATTCCACTCATATCTTTATCTCTGCCATCACCACTGATCCAACTGAGAGTCGTTATGTAACCATAGCATTGAAGTCTTCGGAATCAGGGTTTATAAATCCTCCCTTATCCCTACACATCCTAAGAACAAAGTTAGGATTTGTAATTCAAACATCTGGGATTTATTGGCATAATTTCAGGGGGCGGGGGGGACTCCAAACAAGACACACAAACTGTTTGGGGGTTTTGCAAAGCATGTTGCAGCATCAGCGAAGATTACCTCACAAATCTCTTGCAGGATTTGTGAAGTAACAGAAACAGCCTCTTTCCTTCGAAACTGGAGACATGGCAATTGGATGCTACAACTCTGCGTTCCTGAGATGGGGTTGTTAACAAGAGAAGCGTCGCCACTGGCACCACTTTGCTTCTTAAGATATTCTCTGTTGAGATGACTTTACAACCCCCTCCTGTTGCTGTCCCTGAACAGCACCTTTTCTGCGTCGCTGTCCTTGCTCTTCTTCCAGGGCTAACACGTGGAAAAACAAACTTAAAAATAGAACATGCGCGCACACATTTTATGCATGCCACTGTGCAATTACTTTTCACAGAGTACAGCTGCGATGAACGTAATGCCCAAGGAAGTGCATGCGGAAAAAGGGTTAATCACCAACTTAATCAAGTAATTAGTTGGACAATTTATTCTGAGTAGGAGTAACATTTCCACAAGTTCTTTAACATATGGTGATAGCAAGTGTGAAAATGGCTGCCTGAGAGGGTTTTTGCTGTGCTACCAACTGCCGTTAAGCTTAATGCAAATCTATTCGTAATGAGGAATGTTCGTAGGGCAAATTTATTGCTGCTTGAAGATGTGAAGCAGAGCTTCCCTCCTCCCACCTCCTTCCTCCTTTGCAGTAATTTACAAGCTAGTTCGAGGACAACAGGTTTACATCTCTGTCAAACTTCCAGCACAGGAGAGCATCCAAATGGAAGCCAGTATGACATATGGAATGCTTTTGCTAATGATGAGCAGATCTATAGGCATCGTAGCCAGTTCTCAATGTTCTCTCGCTTTGCCACGCACTGGGGAGGCGATGCTGGCACACCTGCAACAGGCATCGGAAAGAAACAGTGGCAGTGCACTTGAGACCTGCTGAGGGCTTGTTTCGGAGCTGCCTTGATGGTGGGTTATAGTGATGGGATAGCCAGAGGATGGATCACCCTAAGGACTGTAAAACCCATTATCAATGAGACAAGTGTCACTACATAAGAGTTCTTCTTCTTTGGCAATCACTAGTAGCTGAGTAAGATTGTCTTCCATAAACATTTAACAGCGAGTCAGTAAGTAACTGTGGAGGCCAATTCTGGATCCACACATCCTTCCACAGTGGGGACATAGGTTTCAGGGCAGGAGCTGATCATGGTGTGGATTTGCCAAGCGTGCCTTCCTCTTAGCATGTTTCTCCCTTTAATCCTGAGTTCGAGCGTCTTCAAAACCCATGACACCTTTGGTAAAGGCTGTTCTCCCATTGGAGCGCTCACAGGCCAGTGTTTCCCAGTTGTCGGTGTTTATAATACATTATTTTAAAAAAGATTTGCCTTGAGAGAATCTTTAAACCTCTTTTGTTGACCACCAGCATTACGCTTTCCATTTTTAAGTTCGGAATAGAGTAGCTTCTTTGGAAGACAATCATCAGGCATCCGCACAACATGACCAGTCCAACGAAGTTGGTGTTGAAGAATCGTTGCTTCAACACTGGTGATCTTTGCTTCTCCCAGTACACTGGCATTAGTTCACCTGCCTTCCCAAGTGATGTGTAAAACTTTTCGGAGACACCATTGATGGAATCTTTTGAGGAGTTGGGGATGGCATTTATAAGTGGTCCACGTTTCACAAGCATACCGTAAGGATGGTAGTACAATAGCTTTGTAAACAAGCGTTTTGGTTTCCCTGCGAATGTCCCTGTCCTCAAACACTCTGCACTTCAATCGGGAGAAAGCTGCACTCGCAGAGCTCAGGTGATGCAAGTATCAGTTTAGAATGAACCGGACGCTGAGTGTTAGAGTAAAGAAAAGCACTAGATAAGGAGGGTACTGCATGTATAGCAAACAACTTGGGCTGATTAACTGTTTTCAAGGATTGTGGTTGGGTAAGAGATGGTGAGATGCTGGAGTTGCAGAAGGTGGCTGGCTAGAGAATGACCATCTTCTAAGATATTTCCTATGTAAAGTGTGTGCTGATGAAAAAGCTTTCATAGATTCTTTTGGACTCTGTCCGGTAATGCATTACTGACTAAAGTCTGACCACCTGGGAATTTGGTGTGAGCCTCCTTATTGAACTCCCAAAGCAAATTATCTCCCACACTGTCTCCTGTATTTATTTGTTGATTGAAAGCATTTAAATCCCATTTTTCATCTCAGCAATGGGGAACCTTTGGACTGTGGGCCTAATTACACCAAGCAGAGGTCTTCCTTTGGCCGTCAAGACCATTCCCCCAAGCTCTGGACAAGTGCCCTACATCTGATGTCTTATAAAACATCAGATGTGGGCAGATGAAGAATGCAGCTCTCTTCCAAAAGGAACAGAGGTTTGCAAGCATCACCTGTCAGGTGATTGGTGTTCAGGGGGCTGGCAGAGCCTGCGGACCCCTATGCCTTTCCCCCCACAAGCTTTGATTTCAAATCATGTGGTCGAAGACAATGGAAGGCAGGTTAGCTCCTCCACTTGTCTCTGTCCTCTGTCTGTCTGTCTGTCTCTCATTTTCTCTCTCTGGTTCTGTTCAGTTTGGAGCACTTCCCCAAACTGAACAAATCTCAGGGAAGAGGGCTGGGGAAGGAATGGGGATGGGGAAGGAATTGATTTGCTCCATTTTTTGCACTGGGCCAACCTGATCGAATCCACCAAAATGTACTTGTGGATCGGAATGCAACTCCCAGTCGGATTACACACTTTTCCACAATTTTGGTCAACAAAAGGTTTGTAGTTTATATCCCTGTCTAGCAACTGCATTCCTCCAGTGGGACACAGAGGAGAGTCCAACATGGCCCACTTATACCCTTAAAGGTAAAGGAAAGGACCCCTGACAGTTAAGTCCAGTCACGAATGACTCTGGGGTTGTGGTGCTCATCTCGCTTTACAGGTCAAGGAAGCTGGCATTTGTCCGCAGACAGTTTTTCTGGGTCATGTGGCCAGCATGACTAAGCCGCTTCTGGGGAACCAGAGCAGTGCACGGAAACATCGTTTACCTTCCCACCGGAGCAGTACCTATTTATCTACTTGCACTTTGAAGTTCTTTTGAACTGCTAGGTTGGCAGGAGCAGGGACCGAGCAACAGGAGCTCACCCCGTTGCGGGGATTCAAACCGCCGGCCTTCGGATTGACAAGTCCTAGGCCCTGTGGTTTAACCCACAGTGCCACGCTTAGCATTACAATCAACTGGACTTTTACTGTTGCAGCTCCAGCCCCCTGAAATCAGTTAACAGCTGAAATTAAACATGTGCCTGGTGCCTTGATGTTTACACAACTACTGAAGACGTTTTTATTTCAGGAGGCTTTCCCTGAAGTGTGACCCAGTCATTTTATGGAATATTAATTGTACAATTGAGAGACAGTTTTAGTGTGCTTAATGTATTGAGTCCATTAACTTTTGTATTTTATTATTATCTCTCTCTCCCCCCCCCCAATCCTATTGTACACGGTTCGGCAGGTTTGTAAATCTGCAAATATACAATAAAAGACGCACACAACATGAGAATTCTACTGGTGAATGCATCGAAGCACGTGCATTTTTAATGTAAGTGCATACAAGAGGCATACAATGGATTGGAACAATATGCAGCACAGAGATGAGACCTATGGCAGAGTGCCAGAAAGGCCAAAATGGGAATGAATGAGCTCCTCCATCCATTCCTAGCCCATGTCCCCCCAGGCTTCTGAGAGATGCAGTGTGTCCCTGAGAATCCTTAAAATAGCTGGGTCATCAATATGCCTCCCCCTGATCTGTCATAATGACAGCCATGTTGTTATAATAGGCAAGGGGTGACTCCTGTCCAACCCCTTTCTCCTGTCCTGTCCCTCACATCTCCCTCTGCCTTTGGTGATTTTCACTCAGCCCGTTTTCATAGACTTGCAATGCCCCCCACCTTGATGCTCCCAAAATAACACCCACTGCTTAGAAATCCAAAGGGTAGTATTCTTGAGCTGTTCGCCACAAATCTATGCTGGTCAAAGTACAGCATTGGAAGAGAGGAAAGCAACTCAAATTTTGTTCCACTTCTGCAGTGAAGAAGACCTCTACTGGATCAAACCACAGGTTGATATTGTCCAACGTTATGTATCCTATAGTGTCAACCAGATGTCTACGACAAGCCTACAAGCCGGACATTAGTTCAATGGCCCTCTCCTACTATTACTATTACAGTAATACCTCTGCGAATGTCCGCCTTGTCTAGCGTAGATTCTGGTGAATGTCCACAGCAAACCCGGAAATACCGGAATGGGTTACTTCCGGGTTTGCCACTCACACATGCACAGAAGCGCTAAACCGTGCTTCGCGCATGCGCAGAAGCACAAACCACTCCACTCGTGTGCGCAGACGTGGCGCTTTGCCCTGCATCCTTTTCAGCTAGCGTCTGGGGCTCTAGAACAGATCCCAGCTGCAAAACGAGGTACGACTGTACGATTACGATTACTAGCAACCACTATTAAGAGACATGCTGCCTCTTAGAGGCTTTCCTGACTACCAGCCATTGATAGTTTTGTCCTCCATGGGCACCAACTCTTGGCTGAGCCAATATTTTTGGAAGAGGGCTGCCCCCCTCCATGTCCAAAAAAAGGGGGGGAGGAGGCTGAGTGTGGAGCAGAGCATGGCACAGCTTCAGTGGCCAGCTCCTCCTCCTCCCGTGGAGGGCAAGGTGGGTTGAAGCAGCCCCACTCTGGTGGTGGAGGCAGCAGCAGGAGGAGTTGTTGATCATTGAAACTATGCTGCTGCTACATTTGGCTCCACCCCAGTTCCTCCCAATGTCCTGATGTTGTGTGTATGCAACGTTACGCATGATGCTGGGCACGCAACATTGGCTCCCCCAATTGTCCTCTCAAGCTGGAGCCTCTGCCCCCTTTGACTTTCTTTAATTCACCTTTAAAGCTACCGCAGTTGGTGACTATCACCATTTCTTGTGACGACAAATTCCATAGCTTAATTATATGATATGTGAAGTAGATACTTAGATGTTTCTTCTTGACCAGTTTCAAGAAGTTGGTTCAACCAGCTCCAAGCTAATCTCACTGTAACCACTTCCGAGCTGATTTGACAATAGTGAGTGTTTATGATACCGAAGCTGGAGGACTTGAATTTCCAACATTTTTCAAGCAGAGCTAGCAAAGAGAAGGACAGGAAGGACTTCAACTTTGCTTCTTCAAAAGCACTGCTTTTGGAAAGTCCTGGTGAATTCATTCCCTTTGATAAGCAGTTAGTCCTGTCAGTCACAAAAGTCCTACCCCTGTCTCCCCACCCTGCTCTTTTCCTTACATGATAAGTGTCCACATACTGCCTGTGTGATTGCTCTCCAAGGTACCCCAAAGCATTTCAAAGTCCTCCACTTCAGTTAAGAGCATTTCGGACAGATCACACAGCATCTCAGAGAAGTTTTGGATCTCTCTGAAGTACCCCATTATGGCTCAGGATTTGTCCAAGTCCGATACATCCCCCTGCCTCTAATTCAAATCTCATAATCTTGTCACCTTGTTCGCTCTTTGTATTAGACTTGGACTATCAACACTGCAGAATAATGGGAGAAACATTTCAGATTATTAGTCCAGTGTTCCACTCTTGTTTTGTTCCTCCCTTTTCCCATCCTCACCTGGCTGGCAGCTTACTGTTTATATTCTGCTTGCCACAACTAGTCAAGCAACCTAGCAAGTACAATGACAAGGTGATAAGAAGCGCTCAGAGATTTAAATAGCTTGCAAGCATATACATCTCACAGTTGTTATTTCTTTTTTTTCCCATCACAGGTTTACAAAGGTTACGGATAAGACTTGCATAACAGGGTTGTTGTTGTTGTTTTTAAAAAGTTCTCCAGCTGTTAGGTAGTTTGCAGAACAAGCCCTCTGAGGCACATTTAAAAACTAAGAATGGAAACCAGGAAACAAAGCAAACACACACACACAACCCCATTCTAATAATAATATCAAAATGGAACATGTTCTCCTAGGACAAGACTGTCTGTGCCATGCACTGTTTTCAACACGTTCCAAATACAGTAACAGATTGCATGGTGGGGCACCAATGCTGGTCTGACCTTCCAACAGCTGAGTCATTGCTGCTTACCAGGAGTGGGAGGGGAAAACATTGAGGAGGTAGGTGTGGTGCAAACACACAACATAGCGCTTCTGCTGGTCTGTTTGCACCACTCCAACTTATCTGCTGCCTCACTTCTCTCCGTGCTGGTAAGTGGCAGTTTACTGCAAATTCCTTCTCATATGCACATGATTGCATGCAATTTTGCTGAAACATACAATTTTTGGAAAGCATTTCACCCCAAATAATGTTTTTTTTTTTTAAGGGATGTGGGTGGCGCTGTGGGTTAAACCACAGAGCCTAGGGCTTGCCGATCAGAAGGTCGGCGGTTCGAATCCCCGCAACGGGGTGAGCTCCTGTTGCTCGGTCCCTGCTCCTGCCAACCTAGCAGTTCGAAAGCACGTCAAAGTGCAAGTAGATAAATAGGTACCACTCTGGCAGGAAGGTAAACGGTGTTTCCGTGCCCTGCTCTGGTTTGCCAGAAGCGGTTTAGTCATGCTGGCCACATGACCCGGAAGCTGTACGCCAGCTCCCTTGGCCAATAAAGTGAGATGAGTGCTGCAACCCCAGAGTTGGCCACCCTGGACCTAATGGTCAGGGGTCCCTTTACCTTAATGTATTTTTGCACACCATTTTCAGTATATGCATTTTTGTGCAAACTACTTGACTGAGGAACTGCGCTGCAAAATGTAGAGGATTTCATAAGATGGCTGAGTTTTGGTTCCCATATTGTTTCAGAAACTACGGCTTAGGTTGCTTTGCATTTAAATGCTGATTCAATAGATTCTCTCCTGCATCCCTACTGAATGAAAGATCGCATTAGAACTTCCCCACCCTCTCTTCAGCCCCACAATGCACCCACCCAAAGTTTCTCTGGGGGTTCCGCCTCCCCACAACCCTCTGGTGAAGATTTGAGGGAAGTGCAGGGAAGACAATGAGGGAAAATTCCATTGCACTTGCAGGAGTTGTTCTGCTCACGAAGCAATTTAGTTGGATTCAGCCCCCGGTGAGCTCCCCATCTGCAGTGTGAAGTGGCACAGTCCTGACCCAGGATTAACACCTCAGTGAGGACTGGACCATTGATGGCCAAGGCTTATTCTGGCATGACTTGGCAGTGGGGTGAACCCGTTTCATTATGCCTTCATTTGCTTTTCAGTGCCACTCGAGACGTGAAGATTTGTTCCGAGCTGGAACAACAAGCGAAAGGGAAGAAGAGAAAGGCTGCACGAGGGGGGAATAGTCTCAAAATGTATATTCCAGCATTAATGACATCCAAAGCAAAATTTAGAAGCCTCATGGCAGGAACGCCAGAGAACAGTGTGAAAATTAACAGATGCACATTGCCAGCCCACACATCGCAAAGTGCAGCTCTGTCGAAGCTAATTATGAACTTGTATGATTGTAGGCAGAGAGAGAGAGAGAGGCCTGTGGGAAGCAACACAGAGCATTTGAACAAGATGAACAGAACAAGTTCTCTAAATAAACCTTGCACACGTTCATGTTTGTTTGTTTGTGTGTTTTTCAAAGTATGCACATTGTAGAAGAAGAATGTCATTTTTCTCCTAAATTAAAACCTGGCCCCACATTTGGTGTTCAAAGGGATATCTGAAAGATGAGCCAGATCTTTAGTTGCACAAGCATCCTCAGAGGTAGGCAGAATGCAAAATGGTATCTGCACAGTGGCCAGGGACATGGGGAAAGTCAAAGGTTTGACCCCTGCACTCTCCCATTGCACAAATTATGGTGCCTGGGATAGGAGTCTGATTTTCTGAGAATCTCATCGTCAATTATATCCGCATGGATGCTTTTCCTAATTCCAGACTTGTTCCACAATCTTGACCAAAAAGTGAGAAGCATTTTCACAGTTCTGCTAAAAATATGAATATTTTTTGCATATTGTATCCATTCTTGCATATATATATATATATATATATATATATATATATGCACATATTTTAAACAGATATACATGTCAGGTTTCCTAAAGTAACCAGCACATTAAAGATGCTTACAACACTGCATATCTTACTATATAATAAAAGTGTAAGAGTGACATCATGCAGCAGCAATTTGCGTGACCATTGCCAGCATGTGCTGGATCTTTGTGTCCCATGCAGCCCAGTACTGTCCACTTGACTGGCAGGTAACTTAGGGCCAAGCTAGACATGAGTGGTGTTAATTGCATGAATGCAATTGGTTGGTGTGCTATTATTATTATTATTATTATTATTATTATTATTATTATTATTATTATGCTTACATGGCAAAATGACTTCTAAGTGGTTTACAAGTACAAAATCAATCCCAAAATATCAACACATCATTAAAATACACAATAAAACAATGCTATTCAAACATTAAATGAATCTGGAATTAAAATGAAAATATGCAGTGAAACAAGCTCCTTTGAAAGCATAACAATCAAAACAGTAGAAAGAGCAATTAAAACAATTAGATTGAGAGGTTCAGGTTTCATGGAACAGGTGTGTTTTCAAGAGCTGGTGAAACCTTAGTACCAATGGGGCATCTCATCATTCAGCAGGGAGGGCATTCCACAACACTCTGCTGCCTCTGTTTTCATTAGGTAAGTGGCAGCCACAGGGGAGCTCATGCAACGTTCGCACCATTGCAGGTGGAGCTTAGCTCTTTCTCTCCTTACCACAGTGCCAACAGCAAACATCTCTCTGAAACTGCTCTTTGCATTTCACAGGCACTCCTCTTGGTGCCAATGGAGAATTGCTTTCAAATGCAAAAAGCACCTTTAGAGAGATATATGGTATATATTTTTTAATCAGGGAGCCTATCAGGGAAATAAAAATATAAGTGCTTCCCCTCTCCGTGGTTTCAAGGGTGCTCAGGCTTTCCGACAGCTGCTATTTACATAACCAAAGCGCGCGCACGCACACACACACACACAAATGCATGTTAATTGCACTTGTGCAATTAATGTCATATCTAGGCTGGCCCAGAGAGACTGGTCTTCCCTGGTGAAGTATTTGGTGGATCTGCCCAATCATGGTTTGCATGCATTGGACCACCTCTTATAGGTGGTTTTTTTTGAAAAAAGGTAAAGGACCCCTGGATGGTTAAGTCCAGTCAAAGGAGACTATGGGATTGTGGTGCTCATCTCGCTTTCAGGCCAAGGGAGACAGCATTTGTCCACAGACAGCTTTCCGGGTCATGTGGCCAGCATGACTAAACTGCTTCTGGTGCAACGGGACACAGTGACAGAATCCAGAGTGCACAGAAACGCTGTTTACCTTCCGTCCGCAGCGGTACCTATTTATCTACTTGCACTGGCATGCTTTTGAACTGCTAGGTTGGCAGGAGCTGGGACAGAGCAACGGGAGCTCACCCCATCGTGGGGATTTGAACAGCCAATTTTCCGATCAGCAAGCCCTAGAGGCTCAGTGCTTTAGACCACAGCACCACCCACATCCCTTATATCATGCACCACCTCTTATATTAAGTGCCTGGTTATGTCTGAGTCATTTGTGCACACCCAGATTTTGTTTTACAGCTCAGCTATTCCTGGGTTAGCGGAGTTTGTAACCTGAAGCGTCTGTAACCCGAGGTACCACCGTACTGCAGTCACACAATTAATCAATCAATCAGTAGCTGAACTGGGCTCCTCACAGTCACAAAAACAAAACGAAAAGAGACGCAAAAACAAAAATGAAAAATAAATAGCATAAACGGTGTAACACTCAAAACGGAAGTGTGGCACTCAAAACAGAGCACATTCAGATTCCAAAAAAAGTTCTTACTTCTGGGTTTGCAGTGTTTGAGTTCCAAATTGTATGAATACCGCAGCGTTTGAGAGCCAAGGTACCACTGTAGTTCATCTGATATGATGCCACCCACTTTGGGCGCAATCTTGTGAGGCAAGTGGCATACCCAGATGATCAGATGGATGGTGATAGCTGAGTGATCCTTCCAAAAATGGCTACATTTTTTCCTCACTCCCTGTTCAATTTAATTCCCCTGCCTTTCAATTGTGCCTTTCATTTTCCTGTGTGCAAACGTGCTGAGTCGAAGTTCTCTCTCTCCCCACCCCAAGCCCACTTCCCTCCCTGCCAAACTCTCTAAAACCTCATCAGTGTGGAGACAGAAGAGGAGCTCCACAGTAATGTCCTGGCCAGTTGCCAACAAACCTACTTTACATCTGTAGGAATTCAATTGCAGTTCCTATTTATTGGCAGATTCAAGCTAAAGGGTTCGAGTCCCTGAGAAGCTGGTTGCATTTGTGATAAATTCCTCTAAGCTGAGTTGCTGCTTTCCATTAAATTCTGGTTAATTGAGGGGGGAAAGACGTGGCTTCAGGACTAATAGAGAGTTCTTAACAATGATCCCTGTTCTATTGGAGACGGAAAGAAAGCTTGAAAGACACCAACACCAACTTTATTATTATTTTTTAAAGGAAGGAAGAAAATGGAACTCCAAACTTTCACTTAGAAGTTAGTTTTCACTTAGAAGTTAGGCAGCAGGAGTCAACAACTTATACTGTAAACTACTTTGTCCTCTTTAGATGAAGGGCAGGATAAAATATTAATTAATAATAAAAATAAAATAAACAAGAGGAAAGGGGTGAGGTCTGGTCCACTTGCCCGCTCCCTCCACTGGTCCCCACTTTTTTTTTTACTTACTCACATATTTACACACAACTCCCTCTTACTGAACACAATGTGTTTCTTGGTAATCATTTGTCATGTGTTCATATAATGAGTGAATGATTTCCATTGATTCCTATGGAAACATTTCTAATTCGGGATTTGCCCGATCTACATAGTTGAGCTATTGAACTCTTGATCTTGGTTACATTGAATTTCAATTTATGCCTTGTGTGGATATTATTTTGAGTCATAATACCCATTGCATTGGGACACTCAGTGTATATTATACTTCCATTATATACAGAACAGTGCTGTGTTTGTTTTGATTAGATTCTATTCTCTGTGTTCCTTCATTGTTGGATACTGATCTTTCCTGCTCCTAGATTTGACCAGTCTTGTTCCCTCGCTCCCTCCCTACTGACCAGCAGAGCACAGACAAGCAAGAAAGTGGGCAGACTTTGGATGTTTGGATATCTGAATCTGTGTTATGTATAGCGAGGTGTGAGCATCACTCTCTACATTCAGATAAGCAAATGTTCACGTAGCAAGTGGGCGGATAGCAGAACCTGTGTGTATTTTATTCCATTTAGGAACTGCTTCCTAGGAAACTATTTTAACAAGAAAACATCAACAATAAGAATGTATATAGGCTATCTAGCTCCGCATATTCTGTCAGTTTTTGAGTCCATTCATGGATAGAGTAATGAAATCCCCTCTATCCATGAATGGACTCAAAAATTGACAGAATATGGGGAACTAGATAGCCTATCTGAGAAAATAAAGAATAAACCAAAACACCAGTGTGGTGTAGTGGTTAAGAGCGGTAGACTCATAATCTGGTGAACCGGGTTCGCGTCTCCGCTCTTCCACATGCAGCTGCTGGGTGACCTTGGGCTAGTCACACTTCTCTGAAGTCTCTCATCCCCACTCACCTCACAGAGTGTTTTTTGTGGGGGAGGAAGGGAAAAGGAGAATGTTAGCCACTTAGAGACTCCTTTGGTTAGTGATAAAGTGGGATATCAAATCCTAACTCTTTTTCTTCTTCTTCTTCTCAAAATGAGAAATCTTTAAAATATATTTGAAAAATAATTATAGCAGTTTAAACTCTGTTGCAGCGTTCAAATAATTTCACTGGTACCTTTAAGAAAGATGTGAGACCTAAGATAAATTAAGAATTAGTTAAATTATGATAAAAGTGTGTATTGGCAACAAGTAATATGTAACTGAAGTAAGGAATGGACGGGCGGGCGGGTCTATAGTCAAAAGACCAATTTTTGCTTTATTGTTTTGTGAATAATATTATGTTCATTATTATTTTCGTTTGTATTTCTGTTTTTCTTTTCTTTCTCGGTGTATCAAAAAAAAAATTCAAATAAAAAACAATTTCATATATAAAACAATGAAAACAATGTCTGTCTGTCTGTCTGTCTGTCTATCTATCTATATCTATCATCTCTCTCTCTCTCTCTCTCTCTCTCTCATCTATCTATCTATCTATCTATCTATCATCTATCTATCTATCTATCATCTATCTATCTATCATCTATCTATCTATCATCTCTCTCTCTCTCTCTCTCTCTCATCTATCTATCATCTATCTATCTATCATCTATCTATCTATATCTATCTATCTATCTATCTATCTATCTATCTATCTATCTATCATCTATCTATCTATCTTCTATCATCTCTCTCTCTCTCTCTCTCTCTCATCTATCTATCGATCATCTATCTATCTATCATCTATCTGTCTATCATCTATCTATCTATCTATCTATCTATCTATCTATCTATCTATCTATCATCTATCTATCTATCATCTATCTATCATCTATCTCACACTAAAAACCAAATCCCTACATCATTTATAGAATCATAGAACTGTAGAGTTGTATTCCAACCTCTTGCAATGCAGGAATCTCAGCTAAAGAATCCATGACAGATGACCATCCAAGCTCTGCTTAAAAACCTCCAGCAGCGAGGGTGAGTCCAGCACCATCCGAGGTCATCTGTTCCACAGTCGGACAGCTCTTACTGTTTCCTTATCCAACAAGCTCTTCCAGTCAGCTCATGCACCCATACCAGTGACCAGAGGAAGAACCACCACAGGAAGGAGTGCAGAAAGAAGAAACTCCATGGTGCATCTGCAGTAATACAACTGGACACTGCCCCAGATGCAACAAAACATGTCTCTCCCACATCGGTCTCTACGGCCACAGCAGGCGCTGTAACTCTCCAATGGTTTGGCTTCATCTCCAAAGGCACACTCCTCCAACGTCTCCTGAGACAGACGGATGCCAACCAAGTGGCTCAATTTCATTGGCCGTATTCTGAGCATGGATAATGTTGGGTATCACACAAAGGAAGAGCAGTCCTTCCCCACCCCAAATAATACAACAGTGGGCAGCTACGTTCTGTGTCCTTGACTTCTTTATGACTCAGAGGTTTTATTTCTGAAAAGAGAGGTTTCAAGGCAGAGGGGAAAGGCTTAATAAAGCTTTCCCTGTTGGGAAAAGCAACCTTGTACTCTTTCCCCGGTTCCTCGCAGAAGCATTAATCTGATTTTGGTCTTCCTACAGCAGTGCTAATTAGTTACCTAATATTAATTATAGTAATTACACACATACCTAGCTGTAGAACTATTAGAGAGCTGATTAGAAGTAGGGAAAGAGATAGACGAGGATGTTCCCGAGGCAGGTCGGTTAATCGGCTCACAGCTGTTTCCTGCTGCAAAGCTGCTGGTTAACACTTGAAATGCACTCCAAAGCGAAATCCCAAGCGACGACCCTTTTTTTTTTTAGGGTTTGTACAGGATCAAGGTCTCAGGTTGCAGAAATAGTGTGTGATGAACATAAAACCAGCCTTGCTGCTGAAGAACAAGTGAGACTTGAAGCCACACACCTTTGCACAGCGCCATCTATTGTTGGATGTGCAACACTGCAGCATGTGCAACACTTTCTCCATTGTTTCTTAACCTTTATTCAGCAGCTTAATAATAATAATAATAATAATAATAATAATAATAATAATAGACAGCAACTGGCCAAATAAAAACCATTATCAGTGGTAAAATAAAATATATAGATTTTGGCTAATTAAACAATTGATGACCTTTTAAACTGAGCATGTGTATGAAGGGGAGGATTAATAAGAATAATAAGAATAAATTTTTATTTATACCCCACCCATCCTGGTTCATAAACCGGGCTCAGGGCAGCTTACAACAAATTTAAAACACTTTAAAACACTTAATTATAAAGCAGCATAAAATACAGTATAAAAATATGAATAACAATAAACAATACTGTTTTGTTTGCTAATATGTGATGTATTTTTGTGTTTTCATACTGTAAACCACCCTATGGTCCTAGGATGAAGAGCGGTATAGAAATTTAATTAACAAATAAATAAGGAAGACTCCTTTAAAATGGGGGCTTTCTAAAATGTCCTGAAAGCTTACTACACTTTTAAGTGATTGCTGATCCATGGCCATTTGATGTACCTTTGGGGACAATTAATTTGCTGATGAAGAATTATCATTGAAACAGTTCATTATCCTGGAAGAACTGTCCTGTCTGCTGCTATGCTCGGAGCACCCTATTTCGACGTTCAGAGCACCCATCGTCTCACGTTTGTGGGATATTGACTGTGCGAAGGCATTCTGCCTCCATTTCAGTGATCTTTGACAGTGACTTACCACTCGTACCATTCCTGTTCATGGAACATTCATTTGATTCTTATTAATTTGTGACTCCGTGCACATATTATATGTCTTCTGTTTATGGATTTTGAAACAGTAAAGTGTTATACTGTAAAAATATTGTCAGTATATTATTAGCCGACGTGTTGCTTATAAACTAGCACATTTATTATGGGATCCTTATCCCCATAGAATCATAGAGTTGGAACAGACCACAAGGGCCATCGAGTCCAACCCCCTGCCAAGCAGGAAACACCATCAGAGCACTCCTGACATATGGTTGTCAAGCCTCTGCTTAAAGACCTCCAAAGTAGGAGACTCCACCACACTCCTTGGCAGCAAATTCCACTGTCGAACAGCTCTTACTGTCAGGAAGTTCTTCCTAATGTTTAGGTGGAATCTTCTTTCTTGTAGTTTGGATCCATTGCTCCGTGTCCGCTTCTCTGGAGCAGCAGAAAACAACCTTTCTCCCTCCTCTATGTGACATCCTTTTATATATTTGAACATGGCTATCATATCACCCCTTAACCTCCTCTTCTCTAGGCTAAACATGCCCAGCTCCCTTAGCCGTTCCTCATAAGGCATCGTTTCCAGGCCTTTGACCATTTTGGTTGCCCTCCTCTGGACACGTTCCAGTGTGTCAGTGTCCTCCTTGAACTGTGGTGCCCAGAACTGGACACAGTACTCCAGGTGAGGTCTGACCAGAGCAGAATACAGTGGCACTATTACTTCCCTTGATCTAGATGCTATACTCCTATTGATGCAGCCCAGAATTGCATTGGCTTTTTTAGCTGTCGCGTCACACTGTTGGCTCATGTCAAGTTTGTGGTCAACCAAGACTCCTAGATCCTTTTCACATGTACTGCTCTCAAGCCAGGTGTCCCCCATCTTGTATTTGTGCCTCTCATTTTTTTGCCCAAGTGCAATACTTTACATTTCTCCCTGTTAAAGTTCATCTTGTTTGTTTTGGCCCAGTTCTCTAATCTGTCCCAGTGGCAGAGGAAGCTGCTCAGGTGGCTGGGGTGGGGCTCACCGGACTCTTCCTGGCTCCTTCCACTAAGCCGCCCTACAGCTGGGGCAGGGAGGAGGTGGTGTGGCTCTGCCGTGCTGCAGGCCCCGCAGTGAGTGCTGCCTGGCATTTTGTCACCCCCCTCAGTGGTGACACCCAGGACGAACCGCACCTACCGCACCCCCTTGCTATGCTCCTGCTTATCCCATAATATCCCTTTGCAGATAAGAGAAGGTGCAGAAAGCCTAAATGGGTTAAGGTGACATCTAATGATTACTTGTTATTTGTTCATGGCATTTGTAGAGGACAAGGATCCTGAGATCACATTGTTGTTGTTGTTTAGTCGTTTAGTTGTGTCCGACTCTTCGTGACCCCCTGGACCAGAGCACGCCAAGCACTCCTGTCTTCCACTGCCTCCCACAGTTAGGGTCAAACTCATGTTTGTAGCTTTGAGAACACTGTCCCCTTTTCCTTGTGCCCTCAGTCTTTCCCAACATCAGGGTCTTTTCCAGGGAGTCTTCTCTTCTCCTGAGGTGGCCAAAGTCTTGGAGCCTCAGCTTCAGGACCTGTCCTTCCAGTGAGCACTCAGGGCTGATTTCCTTCAGAATGGAGAGGTTTGATCTTCTTGCAGTCCATGGGACTCTCAAGAGTCTCCTCCAGCACCAGAATTCAAATGCATCCATTCTTCGCCAACCATGTTAAGGGTAGCCAAATTCTGTGCGATTGCCATAAAACTTAGGGAACAAGCTGTGCTATCATAATGATTAAGTTTTTAAATGGTAATTTTAGGTTATATGTTAGTGACTAAGTTTTAATTTATACATTTTTTAACTGTTGCTGTATTGTCCCTGTTATATAATAATAATAATAATAATAATAATAATAATAATAATAATAATAATAATAATTTATTTATACCCTGCCCATCTGGCTGGGTTTCCCCAGCCACTCTGGGCGGCTTCCAAAAAAACACTAAAATACAATAACGTATTAAACATTAAAAGCTTCCCTAAACAGGGCTGCCTTCAGATGTCTTCTAAAAGTTTGGTAGTTGTTCTTCTCTTTGATATCTGGTGGGAGGGTGTTGCACAGGGTGGGTGCCACTACTGAGAAGGCCCTCTGCCTGGTTCCCTGTAACCTCACTTCTCGTAGGGAGGGAACTGCCAGAAGGCCCTCGGCGCTGGACATCAGTGCCCGGGCAGAACGATTATACCTCATTGCATGTTATGCCTAATTGCAAATTCAAATGTATTCCTATCGTGTTTTATGACTTCCTTGATATTGTATGTGGGCTGGAACTGGTCTGTGACCGAAATAATAAAATCCATTCATTCATTTGTACCCCACCTTTCCCCCAATGACCTCAGGGTGGTGTGTATGGCTCTCCCCATCTTCATTTTATCCACAGAGTTACCCTGTGAGGTAGGTTAGGCTGAAAGGCAATGAATGGCCCAAGGCTTGTGCAGTGGAAATCCGCTTGTGCTGTGGGACTTCCAATTCCCACTTCTCCCCTCCTGCAATTTTTCGGTGAAACCCACAATCTACCCCAGAGGGTCCTCCAAACCCCGAAATCAGACCAGCTGTAGGGCGGCTTAGTGGGAGGAGCCAGGAAGAGTCCAGTGAGCCCCGCCCCAGGCACCTGAGCAGCTTCCTCCGCTACTGGGGATAAAGGTAAAGGCAAAGGGACCCCTGACCATTAGGTCCAGTCGCGGACGACTCTGGGGTTGTGGCGCACATCTCATTTATTGGCTGAGGGAGCCGGCGTACAGCTTCCGGGTCATGTGGCCAGCATGACTAAACTGCTTATGGCGAACCAGAGCAGCACACGGAAACGCTGTTTACCTTCCCCCCAGAGCGGTACCTATTTATCTACTTGCACTTTGGCGTGCTTTCGAACTGCGAGGTTGGCAGGAGCAGGGGCCGAGCAACGGGAGCTCACCCCGTCGCGGGGATTCAAACCACCAACCTTCTGATCGGCAAGCCCTAGGCTCTGTGGTTTAACCCACAGCACCACCCATGTCCCTTTAAGGAGAGGTTGAGAGGTCTCAAAACCCAGGGAAGCAGCAGTGGGGGAAGGGGTTAGGAAAGAGAATAGGAAAGGGAAGAAGTTCAGAGGGGAAAGTAATAAATTACAGCAAGCATAGAGAGTTTCCCAGGGTCACACCTCTCACTAATCCTGCTTCTTACACACCCACTTTTCCTGGCAGGAACGTTTCCTTCAACCCTGGAGGATAAAGAGGGGTATAACTTTTCCCATGCCTCTTTCCTCAGTCCATTTGCTTTGTTTCACACCTTCTTGCTTTTTGTTGTTGTAGCTTTTTGCCTAGCTTGCAAGTCTACTTGAGCTTGGACAATGCTTCTGGCTTGTCTGAATGGAGGATAGTAGAAACTAGGTTGGCATGGACTGCCAATCAGCTCTGCAATTGTGATTGGGCAGATTTGCCCCATCTCAACCACAGGGGCCAAATACCACACCACACATCCATCCCTGAAGCAATTGGGAGATATGCCAAGATTTGTAAAGGGCTTTTTAAAATGCTATTTGAATACACAGGTTTTTTGGTTAAATGTTTTTGATATTTCATTGTAAGTCTCACTTGTGAAATCCTGTTAGTCACTCTAGCCAAGAGCAGAATGCCATAATCAGGAGCAGCATAACTCTGCTCATCAAATAAGGGAAATATACATGATTAGAATCTTTCCAGGTACATTTGCCAACTGCTGTTGTAGGAATATTGGACTCAAAAGTCCTTTGGGCTGCTGAAATAATAATAATAAAACCGCCGTGCTCTCCAAATGCAGGCAATATCTTTTTGATGTTGGGGTGTATGTGTATTTCAGTTCTCTAATATTCCTGGTTCTCGTGAAGTTTTCACTCCATCTATGGAAGGTGGAAGAAGTTTTGTTTTGAGGTTTCCCAGTTCTTTGGCACCATCTGGTGGAAAGAAAGACGTATTGCCTTTCAATTGTAGAAGAACCATCAGAGAAATAATAATAATAATAATAATAATAATAATAATAATAATAATAATAATAATTATTATTTATTTATATCCCGCCCTCCCCAGCCAAAGCTGGGCTCACAACAATAAAATAATACAACATTCTAAAATCATTTCATTATAAGATTAATTTAAATCAAATTGATAGCAACCATTGGGGGCTAGAGTTTTGTGAAGATTGCCAAAGGAGGGAGTCAGGCTGTGCCCTGGCCAAAGGCCAGGCGGAACAGCTCTGTCTTGCAGGCCCTGCGGAAAGATGTCAAATCCCACAGGGCCCTAGTCTCTTGGGACAGAGTGTTCCACCAGATTGGAGCCACAGCCAAAAAAGCCCTGGCTGTGGTTGAGGCCAGCCTAACCTCTCTGTGCCCTGGGACCTCCAAGATGTTTTTGTTTGAAGACTGTAAGTTCCTCTGTGGGACATACCAGGAGAGGCGGTCTTGTAGGTACGAGGGTCCTAGGCCATATAGGGCTTTAAAGGTTAAAACCAGCACCTTAAACCTGATCCTGTACTCCACCGGGAGCTAGTGCAGCTGGTATAGCACCGGGTGAATGTGATTTTGCAAGGATAGCAAAAAGATAACAAAAAGGCAAAGACCAATCCATTGTGGGGTTCCTCAGTGCAACACCTTCTGAAGTGGGTTGGACATACTCTTCAATAACACATTTGTGAAAAACTATAGCTCAGGGATAGACCATCTGCTTTGTAGGGAGAAGATCCCAGGTTCAGTTTCTGGCATCTCAAGGCAGATCTGGAACTGTCCCAGGTCGGAAGCTCTAGAGTTCTGCTGCTCTTCAGAGGGTTACCTCTGGCCTGAGAGCTAAATTAAGCCAAGGAGGAGTCCTCTGAGGCCATTTTCTCCAAACCATGCCTCCCTGCCCCATACCTGTTATCATATGCGACATCAGGTTTGGAGCATATCAAGGTATGACTGCTAAAGAACAAGCAGAGGCTTCAAATGTGCTCTGGAATGTCACTTAGCAAGTGGAGCTTGCAGACAGCACTGAACAGCTGAGAAAGTACCTCTGCCATTGTCACCTGACATCATAATGATGACATGTGATTGACAGGCGGTGGCCATACCCACTTGTCCATAGGTAAACAATGCAGTCATTTAAAACCCGTCATTGCTATTACAAAAGTTAAATTTCAAGCAAAAGGTTTATTAAAGGGTCGAGACTAACAGAGAATAAAGGGATATTATTGTTACAGGCCAACCAATCTCTGCCCAGCAGTACCAAGAGATTCCAGGGATCTTGACACTTAACGAGGGTTGTGTTTTCATTGGGAAATCAAGGCACAGCAGAGACTGGTGTCTTTAAGAAATATGGTTTATTGACACTCATTTATACCTGAGATTATGGAGAGAGTTCACAGTATTTACATCTTCAGAGGGGCTTGTGCTTCCCAGCAGCGCAACATTGGATTCAGAGGCATCCTAAGTGCCATCCCCATGTCTTTCTTTTTTTTAATCTAAATAAAAAAATTCCTTCCTGTAGCACCTTAAAGACCAACTAAGTTAGTTCTTAGTATAAGCTTTCGTGTGCATGCACACTTCTTCAGATACACATTTTTTAATCTGTACAATTTTGTTATTCAGTTTTACACTACACTTTTAAATTCAAACATTAGATATAACCACCAGCAATTAGGATTCCCTGAATCCATAGTCTCCCCTCCACCCTTCCATGGTTTCCATTTTCAATCTTTTTCAACTGCACCACATATTTTCTCTATTTTTTCTCTATTATTTCATATTTTCTCTATTATTCTCTACTTTTCTTAAAATAATCCATTTTTACCTTAGTTTTTAGTACATTACAAGCGTTACTCAATTCCTGCCAAAGTTTTTAGTTGTTTACAGTGTTCTCTTAAGTAAATTGTAATTTTTTTCCATTCCTTATTATAGTTCCTCTCTTCCTGGTTTCTGATTTTCCCGGACATTTTCGCCATTTCAGCGTAGTCCATCATCTTCATCAGCCATTTGTAGCTGGTCAGGACTTTATCTTCTTTTCATCTCTGGGCCAGTAGCATCCATGTTGCTGTCATCACATACATAAATAATAATTTTTGCTCTTTTGGTATCTCAGCACCTAAAATTCCTAGTAAAAAAGCCTCTGGTTTTCATCATCATGTCCTTCTGCAAGAGCCTGCGCCAGCCAGCCAGCACAGCTGTTGCCCTTCAGTCCCCGCATGGAGTTCTGTCTACTTCCTGCCAGGGGTGGAGGAAAGGGGGACGTTCGCCCCAGGTGTCATCACTGAGGGGGATGACATTCGGCGTGCCGCCTGCCCGTGACTCTCAAGCCTATCCCAAGCCATCGGGGGAAGGGGCGGAGCTACACCGCCTTGTCGGTGGTCCTCCCCCTGTCAGGAGTTGAGCCTACACTTGAGTAGGACCCTGGCAGGGATACATGCCCACCTGGCATGTTCCTTCTCTCCTGGTCGATCGTTCAGGAGCTACATAAGCTTTCTTCTGCCCGAACATCACAGCAACTAATGCCAACCGACACCGGCACACTCAGGGATCTGCAGAGTTTGCGTACCATCTTGTGACAGACCTCAGCAACTCAGCATTTTGGCTAATCTACTTTATTTACATATAAACACACACGGAGCACTGCAACATGGCTCCCTCTCTCTCCAGCATCAGACAGCAAAGAGCAAAGGACAATAGTCCCACTTCACGGATCACAGTAACACAAACATCCTGTCTCCGTCACTTCCCACTCTGTGGAGTCAAAACATACACCGTCATGTGATAGACAACAATCCCATGACTGCAGTCATGGAGCAGGAATTCTAACACTCCCTTACACCTTCATTTTGACAGCTCAGGGGAGGCTTGGGAGTCATGGGTGGGCAGCTCATCGTTGCCCCCCACTCCCAGACTGCTTCCTGGGGGGGGGGAGAAAGCCTCCCCCTAGCTGTCAAAAGGAAGAGGGGAGGATGGTTGCTGGCAAAGTGGTGCAGCTCCCTCTCCCACCGCTCAGGAAGCAGCCTGCCATGGGTGGCTTGCTCCACCAAGACCACCCCATGAGCGTCTCGCCCCCTGGGACACTCGGCATGGGTAGAGCCCCCTTGGGATGCTCACCCCACCCCCATGGCCCCGCCCCCAGGTACACAGCACGTGCACTGCTCCAGGTGCCGGAGCAGCTACCTCCGACTCTGCTCCCTGCTTCTACTTCCCAGCAGCCTTTGCAGAAAACAGCTCCTACCCTTCTGCTTCCAGCACCACCACCCCACTGCTGGTCAGCCTGGCAACCTCTGTTTCAAAACCTCTTGCCAAAGCCACTTTTTCCCTGTCATGACATTTGTTGTTGTTGTTTAGTCGTTTAGTCGTGTCCAACTCTTCATGTCCCCATGGACCAGAGCACGCTAGGCACTCCTGTCTTCCACTGCCTCCCGCAGTTTGGTCAAACTCATGCTGGTAGCTTCAAGAACACTGTCCAACCATCTCATCCTCTGTCGTCCCCTTCTCCTTGTGCCCTCCATCTTTCCCAACATCAGGGTCTTTTCCAGGGAGTCTTCTCTTCTCATGAGGTGGCCAAAGTATTGGAGCCTCAGCTTCACCATCTGTCCTTCCAGTGAGCACTCAGGGCTGATTTCCTCAAGAATGGATATGTTTGATCTTCTTGCAGTCCATGGGACTCTCAAGAGTCTCCTCCAGCACCAGAATTCAAAAGCATCCATTCTTCGGCGATCAGCCTTCTTTATGGTCCAGCTCTCACTTCCATACATCACTACTGGGAAAACCATCGCTTTAACTATACGGGCCTTTGTTGGCAAGGTGATATCTCTGCTTTTTAAGATGCTGTCTAGGTTTGTCATTGCTTTTCTCCCAAGAAGCAGGCGTCTTTTAATTTCGTGGCTGCTGTCACCATCTGCAGTGATCATGGAGCCCAAGAAAGTAAAATCTCTCACTGCCTCCATTTCTTCTCCTTCTATTTGCCAGGTGGTGACATTATGTCCCCTGAAATAGCCTCCCCTTTCTCATCTGGTGGAGCCTTCTGCCTGCTTGATGACTTCTCTTAAAGGGCTAAGGGCCAGCCATTGCTTCTTCAACAATAGCTCCATTGGTGGAGCCTGAGACCCTTAATCTCAGGGTCATGGGTTCGATCCCCACGTTGGGCAAAAAGATTCCTGCAGATGATTGGGTTGGACTAGATGATCCTCATAGTCCCTTCCAACTCGACAATTCTATGATTCTGTGGCCCACCATCACCAGGCTGGCCTAATGAGGAAGTTAGCTGGTTTTATTCCTAGGCCTTGCTTTTATAAGCTCAATTTCTGACCCTTCACTGAGTGTAGAGATTATGGGGGTCTGTGCCCCCAACCTCATTACATCATAATTTGTGGCTTCCTTCCTACCAAACTCCCGAGCTCCACCTTGTCCTCTTCCTTGCTCTTTCTTCCTCCACCATGAAGCAGCCATGAGAAACTAGGTCCCATCTATTCATGTACATGACAACAGCAGCATGAATACTACTGGCCCAGAGATGGAAAGACGATAAAGTTCTGTCAGTGACGAATGGTTGATGAAAATGATGGACTACACTGAAATGGCGAAACTCACCGGGGAAATCAGAAACTAGGAAGAGAAGAACTTTAAGAAGGAATGGAGAAGATTTACAATGTACTTAAGAGAACACTGTAAACAACTAAAAACTTTGGCAGGATTTGAGTAATGCTTGTAATATATGAGGAACTATGGTAAAAATGGATTTTTTGTTTTTTAAAAATAGAGAAAATAAGGGAGGCAGTTGCGGGGGGTGGGGGTGGAGATTGATAATGGTAACCGTGGAAGGGTGGAAGGGAGTCAAAGGATTTAGGGAATCCTAAATGATGATGTTGTGGAACAATGTTTGGATTTAAATTGGCTATGTACAACTCAATAAAAATATTTTTTTAAAGAGAGAGAGAGAGAGAGAGAGAGAGAGAGAGAGAAAGAAACAAGGTCCCACCATGTGAGCTTATAATCTGAAACTATCCTCACAGATATGAAGAAACTGTAAGTAAGGAATCTCCCCCAGCTTTGCCAAGGCCTTTTCCCACCTGGCCTGAAAGGGAAGGGAGGCCCTGACTGACTCCAGCTACAAAAGCTTGAGGCGGCTGAACAGACTCCTAGGTGAGGTGTTGTTTGAACTAATACCAGTGTACTGGAAGAAGCAAAGATCACCAGTGTTGAAGCAATGATTCTTCAACATCAACTTCATCGGACTGGTCATGTTGTGTGGATGCCTGCTGATCGACTTCCAAAGCAACTACTCTATTCCGAACTTAAAAATGGAAAGCGTAATGCTGGTGGTCAACAAAAGAGGTTTAAAGACTGTCTCAAGGCAAATCTAAAAAAATGTAGTATAAACACAACAACTGGGAAACACTGGCCTGCGAGTGCTCCAGTTGGAGAACAGCCTTGACCAAAGGTGTCATGGGCTTTGAAGACGCTCAAACTCAGGCCGCAAGGGAGAAATGTGCTAAGAGGAAGGCACACTTGGCAAATCCACACCGTGATCAACTCCCCCCCGGAAACCAATGTCCCCACTGTGGAAGGACGTTTGGATCCAGAATTGGTCTCCACAGTCACTTACGGACTCATTGTTAAAACCATGTTTATGGAAGACAATCTTACTTGGCTACAAGTAATCGCCAAAGAAGAAGAAGAAGAACTGCTGTTTATTTTTTGTATCTTTATTTTTAGGTCATATTGTGATCTTTGCAGATATTGTTTGATTTGGCTGTGAACTTCTTGAAGAGAAGAAGGTTGGGAGCAGGTCTTCCAGGACTCACAGCCAAGATGGTCTCTGGGGCAGTCAATGCCAGTGGGATCCTGCCAATGGGACTTTTGCCCACCCACACTTTCAATAGGCAGAACAGGGGAACTACACACTGGCAGAATGATGCTAGCATCCCTTGAAGGCTAGAGGATGGTGGAGCCTGTTCTAGACTGGGTGATGGGAGACCTCCGCCCAATTCACACACACACTAATAATAATAATAATAATAATAATAATAATAATAATAATAATAATAATTTATTATTTATATCCCACCCATCTGGCAGGGTTTCCCCAACCACTCTGGGCGGCTTCCAACAGGATGTTAAAAACAGTACAGCATCAGACATTAAAAACTTCCCTAAAGAGGGCTGCCTTCAGTTGTCTTTTAAAAGTAAAATAGTTGTTTATTGCTTTGACATCTGCTGGGAGGGCGTTCCACAGGCCACTACCGAGAAGGCCCTCTGCCTGGTTCCCTGTAGCTTTGCTTCTCACAATGAGGGAACCGCCAGAAGGCCCTCGGCGCTGGACCTCAGCGTCCGGGCAGAACGATGGGGGTGGAGACACTCCTTCAGGTATACTGGACCGAGGCCGTTTAGGGCTTTAAAGGTCAGCACCAACACTTTGAATTGTGTTCAGAAACGTACTGAGAGCCAATGTAGGTCTTTCAAGACCGGTGTTATGTGGTCTCGGCGGCCGCCCCCAGTCACTAGTCTAGCTGCCGCATTCTGGATTAATTGCAGTTTCCAGGTCACCTTCAAAGGTAGCCCCACGTAGAGCACATTGCAGTAGTCCAAGCGGGAGATAACTAGAGCATGCACCACTCTGGCAAGACAGTCCGCGGGCAGGTAGGGTCTTAGCCTGCGTACCAGGTGGAGCTGGTAGACAGCTGTCCTGGACACAGAATTAACCTGTGCCTCCATGGACAGCTGTGAGTCCAGAATGACTCCCGGGCTGCGCACCTGGTCCTTCAGAGGCACAGTTACCCCATTCAGGACCAGGGAATCCCCCACACCCACCCGCCCCCTGTCTCCCAAAAACAGTACTTCTGTCTTGTCAGGATTCAACCTCAATCTGTTAGCCGCCATCCATCCTCCAACAGCCTCCAGGCACTCACACAGGACCTTCACCGCCTTCACTGGTTCTGATTTAAAGAAGAGGTAGAGCCCAAACCCCCTGATGATCTATCCCAGTGGCTTCATATAGATATTAAAAAGCATGGGGGAGAGGACAGAACCCTGAGGCACCCCACAAGTGAGAGCCCAGGGGTCTGAACACTCATTCCCCCCCCCCCACTTTCTGGACATGGCCCAGGAGAAAGGAGCGGAACCACCGTATAACAGTGCCCCCAGCTCCCAGCCCCTCTAGATGGTCCAGAAGGATGTTATGGTTGATGGTGTCAAAGGCCGTTGAGAGATCCAGCAGAACTAGGAAATAGCTCTCACCTTTGTCCCTAGTCCGCCGGAGATCATCAGCCAGCGCGACCAAGGCAGTTTCAGTCCCATGGTGAAGCCTGAATCCCGATTGGAAGGGATCCAAATGGTCCGCATCCTCCAGGCATGCTTGGAGTTGTTTGGCAACCACCCGCTCAATCACCTTGCCCAAGAATGGTAAATTTGAGACGTTGGCCAAATTGGCTGGGTCTAAAGATGTTTTTTTAAGAAGCGGTTTAATGACCGCCTCTTTCAGCGGGTCTGGGAAGGCTCCCTCACAGAGGGAAGCATTTACCACCCTGCAGAGCCCATCGCCCAGCCTTTCCCGGCTCGCTTTTATCAGCCAGGATGGGCAAGGATCAAGGAGACAGGTGGTCGGTTTCACTTGTCCAAGCAGCCTGTCCACATCCTTGGGGGTAACAGATTGGAATTGACCCCATGTAGCAGGACTAGACAGAACTCTAGCACTCTCCCGCCCTGGCCCTGCTCCCACGGTGGAGTCTACCTCCTTCTGAATCTGAGCGATTTTATCTGCAAAAAACTTTGCAAAAGCATTGCAGGAGATCTTGGGGTCCCTACCAGGCCCCGGTGGTGCAGGTGGTTCCAATAGATTGCGAACCACCTGAAAAAGTCTCTGCTGCTGTTTTCTGCAGATGCAACGGAGACAGCGAAGAAGGCCCTCTTCGCCGTCGCCATTGCCACTTGGTAGGTTCGACGTTGAGCTCTAGCCCGTGTCCGGTCTGATTCAGAATGAGTTTTCCGCCACCGGCGCTCTAGCCGTCTCAACGATTGTTTCATCACCCTCAGCTCTGGGGAAAACCACGGGGCTGTCCGGGCTCCATGCAATCAGAGAGGGATGGATCTGAAGTATGGATCTTTCCCAAGCCTCCTTGAGTTCAGTGAAACCTACTGTCAATTAAGTATTCATAGGACCACAGGTATTTTAAGATATGTGATCATGTGCAGCTTCTCAAAGCCATCTTGTTAGCCACAGTGAGAACAGGATGCTGGAATGGGCGGGCCATTGGCTTGATCTAGCACACTCTTCTTCTGTTCATATGATGCCTGGAAGCACTCTGTTTATTTCTGGATGAAAATCTTCTCTTTTCCAGTCCTGCACAATCCTTAGGATGTGGGAAGACAACAAACAGTTTACAGTATGCAGTGTGTGTATGAGAGAGAGTGTGTGCGTGTGCGCGCGCGCATGTGCGCTATTGAAGAAAGAAGGAGCAGCACATTTTGGCACCTGAGGTGGACCCCCAAATGATGTCCCCCCTCCCTGCCAGGGAAGAAAAGGCAAGGAAAGATCTACATCAGGAACAAGGGGGGAAGAAAGGCTGACATTGAGATCTGCTGCCCTGATGGACCCTGGAGCCTGAGGTGGTCACCTCACCTTGCCTCATGGGTGGGCCGGCCCTGATTCAAACCAAGATAAGAATGTGTAATACATGTGGTCCTTGAACCTCTAAATCTGGGTTTCAAAACTTCTGTTATTAA
The DNA here is from genome assembly GCF_965113315.1 of Podarcis vaucheri. NCBI lineage: Eukaryota > Metazoa > Chordata > Lepidosauria > Squamata > Lacertidae > Podarcis > Podarcis vaucheri. The sequence goes on from NC_138748.1 coordinate 64,872,211, forward strand.
TATAGGCAGCCAGGTATGAGCCTGCAGAGGTCAGCAGAGGACAAATTGAAAACAGAGAGTGTGGACTTTTAGCTGTGGTGCATAAGAACCCTTACATGTGTTTAATAGGAAATATGCCCCAGTGAGTTCAACATAACTTACTTCCATGTAAATGTGAGCAGCATTGCTGCCAGAGGAGAAATGAGAAATTGGTTCAAAAATACCCAGCAATGCCAAATGCTAACAACATCAGCATCATAGCAATTTATGGTTATTTTCCATTTGTCCACACGATGTCACTACTGACTTGCATATGTTTTACCAGAATGGGGCGGGGGGGGGGGAGTTACTGGGAAAGAACTCCATCTGACACTCACCAGAATGCACAACCCAGCCACAGTGTTATATTTTGTTTGGTCCCGCTGACTTCCATTGGATTAAAAAGGCTTAAATCCAAGTATGCTGATTTAAAAATGGGTTAAGGACAGGTGGTGAACTCTCTGCCATTCAGGACAAATTATTTAGCAGGGTCACCATCAGAAGTGTGCAACCTCTCTGAGCGGAATATGATCCTAAACAATCCATAACACTTGAGACCGTGCCATGGACTGGTTGGGCAAAAGGAATGGTGGGGGGAACCAGCTGGGGAACCCCAAAGGGAAGAAGGCTCAGAGTCCAGGGAGTGGTGGTGGGACAATGATGAGTGGTCAGAGGGAGAAGTCTGGGAGGTGTCAGAAGCTGGAGAGGTAACAGGGCTTAGTGAGATGGAAGAGTCAGTGACAGAGAGAAGTCTAGAATCAGAGGCAGATGCAGAGATGAATCAGGCTGAGAACAGTCACAAGTGTCTCTCTCTCCTGCTGTAACAAGCTCCCCTCCCTTTTGTCTCCCAGAACCGGAAGAGGCATGAACAGGGTGGAGGATGGGTTGTTTGCACACAGGCACAGTCTCCTATTGCTTTGGAGAAGCCCTGGAGATGAGAAGACCTAGCCGGCTGTAAGGAGGTGGGGACTTTCAGTCTCGGCAACTGATCTTCATGGAGTAAGACCACTGGGAATGAGCTGCTGTGATGAAAATGATGGATCACTGGTATGTGACTCCCAGTAAGTTAGCAAAAATGTATAAGATAGGTACAAACATCTGTTGGAAATGTAAAAAAAAAAAGAGGGCACCTTTTATCATATGTGGTGATTGTGTAGGGTAATTAAAGCATTCTGGGAAATTATATATAACAAACTGGAAAAAATGTTGAAAATAACTTTTATTAAATAAAACAGAGGCTTGTCTATTAGGAATTCTAGGTGCTGATATCTCAAGGGAGCAGAAACGACTTTTTATGTACAGTGGACACTCGGGTTGCGAACGTGATCCGTACGGGATGCATGTTTACAACCTGCAGTGTTCACAACCCGCAGTGGCGCATCTGTGCACACGTAGGTTGCGATTCAGCACTTCTGCGCATGCACAAAGTGCAATGTACTGCTTCTATGCGTGCGCGCCCCCCAAAACCCGGAAGTAACCCATTTTGGTATTTCCGGGTTTCAGCGGGTCCGTAACCCAAAAAAACGCAACCTGAAGCATCTTTAACCCGAGGCACGACTGTACATGACAACAGCAGCATGGATGTTATTAGCCCTGAGATGGAAAGAAGATAAAGTCCCTGCCAGAGAAGAATGGCAAATTAAATTGTTGTACTATGTTGAAATGGCAAAATTCTCTACCCAACCACCTTAAGCCACCCTAGCATTTCACCATCTCTCATTCAACCACAGCCCATGGAAACACTTACTCATCCCATTTTCACTGCATGTATCAGAACCCTCCCTGCACCTTATATCGAGCTGTTTTTCACTTTTACCAGTCAGCCATTATTTCCCCCCTTCTTACCAGTCTTCTGGTCAGGTGGCAGTCTTGTGGTCAGGTGGCATTCTTGCGTACATGTCATTGGTCGCACTAACAGTGGTCCCACCTCAATGCACATTCTGAGTGATCCTTTGTCCTCTTTTCTCGTGATGCGTTTGCTCTCAACTTTTGGTAGAAATACTTTCATTAGCTTTGAAATTAGAACAGGAGTTCGCCAAGTTATTCCATACCCTGAGTGAAGAAAGAAACGGTTTGCAGTTTGAGTCATCGAGCATGTGCACATACACCTGCAAAGGGGTTAACAGTATCTTTGCTTTGGTGTACATTCCCCACCCCCCCCCAAAAAAAGGCCAATTTGAGGGCTGCAACCTTTAGGTGGTGGACCTATACATCTTCAAAGTAGAGAGAGCTTGAAAGAGGAATATTTGGGGTGATAAGTTATCATCCACACTGGTACATGCATTTGGAGCCATGTCTCCTCCAGTTTTGTTCTTATTCTTTTTAAAAAAATCTCTAATGAACAAATTTTGAATCAACTAAGTATGAATGAAAATGTTACATAACAAAGAAATGAAGAAAATAATTTTAAATCCGAAACAAACAAAAGAAAAGAAATTATGCTCCTCCCCCAAAAAACAACTTTAGTATTAAATACAGTGGTACCTCGGGTTAAGAACTTAATTCGTTCCGGAGGTCCATTCTTAACCTGAAACTGTTCTTAACTTGAGGTTCCACTTTAGGTAATGGGGCCTCCTGCTGCCGCCGTGCAGCTGCCGCGTGATTTCTGTTCTCATGCTGAAGCAAAGTTCTTAACCTGTGGTACTATTTCTGGGTTAGCAGAGTCTGTAACCAGAAGCATCTGTAACCTGAAGTGTCAGTAACCTGAGGTACCACGGTAGTCCCTATAGGATTGCATTGATAAGCCACCTGTTGCAATTTTCAGGCTGGAAAGAAACTTTCAAGGGAACCAAAATATCCCCTGAAAAATACCATTGACCTCTCCTGCTCTTCCTCTCCCCCAGTAATATTTCTTTTTCATTAGAGCTTCTTTTATTTTCTTGGAGTTATGGGAGTCTGGACCATTAGGCTGAAGAGGAATCCTAAGAGGGTGCCCTCAGTGAACCCCCACTTGCCTTCCTTCTTAGGAGCAGTCCAGAGAGTTGCCTTGGCTATCATCCTCCTCTTCCTCTTGAGTCTCAGTGTTGATCTTGTTGAACTCTCAGCAGTGAGGAAGCTTGAGACAACACTACAATTAGTTGGCTTTGTCTAGCTTTGGCTGTGGCTCCACCTACTGATGGTCTCCCTACCTTCCACACTGTCACTTTTGATGTGCACCAGGCACCATTGCTTGGAGTGATCCCAGCCAATCAGGGTTCACCTAGTGAATATGGTGCTCATCAGGACTACGTAGCCAATAAGATCTGGCAAGGTGGAATCCCATAGGGGGTAGACAAAGCCAATAGAGAGTGAGGGCAATGATTGCTTCCTGGGCAGGTCACACGCATGATCCTGGCCAATCAGACCACTGTTTACCCTCACTCTGTATAGATGAATACATTTATCTGTATAGATGAATGCATTTGCTGTTTTTGAATGTGTTTCACTGGGGGAAGGGGGGAAATTTACCTCCTCTTAACACTGTTTTAAAAATGGGGGGGGGGGGAGAGAGAGAGCTTCTAGCCTAGCAGTAGGATTGTATAATAAATATAACAAAGAGTCTTGCGGAACCTTAATGACTAACAAATGTATTATGGCACAAGCCTTCCTGGACTGCATTTCTGAGTTTCAATTGTCGCAAGTGTTTCATTGTGTGTGAGAGGCGGGTGAATTGCGAGCAGCAAGGGCAGAGCGAAATGAAAAGCACAAAGGTGCCACAAGTTGTTTGTGCTATTATAGGCAAGCATTACTAGCCCTCTAGATTTAATAAACACAGCTACCTATTTTGCTTTTTGGGTATTTTGCTGGTCTGGAACAAAGAGCGTATCACTTAGCAGAAATGCTGACTCTTTCTCCTGAAAAGATCTGTTCTGCATTATGCATTATTATGCATGCATTAGCATTCCTGGGCTCTTTGATGTCCACATCCATTAGCAAGACCACACCGTAATAGAGGCCAGCATATAGCCGTCTTCCACAACTAGAAGTAACAGTCACTAAATGGAACTTGCTGAATAATAAAGTAAGGGGGGCTTGTAGTTGATAGTTGATGTGGCTGGCTATCTTCCAGAATATATTCTTGTGTCCTTTCAGACAGCTCAGACATCATACCTAAGTATGTAAGACTTGTTCTGCTTGACCAGGCCACTGGTCCATCTGTCCAGTGTCCTGTTTTCGCAGTGGCCAACCAGATGCCCATGGGTAACCTCCAAGCAGGACCTCTGTGCAACACAACTGTCCATTCCTGCAGTTTCCAGTAACTGGTATTCAGAAGCATTACTGCCTCTGACAGTAGAGACAAAACATGGATAGAAGAAGAGTTTGGACTTGATATCCCACTTTATCACTACCCGAAGGAGTCTCAAAGTGGCTAACAATCTCCTTTCCCTTCCTCCCCCACAACAAACACTCTGTGAGGTGAGTGAGGCTGAGAGACTTCAGAGAAGTGTGACTGGCCCAAGGTCACCGAGCAGCTGCATGTGGAGGAGCAGAGACACAAACCCGGTTCCCAAGATTACGAGACTACCGTTCTTAACCACTACACTACACCACACTGGCTCTCTTTGACATTAAGACCATGTTAAATGACCCCCTGGACCAGAGCACGCCAGGCACTCCTGTCTTCCACTGCCTCCTGCAGTTTGGTCAGACTCATGTTTGTAGCTTCGAGAACACTGTCCATCCATCTTGTCCTCTGTCGTCCTCTTCTCCTTGTGCCCTCCATCTTTCCCAACATCAGGGTCTTTTCCAGTATTGGAGTCTCAGCTTCAGGATATGTCCTTCCAGTGAGCACTCAGGGCTGATTTCCTCAAGGATGGATAGGTTTGATCTTCTTGCAGTCCATGGGACTCTCAAGAGTCTCCTCCAGCACCATAATTCAAAAGCATCAATTCTTCGGCAATCAGCCTTCTTTATGGTCCAGCTCTCACTTCTATACATCACTACTGGGATGGTCTAATCTTCTCTTAAAGCCATCTAAGCTAGTGGTCATCACCTGTGGAAGCCACTTCCAGTTTAATTACATGTTGCATAAAAAGGTGCTTTATTTTATCCGTCCTGAATCTTCCAACGTACAACTTCATTGAATGTCCTCAGATTCTAGTGTTACAAGAGAGGGAGGAAAACTCTCCACTTTCTCCCCCCATGCACAATTTTATAAATGTCTACCATGTCTCCTCTTCCTTGCCTTTTCCATAAACTAAACAGCCCCAAATGCTGCAATCTTTCCTCATCGGGGAGCTGCTCCACCCCTAGAGCATTTTGGCTGCCCTTTTCCAAACTTTTCCCCATGGTATCCTTTCTAAAGCAAGGCAACCAGAACTGTACACAGTATTCCAAATGCAGCCGCACCATAGATATGTATAACAGAATTATGATCCCGATGGTTCTATTCCCAATTAATTTCTTAATGATCCTGCCCAAGGGCTGCACAAGCAGTGGGTGGGGCTTTGACTTCTCTGTTGCCTCCTGCCATCAGGATTAAGACCAATGGAGACTAGTCCATTAGGCAAAATGAGGCCCTTCCTCCCAACCTCAGCCGGCCCTGCCTTCTGGTTTTTTTACAACCAATCCAAGGTGTGGCCCTGCCTGTCAGCTTTCTTCTCCTTGGTCTTGGTGTTACCCTTGCAGAACCCAGTGAGGAGGAGGAGGATGGGGGCAAAACTAGAGTGAGTTGGCTCATTCCACTTCCTGTTAGTCTCCCTGCCTTCTACCACCCACCATTGGTTAAGACTGGTCCTCTATTTCCTCTGTTTCAGGGTTGGGAAATACTTGGCCCATCACATGTTCCTGAAATGTAAGTGTCAGCATCCCTCACCATCAGCCATGGTGTCTGGAGCTGATGGGCACTGTAGTCCAATGTTATCCAGGGGGCACAGTTTACCTGTCTCTGGTATGTAATACTCTCTTGCGGGAGGGATAGGGGGTGGCTGGTTCTCCAGCTATTGTTGTTGTTTAGTCGTTTAGTAGTGTCCGACTCTTCATGACCCCATGGACCAGAGCACACCAGGCACTCCTGTCTCCCACTGCCTCCCACAGTCTGGTCAAACTCATGCTGGTAGCTTTGAGAACACTATCCAACCACCTCGTCCTCTGTCGTCCCCTTCTCCTTGTGCCCTCCATCTTTCCCAACATCAGGGTCTTTTCCAGGGAGTCTTCTCTTCTCATGAGGTGGCCAAAGTATTGGAGCCTCAGCTTCAGGATCTGTCCTTCCAGTGAGCACTCAGGGCTGATTTCCTTCAGAATGGATAGGTTTGAGCTTCTTGCAGCTATTACTGTACAACAACTGCAATCCCTGACAACTGACCATTCCAGTTGAGGCTGGTGGGAACTGAAGCCCAACAACAAATGGAGGGCCTCAGGTTCCCCATCCCTGTTCTATGTGGTGGACTGGCAGAGGGTAGAGGATTTCCAGAGATCCTTTATTTGAAAGATGGTCCAGTCCAAGCCCAGTCTAGATATGAGATGAGAGAGCAGGGGCCTTGAAGTTGCCTACCCACCATTAACACCCGGAAAGCAGACACATGTGCGCACAAACACACATAATATAACTTCTTTGCAGGTAAGTGGCCCAAATTCAGGCGCAGCAAAATGGCCACCTCTGGGAGAACGAAAGCCTTGCCTCTTCCTTTCTCCCTTTCCTGCTTTATAGCACTGAGCATTTCTTTTCTGGCAAACACATTATGTCAGCTACGCCAGTTCATTTGTCTAGGGGCAGCTCCACTTTATCTGCCTGGAGTACAAAGAATTGATGAGCCTGGATAGATAAAGTAAATGGAAACTCAGGACTTTGTCCAATTTGCTCTGCTTTGATAGATGTTATAGCCCAACAGTGGCCAATGTAACATGATTTGCCATTTGTATTACAAAATATTACACATTAGGGAATCTTCCCTCACCACTGCCAGGAAAAAGTATTGGGGGAGTCCATGCTTGGCTGTTTGTGATCCAGTCCCCCAAGTTCTTCTGATTTAAAGGAGAATGTGTACGATTCTCGTTCTCAGCCAAAGATTCATCTTTGAAGGATTGTTCAGACAAAGGAGGAAGTCCTGCCCCAGGATGGGAAGTTAAACACCTTTGTGGATTGGATTAGGGGATCTCAAATTACTTGTGCATGCTGCTACATATTATTTATTTACTCAAAATCTTTGCTCATGTTTTCCCCTTCCCTCCCATCAAAATGAAATGGTTTACTCACAATATAAAAAAACCAGCATGAAGTTCAAATACCTGCTACCTCCACTGTCAGAAGTAGCATGTCTCCGGATACCAGATGCTGGGAATCACAAGTGGGGAGAGTGAGGTTGTTCTCATCTCTTGCTTTCTGACTTCCTATAGGCATCTGGGGTGTATGTATTTTGTATACCACCCTTCATTCTAAGATCACACGGTAGTTCACAACATAGCATGATGGCTGGCCATTGTGAAAACAGGGGGCTAGAAGATGGATCCTTGGCCTGGATTAAACCACAGAGCCTAGGGCTTGCCGATCAGAAGGTTGGCAGTTCGAATCCCCACAACGGGGTGAGCTCCCGTTGCTCGGTCCCTGCTCCTGCCAACCTAGCAGTTCGAAAGCACATCAAAGTGCAAGTAAATAAATAGGTACCACTCCAGCGGGAAGGTAAACGGCATTTCCATGCACTGCTCTGGTTCACCAGGCTGTCATGCTGGCCACATGACCTGGAAGCTGTATGCCGGCTCCCTCGGCCAATAAAGCGAGATGAGCACTGCAACCCCAGAGTCGTCCATGACTGGACCTAATGGTCAGGGGTCCCTTTACCTTTAGTGGCCCATCTAGTTCAGCAACCTGTTCTCACAGTGGTCCACCAGATGCATGTGGGAAGCCATACATTGTGGTCATAAAGTGGTTCTGAAGTTTTCAGAATTCAGTTGCCATTATTTCACCTGGTGGATCTCATTCAGACCCTTGCCAGCTTCTCAAAGACATTACCTGGTTGCCATTTCATTTCCAAGTTCAGTTCAATGTGCCAGTTCTTGAACCTGCCTAAATGGCTTGGGAGCTGAGCACCTGAAAATGCAGTGTCTACTTCAGTACCAAGCTACCTTTATGTTCATCTCCCAAAGCCTCATCCATCAGGTAGATGCCCACCAGAGAGAAGGCTTTTTTCAGATGCTCAGGTAATGGAATGTCCACCTCAAGGAGGCTCCCTTGGCATCACAAGAAGAGCTATACTGGATCCACCAAAGGCCTATCCAGTCCAGCATTCTGTTCTGGTTCCCTATAGAAAGCCCATAAGCAGGACACGAGGGCAATTATGCCTCTCAATACCAATCACTGGGTATCGCAGGTGGGCAGAGTGCTGTTGTGCTCATGTCCAGCTTGTAGGCTTCCCACAGGAAGAGGATCCTGGAATAGATGGACCACTAGACTGATCCGAGGATGGGGGGAAAGGTATGGATCTCTTCCATGAGCTAAATTGGTGGCACTTTCTGAAATCTGATGAGTATCCCGATTTTGTGCATTTGGGTGAAGGGGAGTCTCAGGACAGCTGGGGGAGGGGATGCCTGGTGTGTGTGTGTGTGTGTGTGTAGCTGATCTATCCAGGATGCTGCAGCTGCTTACACATTCCTAATTTGCACAGAAGTCTGGAACTCTAAGAAGAGGGAAGCTGATGCATCACCAAACTCAAAGGTTTATAGGTTCATTGACCCCCAAATAAACATGCCCCATATCATACACTTGCACAATCACAACAAAAATGGTTGCTCAAAGTTATCATGCTTCCAAAATACTCATAAATGCATGATGATATTGCATAGTCTTCACACACACACTGTTGTATTTATTGATTTGTGGTTTACTTTTTGCTTCAGACATCTCTAAATGTAATACATAAATTAAATGATTTCTGTGCTTAAAATACTGCAGTTTTTTTGTGTTTCTGCTAATAATTTTGTACTTGACCAGGAGGAAATGCTTAATCAGTGATACTGATGTAGAATAAATGTCCGTATTTTCATGTGAGGGATGCTGGAGGATACAGGCAACCTGGAGAGAGCCTTGTGTTCTGTGGAATGTTGGCCTGGTCTACACCATACATCTAAAGTACTATCATGGAAAGCGTAATGCTGGTGGTCAACAAAAGAGGTTTAAAAACTCTCTCAAGGCAAATCTAAAAAAATATAGTATAGACATTGACAACTGGGAAACATTGGCCTGTGAGCATTCCAATTGGAGAACAGCCTTTACCAAAGGTGTCATGGGCTTTGAAGGTGCTCAAACGCAGGACAAAAGGGTGAAACGTGCTAAGAGTAAAGCACGATGATCAGCTCCCACCCAGAAACCTATGTCTCCACTGTGGAAGGATGTGTGGATCCTGAATTGGCCTCCACAGTCACTTATGAATTCACAGTTAAGACCATGTTCATGGAAGACAATCTTCCTCGGCTATGAGTGATTGCCGAAGAAGAAATAAAAAAATTCCTTCCAGTAGCACCTTAAAGACCAACTAAGTTAGTTCTTGGTATGAGCTTTCGTGTGCATGCACACTTCTTCAGAACGTGAACACACTTCTTCATGCACACGAAAGCTCATACCAAGAACTAACTTAGTTGGTCTTTAAGGTGCTACTGGAAGGAATTTTTTTATTTTGACTATGGCAGACCAACACGGCTACCTATCTGTGCCGAAGAAGAAGAAGAAGAAGAAGAAGAAGAAGAAGAAGAAGAAGAAGAAGAAGAAGAAGAAGAAGAAACATCTAAAGTACTGTCATGCCACTTTAAAGAATCTTGACTTCCTGCACAGTATTCTGGGGATTATAGTCTTCTAAGGGTGCTGAGAATACTACATCCACTGTCTGACGCAGGATATGTCTGAAAACCAGTTTCTGGGAAGCAACTGGGAAAGTGCTATTGTGCTCATATCCTTTTCAGTGCTTACCATAGACATCTGGCTGGTCATTGTGAAAAGAGGATGCTGGATTAAATAGATCTTTGGTCTTACCCTGCAGGACTCTTTTTATGTTCATGCCACAACAAGGGCTGCTTGTTTTGCCTCCGACCCGACTGCAATGTACGCAACTCTTATGCCTCCAACTCATCACATTGGAATCATTACATTTTATAAGCAATGAAAGTGGAGTGTGCTGCAGCTACATGATTCATGCTTAATGTTCCACAATAATTCTGTTGCACAGCTGGAAAGAGAACTCGGATAACCTGGTCATGCCATCAGCAATGGACCGTGTATCCTTCAAAATGTATATTAAAACCACCCAGTATTGTGTAATGTTGACCCAGTTATCCAGCACCGCTGATCAGGGATGCACAGAGATGCCATTGTGAAGTCTGTGAGCATTTTCTGCATGAATATATAAGCAGGACCAAACATATGCATCAGATTATACACAATGCATCAACCTCTCTTATGTTTTCCATTATTCTTCCCCATTGCCGCCACCATCCCCGACAACAGAAATTAGACAACTGCATAGACCTATTATTTGTTTTGAGGAATTTGCTCTTTCAAAACTCTATGAACACCAGAATCGTGCAGGTAGTCTTATGGGCAGGAATTTGCAGTGTTGGTGAAGCCATATTGGTATCTGCATAAGAGAAAAATGGAAGGGTTGTGTTTGTGGTACGGTGCACCTAAGAGCGTACCATTTAGAATAATAATATAATAATAATCTATTATTTGTACCCCACCCATCTGGCTGGGTTTCCCCAGCCACTCTGGGCGGCTTCCACAGAGACCAAAAATACACTAAAATGTCACACATTAAAAACTTCCCTGAACAGGGCTGCCTTAAGATGTCTTCTGAATGTCAGGTAGTTGTTTATCGCTTTGACATCTGATGGGAGGGCGTTCCACAGGGCAGGCGCCACTACCAAGAAGGCCCTCTGTCTGGTTCCCTGTAGCTTTGCTTCTCGCAATGAGGGAACCGCCAGAAGGCCCTCGGTGCTGGACCTCAGCGTCCGGGCAGAACGATGGGGGTGGAGACGCTCCTTCAGGTATACTGGGCCGAGGCCGTTTAGGGCTTTAAAGGTCAACACCAGCACTTTGAATTGTGCTCGGAAACGTACTGGGAGCCAATGTAGGTCTTTCAAGACCGGTGTTATGTGGTCTCGGCGGCCGCCCCCAGTCACTAGTCTAGCTGCCGCATTCTGGATTAGTTGTAGTTTCCGGGTCACCTTCAAAGGTAGCTCCAATGTGAAAACAGGGGAGTAATTGCTGGTCTCATTATTCTCCCAGCAAGAAACCCCCTACAACACATGTAAAGTTGGATCATGCAGGAGAACAGTTTGACCTTAGCCTGGCTAGCTCAGTTGGTTAGAAAGTGATGCTGATAATCCCAAGGTTGCAGGTTCAATACCCATAAGGAACAGCCGCCTATTCCTGCAGTGCAGGGGTTTGGACTAGATCAGTGGTTCCCAATTAGCTAATTAATGAGAACCCCCTATTTTTCAAAAGCCAAGCCACAGATTCTGACATATCGTGATGTCTGAAATTGGAGAACGTGCGTGGAGATGAGCAAAGGAGCACTTGTGTCACTTGGGCAGTGTCAGGCAGCAGAGGAAACAACCCTCATGCCAGCAGGGGCAGCCAGCAAAAATGCGTATCCACTGTGGCTGCTGCTGCTTTCCTGCTGATTGAGAAAATTTGCTGTGCCTCAGTGCTGGGGTAAGGTAGTGCCATGGTGCTGTTAGGGACTGGGCAGAGGAGGAATGGTGAAGACCATCTCCCCATCCTGACCCTTCAAGGGAGGAAGAAGAGGAAGACAGTATAGATTTTCAACAGGGGTTTGAGGGAGGTCACAGCTCAGAGGCAGATGAGGGGGAAAGTTGGGAAATAATGGGAGAGGAGGAGCAGGCAGAGCTGGAGTAGCAACTGGCTGACAAGTTTTTGTTAGAAAGCATTCCAGACCCACCATCTCCCAGAACCAGGCGAGCCTTAAAAGTAGGAGAGCAAAGAGCTCAAAGCAGATGATGATGACTAATAAGGAAGTGGGAGAGAAGGGGGTGGAGATTCACACAGGAGATTCACTCCATTATACAAGAAACTGTGTTCTATAGCCTCTCTCTGTAAAAACTGAATTAAAAAAGGACTGTAAGAAACTTTTGCTTGTCTTTATACTTTCCTGGGCAACCAGCCAGGAGTCGTTGACAGTGTCCTGACAGATGCCTTGAAGTGAGTGTAATCAGATGTCCTGTTCTCCGTCAGCATGAGGGGAAGGCAGCGCTTTGCAGTTGGCTGCCCTGGTCTCCCTCACTGTGAGGGAAGGCAGCTCAGACCAGCAGCGCTATTGCCTGAGATCATCGTGCCATATTCGTAGTGCCTTGAACTCGGCTGCCCTTTTCTCCCTCACACAAGGAGTGATATGTTACAGTGTATTGCCAGGTCAAAATCGTTATCGCAGTGTGATTTCAAAACCGATTTTGGCAGATATATTGAAAAATCGCACAGCACTAAAACAGACCATGAAATTTGTGATATTGCCGTGCAAAAGTAACAAACAAACAAAATTAATTGGGGGGAGGCAAAGGATGGGGCCTTGGACCGCCTGGGTTTGTTCCATAGACCCCCCCAGGGGACCTAATTGGGAACCATTGTACTAGATGATCTCCAACTGCCAAATTCTATGATTCTTTCTCACACAATAGCTTTATATATGCAATTGTGTTTTCAAGTATGTGTGGTTGTCTCCAAAGTAATGCTATATGATTGTTTCAGCAGTGCAAAAAAAATCTGCTTTTGCAATGCTCTCCCAATCTCTTCCCCCTGCACACCCCTTAAATTTGTTCTAGGTGTTCTGCCAACCCCCAGGAGCAGATTTGGGGAGGGTGTGGAAGTACACAGGGGGAGGAGAGGGGGAGGAGAGGGGGAGGAGAGTCCCATTGTGCAAGCGAAGTTGTTTCACCAATGAGATGCATTAGTTGAATACTGTCCATAATTTGGGGGCAGTATATCCTGGAAAAGCATATCCTATGCATTTCCATTAATTTTTAAAACAGTTCAGAGTAGGGGTGAGCAAATCAGCCCATTCCACTTTCCATCAGTTTTTCAGTTTTTCCAATCTTAAGTTCAATTCTCCCCAGTTTCACATTAGTTTGCATTAGAAACAAATCATCATGAAACTTCACCAACATTTTAGTGTGAATTTCCCCACATATAATCATTTTTTGCATAATATACTGCATTTCTATGCGCACTGTATCCCAATATTTGCATTTTTGTACGTATAACTTGGCCGGAGAACTACACTGCAAAATTCAGAGAAGTGCAAATTTCAAAGGGTGGCTATGTTCCAGTTTTTGTATGGTTTTGGGAAGTGTAGATTTGGTAAAGGTAAAGGTAAAGGGACCCCTGACCATTAGGTCCTGTCATGGCCGACTCTCGGGTTGTGGCGCTCATCTTGCTTTGCTGGCCGAGGGTGCAGGCGTACAGCTTCCGGGTCATGTGGCCAGCATGACTAAGCCACTTCTGGCGAACCAGAGGAGCGCACGGAAAAGCCGTTTACCTTCCCGCTGGAGCGGTACCTATTTATTTACTTGCACTTTGACATGCTTTCGAACTGCTAGGTTGGCAGGAGCAGGGACCGAGCAATGGGAGCTCACCCCATCGCGGGGATTTGAACCGCCGACCTTCTGATCAGCAAGTCCTAGGCTCTGTGGTTTAAATGCAAACTGATTCAAATTTCTCTCCAATCCCTAGTTCAGAAACAATTAGCATTATTTGGCCACATTCTATACCCCCATGAACAGACAGCTGTTTTTTGACCAGGGCAATGGCTATATTCAAACCCCAAATCCCATAACACCCTGATCAGCAAATGACCAGTAATAGGGCTCATAATTTCAATTTAACAAAAATGAAGAAGCAGCAACATTGACTCTGCCTTTTATCTGAAACACTGGTGAAGGGTGACCTGATCTTTGGGATCCATTCTTTCTTTGCTTAGGCCAGGCATAGGTAAACTCGGCCCTCCAGATGTTTTGGGACTACAACTCCCATGATCTCTAGCTAACAGGACCAGTGGTCAGGGATGATAGGAACTGTAGTCCCAAAACATCTGGCGGACTGAGTTTGCCTAAGCTTGGCTTAAGCTTTCCCAGGAGATACTTTGTCTTCCTAGGAAATGTCCAAGTTTTCCTAGGAAAAGTCTTTGTCTTCTTCAGCTTTTCAGAGAAAGTGTAAAAAATGGGTTGGCGCATGCTCTCAACTTCTGTGCCTTTTCGAAACTAAGCCACACAACTTCATTTTGTGAAATGGGAATGAGTAACACGGAAGCGATCCCACCTCTAAGATGGGGAGCACAGGTTTTCTGATTTCCCCTGCCTCCCAAACTGAATCCAGACGGAGAGGAAACTCAACATTTTTCATGGTCGTAGCTCCAAGACCCTAGCTCTGTGATTGGACACAAGCTTGGCAGGTTCAATCCCAGGCTCAATCCCCAGTGTCTTCAAGCAGCCAATGAAAAGATGCAAGTCTGAAACTCTATGGAGCCTCTGCCAGTCAGTGTCTGCCATACTGAGCTAGATGCGCTAGCGGTCTAACTCAGTAGAAGCAGCTCCCCATGTGTTCCAGAAAGAAATGACGGCTGGGAGTCTAGAGAGCTGTCGTTTCCCATGACTCCCAGTTTAATTTGGGGGGCATAGGAAACCAGAGTTGTGCTCCAGTGCTCAAGGCACATTGGGATGATTCAGGCATTGGTTGAGTCTGGTTGAGACAGCTATGGATCTCTGTGGGTCAATTTGGATAGTCTGGTGTTATTTGGGACTGTCAGGAGGTGAGGTGTCAGACAGCAAGGAGAGGCAGGTGTCAGGTGGAAAAACCCAATGAAAAGGCCAAGACCAACCTTAGCTGCTGGCTTTGTCTTCTGGGAGAAAGTAGGAACCGGACACCATCTGACTCTCCTTTTTGCCTGAGGTCCAATCCCTGAAGGCACCAGTCCTGTGGTGTGCAAGATGTGCATGCAAAGGCAGCTTCATTGAAGAAAAACGACCTGCAAAGGAACATCCCATAGAATTGACCCCCCCTACTCTTTGTTGGGGTATGTGTGTGGAACTGAGGTGCAACATGAGAGAGAAAATAAGGAGGACTTATAATCATCATCATCATCATCATTTTTTATTTATACCCGCCCTCCCTGGCCAGAGCCGGGCTCAGGGCAGCTAACACCAGTAAAATCACTATAAAGACAAAATGGGGGGGGATTAAAAATAAGGATTAAAATACAATTTAAAATGCAGCCTCATATTTATAGTAGCCCATAGTTCAAAACCATAAGGGGAGGGAAACATAAGGGTCAGACTGAGTCCAAACCAAAGGCCAGGCAGAACAGCTCTGTCTTGCAGGCCCTGCGGAAAGATGTCAAGTCCCGCAGGGCCCTAGTGTCTTGTGACAGAGCGTTCCACCAAGTCGGGGCCAGTACTGAAAAGGCCCTGGCCCTAGTTCAGACCAATCTAACCACCTTAAGACTTGGGACCTCCAAAGTGTTGTCATTTGTGGACCTTAAGGTCCTCCGCGGGGCATACCAGGAGAGGCGGTCCCGTCAGTACATGGGTCCTAGGCCTAGATACCTCCCTTAAAACAAGATATGAGAGTGAACTCAGAATCCTAAGAAGATGGCTTGTGTGTCTGTGTCTGTGTGTGTGAGAGAGTGAGTGTGTGATTGTGCATGTATTATATTATTCTTACATTTCCCCTCCTTTTTCTCAAGATGGTGAATGTGGTTCTCCTCATTCATCCCATGCCCCCTTATGACAGCCCTGTGATGTAGGTTGCCCTGAGAGACAGTGACTGGCCCAAAATCCCCTGGTGAGTTTCACCGCTGAGTGGGGATTCGAACCCTGGTCTCCCAAGTCCTTGTCCAACACTCTAACCACTATACCACACTGCTTCTCTGTATATACATATACAACTGCTCCCTTTTTTGTTTTTAACTGTGCTCAGCAAAGGTATTCTCTTGGATGCATTTGCCCTGTAGAGAGAAGCTGGCTCCCTCGACTTTTATCATGTTTATTTAAGTTTATGCTTTGTTGCTCCAGTGCCCAATTTTAATTTGTATTCCCCCCCCTTTCTTATTCGTTTCCAGCATTCCTCTTTTCCTTTCACGAGGCTAGGGAGCTGAGTGGCGATTGTTAAGCAGTAGTTAACTTTCCCTTCCCCTACCCCCACCCACCCTCCGCCTTGTTATTATAGAAAATCCCCCCTCCTCCCAAACAAACAAATAAACAAACAAACAAACCGAAATAGGACTGTTCAAGCAGCTAATACAGGAAGATGTATCACTCGCCTGAATAATTGTGACAGGCATAGACCGTATCAGCGCCTGTTTGTTTGCACAATACCCAACTGTATTAAGAAAGCCATCGCAGCTGTCTTGGACTTTGGAGTTGCTCGTTTCATCACTTGACACTGCAGCAGATGTTATGGGTTGATAACGGACTCTACTTCATTCACTCCACATCTAAGATTACCTCTGGAGAGAGAGAAAATCAAATGCATTATAACACCCTCAGTCATTTGTTAAAAGAAGAAGAAGAAGAAGAAGAAGAAGAAGAAGAAGAAGAAGAAGAAGAAGAAGAAGAAGAAGAAGAAGAAGAAGAAGAAAAACGGAGAGGGAGAGCACCAATTTATTCTATTACCCCCCCCCCCATATAGGACTGGGACATCCATATGCATAAACATGCCTGTAAAATGCAGCGTGTGGGTGCCCAAACCACGCGGCTGATACCCCAGGGGAAGGGAAGGAAATTGACCGTAGGCTTTGAGTCAGAAATCCTGCGATCCTTTTCTTTATTTTCCATGGCATGGGGGAGTCACTGACAAGCGTTATTCTGCATTTGTAGGCAAAAAGGGCAAGCAGGAAGTGAGCACTTTTAGAAGATGCTACCCAGATTCAGAGGGACACAGGTGGCACTGTGGTCTAAACCACAGAAACTAGGGCTTGCTGATCAGAAGGTCGGCGGTTCGAATCCCAGCTATGGGGTGAGCTCCTGTTGCCAAACTAGCAGTTCAAAAGCACGTCAAAGTGCAAGTAGATAAGTAGGTACTGCTCTGGTGGGAAGGTAAACGGCATTTCCATGCACTGCTCTGGTTCGCCAGAAGCAGCTTAGTCATGCTGGCCACATGACCCAGAAGCTGTCTGCAGACAAACGCCAGCTCCCTTGGCCTATAGAGCAAGATGAGCGCCGCAACCCCAGAGTCATCCGCAACTGGACCTATTAGGTCAGGCATACCTTTACCTTTACCCTGATTCAGATCCCCAAGATATCCCACCCTGAAGATGTCACCCAAAAGTAGACACCTCTGAGATGTTCCGTATTAGGGTTGCCATGTGTCCTCTTTTTCCAGGACATATCCTCTTTTTCAGGATTAAAATTTCTGTCCGGGTGAATTTTTAAAATTTGGCAAAATGTCTGAGGTTTTTCGTTTGGCTTATTTGTTTCCAGTAACCCAAGAAATTTTTTCTAGTGCATTAGACTCTAAGATACCCGGCTAAGCTAGTCTGCAGCAGAGAATCACAACAGAGCAGCATCTTAAACTAGCTATACACACTGTATAAATCCCTTCTCTTGTGGCTGAACTAAAAGGATGCTAGCTCAGCTGCAAGATCTTGGAGAAGGAGTCTGAAAGGGCAAGAGTTAACATCCCCCTGCCCTTAAGGAGAGTCCATATGTACATGTTAAACAGTTTAATGAACTGTTCTTGCACACTTACGTTCACAAAGATGTGAACACGAGCCCAAATACTTTCATGTGGCAAGTGAGGGAGCAACATGCATTATTATTATTTTGTTGTTGAAAGTTAGGAACATTGCTACTAGCAATATGTCACAGCTCCTATAACCTACACATAGTAGGCGTATTTAAAATGAGGGTCGTCAAAGTGCTCTGTAATTAAAAGTAAAGGTAAAGGGACCCCTAACCTAATTAGGTCCAGTCGTAGATGACTCTGGGGTTGCCACGCTCATCTCGCTTTACTGGCCGAGAAAGCCGGCGTACAGCTTCCGGGTCATGTGGCCAGCATGACAGAGCTCTGGTGAACCAGAGCAGCACACAGAAATGCCGTTTACCTTCCCACTGGAGCGGTACCTATTTATCTACTTGCACTTTGTGCATTTGAACTTCTAGGTTGGCAGGAGCAGGGACCGAACAATGGGAGCTCACCCCGTGGCAGGGATTTGAACTGCTGACCAAAGGCTCTCTGTCTCATCCCAAGTACATGTGGGCTCACTTCCCTTAGGTGTGCTTTTCTGGTGCAGAGCATGGCATACATGTTGCTTGTGGGGCAAATTACGGCGGGATTTGCACTGGCTGCCAGTCTACTCCCAGGCCAAGCTCAAGGTGTAGGTGTAGGTAGTAATATATAAGCTCAAATACAGCTCTGGACCAAGTTACTTGGGATATGGCACTACCCCTTATATGCCCCGTAGATCACTGTGGTCGGTGGGAGAATTTCTCCTGCAAGTTCCAAAGATCTCCAAAGCCTCTTCTGCAGTTGCTCAGAGCAGGACTTTTAATGCAACTGCCCCTCTTCTGCGGAATTGCCTTCCTCTTTAGATACCGGAAGCACCCACTTTCCCCAAACAATTGAAGACTTTTTTGTTGTTGTTCTGACAGGCTTTCCCAGCTAGATAAATGGGTCGTTGCAACATGTGTCCACTTGCTGGGGTTTTAGTCTTGTTTTACATGTACAGTGGTACCTTGGGTTACAAACACCTCAGGTTACAGACTCCGGTAACCTGGAAGTAGTACCTCGGGTTAAGAACTTTGCCCCAGGATGTGAACAGAAATTCTGTGGTGGCGGTGCAGTGGCAGTGGGAGGCCCCATTAGCTAAAGTGACACCTCAGATTAAGAACGGTTTCGGGTCAAGAATGGAACTCCAGAATGATTTAAGTTCGTAACCAGAGGTATGACTGTATTCATTACAGCAGGGTGGATTAGACGGCCCCCTCCAACTCTGCTGTTTTACCATTCTTTGATTTGTTTTTAACTGATTTTTATAATTTTATGATTATCGCTTTGTGACATTGGTTTAAAGGTAAAGATAAAGGGAGCCCTGACCGTTAGGTCCAGTCGTGGCTGACTTTGGGGTTGTGGCACTCATCTCACTTTATCAGCCGAGGGAGCCAGCGTACAGCTTCTGGGTCATGTGGCCAGCATGACTAAGCCACTTCTGGTGAACCAGAGCAGCGCACAGAAATGCCGTTTACCTTCCCGCCAGAGCAGTACTTATTTATCTACTTGCACTCTGACGTGCTTTCGAACTGCTAGGTTGGCAGGAGCAGGGACCGAGCAATGGGAGCTTACCCCTTCGCGGGGATTCGAACCACCAATCTTCTGATCGGCAAGTCCTAGGCTCTGTGGTTTAACCCACAGCGCCACGACATTGGTTTAGAAGGTGATTAAAAACTCAGTGGTAATCGTTGTTATGTATTGAGTGGTCTGTGTTTGCCTGAGCTTGAGTCTGAACTAAGGATTCTGAGTTCCTGTGTTCTGATTCGTTACTTGTTGTCCAATCACAGAACATTTCAGGATTTGGTCCTCTGCCATTGGCCCTTGAACTCTGAGTCGTCATTCGCAGTTTAGACCACCAGTCACGTTGGGAGTGGGAGTGGCCCATGCTTTCAAAAATGTATATAAGTAGTTGCTTTGCCCCTGTTTCCCAGTTATGTAGTTCAATAAAGGGTCTGGCTGTTATCACTGTGCATTGCCTGATGGGAACCCACCTACGCTTTAATAATAATAATAATAATAATAATAATAATAATAATAATAATAGAAACAGATCTTATGGGACATGCCTAGCTATCACCCCACCATGAGTTCCCATTGAAAAAACATTGCCCGTTCATTCTGGGCTATTAACCAGTGACCCACCTGATTTATGAATGGTTGGGCAGAAATAGTAACATGATGGTGCCAGTAAGGAACATCCAGGGATAGAAGGGAATTCTCACTGGCATGTCCCAATCTCTAGTTCCCTTACATGATGTCTTTGGGTTGTATCGAAAATAGCGATGAGGAATACATCTGCCAGTGCAAGGATCCTGCCATTCTCCCCCCATCTGTTCTATGGGTTCCCCAACCCTCCAAAGCAGATCTCAGGAGGGCAGGGGATGGAAAGTCCCACCGTGCAGAAGAAACCCGTGTGCTGATAGGACCCATTTGCCATTTGCTGCCCTTAGAGTCTAGAGGGGATTCTGAGCCCCGCCGACAGCAGGCTGAAGGCAGAGAGAAGGCTTCCTTGCCGAACGTATCATGAATCATTAATACGGAGCCTCAATGAGTCCTCTCAACTGAGAAAAAATGCAGAGAATTTTCATTATGCCAACTCAAAGTCTCCAATTCATTTTGTCTACAGTAACAAGACATGCAAGAGTAAGCTACTGTAAGCAATGTTTCAAAAGTTAATATCTACCCTATTATTCTTTGTGTGTGTTTCCTAGAAAGAATGTTAGTTTTTCTTTCTATTAAATACATATTCTGTTAGCTCATTAACTTTCTATTATTATTATTGTATGCCTTCCCCGTGCTGTGCTCGGCTCTCCATCTTGCTGGTATAAATCAGACAGGAACCCAAAAATCCACGCCGATATTTCGCTTTAGGCAGAATTAGCTGGCAACTCTGCTCCTTGGGCATTCTTAAGATTGCCCACTGCATGGAGAGAGCCCAACTTGGATTCCTAGCCAAAGGCCAAATGACATCCATGGTGCACCTTGCTTGTGATGTCACCAAATTTCCTAATCCCTTGGCTCAGAATATGGCCCCAGTGACTCATTTTTTAAAAAAGTCTATTGAATTACTCTGTACTTCACTTTCATAATTATATTGTGTCTGTTGTTTTTAAGATTTGCTTTTATATTTTAGTGAATATTTTATTGCTGTTATTTAAAGAGTCTCCAAGCAACTTGTAACATATTTGTATGTATGTGTGTGAAAATACTTTATAAACACATTCACACAAACACTTGTGCAATTTATATACAGTGGTACCTCGCGTTACATACGCTTCAGGTTACAGAATCCACTAACCCAGAAATAGTATCTCGGGTTAAGAACTTTGCTTCAGGATGAGAACAGAAAAGCGCGGCGACGGCAGCAGCAGGAGGCCCCATTAGATAAAGTGGTGCTTCAGGTTAAGAACAGTTTCAGGTTAAGAACAGACCTCTGGAACGAATTAAGTACATAACCAGAGATACCACTGTATTAAAACCCCCCACAAAGTTTTGCAGAACACCAATTGTTGTTATGATGGTGGTGATGTATATAATAATAATAATAATAATAATAATAATAATAATAATAATAATAATTTATTTATATCCCGCCCTCCCCAGCCGAAGCCAGGCTCAGAGCTGCTAACAACAGTAAAAATAACACAGTTTACATAAAATCACAATCAATTAATTGAAATACATTCTAAAATCAATTCATTCTAAAATCAATTCATTCTAAAATCAATTCATTCTAAAATCAATTCATTCTAAAATCAATTCATTCTAAAATCAATTCAGAGTCAAATTAATGGCAACCATTGGGCTAGAGTTCTGTGAGGATTACCGAAGGAGGGAGTCAGACTGAGCCTTGGCCAAAGGCCTGGTGGAAGAGCTCCGTCTTGCAGGCCCTGCGGAAAGATGTCAAGTCTCTTGTGACAGAGCGTTCCACCAAGTCGGGGCCACAGCCGAAAAAGCCCTGGCTCTGGTTGAGGCCAGCCTAACCTCCCTGTGGCCCAGGACCTCCAAGATTTTTTGTTTGAAGACTGTAAGGTCCTCCGTGGGACATACCAGGAGAGGCGGTCCTGTAGGTACAAGATAAGGCAGATGGTGCCTTAAGAGTTGCAACAGGGCTCTAGTCTCTTGTGATAGAGTGTACCACCAGATCAGGGCCACGAAAAAGCCCTGGCTCTGGTTGGTTCGTATGCCATCCTTCATCTGAAGATCACAGAGTGGTTCACACCATGAAAATCCAAAATGAGAATACAAAATACAGAATGAAACAAAAGCAAACCAATAGCCGTGCTCCCACATAGCTACTAGCTTCAATGGCTATGTTCTGGAAGGCAGCAATGCCTCAGAATACCCTGGCTAGAAACCAAGGAGGGGGAGAGTTTATCTTGTGCTTGAATCCCGCTTGCGGTTTTCCCACAGGCACCTGGTTGGCCACTGTCAGAACAGGATGCTGGACTCGAAGGGCCGTGGGCCTGATCCAGCAGCCTCTTTTGATGTCAGGCGTTTCAACATTTCTCCAATAAAAATATGGATTGGTCAGGGGAAAAGCAATGCTGTCCAGGGTTGTAGAGACTGTGGAGAGAATAATTGGGTGCACTCTTCCCACCTTGGATCAAATCTACGCTTCCAGGTGCCATAAGAAAGCTGCAGAGATAGTGCAGGATAGTGCGCACCCCGGAAATGATCTCTTTCAGCTTCTGCCTTCTGGAAGAAAGTACAGGGTTATAAAGACTAGGACTAGCCACCTGAGAAACAGCTTCTATCCAAATGCAATTTTGGTTTTAAACGCAGTGTAAGGAGTCTGTATGGGAGTATATTGTATTTAAAAATGGGGTATCAGAGTTTTTAGGGGGCTAACCAGGTTGGGATAGCAGGCTTGTTGGTTTTTGAATGTCTTATGTAGATTTTTTCAATTTTGTTGTTCTGTATGGAACAATGACAATAAAGATTATCGTATCGTATGTCCTATCCCATAACAATAACAGCAACAATAATATTTTTATTATTTATACCCTGATTGGGTTATCCCAGCCACTCTGGGTGGCTTCCAATATACAACTTTTTAGAAGACAACTGAAAACAGCTCTTTATACAGAAGCTTTTAAAATAATAATAATAATATTTTATTATGTTTTTATAAACATTTTTTTTTAAAAAAAATCCCTATACAGGGCTGTCATCAGATGTCTTATAAAGGCTAGATAGTTACTCATCTTCTTGGCTCGGGGGTCACATAACTCCATAGCCTCCAACATTTCTCCAATAAAAATAGGGATGTCCTAAGAAAAGCGGGACATTCTGGGATCCAGTCAGAAACTGGGACGACCTCTGTAAATCTGGGACTGTCCGTGGAAAAATAGGGAAACTTGGAGGGTCTGTGATGTTCTCAACCTCATCATCATGGTCCATCAAAAGCCTGGAGGAAAAGGTCAGGCTTCTACCTGTGGCCAAAAAGATGGCAGCAAAGGTACCAGAGTGTTCTAGAGGCAGGGAGCCACAACTAAAGAGGCCCTTTGCTTCTTTGCTTTTAACATGATTGATATAAATATACTGTACAGAATGTAAACATGGTCCAGCTGGCAACGCATTTGCTTCCACTTCCAGTAGAAGCTCCAGAGGAAGAAAACTCCAGGGGTGGGAAGAAACTGTATTAGTGCCATTGCAAATTTGGTCAGGTGACTCCAAGCTCTATAGATATGAAAGAGGGAAAGAGAAGGGAGAGAAGACCGTCTGTAGCCATTGTTCCGATACCATGCATAATTTCAGCACCGTGCATAATTTGGGAAATTTCACTGTTGTTTGAAATGCTTTATGCTTCCCATGAAATTTGTTGGCTGTATTGTCCAAGCTGGGACTTCTAAACGAAGCTCCGCATCTTGCTCTGAGCGAAAGTGCCTGGTCACTCGAGCCATGGCATTGGAAGAGGCCAAAGGGCCAAACCCCTGGCATGAAGAAGAGCCCTCAAACAAATGCATTTTGAAAGATGGTCAGAGACATAGGAAGCTGTCTTAAAGGTAAAGGTAAAGGGACCCCTGACCATTAGGTCCATTCGTGACCGACTCTGGGGTTGTGGCGCTCATCTCGCTTTATTGGCCGAGGGAGCCGACGTACAGCTTCCGGGTAATGCGGCCAGCATGACTAAGCCGCTTCTGGCGAACCAGAGCAGCGCATGGAAACGCCGTTTACCTTCCTGCCGGAGCGGTACCTATTTATCTACTTGCACTTTGACGTGCTTTCGAACTGCTAGGTGGGCAGGAGCAGGGACCGAGCAACAGGAGCTCACCCCGTTGCAGGGATTCGAACCGCTGACCTTCTGATCGGCAAGTCCTAGGCTCTGTGGTTTAACCCACAGAGAAGCTGTCTTAGGCTGAGTCAAAACACTGGTCCATCTAGCTTCATATTGTCTATACTGACTGCCAGTGGGAATCCAGGGTTTCAGAAAGAGGTCTCTCCCAGCCCTACCAGGAGATGCTGGGAACTGAATCTGGGATCTTCTGGAGACAATGCAGATGCTCTACCCCTGAGCTAAGGCTCTTCCACAACTGTCCTTCTCTCCCAGGTGGAGAAATTGTTCCAAATTATGCATGGAACTAAATGTATGGCAAACAAACTCAACCTGTGCCAAAACTGATGCTGAGTTAGAGCACTTGATGATGAAGATGGGAGTCTGTTACTTCTCAAAATCCTTACAGGTGCTTTTAACTGAGTGCAATGACCCATTATTGTTTTGCAATGAATTGGCAAAATCCAGCAGCAAATTTTATTACAATAAAATGTGCCAGAAATGCCACACCCAATATATTACAATTGCATTTAACTTGTGACATTTCCGTTCTGAAGGCCAGCCAGTTGAAACGGCACATATTAAATGCATGCAAGGTTTTCTCAGCTTGGAAACAGATTTTAAGCTCTCTGCCTTGCTTTTCATGCGCAAGGCCCTCTTGACGTGCCAGGTCTGGAAGCCTGGAAGATCATGCAAAAGCATCCCATAGCCAGAGAGTTGAGTGGGCCTTGCCTGGTACGCAAGGCAGAGAACACAGAAAGAGCTTTTATGCTCTCTGCCTTGCTGACTGGGCAAGGCCTACTCAGTGCACTCGCTGCAGAAGGGTATGGACTCTCAAACAGGAATGCTTCAAATAGGGCAGTTCAAGAATACACATTTTTGCATATATGTGGAACCCTTGGGACTGAATTCCTATGTAAGATGCATCTGTACTGCGTTGCCCATTAGGATTCTGGGTAGCCCAAGGTGGGCTATATCAGCATGTTCCCTTTGACCCATTTGGTTAAAGGGTTAAAGAAATACAAAATAAGGTCTATGTCATGGGTAGGCAAACTAAGGTCCATGGGCTGTATCAGGCCCAATTGCCTTCTGGATCCGTGCTGCGGATGGTCCGGGAATCTCTGCGTGGATCGCCAGCGTGCACGTTCATTCCCTCTCCCTCCCTCTCCCTCACACAGTGGCACCACCTCCTCCCTCCCTCCCTCCCTCCCTCCTCCTGGCTTCTCCCCGCCCTGCCTAGAGGAGGAAGGGGGATGGGTTTTGTTGGTGCCAGCAGCAGCAGCGCTCGAGCGGCTGCCATTTTAAGCAGCCCCTCTCCAGAGCCCTTTTGCGTGCTGCTCATCGTCCCTCCGCCACCACCAGCTCCTGCCGCTCGCAAGACACAGGTAAGCAGCCACAGGGGCTCATGGGGCCCTTGCATTCCCCCCCCAAAAAAATATAGTCTGGCCCCCACAAGGTCTGAGGGACAGTGGACTGGCCCTCTGCTGAAAAAGTTTGCTGACCCCTGGTCTATGATAACTTCATGCCTCCATCTTTTGCTCTCATTATGGCACAGCAGGACAATAGAAATACGCAGCGTGTGACATTGCCCTAATGGTTTTCCTTAACCTCTATTAGGGGGGGGGGGGTTAGAGAAGATGCATATCATAGCAGCCCAAAGCTCCTCGGCTGAAAAGTAATACAGTGCATTTGGATGGGTAAATGCTAAATTATCAGCTTAAGAATCTGACATTCTCAATAGACTGGTCAGGCTGCTCAATTAACGGCTCTAGGTATCATATGTGTGTCCTATCTGGAGCCATTGCACATGACAGGGGATCCGCTGACATGAAACCAAATCTCTGACCCTTATTTCTGGGGATGACAGTAGCTGTATCCTCAGGAGCTCTGGTGGACCCATGTCTCTTGCCATACAGCAGAATGTTATGGGAGCTCTCTAAAAGCTGCTTCCATTCCTGCCTTTGTGAAGATGCCCACAATTTTCCATATATATATATATATATATGCACGCCCCATTTCTGGGTAAAACTCTCTCATGGTGGCTTCTGTTAAAGAAACACAAAATCCACAAATATAACATACATTGCCATCATAGGTAAAATACTGGCAACCAGCCCAGGGCCCCCTATAGTTGGCTTAGAAAACTTCCTGTGCAGTTCTGAATTTTTTTATTATTGCTGCTGTTGACTTCACACTTCAATGTGAGAGGAAGGAAAGATGCCTAGTTCACTTAATCATTTGACCCACAAACAGAACTTATGCATACCCCTGTTACCTCTTGGAGTTGAAAGAGATATCATTCCTCTTTCAAATGCTCCTTGATACATTTCAGAAACATACTAATCATTTCTAAATCTATATAACCATAGAGAGATAAAGCCACGACAAACCCTCCAAGTGTCCCTATTTTCCAGGGACAGTCCCGGATTTACAGAAGCTGTCCCAGTTTCTTATTTGATCCCAGAAATGTCCTGCTTTTCCTTAGAACGTCCCTATTGTCATCAAAGAAATGATGGAGGGTATGGAGTTATGTGACCGCTGAGCCAAGGAGATAAGTAACTATACAACCTTTAGAAGGCATCTTAAGGCAGCCCTGTATAGGGACCTTGCCAACAAAGGTGTGTATAGTTAAAGCTGTGGTTTTCCCAGTAGTGATATATGGAAGTGAGAGCTGGACCATAAAGAAGGCTGAAGAATGGATGCTTTTGAATTCTGGTGCTGGAGGAGACTCTTGAGAGTCCAGTGGACTGCAAGAAGATCAAACCTATCCATTCTCAAGGAAATCAGACCTGAGTGCTCACTGGAAGGACAGATCCTCCGCCACACGCCCCCTCGGGAGCGTGCCCGCCCTGGGCATAATGGGCATATCCTCCGCCGCTGTGTGGAATGACACCAGAGGCAGAGCTGGGCGTCCAAAAAGGAAGTTCCACCGCGCTCCCCTAAAATGCTATTCCATCCCACCTTTCAACAACATTTACTTCCCTCCTAATCCAGCAAACTTTTAGGACTGTTTGCAAAATGGCAAGGATGCCAAGGCACACTTTTAAACTTGCTTCGTGGAAAGTCTGTAATCAAACACTGCCCACCCGACCGAGATATCGCTAAGTATGCAAACTTGTAGGTATCCAAGTGTTTGAAAGTATACACATTTACATGGGGATTTTGGCTGTTCCTCAGATCTCTTTTCAAACATCCAATATGAAAGGAAGGGAACCTTGAAAAAAGAGAGGGAGAGGGAGTTGGTTCCCCCTCCTTGAAGAAAACTTGGATTGTGATTATGCTTCTAATACATCTCTCCCCCCCCCCCGTTTGACCTTTGCTCTGAATTTATTCAGGAGAAGAGGGGTACTGCGCTCAGGGAAGTGAATGCTTGTTGGTTCTATAAGCTATTTTGGAAAGTGCCCAGTTTCAGAGCCAGCTCTATTGGGGCGAGGAGAGAGAGAGAGAGTGCAATATTTTCCACGCAGCGTCAATGAGGCCCCCGGGTAAAGATCACAGAGCTTTGAAACTGTTCCTTTTTGACCGAGCTCCAAAGAGCCGGACGCATTTGGGGAAAACGATGGTTGGTTGTAATGTAAACTGTTTTAACGGGTGTGTGGGAGTCAAATCTCAATTTTCTCAAGCATGGGGGGTTTGTTTAAACATTTTGGAACATGGTTCGGTGTCGGCAAATGGGGGGGACGTGAATGTTGTGGGTGGGAAACGGCCCGTCTCTCTTTGTTAGGTTTCCAAAAGCGACTGCGGTCAAAAGACTCATTTGCCAAGGGAGCTATTGTGATAAGCATCCACAGATATTATGCACTAGTGTGAAAGACGCAAGCAGGCATAAACATCAGCATTGTGGGTGTCAAAGTACAAGCTTTCCATTCTCATCCCTTTGTAGCTGTTCCAAAGTCCAGTTTTAAATGATTATTTTCTTCCTTTCTTTTCATCAAGGGTGCCCTGGATATCAGCGTTCTCATACTTTCCAAATTGCCTAAAGCAAAGATTTCATTGTGAGGGGGCTTGCTAAGTTGGAGAGAGATATAGTTCCTCTGGGCTTTTTTTTTCTTTCTATGCCCTTAAACCAAAGGATGAGGCAATGTATTACACCTGAGTTAAGAATCTTTTCAGCATTTGGTGAAGTTTATTACTATGAGGGTTGAGGAAAAAAAACCATCCCAGCTGTTTGCAATTTTCTTTTTGAAAATTCTCATGAAAATTCAGCGGCTTTTAGTGGGAATTTCTACTAATAGACAACAAACCTTCGTATGCAATTTTGTCTAAGACACACGTGTTTCCGAAACAATTTCCCCACATGAAATGCATTTTTTTTGCATGCTATTTTTACTAATATGTGCAATTTTAATGTACACATTGCCCCAGTATATTCATTTCTGTACACATTACATGGCTGGAGAACTGCACTGTGAAATATGGAGAAGCACAGATTTTGCATGTTAGTTCCGGTATTGTTTTACAAAGTGCAAAATAGGTGGGTTTGCCTATAAAGGTGAGCCAAATCAAATTCTTCCCACATACCTAATTGCCATTAACTCAGAATACAAGACTCTCTTCCCACTTACTCACAGTACATAAGCATACACCTTCTCCTGTTGGCAGCCACTTTGTGCAAGGACTATTTACCAGTATTAATTTCTTGTAAAAGCCACCTTTTCTGATTATAGGTCATGGTGGCTTGAGACACGAATAATTAAAATGCCATTAAAACCCACCAAAAAACACATTTACCCGATACCCACAACAAGAATAACAAGCCTGCAGTTAAAAACAACAGGATTAAAAATAGCATTACAATATTGTAGACAGCCAGGCGAACTTCATACTTCATACCAGTTCTTTCAGAACATAAAATCATAGAATTGTGGCATTGGAAGGGATCTCAAGGGTGATCCATTCCAACCCCCCTGCAATGAAAGAATCCCAGCTAAAGCAGGAAACCAGCCCTGAGTGCTCACTGGAAGGAGAGATCCTGAAGCTGAGGCTCCAAGACTTTGGCCACCTCATGAGAAGAGAGGACTCCCTGGAAAAGACCCTGATGTTGGGAAAGATGGAGGGCACAAGGAGAAGGGGACGGCAGAGGACGAGATGGCTGGACAGTGTTCTCGAAGCTACTAACATGAGTTTGACCAAACTGCAGGAGGCAGTGGAAGACAGGAGTGCCTGGCGTGCTCTGGTCCATGGGGTCATGAAGAGTCAGACACAACTAAACAACAACAACAACCTCAATGGGTTGTGGTGTGGATGAAACGGGGAGGAGAAGAACCATGTTCACCACCTTGAGATCTTTGGAAGATAAAGGTGGTATATAAATGTTAATCACCATCACCATCATCTTCAATTTCCTTCCTGATCAATGACCCTTGTCTTTACGAACTGCTAAAAAACAAGCAAAAACGATATATACATCGGGAAATTCTATGTTAGCAAAAAGATAGGAAAAAAGAGATTGCATAAATTTAAATTCAATTCAATTTCTGTAAACATATATAAGATTATTAGTACGTGGTTGTTTTCATATTGGTATATTGTGTATGTTACCTATGAATTTCAATAAAGTATTTAAACTGGGAGGGGGGACAATTCCCTTCCTGACCAATTGAAAATAAGTTGGGGGTTTTTCTGGAGGGGATATATTGTATGTCAAATTTCTGTGAAGGAGGCCCATAGCTCCCATCAGATTCTGCAAGAGGTCCATGACCTCCAAAAAGCTTAAGAACCACTAGGCTAGAGGGTCAGACTAGGACCTGGGTGACCAGAATTCAAATCCCCACCAAGCTATGAAGCTCAGTGGATCTGTCTCTTAACCTGACCTACCACACAGGGCTGTCGAGAGGATAAAATGGAGAGTGGCAGAACCACGCATACCGCCTTGCGCTCCTTGGATGAAAGATGGGATATAAGGAATAAAACAAAACCTTGCCCATCCTAGGTTAATTAAAAAATATTGGAAATGCTTTCAGATCAGGTTCAAGGATCTTAAAGCACAGATTATTATTATTATTTTATTATTCTTATTATTTGCTTCCATACATATAAGTTTCAAACATGCACACGCAAACACGTACACAGGAGATGAATGAAGTAGTGATCAGTCACTACTGATAAGAGAAGCCAGAGGGCCCCTGGGTGATGTGCATTCAACTGCAGGCTGACTCCCCTTATGCTAATACAGCCAATTTCCCCTTTTATTTCATTTCTGGAGCCTCAATCTGTGATCTCTGATAAGGTTCCCAAGGATACCGTCTTCCCTCACAAATGGGGAGGTAGGGAGGGGGGGGAGAGGCAGGGTGGAGGGGGGAAAGAAGGAGAGAGGGAGAGAGGGAGACTAGGTGATGGAGATGTGTAACTTGCAGAGGCGAATGAATAATTTAAAGCTTGCCCAGAGATTTGAGGCAAAACAGAGAGATAAGAGACACCGCAGGGTCTTCTCCGTGTATTCAGAGCTTCATCTTCCAATGACAGGTGACCCGCAAGGTCAAGGGCATGATGGGAAATGGAACCAATGGTGGCAAATGGGTCGCACATCCCAGAAGGAAGCCATGATTCAGTGGGTGTCAAATGAAAACTTGATCTCTTCCCCCCCTCCCCTTTCCTTCTAATTTTTCTCTCCCGCCCCCTCCACTCCCTGCTCATATTGGAAGCCGGGTTCCGTCCCCCGATCAATGCGGTTGGTGTAATAAGAAGGGATTTCGCAAGAGTCAACGGGTTTATATACACATGAACACAGGAGATAAGAATCAGACCTTTGGGCCAAGACCTTGGTGTCTGCATACATACATGATGAATTTCCTTTGTTTGCTGTCCGGACACAGATGAATAAGGATTGTGTCTGAGAAATATCACAGGTCATTTCCTAGTTTCCTTTAGGTGCCCATAATTTATCTGAAGTTCAGTGAAACTGCTCTTATTCACACCACTTGAAGAACTGCCATTATATCTAGATCTATATTTTAAATGTTGCCCCCCCCCACAAGTGATTTTTGCCCACCATTTTTAAAGTATCTCATATCAATCTGGCAGCACTTCCTTATGTTCTGTGTCATGTGACTGCGGCTGCATCCACTAAATGGCAAATGGGCCAGAAATCTCCTGGGAGACATTGTTGGCTCTCAATGTCTCCAGCTTTGCCTGAAAATCTCAGCTTTGACTGGAGTCACACTAGATTTAAGGTTGGTCCCAGTAGATATAGTTTGAAGGACCATAGAATAATAGAATTGTCGAGTTGGAAGGTACCCCATGGTTCATCTAGTCTAGCCCCCTGCAATGCAGGAATCTCTTTTTTATACATAATTTTATTTATATATATTTTTTCAAGATAATCTTTATTAGTTTTGCAAAGTTCATACTACACATACATATTATATTACATTTCACGTTTATATTTGCTCCTAGGAGCTGACTTTCCTTCTTCCTTCTTCTGACTTCTTTATATTGCCTCTAAATTTTTCACATTGTCCATTTTATATATTGCTGTTCTTCTTCCACATTTGTCCATAAAATGTCTGTAGATGAATAAATCCTTCTATATATACAATTCTTATTGTCTGTTTCTATATCATTTGCCACTACTATTAGTTACTTTGATCACATTGTACATTTTACTTCTTATTGTTTTTTCCAGTAAAGTTATTTGTATTGCACATTATGAGGTTTATTTCAATTCTATTGGTTTCTCTATTTCACACATATCTTTCCTATGTACAACATAAATTTCTTCCATTCTTTTTTATAATT
The DNA here is from genome assembly GCF_965113315.1 of Podarcis vaucheri. Lineage (NCBI taxonomy): Eukaryota > Metazoa > Chordata > Lepidosauria > Squamata > Lacertidae > Podarcis > Podarcis vaucheri. The sequence continues at coordinate 64,903,926 of NC_138748.1, forward strand.
TTTCAACAAATAAACAATTCACAATGCAGGAATCTTAGATAAAGCATCCTTGTTAGATGGCCATCCAACCTCTGTTTAAAAACCTCCAAGGAAGGAGCATTGGTTTGACTTGGTATACGACAACATCCTACATTCCTATGAAGACATGATGGTGGGGCATTGATATATCTAAAGTTATATTTCGGGATAAATTTGGATGTTCCTATCTTAGTGAAAGATTTGAGGAATTCGAAGGGAAACAATATAATGGCTTGACTAGACTAGTATAATTTTTCTCTATGTGACGATGACATATTCTAGCCTGAATCTAAAATAGTCTCCCTCTACCTGGTGTCTTCCAGATGTTATGGACTACATGTTCCATGATTCCCTGGCTATTGAAGATGCCTGCAGGAGCTGTATTCCAAAAGAGTTTGGGAGTTGTATTCCAAAAGATCTAGAGGACACCAGGTGGAAGGACACCAGGTGGAAGAATGATATATGCCAGGGTTGGGAAACCTGATGCCATTTATGGTACATATATTCATTTTTATGCACACTTTCACCTAATATATGCACTTCTGCAAACATTATTTTGGAGAATCATAAAATTCAGACAAGAGCAAATTTTGAAGGCTTTCGCTTCTCCTACTGTGCAAGAAAGTGTGAATCTTACAGACCTGCGAACTGAATCATATTTCTCTCACATGCCTATAACTTAGACAATGATATTCACTTGTTCAAATTCTTCCATATAGGTTAGGAGTGACCTTTAATGGTGCTTGAATCATTTCCTCTTGGAAAATTCTGTTCTGACCTGATCAGCACCTCCAAGGCCAATGTGAGACTTGGTACATACTGTAATTTTCCACTGTTTTTTGCACTTCAACAAATGTTCTGATTCAGGAATATTTCAAAATGTGTGGTTTCCTCTCTCCTAAATGGGTCACATGCTTAGTCCTGCCCAACTAGGAAATCAGATTTGATTACGTCAGTCGGGGCAATGTTAACAAAGATCAATATGTTTTCAGCGAGGACTTTTGATGTCAATAGAGAATGTTAATTTTTCAAATTTGGGGGGGGGGTTCAAAAAGTAAGCACTTTCGCCTCCGTAAGATTTTGTCTTTGTAAGACTTCATTTTAGCCTTGATCAAAACCTTCTGCATGGCCGTTCCTGTTCCTATTTCAATGCAACGTGGCTATGACCTCTTTGTTCCCAGTCCTGGTTTACATTTCTCTCTCCCTCTTCAACTTCTGTTTCTGCTTTCCTCTGTTTGGACGTAACCCGTGTTTTCATTCCTCAGCAATCACACGCCTTTTATCTTCCGAGGTAAACATGAACACATAGTGAGGTCACGATGCGGTGAGCATCTCAAAATTGCATTCCTGACCACCACCCAAGTGTACCCATTATAGGGTGTTTGTTCCTGCCATCCACCTCTGTCTTTTGTGTCTCTCCCCCCCCCCACCCATCCCTCTCTCCTCCAAAGCTTTGGAGATGCAAGGGCAAGCTGAAAAGAATTTCCTCGCGTCACAGCTTGCCACACGAAGGTACCATATGAACTATCCTCATCCAAGCGTGGAGGAATGCAGAATAGCTGGCGTCACAGCAACTGGGCGTTTGGCACAGGCCTCTCCCAGCTCCCCCACAACCAGACAAACTTCAAGTTGATTTCGTTTCCTCTCCCCTCCTCTTGAGTTCATTTCTGGTGAACAAGGCTTTGTTGTAGCATGGCCTCACAAGGCTCCAGACCTGGGCATGCTGAACGAATCCCGAGGACAGAATGAGTTGCAGTAGCGATGGCAGAAGATAGATTTAGCCATTTGTAGAGGATTGGCAACAACGTCCTGCTCCCTGAGAGCCAGAGCAAAATGACTCCCATGAAGTCTACTCGGAGAATGTATAGAATGAATTAGGGTAGCCACAGTGACCAGTTTGGGGATTAAGTGGGAAGGTTAAGAACAAAAAAATTATAAGAACATAAGAACAAGCTTGTGGGGTCAATTCAAAGTGCATCTTAGATGCTTCTAGGAACCATGCAATCAGGATTAAGAGGCAACAACCCACAATGTTTAATTCAATTTAATTCAAAAAATGTATAGCCTGCTTTTCTTTACAAAATAATCTCAAAGCAGCTCAGAGCTCACCAGAAAACATCTGATGTTTGGAAGGATATTGCTACACTAGATGAAGCTCCTGTTTGACTAGCATGTTGAATAGTTCTTCAATATATTCAGTTATTCCCAGTGTTTATCTCACCCATAAAAGAGGCTTAAACAAAATGATGGAGGAGAGGGCTGCCAAAGGCTATTAACCACGATGGCTATGCTCTGCCTTTACAGTTAGAGGAAGTAATAATAATATAATAATTTATTATTTATACCCCGCCCATCTGGCTGGGTTTCCCCAGCCACTCTGGGTGGCTTTCAACAGGATATTATTATTAATATTAATATACAATAGTCTTTTGTATACCAACTGCTGGAAAGCATGGAGGGACTGCTTTTGTGCAAGGATCCTGCCTATGAGTTCCCTACAGGTTTCTACATGGCCACCATGAGAACAGGATATTGGACAAGTTGGGCCATTAACCTGATACTCCAGCCTATTCTTATGTTCCTGTGTTCCTGAATTCCAGCTCCCGGATTTCAGACAGGGGTCCTTCCCAGCCCAACTCGGAGAAACCAAAGATTGAACCTAGGACCGTTTGCACTGAAACAGTGTTGAGTATGTTTTGCCTGGAGAAGAGAAGACTTTGGAGAAGAGAGCCAGTGTGGTGTAGTGGTTAAGAGCGGTAGACTCGTAATCTGGTGAACCGGGTTCACTTCCCTGCTCCTCCACATGCAGCTGCTGGGTGACCTTGGGCCAGTCACACTTCTCTGAAGTCTCTCAGCCCCACTCACCTCACAGAGTGTTTGTTGTGGGGGAGGAAGGGAAAGGAGAATGTTAGCCGCTTTGAGACTCCTTCGGGTAGTGATAAAGCGGGATATCAAATCCAAACTCTTCTTCTAATATGACAGTCATATTCAAATATTTGAAGGATGATGGATGATGGAGCAATCTTGTTTTCTGCTACTCTAGAAGGTAGGATCTGAAGCAATGGATTCAAACTACAAGAAAGGAGATTCCAGCTAAACATTTTAGGCAGTCCCTTCTGACAGCAAGAGCTGTTTGACAGTGGAAAGGACTCTCTTTGAAGGTGGTGGACTCTCCCTCATTAAAGGTTTTTTAACAGGTGTTAGACGGCCATCTGTCAGAGATTCTTTAGCTGTGATTACCACATTGTTGGGGATTGGACTAGAAGAAACTTGAGCATTCCTTCCAATTTTACAGTTTTATGCTTCTATATTGTGCCATGCCATGTAGCTACATTCCTTTACATATGTTACTTACATTGTGTACAAGGAAGGATCAATATTGTACTTTCCTTAACCCATTGCCAACCTATCAGATTCATGGAAATCCTTTTAAGGTGTCTTGGCGATCGGGGAAACTAACACATGGGGCGTGTAAAAATAAGTGCACTGATGCCACACACCCCATCCTGATCTTTGTCACGAATTGGAGGGCTGCAGTGTGAAGACCTCGATCTTTCAGGGTTCTACATAACATGGAGAGATTGCATGAGTAGAAACAGGCTGCTGGCTTTACAAGGCTGTCTTCCATCTCAAAGAGGGTGATCATGGAATCATAACAGTGTATGGTTGGACAGAAGACCAAGGGTCATCTAGTCCATGGGTAGGCAAACTAAGGCCCAGGGGGCTGGATCCAGCCCAATCACCTTCTAAATCTGGCTCATGGATGGTCCGGGAATCAGCGTGTTTTTACATGATTGGAATGTGTGCTTTTATTTAAAATGCATCTCCTGGTTATTTGTGGGGCATAGGAATTCGTTCATTTTTTTTTCTTCAAAATATAGTCCAGCCCCCCACAAGGTCTGAGGGACAGTGGACCAGCCCACGGCTGAAAAAGGTTGCTGACCCCTGATCTAGTCCACCCCTTGCAATGCAGGAAACTGATGTGTTTATTTCTGCCCCTCTTCTGTATTTATTTTTCTCAGTTTCACTGAGTTTTATTAGTCTGCATCAGAGAATGTGAATTCTTTCCAGACTTGAGGTATTTCTCTTTGTTGGGGGGAGATAAGCGCTGGCTTCTTCTTATATGATGTACTAGGGTCCGGCCCTGCTGTTGGAGAAATTTGGTCCTCCAGTTGTTGCTGAATTACCATCTCCCATCACCTGTAGTCATTGGCCATGCTTGCAGGGACTGAGGGGAGCTGTCGTTCAGCAGTATTTGGATAGCCAAATTTCCCCATGCCTGCATTTGGCAGAGTGAGGCAGCAACCTCAGGCACCTGAAAGGGCTGAAAATGATTGATTACTCAATTTATTACTGTTGCATTTTTCACTTTGAAGATCTTGTGAGATCTTCTGCCTCAGGTACCAAAATAACTGGATTGGCCCCGAGCCATCTGCACCTCGACGTGGGTGGGGGGGGGTGCCATTCGCTACTCCACCTTAGGCAACACAAGTGTTAATCCAGAATTTATTCGTGTACCAATGTGTTGTGGAGCTGCACATTTGATAGATTTCCATCTCTTCCTCAAAGGAGCTCAGATGCCCAAATGCTGGTACCGTAGCATGCTAAGCTAGACTGGGTTGGTTTTGGAAGCACTTTGGGTGTACCGTTCTGTGTTGTTATGTACACAGTGTTTGTGCACACAGCCAACCATGTGAAAGGGACCTCTACATGCATACAAGTTGCACAACCTTGGAGGGCAGCTGTGTGTGGCAAGGAGCCCACCAACAGTTCCTCTCTTTTGCCAGAATGGAAAGTGCTTCTGTTCATTGGACTTCGTCCAGATTTCAAGCACTGATTTAGCATCATCACCACCACCACCTCATCTGAATCAGATGTAAGGTGTCATCACCACATACCATCGCAGGGGAGATGTAGGCACTTGTGCCAAATGGATGGAAGATAGCATTTGTGTGTCTAAGAACATCATCGGGGAAAATCTCGTGAGCGCAAAGGAGCTGTGTTGGGACACATCCTGTAATCCTGAGAACTACTTAACAGTATTAAAAGCTCATTCTGAGCTCCTATTGGCTTGGCTTGCTTGATTCAGTTTCTTCATGCCAGGTGTGGTCCTCTTGATGTGTGTTTTTATCTGCACTACGAGCATCACGGCTGTTGGATCTGATCATGGGCGATACCTGAGAATTACAGCTCTTCACACCATCTTCTCCCCTTTGGGTATTCACAGGTATGATTGACTCTTGCAGACGCCAGGGACAATTAACCATGCAATTTCCCCCCAGGTTTGACGTCACAAGCTCTCTTCTTAAAAAGAAAATAAATAAAAAAACTAAAAGCTCTTGGATCACATCTTGGTTTTCAACCCAGGTATTTGGATTTCTCTTTACAAGCCAACACAGTGACACTATATCCTTTTGGTTCCCAGGTTTTGTAGCACAAACAGAGCGGTCAAGGGGGAATACAACGCAAAATGGGGGCGGGGAGGAAGTAATGGAAAAGACCTACAGTTACAGGAAAATGAAAGGAGTCATAAACATTGATTAAATGTGGGTAGAATTAGCAATGGGAATTAAAAGGCAGGGAATGATGTCAAACAATGCTCTTCGAGAAGTAAATAACTCTGGAGCGACTCACTGGGGGCCATTAATGGACAGACGTGGGAGGGTTTTAGGATGGGAGCTTTATTTGGCCATGACCCAGAATGAATGTTTGTGTTCCCAGTCTGTGAATGGTCAATATTCTTGAGGCTTCTATGCTCAGGTAGAACCATGTGGAATCTGAATGCAGAGAGATATACAGTGGTGCCTCGCAAAACGAAAAGAATCTGTTCTGAGAGTCTCTTCGTCTAGCGGTTTTTTCGTCTTGCGAAGCAAGCCCATTGACGGATTAGCGGATTAGCGCTATTAGCGGCTTTTAGCGGCTTATCGGATCAGCTGATAAGCAGCTTAGCGGCTTAGAAAAAGGGGGGAAGGAAAAAAACCCCACAGGAACTCGCAAGACATTTTCGTCTTGCAAAGCAAGCCCATAGGAGATTTGTTTTGCGAAGCACCTCCAAAACGGAAAACTCTTTCGTCTAGCGAGTTTTCCGTCTTGCGAGGCATTCGTCTTGTGGGGCACCACTGTACGTGCTAAAGTACGGGGACATCTCAAGGCAGTGCACAACAGCATATGCTACAAATGTCCTAATTTTCCAGGAAAAGTCCCAGAATTATATACTGTATTTTTCCATGTATAAGACGCCCCCAATTTTTGGGGACTCCAAATTAAGAAAACACCCCTCAGCACTACCTGTGTATAAGACGAGCTCCAATTTTAAACCTATTTTTTTGGTTAAAATAAACCCCTTGCTGGTCTTTTGTGATTCACCAGAAGGATCCTGCTCCACCTTCTGCTCACCCTTTTTGTAAGGCCAGAAAAGACGACTTGCATAAGTTACTTTTGCTCCTTGGTGACAATGAGAACCACAAGATTTAGCCTCCTGCTGTCTCCTTCTAAATTCTGCCAGGACAACTGAAGCTCAATTACACATCCTCTCGCAAGTGCTTCAGATCTTTTAATTATCTAGTAATGCAGTGAGGGTTCCTTACCTATAATTGCAATCAAGGCTTAGAAATTTATTTATTATTTCCCCACTAATAAAATATGTAAGGTAAATGGAAAAGGATAGGGGGAAAGAGATGATGCATTCCCATTGCAGCCCCTTTTCCATGACCATAGGTGTCAACGTTTCCCTTTTTAAAGGGCAATTCCCTTATTCCGAATAGGATTCCTCGCAAGAAAAGGGAAAAGTTGACAGCTATGTCCGTGACCCTGGAGGTGTTGAGGAGACAGGAAGGGTTTCTGGGTCACTGCATGGTGATCCCAAAGCACAGCTTGCAAACCAGTGGTGGCATTTAGTCATACTTTATTAGCTAGTGAGGAAAACAAAACTGCAAGGAAATGGGATGCCAGATAGAATGAATATGCATTGCGTCAGTCTGCGACTCCCTGAAATGTTAAAAACGTGACCATCTTATCGTTGAAAGTGTGGGAAGATCCCTCTTGGGACCAAACATTCTTTCCAGTAAGGAGGAAGGAGGAAGGACCTTTGAACTTGGCAAGAGACTTTGCTCTCCTGTGTCCACCACACTTTTCACCATGAGAAACGAAGGTTTTGATCATGGATTTGGCTTGCATGCCGCAAGACTTTGGAGGACTGGCTTCTTGTTATTTCCACACACCCTCCCCCCAGGCTGAGACCAAGGGGATACGTGATAGAGATGTATAAAAGTTATGCATTTCAACAGTGGGTGCGGGAAATCTTTCCTCTTTATCTCATAATACTAGAAGTTTTGCATGCAGAACGTCCCAAGTTGAACTGCAAAATGTGTACAAATTGCAAAATGCATATAGATTGCAAAATTCATACAGTTGGAAAAACAGCATAGAAAAAAAGCATATATTAGGAGAACCATGCAAAAAAATGCATACAGTAGTACCTCAGGTTACAGACGCTTCAGGTTACAGACTCTGCTAACCCAGAAATAGTACCTTGGGTTAAGAACTTTGCTTCAGGATGAGAACAGAAATCATGCTCCGGCAGCAGCGGGAGGCCCCATTAGCTAAAGTGGTACCTCAGGTAAAGAACAGTTTCAGGTTAAGAACGGACCTCCAGAACGAATTAAGTTCTTCACCCGAGGTACCACTGTACAAGTTACCACGTTTTTATTGATTTTGCAATAGAACAGAAAAAAGAGGAATAAATATAAGCAGCTGACAATAATCAGTGGTGTAGCGTGGGTTCTCAGCACCCGGGGCAAGGCAAGTAATTTGCGCCCCCTAACCCGGGGCAAGGCAAGTAATTTGCGCCCCCTAACCCGTGGATTTTAGCACTCGAGTCTCTTCTGCACGCCCCCCCCAGATGTTGCGCCAGGTGCAGCAGGCCCCCTGCACCCCCCACGCTACGCCACTGCTCTCACCACAAGTCTTCAGGACAGCCATCCGAAGGCTGGCGCGGGGGGAAGGTCTCTCCGCCCCACCGCCAGGCTTCGGAGCAGCCTTCCGAAGGCTGGTGCGGGGAGAAGGTCTCTCCGCCCCACCGCCAGGCTTCGGAGCAGCCTTCCGAAGGCTGGCGGCGGGAGGAGGTCTCTCCGCCCCACCGCCAGCCTTCAGAGGAGGTCCGAGGACAGTGGGGTTCCTGCTTCCTCGAGGAGGGCCGGCCAAACGTGCCCCCCCAAATGTTGCGCCCGGTGCGGCCGGCACCCCTGGCACCCCCCACGCTACGCCACTGACAATAATAACCACATCAATCTAGACTTAAACCTTTAAATTAATCCAAGCAGTCCATATGTCCAAACAGGTATCCAGAGAAGATTAATAAGCTATACCAGGCATAGACAAACACAGCCCTCCAGATGTTTTGGGACTACAACTCCCATCATCCCTGACCACTGGTCCTGTTAGCTGGGGATGATGGGAGTTGTAGTCCCGAAACTTCTGGAGGGTTGAGTTTGCCTATGCCTGAGCTATACCTTCAAATGTAGATTATTATTATTATTATTTTGAAAATTATGGGAAATGGGGCAAACTTAACTTAAGAGTGGAAAATGAAGAAGAAGAAGAAGAGTTTGGATTTGATATCCCGCCTTTCACTCCCCTTCAGGAGTCTCAAAGCGGCTAACAATCTCCTTTCCCTTCCTCCCCCACAACAAACACTCTGTGAGGTGAGTGGGGCTGAGAGACTTCAAAGAAGTGTGACTGGCCCAAGGTCACCCAGCAACTGCATGTGGAGGAGCGGAGACGCGAACCCGGTTACCCAGATTACGTGACTACCGTTCTTAACCACTACACTACACCACACTGGTGCAGCTGTGAGAAATGAGAAATGGAGGGGGATTTCCCCGCCTTTTCCACCTATCAAAATACTGTTTCTGACACGGCTCTTGAGAGCTCAGAAGCCCTGTCGTCTCTTTCTCTTGGCGTCCCTGCAAGTGCCAGAAATCTGAGTGGTGCACAGTCCATGTACAGTGGGTAGGTGACTTATTGCTTCTTGGCAAATGAGCATCCTGGTACCAGGTCACTAGAGCTTCAGTGCAGCATGGGGATAATGCCAGCATCCCTAAGGCAAAATTAATTTCCCTCTGCCTTATACACCATAGCCCTTTACCATCCATGAGTCCTACAAGTTTGCTTTGAAGTTTGCCAGAACTTTCGCCATAAAGGAATACAATCAAGCGACACTCTTTTCTTCTTCATTTTTCATGTAGGAAAATATATATTTTTATTTTACACGACACTGGAGCAAATTTGGTGCATCTGTACCATGGGGGCGGGGGGTTGAAGTAAGAAAAATTCCAATTTAGAATTCCATCATGAAACGACACCATTCTAATTTCTCCATGCCACGGTTTGTTAATATTCCACAAAGTCCCACGATGCAACTATAGGATGGTATTCAAATCTATGAACATGAGGCAATCATGCTCAACAGAGTATAACAATAATTATAATAGAGATTAAATAAAAATAATTAGAAAAAGTTCATCTAGTTTTGATGTATTAATTATTCTGACCCTGTTCTATTCAGAGTCTAATTATCTGGTTCAGTGAAAATGCCAAGATTTCTACAACTCATAAAAATTACATTGAAGTAATTATGTCAGCAAACTAAACAGTGTTCATTTACCAAACGTTTTTATGCACACATTTGAATATGCTTTTTTAACTGTTTTTTTTGGCTCTTTGTTCCTATTCAGAGGAAATAATACCTGTGGAGAAATTTAAAAGTCAGGAGCATTCTCGACATAATATGCAATTCTTGCTGATATTTTTTTCACCTTTTGTGAGCTGTCTGTAAGTCTCGTCTAACCTTTGTTTAAAATACATGAATTAAAGTTCACTCTTCAGTTCTCCCAAAGAACTAGTAGTTTGAAGCCCACCATCTATGCAGGAAGGGGGCAGAATGAAGGTTTCCCAAGCCAATAGAAAGCATGTCTGCTTTCCCGAAAGTTGCTTCCAGTGGAGTTGGCCAGGACAGATGCACGAAATACCAGAGGTGGTTTGGACAGTGCAGAAGCAGTTTTAGGGTAGCGTGACCAGCTTGGCCACACTGCAGGGGGCCTGGATTCAATCTCCAGTGTCTCCAGTTAAAAGGGCTGCCCATGTAGAAGAGAACTTGTTGCCTGATAACCAGAAGAATCAGTGACGATCGAACAGGGATGGAAATTCTGTGATCCTCCTGACGTTGATGCACTCCTGCCATCATCCTCAGCCAGCATGGACCATGATCAGGGATCATCGTAGCCCAACAATATCTGAAAGACCATAGGTTTCCCATCCCTGTAGTAGCCTGGTGGTTTCCCCACCCCCAGTGTAGAATGTAATAGTTTGCCAGTAACTGAGAGGAGAAGGTTGGCACAGTACGGGCACAGTGGCAGGGCCAATCCAACACTCCTGCTGCTGTATAGAGAGCCAGCGTGGTGTAGTGGTTAAGAAAGGTGGACTCGTAATCAGGTGTACTGGGTTCGCGTCTCCGCTCCTCCACATGCAGCTGCTGGGTGACCTTGGGCTAGTCACACTTCTCTGAAGTCTCTCAGCCTCACTCACCTCACAGAGTGTTTGTTGTGGGGGAGGAAGGGAAAGGAGATTGTTAGCCGCTTTGAGACTCCTTCAGGTAGTGATAAAGTGGGATATCAAATCCAAACTACTACTACTCCTCTTCTTCTTCTTCTTCTTCTTCTTCTTCTTCTTCTTCTTCTTCTTCTTCGCCTGCACTGCAATGACCTCCCCACCATCTTGTCCCTCCCCTTCACAGCGACACCCATGTTGGAAAGCCAGGCAAGCAATGCCACATCACCCTGCGTTCTCCCACCAACGGCTCCTGCCTCCTTCATCTAGTTTAGGCATGGCAAAACTTGGCCCTCCAGATGTTTGGGGACTACAATTTCCACCATCTCTGACCACTGGTCCTGTTAGTTAGGGATGATGGGAGTTGTAGTCCCTAAACATCTGGAGGGCCAAGTTTTGCCATGCCTGCTCTAGTTGCTCCATCTGTTTCCATGGTATTATATTCTGCTGCTCTCCTTTTTGCCTCCTCTCCCAAGGGGCACATGCACTCCTAAGCCAAAGGTTGCTTTAGGCAAATGCAGGATCTGTGAAAGGTTGTGGTTCCCACTCTGGGGTTTGCAGATGTCACTGGATTGCAATCGTCATAATTCCTCACCATTAACTGTGCCAGCTGAGGATGATGGGGGTAGCTATAGTCTGAAAACATGAGGACCCAAAGTTAGGAAAGTCTGCTGTCAACTGATTAGCCATGATAACTTGGCGCTGTTCTTCAATCTTGGGTTGGCATGCGTTGTTGGGTCACAGTTCCCATCATCACTGACTATTGGCTAAGCTGACTGGGGATGATGGGAGTTGTGATCCAACAACATCTGGGGATCCAAGGTGGATGAATCCTGGCTTAATGGGAAGCCCACATCCAGAGACCTCTAAAAGGAAAAGAGGAGACTGAGAGGAGATATGATAGCCATCTTCAAATATCTCAAGGGCTGTCACATGGAAGAGGGAACGTGATTGTTTCCTCCAGCTCCAGAGGGTAGGACTCAAACCAATGGCTTCAAGTTACAAGAAAGGAGATTCCAACTAAACATCAGGAAGAACTTTCTGACAGTAAGAGCTGTTTGACAGTGGAACAGACTCCCATGAGAGGCGGTGGGCTCTCCTTGGAGGGTTTTTAAGTAGATGTTGGATGGCCGTCTGTCATGGATGCTTTAGGTGAGATTCCTGCATTGCAGGGGTTTAGACTAGATGATGATGATGATATTTATATTTATTTATTTATTTATTTATTTATTTATTTATTTATTTATTATTTATACCCCGCCCATTTGGCTGGGCTTCCCCAGCCACTCTGGGCGGCTTCCAACAAAATATTAAAATACCGCAATGCATCAAACATTAAAAGCTTCCCTAGATGACCTTTGGGTCCCTTCCAACTCTATGATTCTAACTTCCGGAGGCTGAAACGGCCACCAGTCCCCAACATGCCCTGATTTTCACCCTCCCAGCTATTCCCGCGAAAGGTTGGGTGGCTAACTATGCCCCCATTCCAGCGTTTGGCAGCATAGTTAAAGCAGAAACCCAAGTTAACAACCCTTCCCCACCTCCTTCGTTTTATTGAGAAGATCAAAGGCTTCTGTAAATGTTGGCCTAAAAAAATGCACCAGGGAAGAAGAGCATTAAAACCTTTTGAAGGAAACAGCCACAGTAAAAGCCTGCAAAATATATGGTTTCAATTCCGCTTCTGAAATTGCACTTGTCTTCAGAACTTTTCGCTATCATTGAAATCTTCAATGTTAAAATGTGCCATAGACATCTAGCAGGCAACCAGTTTGGGTCATAGTGCCTTCTTGCTGAAATTTAGGTTCTGCCTTCCTTCTTTGCTTAGTGGGGAGAGAAGAAATTTCAGGCTCCTCCGCTCGTCTCAGAGGAAGTTTTTATTATGTTTATTTCCATTTATTGTCTGCCCACTCCCAACGCTCTGATCAAACATCAGCGCCGTGAAGCAGATAAAAAGTGGGCAAGGTGAAATAAGAGACCCTGGAGGAAGAGCAGAGATCTGATCCATTGCACAGATGATCATGCTGAACTGGGAGGCGAAGGTGCGATAAGTCATGGGATGGGTTCATGTGCGATTCCTATGCTGCAGTGCCTTTTGGTCAAGAGGGCACCAAACTGGCTAGCTAGACAAACAGTTATGTGGATGTGGACCTTTTGCCCGAATAGGGAGCACCTATGCGATTGGCAAGCCAGGTTCAGCAAAATATGGTAAGAGTACCCCTGTCAGCACATGTTCCCCATCAGGACTGCACAATGGGGATGGGGAAATAAAATAAAATAAAAATTCCTTCCAGTAGCACCTTGTTGTTTAGTCGTTCAGTCGTGTCCGCCTCTTCATGACCCGCTGGACCACAGCACGCCAGGCACTTCTGTCTTCCACTGCCTCCTGCAGTTTGGTCAAACTCATGCTGGCAGCTTTGAGAACACTGTTCAACCATCTTGTCCTCTGTCGTCCCCTTCTCCTTGTGCCCTCAATCTTTCCCAACACCAGGGTCTTTTCCAGGGAGTCTTCTCTTCTCAGGAGGTGGCCAAAGTATTGGAGCCTCAGCTTCAGGATCTGTCCTTCCAGTGAGCACTCAGGGCTGATTTCCTTAAGAATGGATAGGTTTGTTCTTCTTGCAGTCCATGGGACTCTCAAGAGTCTCCTTCAGCACCATAATTCAAAAGCATAAATTATTCGGCAATCAGCCTTCTTTATGGTCCAGATCTCACTTCCATACATCACTACTGGGGAAAAGTAGCATGCACACTTCTTCAGATACCACACGAAAGCTCATACCAATAACAAACTTAGTTGGTCTCTAAGGTGCTACTGGAAAGAATTTTTTTTATTTTGTTTCAACTACGGCAGACCAACACGGCTACCTACCTGTAACTAGAACATGGATGGGGGTGATCCTTCCCATCTATGCCCCATTTGCACTATACAATTTAAAAACAAAAACAAAAAAGTTATGGCTTCCTTCAGTAAATCATGAGCGCTGTAGTTTGTTAAGGGTGCTTAGCTTTGTTATGAAACTCCTTTTCAACACACAGAGCTATAATTCTCAGAGTTCCCCAAGAAGAGGAAACGTGAAAATCAAGGCACAATTATTGAGATTTTTTCTTCTTTTTTTGGGGGGGGGGAGTTGTTGGGGCTTTCTTTCTTTCTCTTTCTTTCTTTCATTCATTCATTCTGCCTGGACACCTTTTCTGATGGACGAATCCCGAATATGTCCTGTGAGGGGGCGGATAGGTATCTCCTAACAACTCTCAACACCATTATGGAATTACAGTTCCCATAACTCTGTGAGGGAAGCCATGGCTGTTTAAATATTTATTCAAATATGTAGTGCAGACAGGACGTATATTGCACCATTCTTATAAACCAAGGTGTGGGTGGGTGTGCATTTGTGACAGTGCTCACTGTCAGCTTTTTTCTTTTTTTATTTTCTTTTGCTACCTGTGGCACCCACAGTGCTTTTATCAAGTTGTGAGCACCAGTGCCTCATTATTATTTTGCCAACAAAGAGCAACATATATAGAGAAATATACAGCGTTGTGTGTCACCCAAATCGCAAGGGGAATCAGGGAGATTTGTGGCAGAAGGTTCTCACGTTTCTGATTTGGATTATTCTCGAATCAGATCAGAGACTCACTCAGCTGCTGAATGATACTGCTGATGATGATACTACTAATAATAATTTTATTATTTGTATCCTGCCCACCTGACTGGGTTGAATGATTCTGTGGCTTCAGCTGTCCATAAAATAAAATAAAAATTTAAAGTTATCCCTTCACCCCCAGAAAATGAAACTAAGCAGACTGTGAAAGCATCCAGAGAAGAAAAGGAGAGGGGATCAAAATGTGGACTGGAAACTTTAATTTTGACTGACTGGTCCAGCTTTAAATAGTGATTTTTTGTCTTTGGGTGCACCAATTACAATGACTTGCAGGAGTGATTGAATACGGTGCATGCTTTTCATCTGGACTGATGCCAGGCCCTATATCAGTCAATAGAGGGGTCTTAATTGCATCACCAAAACTCTATGGGGAGGCAGATGCCAACCACCACATACATCAGTGAGACTTGGGATAGCAGGGTCCTTGCCTGGGTTGAAGGGTGACACTCCCTTGGGAATTTATGTTATTTCTCCACCATCTCACCATATATGCAAGTCAACGAAGAGATCTTTCCTGCCCAGGCTGAAGGGGCTGTACCCTCAAAATATGTGAGTGCACAGAACTCCACTCCCACCAATGACACGGGGGCTGTAGCAGGGTCATAAGGAGAAATGAAAAGCCCTTCTGGATGAAGCCAAAAGCCCATCAACATTCTTTCAGTAGCCAACCAGATGTTTATGGGAAACCTACAAAAGGACCTGAGTGCAACAGCGTTTTCTCCCCACTTATGATTCCCAGCAGCTGGTACTAAGAGGTGTAACAATTGAGAGAGAACATAGGCAATATACATGAAGGAGCGTCTCCACCCCAGTCGTTCAGAGGTCCAGCACTGAGGTCCAGCTCCGAGGGCCTTCTGGTGGTTATCTCACTGTGAAAAGTGAGGTTACAGGGAACCAGGCAGAGGGCCTTCTCGGTAGTGGCAACCACCCTGTGGAACACCCTCCCATCAGAAATAAGCAACTATCTGACTTTTAGAAGACATCTGAAGGCAGCCCTGCTTAGGGAAGTTAATGTTTGATGTTTTATCGTTTTTTTAATACTCTGTTATGGGCCAGGTATTATTATTATTATTACTATTATAGCCACGAGCTCTGGTAGTCATTAATTGCCTTCTCCTCCATGAATTGTTGTTGTTGTTTAGTTGTTTAGTCTTGTCCGACTCTTCGTGACCCCATGGGCCAGAGCACACCAGGCACTCCTGTCTTCCACTGCCTCCCGCAGTTTGGTCAGACTCATGTTCGTAGTTTCGAGAACACCACCCAACCATCTCGTCCTCTGTCATCATCTTCTCCTTGTGCCCTCCATCTTTCCCAACATCAGGGTCTTTTCCAGGGAGTCTTCTCTTCTCAGGAGGTGGCCAAAGTATTGGAGCCTCAGCTTCAGGATCTGTCCTTCCAGTGAGCACTCTGGGCTGATTTCCTTCAGAATGGAGGGGTTTGATCTTCTTGCAGTCCATGGGACTCTCAAGAGTCTCCTCCAGCACCATAATTCAAAAGCATCAATTAGTCCAATCCTATTTTGAAGCCACCCAGGATGGTGGCCGAAGACAGGGGTGCCTGGCGTGCTCTGGTCCATGGGGTCACGAAGAGTCGGACACGACTAAATGACTAAACAACAACAAAGGATGGTGGCCATCAATGCATCTTGTTGGAGAAAACTCCACAGTTTTTCTCTCCTGTGACACATCTAAGGATACCGGCCATGTGAGAAGACATTGTCATTGCACAACTTCCCCCTCCTCCACAAGCAACAGCCGAGGGACAAAAGTTAGGGCAGGAAAGTACACAACAAGTGATGGTGTAATCTCATGAGCATCGCCAGACATTACGGGGGTGACAGGGGACTGCTGTTTTTGGCACCAGCCCTCTTTCACATCTAGTTCCAATAGAAGATGTGGGTGGCAGTCACAACAATCACATGGCTCAGCTCAAGGGAATTATGGGCTGGATGAAGCCAATACTGTGTAAGAATGGATCGTTTCCATCAGAATGCGTTGATTATATTTGTGTTATCCAGCCTTAAATCTTGATGGTCTGTCCAAGTTCTGCAAACATGATCAAAGGAGCCATAAGGATGCAGTTGAGAACATCTGTAAGGTCCTCAAAACTCTCCCAGGCTGCAACCCACACAGCCCCACTTCTCCCCATGAGTACTCCTTATGTTCCTATAAAAGGGCAGGGAAGAAGAGAAGGAATAGCTCAGGGAACAATATTTCTCTCTTCCCCTTAGTTGCTCTGTCTCACAGGAGTCCTGTGTTGTAGAGGGCTAAGCCAAAATGCACATTTCCCTGTGACATTTGCTGGTGGAGTGAGTACTTCAGAGAACTGAAGGGCGAGAGGGGAAACTTACCAATGGCAAACAGGCCAAAGCTGTGTCCTCTGAGACCACCCGCTACTAATCAATCAATGCTGGGTTATTATCAACCATTTTGGTATTTAGAGAAAAGGCAGATTCCTGGGTATCTGGCCTCCATTCTCAGATAGTGCTTAGATCTGGGTCAAATATGCGGACACTCAGGTAAAGTGTGCACAAAGGCATATATTAATGAAAATAACATGCATAAAAATGCATTTCATTAGGAGGGAAATGGCTTTGCAAAGATATTAAGCAAAATTATATACCAAAGTGTGTAAATCGGAAGAAATTCACACTAAAATGCAAATAGATGTGGATATGCGGAGAAGTGAATTTAAGATGGGGAAAATGAGTGGAAACAAAATGGACTTATTCACCCATGGTTTGTAGATAGCATAATCCAATGCATAATCCGATACATGAAGCCTTATTTCCATGAAAGTGTGTATCCAACTGCTGCCCAATACACCCATGGTTACATAAAGACTGCTTACTGCCAGTTGGAGGGGAACTGCGGTTGCAGTTTGGCATGGCTGTAGAAGTTTGGGGTTATATTCTCCACCAGCCGCGCTGAATCTCGCCTGCAATTCCAGCCCATCGTGGGTGTGCTAGGGGGCACGGCTTGGGGAGTGGACCAAAGGGAAAACATCTCTCGTGTCAGCTCCCAGGATATAAAAGCTCCAAGGCAATCCACCTTTTCATGCCAAGCGGGCTGAAGAGCAGTGCTTTGTTTTTCTAGAGAAAGAGGTGCCAGAACTCACTATGAACACCTCCCTTGTTCTCTTAGAATGGCAACGGCACACACCTGAGAGGTGACAGAACTGAGTTTTGGTGAGTTCCAATGGAAAAAAGACCTGCAAGAGTACTTCAGTATGTGTGATGGCCTGGGATTTGGACTCGGAGGCTGAACCTGAGGGATCCCAGCCTGTACAGGATTCCCTGCCTCCAGAACCAGCTGAGCCAGGGCTGAGGCATGAGCCTGAAGGGTCCTCACCTGAGCTGGATCCTCAGGTGCAGGCTCCAGCTGAGTCTGCTCGGGCTCCTGAGGGGGTGGAGGACCCATTGCCTGCAGGTGCTCCACTCTCAGCCCTGTCAGGGGAAGCTGAGGTTGCCTCTGGGTCCAGTAACCCTCCTGCCAACCTAGCAGTTCAAAAGCACCTCAAAGTGCAAGTAGATAAATAGGTACCGCTCCGGCAGGATGGTAAACGGTGTTTCCGTGCTCTGCTCTGGTTCGCCAGAAGCGGCTTAGTCATGCTGGCCACATGACCCAGAAGCTGTACGCCGGCTCCATCGGCCAGTAAAGCGAGATGAGTGCCGCAACCCGAGTCGGCCATGACTGGACCTAATGGTCAGGGGTCCCTTTACCTTTACCTTAAATGATATCGAGCGCCAGAACAACTTGGCCACAGTAAGGCAATCTTGTCCATGGTATGACTATTTTCCACCTTCCCATTTCAACTCTCTGGCACCCTATCTGCATAACCTAGCAACCCTAAAATATAGGCGCGCTTTTACTCTCGCAAGATTGACTGTATTGCCCTCGGCTGTACTTGAGGGACAATTCCAACAGATTCCATAAAAAAAACGCTTATGTCCCTGTGGAGATGGCAGTACTGAATTGCTGGTGCATGCCCTTCTGGCTTGCACTCTTTATAAAGACTTGAGGACTGAGATTATCACCCCTCTTTTATTGTCCATTCCGGGTTGCCCAACCACCGCCACAGTGTCCTTTCTCTTGGCAGATCAAGATGAGCAGGTGACAGCAAAGGTTGCAAGGTTTTTAGCTGGGGCAATCCGAATAAGATCCACCATTTGACTATTGATTCAAAACCCCAAATTGCATTTTATATAATTGACTTTTTATTTCTATTCTTTGATTATTGCATTGTTGTTTTATTGCTATGGCCGATGGCTGATGCAATTAAAGCTTTATTCATTCCGCCATAGGGCGATCCTTAACCCTGCCAAATAATCAACCAGCAGACAGGTTGATTGATTCAGGATATGCGCCCAATGCCTGCTGACATATGCAATCCATAAAGTTGTGCCCTGTTTAACTCCCAAGTGGTTTTCCTGTGTTTACTGAAGCTTCATTGTGTCTTGGCCATGCTGCTCGCATCTTCACTGGACCCGAAATAGGTTCATTCCATCGAACCCGAGTCTTTCTGGGATATATGACCAGCTCTCATTTCCTAATTCTGCTCCAATGAGTACCACTCAGCCACTTCTGCTGGAAGGACTGAGAGCATCCAGTCATACTCAGGTCCCAGAATTCTGATTAAGCCTCCAAGACGTCAACTTCAATTATTTCTGCCGGTCTCTCCCTTATGAGAGGGGAAATGTACCTCCTTCTCAAACGGTTATCAGATGGGTGGGCTGCAGCTATCAGTTACTCCCCGTGTACAAGCCCTGGCTAAATCTCACTTGCTGTTTATTCCCTCCTGGGCCAGAGGTTAACCTGTTAAGTTGAGAGCTGATCCCCAAACAGACATTAATGTCTTAATGCATTTAGCGGGTTGTGGATCTTTGCGGCGATGGATCTGAAGGAACGTATTGTTTCTTATAACTCGGCGAGGTCACCGATGGCTAAGGGCACCTGGAAGGCTTAAGTAAACATAGCTCAGCTTACCTCCAGCCCCCCTCAGTTATTATTTCAAAGCTATACATAACTCTACTGTTAAAAAAAAAAGGTTCATGTGTCTCAAAATTTTCAGAAGGAACCAATAAGAACAAAACAAGCAGCCTTTGAAGGCTTCCAAGGCGTCCTTCGTAACTGTGTTGTTGTTTCAGGAGCCGGTATTGCAGCTTAACATGGTGGCCATTTTAGAGGAGGAAATGGATTTGAGTGTCACCTTTCCACACCTCCTGCTTCATATTAGCAGCAGAAAAGAAATGCAGAGGTGCGTTCTCAGTTTGGTCCTCAGCTTCGTGGGGATGCATGCAAAACGTCTGGCATTTTGACACAATGAAGTAGCTGAAACTGCCACCTACATAGCTTTAAAAGAGGGGGATGCTGGGCTTTTCTGACTTTTTTTTTTTTTTTTGAGAGAGAGAGAGAGAGAGAGAGAATGTCATCAGTGTTAAGGGGGGAGAGGGAAATACCATGTTGTTGAACAGAATAATATCAACGATAAAAGCACATTCATAAACAGGTACAAAAGTACATCACAAACTGGTAGAGTAGCTTAATAGATCAACATAGCTGGATCAGGGAAAATTTTGGGTGAACTGATGGGTTTTTAAGCAAGCAGCTAAATGCCAGAATTGTAGGTGCTCAATGATGATGGTGGTGGTGGTGATGCAGAATTACCCACTCTTCATCCTGAGGTCCCAGGTTGGGTCACAACATTAAAAAATAGTTTAAAGCAACATAATATTTGTTAGGAATACAGTATTGTTTTAGGGTTGAGAAGATTGCGGAAACAGTGTGGATTCCCCCAAACCAAATTTTCATATGCAGATCATAATTGCAACAGAACCATTTCAGAATCCCTTGAGTTGGGCGAAAGATGCAAGGGACCTTAAGTTAAGACCTTAAGTTAAAATCAGAAATTTCTCCAGACTCCTTTTTTATTAATTTTAAAAAAATCATTCGCTTGAAATTCATGCAAAGACAAATTTCTGAATCAATGTTGAAATTGGTTTTGGGTGAAATATGTTGACAATGTGAACTTCTTCTTCATCATTATCCTCTTCTTCTTCTGTAAATTTGGCTAATTGGGTCCAAGCAGTGCCTCTTTTTTTGAGAAAAATAGGTACTGGTACTCACTATGAAATTGTTACAGTTATGCCACAACTTTTAACAACAAAAAAGAGGTGAGTACCCCCTGGAAAAAAGGAGTGGGTCCAAGTTCATTGGGTGTCACCTCAAAATTCCTCACAATGCTCTCTTGAGGAAAGGGCCATGTCAATATATTTTGCTGATTAAAACTGGGCCCAGATGGCAAACCCCTTTCCTAGCACCAACAAATTAAAAATTCTTGCTGTACCAAGCTCTCCCTCTCCCCCTCCCCCTCCCTCCCCCCTTCCCCAGTGGTGTCACTGAAAACAGGTTGCACCATCCTGTTGCACAGCAGAATCAGACTTGGTCTAAGGAGAAATGCCCAAATCTGGCTCAAATATCATTTCAGGCAAGAAGCCAACATCACCTTGATGCAAATCATTTCCCAAACTGAGGGCTGGCTCCAATTCAAGGAGCACACACAGTAGTGGGGCAATGATGAAGGCTTCATGTACTTGCTGCAGTGAGAAGGTTGGTTTGCTGAATTCTGTGGTGAGGAGGCTAGGGACAGTGTCTTTCCCACTAGCCCTCCGAAAACCTGGAGCTGGTACTATCTCAAATTCAATTCCAAAAGGTTCAGGACTGATAGACTGAAATTTCCCAAATCCAAGAGGAAGGGCTGTAGCTCAGTGGTACAGCATCTGTTTTGCCTTCAGAAGTTCCCAGGTTCACTTCCCAACATCTCCAGGTGGAACTGGGAATGTCACCTGTTCTAAAACTCTGAAACAAAAGAAGATCGTGCTGGATCAGGCCAAAGGCCAGCATCCTGGTCTCACTGTGGTGAATCAGATGCCTCTGGGAAACATGCAAAGAGGACCTAAGGTCAAGAGCACTCTCCTGTGGCTTCCAGCAGCTGGTGTTCAGAAGCAAGACTGCAGTTGAGTATGGAATTAGTGGCCAGTCTAGGCAGTAGACAGCGCTGATCTGAGCTGGATAAGCCACTGATCAGACTTGGTTTGAGGCAGCTTCCTATGTACCCAAAAGTCAAATGTAGGTTCCAGAAAGGAGGAAAACCATGCTGCTTTGCATTTTTGTGAAATGTCATTGAAGCTCCAGCGGGTTTCTTGCCATTCATTCTTAAGTGCCACCTCCTCTGTATGCCATGAGCAATCAACCTGCATTTAGATCTTATCAAATTTCAAGCTCTCCTAGTTTGCCCCAGCTAAATGGACCAAAGGGACTTATCTCCCTTTATAATCTAAAATGAATTCTTATCAGATGACAGGCGCCTGGTTTAAGACCTGGGATCTTGGAAGTCCTTGGTGCGAATCTCACCTCTCTCCCATACTCACCAGTATCTGGGTTATTTTTTGTGGCTCTGTGGGAGCAGATGTTGTCAGAAGAGTGTTGAAATTTGAATGAGGATTTGCTGGGCGATTTTAGGCTTTCTCTCTACCTAACCCTACCTGATGGGGTTGCTATGAGGATGAAAGTGGTCTGGGACCATGTATGCTCCCCATAACCTCTTGGAGGAACAGCAGGATGTAAAAATAAACCATGGAAACAATAATACATGCTCTACTTACAGGGAAGTTGTTGCAATGCTTTGGTTATCTCATAGCACGCAAGAAGTGCTTGAACTCCCTAATGAGGAATGCTGTTGGACTCTGGCTCCCATCAGCCCCGGCTAGCTCAGTCAATGGTCAGGGACGAAGGGAGTTGTAGTCCAACAACATCTGGAAGGTTACAGGTTTTCCATCCCTGCTTTAAGTCATGGAATCATTGGATTGACTCTGGTCCTAAAATGGGAGTAGGACTCTGGCCGAGACACATGCCCGACTGGCATGTTCCCTCCCTCCTGGTTGATCGTTCGGTAGTTTCATAAGCTTTCTTCAGCCCAAACAACACAGCGACTGATGCCAACAGACATTGGCACACTTAGGAATCCACAGAGTTGGCACAACTTGCGTGTGACAGACCTCAGCAACTCAGCGTTTTGGCTAATCTACTTTATTTACATATCAACACACACGGAGCACTGCAACATGGCTCCCTCGCTCTCTCTAGCATCAGACAGCAAAGAGAAAAGGAACAAAGGACAATAGTCCCACTTCACGGAACACAGTAACACAAACATCCTGTCTCCATCACTTCCCACTCTGTGGAGTCAAAACATACACCGTCATGTGATAGACAAAAATCCCATGACTGTAATCATAGATCAGGAATTCTAACACCTGGCTCCTTCTACATGCAAAAAAAGAGATGTTTTGCCCAGGGTTTCAGATAGGAGCTTGCCCTTCAGTCCTACTTGGAGACACCAGGGATTGAACCTGGGACGTTCTGAATGCAAGACAGATGCTCTACCACTTAGTCAGCACCCTTACAAAATAGGAACAATGGTATCCACCTTATGTCAAATCAGACAGTTAGGCAATCCATTGCCCAGCCTCACCAGCAGAGGTTTCTCACAGTCCTGCTTGGAGGCACCAGGGATTGAACTTGGTGCCTTCTGCATGCAGAGCAGATGATCTGCCACTCAGTTATGGCTCCTTCCTCTATGGAGCTTGAGAGAATCCCCACAACAGAGGCCTCACATGACCTGAGGCCTCGTCCATTGAAGGAGCATTACGGACACACATTCCTCAGCCCATTTGGCTTTCACTGGAATTGGTGAGTCGCTGGGGGCTTCCAAGGAGCCGACAAAAGGGCGATCTGGGGCAGACGCGCATTTTTTGGAGAAAGCATTGCTTGCTTGAGAAAGAGAGACAGAGACAAATATTTTGTTGTTCCAAACAAGCTCGACTCCTGAGGGCAAGTCCCAAAACCTCACATTCCAACACAGGACACAGTCCCACCTTAGAATACCGTTCCTTCATCATCATTATTCTTATTATTTTTAAAAACCAACACAAATTCTTGCTTGTGGGCATGCATGAGAAGGGTGAGGGGGAAGCGGGAGCAAACTATCCTTGGCACACACACCCTCCTGCCGGGGCGAAGAGAGAAGGAAAGCTCCGGGGCTGTCAGCCTGGCACCTCTGGGAGACACAAAAATTTCCCCCTTCCCCACCAAAACATGCATGTTTAAAGACAAACATGGCATTCCACTTGCCAACCCTCAATCATTTTTCCCCCCATGTTGTGGCTCTGGGCTTAATTAGAGCTGGCAAGGAGCGATGGGTGTGGATTCCTTTTCTGGCTGCCTTGCCCAGCGTTTGAAGCCGAGTCCAGGGGAACTCCGATGGGCACGGTAAGATTTCTACCTTTGGGGGAATCATGTTCAGAGAAGGGGGGGGCAGGACTGCTCCGTTATGAGTCTCCCACTTGCAATTACGCTTCTTTGTGGTTTGCCCACCGGCTTTCCCTTGGCTCCATTAACGGAGGTTGCTTTTACCTCTCTCAGGATCTCTCACATCCATGTCTCTGGCTGGTGTGATTTGGATACAAGCCTGCTCCTTTCGCCCGCTTTCATTGAGCCACTCTGCATCTCAACTTGACCAGAGGTGGGATTAAATTGGTTTCGCAGTTCTTTTTTCTTTTCCGTTCGTTTTTTGTTTGTTTGTTTTTTACCCCTTCTCAAAACAGGAGTCCTTGAAAGTAATTGCTTCTTGGCTCTGTTTCACAAATTTATTTACTTTCCAGACATCAGGTGAGCTTGGAAAACCGGCAGAGTAATTCCTGGGATTTTTTTGTTTTTTATTGCAGGGATTGGGAAGGAGTCAATGAGAGTTTGCCCCAGGCTACATTCACACCACACATTTAAAGCACTGTGATGCAGATTTTAAACAGTCACGGCTTCTCCCAAAGGATCCTGGGAGCTGTAGTTTGTTAAAGATGCTGCGAGTTCTAAGGTAAAAGTAAAGGGGCCCCTGACCATTAGGTCCAGTCGTGGCCAACTCTGAGGTTGCGGCGCTCAGCTCACTTTATTGGCCGAGGGAGCTGGCGTACAGCTTCCTGGTCATGTGGCCAGCATGACTAAGCCGCTTCTGGTGAACCAGAGCAGCGCATGGAAACACCATTTACCTTCCCGCTGGAGCGGTACCTATTTATCTACTTGCACTTTGGCGTGCTTTCGAACTGCGAGGTTGGCAGGAGCCGGGACCAAGCAACGGGAGCTCACCCCGTTGTGGGGATTCGAACCTCCGACCTTCTGATCGGCAAGTCCTAGGCTCTATGGTTTAACCCACAGCGCCACCCACATCCTAGGAAGCCCCTATTCCCTTGCCAGAGTTACAATTCCCAGAGTTCCCTGTGAAGAGGGACTGATTATTAAACCACCCTGAGAATGGAAGTTCTGCTGGGGAAATAGAGATCTCCTCACAACTCTCAGGAGTCTTAACAAACTGCACTCAAAAGAAAGCCTTGTCGTGGAATTTTACAAGCAATGAAACTAACACTACAGAAACCAAACAAACTCCTCTATGGGTAGAACTTTGGAAAGGTACTCAAATAGCAAGGGTTTGGGTTAGATCAGTGTTTCCCAAATGTTTTTGGGCAACAGCACACCTGTTTACCGGAAAAAAATCTCACGGCACACCACCATTAAAGCCCCGCCCCGTGACGTCAGCGTGCAGCGTCACGCCGGGAGGGACGCACAAAAGTGAACGTTTTTTCCCTTCCCCTTGCCGGGGTGGGAGGAGGCAGCAGAGCGAGGGACTGAGGGACGGCGGCAGCTGAGGCGGCTACGGCTGTTGTGGTGGTGGCGGCGATAGCGGGCGGAGGAGGAGCCGTCGCCGGGAGTTGCTGCTGCTGCTGTTGCTGCTGCTGCCCGGACATGCCGGCCTCCTCCTCCTCCGCTGTCGCGCGCGCTGCCCCGCCGCTCGGCACCACCACCGCGGAGCCGCCCCCGGCTCGACGCGGATCCTCGCTGCCGCCGCCTCTCGCCGCCCGACTCGCCCGCCTCCCTCCCACGGCACACCAGCCGGTGTCTCACGGCACACTAGTGTGCCGCGGAACACCGGTTGGGAAACACTGGGTTAGATGACTCAGGGTCCCTTCGAACACTACAAATCTATGGTTTTATAAAACCCTGTAGAGCCTTTGTGGGTCAATATAGAGACATTGCTGAGCTAGAAGAACCAATGATCTGTAGAAGTTCCCCTGCCCTTTGGGGTTTTTTTCTCTGGAGCTTTCGCCGCAAAACCCCACCCTTTCATTGGAAAAAAACAAATTGATGTTTGCTCTCATTGAGTGCTAAAGAGAGGGTTTTCATGGGGAAAGCTTTGGGGCAAAAGAAAGAGAGAAAAAAAGATTGGACATGGAGCTTTTAAGCATGGACCTGTGCCTGGGAAGAGCATGACAAAAGGTAAGTGTGGATAAGACCTACGTTCCAATGGCCCCCATGCCAAAATTTGCATCTCTTCCTGTTGAATGGGGCACCGTTCTGCAGGAATACACGTAACACTGCAGCCTCTGAATGAGAACTGAGCTCACGCAGCGGCTGACGATGGGAACCTGAGATACCAGTTCCATTCTTCTTTCAGCCCGCAACTGACCCCATGCTGACCAAAGTGATTCCAACCCCAACCCACATTATAAGTGGGATAATAATGCTGGCCTACTTTGGAGAAGAAGGGGAAGGGAATGAAGGTAACACACACAGACACACACAACACACACACACACAATCTGATATTTTCCTTATAATATTTGTTGCTTGTGTGCTGCTTTGTTTATTCATTATCTGAAATTAATGAGCAGAGCTTCGGAAACATTAGCTCCCAAACACTTCACTGCTCCTGCCTCGAGTAAATATCCAGCGCACACCAAGTCATCAACAGGGTAAATAAGAGAACAGATCTTTCCCCCTCACCATTCACCTTGGTGATTTAAAAGCCAGGACGATCACCACCGAGTCAATTTCCATTGGAAGAGGGGCATCAGGATATATGTGGACTGTTGTTGTTACTGCTGCTGTTGTTACCTGCCCTTCATTAGCAGGTCGCAGGGCGAGTCACAACAATCCGAAACTCAGAGATAGAAACAGTTAAAACAGATGACAGTCACGAGAATTTATGGCATTAATGGCATTTAATGTGCAGGTTGGGCCCACCTATCTGTTTCCAGCAGCGGTCAATTACCGTATTTTTTGTCCTATAGGACGCACCTTTTCCCCTCCAAAAATGAAGGGGAAATGTGTGTGCATCCTATGGGGCGAATGCAGGCTTTCGCTGAAGCCTGGAGAGCGAGAGGGGTCAGTGCGCACCAACCCTTCTCGCTCTCCAGGCTTCGCGCAGCTCTCCACAAGCTGTGGGAGCCCGCACCGGGCTCCCACGGCTTCGGGAGAGTTGCCTGCATGCTGAAGCCTGGGCGCGCTGAGCTCAGCACGCCCAGACTTCGCACAGCTCTCCGCAAAGCACGGGAGCCCGGCGCTGGGCTCCCGCGGCTTGCGGAGAGTTGCCTGTTCTGGGGGCTAGGGTCGGGGGAAGCTTGGGCTTCCTCCACCCCAGCCCCGTGCCTGGGGGGGGGGATAATTTCCCCCCTTTATTTCCCCCCAAAAAAACTAGGTGCGCCTTATGGGACGGTGCGTCCTATAGGGCGAAAAATACGGTAGATGTTCCAGGAAAGGCGACAAGTAGGGCTTGAAAGCAATAGACGTCTAGTGTCCAGAGCTCTATCTTCTCAGAACATGAAGGTTCCCTATAGCTTGGAGGCATCTATGAACCAGGAAGTAGTGACCACTTTTCTCAGATAATCTCAGGGAATGAAAGTGTTGTGCAAAGAGCAGAAGGTCCAAAACAGATCACTGATAGTAAGGGGATGCTGGGAAACCCATACACATTAATAAAAAGTTAAATAAATATGCCACTCTTGTCCCCCCTCAATTTTAAGGAGTCAGGGGTTTGAATGGGCAATGCACCTGCTTCCAGAAAATGTGAATGATTCCCTGATAGGCATTATCTGAATGCTTTTCCTCCCACCCTTGTGAATTGTTTGCCAAATGATAAGGGTCTTTGTAGCTGAACACATTTACCCATCGCTTATATATGCATGTTAATGGTTCCCCTGCTCCCCGGCAACACACCTCTTCTTTGACAATTGTATTTCTACCCTTTATTTTGGTTTCCTTCCCTAGCCCCGTCCCGATGCCATATTACATTCTCTAATTTCCTTTTATCTTCTCTTTATTTTTTGCAATGTCTCAGGACGTGTCTCTATAAGACAAGTTAATTTAGTCAATTACTCCAGTTTGGTTACAGATAAAATCTTTAATTTATCCAGGCCCCTCTTTATTCTTTCTAGGATCCTCTTTTCCATTAATTTCATGAAACATTCTAATTTTCCATTTTAGGGACGAGCTCATTTCACCCGCAGACACGTGGACAGGCAGAGATGCGGAATCGGCGCTATCAATTTCCCAGCTATGGCACTGAGGAGGGGTGTTTGTGTGTGTGTTTGTGTGTGTGTGTGTGCTTCTTTGAGGTTCTGCCTTCATTATAATTGCAATCTGCATTTCTCTTTGCTTTCTCTGCTCTTCCCAATCACGTCTGCCATCACCAGCTGCCCTCCGTGCCAATTCCTCATCTCTCTGTCCTGCCGTAGTTACACCACGAATCTCTTTAGAACAGCTCCAGGGTTAGAAATATGGAGATGAACCCACCCGAGAAGGGCAGGTGATCATTGTGGAACAGCCAAGTCACAATTGTAGGGGTGCTAACAGGGTTCATAGGTGATTTCATTTTATCAAGTAGGAAATATTTCATTAAATGTGAGTCCATCCAAATGTGTGAATCTGAGTGGGGGGTGGGGAAGGGAGCAAAATTGTTGCCTGTTATCCTTTATACAAATCTATGGGTGAGAAAAGAGCAGACAAAAAGTTCAAGGGGATGGAGCGATTCACGTATGAGGAAAGCATCTGTGGCCTTTAAGTTTAGAGGAAAAGCAAGTAAGAGGGGACATGACATAACACCAGAATTCATGGACATCCAATGATGCTGAATACTGGAAGATTCAGGAGAGATAAAAAGAAGTACTTGTTATCTGATGTGGTGTGGGGGAGCCAGTGTGGTGTAGTGGTTAGGAGCAGTGGACTTGTAATCTGGTGAACCGGGTTCGCTTCCCTGCTCCTCCACATGCAGCTGCTGGGTGACCTTGGGCCAGTCACACTTCTCTGAAGTCTCTCAGCCTCACTCACCTCACAGAGTGTTTGTTGTGGGGGAGAAAGGGAAAGGAGAGTGTTAGCCGCTTTGAGACTCCTTTGGGTAGTGATAAAGCAGGATATCAAATCCAAACTACTACTACTACTACTACTACTACTATTCTTCTTCTTCTTCTTCTTCTTCTTCTTCTTCTTCTTCTTCTTCTTCTTCTTCTTCTTCTTCTTCTTCTTCTTCCAGCACATAGTTAAACTCTGAAACTCGCTTCCCTGGGAGGCAGCAATGGCCACCAACCTGGATAGCTTTAAAAGAGAATTGGACAGATTCATGGAGGGCAAGGGCATCAATGTATACTAGCAGTGCTATTTTTTTTCTAGAAAAAGAGGTGCCAGAACTCACCATGAATGCCTCCCTTGTTCTCTTATAGGTAAAGATAAAGGACCCTTGTATGGTTAAATCCAGTCAAAGGTGACTATGGGGTTGCGGCGCTCATCTTGCTTTCAGGCC
Source organism: Podarcis vaucheri (assembly GCF_965113315.1). NCBI lineage: Eukaryota > Metazoa > Chordata > Lepidosauria > Squamata > Lacertidae > Podarcis > Podarcis vaucheri. The sequence goes on from NC_138748.1 coordinate 64,932,890, forward strand.
GAGGGAGTTGGCATTTGTGCACAGCCAGCTTTCTGGGTCATGTGGCCGGCAGAACTAAACTGCATATGGTGCAACGGAAGACCATTACAGAAGCCAGAGTGCACGGAAACACTATTTACCTTCCCACCACAGCAGTACCTATTTATCTACTTGCACTGGGAAGCTTTTGAACTTCTGGGTTGGCAGGAGCTGGGACAGAGCAACGGGAGCTCTCTCTGCCGCAGGGATTCGAACCGCCGACCTTCTGATCGGCAAGCCCAAGTAGCTCAGTGGTTTAGACCACAGTGCCATGCCCATCCCCATCCTCTTATAATGCCAATGACACCCATCTGAGAGGAGCCAGAACTGAGTTCCAGCTGAAAAACAGCCCTAGTTCCTAGTCATGTTGGCTAAGCTCTGCCTCCATAGACAGAGGCAGTATGCCTCTGAATTCCTGTTGCTGAAAGCTTCAGGAGGGAAGAAGACTCTTGTGTTCAGGTCCTTCTTGTAAGCTTCCCACAGGCATCCAGTTGACCATGGAGAGAACAGGATGCTGGTCTAGATGGGGCATGGACATGACCCAGCAGACTCTTCTTATGTTCTTATATTCCTGACGTGAATCAGGGCTTCATTTTATGTCCTTGACAAACACAAGTGCCCTGCTGAGTCAGACAAGAGGCCCAGGTCGTCTAGCATCCTCTTCTCCCAGTGGCCAACTGGATGACCATGGAAAGCCCACAAGTAGGAGCTGTGTGCAATCGTGCTCTCCCCACATGTGATTCTTAGTAACTAGCTTTCAGAACCATACTGCCTACAACAACGAAGGCAGAACATAGATACTGCGGCTTGCAGCTATTAATAGCCTCATCCTCCATGAATCTGTCTAATTCTCTTTTAAAGCCATCCAAGTCGGTGGCCATCACTTCTTCTTTTTCAGCGATCCCTCGTAGCCGAGTAAGATTGTCTTCCATAAACACAGTTTTAACAGTGAGTCCGTAAGTAGCTGAGGAGGCCAATTCTGGATCCACACGTCATTCAACAGTGGGGGCACAGGTTTCCAGGTGGAAGTTGATCCCGGTGAGGGTTTGCCAAGCGTGCCTTCCTCTTAGCACATTTCTCCCTTTTGTCCTGAGTTCAAGCGTCTTCAAAGCCCATGACACCTTTGGTAACGGCTGTTCTCCAATTGGATCGCTGGCAGGCCAGTGTTTCCCAATTATCTGTGTTTATACTACACCCTCCCCCCCCCCGATTTGCCTTGAGAGAGCCTTTAAACCTCTTTTGTTGACCACCAGCATTACGCTTTCCATTTTTAAGTTCAGAATAGAGTAGTTGCTTTGGAAGACAACATGACCAGTCCAACGAAGTTGATGTTGAAGAATCATTGCTTCAACACTGGTGATCTTTGCTTCTTCCAGTACACTGGCATTAGTTCAGGTGGTCTTCCCAAGTGATGTATACAATTTATCGGAGACACCATTGATGGAATCTTTTGATGAAGCCATCACTACCCCCTTGTTGGAGCAATTTCCATGGTTTAACTATGCACTTTCCGAAGCAGGTATTGAGTGTGTTGCTCACTCTTCCACCTTACAAAGTAGGTCACAGCCCAGGGAACTGCAGCTACATCTAGAACAGCCTCTCCTGGATCTTTCCACACCAATTTCCTTATTCTGCTCCCACAAGTCCATTTCTCCAGCAAAATATGTCCAGGATTACACGAACCTTACCCCTCTAGAGTGTCTTGCAAGTTTCTGTATGCAGGGATGCAGCTAGGCTGAAGAAACCCACCCTAGCTTATCTCCATTAAAGAAAAGAAAGCTGTATTATCTGTCAATGAACTCTTGGAGGACACACCACTGTAGCAACTAGACGAGATGTTCTACCCGGACACTGAGGTCCAGCTCCGAGGGCCTTCTGGTGGTTCCCTCACTGCGAGAAGCCAAGTTACAGGGAACCAGGCAGAGGGCCTTCTCAGTCGTGGCACCCGCCCTGTGGAACACCCTCCCACCAGATGTCAAAGAGAAGAACAACCACCAGACTTTTAGAAGACATCTGAAGTCAGCCCTCTTTAGGGAAGCTTTTAATGTTTAACAGACCACTGTATTTTAATACTTTGTTGGAAGCCACCCAGAGTGGCTGCGGAAACCCAGCCAGATGGGCGTGGATATAAATAATAAATTCTATTCTATTCTATCAGAGATTATTTTGGCCACTTGCCCAGAAGTTCCCGGAACTACTTCTCGGACACGCTGGAGAGAAAACATGACTCTGGAACACGACATTTAATTCTGCCTTAAGGCACAGGCCAAACTGAGACAGCCGAATTGCAGAAAGAATTGCACTGTCAAGTGACACGCCGGTTCTGCTCACCTGACAGTTCTTTTAAAGAATGGAAAAGAAACAGAAAACTCCTGACTGTACCCAGATACAACTAAGCCCGGTGTCCCCTAGTGAAGAAACCATTTATTAATGGCCCTAGAATCCATACAACGTCTTAGATTCATAGTTGGGAATGTGAAGCACTCAAGTGTTGTTGAACTACAGCAGCCATCACCCAACTATTGAGAATTTTGGGTTTCAAGAGCTTGCCTGAACAAGGACAAATGACTCTCAATTCTCTTCTTCTTCTTTTCACATACAGTGCTGAACGAGACACGGTCACCAAGTATTGAGATTTCAAATTTCACCACAGTGTGAATGCACACTTCCCAGCGACCTCCAAGCAAGAATAACATTGTTTGGTTCAAACAGTGAGGAGAGAGAGAACTGTTTGGACTGTTTTAGGCTGCAGGAAAGTTGTCACATTTTAAAATGCTGCACATTTAAACCTTCCTGCATTGCAGGGGGTTGGACTAGCTCATGGGTAGGCAAACTTAGGCCCAGGGACCAGATCAGGCCAAATTGCCTTCTAAATCCGGCCTGCGGACAGTCCAGGAATCAATGTGTCAGTAGAATCAGTAGAATGTGTGCTTTTATTTAAAATGCATCTCTGGGTTATTTGTGGGACCTGCCTGGTGTTTTTACATGAGTTGAATGTGTGTTTTTATTTAAAATGCATCTCTGGGTTACTTGTGGGGCATAGGAATTCGTTCACCCCCCCCAAAAAAAAAATATAGTCCAGCCCCCCACAAGGTCTGAGGGACAGTGGACGGGCCCCCTGCTGAAAAAGTTTGCTGATCCCTGGAGATAAACCTTGGAGGTACTTTCTAACTATACAATTCTATGATTCTTTGATTCCACTATGTACAAACAGCCCTATTTACTGATAAGCAAATCTAGCATTTCCAAAACACTTTCCTTAAACATTAAGGGTGCTCACAAACAGAACTAAACCAGGATAGGCTACTTTTGCTTTGGATGCCAACTGTTTTTTGTTTTTGTTTTTTGCAGTCCTTCTGTCAAATTTCTGCATCGCAATAACTGAGGATGTCAAAACGGACGTTCATAAATCTACTCTGAAACCATTCCATGACAGTCTACAAATACAAGGTGTTTGGTTTATAACCAAACGCTGCCTTCTCAATGTTTCCTGTCTTTCAGTACTAATGGCTTCACTTTAATTATATCCATAATGACTAATTAATATTATTTATTATTTCTTCGTTTCATTCATCAGTGGTATGTATATGTATATATTTTATTTCAAAAGACCAACATATTAGGAGGAAAGAATAACATTAAATTTTCATTTGTTTGTTATTTGCTGAAAGCCAGCTTTTGAGACAAATGCCTCCTTCTGTATTTCCCTATTAATTCAAATGTTTATAAATAACAATGCAAAGCTCATTATTTTCTCTGGCGACAGTTCTGTTGCTTGCTGTTGTCTTCCAAGTTTAATAGGTATATTCCACCTCTGAATAATTACCAATTTAAAACCAACCAAAAAAAAAAAGCAGCCAAGGATTGGAAAACAAAACTTTCTTGGGTTTAAAATAAAAAATAAAGGTCAAAACTTGCACTGCATTTTAGTTCTCAAATGGAAAGCTAGGGATGGATGGATCAGTTTATTTCCAGGCCTGTGTGAATTTCACATTCATAAGTCTGTTCTGTCATGTGTTTTGTTTGTTTGTTTCATATATTTTTTTAAAAAAAGATATTTATTAAGGTTTTCAAAATATTACAAAATAAAAAAGAAAAATACTAAATAAAAATAGTTAAAAACAATTCAGTCTTTCAATCACTTATCTTTCATTTGCTTATTTCCCGGACCTCCTCACGCCTCCCTTTTCTGTATTCCAGTTCAGTTTGTTAGTTCAGCAAATCCCTCCCCTCTTTGTTCATCCTAGTCTTCAGTCTTAAAATATTGTAACATTAGATTTTTACCTATTAATAGTCCATTTTCTCATATTCCCTTATAACATTACAGCTAGAGACCACTTAGTTTCTATCCAACATCATTCTAACATTCATTAATTTTACAATATTTCTGTAAATAGTCTTTGAACTTTTTCCAATCTTCTTCCACCGACTCTTCTCCCTGGTCTCGGATTCTGCCAGTCATTTCTGCCAGTTCCATGTAGTCCATCACCTTCACCTGCCATTCTTCCAAGGTGGGTAGATCTTGTGTCTTCCAATACTTTGCGATAAGTATTCTTGCTTTGTTTGTTTGTTTCAAACACATTTTTCTACTTAGTCTTTTAGCTGAGAACTGCACCCCAAATCTCAGGTGTGAAATATGGTTCATCCAGGAGGTATAGCCAGTACACTTCAGTGTGTATCAGAATTCATGCGCTCAATGTCGCCCACAAGTCCCATCGTTTGAAAAGGGCCATAGATCACTGGTGCTTTTCATGAAGGAAGCCCACTTTCAACCCAAACATCTCCAGTCAGTGTCAACAATACTGAGTTAGACGGACCAACGTTCGAACTTAGTGCTTATTTATTTACCTCCCCCCCCCAAAAAAAAAATTAACGAAGAGGAAAGGAAAAAAATATTGTCAATAAATAAACAATGATCATGATTACCTGTGGGGAGAAACCATCAGATCAGTTTCACATGGGGTTGCCCCACCTTTGGTCAGGTGAAATAATGGACAAGTCGGACAAAAATATGGGACAAGTCAGGTGGGAGGCTAAAATTTGATTTACCTGGTGCAGAAATGACTTCAAAGCAATCCCTCCCCCTCCCTCCTCTCCTCCTACCCCCTTCATCTAAAGTCACTCATATTTTTCTCAGCCCCGCCCCTACATTCCATCCCCAAATACTTGCCCGTCCTCTGTGGCCATCCATTGGGCCACAGCTGCGTCAATCACTGGATTTAGTGTAACAGGGAGGGGTAGGAAAGGGAAAGGAAAGGGAAGGAGAGAAAGAATGGAGGAGGGAGCACTCGCCTCAGCCGAGGAGGCAGGAAGAAGAAAGTGAGGCAGAAATAAGGGACACAGCATTTCTTCTTGAGATTCAGGACAATCCCTTCTCCTGAGGGACAGGTGGCAACTCTACCTCAATAAGACAGCTCTCTCTATGTTCCTATGCTGTGGCTCCTCTAGCTACAGAAGCTGGGGAATGGGGCAGATGTCTTGACAATGGCGGACAATAACATTTGAGTGTTGATCGCGCAATAACATTGTCATTTCAGATAAAATTCCCTCCTTTTGTTCTGCAAAAAGGCTTGTTATTTTTTCTGGTGTTTTACTCCCCATGCCTATCACACACACACATGATCCTAAGTGGTGCAGTGGTTAAGAGCGGTAGACTCGTAATCTGGTGAACCGGGTTCGCTTCCCCGCTCCTCCACATGCAGCTGCTGGGTGACCTTGGGCTAGTCACACTTCTCTGAAGTCTCTCAGCCCCACTCACCTCACAGAGTGTTTGTTGTGGGGGAGGAAGGGAAAGGAGAATGTTGGCCGCTTTGAGACTCCTTCAGGTAGTGATAAAGCGGGATATCAAATCCAAACTCTCTCTCTCTTTCTTTCTTTCTTTCTTTCTTTCTTTCTTTCTTTCTTTGAAACTTTTAGACAAGCTACCTGCCAATAGGAATTCCAGCATCATTTCCAAAGAAAAAGGAAACTGTAAATCTCTATGTGATTCTATTTATGGGACATCTCCCAGGGGGATTTCGGAAACACAAGAATGCAGATTATGCAAGTTGAGAGCAGTGGGGATCTGAAGTACTTTGGTTGGGGTCCCAACCTCTGGAGCAGCAGAAAAGTGCTGAGAAGAAAAAATGCCATAAAAAACTGAATTGTATTTGTATTCCCTTGCAAATATAGGTGATATTTTTGCATTTCCATTCCTTTTTTTTAAAAAAAAAATATAATACAACAATGTAAGTAGTTCTGGCTTATAGTGAGGATATGTTGTGCTCTCCTAAAAAGCAAAATCTGTACAGTGGTACCTCAGGTTACATACGCTTCAGGTTACATACTCCACTCACCCAGAAATAGTACCTCAGGTTAAGAACTTTGCTTCAGGATGAGAACAGAAATCGTGCTCTGGCAGCAGGGCGGCAGCAGGAGGCCCCGTTAGCTAAAGTGGTGCTTCAGGTTAAGAACAGTTTCAGGTTAAGTACGGACCTCCGGAACGAATTAAGTACTTAACCTGAGGTACCACTGTAGAATGAATCTGGAAACCAGAGGACTGGAAGAATGCAGGCGCCAAATGATGACCAAAGGCTGCATTCTCTGCTGGTTTCTGCTAAATATTTTCATGCCCAATTAATCTAAGTCAGGAGAAGAATTTTAAAACAATCCTCCCCAAATTATTATTTTTAACCGGCTGCCTAAGTCTATGCTTGCTGGCTGTCAGTGCCTTATACAGAAGCCGAGACGGAGCTGAATTATGCCCGAGATTAATATATTGGGGGCAGTTCAAGGGTTAGACAAACAGCTCTTCCTGAAACAGGCTCACTACAAAGTTGAACTGTTCATTAGAGGGGCAGCTAATGGCTGAGCCAGAATCCCACTGGGGCAACATTTTATTTGTTTCTGATTGAGAGATATCCAGCACTGACTCCATGTTCCTCATGACCTCTATAGCTGGGCCAGAAGGTTGAACTTGTGGAGCCAGTGTGTATTTCCGTCTCTGGGAAATACACAAACACACACACACACACCCCTCCACTGACTCAAAAGCTCATCTGCAAAATCTAGGCCTTAGAAATGTTACATTGGATGGGGAGTGTTTTCAAATCACCCCACGTTTTCCAAATAACATCAAAGGTAGACAAAACAGTCCATTTTGGGTTTCTTTACATGTGTTCATTTGTTAGACAGTTCTGTCTCATGTCCGCAACTTGGGAGCAGGAAGAAGGAGCAGAATCTACATGAAAATTCACATTTAAATGTCTTTGTTCAATTATATTTTCCCATAGTTCTGTGCATTTCTCTCTCTGTGTGTCTCTCTTTGAGCCAAGACCTGTGTCAGAACTTTTGGGAAGGGTGGCAGGAGACGCAGATCAGGTGAATTCTTCTTGGAATTCAGAGAGATCAACATTCTTAGCATCCTTTGTCAGAGATATTTAGATTTAGATAAATTTATTGTCATTGTCCGTATATACACAGTATACACAACAACGAAAATCAAACACCCACCCAAAGACCGGGTTCACATATACATTTGCACGTATCTCCGAACTCTCATCCTATTTAGACATAATCTATAAAACATAACATAATCCAGAATATAGCATGACCTATTAAAAACATAACATAACCTAAAACCTATCTCATTCCTTCCACTCCCTACTTACTAAACCTTGCAACTGGCCCTGAGATCATTATTTAGTGCAATCAGAGCTCTTGGATAGAAACTATTCAGAAGGCGTGTGGTTCGTGTTTTCATTGTCCTATATCTTCTGCCTGAAGGCAATAGTTCAAAGAAGTTGTGAGCAGGGTGGGTGGGATCTCTCAGAATATTATGTGACTTCTTCAAGATGCGAGACGTGAAGATCTCATCCAGGGTTGGTAGTCGGAGCCCAATAACGTTCTGGGCAATTTTAATTGTTTGCTGTAAAGCTTTTTTATCCGTTTCAGAGCTGCTCCCATACCACGATAATATACTATAGGTTAGGACACTCTCGATGGTACTATGATAATAGGACAGGAGTAGGTGCTGGGATAGATTCAGTCCCCTGAGCATTCTCAGGAAATACAACCTCCCCTGCACCTTCCTCACAACCATAGTTATATTTGCAGTCCATGAGAGGTCCTCCGAGATATAAATGCCCAGGTATTTAAAACTACCAACCCTCTCCACTTCCTCGCCATTTATGTGCAATGGTAACAATACACTTTTCTTTCTCCTAAAGTCAATTATGAGTTCTTTGGTTTTTTTGGTGTTAAGCATAAGATTATTTTCTTTACACCATTGAATTAACCCCTGTACTTCTTTCCTATAAGCAGTCTCATCGTTCTCACTGATGAGCCCCACCACTGTTGTATCATCCGCAAATTTGATGATTGTGTTGGACTTATACAGTGGGGTGCAATCAAATGTGTACAGAGAATAGAGAAAGGGACTTAGCACGCATCCCTGAGGGGCTCCTGTGCTTAATACTAGAGTAGAAGAATAGTAAGGTCCCATTCTCACTGTCTGCGGCCTATCAGTCAGGAAATTCCTTACCCACAGACAGATCTTCTGATGTATACCCAAGTTGGTCATTTTAAGAAATAACCTGTCTGGCAGAATTGTATTGAAGGCAGAACTGTAGTCCACTGAGGATGTGCAAGCAAGGAAGCTGATGATGTCATAATGTGTTGGCATGGGGTGAGAGTTTGTGCTTGTTCCTGCAGCCATTGAGAAGGCCCTCTCCCATGTCCACACAAAGCATGCCTGTGAGGGTGGCAGGACCAAGAGAAGGGCCTCCTGCGAAGATCTCAAAACCCAGGTGGTTTGTATGAGTGAAGGCAGTCTTTCAGATAGCTTCAACTTAAACCATAACCAACTCTTTGAATAGTGCCTGGAAACCAGGGCTGGATTTAGGTTTGATGAGGTCCTAAGCTACTGAAGGTAATGGGGCCCTTTATATGTCCAGCTGTCCTTGGTCACCAACAAATTGTCGCTGTTTTTTTTGTGTTGAATATATGCTATATGGCAATTTATGGACCTAATCGGTATCTAAAGCCATTTGCACATAACAAAAGATGTATTTTATCAAAGTAATGGTTGAACTGAAATGCAATTAAAAAGAAGTATATTAATAGTGAAAAGGGATGTGGGTGGCGCTGTGGGTTAAATCACAGAGCCTAGGCCTTGCCAATCAAAAGATCGGCGGTTCGATTCCCCGTGATGGGGTCAGCTCCCATCGCTCAGTCCCAGCTCCTGCCAACCTAGCAGTTCGAAAGCACATCAAAGTGCAAGCAGATAAATAGGTACCGCTCCGGCGGGAAGGTAAACAGCATTTCTGTGCGCTGCTCTGGTTCACCAGAAGCAGCTTAGTCATGCTGGCCACATGACCCGGAAGCTGTACGCTGGCTCCCTCGGCCAATAAAGCGAGATGAACACCGCAACCCCAGAGTCGGCCACGACTGGACCTAATGGTCAGGGGTCCCTTTACCTTTATATTAATAGTGAAGTACACACGGCTGTGGGACGCGGGTGGCGCTGTGGGGGACGCGGGTGGCGCTGTGGGTTAAAGCCTCAGCGCCTAGGGCTTGCCGATCGAAAGGTCGGCAGTTCGAATCCCCGCGGCGGGGTGCGCTCCCGTCGTTCGGTCCCAGCGCCTGCCAACCTAGCAGTTCGAAAGCACCCCCGGGTGCAAGTAGATAAATAGGTACCGCTTACCAGCGGGAAGGTAAACGGCGTTCCGTGTGCTGCGCTGGCTCGCCAGATGCAGCTTTGTCACGCTGGCCACGTGACCCGGAAGTGTCTCCGGACAGCGCTGGCCCCCGGCCAATAGTGAGATGGGCGCACAAACCCCAGAGTCTGTCAAGACTGGCCCGTTCGGGCAGGGGTACCTTTACCTTTACCTTTACACACGGCTGCTGTATGTAGGTTTTATTTGGTTTTTTTTACCTTATATTTTGGAAATGTAGATTTAGGTTTTCTTTCCTTTAGATTTTTTTGGGGGGGCCCACTTGGGCCCTAAGCTACAGCTTGTTTAACTTATACGTAAATCTGGCAATGCTGGAAACACACAGGCAGCAGTTGAACTACTGTAACAAAGGAGTCATATAGGTTGTGTAGGAACAAGGGAGTTCCTATAGATGACATGCCCCTCCTCTCAAGCTTTTATAGATCAGGTGGGTCGAGTTCACCCTATGAACTACACTGACCAGCAGCACCTCTGCACTATTTCAGGCTAGGGTTTCAACCAGTCCTACCTACAGATGCCTGGGACCTTCTGTATTCAAAGTAGAAGCTCCGCTTGAAAGCCATGAGGTACAGCTCTACACAAGTACAGTGGTACCTCGGGTTAAGTACTTAATTCGTTCTGGAGGTCCATTCTTAACCTGAAACTATTCTTAACCTGAAGCACCACTTTAGCTAATGGGGCCTCCCACAGCCACTGTGCCGCCGGAGCATGATTTCTGTTCTCATCCTGTTCTTAACCCGAGGTACTATTTCTGGGTTAGCTGCTGAGTCTGTAACCTGAAGCGTATGTAACCTGCAGCGTATGTAACCCGAGGTACCACTGCATGTGACTGGAACCTGCATTTGTTGCTTACTGTGTACATAAACCCAGCCAGGGAGACACATTTGCCATCAATCAAGCATCTATTCTGTGACTGTCTCATAAAAGAATGTGTCAAGGAGAGTTGCCTTCCCCTTTTGCCCCAAGCGAAACAGAAGTTTTTACCTGTCAACAGTGATGTTTTTCCTCCCTCTCTCTCTTTCCTGGCTTGAAAATGAATGGTGGTTTCCCCTCAGCCAGCCAAACTGAAGGCTTAGGGCTTTGGGTCTATTGCTATGATCTCACTGCACTGAGCTGCTTGAATTTGTAGGCAATAGAGTCGAGGGGTAAGTTACCCTGGTGTGTGTTTTAACCACTTGCATACCCTCTGGTATTTTGCTGATAAAAACAAGCAAGGGGGCAAATTTGCCTCGTGGGGCCCAGATAACAGCTCCGTTCATTTCAAGCCAAATTGGATACACCCAGTGAGCCTCAAAGCCCCTTCCTGCCCACCCATATTTCTGTTCCAGGAAAGGAGGGAGGTCGCTGCCCCACTTCACCTGCTGGTATCCTGCTGTGGCTGGCTTGTGCCATGGGGCACACTGTCATGGATGCAAGACAGATGCTGGCAGTGGGCAGGGGGAGAGGGAGAAAGACCACCTCCCTGTCTTTGATTTTTGTCATGGTCCAGTCTATGGGTGATCAACGTCCCAGCTGAGGACATCGGGACCAGGGGTAAGATGGTGGGGTGGGAGCAGGAACGAGAGTCCAGAAGTCAAGGGTCTGAGGGTTGAGAAGCAAGGAGTCAAGAAGCCAAGGTCCGAGGATCAGGAAGCAAGAAGCCAAACACAGCAAGGTAGGAAACGAGTTGCTGTGGCAAAGAGCCGAAGGGAAATGCTGACCTTATATCCCTTCCCTGCTCTTGCCACCAGGTGCTGTGAGTTACCAAGTGGCCTCACCTGTGCGGCCACACCTTGCCTCTCCAGAACAAACTTAGGAAGGTCCCAGTCCGAAGCCCTACTGGTCACAGGGCATTTCAGTGCCACCACCGAGTGGCAATTGAGGAGGAAAGGAGCACTTAAGTTGTTTTGCAGCTTAGATTCCTTTAGAGTGGGGGTAGGGGTCTGTTTTTCACACATCAAGGGTCAAACCAGCTCCTGGGGAACCAGGCAATGCAGAGCTAGATGGACCAATGAAGCGGAAGGCACTTTCCTGTGTTTCTAGACTAGCTTGTACACACACTCACACACCTCTCTGCATCCAAAAGCATCTGAAGAGGGTGCAAAGCATGGTTGGAGAGGGATATAGCTCTGGAGAAAATCCTGAGGTCCAGATGGAGAGGAAAGTGGGGGCCAGACCCCTGGGCCTATGGGTCCTCACCCTTTCCTTTGGAATTCAGCATTGCTCCCCTGTTGTTGTTGTTGTTTAGTTGTTTAGTCATTTAGTCGTGTCCGACTCTTCGTGACCCCATGAACTGGAGCACACCAGGCACTCCTGTCTTCCACTGCCTCCCACAGTTTGGTCAAATCATGCTGGTAGCTCCGAGAACACTATCCAAACATCTCATCCTCTGTTGTCCCCTTCTCCTTGTGCCCTCCATCTTTCCTAACATCAGGGTCTTTTCCAGGGAGTCTTCTCTTCTCATGAGGCGCCAAAGTCTTGGAGCCTCAGCTTCACGATCTGTCCTTCCAGTGAGCACTCAGGGCTGATTTCCTTCAGAATGGAGAGGTTTGATCTTCTTGCAGTCCATAGGGCTCTCAAGAGTCTCCTCCAACACCATAATTCAAAAGCATCAATTCTTCAGCGATCAGCCTTCTTTATTGTCCAGCTCTCACTTCCATACATCACTACTGGGAAAACCATAGCTTTTACTATATGGACCTTTGTTGGCAAGGTGATGTCTCTACTTTTTAAGATGCTGTCTAGGTTTGTCACTGCTTTTCTCCCAAGAAGCAGGGGTCTTTTAATTTCGTGGCTGCTGTCACCATCTGCAGTGATCATGGAGCCCAAGTTTATAGAATCTCTCACTGCCTCCATTTCTTCTCCTTCTTTTTGCCAGGACGTAATGGGACCAGTGGCCATGATCTTCATTTTTTTTTTTTATGTTGAGATTCAGACCATATTTTGCACTCTCCTCTTTCACCCTCAATAAAAGGTTCTTTAATTCCTCCTCACTTTCTGCCATCAAGGTTGTGTCATCTGCATATCTGAGGTTGTTGATATTTCTTCCAGCAATCTTAATTCCGGCTAGGGATTCATCCAGCCCAGCCTTTCGCATGATGAAAGTGCTCCCGTACCAGAGAGGAATGGCAAGTTAAGCTGATGGACTACACTAAAATGGCAAAGCTGACTGGAAAACTCAGGAACCAAGAGAAAGAATGGGGAAAATTTATAATTTATCTAGGAGACCACAGCAAGCAGATGGAAACATTAGCAAGATTTGAAACCCACTTCTAATGTAACAAATACTATGGATAATATGGATTGATTTAAAATATAGAATATGGAATAATATGCAGCTGTAAATGTTGGCAATAGGACCCATGGGGGGAAGTCTCGAGATTCAGAATAATCTCTAGATATGGATATGCATTTGGAATGTTATAAATTTATATTTGTAAACTCAAATAAAAATGCTTTCAAGAAAAAAGAAGAAGTCAGCATTGTTTGCCTTGTATTTGAAGCAGGTCCTGAAAGTCCTTGAAGTCTGTATTTCCAAGCCAGGTGACATTCAGCAACATCAGTGATAACACACCAACAACAACAATAACAACAGTGACACTCTCTGGTGCTTTTAAGCAGCCTTCTCCCACCAGCTATCACTTTCTGACCACCCCTTACACATTTGCAGTGGCTTGCCCCTCCTCTCCTCATGCTGTATCGATTCACTCTGCAATAGCCTGCCTTGCACAGCCTTCTGAAGCAGGGTGTGTTAGTACGTTGGCCAAAAGACTTTCCTTTTTAATAGAATATTTAATAGAATGTTTAATCTCCAAATGGATCTCTGACTGCACTTATTCAGAATGGCTGAAACTCAAACACATTCAGCAACATTTACTATCTGAAGAGGCATTTATGGGGAGGGATGTAAGGGAAGAATCAACCCGGCTATCACCTGGGTGTAGCCCCACAATTTAATAGCCAAGAGGGTGTTATTCTTTTGCTTAAAGGTATGGTACAAAAGAGAGAGACAACATTGTCCTATTGTAGGCTGCCTTATAGAACATGTCCAAATGAACATTATCACCTGCAGCCTGAGCTTAAAGTAATGATGGGGAACCTTCTGTCTAAATTCTAACAAATGCCTGACCTCTGTTGTCTGTGCTCTGGTAACCTCTAGGTTGGACTACTGCCTTTGAAGATGGTTCAGAAACTGCAACTGGTACAAAATTCAGCAGCCAGATTGTTAACCAGGGTAGGACAGATGGAACACAGAAAACCAATTCTGGCAGAAATGTGTCATTTAACCATTAGCTTCTGGGCTTAATTCAAAGGGCAGGGTTTGACCTATAAAGCCTCACAACCCATATACCTTAAGGACCACTTCTTCCCACGTGAGGCAACATCAAGCCCTGAAATTGCCATCTGAGACCCTTTTTCGTGTTCCCCTTCCATTGGAGATTTGGAGAAGGGCACCATGGCTGCATATGGCGCAAGACATAAATGTTGCCCAGGTCTTTCAAGCAGCTGACAAATAGTTGAGCCTGGTAAAGGGACCCCTGACCACTAGGTCCAGTCGTGACCGACTCTGGGGTTGCGGCGCTCATCTCACTTTATTGGCTGAGGGAGCCGGCATACAGCATGACTAAGTCGCTTCTGGCGAACCAGAGCAGTGCACGGAAACGCTGTTTACCTTCCAGCCGGAGCGGTACCTATTTATCTACTTGCACTTTGACGTGCTTTCAAACTGCTAGGTTGGCAGGAGCAGGGACCAAGCAACGGGAGCTCACCCCGTTGCGGGGATTCGAACCGCTGACTTTCTGATCGGCAAGTCCTAGGCTCTGTGGTTTAACCCACAGTGCCACCTGCGTCCCTAGTTGAGCCTGACTTGATTGCTAAAGACAAAGAGATGGACTTCAGAATCTGGTTATGCTGCTGAATTACCAAGAGGAGATTAGAAGTAGAAAACTATAGAATAAGGAACAGAGAAAAGGGAGGGGGCACCACCTGGAATAGTAAATGGCTTGTGCCCATCCCAACAATCCAGGCTGACAAAATGTTATTACAGGGGTCACTTTCTTTGCTGCTGTTCCTTTTGGAAAGTCAGGGAGAGATTTATTATGTCTGAAAGTCTCCGCAGCTTGTCAAACCTAAGTGCTAAGAAAAATAGGAGCTTACATTAGAACTGGAAGCTCAGGTTTTGACTGCAAGTAGGAGCAGACATCTATAGCTGACTCATCTGAAACCAAGCAAGGAATTGTCTTCCTTCAAAATCACTTCCACTACGTAAAAACAAAAATCAGTTTGGGTTTACTGTTTCTGTTGGGGAGTGTGTGTCCAGGTGTGCATGTTAACTGGATGCCTATACAGATAACATGTTATTCAGTAACAGAGATGCCATCAAGACTGAGGGGGCCTGGTGAGTGCTTGGCCTTCTCTGCCCCCTCAACACTGAGTGGGCCTGGGGCCCTGCCAACAGATATTGAGGAGGCCAAAGACACACTGGCTCTATAGAGTTTGCACACCTGTCCAGGAATTTGCTACAATCTGTGAAGCTCCTGTATATGGGAAGGAAAAGCCCCAAATGGCCATCTCACCCTTGAAAAGCATTGGGCTTCATGCATATGCCTGGCATTCTGGGTATGCAAGAGAAGCAGGTGTGGGTCTCCAGAACATGGCAAATCAACAGAAAATGTCCTATGTATTAGCACAAAAAGATGATTCCCAAATGCTTCATCAGCCAGACTTGTAAGAATTAATATTAGAAGGATGCAGTTCAATTTCTTAACAAGATGTACCGGTAAGTAAATATAAATGCTGTAGGAAATATGCTAATATGATGTGCTCATATGATACTGTATGACCATTCTTACAAGTCTGGCTCATGAAGAATTGATCAGGATTGGCTGATGAAGCATTGAACAAAACAGATTGGTTATCCGGAAACTCTGTTCCAGCGATATTTGGTGACAGATTATGTATATATCGAACTTTTGAATTATTCCACCGTGACTGGTGAAGAAGATTTAGAGACTTTGGTTGCATTTTGGTTGCATAGACTATAAATGCAGTGGTACCTCGGATTACAGATGTTTCAGGTTACAGACACTTCAGGTTACAGACTCCGCTAACCCAGAAATAGTACCTCGGGTTAAGAACTTTGCTTCAGGATGAGGACAGAAATCGTGCAGCAGCGGCGTGGCGGCAGTGGGAGGCCCCATTAGCTAAAGTGGTACCTCAGGTTAAGAACGGTTTCAGGTTAAGAACGGACCTCTGGAACGAATTAAGTTATTAACCCAAGGTACCACTGTAGTGTCTAGTGCCATTGTTATTGGCCATCGTGTTGCGTTATTTTGTTTAGCTTAGCTGAGATTCCGGCATTGCAGGGGGTTTGAGTAGATGACACTTGGGGTCCCTTCCAATTCTACAATTCTATGATTATTTATATCCCACCCATGTGACTGGGTTGCCCCAGCACTCTGGGCGGCTTCCAGCAAAATATAAAACCACAATAAAGCATCAAACATTAAAAACTCCCCGGTACATGTACATGGATACAATCCAGTAAGGATCAACATGGAGGTGATAGTTCATGTTAAACCTTATGCACCGTCCTTTTGTGTGCAAAGGGCCACATCCAGAAGCAATGTCTCTCTGAGTGTGTATCTTATTCTATCTGAACCCTGCCTTCCCCAGATTGGAGCAAAACTCCATGTCCCTATAGTATCTCATTCGTGATCAACTAAAAAATGTCTCCGAGTGGCCTTACCATCATTACTAATTGGGAGCATTTCTCAAGAGGATGCAGAAGGAGTAGGCATCCCACAAATCACGTTGTAACTCGCTCTGATAGTGTTGCCATAAATACTGTGGGAAGCACAAGTGGGCTAGAGAAGCATGACCTTACAGCAACGCTTAAACAAATTGTTGTTGACAGTGTTCTTTTACAAGGAACAGGCTAGGATTTATTGCGGCTCGACAGCCCATTGGGAAATGTTCTGTGCTTCCCCAGTCTTACATGCAGGAAAGGCCCCCACATAACTGCGCGATGACCACGTTTCCTTTCAAGACTGCACATTTGTGAAAGAGGAATAGTCATCTGGTGTGAGTAGCATATATAATTTTATAGATGTGCAGGACTGAAAAGACAAATAAGCTTTCCTCGTATTGGGTTTGACTGGAAGTGAGTCTAATCAGTTTCCCTAGAACCAAAGAAATAGCCCAGTTTATGATTACCAGACGTCCCCGTTTCCCGGGGACAGTCCCCAGATTTACAAATCTGTCCCCGGACAAAATCCGTCCCCGGAATGTTCCCGGATTTCATTTAATGTCCCCAGATTAAGTGTTATAGGTTTATTAGCAGGGAATGAATGTTGTGTGATTGGTTCAACGGCCCAAGACACATCATATGGGGAGTTCCGGCGAGGCAAAATGGCGGGCGCCACGGCAGCGAGCAGCTCCTGAAGCCAGCCAGAGCCAACTGCGCT
This sequence comes from Podarcis vaucheri, assembly GCF_965113315.1. NCBI lineage: Eukaryota > Metazoa > Chordata > Lepidosauria > Squamata > Lacertidae > Podarcis > Podarcis vaucheri. The sequence continues at coordinate 64,950,066 of NC_138748.1, forward strand.
ACCAGGCTGGATCCGGGCTGCTGAGACTGCCACTGCTGCTGCCACTGCTGAGGGACAACCAGGGACGCCTGGCGCATCAACTGGGGGAACCGCTGATCCCCCTCCCCCAACCCATATTGAGCCGGGAGCGAGAGTGCCTGGCCACCCAGCTGACTGCCCAGCGGTGCTCCGGGGCCAGTAAAAACCCTGGAGCTGACGCAATGAGAAGGAGGAGAGGAGAAGGAAGAGAGAGAAAGAGGAAAGAGAAAAAAGAGGGGAGCCCCGACCTTACCACACTACTGCTGAGGAGGAGAGATAGGAAAGCACCAGGATGCAAGGACACATGGCCGAGCCCAGGACCGACACGAGCCTACGCCATGGTGGCTAGCGCTCCAAGAGAGCAGGCCGGGGCCTAGAGGAAGGCTGCGCGACAGAGGAGACCACAGAAGAGAATATATTACTTCTTATTTTTTAAAAAATAAAAAATAGTTTTTCCTTTAAAAAAAAATGTGTCCTCAGATTCTTTGAAAAAAATCTGGTAACCTTAGCCCAGCTTATTTTGGCGCCCTTGAGATCCACTGAGCCTGCATTCAGACAGCACTTTAGTCAATCTTCACAATGTTTCCTTACCAGTTCTTTTTCACATTTTAGCCGTTCTTTCACATAATGCAAAAAAAACCCTAAAACAACAACAACAACCCACTTCTGGGAATCTAGCAGAACTTTAGCACTCATTGCTGTGAATCCATTTGCAACCTCATTAAAATCTCAGGAGTTTTGCTATGACGAAATGTAGGGTGACATAAAATTCTTTCCCACCATTTAGAACTTAGTGCAACGCCGTCCCGTAACACAACAAGGCACTACAGTGTAAAAAAGAATGTTAGAAATCAAGAGAGAAGCAGTACAGGATTATAACCAGCAAAATAAATAGGGATGCCCTATTCCATAGTAGTAGCAGTCATCGTCATTGTCATCATTTTATTATTTATATCCCAGCTATCTGACTGGGTTGCCACTCCGGGCAGCTTCCCACATATATAAAAACAAAATAAAACATTTTTTAAAAAAATTCTTCCCTATACAGGGTTGCCTTCAGAGTTCTAAAGGTTCTAAAGGTTGTATAATTACTTATCTCCTTGGCTCAGGGGTTGCATAACTCCATACCTTCCAACATTTCTCTGATGAAAACAGGGATGTCCTAAGCATGAGCAGGGGACAGGGGGGCAGCTAAATCCCCCCTAAATCAAGTAAATAAATGGAAAAAATTAACTGACCAATCACGTCACAGATAGCTCAGTTCTGCCCCACCCTCAACAAAAGTTCCCCCATCCACACATAAATCCTAGCTACGTCCATGGTCCTAGGAAAAGCAGGACATTCCTGCATCAAGTCAGAAACCAGGGACAGCTTCTGTAAATTCAGGACTGACTCTGGAAAACAGGGACACTTAGAAGGGCTGATATTTTGGCATCACACAATGCACCACTGAAATTTGAGGTCTGCCACTGATCTTGGTGCTAAGGCATTTTTTCAAAGTACAGTAGCAGGAACTATACAGAGGGAGGTTGCCAGGTGAATCTTCCTTAACAGAGCAAGTTAGTTGTTGTTGTTTAGTCATTTAGTCATGTCCGACTCTTCATGACCACTTGGACCAGAGCACGCCAGGCACTCCTGTCTTCCACTGCCTCCCGCAGTTTGGTCAAAGTCATGCTGGTAGCTTCGAGAACACTGTCCAACCATCTCATCCTCTGTCGTCCCCTTCTCCTTGTTCCCTCCATCTTTCCCAACATCAGGGTCTTTTTCAGGGAGTCTTCTCATGAGGTGGCCAAAGTATTGGAGCCTCAGCGTCACAATCTGTCCTTCCAGTGAGCACCCAGGGCTGATTTCTTTAAGGATAGATAGGTTTGATCTTCTTGCAGTCCATGGGACTCTCAAGAGTCTCCTCCAGCAAAAGAATTCAAAAGCATCAATTCTTCGGTGACCAGCCTTCTTTATGGTCCAGCTCTCACTTCCATACATCACTACTGGGAAAACCATAGCTTTAACTATATGGACCTTTGTTGGCAAGGTGATGTCTCTGCCTTTTAAGATGCTGTCTATGTTAGTAGCCACCACAAAAAAGCCCTTCTCCACAGCCTACTTGATATCACCTCAGTAAATGGAGGAACCATGAAAAGAAGTCATACCTACTGATTTCCAGAAACTGGGAACATTGCTTTGTAAGACATTTGACTTTGGCTTATTTGTTGTGGTAGCTATCCATGGACAACAGGGTTACTGAAAATGGCGGTTAAATTTTCTGCTGAGCCTTTTGCCCGGCTTTTCATCTCACAACGGGCAGGCTTCCTTTTAATTTTTATTTCCAGCATTGAAATGAAGAGAAAAGAAGAGAGGCAGGGAGGGGAGAATGGACGAGAGAATGGGACTCATTTGAGGACGTGCAACTAAGAAGAGGAAATAAATGTTTCATGAGCATGTCTTGGAAGTATCTTGTGTCAAGATACTTAGGACAAGAGACAGCATGTCTTACAAACACTGTGAGGAACAGCCATACATTCTACTGTATGAGAAAATTTGGGCAGAGGAGGGGAATCAGGAGCTGTGCTTATTTGCTTCCCCCCTCCCCCACCCCTGCTCTGTGTTACGAAACAAATCTCTTTCTTTGCTCTAAAAGGTGGAGAGAAAAAGTAGAGAAGGGAGTACCAAAAGCCAAGACTGTACGGCAGTGAGCAAAGGAACAGGCGACGAGGGATTATTTTACACTCTCCCCGTGGGGAATTATCTGCCTCCATTCTATAGCATCTTTGTTTGTCCTTCCCCTGCTTATGTGGTTTACACATAGAGTGGGCTTTGTCTCTCTGCCGAAAACTGTTATCATGTTACCTTTAAAATTTGGCATTCAGCAAAGGGGGGGGGGTCAATGGTGCCACTCTTTGGATAGCATGGATGACTTCATTAGCGAAATAGAACTGTGGGAACAAATTCTCTCAATAACCCTCAAGCGAGAGAGAGAGAGAGAGAGAGAGAGAGAGAGAGAGAGAGAGAGAGAGAGATTTCTTTTTTAAAAAGGGAAAAGTGCATTCATTTTAATACGGATGCTAGTTATAGTACATTTCAAGAAACATTTATTGTGCTTTGCCAGACTTGATCAGCAGTATTAGTTCTATGAATCACTTGCAGATTATAGTGCAATTTGTGTTCTGTATTTTTACTTTCTTTACAAACAACCAGACCTGCAAGGAGGATGTTGAGACTGGCTACAATCTCTTTCTTGCAGAGTCGTCCCACCAATGGAACTGCCATCAAGTGTGTTGACGATGCCACAGCTATGGGAATGGACAAATCTGTCAAAATCGGTTTTCCAGTTTTGCAAACTTAAGTACAACTTGTCATTTTCCCCCATCAGTTTGCCTGTGGTCCTCAGGACTATTTCTCTGCGTTTAAGTGTTCATTTATCCAAACATGCACGTTTTTGCATGCAATCAGTATACAAATTTTGCAAGCAACCCCTCTCCAAGAATGCAGTTTTGTTATTTTCATTAAGGCAAACATTTTTGTGCACACACCACCCTAATATGCACATTTTGCACACATTTTTGGGTCAGAGAGCTGCATTGCAGAATTTCAGAGAACTGCACATTTTGAAGTGTATTTCCATTTGTGCACTGAAATGTGAATTAAGTAAAATGTGAACCCAACAAATTTCTCCCCATTCCTACATACCACTGTAAAGCAAAGTCTCATTTCTTTGCCTCTTTAAATAATAGATGAAAACTTACGCCATGCCAAAAATTCCCCAGATTTGTTTGTTTTCCCACTCAAAATTAATGTTTGGGGAAGGTGAACTGCCTCACTCTCCCCGCAAAATGCAACCCTTTATTTATGTGATAGCTTGCAATTATTTTACATCCACTGTTATTTTAATGGATTCAGATCACAAGAAAGGAGAGTCTGATTAAATATTAGGGAGAACTTTCTGCGAGGAAGAACTGTTCAACAACTTGTCCCTTTTCTTGAGAGGAATCCTATTCAGAATAAGGGAATTTCCCTTTAAAAAAGGGAAACGTTGACAGCTATGCCCTTAGGGTCCCTTCCAACTCTACAATTCTATGATTCTTTGAATGATTTTGTTCTCTGCTGAGAACACCATTTTTTATTCTCTGTGTCATTCCTTCTCATGTGATCTGAGGTAATCAGTTAACAAGGACTGGGTGCAAATGACAGCACAATACTATGGAGCCAATCAGGGAACAAGCACTGGATGCAAATGACAGCACAATACTATGTAGCTAATCAGGGAACAAGTAGTAGATACAGATTCCAGTACGATACTATGTAGCCAATCAGGGTACAAGCACTAGATGCAGATTCCAGCACGATACTATGTAGCCAATCAGGGACCAAGTAGTGGATGCAGATGACAGCGCAATACTATGTAGCCAATCAGGGAACAAGCACTGGATGCAGATGACAGCAGAATACTGTATAACCAATCAGGGAACAAGTAGTAGATACAGATTCCAGTACGATACTATGTAGCCCCTCAGGGTACAAGCACTAGATGCAGATTCCAGCACGATACTATGTAGCCAATCAGGGAACAAGGACTGGGTCAGATTCCAGCACGATACTATGTAGCCAATCAGGGAACAAGAAGTGGATGCAGATGACAGCACAAAACTATGTAGCCAATCAGGGAACAATTACTGGATGCAGATGTCACTAGAACCAAATGAATCCCATTCAGTTATAGGGAATGCCTATTTTACTGGTCCCATGAACATAAGAAGTGCTTTACTGGATCTGGCCAGTGGCCCATCTCGTCCACCATCCTGTTCTCAGAGATACCTATGGGAAACCTGCAAGCTCTCTTGCTCCTCCCTAAATATGCCCTTTACTCTCGGGCACTTTCACCTGACTCCTCTCCTTCCTCCACCTCTCCAGCTTCCCATCCCATTCTGTCACCAGAAGAGCGTATATGCATATAACATTATCTGTATAAAAATGCACACACTGTGCCTTATTTTGGGGAGGGGTGTACAAAGCAAGGGAAGGAGGGAGCTTGCTTCTAGTCAAGATTAAGGCTCAAGGTTGGCATCAGAGGGGGGGGACCTATGTGGGTATGCTTGATAAGGACATGCCATACGTAGCATTAGCATCCTTAGAGTTAGGTAAAGGTAAAGGGACCCCTGACCATTAGGTCCAGTCGTGACTGACTCTGGGGTTGCGGCGCTCATCTCACTTTACTGGCCAAGGAAGCCAGCATACAGCTACCAGGTCATGTGGCCAGCATGACTAAGCCGCTTCTGGCGAATCAGAGCAGCGCACGGAAACGCCGTTTACCTTCCCGCCGGAGCGGCACCTATTTATTTACTTGCACTTTGACGTGCTTTCGAACTGCTAGGTGGGCAGGAGCTGGGACCAAGCAACGGGAGCTCACCCCATCGCGGGGATTCAAACCGCTGACCTTCTGTTCGGCAAGTCCTAGACTCTGTGGTTTAACCCACAGTGCCACCCGTGTCTGTCCTTAGAGTTAGCATCAAATAAATAAATAAATAAATAAATATGCATCCCATGGGCTGAAAATTAATTGTATCCCCCCGTTTCTCAATCAGATGACTCCTCCATTGTGCGGCCAGCTGCGATGCAAAATGAAATTGTGGTCATTCGCAGCCGTCCTCTTCTCACAGCGACCCCATATTGTATGCCAGCTTGTTGAGAGACAAGGATTTTTCTTTCCACAGCTACCTGATATGCTCCGTGTGGCGGGCCTTGCTATCCCATATCCAACTCCAAAGGTTCCGTCAATTGCCCCACTCGTACAGAATACCTCACCGGGTTCACATTCTAGGTTTACATGGACATCTTCTCCTGTTATCTCTGCAAGAGAATCCACCCACTACAACAGGTCATGGTCATGGTCAACCAAGTATCACCCCACTTTCCTGCTCTGCAGGAACCACAATGTCTGCATGACTCCAGTTATGAGTGAGCGAGGCTGAATAGGACACCTGCACCATGGATGGGGAGGTCAAAAGTGTTGTTGCAACTGTAATAATATACCATCCTTTTTCTTTTTTTAAAAAAAGAACACAATGTAAGACACATACATACACCCTTTTCTTTTCCATTGAAATGTGACATTCAATTAACTGGTTGACATAACATAGGAACATAAAAAGCTACCTTATACTCAGACCATTGACTCATCTAGGTGAACGTTGTCTACTCTGACTCAATCAGGGTCTCTTTCCCAGCCGCACCTGGTGGGGAGTTGAAATAGGGACCTTCTGCATGAAAAACAGATTCTCCGCCACTGAGCTCTGGCCCTTCCAAGATATAAGCTGTTTGGATCGGTTTCAGGTATAGTTCCAGGTCTGGGGAGATGCACACACATCACACAAGCATGCTTACCTGTCAGTAGGGGTGGCAGCAGTCCAACCAGTGCCGAGTCTCTGGGCCGGGAGCTGGCAGCCATTTTGATGTCTCACAATGCTCACAACAGCATTGTGGGAAATTAACATGGTGGCTATCTCTCAGATCCAGCCTACAGGCATTGCTCAGAACACCAGAAAGGGGCCTTCACAGATGCCCAAGGATTCTGCCTGCTCATGCCTGGCATCATCTGTTCATGATACCATGAGAGAGAGAGAGAGCCAGTGTGGTGTAGTGGTTAAGAGTGGTGGACTCGTAATCTGGTGAACCGGGTTCGCTTCCCCGCTCCTCCACATGCAGCTGCTGGGTGACCTTGGGCTAGTCACACTTCTCTGAAGTCTCTCAGCCTCACTCACCTCACAGAGTGTTTGTTGTGGGGGAGGAAGGGAAAGGAGAATGTTAACCGCTTTGAGACTCCTTTGGGTAGTGATAAAACGGGATATCAAATCCAAACTCCTCCTCCTCCTCCTCCTCCTCCTCCTAAGAAATAACAGAGATATTAAAATTGTCCTGATAAGGGGGTGGGGGATATTTTAGTCTTCACAAGCCAGATCCCTATCATGGACCAAACTTGACAGATTGCCAGGTGGCATCCGTCTGCCAATCACATTTCAGGATTCCAGGTTCCCAGCTTGATGACACAGTAAGCGTAGGTAATTAAAAAGGAGGATTTATTGCAAAAACAGATAGCTCCGGATGGCTCTAACAAAGCCTCCAGCATCATTACTCAAGATGACCCTTCTGAAGACTTCTTCCGGCATCGACAGAATATACAGTGGTACCTCGGGTTACATATGCTTCAGGTTACAGACCAGAAATAGTGCTTCAGGTTAAGAACTTTGCTGCAAGATGAGAACAGAAATTGTGCTCCTGCGGCGTGGCAGCAGCAGGAGGCCCCATTAGCTAAAGTGATGCTTCAGGTTAAGAACAGTTTCAGGTTAAGTACGGACCTCCGGAACGAATTAAGTACTTAACCCGAGGTACCACTGTATTGAACTTTTGCACCTTACGTCTCTTGTTTTGTTTCCTGTCTAGCAGCCCTCCCATTAGCCAACTGTGTGGACTTATTGGATCAACTCCAACCTCTCCCTGTTCTGAGAGGCTGCCTCTGAGTTTATTCACACTGTTTTGTGCTTCCGGTGAGCTTTGGCTGTGTTCTAGCCTGCTCTCAGCTGCTGCCTTATCAGCCTGCCCGTCAAGGTCAGGAAGAGCCAAAGTCTGCAGCTGCCAGCTCTCCCCTGCCTGACTAACATCTAAGCCTCACTGTTCCTGGCTGCTTCTTCCGTTGGCTGCAAACCTTCGCCCGGAGCTGGCTCATTCCTGACATCACATGACAACATTATGACATCACATTATTGTGAGGTGGGCAGCCCCTGACCACTTGCATTCAATTCCTTGTGTTATGAAGTGGAGAAAGAATTCTCTGCCCCTTCTATTCCCTCTGTGCTACCATCAGGATAAGCAAGAGAAGATGCAGATTTAAAATGCAGACTTTCATCTCTTAAGATTTGTTTTTCTTTCCTTTTTAATGTCAATGCAGGTTTTTATTTTATTTTTAAGATAAAACAATTGGTTAGACTTCCAAAACATACATTTTCATCTCTGGTATTTGTAACAAGTCTGATATACTTAACTTCAAAACAGTAAGAAAACTAGCCTTTCAATAATTTAAATCGCCTTTGCAGTATTCGATTTAAAATCCAGTCCTTTTCAAAAGTATTGCAACATTATATACACAACACCCTTTGTTAGACAGATTGATATAAAGCTCATGTCAGCGAACAAAATAACAATGCACTCAAATCCAAAATCACAATAATTAAAATACAGAAATATCACAATAACTATAAACTACATTAAAAGTAATCAGCAAATGTCTTTTCTTGTGGTTTATATGTAATGAATTAATTTGGCCTGATCATTCTTTTACTAAAGGTTGGTTTTGAGACCTCCGATGTTCTGTGTAAATTACCCCTGCTGCAGGAACCATATGAATTACTAATTCTTTATCTGTCTGATAGATTGATCTCTCAGTATAGTTCAAAAGGGAGGGGGAAGACTGGATTTAATTGAATTTCATAGCCTGGAATCTTTTCTATTATAATTTTTTTTTGCCTCCCAATATTTTTTAGCCACTGAACATTTCCACCACAGATGATAATAGTCTTCTTCCTCATTTTTGCACCCCAACAGGTGGCTAAATAATAATAATCTTTCTTATTAACTTTTGCCTGTATCATCTACCATCCTGACATAACTTTGTTAAGGTTTGGATGTGTTGTACTTAAATGAAAAATGTTATTTTTCTTTTATTTTTTTCATTTGAGTGTGGCTTGTTAACTATGAACTACATTCAGTAACCAATCCCTTTTCACAAGGAATTGTAGCTCTGGAAGGCAATACAGGTTTCCTAACAACTCTCAGCATCCTTAACACACTACAGCTCCCAGAATTATACCACTGTTTAAAGTGGTGTCATAGAACTGACTGTGACCCTGGTTTCAGGCAAGCAGCAAAAACAGAATGATCAAGTGCTTGGTGTGTCTGCATACATGGAAACATGCGAGCTGGCCTGTACTGATTCCGGCGGCCACATATTGTACAGGAAAAACATGCACACACAGTGCTATTTTTTCTGGAAAAAGAAGTGCCAGAACTCAGCATAAACTCCTCCCTTGTTTTCTTATAACGGCAATTGCTCCTCCCAGAGATATGCCCAAACTGAGTTCCAGTTGAAAAAAAGCCCTCTTCATATCATTCATAACCAGTGTAATGGTTCATGGACGCAGGTGGCGCTGTGGTCTAAACCACTGAGCCTCATGGGCTTGCCAATTGGAAGGTTGGCGGTTCAAATCCCTGCGGCAGAGTGAGTTCCTGTTGCTCTGTCCCAGCTCCTGCCAACCTAGCAGTTCAAAAGCACCCCAGTGCAAGTAGATAAATAGGTATTGCTGAGGCAGGAAGGTAAACGGTGTTTCCGTGCGCTGCTCTGGGTCGCCAGAAGCGGCTTTGTCATGCTGGCCACATGACCCGGAAGCTGTCAGCAGACAAACACCAGTTCCCTCAGCCAGTAAAGCAAGATGAGCGCCGCAACCCCAGAGTGGTCCGCTACTGGACCTAACTGTCAGGGGTCCCTTTAAGAAGTCTCAAAGCAGCTACCAATCTCCTTTCCCTTCCTCCCCCACAACAAATACTCTGTGAGGTGAGTGGGGCTGAGAGACTTCAGAGAAGTGTGATTAGCCCAAGGCCACCCAGCAGCTGCATGTGGAGGAGCGGAGACGCGAACCCGGTTCACCAGATTACGAGTCCACCGCTCTTAACCACTACATCACACTGGTTTGTGAGGATATAGAAGGGGAAGACTCCTACGGGCCACTTTGAGGACAGGTGAGATCTAAATGTAATCATGGCTAAATTTTAAAAGGGGGGGGGGGAGTCACAAAATTAACAGGTAGAGTTGTGGACCATAAAAATGAAATAAGACCCTTGGGTTACTTTGAAAACACAAATCTTCCATTTGATGGTAAGCCTTACCTAGATACAGCACTGAATGAACAAATCAATCTTCTATGGTCCACCTGAAGATTGAAAATGGAAACATTACTGCCCAAGCTTGTGGACCATCATGTCTATGGAAATGCATCTAACGCATCGTTTAATCTTCTCGCAGGGCCCAGTTGATATGATAGAATGTCTTTCTATTTTTTAAGCATTTGCAGAGAAATTGGGTGTGGGGGAATCGTACCTTGGCTTTCTTGTTTATGGTTTGTCAAGCTGTGAATTAAAGTCCCGAGTTATGCATAAGTCACTGATGTGTTAATTTGGTAAAAGCCAGGAGTGAGAAGCTCATCTTTGTGACTGACAGATAGAGTATTAGCGGCCGTGTCTGTTTTGCTTGGCTTCCTGCTTTCTCCCTTGTAATTGCATCTAAAATCCACAGACACAGAGAGGCAATCTCAGCAGTGGCGATTGGAGCCTATAGCCTTATGTGTTCCTATTTTGGTTCCTTTAAAAAAGAAGAAGAAATTTTAAGATACCTCCGGGCTTTGTAGTCTCATGATGAACTATTGCGAAGGGAAGAAAGAGCAAGTCAAAAATTGAGCAACATTAATTCAGGTTTTCTTTCCCAAGTGTGGATTTTTATAACAAATTATGTGTAGATCTCTCACTCTCGTGGAGAGAGAGAGAGAGAGAGAGAGAGAGAGAGAGAGAGAGAAATGGAAGTACTACTGGGAGTAGAGCATGAGACTCTTAATTTAAGGCTTGTGGGTTCGAGCCTCATGTTGGGCATAGGAGGATAATAATAATAATAATAATAATAATAATAATAATAATAATAATAATAATTTATATCCCACCCATCTGACTGGGTTTCCCAAGCCACTGTGGGCGGCTTCCAACAGAACACTGAAATACAATAACCTATTAAACATTAAAAGCTTCCCTAAACAGAGCTGCCTTCAGATGTCTTCTAAAAGTTTGGTAGTTGTTCTTCTCTTTGACATCTGGTGGGAGGGCGTTCCACAGGGTGGGTGCCACTACCGAGAAGGCCTTCTGCCTGGTTCCCTGTAACTTGGCTTCTCACGGCGAGGGAACCACCAGAAGGCCCTCGGTGCCGGACCTCAGTGTCCGGGCTGAACGATGGGGGTGGAGACGCTCCTTCAGATATACTGGGCAGAGGCTGTTTAGGGCTTTAGAGGTCAGCACCAACACTTTGAATTGTGCTCGGAAACGTACTGGGAGCCAATGTAGGTCTTTCAAGACTGGTGTTATGTGGTCTCGGCGGCCGCTCCCAGTCACCAGTCTAGCTGCCGCATTCTGGATTAGTTGTAGTTTCTGGGTCACCTTCAAAGTTAGCCCCACGTAGAGCGCAATGCAGTAGTCCAAGTGGGAGATAACTAGAGCATGCACCACTCTGGTGAGACAGTCTGTGGGTAGGTAGGGTCTCAACCTGTGTACCAGGTGGAGCTGATAAACAGCTGCCGTGGACACAAAATTGTGCAGGACTAGATTATCCTGGGGGTCTCTTGCAACTCTACAATTCTATGATTCTAAGTTGCTCTGCTCTAAACATCCAAATACAGTAGACATAATACTGTCACACACACCCAATGTGTGCTGGACCCCCAATCTTGGGGGGGGGGCAACCTGGTGCCTCTGACTGCCGCTATGATTTGCATTTTTGTGTCTTTTTAATTGATTTTATGTCCTCTTGAGTTATTATTATGATGAGTCTTATAATTACTAATATGATTAGCCACCCTGTGCCCTGTGCAAAGCAAAACTCATAAAATCATCTAAGTTAATGAGTGCAGCTAAAAATTTGTCATTGGATTCGGGGTTTCCCCAGATTTCAGTCAGGGGTGGTGCATCCCATTTCATTATCTGAGGCGAAACTGGAAGTGCTGCCCTGCCCTGCTGCCCCTGTTTCAATCCATACCATGCCTGTTAAAGAATCCATTACCCAGGTAGCATGGTTTTGAATTATGGCGCTGGAGGAGACTCTTGAGAGTCCCATGGACTGCAAGAAGATCAAACCTATCCATTCTTAAGGAAATCAGCGCTGAGTGCTCACTGGAAGGACAGATCCTGAAGCTGAGACTCCAATACTTTGGCCACCTCGTGAGAAGAGAAGACTCCCTGGAAAAGACCCTGATGTTGGGAAAGATGGGAGGGCACTAGGAGAAGGGGACGACAGAGGACGAGATGGTGGGACGGTGTTCTCGAAGCGACAAACATGAGTTTGACTAAACTGCAGGAGGCAGTGGAAGACAGGAGTGCCTGGCGTGCTCTGGTCCATGGGGTCACAAAGAGTCAGACACGACTAAACGACTAAACAAGGTAGCATGGCACTGCCTGCAGCAACTGCTTCTCTCCTTCATGGGTAGGCCAGCCCCGAAGTCCGTGGTAATAAGATCCTGTACCACTTATTCCTGACATGTCCTGGTTTTCAGGTATAAAAATGGCATGGGGGGGGAACATCGTGGAAAACTCGGGTGTATGACAACGTGATGGAAAAAGCATCGGAAACGGCTCAAAAAGCTTAAAATCAATATTTTGGGGTTAGGTTTCCCAGAAAAAAGCTCAACTATTTGGGTTTGTTTCCCCAAAAAATCTGAACAAATTTGCAGGTGTTAGGAATTTTACTTTTTTAAATATGGCAACCCTAGTACCACTTCAAAGTGCATTATCCTCTCACATTCCTGCTTCTTAGCCAACTACACGTCCTGCCATTGGCCTCTCGTCCTTTGCCCGCCCTCTTCCCCCAGTTTCTCGGAATCTCTCCTCTAATGCTTGCCAACAGAGCTCTCCTGCTCCTAAGGCTTGCCCAAGTTTCCTTCCCCCCCCCCCCAGGCCAAGTGATTTCCCCCCAACCTGCCCCAGAAAACCATCGCTCTTTCATAACACTGTGGCTGGCAGTTTTCTCAGAAGAGTTTAGAATGCTTATGAACATGCCATGACATCACAGCAGCTTGGCCAATGATAAGGGAGGCCTGGAGGCAGACAAACCATAGACAACCTGTAGGCTTGTGACTAAATATGGGTGCCTTTATGCTCAACTCTCCATTTAGGTGTGTGTGTGTGTTTAGGGGGATAAGACACTTTTCAAAGGACTCCTTGAAGAAACTCTCTCGGAAACTCAGAAGTTCCTGTTTGAAATATTAGCTGTAAACAAACATTAAGATAAGCATTCGACGGGACAGGCGAACGTTAGCTCTTGGCAACGGCCTTCAGAGGCGATCCGGCAATATTCCTGGTAACGGTCTCTGGTCCAAACGCGCCGCTGATATTTTAATGAAACCTGTCTTTCAACTCAGCCGACAGCTGCTCTAAGCAGCGCTGCAATAACGAGGAGATGGCTAGCCACGGCGGACATGTTTGGAGGCTCGCCACAGCAACCTCACGCAGGCGGCGCATCGTTCCTCAGTATCTGCATTAATTAAAGAGGCAGATGCATCCCATAAATCATGCGGGATAGGGAAGAGCTCAATTAAAATTTGCCATTTGGATTCAAAGGGGTTTATGAATCCTTCTCCGCCCTTACAGATGGATAAAGTAGGAAGCTCTTTCTCTGTCTCCCTCCCTCCTATCTTTACATTTCAAGCCACGAGCTGATAAATTCGAGACTCTTGTCAGGAAGTACTGGGGGGGGGGGAGGACGAAGCGATGGCTGCCACGCCATCGCGAGAGACTTGAGAGACAGGGAGGGAATTGTGTGCCTTCTTAGCACTCACTAAATAGGCTGATGCCCTATAGCTCCTAAAACCATAACAGCTCACTAGTAATTTCTGTCATTCCGACAATATAGTTTTAGGAGAGATTTAGAAGCTGTATGTATCACCACCATTTCATCACACGCCACGCTTCACCTTCTGTGTTCCCCCCTGTTTTGTAGCCGTCTTTGCGGTTAAAAATTGACTTCCCTTCTTCAAATGACACATCTCTTTAAGCCTTATCTGTTCAAAGAAAGCTAATAAGCATAGCTAGGTTTAAAAGGATTAGCCTGGGTAGAAATTCTCAAATTTTTCAAACACCCTGGATCGTATTTGCCATAGAAAGAAGGGGGGAGAGAGAGAGAGAGGAGAAGGAGGGGGGAGAGACACAGCTACCTTCTTAGAAACTCTCCCCTACTTAACAGCTATACGTGAGATTAAGTCCTTAAGAGGTCAAATGAGTGAAGATGAAAGTTGCTCAACTAGGGCAGCGCTCCTTCGAACACACAGCTGGCGCTGAGAGACACTGGAGGAAGGCGACTCTGAGAAAGCGAAAATGCCAAGGCGACTTTAGTGCAAGAACTTGATGGTGATGCAGCACAAAGCTGGTCCCCCACCAACAGAAGAAGCTGCCTTCTGCGGAGCCATGAGTGTATCTGGCTTATACAGTCGTACCTCGGGTTACATACACTTCAGGTTACATACGCTTCAGGTTACAGACTCCGCTAACCCAGAACTAGTACCTCGGGTTAAGAACTTTGCTTCAGGATGAGAACAGAAATCGTGCTCTGGCGGCGCGGCGGCAGCAGGAGGTCCCATTAACTAAAGTGGTGCTTCAGGTTAAGAACAGTTTCAGGTTAAGAATGGACCTCCAGAACGAATTAAATACTTAACCCGAGGTACCACTGTATTGCATCAAGCCATGAGTCTCTCTAACACAACATTGTCTACATTCATCATCATCATCATCATCATCAAACCTTTATTGGCATCACATACAAACATTCAGAATAAACAGACCAGTGAGATCTCATCACCATTTCAACAGTACAGTCATTTGCCAAAGGGAAGAAGAGGCGAGCAATCTATTTCATCTCTGTGCGTCTCCAGCAAGGGCAGGATCCTGTTGCATACTTCAGCGACAAAAAATCAAATAGAGGAACTTAGCTACTGTCTTGGTGAGCTCCTGGTCTCTCCCCTGTAATAAGAAGCACATAACCTCCGTCTCTGGTTTCCATATTGGAATACATACATGGTCTAGAAATTGTTGGCAGAGATCATCATATGTTTTACGTTTAAGGGCCATGTGAGCTAGAGTTTCCACCAGGTGGGCATCGCATGGGCAGATCCTATCTCCTTCTGCCAAACCCACAAACCAACCCCAAAGGAGGTTAGAAGGATTAGAATTGAACCTAGCCAGCGAAAAAGCCCTTCTTTCTTGTGGGTTAAACAAAAATTTTAAATTCCTGCACCCATGAGAGTCAAAAATAAAGAGGGGAATGTTATGTACTGAAGTTCTCACCCTGGGCCAGCAGGGGGATACTGTAGATAGTTATGCAAATGAAGGATCAAAAGTGACATTCAGTGACTGGATAGTCTGTATGCAAATGAAGGATCAAAAGTGATGTGCAGTGATTGGATAGTTTTAGAAAGTTGCAACAGTTACGATTGCTCTGGAGCTCTATATAAGCAGGCTGACTGAGCTCCTCAGTTCAGTTCTGTTCCAGCTTACAAATAAAGAGCTGCTTTGGAAGAATTGCTGTGTCGTCTGATATGTTCACCCCCAACTTAACAGGGAACATGTTTTTTCTGCAGCTGAGATTAGTTCCTGCCGATCTATGTCCCACAGCCTAGTTTTTGACATGGCCTTGGTGACTAGGAAAGCCACAGCACCCAGGAGATCCTCTGAAAGCCCAAGTTGCCGTAGCTTTGTGCAAAACAGTTGTAGCCCTGGGGAAGGGAAGGAATTTGACAGAACTTCGCTAAGTATCTTTGTCTGCTGAAAAACAAATGTTTAGCCAGCATAAAAGAAAACTCATCCAGGCAACTTTCTCTAGCTTATGTTGGCCTCCCTCTAAACACAGGGCTTTGTCTACACTGACTCGCAGTGTTTCAGGTGAGAGAGTACAGTACAGTGGTACCTTGGTTTTTGAACTTAATCCGTTCTGGAAGTCCGTTCCAAAACCAAAGCATTCCAAAACCAAGACGTGCTTTCCCATAGAAAGCAATGCAAAATGGATTAATCCGTTCCAGGCTTTTAAAAACAACCCTTAAAACAGCAATTTAACATGAATTTTACTTTCTAACGAGACCGTTGATCCATAAAATGAAAGCAATAATCAATGTACCGTACTATCAGTATTGCATGGATGGGGGGCTTTCATTCATTTCCGCAGTCACTCAATCAATCAGTAGCTGAACTGGGTTCCACACAGTCACACAAAAAATTAACCGAAAAGCCTCAAAAACACAAAACAAATAGCAAAAACAAACATTTTCCAAAACCGAGGCACAGCTTCTGATTGGTGCAGGCGCCCCAGAAACAATAGCTGACAACTGCATCAGATATTCAGCTTCTAAAAAACATTCGAAAACTGGAACACTTACTTCTGGGTTTTCGGTGTTTGGGAACCAAGGCGTTTGAGTAACAAGGTGTTTGAGAACCAAGGTACCACTATATTTCTTAGCCCAACCTGGAGTGGCCAGGGTTTGAACCTGTGGCTTTCTGCAAACAAAACAGATGTTCTTCCATTGAGCTAGGCCCTTCCCTTAAGACAAAGGAAGTTATGAAAGAAAGAAAGAAAGAAAGAAAGAAAGAAAGAAAGAAAGAAAGAAAAGTCATGGTATTTTGACCTGACTTACGGCTACTTCATGTATTAGTGTAACTGACACCTCGGTCACCCAGACCATTGTTCCCGAAATATGCCTGGTCTCTTTTTAATAGACTAAACACAAGGGTGTCTCTAACCACTTAAATGGGGGGGTGCAAGCAGGGAATGGCATGTTATGGAATGGCTGCAATCACAAATGGAGGCCTTAAATGGTTTCAAAGCAATATGGTGATCACAGATGTGTTTGCCAAACCTTATATTTTGCCAGCTAATATGTTTATTTGACCACTTATTCAGAGCTCTTGCATTTGCACATTCTACATTTGTTTAGCCAGCTGCCCCCACCCCAAAATAAACCCATCTCAACTGTGCATTATGTTGGACTGTTTTAACAGCAGCATAGAAACACAGTTTCCTTAGCCATTTGGCAACCAGCACTGGCAAATCTAAACCCAGAGCAAAAATGTTTGCAGTGTGTTGAACTTAAAGATGTTGTGGCAGGTAGCTGTTGGATTACTGTTTTAAAGGTTGATTGGGGTCCAGCTGGTATAAGTATCTTAAAGAGATAGATAGGGAGTTTCACCTGGCACCTTCATTGCATAACTTTAGGCACAAGACAAAAATGTACCTCTTCTGCCAGGCCTTTGGCTAATTAAACAATCTATGGCTTTTTAAAGCAGAGGTGGTTATTCTTTTTTCTTTGTCATTATGTGATGCATTTTTGTGCTTTTATACTGAACCTGGGTTCCTCAAACAATGAGCAGTATCAATGCAGGATTACGAAACAGGCAGAGTAGGCATCGGCCTTTTAGGGGCCCAAGACCCTAAATCAAAATAATAATAAAAATAAAAAATAATAACAACAGATCAAAATAATATTGATTTGATCTTGAAATTGGTTTATAAAAATGGTTGGTTGGTAAAATCAGAAACTTATTAGAAGATACTTTGCAGGGGGACAAAGAGAGAGAGAGAGATTTCGACTGCCTAGGAACCTCCACAGGGTTTAATCCAGCACCGGGTGGCATATAAATTTGATAGTAGTATTAGTAGTAAAAGGTAAAGGAACCCCTGACCGTTAGGTCCAGGCATGGCCGACTCTGAGGTTGCGGCACTCATCTCACTTTACTGGCCAAGGGAGCCGGCGTACAGCTTCCTGGTCATGTGGCCAGCATGACTAAGCCGCTTCTGGCGAACCAGAGCAGCGCACGGAAACACCATTTACCTTCCCGCCAGAGAGGTATCTATTTATCTACTTGCGCTGCATGCTTTTGAACTGTTAGGTTGGCAGGAGTAGGGACCGAGCAACAGGAGCTCACCCCGTTGCAAGGATTCGAACTGCCGACCTTCTGATCAGCAAGCCCTGGGCTCTGTGGTTTAACCCACAGCACCACCCACGTCCCTTAGTATTAGTAGTAGTAGTAAAATTCAGCAAAGAGTAAGATGGGGACAAAACTAGAATGAGTTAGCTCTATCTGGCATTGGTTGCGGCTTTTGGGCTCCATACATTTCACTCCAACCACCCCAGTGGGCACCCAGTTGCCACTGTGTGCCTTGGACATTTTATCAATCCTTTCTTAGCCAGGAATCTCCTTGGGTGACCTTGGGCCAGTCGCCTTTTCTCATACTAGCCTACCTTGCCGGTGGGTTCTCAGGTTGTGCTCTCAAAATCTCAGGTTGGGAACACTCTGAGCACTGGAACAGCAAGAAGCTGCCTGAGACCTTAGACCACAAGTCCGCCGAGCCCAGTATTATCTACATCAGCAGTGGCTCTGCAGGAATTCAGATGGGGGCCACTTCCAGCCCTGCCTGGAGATGTGGAAGATTGAACCTGGAACCTTCTGACAGAGCCACTGAGAGCCAGTGTGGTGTAGTGGTTAAGAGCGATATACTCGTAATCTGGGTAACCAGGTTCATGTCTCCACTCCTCCACATGCAGCTGCTGGGTGACCTTGGGCTAGTCACACTTCTTTGATGTCTCTTAGCCCCACTCACCTCACAGAGTGGGGGAGGAAGGGAAAGGAGATTGTTAGCCGCTTTGAGACTCCTTCGGGTAGTGATAAAGCGGGATATCAAATCCAAACTCCTCCTCCTCCTCCTCCTCCTCCTCCTCCTCCTCCTCCTCCTCTTCTTCTTCTGCATGCAACATATAGGCCTCTCATCTAAGGTCTTTCCCAGCATGGAAGTAGGCCAGGTTTTATTTTTAAAGCAATTGCAGTGGAACCTCGGTTGTCGAACTCTTCGGAAGCCGAACAATTTGGAACCTGAATGCTGACAACCTGGAAGTGAATGCTTCCATTTTTGAACGGGCCTTGGAAGTCAAACAGCTTCCAATGCGTGTTTCTTCATTTTTTCAATCGATTTTGCTGACTGGCAATTGAGCCTCGGTTGTCAAACATTTCGGAAAGGATTGCGTTCAACTACCAAAGTTCCATTGTATTGTCAATAACTGCAAAGTGCTATTGCAGAACCTCCAAGTGTCCCTATCTACCATGGACAGATTTACAGAAGCCCTCCCAGTTTCTGATTTGATCCTGGAATGTCTATCTTTTCCTTAAAGGTAAAGGTAAAGGGACCCCTGACCATTAGGTCCAGTCATGGATGACTCTGGGGTTGTGGCGCTCATCTCGCTTTACTGGCCGAGGGAGCCAGCATACAGCTTCTGGGTCATGTGGCCAGCATGACAAAGCCGCTTCTGGCGAACCAGAGCAGCACACGGAAATGCCGTTTACCTTCCCGCCGGAGTGGTACCTATTTATCTACTTGCACTCTGACATGCTTTCGAACTGCTAGGTTTGCAGGAGCAGGGACCGAGCAACGGGAGCTCACCCCGTCGTGGGGATTCGAACCACCAACCTTCTGATCGGCAAGCCCTAGGCTCTGTGGTTTAACCCACAGCGCCACCCGCATCCCTTATCTTTTCCTTAGGATGTCTCTATTTTCACTGGAGAAATGTTAGAGGGTCTGGAGTTATGTGACCCCTGAGCTAAGGAGATAAGTAACTATAAAGTCTTTGGAAGACATCTGAAGGCAGCCTTGCATAGGGAAGGTTTTTATAATGTTTAATGTTTTATCATGCTTTTATATATGTTTGAAGCCGCCTGGAATGGATGGGGCAACCCAGTCAGATGAGGGGGTATTATTATTATTATTATTATTATTATTATTATTATTATTATTATTACTTTTATTATTAATATTATTATTAAATAGGACATCCCTATTTTCAGTGGAGAAATGTTGGAGGATATGCCGCTGGTGCAAATGGCCTTGAGCTTCCACATGACTCTTCGCAAGAAGTTTAAAACATGTGTTATGAAGCAAGATGGTTCAGGGAAGGCAGGGAACAGGAGGCAGAGTGTGGGAGCCAAGTGTCTATAGGCACAAGGCTAGAGGAAGTATTGATATCCTTCAATATGTCGCCTGTCCCATATTGAATGGGCTAATTGGTTCAGCAAGGCTCATGGCTCTCTTAATGCGAGAGTCGACATTCTTATGCAGCAGAGCTGGCAATAGGGAGACAGCCCGCCAGAGACCCCCAGGGACCCCCGTCCTGCAATTATGTCACCACTTAGCAGAAGAGCAAGTCCCCAATGGGCTGAAATGAATCCTCCATCCCCACAGATTGAACTTTTTAGCCTCGGCCTTATCAGCCATCTCTCTGTTTTTCCAGGGTTGGGTTTCACTAAAGTAACGAGAAGGCCAAGTTCAGAGCAGGACCCTGAAAGGGGCTTGGGAGGAACAATAATAAGATCAGTTTTACCAACTCATCAGTACCATTTCTAGCTACCCTCCACCCAGCTGGAAATTGCCCGCCTGCTGTGCGGTTTAGGTCTACCACCAGGAAACGTTTGGGAGTGTAAAACCACCCTCAAATAAACACACGCTAAAGCAGTGATATTGTCACACGCCTACCAAAATCTGCTGCACCTTTCAAGCATCAGCTGAAGTTTGCCCTGGACATTTTGCCCATGAATATACATTTTCCTGTTGGAATCCTTGTGATGTTTTTAGAGATCAGTTGAAATTTCTCTCTGCTGCCACCAGCTCACCAATCTATTTGCACTCTGTAAACTGGGGGTATTTTGATTATTTGAAGAGATGCAAATGTTACTGGTTTTTTTGGGGGGAAGGGGGCAAGACTCCCCTAAAATATCTGGATTCAGTAAAGGGTTTATGCATACCCTTAAATTTTTGAGTCTAGTTGAGGCTGGAGTTAAAACCAGCTTTTCCATGTGTGGAAAACCTCCTGGCAAAAGAACGATCAAGAGGTAATCACTGGAATGGTGAGCCATGTGGTATGAACACCAACAATTGGGAAACACTGGCCTGCGAGTGCTCCAAGTGGAGAACAGCTTTTATCAAAGGTGTCATGGACTTTGAAGACACTCGAACAAAGGAGACACTCGAACAAAGGATGCAAAGGAGAAACGTACTAAGAGGAAGGCACGCTTGGCAAATCCACACCGTGATCAACTTCCACCAGGAAACCAACGTCCCCACTGTGGAAGGACGTGTGGATCCAGAACTGGCCTCCACAGTCACTTACAGACTCATTGTTAAAACCATGTTTATGGAAGACAATCTTACTCTGCTATGAGTGATCGCAGAAGAAGAAGAAGAAGAAGGAGGAGGAGGAGGAGGAGGAGGAGGAGGAGGAGGAGGAGGTGGTGAGCCATTAACCTGTTAAGAAGACCATTGGCAGAGACCCTCTAGGCCAACAGAAAATGGGGATGAGCTGAGAGATTGTTAGTTTCAGGAGGGAGGGGCAGAATTACTAAGTGGTAAGCAAACAGCAAAAAGTGTCACTTTTGCAAGCTGGAGGGGGTCAGAGCAGAAAGTGGGAAGTGTGTTTTATGCTGCGGAGAGATCAGACACGATGCTTGGATCTCTTGCTTTCAGGCTGCAACAATGGGAGAAACAGGACCTTCTTGGGGTGTGAGTGTTCTGCACTCTCTCCACCTAGACATACGTAGGTTGTATACATGTGTAAATAAACCCTATATCACAAAGACACCACAGACTCCACTGTGCCTCGATGTCCAAACAGAGACAGAGACCCTGGAATCTCACACCCCTCAGAGATTGGGGTGGTGTGTAATATTATGAGGATGAGAGAAGAGTTTCTAAAATGGTTAATATTTCAGAAATCTTTATGCAAGACACCCTATGTACAGTATAAAACAATACTGATTAAAATAAAAATACATCAAAAAATTAAAAATACATCCGAAAATTAATAATAGCTTGAAAAAGCAAACAAAACAGGCATTCAGAAGATTTGAACACATAAAACAGGGTCCAGTCTTCTAGGTCAGGGAAAACTCGGGCAAAAAGTTAAGTCTTTACAAGATGTCTGAAGCAACTGATGGTTGATGCTTCGCATAAGATAGTGGGAAGGGCATTCCGCAAGGAAAGCCCAGTTTTTTGGGGGGTGCAGGGCTAGGGCTAAAGTTTTAAAGTTGTTGAGATTCGGAGGGGTGGGGCAGCCAGTGATCTACCACAGATGTTCAGTGATCTACCAGTAGGTCATGAGCTACCTGTTGGACATGATCTTTAAGGTTCATAGGAGCAGGAGGTCTTTTGGGTAACCTGGTCAGGCAGAAAACAAGCCATTAAGGCTTTACACAGTGAGAACCAGCACCTTGAATAAGGCCTAAAAGCTAAGAGGTAACCAGTAAAGCCAGCTCTGCTATTATGCCCACTAAAGTGTCTCCTGTCAGCTGACTGGTTGGCAAGCTATCTACTGATTCCACCATTTGTGGGTAGGGGAAAGAGGTGGTTCAGTGCCATATTTCTCACATAAACAGCCTCCAGCTCCAGTCAAGTGGATTTACAACATGCCCGACTCCTTTCAAGCACCTTGGCCAGCAATCCTTTTATGGACTCTTGAGCTGAACTTTCCAGAGTGACATCAGCTTTGCTTCGGACTGTAAAGAACAAGGTATTTATTTTCCGCGTGCCCTTCGAGCAGAGGAACAGAGAAGCACACTAGGTCCTAGGTCAGCACATAGGGGGGAAAGAAGAAAGGACTTCCCACCCCAAGGTTATCTTTCAAATCATCAAGGGTGGGGGAAGAGGGCGATGGCTGTTAATGAAAAGTCATTCCACTCGCCAATGACATCTCCCTATTTGGAGAACAAGTTAATAATGAGTGGAACACTATATTCATGTTTAACTTTACAATTAACCGGGGACCAATACCCCCCAAGAAACATTATTCATATGGCTGCTAATATAACCTCTAAGGTCCTCAGGAGGATTCCCTGCTTTGATGCTTCTCTTACAAAGAGACACATCCCATCAGCTGCCTCCTGTTTTCCTTTCTCGTGGCCTGTTATTTAGCCGTGATTAAGAAAGTATTAAGAAGCGATAGGGACAGATAAGATGCAAATAGAGCTCATCCAGCCATTTGATCCAAAAATAATACACCAACTTTGGGGGGGGGGGGGATATCAGCACGGACCAAATGTATCCCAAGTGAGATTTAAAAAAAAAAAAAAATGAAAGTTGTGATGGCTGTTATGATTGTTCTGGAGCCAAGCACATGGACGGGCCATTGTATCTGAAGTGAGCATCTTCTGTTAGGTTTCCCACACTTCAGAATCTAATGGCAACCCTGGCATTGAAAGGAATAATACACAATGGTGTGTCAGTCATCGTGTGTGGAATTAAAGAACCTTTTAATGAGGGTGAAAGAGGAGAGCGCAAAATATGGTCTGAAGCTCAATATCAAAAAAACAAAGATCATGGCCACTGGTCCCATCACCTCCTGGCAAATAGAAGGGAAGAAATGGAGGCAGTGGAAGATTTTACTTTCTTGGGCTCCATGATCACTGCAGATGGTGACAGCAGTCACAAAATTAAAAGATGCCTGCTTCTTGGGAGAAAAGCAATGACAAACCTAGACAGCATCTTAAAAAGCAGACACATCACCTTGCCAACAAAGGTCTGTATAGTTAAAGCTATGGTTTTCCCAGTAGTGATGTATGGAAGTGAGAGCTGGATCATAAAAAAGGCCGAATAATGGATGCTTTTGAATTATGATGCTGGAGGAGACTCTTGAGAGACTGCACAAAGATCAAACCTATCCATCCTTAAGGAAATCAGCCCTGGGTGCTCATTGGAAGGACAGATCCTGAAGCTGAGGCTCCAGTACTTTGGCCACCTCATGAGAAGAGAAGACTCCCTGGAAAAGGCCCTGGTGTTGGGAAAGATTGAGGGCACAAGGAGAAGGGGACGACAGAGGATGAGATGGTTGGACAGTGTTCTCGAAGCTACCAGCATGAGTTTGACCAAACTGTGGGAGGCAGTGGAAGACAAGAGTGCCTGGCATGCTCTGGTCCATGGGGTCACAAAAAGTCGGACATGACTAAACGACTAAACAACAACAACATACCGTGTGAACCTCCTTAAGGGTTTTAGGGTCCTGACTTTCAACCCCTGGCAACTGGAGGTAGGACTGGAGAAGGCTCATAGAATTGTAAAGTTGGAAGGGACCCAAGGGTAATTTAGTCCAACCCCCTGCCATGCAGGAATCTCAACTAAAGCATCCATGACAGATGGCCGCCCAACCTCTGTTTAATTCTATGAACATCAATTCTATGATTCTGTGAACATCAAACCGTTGCCCTCCAAGAGGTGAAGCAATGAATACCTGCAATGGGGAAAAGGCTCCTGGACTTGTAGAGCAGTCGGTGTGGGTCTCGAATTTCCGTCAGCCACCGCCACCAATGGTCAAAGGATCCAGTGCTTTGCCCCAAGAAAAATAGGTGCCTGAACTCACCGTGAAGTTGTTACAGTAAGTCGCCGAGCGACTTGGGGCAGCCCTGAACAGATGCCGGCTTGACAACAGCCATGTTCACCACCCAAAGAAGTGCTAAAAACTACGGCAAGCTGTTTCCCTGGCTGGTTTGGGGGTCCAAGCTTCATCTGTACAACTGAACGCCACATTCTTCTCATCCTGTAGACTTTGAACGTATCGTAAAATGTTCCCACCATAAAATGAGCTGGTGGCATCTCTTTGAAATGACAGCGGGAAACAAGTCAGATGCAAACTTTTGACAAAGGCTTCCCCTCTCCCCAGTTTTCTCACTGGTCCCTCCCCTCCATTCTTGCTCAAAAAGGCTGAAGAAAGTTACATGCTGCCAGTGTTTGTTCATTGTCTTTTACACACACTCTCTCTCACCTTAGGATTGAGCATACTCAAAGCTACTAAAAAAGACTGATAAAAGTAGCTAGGAATTTGGCTGGGCGCTTTGTTGATAACTAGACCTTTTACAAGCAAGCTCTTTAAAGATGAAAGCTTGATGATCCATTTCCCGGTAGTTTGTGGAGATTTGTGCCACGCTCGTAGTTCATTAAGCCGTTATTGTGTTTTGCTAGGCCTTAATTTCATTTAATGAAAGTTTGTTTTATCTTTAGTGCAGCTGACTGCTATTTGTTGAGTGGGCTGGCTTCCCTCCACTTACTGTCTTACGATATTTACCTAAGCGAGACGCTGGGGAGTATTTTAAACTTTAATGCATTTGTGGCCATCCCTTTATTGCCTTTGCATAAAAACCCTTTATAGACTCAACATCCCTGATCTAAACAATGCCTTAAAATAATAAAACAGGGTTCTTTATAAGTTAGCATTTTGTAGATATTGAAACGGGCAAACTTTCCTCTGAAAAGAAGAGCTAAACTTCAAAGTTCGGTATGCATTAATAAAGTTTGACTTATACTAAATGAGTCATTTCTTTTTTCGGTCTGGCTTGATGCTGTCTATGCCTTGTGGTTAGACGCTATCATGGATGTTGGAAAAGGCCTTCTGCAGTCTTCTTTCTTGTGATTCTTTTAACTGGAAGGACGTGTGGATCCAGAATTGGCCTCCACAGTCACTAACGGACTCACTGTTAAGACCATGTTCATGGAAGACAATCTTACTTGGCTACGAGTGATCACCAAAGAAGAAGAAAACTAGGAACTGAACCCAGGACCTTTGGCCTATAATACATGGGCTTTGCCACTGAGCTGTCGTTCCCCTGTCATCCAAAGCAACAGAAAGATTCTCACAAAGAGCCTATTCGGATTGAGTTATGGGGTCTGCTAGAATGAACCGTCAAGCCCACACTAGATGTCAGGGGCGGATGGCTGCACGACCAGGTTTCCTGCAGAAAGTGGGCTTGAAGTCACTTTGCAAGCTCTCTATGATGCTCAAAGTCTGAGTGATCAAACATCAGGTGATGTCATATGATTGATACCTGCTAAATTTGGTCTGCAAGGAGTAGGGGAAAAAAGGATCTAGCCATAGCTGTCAACGTTTCCCTTTTTTTAAGGGAAATTCCCTTATTCCAAATAGGATTCCTCGTAAGAAAAGGGAAAAGTTGACAGCTATGGATCTAGCTTACTGGCCATACCTGGTTGTCCCTGAAATAAAGGAAAATACACAGAAGCCTCTGACCTCTCCTTCAGCTTTTTAAGCTTTAGCAAGCACAGCCCACATGATCTCACATTTAGTTTTGACGAGACCTAGAAACTTTCTGATTTCAACAGATGACCAATGCACTATACATTTTTCTGCACATCCTAGCATATTTCACATACCGTAGCCCAATCCACATTGCAGCTCCACCATAGTGGCAAACCCTTCAAAGCCTCTTTTGTGTCATATATTCCGCTGTAAACACCTTGCACAGAGGCTTTTTTTAAAAAATATGATTTATCATAACAGAACCACTGTTCTGGATCTGCATTGTCCACCCACATCAACTTGTGAGTTTCTAAGAATCAAAATGTGCCGTTTTGTGAATAAAGTCAAAGTGTGACTCCCTTTCTGTGCTCTGTCAACTTACCGACACTTCAAAGGGTTGTTTTATGTAAAACACAGGGGGTTTTTCCCCACCCCACTCCACCCCAAGATGAGAAATGCAGCCAGCCTACTAGAATGGCAGGTTGGAAGTTCTGCATTGTGTGTATATGAGAGAGAAAGTGTCTCTGGTCGAGTAAAAATAGCATCTTTGTTTGAGGCTTAAGGAGACCTTGATGGGGAATCTAGTCAAGCGCTGGTGTGAAATGTAAGCTGTGAAAAGAGCGGCGTCAAAACCCAAATCATCGTCAAACATGGTTGTCACAGTCAACTTATTGTGCCACAGTGCTCCAACAATTCTCCACCCAAAAGAGCAGCTAATAAAGCAGACTTTTCTCCCCTGCTTATCACACACACACGACGGCTCACAGATATTAAATGAATTCATGCACCAGCTATCCCAAGGTACCATCTGTGTGTGAGCTACAGCCCCACAAGGCCATTCAAACCAGCTGGGGAAAAGGAAATTAAAAATTTATACATGTTAAAGGGGTGGTGGCAGTGAGAGGATCATAAAAAAAGAAATTGATGGATTGGCTCATTTGCTTCAATTTACTCTTACTTTTTTTAAATCTGAGATTTGACAAGGCGGGTAACAATACACCAAACACCCCAAAAGTGGTACATCGGGTTAAAGACACTTCAGGTTACAGACGCTTCAGGTTACAGACCCCGCTAGCCCAGAAATAGTACCTCAGGTTAAGAACTTTGCTTCAGGATGAGAACAGAAATCGTGCTCCGGTGGCGCGGCGGCAGCAGGAGGCCCCATTAGCTAAAGTGGTACCTCAGGTTAAGAACAGTTTCAGGTTAAGAATGGACCTCTGGAACGAATTAAGTTCTTAACCCAAGGTACCACTGTATGCTAAATGTGTTGGAAGGGGAAATAGGGCTGAGGGGGGAAATGGCACCCCAAAGTTCACAATATCTTAGTGGGCAACACTCATGGCCTTGAGGGATTCAGCCAGATGTTCCCCAGGAGGAGGCCGGATTCTTCGACAATTTTGGGCAGGCAAGAGAATTCTTAGAAAATGTTCTTTTGAGGGGGAGGGGCACTCCAGACTGTTAATATGTACTGAAGCCATAATTTATTGATTGATCTATTTATTTATTTGATTCCATTTATGAATCACTTCCCGTTACATTCCTCAAAGCAATTGTACAGTAAAAGCATCAATAATGAAAGCCATTATTCCCCTCACTGAGCTACAGGTCTCTGAGTGGTTTAACAATTAATTCACCTTCCCGGGGAACTCTTGGATTTGCAGCTCTGTGAAGCAAATAGGGGATCTTCTAAAAACGCCCAACCCTCTTGCTAATTATATGCAAATGTATAAACAAAGGCCACAATTTTTAAAGAAATACAAGGCATCCCATCCTCATAAGAAAGACTGTGACTAAGTGGCCTGGGTAACTGCTCAGTCTGCAGCCCGGGTCTTCCTGCTTGATGGTCAACTTCAGGACTTATTCTGGTCTCTATTATTAAGACTCTATCTCTCAACTAGACTTGGACCAGACAGGCCTTCAAACTGAGGACTCCTTCGGCTGGGGCAAATGTCCACCTGAGTAGGTGGCTAAGTCACTTCTAACTACAGTGGTACCTCGGGTTACATACGCTTCAGGTTACATACACTTCAGGTTACAGACTCCGGTAACCCAGAAATAGTGCTTCAGGTTAAGAACTTTGCTTCAGGATGAGAACAGAAATCGTGCTCTGGCGGTGCAGCAGCAGGAGGAGGCCCCATTAGCTAAAGTGGTGCTTCAGGTTAAGAACAGTTTCCAGTTAAGTACGAACCTCCAGAACGAATTAAGTACTTAACCTGAGGTGCCACTGTAGTTTCGAAGCACTTCAGATTTGTTCCATCAACTCTTCAAAAGTGCAAGGCTTATAAATTGAACACAATGACCTATACTTAACTGGGCGAGGGAGTTATTTTTGTGATGCTACTGCAGACACTAAAAATATGTCTAAGGATAAAAGAAGAATCCTGATGGATCAGCCCAATAGCCTATCTAGTCTAGCATCTTGTTCTCACAGTGGCCAACCAGATGTCTACAGAAAGACCGCATGCAGGACCTGGGCGTTCCTCAAATTTCCAGCAACATGTATTCAGAGCCATACTGGCTCCAGCAGTCAAGGTAGAACACAACCATTATGGCTGGTAGTCACTGATAGCCTTCCCCGCCAAAGAATTTGTCTAATCCTCTCTTAAAGTCATCCGATCCACTCAGTGCTCTGATGACTGCAGATGGGAGATTGAATTTGTTATTTCCAAAATGTTATTTCAATCAATCTAGCAATTTGGGGAAAACCATGTGAAAATCCCATATTGGCTTTTGCTGCTAAGTTTCCCAAACGTGTGCGTAAGGGAGGAGTTGTGTGTGCGTTGTGGGAAAGCCCATTAGCACACTCACATGTGGATCAAGTAAAGAGTTGATATGATTCCCAAGATGCTCCCATTGGGAACCACATGACATGCCTGATAGTCGTGTGATTTAATTGGCCTCTTAAGATGGCTGAATGTGACACAGTTTCCAATAATTTTTGCGCTCAACTTTCAATCACCCAAATGCTGTCACTGGGATTACTTGAATAAATCTCTCTTTCCCCAAAAGGGCTTGGGAGCGGTGGTGGCAGAGATGTCCTCTTGATTGGGAAATCTTTTGAGAGCAACTTTGTCAATGGCACAAATGCCATCTGGGCTCCTTCCATAGCCTTCCACACTTTGAACGTCTCGTGCCAATGTCATCTTCCTTTCCAACATTGCTCAGGGATTTTCTTCTTCCCTCCTTCCTTTCTGCCAACAAGGATAACGATTATTTCGGAATCAAGGAGGGCAAAGATGAATTGTCTTTGGGATGAAGTGTAAGCCTAAGGCAATTAAGTGGAACGGAAATAGCTGGGATTAAAACCCTTTTTTAGATCTTGCCAATGCCAAAGTTGACATCAGATGGAAATGCTCCTTCATTCCAAGGTTTAAGCTTCCGCGTGATGGGGCAACGGGGTGAATGGATGACTCCAAATCATTCCTTTATTTGCAAAGAGCGGAGATAGTCTTCTGAGAGGGGCAGCAGAGGCACGAAGTCTTAGCCTCCATATTGGGAGGGTCTGCAAAATATTTGATTCTCATTATGCTGAAAGGAGCCTTCACCAAGCTGGTGCCCACCAGATATCTTGGTCATGCTAGCTCGGGTTGATGAGAGCTATAGTCCATGGGCAGCACATCTTTTTCAATGCAAGGGCCATATTCTTTACTGGATAGACTTCCAGGGGCCACATCCCAGAGACAGATAGGTCAACGGTCCCACGTCTCATCTTTGTATAGTAGGCTACAGTACAACCACACAAAAACCAGAAGTTCCTGCCCATACAAGAAGCCGTAGGACACATTTCAACCAGCCAAAACAACTGAAAGAGACCATGGAGCAGGGCTAGTGGCTTGTGGACAGCCCTGAGGCCCAAATAAAAAGACCTAGAGGGCCACATTTGGTCTCCAGCCCTGGAGTTCCCCATCCCTGTAGCAATCCAAAGACACCAAGTTGACTATGTTTGTAAGACACTGCAGAAGGGGCAGCTGTATTGAAAGCGCAGGGAATGCACCTTTGTTGTGAATGCAGTTTATTTTGACTGCGGGTGCACTTGCACTGTCCCTTAGACAGAAATGTGCAGGGCACTATTTCACAGGATACATTTCTTGTGATGAAGGAAATCCCAAGGCCCCCTTTGCCCATCTTCGTTGGACCTTCCTTCCCTATGAAGTTGGAGGTGAGAACTTCGGGGGACAATCAAGGTTCCTTGTAATACATACCATTACAAAATGGTTCAAAGGCTGTTTTTAAATCAAACAATTAACAAACCCATTGCATCTTCTGCTCCCTCACCCCACCCTTTTTGGTAAGTAAATAAAACTCCCCGTTTGCGTCGCTCATTGAATGAAATCACGGGAAATCAGAAACCCATTGAAAAAGCCTGCAAACATCCCCTTCCACCACCACCCCTGCCCTTTTAGTGACATTTCAGTGACGTTTTTCTGATGTTTCCAGGTCACTTCTGGGTTTGGCGCTGTGTGTGCACATACGTTCGCACAAATATTGGCCATGCCTAAAACGGGAGTTACCTGCAATGGTCACTCTTAGTGGCGAGAAGACCCAGCCAGTGACACATTGGTCACTTGCCCATACAAAATCGGGGTGCAAATGCCCAGGTGATGACATGTCATCTTTCCCAGGGCTGCTGTACATAACAAATGATGGACCCTTCTCTTCATGAGATAACATTACCTTTCAGAAACCTTCCTTTGTATGCTCAAGGCCTCTGTTCCCAAGAGACCTAAATCAGAAATTAGATTAGTGGTAACCAAGAGTTAGGTATTCCTGATAGGGGTAGCCTGGTTCTGGGACTCCTTCCCACAGAAGACCTGCTGAACATGCTCTTCTATTGCTTTTACAGTATCTGGGCATCATTTCAAAGATCCTGGAATAAGTATGCAGGGTAGTGGATAAAGGATTTTTGTTCTGGCAAGCTTTTCCAGCTAGATAAATGGGTCTTTACTGTGAGTGCCCATTTTCTTCTTGCTTTATATTACGGGTAGGCAAACTAAGGCCCAGGGGCCGGATCCAGCCCAATCGCCTTGTAAATCCGGCCCATGGACGGTCCGGGAATCAACGTGTTTTTACATGAGTAGAATGTGTGCTTTTAGTTAAAATGCATCTCTGGGTTTTTTGTGGGGCATAGGAATTTGTTCATTATTATTTTTTCCAAAATATAGTCCAGCCCCCCGCAAGGTCTGACCGGCCCCCTGCTGAAAAAGTTTGCTGACCCCTGCTTTATATGTATTTTCTGTTTGCGGGGAAGGGGGTTAACAGTTTTCAGTTATTTCATATTCAAATCACCTCAAGACAGTGACTTAGAAGGTGATGAAGAAATGAATGATTATGTTGATGATAACAAAGAACAATAAATATTTGGGATATGCCCAGGGGTACATGCGTGTTTTTACAGAATCAAAAAATGGTAGTGTTGGAAGGGACCCTGAGGGTCATCTAGTCCAACCCCCGGCAAGGCAGGAATCTCAGCTCAAGCATTCATGAAAGGTGCCCCCCCAACCTCTGCTTAAAAACCTTCAAGGAAGCAGAGTCCACCACCTCCTGAGGGAGAACAGCTCTTTTGTGGGGAGAGAATTTTTGTAAAGACTGAATGCTATTCCTGCCTCCACACGCTTAAAGGTTTTTTTGGGGGGAGGGAGCTAGCAGCACTAGGCAGCATCTTAAAATGCAGAGACATCACCTTGCCAACAAAGGTCCATATAGTTAAAGCTCTGGTTTTCCCAGTAGTGCTGTATGGAAGTGAGAGCTGGACCATAAGGAAGGCTGATTGCCGAAGAATTGATGCTTTTGAATTATGGTGCTGGAGGAGACTCTTGAGAGTCCCATGGACTGCAAGAAGATCAAACCTCTCCATTCTGAAGGAAATCAGCCCTGAGTGCTCACTGGAAGGACAGATCCTGAAGCTGAGGCTCCAATACTTTGGCCACCTCATGAGAAGAGAAGACTCCCTGGAAAAGACCCTGATGTTGGGAAAGATGGAGGACACAAGGAGAAGAGGACGACAGAGGACGAGATGGTTGGATAGTGTTCTTGAAGCTACCAGCATGAGTTTGACCAAACTGCGGGAGGCAATGGAAGACAGGAGTGCCTGGCGTGCTCTGGTCCATGGGGTCACGAAGAGTCAGACACAACTAAACGACTAAACAACAACAACTAGCAGCACTCATTGATGCTCACATATATCTCTTAGCATGCACAGAGCATCCCCTCCATTGAAGTGAATGGGAAGCCTTCGAATGCAGGGGATACCCTTGCTGTACCCACAAGGGATCACGCACAAGTGATTCAAGTTGAATGTTTTCTATATCCATCAAACGCCATATACGATCGTCCCTCCAAGACTCCATCCGTTCTCATTGCTCTCTCCATGGCTTATACGGCTCTATCCATAACCACTTAATGTATATTTCCCCCTGCCGTACTATTATGAAGCTAGCACTTTCAATCTGAAAACCATTTGCAAGCCAAATTACGGCACGGAAGAGCAGGGTCTGATGCCACAGCAAATGAGACAGTGGGAAATGTAACTTCCCACCCCCACCTCCAATCTTGCCTTAAGTTAAATGATAATTCACAACAGTGCATAAAGAGAAGCCGGTGGAGAGAGCATGAGTTCTCCGGTTCCGGGAGGAAATTCTCCATTTGCGTTAAACACTCCTTTTTATCATCTGGATCCGCTACCAGGTCACGCGGCCATTCAAACCGCTGAGCTGACAGCGACACTTTTCCTCTTCGCTTAGGCACTTGCGCATTGTCCAGAGAACAAAAATGTATCGCTAAAATGTTGGGTGAAAGAAGGCATAGGTGCACATAAAATGTGAGCATGCTGATTTATACATATAGAGGCACCTTTGAAATGAATTGCTGTGATTTAAATAGAAATTTGATTTATCTCCCTCTATAAGTGGGGATGGCCATAGCCAAGCACGCTGTGTGCCTGCCTGCTCAGTCTGCTATCCAGACACCGCCAGCTGTTGCAACACTTCAAGGCCTCTCCTGCCCCCTTCTCTTCTTACATTTTTTAATCCTTAAAGCGGACTTGGACAGCACAGCCCTTGAAACAACGATTTCAAACAGAGCAGTGGTTCCCAGACTTGGCCACCACCACTCCGTGGACCACTTGAAAATCGCTGAGGGTGTTGGCAGAGCCCTGAATGCTTTTTTCAGCCTTTTATAGCAATCACAATGCCCTGTTGCTGGATGCTGTAAGGTTTTTAATTGTGTTTCGATTGCTTCTTTGGTTTCTCATGTTGCTGGAAAATTCAGAAAGTGCTTCTTTACACAGCAGACACTTAAAACGGTGGAACTCGCTCCCACAGGAGCCAGTGATGGCCACCAGTTTGGCTTTAAATGAGGACTGGGCAAATTCATGGAGGAGAAGACCATCTGTGGCTACTAGTGATGATGGCTATGTTCTGTCTCCATGCTTTTGAGGCAGTAATGCTTCTGAATATCGGTTGCTTGGAATTGCAGGAGGTGTTGCTCTTGCTCTTGGGCAGTGCTTAAAGGTTCCCCACAAGAAACTGATTGGTCAGTTTGGGAGCAGGATGCTGGATTTGAAGGACCATTGGTCTGGTCCAGCGACCTCTTCTGATGTACTCATGCCTTCATATAGTTTGCATAGCATTATCTTCTAGATCCAGCACACAAAAGGGAGAACTCTTCGACATAGAAAGCTGGCTTTGGGGACATAGTATATAATGAAATTAGGGACACAGGTGGCGCTGTGGGTTAAACCAAAGAGCCTAGGGTTTGCTGATCGGAAGGTTGGCGGTTCAAATCCCTGTGACGGGGTGAGCTCCCATTGCTCGGTCCCTGCTCCTGTCAACCTAGCAGTTCGAAAGCATGTCAAAGTGCAAGTAGATAAATAGGTACTACTCCGGCGGGAAGCTAAATGGCATTTCCATGCACTGCTCTGGTTCACCAGAAGCGGCTTAGTCATGCTGTCCACATGACCTGGAAGCTGTACGCCAGCTCCCTCGGCCAATAAAGCAAGATGAGCGCCACAACCCCAGAATCGGCCATGACTGGACCTAATGGTCAGGGGTCTCTTTACCTTTATATACTGAAATTAAGAAAAAATTCCCAAGAGGTCAGATCCCTTCCTGCTGGGGATAATAGATAGCGAAATCCCACAGAAAGCCTCAACAGTATTTATGTATGTGACTACAGCAGCAAGGATTCTCTAAGCTTAGAAATGGAGGGAAAAGAGAACACCCTCAAAGGAAGAACAGTTGATGAACATCTTGGAATATGCAGAGATGGCCAAACTGAAGGCATTGATAAAAAGATATGAATTTTTAGAGTCTTTTAAAGGAGACTGGAAACCCTTTCTGGTCTATATAAAAAGTTATTTCCCCTATGTGAAGTCCACAGCAGGGTTTGAAGAGTAAGAAAATAGCAGAACATATTAAGAGAGGATGAAATTAGACAAGACGGAGACTTAGAATGCAATTGTATGTAATTTGAGTTATAAAAATCGATGTTGGGTGAGTGACAATCGCTAGTGTTGTTGAATTGGAATATAATTGTTGCCAGTAGTGATGTATGGAAGTGAGAGCTGGACCATCAAGAAGGCTGATCGCCGAAGAATTGATGCTTTTGAATTATGGTGCTGGAGGAGACTCTTGAGAGTCCCGTGGACTGCAAGAAGGTCAAACATATCCATTCTTAAGGAAATCAGCCCTGAGTGCTCACTGGAAGGACAGATCCTGAAGCTGAGGATCCAAGACTTTGGCCACCTCATGAGAAGAGAAGACTCCCTGGAAAAGACCCTGATGCTGGGAAAGATGGAGGGCACAAGGAGAAGGGGATGACAGAGGACAAGATGGTTGGACAGTGTTCTCGAAGCTACAAACATGAGCCTGACCAAACTGCGGGAGGTGGTGGAAGACAGGAGTGCCTGGCGTGCTCTGGTCCATGGGGTCACGAAGAGTCGGACACGACTAAACAACAACAACAATAATTGTTGAGTAACAAATGTAGCTTTCTCTATGGAAGAAAGAATAACATATTATTACAAAAGAAGAAGAAGAAAGCTGTCACAGCATCAGTCTAGCTCAGCATTGTTGGCACTGAGTTTTAGTCAGGAGTCCTACGCTGGCCTACCAGGAGGTGCCAGGGATGAACATGGCAACTTCGGCATGTAAAGCACTTGCTCTGCCACTGAGCTTTGATCCTTCAGAGACAAATGCATCAGTTTCAGGTCCTGTTCTAGGTCTGAGGGTTGTGTGGGACACAACAGGCAAACTTCTTCTTTAGTGATCACTCATAGCTGAGTAAGATTGTATTCCATAAACACAATTTTAACAATAAGTCTGTAAGTGACTGTGGAGGCCTATTCTGGATCCACACATCCTTCTACAGTGGGGACATTGGTTTCCTGGTAGGAGTTGATCATGGTGTGGATTTGCCAAGTGTGCCTTTCTCTTAGAATGTTTCTCTCTTGTGTCCTGCATTTGAGTGTCTTCAAAGTCCATGACACCTTTGGTAAAGATTGTTCTCCAATTGGAGTGCTCGCAGGCAGGTGTTTCCCCATTGTTGTTGTTTACACTACATTTTTAAAATTTTGCCTTGAGACGGTCTTTGAACCTCTTTTGTTGACCACCAGCATTACACTTTCCATTTTTAAGTTCAGAATGGAGTAGTTGCTTTGGAAGACGATAATCAGGCATCTGCACAACATGACCAATCCAACAAAGTTGATATTGAAGAATCATTGCTTTGACACTGGTGATCTTTGCTTCTTCCAGTACACTGGCATTAGATCTCCTGCTCTTCCCAAGTGATGTGTAAATGTTTTCGAAGACATCGTTGATTGAAGCTTTTGAGGAGTTGGAGATGGTGTTGATAAGTGGTCCATGTTTCACAAGCATACAGTAAGGTTGGTAGTACAATAGCTTTGTAAACAAACATTTTGGTTTACCTGCGGCCAGCAGAGACAGACTGACAGGGAGGCCCACCCATTCTAACTCCCCACCCACCATCCTGGCACAGAGGAGGTTTGGTCTGCACTGTAAAATTATACGATTCTGTGATATCAATGATCAACCTACCTGAGAGACTGAACCCTAGAAATATATTGCAGCAGGAAGCCGAACAAGATTTGCACTCTACATTTTCCACGCTTCCTGGTACACTAGATGGCGCTACAGTATGGTTTTTATATGCTGCGGATGTGCAAGGGGGATGGGGGGAGAGAGAGAGAGAGATGTCACAGTTTCCCCTTAAGCTTCAGAAAACTTGAGTGACTTTTTATCAGGTATATTTTTTGGAACCCTCCTTTGAGAGGTTATTTATTTATTTCCACTTTTTTAATTTTCAGATCATCAGCACAGGGTAATTAATTGCACCCACTTTGATATTCTTAAAAAAAAAATCAAATGAGAGGAAAAAATCATAATCCTAGAAAGGAATTCAGATAAATAAATAAATAAGGAGAGAGAGAAAGAGAGAAAGAACTAATTTACCTCTGGCTAGATGCAAAATTATTCTCAACGTGCCAGGATTAAGGCGCCCGATAGACACAAAACGTTCTGTACCAATTACACGGCTCCTCTGTAAACTTTGCTTATCGAAAACATTAAAGTCACTCCGAATGAATAAGGTCTTCAGATTCCCTCAATAGAAATATCCTTCTTATATGGAGATCAAACAAATGGCTCTGAACTGTGGCCTTGAGCGCGGATCCAAAACGTTTGTGCGTGTGGACGTGTGGGAAAGAATAAAGTGCATGGCGATGACAGTGGAAGGACTCAAAGTGAGCTCCCCGCTCCCTCCCCACCAACAAAATCTGCTGGTCTGGGCAGGGCCGGCCCACCCGTGAGGCAAGGTGAAGCAACCGCCTCAGGCGGCAGAATCCACAGGGGCAGCTGATTCAGCCTACAAGGAATGCATCACTCGTTCCTGCTGCCACAGTGGCAATGGCAGCTGAAGGTCCTTGGAGGCTGGACTTGCCAGCTCCCCGACAGCTCCCCACCCAATCTGCCTCCACAGCACCCTCTTGGAGAATGGGAGGTGCTGTGGGTCTCCTTCCACCCTCGTTTCAGATCTTTTCTTTCCTCTTAGTTCCTAATGTAGATCTTCACTCAGCCCTCCTTCCCTGGTGAGGAGGTTGGGGCACCATTTTGCCATTCACCTTGGGTGTCAAAATGTATTGGGCCAGCCATGGCTCTGGGTTGCTCACCTGAAAGCCTGCTTAAAAACAAAAAACCTTCCTTAACATTCTGTGTCAGCTTTCAAACATTGTTGTCTACTTTGCTAAGCAGCTCCCACAAACACTGTAATGGATGGCTGCGCTAAGGTGCCCTTGTGTGCTGGGCCCGGGGATAACCCCTGAAACGCAGTCCAGGACCAGTCCAGAATCCGAAGATTCTGCTAGGAGTCAGTCTGACAGGGCTAAGGCAGGTTAAGAGGCAGGAAACCAGGCAAGGACAGGTATAGGATCTCAGGCAGGATCTGCCATACAGCAACGTTGCTCCTGCAACCTGGGGCGGGGTATGACAGCCTTTTATCTTTGTCGGGGTAACGGCCGGTCCTGATCCCCCGGCGACTCACCTCCCTGTTTTGCCCGAAGGCGAGCACTCCTCCTGCGAGTACTCAGGTCTCTCCTTCTCCCATACCTTGGTCTCTGCAGCTCGGGAGACTTCAGTGGGTTACTAGACCCAGCGGCTGCCTCAGCCTCCCATGACCCAACTGGTAGTGGAGCAGCTGTAAGTGATGGCCCAGCTGAAGGCAACGAGGTAATCCCCGCATCTGGAGCCAGGGCAGGCTCAGGACCCTGACTCGGCCCAGCTGTGTTTGTTGCAGGGGAACCTGTGCAGACTGGGACTCTTCAGGATCAGGCCCCACACTTGGTTCAGGTGATGCCTGAGGAAAAGGATCCAGTGCAGACTGAGTCTTCTCTGGTTCCGAGTCCGAGCCCGAGTCCCAGGCCATCACACACTGCAACGGGATTGCTGCACTAAGGTGCCCTTGTGAGATGACATGGTCTTCAGGGCTGTCACAACCATGAATAGTCCCCAGTTTTTTTCTTCTCCCACCAGACATTCCTCTCAGTTGCCACATGGCATGCCCTGGCCCCTTCTTGTTCATTTGACTTGTTGCCTCCTGTGTGATAGAGGATGCAACCCCATCATCAGTTGGAGGCAGTTATGCTTCCGGGTACCAGTTGCTGAAAACCGCAGAAGGGAACTGCTCCTGTGGGGCTTCCAGAAGTATCTGATTGGCCACCGTGAGAACAGGATGTTGGGCTAGATGGACCTTTGGTTTGACCCAGTAGCCCTCTTTTTACATCCTTAAGTAAGATTTCACCTGTCAGCCCAGCTAGCTTCTACACATGGAATGGGGAGCTGGCTCATCTTGTCCTTTGAACCGGGGAGCAAAATGTGTTGAGCCAGCCCTGGTGGACCTCGGTGACTTATTGGGCAGTCAAATAGGCAGCAGTTGTCTTCTAGCAACTGAAGGGGACCATCAGGAGATGGTGGGAGAATCATGGGAGCTCTGAGATTATGCAGGTAGCCTATGAGGAGCTAGCAGATCCTAGGGTGATCAGTTATACATGGACAAATAGAGAAGAAAAGTAAGTGAATGATGGAAATGTGAAGAAGAAGAAGAAAAAAGAGTTGTGCATAAGTGCGCCCTTCTCCGTATTGCCTCAGGCCACATCATTCTCCAATGGGATTTTAACTGTAAAGAGGTAGATATAGGTTGCTCTGACCACAGGGAGATTAATGATTACCTTAAGTGCACTCCAAAGAAGAGTCCACATAACCTTCAATGTAAACCCAACTCTCCTTTAAAGATGGTGGTAAGTGCATTTTCAAGTTACCAGAAAGACAACAAGGAAAAACAGATGCCGTAGACTCATAGGACAGAGATTCCCCATTTCCTCCCCATGGACAACTTGATCATTACTGATGGTCCTCAAGGACCATTTATTGATTTTGTTGCTTGGGTAGCAATTGCACTATGCCACGGTCAAAGCTGTGTCGTTTCTAATTGTACTTTCATTGCTTCTTTTATTTCTCATATTGTATTTCATCACTTAACAATAAGTCTAATTATAAGAAGCAATCAAAATGCAGTTAAAAATCATGATGAATATTCAATGTGGACAGGCCACCCAAATCAAGTTCATGGACCACAGGTGGTCTGTGCACCAGTTTGGGAACCCCAATCATTGAACATTTGGAGTTGTCTTATTCTGTTGGCCTAGCTTACCCAGTTTTATTGGACTACAACTCCCATCATCCCCAGTTAACTGTCCAGCTAATGGTCAGGGGTGATGGGAGTTGCAGTCCAACAACACCTGGGCACCCAAGATGGATCTAACCTGACAACAAATTCTCCAGTAATTGAGGCAGAAGTCTTTCCAGGATTTGTGTCCCAAGCCAGGGATTGAACCGCAGCCGTCCTGAAGGCAAAGCAACCATTCTAGGTACAACTGGATGATGGCCCTTCCCTATTCAAATCCCTTTGTGTCCACACATCAGTTTGACTCCCTTAGTAATTCAAGGCATTGTGAGCTCTAATGAAAATCAATGAAACAACGTATCTAAATCCTTCAAATGTAGACGGCTCTTTCTCTCTTTACAGTGAAGATTTATTTGATTTAGGATGGAGAGACCATGCAACCCCGCTGAGAATCTGCCCTCATGTTTATCGTACAAAGTATTTTTACGTCTTTGTCGCTCAACCACAGCCGCATCCCTCTACTAGGCAAGCAATTTCATGGGAAAAACAGAACGTACCCGCAGAAGACCATTAAGGGGACATGGTGCCTTAAATTATGGCATGATCAGCAGTTGGGTCAGGCTATTTTGAGAGGAATCTGTATTTTTAGCATCTCCTGAAGAAGAGCGTTTCCCTGAGAATCAAAAAAAAGTTATTCTACTTGGAGGGTATTTACTTACAGTTCCAAAGTCATCGAGTCCTGCATTTCCAGTTCTTATTGTCCAAACACATGTCTGTGGAATGCATACCTAGTTTCACAGGTAGACCTTGCATTTATTGTTATTATTATTTTATTTCTTGTATTTATATCCCACCTTTTCCTCCAAGGCACTCAAGGTTCATTGGAGATTTTTAAGCAGGGGTTGGGTGGGCATCCATCAGGGATTCTTTAGCTGAGATTCCTGCATTGCAGAGGGTTGGGAGTAGAAGACCTTTTGGGTGCCTTTCAAGCTCTTCAGTTCCATGTTAAATCATCAGCTGTTTCCATAGAATCAAAGAGTTGGAAGGAACCCTGAGGACCATCTGGTCCAACCCCCTGCAATGCAATGCAATGCAGCTGTCCAATACAGGGATCAAACCTGCAACCATGGTGTGATGAGCACCATGCTCCAACCAGCTGAGCTACCCAGGAAGTCACAAACAAGGCCTTCTCTTTTGGAGGGATTTGGGGCACTCACAACAATGTTTGCTGGATCCTTTCCTTTACCATCGCTCTCAGTGAACCTTCACTTGCTCTCAGTGGTATCATCATGTAGTCTGAACACAACTGGCTGTTGGAAGATGTCATGGGGAGGTTGCCCCAGTGAAATTGGTACTTCTGGTTTCTACCTGAATATGGAAACTGGAAAATATTCAGTCCAACTTTATATTGACACTCATTCTTGTTTCTGGAAGCAATGAGGACTCCGTGCCTTTGTGATTTGAGAAGTTCAGGAGGCCACCTTGAGAGAGAGGGTAAGAGCTCAGTAAGCAAGGCTGCTCCAACCTGAGCTTTTGAAGGCACCCAAATTCACTCCCAAACATGGTCACCGGAACTGCAGATTTGCACAGTTGGGTTCTACCTCTTTCCCCATGAACAACTCCAGCCCCACCCATGATCCCCATCTACAAAAGGAAAAGTTAGTTACGACAGATCTTCTTATCTGACCTACTTACAAACGTACATGAAAGCGCAGTTAATTTGGGCTGTTATCTGTCAAATTGATAAAAATCTCCCTGTTTGGTACTAATTATATTCAGCATGAATTTCTCTGCACAGGGACATTAGAAACGGCATTATGACCTCAATGAGAGTGAGACAACTCCCTGAGTTGAGTTGGAAATTTCCCCCTGGAGCTTTGCCCTAATAAAATTTCAAGGGCCTGTTTCTATGGAGCATTCCTGAAACAGTACATTTCTCCCCTTCAAAAAATAAATAAATCTCATTGTCAAATGTCATGTAGATGGTTGTGGTTTGAGGAAGGGTGGTGCAATAATGAGGATCTTGTTTAGGAAAATGAAGAAAGTTGTCACATGTGTGATGGGAGCCAATGGGCTTCTTTGGTCATGGAACACATGAGGAAGGGTAAGAGTCTTAAACAGAATAGAGATTGAGATTAAATATTTGTTGTCTGTTATAACTGTTGAGTATGAGAACAATCTACCAGGGAGACTCCAGAGTCACAAGCCCTGAAATATAGACCAATTTAAGGAGATTATATCCATGCCTGGCATCAATCACCACCTCATGTCACAGAGGAGGCAAGGAGACTCTAAAGTAACATAAGAGACAAACCAAAAACCAGGAAGCACCAGAATTCAAGCCCACAACATTCAGGAAGTTTTGTATGTATGCTGCTGGGAGATATATTTGTATTCCATCTTTGCTCACATAAGCAATAAAACAAAGGAATCTTGCTCCTTTGGCCAGACATAGCTTACTTCTTAATTTTTCCACCAAAGTGATTTGCTTAATGATCTTCTGCGAATTAGCTAACATGGCCCCTTTTTAGGTTCTTCAGATGTTGAGAAACCCAGGCAGCTGCAAGAGGATAACCAATTTAAGGTTTGAAATGACAATCCTCATTGTTGTTTTGAAAAATATGGTTAGCAGGGCCAAATCGGGAGATTCCAATAGTTGCTCTCCAGTCATTTTAATAATGTTATGTATGTATGTATATGAATAACATTTTATCTGTGCTAAGGTTTTTGGCAAAAATAAAACCCATGAGCAATTTACAAAAAAATGAAATAAAAATCAAAGAACCGTAGAATGCATCCCATGGGTCATCAGAAAAATCCTTCCACAATAAAAGACAAATACTTATCAGAATGCAATAAATACATCTAAACTCCATCATTTAAAGCAATTCCAGGATAACACCCAGTGAAGTTGTTGACACCCCAATTCAATGTGTTTACAACTGAATGTGTGTGCGTTTGTGTGTAAAATATGAAGATCCATACATTTCTCCTAGAATGCATACTGTTGTACGCAATATTGCACAGTACATTCACTTTTGCAAGCCATTTCACCTGGTATATGCTACTTGTGCATATTACTATAAGTAATATAATAATTTTGTACGTGTTCTTTGGGCGGGGAAGTGCAATTTCCAAAAGAAAGGTGTGTTTTGGCACGTGCATTGGTACGGGACATGTGAATTTTTTAGATTTGCATTTAAATCAAGCTGAATGAGTTTACTCCCCCAGCAGTAGAGTGCAAAAGCTCATCATATGGGAGAAGTTATTCTTTGCATCCTACCTCAGCTTCTGCAGGGTTGGGGAAACTCATAAGAGGAGGAGAAAATAGCTAGACACACACAGTAAGCTAGTGCCCATGAGCAGGGCCAAATTTAGGTTTGATGAGGCCCTAAGCTAGTGAAGGCAATGGGGCCCTTTATATGTCCAGCTGTCCTTTGTCAACAACAAATTGCCACTGTTTTTTGTGTTTAATATATGTAATATGGTAATTTATGGTGCTCACCGGAAGGACAGATCGTGAAGCTGAGGCTCCAATACTTTGGCCACCTCATGAGAAGAGAAGACTCCCTGGAAAAGACCCTGATGTTGGGGAAGATGGAGGGCACAAGGAGAAGGGGACGACAGAGGACAAGATGGTTGGACAGTGTTCTCAAAGCTACCAGCATGAGTTTGACCAAACTGCGGGAGGCAGTGGAAGACAGGAGTGCCTGGCGTGCTCTGGTCCATGGGGTCACAAAGAGTTGGACACGACTAAATGACTAAACAACAACAACAATTTATGGACCTAATAGGTATCTAAAGCCATTTGCACATAACAGTCAGTGCAGAATGTAGGCACCCTATATATAGAAATGAGCGAACCAGTGATATTTTAGGGAGCAGGCTAGCAGGTGGGGCCCATTACTTACATAATAGGAGCCTACAAAACACTGTTGTTGTTGTATGTAGGTTTTATTTTTTATTTTTTTCTCTTATATTTTGGAAATGTACATCCAGTGGTTTTTTTGGGGGCCCCCAAGAGAGTGGGGCCCTAAGCTATAGCTTGTTTAGCTTATACGTAAATCTGGCACTGTTCATGAGAGGCTTGCTGGGTGAAGCACAGAGAACATAAAAAAGCCCTGCTGGATCCGACCAGTAGCTTATCTAGACCAGCATCCTGTTCTCACAGTGGCCAAAGAGATACTTATGGAAAGCTCACCTTCATGACTTAGGCTTACCTCAACTCTCCCCACCTGTGATTCCCAGCCACTGGTGTTCAGAAGCATTACTGCCTGTGACAGTAGCTAGTAGCCATTGGTAACATTATCCCCCATGAATTAGTCTGATCCAACCGGCTCTTCTTATGCTGTTAATGTTAATCCTCATCTAAAGACTTCCAAGTCGACTAGTACTTCCAGTTGGTGCATGTTTTGTAACTAGCAACTCATGATTTCGTCAACATTCATATTTCCTGGCTCAGAAGGGAAAAAAAATACAATCTTGAGGAACGAGGAAGTTGAAGAAAACACTCCATATAATTCATTCTCACTGATTTAATCCATTTTGTCTGATTTAATTAAAGTTTAATTGGGATGAAAGTTTAATTTATAGAATTTGGAATGACTTTATCCCTATATAAAAAATTTAGACAGCAGCTTGTCTGTAATTAATCTGAGTATGTGGTTTATACTTTCTGCTCTTCCTCTTCAGTGATTTTTATAATAATATATATTACTTTATTTTTTGACTATTTCTAGATTCAAATGCATTTATAAGAAAAATAATTTATTTCAAAGGTTTCTCTCCTCTCCCCTTTTCCTTCTCTTTTTCTTATTTTAAATATTTATTTTCCTATACTTTTCTTTGCTTAGTTATAATATGATTATAACAGATGGATTAACGATACCTGTTTTTATTGCCCTGTTTGCGTAATGATATATCTCTTTTTGGTACTCATTTTCAGCATCTTGATTAGGCACTTTCACAATGCAATGAAGAGATAATGCGGCTATGCCTATCTGATTCAGTGACAATGCAGACGTGTATTTCTGAGCATTTTTTTAAAAAAATAACAATACATGTTTGAGTGACTCAATGCTCAACTCAAAAACAAATCAAGGGTCATGACCTTGAAAGGCTGAGTTCTTAGAACCATCAGGGCAGCTGTGCCCAGGGCAGCTGTTTATCAGCTCCATCTGGTACACAGGCTGAGACCCTCCCTGCCCGCAGTCTGTCTCTCAAGAGTGGTGCATGCTCTGGTTATCTCCCGCTTGGACTACTGCAATGCGCTCTACGTGGGGCTCCCTTTGAAGGTGACCCGGAAACTACAACTAATCCAGAATGCGACAGCTAGACTGGTGACTGGGAGCGCCCGCCAAGACCACATAACACTGGTCTTGAATTACCTACATTGGCTCCCAGTACGTTTCTGAGCACAATTCAAAGTGTTGGCGCTGACCTTTAAAGCCCTAAATGGCCTCGGTCCAGTATATCTGAAGGAGCGTCTCTACCTCCGTCGTTCAGCCTGGACACTGAGGTCCAGCACTGAGGGCCTTCTGATGGTTCCCTCACTGCGAAAAGCCAAGTTACAGTGAACCAGGCAGAGGGCCTTCTCGGTAGTGGCACCCACCCTGTGGAAACCCTCCCACCAGATGTCAAAGAGAACAACAACTACCAGACTTTTAGAAGACATCTGAAGGCAGCCCTGTTTAGGGAAGCTTTTACTGTTTGATGAACTACTGTATTTTAATATTTTGTTGGAAGCTGCCCAGAGTGGCTGGGGAAACCCAGCCAGATGGGTGGGGTATAAATAATAATTTGTTGTTGTTGTTGTTGTTGTCACTCCTATC
Organism: Podarcis vaucheri; assembly: GCF_965113315.1. Taxonomy (NCBI): domain Eukaryota; kingdom Metazoa; phylum Chordata; class Lepidosauria; order Squamata; family Lacertidae; genus Podarcis; species Podarcis vaucheri. The sequence continues at coordinate 64,995,004 of NC_138748.1, forward strand.
CATCTCCATTCATATCCTGCAGAAGCATGTAGGTCAGTGGTACAACATTTGCTTTACCCAGACTCACCCTTTGGCCTCTCCACATAGGGCTGAGAAAAGCTCTGTGTCTGGAAGCCTGGGGAGCTACAGCCAATCAGTGTAGACAACACTGATCTAGATAGACCAATTGGTCTGACTTGTTACAAAAGTAGATTCCTAGGTCCATTGCTGGTCCTGCAGTTATGCAGCTTTTTTGGAAGGCCATTTCTGAGCCAGGCTGGAGGAATTCTTCCCATCACTGGCCATACCTACATGTTTGGAGACAACAGATGACTAGCTCGCCAGTAGTTTTTCTCAGTTCTTGATTTAGATTCATTTACATTGTTCACACATACACACCAGCTTACAGTGTTGGCAAGTACAGTTGAACAAGTCCTTATTCCTCCACTCCAAAAGTCCAGTACCTGAACCTTCCCTTTGTGGTGTGGTTCCGCAGTAGCTCATACTCTTCAATCTTCTACTAAGCTATACCTGTTGTTCTCTGGATGCTGTGGGACTCTCACCAGAAAGAGAATTTGGTTGGCCAATGTGATTACAGGATGATGGACTTGAAGGGCCATTGGTCTCATCCAGCAAGTTCTTCTTCAGTTCTTAACTCCCATCAGCCCCAGTCAAGGTGGGAAATGGTCAGGGATGCTGGCATCTGTAGTCCCATGAAATAGGTGTCAGTATCTTCTCTGCTCCAGAGGACCACCCCCCCCCAAAAAAAAGAAAAAGGCTTTTTTTCTGGCCCATGTAGGACCAGTCTGGAAAGTTAGTCTTGGTGAAGACTTGACATTTTCATCCCCCCAAAAAAGTTTTTGATTTGAGTTTCCATTGAAATGAGGATGTATTTTAATGTTTTAATGTTTTAATGTTGTTTTTAAGTTGTATTTCAATCAATTTGCTTTTATATCGGGTGCTAGCTGCCCTGAGCCTGGTTTTGGCTGGGGAGGGCGGGGTATAAATAAATAAATTATTATTATTATTATTATTATTATTATTATTATTATTATTATTATTATGTCTCTAGATATCACTTCCCTTAGGCATTAGCCTTATCAGGGCCATTAGGTGACACCCTTTGGTGTCTCCAAATATTCAGGCCTTTCATGATGAGATATCTGAATAGCTATCACATGGAAGAAGTCAAACACGTTGTATTCTCTGCTGCTCCTGGAGATTGGGACCAGATCAAATGTTACAGGTGAGTTTCCATCAGGAGGAACTTCAAAGGGCTATTCCGAGATAGACCCAATTGCCTTGATGGGTTGGGGGTTCTCCTATGTTTCAGGTCTTCCAGTAAAAGCTAAACAGGAGATGTTGGAGATGCTGGAGCTCTGGATTTCCTGCATCAAACAGAGAGTTTAACTGAATGGTCAACACAATCCCCTTCCATGTTATGTTACATACAAGATGGCTGAGAGAAATGTGTCTTCCCTTTTTTCACTCTATGAAAATAATTGGTGGGAAAGTTTCTTATTGACATCTCTCAGAGTTGGTACTCGATGCATGCGGTGGAAGTTGAGCTGAAATGAAATTTTCCAAAGGACTCATTTTCTCAGAATTTTTCTGTGGGGGGAAAAACAAGATTTTGCTTTCCAAAAAAAAGAAGGCCACCTTGCAGAATCTTTCTCTGCATTCTGCACCAATTTGTTCTTCTAGAGTGGCTGCATCAAGAGTTGTTGCTGCAGCAAGGCAAACAAACAAAAACTGAGGAAACAAGGAATGGCACGTCTCTGGTCAATACAAATGGGGACCCCCCCATGCCAAGAAACTGTTGGAGAGATTCTTCGTCCACAAATAGGGAGATGAATTTTGAAAATACATTTGTGCACTGCTGTTTCTGCCAGGAAAGGGTGATACTAGCTAAATGCCACATGCAGGCAAATTAAGAGAGAATTTGCGAGAAGGGCTGTAGGTCAGGAGTAGAGCATCTGCTATGCATGCAGAAGGTCCCAGGTTCAAATCCCGGCATCTCCAGGTAGGAGCTAGGTGGACAAAATGTCTGACTTGGTAGAAGACAACTTCCTATGATCCTAGATGGTTCTGCTCAGCTGAAATGTATTTAGGAAATGAAATGATTTATTTTTAAGCTATAAACTTAGAAACATTACACAATGAGCTTGACTGATTTCCTCATTTTCCTGGGCTGACCCTTCAAGGCTTCTGAGATCCACCACCCTTCCATAAACTATATCATAACATGCCATTTTAGCGATATTGTAGCCAACCATTAAAAAAAAAACAACAACTTGCTCAGCATAGCTGAGTTTGACAAGTTCTTTATGGTCAGGTTTTTAAGCAGTTGGAAAATAACAAGAAGATGAGAGGGTGGAAGTGAAGGACAAACCAGCAGCTGACTGAACTGTGATAGGACCCACTCAGACTCAGGTATCCTCCCTTTAATCTCTGGGAATCTAGATTTGTCTTTCAAATTCGCTGAACCTTCCTTGAACCAGCCGCGGTCTGCATACTTTCACCCCCCGCAAATGCACTTGTCTTGTTTTGATATTCTGAGCCTTCTGAGTTGTTCTGTATGCAACAACTTATGCAAATCACAATTGTGGTCAGACGTTAGTTAGCTGACGGTGCTGTTATTTCTTCAGATGGTTTATGTGCATGTAAGCTTAGGAGAAACCCTGATAGATCATTAGGATAAATAACAGGCACCGTCTGTTCTTACATGTCAGCATAATCTGACTGCGACGTGCGCCTCGTGGCTGCTGCTGATCTATTCTTCTGACCTGCGTTTCTCTAGTAACATCTAGCAAAGGACGAGGTACACTAGAATGTGATTGCGCTTAACACAGGAGCAGCAAATTTTTTCAGCAGGGGGCTGGTCCACTGTCCCTCAGACCTTGTGGGGGGCCAGACTATATTTTTTTTGGGGGGGGATGATGCAAGAGCCCCCGTGGCTGCTTACCTGTGTCTTGTGAGTGGCAGGGGCTGGCGGCGGCGGGACAATGAGCGGTGTGTGAAAGGGCTCCGGAGGGGGGCTACTTAAAATGGCAGACAAAGGGTCAGGCTGCCTGCTATAACTGCTACTTCCTATCTTTATTGATATATAATCCACCAATAACAAATTGTCCTGGTGTACTCTGAGGTTAGTCTCAATGGTGCACATGGTGAGCAGTGTAGCCTAAGCAAAAAGTTCTATTGACCACAGTCCCAAGGGCAGTGCTAGAGAGGAATCATGATCTACTACAGGTTTGGGTCCAATGCCAAGAGAAAGGTTCAGAGTCAAACGGTAAGGCCAGATTCCTGCCTCTGCAGCAAATCTAGGGTGGGAATCCTAGGGTCAGTACAAAAATCTCAGGCCAGTGGAATTCCTGAAACAGTCAAGCCATGGCTCATCACCAGTGAAAGTTGAGAAGACACAGAGACTCTGCCTTGCTTCTTGTTTATTTCTCCCAGTCTTATTTGACGCACCTGAGCTTGTGACAGCTGAGTAGCCGCGTCTCTCCCCTTAACAAAACATGCAATCATCACCCGACCTGAATTTAATCCAGTTGAGTGGCCACAAACCTCTTCTCAGACCTAGCGAGTCCTATGATCTTTGCCTGATCAACTACACGAGTGGCCAAAATTGTGGAAACCTTTTTTGGGGAAAGTGTGTTTCTAAGGTTTGATGGCTCATAACACCTGATTGGCTATCTAAACACTCATGTTCATTGGCTACATTCAAGCAAAGGAAAGCTACTGCATATCAACCTAAGCAAATGGTACTTCCTTTTTCTGGTTATTTGGCTTTAACTTTTGATAGAATACAGATAGTTGAACAAACCTTTTTGCATTCCATTCTTCATTAAATTATCTTTCCATTGATATATAATTTTATGGTATTACTCCAAAAAAAAAGTAGTGTTATGAGCCATCAAACCTCAGAAATACCCTTTCTCCAAAATGTTTCCACAATTTTGGCCACTAGTGTAGTAAGCTGGGCTGTGTTCTCTCACCCGCCTCAGTTTCTTAAACTGTATTTCCCACTATGTTCCTGGAGAAGGGGACATCGCTGGTTCTGGAGATGTGTCCATTTCTCCTTTCTCCCGTGAACTGTTGGCTGTCCCTTTGACATCATCCGATGTCCATTGAGCACCTTCTAAGTCCCCAACATCCCCTTCACTCTCTTCAGCTTGTCCTGGTGTGTACCAATTGTGGCTATACCCTTCCCCAGGATCTTCTTCCCTTTCCTCAATGTCCTGCCAGTTCATGGCAAAAGTGCTCTTCGTGGAAGGCCCATGGCTTAGTGGCAGACCATTTGTTTTGCATGCAGAAGGTCCCAGATTCGGTCCTCAGCATCTCTAGGTAGGGCTGGGAGATACCCTGGTCTGGAGATCCACTCCCCATCAGTGTAGCCAGTAATGAGCTAGATCAAGCAGTTGTTTGACTCATTATAAGGCTCTTGAAGCAAGTGTGAGTTACAAAGCTGGTGCAAAACACAGCCACCTGATTGTTGGCTTGTTTATATTCTTCACCCAGGCAAGGATAAGTCATTATCAAAGTTCAAGGTCACTTTCCAGCCAGGCAAAACTACTCAAGGAGGGTGCACAGAGGGAATGGAGAGGGAGTGTAGTCTGGGGGTGGTCCTATGGGTCACATAGAAGAGCTTAAAGGTAAAGGGACCCCTGACCATTAGGTCCAGTCGTGACCGACTCTGGGGTTGCGGCGCTCATCTCGCTTTATTGGCGAAGGGAGCCGGCATACAGCTTCCGGGTCATGTGGCCATCATGACTAAGCCGCTTCAGGCGAACCAGAGCAGCGCACGGAAACGCTGTTTACCTTCCCGCCAGAGTGGTACCTATTTATCTACTTGCACTTTGACGTGCTTTCGAACTGCTAGGTTGGCAGGAGCAGGGACCAAGCAATGGGAGCTCACCCCGTCGTGGGGATTCGAACTGCCGACCTTCTGATCGGCAAGGCCTAGGCTCTGTGGTTTAACCCACAGCGCCACCCGCATCCCATAGAAGAGATTGGGGACCCACAATTAGCCCTGGGGTCTGAAGTTGGAAGGAAGGGAAGCAGAGAATTGGGACACTCATCAACCAGCACCAGTAGGATGGAGCTGCTCCTCTCCATGCTGTGTTTATTTATGCAGCAGTCGGACCAACAATACATGTCCCCATTGAGGAGGATTTCTCAGCCTGGGCTCTTGGTTTCCCTTCCAACCTTTAAAACAGATTTGCATCGCATGCAGATTTTATAGCCCGACGTGTAAGGAATCCGTCACCTCTGCTGTGTCTAATTCATCTTTGCTCTCTCTATTTTTCCGCATAAGCAGATATTGCAAAGTGATAAAGCCCTGTGGAAATATGTAAGGCAGATAAGCAATCCTCAGGTACTTCTTTTAATGTAGCAGATGAAGAACTATTCTCTTTATTAGCAAGGTTCATTTGTGTGTGAAATCAGATAGGCCTATTTAAAGAAGAAGTGGCAAAAATGAATTTATCTGTCACTGAACCGATGCGCAAACATTGGTGTGAGTTGCGGTGAAATTGCAGATTTGTTAGGAGTTGATCTCCCACTTTCTTGTCTAGTGTAATGACTTACTTCTCCACATCCTGAACTTTTCCTGTAACAAACCCTCCCTGGCCCCCTATATTTTAAGATTATCGGTTGTGACGCAAGCTGTTAGTCCTCATCAACACTTCATGAAGCGAGAACGTAATAGCCCTCCTGGAACAGACCAGTGGCTCATTCGGTCCACCATCCTTTTCAGGGCAGAGTCTTCAGAGATTTCCTGCTCCCAGCAGAACAGCTTCTTCCAGAGTCCCCGGTTATGGGAAAATCTCTTCTGTACAGTTCGAAGTAACCAAGTGTTTATTGTCTCTAGGCACAAGACAAAGCTAAACACTACGATCAACTATCTACTGTTCTTCTGGTCCTTGAAGTAAAAATACATATGTACAGAGAAGTGACGCGGGTGGCACTGTGGTCTAAACCATAGAGCCTCTTGGGCTTGCCGATCAGAAGGTTGGCGGTTCGAATCCCTGTGACAGGGTGAGCTCTCGTTGCTCGGTCCCTGCTCCTGCCAACCTAGCAGTTCGAAAGCATGTCAAAGTACAAGTAGATAAATAGGTACCACTCTGGCAGGAAGGTAAACGGCATTTCCGTGCACTGCGCTGGTTCGGCCACGACTCTGGGGTTGCGGCGCACATCTCACTTTACTGGCCAAGGGAGCCGGCGTACAGCTTCCGGGTCATGTGGCCAGCATGACTAAGCCACTTCTGGCGAACCAGAGCAGCGCATGGAAATGCCGTTTACCTTCCCGCCAGAGTGGTACCTATTTATCTACTTGCACTTTGATGTGCTTTCGAACTGCTAGGTTGGCAGGAGCAGGGACCGAGCAACAGGAGCTCACCCTGTCTCAGGGATTCGAACCACCGACCTTCTGATCGGCAAGCCCTAGGCTGTGGTTTAACCCACAGCGCCACCCTCGTCCCAAATGAGGACAATAGGAATCTCCTAACGACTTTCTGCACCCTTAACAAACCACAGCTCCCAGAATTATTTGGGGGAAGTCATGGCTGTTTATAGTGGTATCATAGTGCTTTAAATGAATGGTGTGGATGAGGCCTGGCTATACGATGCACCTGATACACCTTCATTTCTTGGAGAAGCAGGGAGAAAATTAAAGTACAGTGACACCTCAGGTTACATACGCTTCAGGTTACTATCACTTCAGGTTACAGACTCCGCTAACCCAGAACTATTACCTCGGGTTAAGAACTTTGCTTCAGGATGAGAACAGAAATTGGTGGTGGCAGTGGGAGGCCCCATTAGCTAAAGTGGTTAAGAACAGTTTCAGGTTAAGAACAGACCTCCGGAACAAATTAAGTACTTAACCCGAGTTACCACTGTACATAAATGGAAATATGACACTTTTTTTAAAGCCCTTTAACTTTCAGAGCCATAGGCTCCAACCCAGGGGAACCCCCAGCATCCAAAGAACCAAAAAGCCCCCACAAGGCCTGAACTGGAAGCCCCCCCTTCCTTATTGCCAAGAGGTGACACACGCCCTTTGACAAAACCGCCTTAGCATTCTTCGTGCACAATATAATAGGGGCCACGACTTAAGTGGCAGACAGCTAAAAGATTTTGGGAGAAAATAGAATTTACTAAATCCCATTCTCTTTTATGTTGCCTCTCGTATTTATTTCTCATCTATTTAATTGTGCCGTCTCCTTCCTCCCTTCTTTCCTTCCTTTCTTTCGCTCCACTCCGCCCCACCACCACCCTTTTTGTCTGACAATCTGCCTTGTATTTTAAACACATCTGAATAGTTTCCCAATGTTCTATTCAGATTGCGTTAAGCTATTGATAATAGTTTCTTTTTTAAAATATATATATTAATATATTATATAATAATAATAATAATAAAACGAGAAGAGGATTCAGGCGAACTCAAATTCCGAGTACAGCTGGTTCAGCAAGGGAAGTGAACTCTGAGGTGTTTGAATAGATAATCTAGAATGATGCCATTTCCTTATCAGCATTTAGAGAATAAATACATGTTCACTGTGGGAATAAAAAAAATTAAGAAAGGAATACAATAGGAGCATTTGGTTTAATACAATCTCTTTAGGATTGGAAGCACCAAATATTATCCCCCCACCCACCCCACCCTCTGGGTCTAAAACAATGAATGCCTTCAAAAGAGTTCAGTTCTGCATTGTTGGCGACTAGGGGAAATAGTCTGCAGAATTTAAATACTTCCTTTAGATACTGCTGCTTTGCTCCCCTTTATTAATCACATTTATATCTTGCCTTTTGTAAAGGAGTTCAGGGTAGCTGCACACAGATGTTAGACCTTTTCTATATATATTTTTTTCCAACAGCTCTGTGGAGGGTTAGCTTAGAGTGAAAGTGTGTGGCTGACCCAACTTCAGCCATCAAGCTTCATGGCTGAGGAGGAATTTGAACCCGGGGCTCTACAGGGGTGCAGCTCAGTGCTCACAGTTTGCCACCAAACTGATCATTTCACACAAGTCCTCGCCGTGGGATCACATCCACCCAGTGCTACACCAGCTGCACTGGCTCCCGGTGGAGTACAGGATCATGTTTAAGGTGCTGGTTTTAACCTTTAAAGCCCTATACAGCCTAGGACCCTCATATCTACGGGACCGCCTCTCCTGGTATGTCCCACGGAGGAACTTACGGTCTTCAAACAAAAACATCTTGGAGGTCCCGGGCCACAGGGAGGTTAGACTGGCCTCAAACAGAGCCGGGCTTTTTCGGCCGTGGCCCCGATCTGGTGGAACGCTCTGTCACAAGAGACCAGGGCCCTGCGGGACTTGACATCTTTTCACAAGGCCTGCAAGACAGAGCTGTTCCACCAGGCCTTTGGCCAAGGTGCAGTCTGACCCCCTCCTTTGGTAATCCTCACAGAACTCTAGCCCAATGGTTGCCATTAATTTGATTCTGAATTGATTTGATTCTGAATTGATTTTAGAATGCTGTGTTACTTTTATAGTTGTTAGCTGCTCTGAGCCCAGCTTCGGCTGAGGAGGGCGGGATATAAATAAAAAATTATTATTATTATTATTATTATTATTATTATTATTATTATTATTATTATTAAGTTGGGGGCAGTGGCAGCCAGAGATGCCTGGCTCTAGGGATTTCATTTTAGAAGTGATTGGTGGGCAGTATTTGCTCCCTCCAAATCCAGCTCAACGTCAGGAAGAACTTTCTGACCATCAGATCTGTTTGACAGCGAAATGGTCTCCCTCAGGAGGTTATGGACTCTCCTTCCTTGGAGGTTTTTAAGCAGAGGTTTGGTGGCCATCTGTCATGAATGCTTGAGATGCAGTGAGTTGGACCAGATGACCCTTCCAATTTTAAATTCTCTTACTCTACGGAAACTTGCTGTCAGATGGCTGTTGTGGTTGCTCGAGAGTAACCATGTAGGACTCCAAACCTGTGTTTGACAGGTTTTATTTTGATGCAAACTATTTACAGTGAAGAGCCCCAAAGCTCATGTCTGGCTCAATCGCTAGCAGAATCCGGGAGTGGTCTTTTTTTGGATCTCCCCCAACCTTCATTAACCCCCAACCTTCTCCTTCCCTCTTTGCACCTTAGACTACTGTGTAGGATGGGTGAAGGCAAGGGCATGTTTCCCTCCTGTCCGGCTTGCCCAGGAGTGGTGTTAAGGCTTCCACCGGCATCCTCTGGTCCTTGCACCTCTTCCCCACTAGAGGTGGGGCTTTCCTCCTCCTCAGAAGAGGAACTGCTTTGCAAGATTTTTGGAGGCTCCTTGTAACATAACTGCCCTTCTACTCCTCACCTCTGAGTCAATGGCAGTTCCCTGACACTTACATATGTTGAGTTGGCTAGTTTCTCCACACACACACAAACACACGTTCTCTATCCAGGTGAGCAAAACAGATTCTCAGAAAGCACATTTCAGCCATGCAAAACATTCAAAGAAAAGTACAGGGCAGGTCCAGAGAGGAGAATTGCCTATGGAGATGTAGGTAAATGTGGGGTAAGCTTAAGAGAGTACAAATGTCCTGGAGTGCCACATTTTGCCCCCAGCTCTGAGGTTCCCAATCTGTGAATTATACCCAATGGTTGTGTGAATGGGTATTCAGTTCGGGGTAGGGAGAGGAGGAAAATTTCCTTCTTCTTTCATGCCTCTTGAGCCCTTTCCTAATAGAGACATCAATGGGATGTTTAATCATACCTGTGGGTACCGTCATAATATTATATATATATATCTTCACTTTTTCATCAGCCGACACATGTTCCAAGCCTTCCAGGAACCAATTAAGTTGACATTTACCAAATGTGACTCTTAGAGCAAAATTGGTTCAGCAGCAGCAGCAGCAGCCTTGCTGCAGATCCCGCTCCATCCTTGACTATTGTTGGCTATGATTGTGTGCAAATGTATTTGATGCGCTGAAGGGGAGGCATCGAAATGAGGACAATGCTTCCATCCGCAAGGCTCTTGCATGTATAGAAGTCAGTTAGGTCTGACAGACAGCACGGGGACCTAGTCAGATAAGGCACAGGAACGGCTTGGTCTGTAGGTAGCTGGTGCTGGGTGTCTTGTTGATGATAATAATAGAATAGAATAGAATAGAATAGAATAGAATAGAATAGAATAGAATAGAATAGAATAGAATTTATTACTTCATAGAATCATAGAATCATAGAGTTGGAAGAGACCACAAGGGCCATCGAGTCCAACCCCCTGCCAAGCAGGAAACACCATCAGAGCACTCCTGACATATGGTTGTCAAGCCTCTGCTTAAAGACCTCCAAAGTAGGAGACTCCACCACACTCCTTGGCAGCAAATTCCACTGTCAAACAGCTCTTACTGTCAGGAAGTTCTTCCTAATGTTTAGGTGGAATCTTCTTTCTTGTAGTTTGGATCCATTGCTCCGTGTCCGCTTCTCTGGAGCAGCAGAAAACAACCTTTCTCCCTCCTCTATGTGACATCCTTTTATATATTTGAACATGGCTATCATATCACCCTTAACCTCCTCTTTTCCAGGCTAAACATGCCCAGCTCCCTTAGCCATTCCTCATAAGGCATCGTTTCTAGGCCTTTGACCATTTTGGTTGCCCTCCTCTACACACGTTCCAGTTTGTCAGTGTCCTTCTTGAATTGTGGTGCCCAGAACTGGACACAGTACTCCAGGTGAGGTCTGACCAGAGCAGAATACAGTGGCACTATTACTTCCCTTGATCTAGATGCTATACCCCGTCCATCTGGCTGGGTTTCCCCAGCCACTCTGGGCAGCTTCCAACAAAGTATTAAAATACAGTGGTCTGTTAAACATTAAAAGCTTCCCTAAACAGGGCTGCCTTTAGATGTCTTCTAAAAGTCTGGTAGTTGTTCTTCTCTTTGACATCTGATTGGAGGGCGTTCTCTTTAACTCTTGAATTTTATGATTCTGTGCCTTTGACTGTGAAGGCAAAGCTAGCAGTCATTGATAGCCTTATCCTCCCTCAACTCATCCTGTTTTAAAGCCATCCAAATTGATGCACATCACTGCCTCCTCTGGGAGTCAGTTCTATAGTTTAACTAGCACTGCATGGCGGGACGCGGGTGGCACTGTGGGTTAAACCACAGAGCCTAGGCTTGCCAATCAGAAGGTCGGCGATTCGAATCCCTGCGACGGGGTGAGCTCCCGTTGCTCGGTCCCTGCTCCTGTCAACCTAGCAGTTCGAAAGCACATCAAAATGCAAGTAGATAAATAGGTACCACTCCAGCGGGAAGGTAAACGGTGTTTCCGTGCGCTGCTCTGGTTCGCCAGAAGCGGCTTAGTCATGCTGACCACATGACCCAGAAGCTGTACGCCGGCTCCCTCGGCCAATAAAGCGAGATGAGCGTCGCAACCCCAGAGTCGTCCGTGACTGGACCTAAAGGTCAGGGGTCCCTTTACCTTTTAGGCATTGCATGAAGAAGTAGTTTTCTTCTATCAAGATGGCTGCTGAGAAATCAGGGAGGTGAATCTGATAGGGTTAGAAGCATGAGGCTTAGTGTGGTTGGCTGTGGTGGGCAGAATATTTTGCTGTGTGTATTTATTTTACGCATTTATAAACCACTTCCCTTCCCGAAGTCACCAAAAAGGTTCACAACAAGTTAAAGATGCAAAAACTAAACAATTGAAACCATGCAATTTTTCCTTATATACACTTTTTTTTGCAGGCAATAAAATGTATTCACATTTCTTATGCAAACCTTCCCTAAAATATCAATTTTTGTACATGTCTTTTGGCTGCAGAACTCCATCATGCAATCTGGAGAACAGCTGATTTATGTTCTTTTCCCCCACCCCAGTATATATTTATTGTCATTTTTCCAGCTTACCAGAACATGATGTCCTGCTTTATACAACAGTGTTACAGAAACAAAAGCCACAGAAACTACAAAACTCAACTCTGGAGACGTCATCACTGTCGCAGCAATAACAATTCCCATGCAGTAATGGCAGATACTAATATTTTTTTTAAAAAGAAAGAAAAAGAAAGGTGATCATGAAATCTAAAAATTAGCACAAACCTTGGGACTGTTCTTTTCTTTTCTGGTGTATTTGTGAAAGTAAATAAAGACCGTGAAAGTGTCTGTATTTGGGTCCTTTGGTAACACTTGTGTGTTAATTTGCTCATCTCAAAGGATAGCTGGAATTCAGTTTGGACATATTGTTTTGGGATGGGTGAAATAGGAATGGTTCATATTAAAATGTGAACTGACCCATTGCTTGTGAAAGGTAACCCCGTTTCATGCAACCCCCAAGTTTTTCCCCATGGCAGAAGAACCAGGTCCAACATATTGCAGAACCAGATATTGCAAAGCACTGCAAGGTTTTCTCTCTTTTCCCCCTTTTGTAAATTCAGATCAAATGCAGTGGCTTTTATGTAATTCAAAGCCAGAACCAAACGCTTTTTTGGTTCTTTTCTTCTCTACCTCCCTCCTCTTCACTTACTGATCTTTTGGCTCCAAGTAAAAGCATCAAAGAACTTCAGCAAATCCAAGCCTTTTATTTTAGCTTTTATTTCAGATTGTGTGTGTGTGCGTGTGTGCACGCATTGTGGGAGAGGCATTGCATGCTTAAAAAGAAAAAAAAAAACTTTGCCCATTTCTGATGCAAAGTATCCGATCCCTGTGAGATCCTGCCTTGATAGCTCCATATTGGAGACTAGAAAGTGGAAAATGCTCAGACTAAGAGATTTTAGTTTGAAACAGGGCTGAAGAAAAACTTATCCCCCAATTTGGGGCCACTTTACTTGTAAGATCACTTTCACCACTGTGATCGACAGATGTGGTACCGTTTCAGGTGCCAGATAATACTCATTCTGCCCCTCTACAAAATCCAACTCTGCAATTCTATGATTCTTCTTCTTGTTCTTGTTGTTGTTGTTTAGTCGTTTAGTTGTGTCCAACTCTTCTGGTTAAGAGCAATAGACTCGTAATCTGGGGAACCGGGTTTGCGTCTCCGCTCCTCCACATGCAGCTGCTGGGTGACCTTGGGCCAGTCACACTTCTTTGAAGTCTCTCAGCCCCACTCACCTCACAGAGTGTTTGTTGTGGGGGAGGAAGGGAAAGGAGAATGTTAGCCGCTTTGAGACTCCTTCAGGTAGTGATAAAGTGGGATATTAAATCCAAACTCATCTTCTTCTTCGTGATCCCATGGACCAGAGCACACCAAGCACTCCTGTCTTCCACTACCTCCCACAGTTTGGTCAAACTCATTCTGGTAGCTTTGAGAACACTGTCCAACTGTCTCATCCTCTGTCATCCCCTTCTCTTTCCCAACATCAGGGTCTTTTCCAGGGAGTCTTCTCTTCTCAAATGGTGGCCAGAGTATTGGAGCCTCAGCTTCATGATCTGTCCTTCCAGTGAGCACTCAGGGTTCATTTACTTCAGAATGGAGAGGTTTGATCTTTTTGCAGTCTATGGGACTCTCAAGAGTCTCCTCCAGCACCATAATTCAAAAGCATCCATTCTTCGGCGATCAGCCTTCTTTATGGTCCAGCTCTCACTTCCATACATCACTACTGGGAAAACCATAGCTTTAACTATACGGACCTTTGTTGGCAAGGTGATGTCTCTGCTTGTATGTATAAGGAAAGAAAAGGTGTTGCCTAATAGAGAAGAGCAGATCTGTCCATTTCAATCTCTCTCACTTCTTCCAGTCTTCAGTTCAGTTCTCCACATTTCCACACCAGTCTGCAATTCAAAATTTGTTAGTGTGTAAGTACAGATTTAGCCTGATGCACACCATTTTGTATACAACCTTTTCTAACATGCATGTTTTTGAAAAGCAATTTTCCTTATAGGCAATGCAGTCTAATGGGCATTTTAGTAGTTTGGGATAGGGTAAGACCATTCTAAGGGATGGAGGTGGTGCTGTGGTCTAAACCACTGAGCCTCTTGGGCTTGCCCATCAGAAGGTCAGCAGTTTGAATCCCCGCAACGGGGTGAGCTCCCGTTGCTCGGTCCCTGCTCCTGCCAACCTAGCAGTTCAAAAGCACATCAAAGTGCAAGTAGATAAATAGATACCACTCCGGTGGGGAGGTAAACGGCATTTCCGTGCATTGTTCTGGTTTCGGTGTTCCATTGCACCAGAAGCAGCTTAGTCATGCTGGCCACATGACCTGGAAAAACTGCGGGCAAACACCGGCTCCCTCGGCCTGTAAAACGAGATGAGTGCCTCAACCCCAGAGTCGTCTGTGACTGGACTTAACTGTCAGGGGTCCTTTACCTTTATCTTTAAGACCGTTGTAATTGGGAATTCTGTCCCAGGGATGTGGCTGGGCTGCAAAGGTCAGCCCAGCCAGTGCTGATTTTTTACATAGCATTGCCAAGGTGCACGAGCTCATCACTGAAACACTGCCAAACACACACACACAACCTTATTATAACTGTGCACAGAATTGTATCACGGGCCATTTTTATCAATGTGCAGGAGAAATGCAAAAAGAAAAAAAGTGAGGCGGGGCAAACAATGGCCTTTTGCCACTGATTTATTAATGCATATGAATAAACTCGTAACATAGAATGGGAAAAGGGTGCAAAAGAATTGAAGGAATGCAGAGCTGTGCATCAACTTTGGAACTAATAGAAGAAATCCCCCCCCCCAATATTCGGGAGTGGTGGAGTGCAAAGAAGACCGAAAGTAAAGGGACTGTATGCTGCATGTTCTCATCTGTTCTTCTCGTTCAGGAACAAGGGTGGGGGGAATCATAGCTGTTTCTGGCATCCGTAATTATTTGATAAATATATGATGTGCCCTGCTTTGGGAAACTACATCTGCAGTCGAAAGCATCCTTACCAGGTCGCATGTTCCATTGAACTCAGGGAGAGTTCTGAATGTATGTTCGTATTCAGGAGGAAAGCGTATTCAGGAGGAAGTGAGTCCCACTGAACCCTGTAAGACTGGCTTCTGAGTAAACATGTTTACCATCAAGCCGCAAGGGTTTGTTAGTTTCACCACCCTCACATTTCTCCCTTGATTGTATTCCTTGTGCGTTGTTCAGCATTCAGATTTAAACCCGCAGGGGTGAAGGTTGGTCGTATCGCAGGCTGGAGGTCTTTTTTGCCTGTGCTGCTCCTGCTCTGTTATGGGCTTTCTGCCTGTTTTCCTTTTCAGAAGGTTCACAATCTGTCTCCAACAGAAGTGGAGAAGTTCAGTCCACTCACCAAGGTGAGCTTTTGTTGTTGTTTTAGGTAAAAGATCTCTTTCTTTGCATTTCTGATTTCTTTTGTTGGGTGGGTGGCTAATGCCCCATTTCCTAATACTCAGTTCTGCCACCAGGTGCCGCTCTTTCCTCTTTTTTAATCATAGGGACATGTGCCTGGCGAATACCCCCACCCTGAAACATTAACCACACCAACTTTGTGTTCTCACACTGAAAGGATACACATCTGAACCACAGATTCTGCTCCCAGACTTTGAAAACCAACCAAAGGTGCACACACAAAAACCAACCCTCATATATCATGTGAACAAGGTCAGCCTTGCTAACACCAAGCCTTGTTTCTAACAACTGCTAATGGTACAGAGACTGTCTCTGAAAAGATGAAATAAATAATGGTGAAGGACAAGGAGTGACATTGGCAGAAATGGCTAATAACAAAACTACCATTTATTCCAGTAAGGATAGGAATGAGGTACAGTTTCCGTGAGTGCTTTGTACTTTTTGATAGACACTTCCTATGATCAGTTCTCAAGCATAAAGACAAAACCACAAGATGAGGTTGACGGCGCAGAAACCAGGAAGCTCTGAGGTTAACAGTGTCAGGCATTTTTGGTGATGTGAGCAAAAACAGTGGCTGCTTGGGACAAAAGGTGTAAAAAATAAAAACCAGCTCAAATGGGAACCGAGGAAACTGCCTAGGTGAAGTTGGCCGATTGGGCCATCTATCCAAGTACCAGGGGCTCTCCAGGGTTTTCAGGGAGGGGTCTCGAAAATGCTGGGAATTGACCTGGGAATCTTCTGCATGCAAACTGGTGCTCTACCACAGTGGCGAAGGAAGGCTCTCCGGCACCCGGTGTGGGGTGCCAAGGGGTGGGGCAAACCGCCTGGCAGTGCATGCATGGCGCTGATACAGACAATAAACACACAAGACGTAACCAGCTGTACTTTTGAATAAATAAGGTATACTATTCATTGTATTAAATTGTAGATTTCAACAGAAGTAGCTCATAAAGTTCAACGGGGAAAAGCAGAAGACCTAGTGGACCAGTTCGTTCTCTAATCAGTTCATGCATAAGGTCCATACATATGTGTAAGTGTCTATTCCACCTGATATTCTTTCCAGAATATTAGCCTTGTTTTGCAGTCCTGGGCTTCATCAGTAGTACAAACTCATATATGATATCACAGGACAGTGGATCTTACAGCATAGTAGAATCATAGAATCATAGAGTTGGAAGAGACTACAAGGGCCATCGAGTCCAACCCCCTGCCAAGCAGGAAACACCATCAGAGCACTCCTGACATATGGTTGTCAAGCCTCTGCTTAAAGACCTCCAAAGTAGGAGACTCCACCACACTCCTTGGCAGCAAATTCCACTGTCGAACAGCTCTTACTGTCAGGAAGTTCTTCCTAATGTTTAGGTGGAATCTTCTTTCTTGTAGTTTGGATCCATTGCTCCGTGTCCGCTTCTCTGGAGCAGCAGAAAACAACCTTTCTCCCTCCTTTATATGACATCCTTTTATATATTTGAACATGGCTATCATATCACCCCTTAACCTCCTCTTCTCCAGGCTAAACATACCCAGCTCCCTTAGCCGTTCCTCATAAGGCATCGTTTCCAGGCCTTTGACCATTTTGGTTGTCCTCCTCTGGACACGTTCCAGTTTGTCAGTGTCCTTCTTGAATTGTGGTGCCCAGAACTGGACACAGTACTCCAGGTGTGGTCTGACCAGAGCAGAATACAGTGGCACTATTACTTCCCTTGATCTAGATGCTATACTCCTATTGATGCAGCCCAGAATTGCATTGGCTTTTTTAGCTGCCGCGTCACACTGTTGGCTCATGTCAAGTCTGTGGTCAACCAAGACTCCTAGATCCTTTTCACATGTACTGCTCTCAAGCCAAGTGTCACCCATCTTGTATTTGTGCCTCTCATTTTTTTTGCCCAAGTGCAATACTTTACATTTCTCCCTGTAGTAGCTATAAATCCTTGTCTTAGATGCTGTGAAAGGATTCTGTGGAACTGTAACAACCTTTCATGTGGATTGTTGGACTCTATGAACAGACAGGTGGAATAGACACTTAAACATATATGGACCTTATGAATGAGCTGATTAGAGAACGAACTGATCCGCTGGGTCTTTTGCTTTTTTCATTGAACTTCATGAGCTACTTCTGTTGAAATCTACAATTTAATACAATGAATAGTATACCTTATTTATTCAAAAGTACAGCCAGCTACGTCCTATCTGTTTGTTGAGAGCCAGTGTGGTGTAGTGGTTAAGAGCGGTAGTCTTGTAACCTGGTGAACTGGGTTCGTGTCTCCGCTCCTCCACATGCAGCTGCTGGCTGACCTTGGGCCAGTCACACTTCTGTGAAGTCTCTCAGCCCCACTCACCTCGCAGAGTGTTTGTTGTGGGGGAGGGAGGGAAAGGAGAATGTTAGCCGCTTTGAGACTCCTTCGGGTAGTGATAAAGCAGGATATCAAATCCAAACTCTTCTTCTTCTTGAATATGTTTCACGTAGCGAGAGGTTTGTTGTTGTTTTGCGAATGCTGATACAGACAGCGCATGCACGGCTCCGATATGGACAGCACTCGAGCAGCTCCAATATGGACAGAGCATGTGCGGCACCAATACGGACAGCGCATGCGTGGTGCCAATACGGATGGCACTCGAGCTGTGCCCATACGGATGGCACTCGAGCGGCAGGACGGTGCCCTTGTCTGCCCTACAGTGAGTGTACCCCTCGGCCAGCCACCATTTTGTCACCCCCCCTTCAGGGTGACACCCAGGGCACACCGCCCTGGCCCCCCTTCCTACGCCCCCCATTCTACCATTGAGTCACAACAGCCCTTCCTCTAAGGAATAGCTTTGATCAATACTGTTTGTGCAGAACGGAGGGAGGAATCCATCTATTCCTGGCCCCTGCCACTCCCACATATGTTCATTAGTTTGCTAAACTCCTTTCCACATTATCTGCATTGAAACAAAATCCAAATGGAAATTCACATTCAGTTTTGCAAATTGCAGGGGATGTGATGGGTTGAGAAACCCTGACCTCCCGACAACTGAGTCACAGCCGCTCACCGGGGGAGGGAGGGAAGAGGTAGCGGGCGGGAGGAGGTCAGTGCAGTGCAAACACACCACTGGCATCAATCCACCCTTCCGCACATTTCCTCTGAATATACACATCTCGGGAAACATTTTTCTTTCGCTTGGAGAAAAGAGGATGCAATTCAATTTGCCTAATCCACTTTTAAAGCCATACGACTTGGCAGCCGTCACTACTTCCTGTGTGAGTGAATTTGATAGTTTTAACTGTATGCTGTGTGAAGAACGACTTCCTTTTGTGTGTGTGTGTGTCCTAAATCTTCCAATATTCAGGTTTGTTTCTGAAAAAGGCTCTTTTTTCAGACAGCACCCACCCTAACTCGGAGGTGTGATGTGCAGAGAAGATGCTTCAACGTTGACCTCGGTATTTCGGCTGCCTCAAATGAGCAGATTGACTGGTCCAGAATCACGTGATGAAGTTTTTGTCCTGCAACTGGGTGGACAAATACTATTTCCTCCATTCATGTGCTGAACTTGAACTTTTGTCCATGTTAAAGGTAAAGGGTAAAGATACCCCTGACCATTAGGTCCAGTCGTGACCGACTCTGGGGCTATGGTGCTCATCTCGCTTTATTGGCCAAGGGAGCCGGAGCACAGCTTCCGGGACATGTGGCCAGCATGATGAAGCCGCTTCTGGCGAACCACAGCAGCACACGGAAACTCTGTTTACCTTCCCGCCGGAGTGGTATCTATTTATCTACTTGCGCTGCATGCTTTAGAACTGTTAGGTTGGCAGGAGTAGGGACCGAGCAACGGGAGCTCACCCCGTCACGGGGATTTGAACCGCCAACCTTCTGATCAGCAAGCCCTAGGCTCTGTGGTTTAATCCACAGCGCCACCCGCGTCCCTGATCTCGATATTTGGGCTGCCTCAAATGAGCATATTGACTGGTCCAGAATCAAGTGATCAAGTTTTTGCCCTGCAACTGGGTGGACAAATACTATTTCCTCCATTCATGTGCTGAACTTGAACTTTTGTCCATGTTATCTGGTAGCAAATCAGCAGGGATTTGGGGTGTTCCGTAGAAGGGCCACACCCACAGTGCTTTTCGGGTGTCTTTTCCTTTCCTAAAGTGGCGTAATAGAAGAAGTTAGCAGAGGAAACAAAACTGCACAAGCATCTAGATCTAAGAGAACCACCCGACAATGTTATGCATGACTTGAAAAAAATATCTTTCCCACCCATAAAAACACAAGTGATAAATCCAAGTATATATTTATTTGCCCATTATGTCTTCAAAGAGATCGGGAATGTGCATTATGAATAAGGACACGTTTCACTTTTGCTAACGCAAGTTTTATCAGTGCACACTTTTTTAAGTTGGCCCTTGTCTTTAATGGGGAAATAAAATTGCCCCCCCAAAGAAAAATGAAGGTAGGCTCACGTTTCTGTATCCTTTTTCTTTCTTTCTTCGGCAGATGGGTGGCGGAGGGCGGGGGGAGATTGCAGGCTATCATCTACTTATTTTATTTTATTTTTTTGGCATAAAGTAGTCCATCCGAGCCTTTGTACAAAGCCTCTCAATTCCGTTGTATCAGATCTCTACTGGGCGCCATCCATTACCACGCCGGTCCCTTTCTTTCTGATATCATTATTATTGTGATGACTATTCTGTTTATCTTGCCCGTGCGTATGCAACGACGATATAAATTTTATATGCGGGTATGAATATGCACTGCTGGATAGGATGGTCTATCTTTATTATGCAGATGTCAGCAGGGGGGAAGACAGAGAGCGTGCCTTTTACAGGTTCGAAAAGTGCTTCCACAACTTCTTATAGTTAAAGTTGCACTTTCTTGGTGCATTAAAATGGGAGGCACATTCCAGGCTCGGAGGAAAGCGAGTTTTGCTTCTGAGTGATTTGGGAGAAAAACGAGTCCCTCTCAAGTGCATTGTGGATGTGACACAGGACATCAGGGATCAGATTCCTCAAGTTCTGACCACCCTCCTCGGCCCCAAGATTAAGGAAGTGGCACAGCACAGGCAGGGTGGCTAAGCCCATAGCTGTAAACCATCCCTTATTTGGCGGGAAAGTCCCTTATCCCAGCGCTGTGTCCCGCTGCTGTCCCTTATTGATGATGTCCCTTAAATTTCCCAGGTTTCAAAGGAAACAGCTCCTCTCCCTCCCTCCCTGCTGGCCAGGGAGGAGCGAGGCTCCAACTGTGTTGCTTGGCTGCATTGCTCACCCAATAAGGAGTCTAAGAACGACTGGGGGGTGGAGCTTGCATGCCTTGTGCCAATCAAATCGGCCGCGTTGCCTGGGGACTCGCCTTTGCTCAGCGCTTCCCAGCGGAGAGGTGTCGGTGGTTTTCCTTGCTGCATCCCCTTTGCCGGGTTGCTGCACTGTGGGAACCAACGCTTGAGGCTTCGTTTGGCTGCTGGCTGGGCTGTCTGCCTTTGGCTCGGAGGGGCTCAGAAGCTGAACATACCTGTGCCCTGAAAATCCCTTATTTTGGCTGCTGATCCCTTATTTTCGAGGCTGCTGGTCCCTTATTTTCAAATCTGTAAGTTGACAGCTATGGCTAAGCCACAGGCGCCGAATTGCACCCCATATCGCGGGGGCTGCACGTGACATCATGTGTGTGCATGTGTGTGTGACCTTACACATCCCTGTGACGACTGATACAACATTCACTCACCAGGCCAGGCTGGTTGGCCCAGGGTGACATTCTACCAGGCTGCGCAGTATCGGGAGACACAGAATGACATCTCGCTAGGCTGCACAGAGATGCCACACGATCCTGGGCGACATGATCCTGCGCCACATTGTGATGACATTTCACTAGGCCTCCTCTGCCCCCTCAGGATTGGGGGGTCCAAGCCCTGACCCATTGGACGGTGGGGGGCTGTAGAGGCCTCAGTCCCATACAATGCCCCACGGAGGACCTTAAGGTCCACAAATGACAACACCTTGGAGGTCCCAAGTCGCAAGGTGGTTAGATTGGTCTCAACTAGGGCCAGGGCCTTTTCAGTACTGGCCCCGACTTGGTGGAACGCTCTGTCACAAGAGACAAGGGCCCTGCGGGACTTGACATCTTTCCGCAGGGCCTGCAAGACAGAGCTGTTCTGCCTGGCCTGTGGTTTGGACTCAGTCTGACCCTTATGTTTCCCTCCCCTTATGGTTTTGATCTATGGGCTAATATTAAAATGAGACTGCATTTTAAATTATATTTCAACCTGTATTTTAAATTTTTTTTTTAATTGTAATTTTACTGGTGTTAGCCACCCTGAGCCTGGCTCTGGCCAGGGAAGGCGGGGTAGAAACAAATTATTATTATTATTATTATTATTATTATTATTATTATTATTATTATTACAATTGGTGGGACTAGCTTAGTGGAAGAACATCTGTTCTGCATGCAGTAAGTCCCATGTTCAATCTCCAGCATATTCAGGTAGGACTGAGATTATCATCTATCTGAAACTCTGCAGAGACACTGCAGAGAACACTAGACTTGATAAGCCGATGATCTGATGCAATATTAGGCAGCTTGCTGTCTTCCTCTGTCCAAGACTTCCTCCTGATTTCCCTCATCTGAATTGCCCCATCCAAGCTGGTTCCAGGTATAATGGGGCCATTGTCCACATGTCCAATGATGGGTCTTCACCATGGCATCATCAGGCAGCTATTGGCTGCCATCTTGAATCCCCCACAATGCCCTGGATGTAGCATCACACAAGGCATTGTGGGGGACTGAAATCACTGACTCACAGATCTAGACCAGGCATAGGCAAACTCGGCCCTCCAGATGTTCTGGGACTACAATTCCCACCATCCCTGACTACTGGTCCTGTTAGCTAGGCATCATGGGAGTTGTAGTCCCAAAACATCTGGAGGGCCGAGTTTGCCTATGCCTGATCTAGACACTTGACAGAAGGGGCTCAGGTTAAGCAAGAGTGCTGAAGAAGAAGAAGAGGAGGAGGAGGAGGGGGGGAGGAGGAGTTTGGATTTGATATCCCACTTTATCACTACCCGAAGGAGTCTCAAAGCGGCTAATAATCTCCTTTCCCTGCCTCCCCCACAACAAACACTCTGTGAAGTGAGTGTGGCTGAGAGACTTCAGAGAAGTGTGACTGGCCCAAGGTCACCCAGCAGCTGCATGTGGAGGAGCAGGGAAGCGAACCTGGTTCCCCAGATTATGAGTCTACCGCTTTTAACCACTACACCACACTGGCTCTCCAGTGCTGAGTGCTGACACAGGTCCTCACCTCCCCAAGTTTCTAATAACTACAGAAAACGGAGAACTCCACATCCTGGCATATAGTGATGGCTTCATTCCTTTGCACCTTGAGGTCTCCAGCTTTTTCTGAGATCCTGTTCAGGCTCTATCTGCCTCCTAGACAGTCTGGGGTGTGGTAAGCAAAGCTGTCCCACCCATGAGGCGGACCGAGGCATCTGCCTCAGGCAGTGGAATCCTATGAGGTGGCACAACCACTGAAGAAGTAGCATCTGCTTCTGGCAAGGTCTCGCAAGCTCTGCAAGATCTCAAAAGATCTTGCCCAAAACCTTCACTAGGTAAAGGTAAAGGGACCCCTGACCATTAGGTCCAGTCACGGATGACTCTGGGGTTGTGGCACTCATCTCGCTTTATTGGCCAAGGGAGTGTACAGCTTCCGGGTCATGTGGCCAAGCTGCTTCTGGCAAACCAGAGCAGCGCACGGAAACGCCGTTTACCTTCCCGCTGGAGTGGTACCTATTTATCTACTTGCACTTTGATGTGCTTTCGAACTGCTAGGTTGGCAGGAGCAGGGACCGAGCAACGGCCGAGCTCACCCTGTCATGGGTATTCAATCCACCGACCTTCTGATCGGCAAGTCCTAGGCTCTGTGGTTTAACTCACAGAGCCACCTGCGTCCCTAAAACCTCCACTATGCGACCCCAATAAGCGAGGCTGCGGCAGGGGGTGGGGTGAGGTCAGTGGGGGCAACTTCTTCCCTTTTCACCCCAGGCAAGGTGGGTTTATGAAATATGTGACAAGCGCCCTTTTCTTTTAAAAAGAAAAAAAAGTGAGGAAAGAGCTTGTTGGCATCCCAATTATAAGCAGATATTTTCAGCCTCCTTAAGTTTTCTCAAGCCCAAAGAAAACTTTATAAGAAGTGTATGAAAAATGCAGGTGTTTCATTCAGCATGAGTGATACTCGGCAGAAAAGGGCTGTACAGAACTCATTTTTAAAGGCTCTGGGATTGTTAATCATTGCCAAGTCAGACTTATTCCCATGCAGATAATATATTCCCTCCCCCCCCCATCCTTAAAATAAATTTTAAAAAATCTGCACACAATTTCTGAGCCAGAGGAATATAAAATGAGAGGCACCTGCTTTTTATAATCTGGATTCCCCATACCATCTCTAATCAAAGCTATACATTTTCTGCGGAATGACTTAAAAAATGCAAACGAAACCTTTAACTCCCAAGATCAATTGCAACCTTAGACGGGCTGGAGAGTCGGGCGGCGCAGTCCGTCTTGTCAGAACCCGCCTTATCGTGTGGGGAGAAGAATAAACAGAGCAATTATTCTCGCCTCCCTTTGGGGGGAGGGCTTGTTTGTTTGTTTTCTAATTGAATCATCTGTTACTTTCTAAAATTCAAATCACCATCAGATTAATAGCGGGAAGCTGCTGAAATATTGATTTGGTTACAGAAATGTCAGAGTTGGCAGGTAAGTTGTCTTGTTGCCTCCAGAGAGGCTTTGGCATTAGGAGAAATTATGAAAAGGAGCTTTAACAATTTAATAAGTTCGTAACAATTTGCTCCCGTGCTTTGCATGGCTAAGGAACCGGGGGCTTTCATCTGTCCCGAAAATCTGTGAATTCTCCCCACCTCTGTGTCTCGGGTGAGGTGTCAGTTTGAATCAAAGCCGGAGAAAATCTGGGTTGCAATGGCTCATTCTTTCCTGCCGTGCTAGAGCCTTCGCAAACTTGGTGCCCTTTGCTTGTATTGGATTACATGTCCAATCAGCCTTATTGCTATTAATTGTTTTAAAAAATAAATTGTTGCTCTTTTCTGTTTCACAAAAGTAGCTCCGAGCAGCTTACGACAATAAGGAAGCAGGGCATATATTAAAGCCAGCATAAAAACAAAACAAGAGAAAAGTCTAAAACACATTTTTAAAAGGCAGGACTGAAAACTGCATTCGTGGAAGGAGCAACATCCCTCGGATGGAAATAGAGACCTTTCTCACTCCCCCCCCCTACAACTGATGTCCTTCAACCTTCCATTTTTTGTCCCTCTGCATTTCCAACACCACTACAATGAGACACAACACAAACACCCTCCACTGCCCTGAGAAAACTCCTTAATCCTGATTTTACTTTTTGGTAGATTTACAAAAAGAAAAACAGACACCAATAATTTTCGAAAGGGGCAAGATTAGATGCGGACGCAAACAGCAATGCGCTCTACGTGGGGCTACCTTTGAAGGTGACCCGGAAACTACAACTAATCCAGAATGCAGCAGCCAGACTGGTGACTGGGAGCGGCCGCCAAGACCATATAACACTGGTCTTGAAAGACCTACATTGGCTCCCAGTACGTTTCCAAGCACAATTCAAAGTGTTGGTGCTGACCTTTAAAGCCCTAAATGGCCTCAGTCCATCATACCTGAAGGAGCGTCTCCACCCCCATCGTTCTGCCCGAACACTGAGGTCCAGCTTTGAGGACCATCTGTCGGCTCCCTTGCTGTGAGAAATGAAGCTACAGGGGAACCAGGCAGAGGGCCTTCTCGGTAGTGGCACCCGCCCTGTGGAACGCTCTTCCACCAGATGTCAAAGAGAAAAACTACTTGACGTTTAGAAGACATCTGAAGGCAGCCCTGTTCAGGGAAGCTTTTAATGTTTAACAGACTACTGTATTTTAATACTTCGTTGGAAGCCACCCAGAGTGGCTGGGGAAACCCAGCCAGATGGGCAGGGTATAAATATATAATTATCGTTATCGTTATTATTATTAAAAAATCAAGACTCCTTGTGTGTCACTCCCCTTTTCTTCTCGCCCGGAGCATCCCTGCCCCCTTCCTGCCCCTTGGAGCTGGCACATCAGTGCCAGCCTCTCCTCCTCCTCCTCCTCCTCCCCTGCTCTCCAGCAGCCACTACAAGCTGCCCAAGAGAGGAGGCTGGCAGCAGTGGCCATGGAGAGGTAACTGGATGCTCACTCTCAGATAGCACTGCATCTGCTGCTCTGAGCAAGTGCCTGCGCACCCACTTCCCAAGCTCAGTGGTGGTGGCACTGGTGAGGGTAACAGGGACATTCCGGGATCAAATCAGAAGCCGGGATGGCTTTCATAATTCCAGAACTGTCCCTGGAGAATAGGGATACTTGGAGGGTATGTAGGAGGTCGCAGACAACTAAAAGCCAAAGGCCTGATAGGAAGGAAATGTTTTTGCCTGCAGTCTAAAAATGTGTAATGAAGGCACCAGGGGAGAGTATTTCACAAGTGGGAGACACTGCTGAAAAGGCCCATTCTTAGAATATTATTGGCAAAAAAACGGAAGCAAGAAGATTTACCAATGAAAGAAGAATGGCAAATGAAATTAATGGACTATGCAGAATTAGATAAATTAACAGGAAGGATTCGAAACCTGCAGGATCAGAGATACTTAGAGGACTGGAGTAAATATTTGAACTATTTGAAAAGCAATTGTAATAAACAGATTACGCTAGTAGGACGGCAAGAAGTTCTGTAAGGAGGAGTTTGTGAAATACTGCAAGAAAGACTTTGAAAAGAATTATTAGTTAAGGACAATTAAAAGTAATAGAGAAATTAAGAAATGCTGAACAAGTGATAAAGAACGGAAAATCTTCAGAGGTTGTTGGCGGAAGTCTAAAATATTGTATGAGATAAGAAGTTATGTTAAATGATTGTTGGAACAGATATGTTAAAAAAATAATGAAAATATATATAAAAGAAAAGGAAAAAAAGGCCCATTCTTGTGTTGCCACCTCTTGGACCTTCCATGGGGGTGCATATGGAGAAAGGTCTCTGATTCATGTGGAGAGCACATGCCCATCAACATAAATTTTTTAAAATTCCTTTTTATTAAATTTTCCACTTTAACAAACCAATCCAATCACATTAAATATTCCAAATTATACATATACATATCAAATAATCCAAATATTCTGCCAAATTATAAATTTTTAGTAAGACTTCCCATGCTTCAAGTTCGGAGGGTTCTGATCATCTCATACTTCTACTGCTTTTCATAGTCCTTTCCAATGTTTCCTCTAATTCTTTCTGTTGTTAACCTTCTTTTTTTCACGACCTGTGGATTGTTCCCACAAGCGAGTTAAAACAAGCAATGATATGCTACTGTGTGGATTTTATGTCTATCATTCCCCTGTATAAGTTCGCAACATCTCCTCACATGCTGGTGTTTCTGCTGAATCAATCCAAAGGCCCATCAACATTTTAAGTGGGACATCCCGGAATCACAAAAGCCAATCCTGGTGCTCTGGTCGTCTGTAGGGGCACTGCTAGAGCACTAAAGGTCCAGAACTCTGGCGCGACCCTCTGACAAGCCCAGAGTGCCAGCGCCACAATTTCACATGCTCTCAAACCACTTTTTTTCAGGATGAGAGCATGGTGCAGGTCACGCGACTTGCCTGGGAGTGACGCCATAGCTGTCAACTGTCCCTTATTTGGCGGGAAAGTCCCTTATCCCAGCTCTGTGTCCCGCTGCTGTCCCTTATTGATGATGTCCCTTAAATTTTCTGGGTTTCAAAGGAAGCAGCTCCTCTCCCTCCCTGCCTGCCGGCCAGGGAGGAGGGAGACTCCAACTGTGTTGCTTGGCTGCGTTGCTCACCCAAGAAGAAGTCTAAGAACGACTGGGGGGTGGAGCTTGCATGCCTTGTGCCGATCAAATCGGCTGCATTGGCTGAAGACTCGCCTTTGCTCAGCGCTTCCCAGCGGAGAGGTGACAGTGGTTTTCCTTGCTGCATCCCCTTTGCTGGGTTGCTGCGCTGTGGGAACCACCGCTTGAGGCTTCATTTGGCTGCTGGCTGGGCTTTCTGCCTTTGGCTCAGAGGGGCTCAGAAGCTGAACATACCTGTGGCCTGAAAATCCCTTATTTTGGCTGCTGATCCCATATTTTCGAGGCTGCTGGTCCCTTATTTTCAAATCTGTAAGTTGACAGCTATGAGTGACACGCAGCCCGTGTCAGAAAAGAGTTGGGTGGTGTGCAGCAGGCAGCCCATAAGGTTTGGGGGTCCCAAATCCAAGTCAGCACAGCTGTACTCTCATTAGCAGAAAAAGCCAAGCTTAGGCACGAATTCTTAGCTATGAAATATAAGCACATGGAGGTTGTATGCACACACATGGGGTGTGTCTGTGCGCACCACTGTTGTATTGCTGCTGGATGTGGTTACCGAAGAAACTGCCGGCAATCTTCGCAAGAAACCATTCATTCTTAGAAAACTTGAGAAACCTGTGTATGCACTCATTTGAGAACCACATGAGAACAGGGGGAGCTTCAGAAGACCGTAAGTGATCAGAAATCATTAGGAAGGTTCAGATACAGTACGTGGCATTTGACATTTGGAGTATTTTTATTTGAAGAAGAAGAAGAAGAAGAAGAAGAAGAAGAAGAAGAAGAAGAAGAAGAAGAGGAGGAGGAGGAGGAGGAGGAGGAGGAGGAGGAGGAGGGCAAAGACATTTGATCAGTTGGCTCGGGGGCTGTCCCTGAAGCCTTCTGGAAAGAATGAAAAAAGTAGTTTTCTTGTGAAAACCCCAGCCATACTTCCGTAGAAATGAAGTAACTATTTGAAAGTGGAGTAATTGGCAGTCCATTCCCACAACGAAGGGAAAAAACCACTGAAATTAATGAGGTATAAATGCTTTATACTGCAACCTGCATACACACACACCTGGGAGTAATTTCCATTGAATTCAATATAAATTATTTTTGAGTAGGCATGGCTAGGATTGCAGCACACATTGTGGGAACGTTTATATAATTTAGCAGAGTTTAAACGATCCCCTGTTTGAGTTTATGCAGCGATAAGCGGGTTGCTAACTCATTCCTATCAATAATTATACCTTCCTGGTTGATAATCCCTTTCGTGGCCAAGTGGGCATTCGAATCCAGGGCTCTCCCAGCTCCTAGTCCAACATTCTAACCACTACACCATACTGTCTCCCAATCATAATAATAGTGGTATAGAAACTAATAGAAATTCTGGAGATACTTCTAGAGGACAGGCCACTCTCGACCCTAGAGCTAGAGGTGATGTCAGCAGTGACTGCAAGAGAGCAATAGACCAATCTAGTCACAAATCTGGAAAGAGGCCCAGCCCTTACTTGCTCTCTACTTTGAGTAGAGAGCATCTACTTTGCATACAGATGATCCCAAATTCAATCCCCAGGTAGGACTGGGAAATAAAGGGTTAAAAAGGTAAAGGAGTCATGGATGGCTAAGTCCAGTCAAAGGCGACTATAGGGTTGCGGCGCTCATCTCGCTTTCAGGCCGAGGGAGGCGGTGATTGTTTGGGTGGTATCCTGCCAGGTGATTCTTATTTTGGATGCGAGTTTCTTCTCTTAAGCCCCGAAAGACAGTTTTGGATTCCCTCTCCGGTCCACGGAAATGGCATTAAAACACACACACGCACGCACATTTTAAAAGTAGCCAAATCTGAATGTAACTTTGCTGAGTTTAAATTATGGTAATGTCAAAAGGATAAAGAATGTGTTTGGGGTTATGAAGCGAGCTGATATGCCTGCACAAAATCCACTTCTTATCATTTAATGACATACACCAATGTTTTGCTGTTAGACAAGCAATCTATTTTTTTTTTCAAATGTAAATAACCTTGTCTTAAATCTATATTCCTGAGATAATGGCGTGACCCCCCTCCCCCACTCCATTCTTCCTTTCGCAGGCAAGCTCACAAACAACCCATCTATCTATCTATATATATATAAATGCAACAGCTTCATTTTGGCACGGTTTTTCACTCTAGTAAAAAACATGGTAGCTGTGGGTGTTGTTCAGAAACTCAGAGGTTTTGAATCCGGGCAAGGTGTTGAACACAGGAAGGAAGGAAGAAGTTGCAATATCCTTTGAAGTGCGTGCCGTTCCTCTCCCCTTCGAAACCTTTGCTCTATTTTCAGGTTGCCAACATTTTTGTAACCTTTTTTTTTTTTTTTTGCAAAAATGGTGCAACCTTTTTTTAAGGGTGGCTGGGCTGCTGTTCTAATCATTTTAGAACCCTGGAAAATTATTAGGCCTCCCTCTCAGCCCCACTGCTGTGAAAACAAGGTTTGCTGCCCTACACTGAGTGCAAATCAAACAATAATGTACTAGCTTCGCAGAATCATAGGACCTCAGAAGTGGAAGGGGCCCAAGGGTCATCAAGTCCAACCCCGCCCCTGCCCCCACAATGCAAGAATCTCAGCTAAAGCATCCATGACAGACGGCTTCCTTTTCCTGCTCTACCCCTTTCCACACAGCCACTTCCACTTTGACATTTTATATTACATCAGCATTTCTAGATACGCACTGTTCTACAGGAATTTCTTGATGTTGTTTAGTCATGTCTGACTCTTTGTGACCCCATGGACCAGAGCACGCCAGGCACTCCTGTCTTCCACTGCCTCCCGCAGTTTGGTCAGACTCATGTTTGTAGCTTCGAGAACACTATCCAACCATCTTGTCCTCTGTCATCACCTTCTCCTTGTGCCCTCCATCTTTCCCAGCATCAGAGTCTTTTCCAGGGAGTCTTCTCTTCTCATGAGGTGGCCAAAGTACTGGAGCCTCAGCTTCAGGATCTGTCCTTCCAGTGAGCACTCAGGGCTGATTTCCTTCAGAATGGAGAGGTTTGATCTTCTTGCAGTCCATGGGACTCTCAAGAGTCTCCTCCAGCACCAGAATTCAAAAGCATCAATTCTTTGGTGATCAACCTTCTTTATGGTCCAGCCCTCACTTCCATATATCACTAACAGGAATTTCTACCTACCCTTTTAAAAATAATGACAATAATAATTCTATTAATATTATTTTATTGCACTTTGTCACCAAGATGCTTAAAAGTCAAACAAGCTTGCTTGCCGAGAAAAAAAAGGAAACAAGCACTGAGGCAAAGGAAAGAAGAAAAGAAAATATCACGTGGAGGAGAAAATAGGTGGCATAGCAATATAAAAAAAAACTCCACGAAAACCTCTAAAATATGGTGAATAAATTAAAAGGAAAAATATCATTCCAAAGGTGCAAATACAAAGTCCTCCTCTCAATAAATTAGTCTTCTTAGTGATGATGTATTGTATTTCTCTCATATGTAACTGTTATCATTAAGATGTTTTGCAAGGTGTTCCTTAGCCAATCAGTTATAGTAGGGTTGCCAACTGTTGAAACGGTTCATGTTGCTGTGCCTTTAGCATGGGGCTCCTGTGCAGAAATTCAGCTGCTGTGTTGGTGTGTTGCTGCATGTCTTTAAAGACAAAACAAAAACTTCAAGGGCTACTTTCTGCAGGACAAACCTGCAGAAACCTGTAAAATGGGCAGAAGCTGGCCAGGCTAATTGAGAACTGTACACTAGTTTACTCATAGGAGCTCACCCCATCGCGGGTATTCGAACCGCCAACCTTCTGATCAGCAAGTCCTAGGCTCTGTGGTTTAACCCACAGTGCCACCCGTGTCCCTCATATACAGGTATACCTCGTTTTATTGTGCTTCCCTTGATTGCGCTTCACAGATATTGCCCCTTACGAGGACACGGGTACAACTGCAGGCAGCCCAGCCAGTTCCAGGGGAAGGAAGCCCCCACTGCTATCACCCCTCTTCTGGCCATGGGAGTTTCCCTTACCACCACTGCATTCAGGGGGTGGGGGCATGGGTTAATAAACTACAGTATAATGCAAACATAGCTTTTATATGCATTGGGAAACAAACAAAAAATTGTGTGAATTGCCTTATTGGAATATTCGCTTTATTGTGGTGGTCTGGAACCGAACCCACAATATCTCTTGGGTATGCTGGTAATCATATATATAAAACCATGCATAGCAAACCTTACTCTCTGAGCTAAGAGAAGCTAAGCTATTTTGTAAGAAGGAACCGGAATGCCTCTGTAGGTGTGGGAAGAAAAAACAAGCTTCTTCTTATCTATATATCCATAGATTAAAATCATTTTGTTCTAGAAGAGCAGCTGCTTTGTGGTAGTACAGTGTGGGGAAAGAATATTCTGAGAGGCCTTTGTACTACCGACTTGGAAAGAAGAGTATTTTTAGATCTGTGGAACGAGATACTTATATTTAGACTTACGTGAGCTATTTATGGAAGGAGTGATCAGAAGAAAGTTCATAACCGATAACAAGATGGCTTATAGTATGCAATGGGAAGCTTTCGTGCTCCGTTTTTCAGCCAGCCAAATTAAACAAAAACAGGAAATCTGTGTTAAGTAGTGCTTAGCATTTGTATACTACTTTCAGGTGTTCAAAGCACATGCATTGTCTATCTGTAATTCTTACAACAGCCCTGTAAGGGAAGCCAGTATTACTTTCCTCCCATTTTGCAGATGGGAGAACTGAGGTTGTGAAAGATCGCCTTGCCTGGGAGCCCCCCTAGCCTCACAAGAAATGTTTGAGGGAGTCGGGTATGTTTACAATGGAGAAAGGACGGCTGAGAGGAGATATGACAGAGATCTTCAAATATTTGAAGGGCTGCCACATGGAAGACGGAGCAAGCTTGTTTTCTGCTGCTCTATAGGGTAAGACCCAAGCCAACGGATTCAAATTGCAAGAAAGGCGATTCCAACTAAGCATATGGATGATACCCAGCTCTACCTCTCTTTCAAATCAGAACCAGTGAAGGCAGTGATGGTCCTGTGTCTGGAGGTGGTTGGAGGATGGATGGCGGCTAACAGATTGAGGTTGAATCCTGACAAGACAGAAGTACTGTTCTGGGGGGACAGGAGGCGGGCGCGTGTGGAGGACTCCCTGGTCCTGAATGGGGTAACTGTGCCCCTGAAGGACCAGGTGTGCAGCCTGGGAGTCATTCTGGACTCACAGCTGTCCATGGAGGCGCAGGTCAATTCTGTGTCCAGGGCAGCTGTTTATCAGCTCCATCTGCTACGCAGGCTGAGACCCTACCTGCCCGCGGACTGCCTTGCCAGAATGGTGCATGCTCTAGTTATCTCCCTCTTGGACTACTGCAATGAGCTCTACGTGGGGCTACCTTTGAAGGTGACCCGGAAACTACAACTAATCCAGAAGACAACAGCTAGACTGGTGACTGGGAGTGGCCACTGAGACCACATGACACTGGTCCTGAAAGACCTACATTGGCTCCCAGTACGTTTCCGAGCACAACTCAAAGTGTTGTTGCTGACCTTTAAAGCCCTAAACGGCTCATTATACCTGGAGGAGCATCTCCACCCCCACCGTTCTACCCGGACACTGAGGTCCAGTGCCGAGGGCCTTCTGGCGGTTCCCTCACTGTGAGAAGCCAAGTTACAGGGAACCAGGCAGAGGGCCTTCTCGGTAGTGGCACCCGCCCTGTAGAACACCCTCCCACCAGATGTCAAAGAGAAGAACAATTACCAGACTTTTAGAAGACATCTGAAGGCAGCCCTGTTTAGGGAAGCTTTTAATGTTAGATGCATTACTGTATTTTAATATTTTGTTGGAAGCCGCCCATAGTAGCTGGGGAAGCCCAGCCAGCTACGTGGGGTATAAATAATAAATAATAAATTATTATTATTATTATTATTATTATTATTATTATTATTATTATTAACTTTCTGACTAAGAGCTCATTCACAGTGGAATGGGCTCCCTTGCAAGATGGTGGACTCTGCTTCTTTGGATGTTTTTAAGTGGAGGTTGGAGGGCCATCTGTCACAGATGCTTTAGCTGAGATCAGGGGCACCATCTGGGGGGGGAGACGTGTGGCCAGGGGCCCCAATATTTTCAAGAAGGGGAGCACCTGCCGAATTCAGTGGCAATCCTCAAAAGGACATCCCAGAATGAAGATGCTTGGCCCTCCCCTGTCCTTTTGAGGGTCTACAGAGCACCTTCTGGGAAAGTTCCAGTAGGAAAAATTGAGCTATGAAAATTCACAATTTTCATAATTCTTTGGTGTATCTGAAGAAGTGTGCATGCACACGAAAGCTTATACCCAGAACAAACAGTTGGTCTCTAAGGTGCTACTAGAGAAATTTTAAATTTTTTTAAATGAAAATTCACATTAGAATTCTTTTCTCTCTCCCAAATGTTGGTGGTGATGGTGGGAAGAGGAAGAAGAAGAGGCAACATAGAACTGTAGAGCTGCAAGGGTCATGTAGTCCAAACCCCTGCAATGCAGGAACGAGAAAAATCAGAGCAAGAATGGCAGCTTTTGTCTAAAAATGCCTGGAGCTTTAGCCATGTGAAGTCATCTGCAGCAAGAAAATGAGCTTTGTAGCACCTTAAAGACTAACTAATGTCTTATGGCATAAGCTTTGTGGCCTGCAGTCCCTTTCATCATGAACTCTTCTCCACGAAACCTTATGCGATAATAAAATTGTTAGCCTTTGCAGTGCTCAGCACTCTTTGTCACACTTGCCTAAATCCCCATGCTAGGACGAACTTTTTGCCTCCGATTTACACGGGCCCAGTCCCCCAGCCTGCTATTGACTTAAAATCTAGGTAACCAGCCCAGAGGATTGAGTTTCTAGGTCAGCAAGGCTGGGTACTTAGTTTCTGACCTGTCAGCTAATCCGGTCAGACCTTTGAAGGGTTTCCCACCCACAGACATCTCTGGCGAGGCCAGACCATTCAAATTTGAGGGAGAGCATGACCTACATTCCCCAGCATATAGGCAAGTAAGCGGAATAGCCTCGCAAGGCCTGGGGCACTCGAGAGGTTAAAATAAGAAACATATTTACTTAATGGAGTGCCAAAGCCTTGAGAAAACCTCTGGTGCTTATATAAGCTACCAGTCCTCCTCCTCCTTGTCCCACCCCAGTCTTTTTTCCATGGGACCAAGAAGGGTCCCTTGTTTGTTGGAAGAGAGTCAAAAAGGAATATCAGTAAACTCCTTTGCTTCCTCAATTCCATATTAATTCATCTTGGGACAAGTTGAATTGAAGGGCTGCCTTGCTCCATATATGTACACAGGACCACTTCAATCTGCAGAACTGGCTAGCGCCATATTCTTCTTTGGCGATCACTCATAGCCGAGTAAGATTGTCTTCCATAAACACGGTTTTAACTATGAGTCCGTAAGTGACTGTGGAGGCCAATTCTGGACCCACATGTCCTTCCACAGTGGGGACATTGGTTTCTGGGCGGGAGTTGGTCACGGTGTGGATTTGCCAAGCGTGCCTTCCTCTTAGCACGTTTCGCCCTTGCGTCCTGAGTTTGAGTGTCTTCAAAGCCCAGGACACCTTTGGTAAAGGCTGTTCTCCAATTGGAGCACTCATAGGCAAGTGTTTCCCAGTTGTCGGTGTTTATACTACATTTTTAAAAATTTGCCTTGAGAGAGTCTTTAAACCTCTTTGGTTGACCACCAGCATTACGCTTTCCATTTTAACGTTCGGAATAGAGTAGTTGCTTCGGGAGACCATCATCAGGCATCCGCACAACATGACCAGTCCAATGAAGTTGATGTTGAAGAATACTCATTCTACAATAGCAAGGCATCCATAATTGACATTAGGCAGAAAGAATTGCACTGTTTTTGACGCCTGCTAAAAACCTTTTTACTTGGGCTGCAATTTCATTATGTAAATGTATTACTAAAATAGTTGGCTTTTAGCTATCGTTGTATTACAACGACTTGTTTTTAAAGTCTGTTGATTTTATCGGCATTCCCTTATAACTATCCTCTATTATTTCACGTAAACCGTTTTGAAGGTTTTGGTGTGTTTTTTTAAAAAAATGAGCGTTATATAACCCTTCTCAAATAAACATGGAAGAATAAATCTAGACTCGTTACTACTCCTTTGTTCCATACCTTAAATAATCATAATAATTATCCCAAACCATAGTGGAGAATCACCTGCAAGCGTGGACGCTGAAGGCGTCTTTCTCCCCCTCTTTTTTTTTTTACACACCCATCCTGCGCTTTTCCCTGTAAACGTCACCTGCTGAATTTCTGCCTGCCGCAAACCCGTTAAAAGCATACGAGCATTGCCAAGGGGGGAAGTTGGCAATTGGGGTTCGTTCACAAATGCAATGTTGAACGCTGGATGAAGACGACATCAAGCGATGGCTCACGTGTTTGAGAAACGGCAGCTGCTTTCACGTAGCTCCAACCACAAGCACTTTCCAGGGAAGCCAGTTCTCCTGTTCAGCTGCTGGCCATTGGGAGCAAAGTTATCAAGTGAAGAGATTTCAAGTGATGTAGATGTAGGGATCAATTGGCCCTTAGCTCCTCTTTAACACAACTTGATCACAAAAGCAACCAATATGGCTCAGGTCGGAAAGACCATACAGTGGTACCTCTGGTTAAGGACTCAATTCTTTCTGGAGGTCCATTATTAACCTGAAACTGTTCTTAACCTGAGGTACCACTTTAGCTAATGGGACCTCCCACTGCCGCTGTGCCACCGCCACGCGATTTCTGTTCTCATCCTGAAGCAAAGTTCGAAACCCGAGGTACTATTTCCGGGTTAGCGGAGTCTGTAATCTGAAGCGTCTGTAACCCGAGGTACCACTGTATTCCCTAATCCAAAACTACCTGGACTCTGAGATCTTTGCCGGTGGCCTTTCTTTCAGTCTTGCCACTCTCACAGCGACAGTTTGTAGGGACGTAGGAGAGGGCCTTTTCGGTGGCTGCTCCCAGATTTTTTAACTCCCTCCCAAGATAGGCTGGAGTGGTTCCCTCCTAGCTATTCTTCGGCTGTCAAGAGAAGGCTTTCTTGTTCCAACAGGCTTTGGTCAACTGACTGTTTTTGACAGAAAGGTAGGTTTTGTTTCTTTGTTTGTTTGTCTGGATTTTTAATAGATTTTTTCTATTATTTTAATTCTATTACCTTTTAGGGATTGTCTTTTCTATGTGTTTAGCTTGTTCTATTTTATCTGCATACGCCGCCTTGAATTGCAGACTAGGGGGAAAGGTGGGTTATAAACAAATATAATAATATTCATATTAATAAGAACGATAATGGAAATCTGTTTGCAGACTGCAGGATCACTCCATCCTCTGAGCAGAGCAGAGAGATCCAGGGGGATCTCTTCAGGCAGGCAGGAAGTTGAGCCTACCTTCCCCCGGAAGAACCAGCTGGCCATCAGGGGTAGGTCTAAGCTTCTCAATGGGGTTTCCCCACCCTACCTGCCTCTCTTTCCTGCCTGACGTCCCACCCCCTAACCCCCATGGATCACTCTTGGTCATCCAGCTGGGCTTGTGGCAATCTGTAGCTGCCTGAACTCAACTCATCCAACACCCAAGTTCTTCCAAATGGGCTGAATTTGACTCAGGACTCATCCAGATCTGGTGTACAGCCCTCCTGCTCCCCTGCGTACAAAAAATTGAGCGGTACAAATCAGCAAGTGCCCATTCTTTCACACAAACACTTAGGCCCGTGTAGAGGCAGGTGGTACCTGTGTTCAGTGTAATGGCATCAGGCCGCCATTTTGGAAAAGGCAGCAACCATGGCCAACGCAAAACTTCTCTGTTTCCCCTTCCCCACCTTCCTTACTTCAATGGCATCCCTCCCACAAAGCACCTCACTGCATTTTGTTACCTGGAATGAATATTCTACGTGACTTTTCTACACTTCAGTCGTTTGTGATAGCCAGAAAGATAAATATGCAAGAAAAAGGTACAATCAACAGTTTTTTAATCTGTACTCTGGTTCCCCTTCCCTTCCTCATATAGCCTGTGTTTCAAAGTTTACTTGACAACTGCATTTATTTCATATTACGATTTGTTGCGGGTTAACAATCTCGCCTTATCAGAAGACATTAATCTTGGAGGGGGGGTAGTTATCCTAACCGGAGAAGGAAGGTGTCTTATCCAAGCTGGAACGGAACGGAGGACATTTCTAAAGGGTAATGTTAATGTCCCTGACGCTATAAAAATAAATGAAATCTGATGAACGCTGCAATGGGAGAGAAATAAGTCATCGTTCTGGTAAAATATGGTTGCTGTGATTGGGAACAGTGTTACTTTTGGGGACATTTAAATCTATGCATTACAAAAAAAATAAAAATGAGATGACAAGCGGAGAAATGAAAAACGGCTTCATGTTCCCGGTGTTACAAATGGAGCTCGCAGCCTTGAAAACTCGAGAGGTTTTTAACAATAGTTTTCTTTATAACTTTTTAATGTCACTTCCCTTTATTACATGGGGGAAGTGTATGCTGAATTCTAAAAGAAAGCCTCAGCTCAGCAACGTTTGCTAGCCTGGAGCAAGGGGTTTCCAAATACTGTTGGTCCCAAACTCCAATCCAACCCCAGACAAGTTAGTCCAATGATTAAGGAATACGGAAGTTTCCTATCCAAGGTCCAGTTGCCTGATTCTTGCTCTGGACATCTTAGCCCCTAAGCAAAAATACATCCACATAGTTTTATTTTTCTAAGCATATATCACACAGTTGTTTTTTAAAGGACGTGCTCCATTGAAATATACTTGGAGTCAAGAGTGGATTTCATGCTCTTTATTCAGCTCATAGTGGTGAGGAGGAATGGAAGTTCCCCCACAATATCTGCTTTATATACATTATTTACACAATGGGCTGCACATGATTGGCTAATTCCAGGATTCTTCTGTAGGCCAATCAGGTTGTGGATTCACTTCCACCTGGAGCTGGATTGAGTGGCTCCTGCGGACCAATCAGACTGCTTCATTCTGGATCCTATTGTTCTAGGACCAATCAGACTGCTGCATTTTGGATCCTATTCAACTCAGTATATAACATCCATAGTTATAGCTACATGGGCCCCACATACACACAAGCACACAAAATTCCAGGGTTTGTCTGGAGCAGAGAATGGATAACCCATCCCTTTCTATTGAAAGGAACATCAGAACATCAGAAGGGGCTACTGGATCAGGCCAATGGCCCATCAAGTCCAGCACAGTGTGACGCGGCAGGTAAAAAAGCCAATGCAATTCTGGGCCTCATCAATAGGAGTATAGCATCTAGATCAAGGGAAATAATAGTGCCACTGTATTCTGCTCTGGTCAGACCTCACCTGGAGTACTGTGTCCAGTTCTGGGCACCACAGTTCAAGAAGGACACTGACAAACTGGAACGTGTCCAGAGGAGGGCAACCAAAATGGTCAAAGGCCTGGAAACGATGCCTTATGAGGAACGGCTAAGGGAGCTGGGCATGTTTAGCCTGGAGAAGAGGAGGTTAAGGGGTGCTATGATAGCCATGTTCAAATATATAAATAGATGTCACATAGAGGAGGGAGAAAGGTTGTTTTCTGCTGCTCCAGAGAAGCAGACACGGAGCAATGGATCCAAACTACAAGAAAGAAGATTCCACCTAAACATTAGGAAGAACCTCCTGACAGTAAGAGCTGTTCGACAGTGGAATTTGCTGCCAAGGAGTGTGGTGGAGTCTCCTACTTTGGAGGTCTTTAAGCAGAGGCTTGACAACCATATGTCAGGAGTGCTCTGATGGTGTTTCCTGCTTGGCAGGGGGTTGGACTCGATGGCCCTTGTGGTCTCTTCCAACTCTATGATTCTATGATTCTATGATCCTGTTCTGACCGCGGCCACCCAGATGCAGGATCTGAGCACAACAGCACTCTCCATTCCAGCAAGTGGAATTCAGAAGCATGACTGCCACTGTTTACCATTATTTGACTATTAGTTTATCCCCATTTGCCTTAGGCATCACAACTGCATTTTCCACAGTAGAGGCTACAGAGTTTGGGGCAACAGCTGAGTCAGGCTTGATGTCCTTGGGATGGTGTTGGTGGATTTTATATATCTATATCATCTATCTATCTATCTATCTATCTATCTATCTATCTATCATCTATCTGCACTGGCTCCTGATGGAGTACAGGGTCAGGTTTAAGGTGCTGGTTTTGACCTTTAAAGCCCTATGCGGTCTAGGACTCTCATACCTGTGGGACCGCCTCGCCTGGTATGCCCCGTGGAGGACCTTAAGGTCCACAAATGACAACATTTTGGAGGTCCCAGGTTGCAAGGTGGTTAGAGGTGGTCTCAACTAGGGCCAGGGCCTTTTGAGTACTGGCCCCGACTTGGTGGAACGCTCTGTCACAAGAGACCAGGGCCCTGTGGGACTTGACATCTTTCCACAGGGCCTGCAAGACAGAGCTGTTCCTCCTGGCCTTTGGTTTAGACTCAGTCTGACCCTTATGTTTCCCTCCCCTTATGTTTTTGATCTATGGACTACTTTTAAAATGAGGCTGCATATTAAATTGCATTTTAAACTGTATTTTAAATTGGGGCTTTTTTCCTATTATGTTTTTACTGTAATTTTACTGGTGTTAGCTGCCCTGAGCCCAGCTCTGGCTGGGGAGGGCAGGGTATAAATTATTATTATTATTGTTATTATTATTATTATTATTAATCTAACATCTGTCCATCCATCTATGAATGAATGGATGAAATAGGAGGATGCTACAGGAAGGACTAAGAAGCAACAAATTTTCCTCCCTCTTTCATGTGCTCAGCTGTTTAGGCTGGGGCAAAACCCCCTCTGGTAACCTCTGGGCTGGATTACCGCAACACATTATACGTAGGGCTGCCTTTGAAGACAGTTTAGAAGCTTCAGCAGGTGCAGAATTTGGTGACCAGGTTGCTCACCGAGGCAAGATGGTTTGAGCATATTACACCGATCCTGGTCTGACTGCGCTGGCTGCCCATTAGCTTCCAGGCCCAATTCGAAGTGCTAGTTTTGACCTATGAAGCCTTAAATGGCTCAGGACTGCAATACCTCAAGGACCACATCTCCCCATATAAACTGACCTGGCCTCTGTGTTCATCATCTAAGGCCCTTCTTTGTGTGGCTTCTCCATGAGAAGTCTAGAGAGTGGCAACACAAGAACAGGGCCTTCTCTGCAGTGGCTCCCCATCTGTGGAATGCTCTCCCCAGGCACCTTCATTGTATATCTTTCAGTACCAGGCAGAAACATTCCTCTTCAACCAAGCCTTTGGCTGATTGATATTCTACAACCTTTCAAATGTGTTTGTGGGAGGGGAGGATATTGTTTTTTAAAAACTATATATTTGTGCTTTCACCTTGTATTTTTATCTTGTATGTTGCCCTGAGATCTTATGAAGAAGCATAATAATAATATAATATAATATAATATAATATAATATAATATAATATAATATAATATAATATAATATAATATAATAATATAATATAATATAATATAATATAATATAATATAATATAATATAATATAATATAATATAATATAATATAATATAATATAATATAATAAGCCTAATAAATGAAATACAGTAGTATCTTGGTTTTCGAACGTAATCGATTCTGGAAGACAGTTCAACTTACAAAACGTTCGAAAACTGAAGCATGCATTTATGGAAGCACTTACTTACGGAAAACTCAGTACGGAAGCTGCGTAGCACGTTCAACTTCCAAAAAGCGTTTGAAAACCGAAGCAGTTAATTCTGGGTTTTCAGCCTTTGAAAACCAAAACGTTCGACTTCAAAACGTTCAAAACCAAGGTACCACTGTAAAAAAATAAATAAAAAATTAAGGCAAATAAGGATATAGTACTGTACTATTTTTTAAAGGTGTTTTCAGTTTTTGACCCATTGTTCATTAGTTTATCTGTGTGCAGCTTCATTTAGCCATTCTCGGTATTTTCCATTTTCTTTGATACCCCTTCCCAAAAGAGACAATGTGAATCATGGACCTCTATGGTTGCTGCCACGTCTATTACACATCCTGCCCTTTGACCCGCCTTGCAATCATCTGACCGTTCCTTGAGACCCTTGCATAATTACCTATCCAATTTCCTTATCTCTTCTTCTTCTTCTTCCCCCTTTTGTGTTTCCCTTGTTTGCCTTCTCATTGCAGGGAGCACTATCTATGGTCACTGTCAAAGTCATGTTGACCTTGGGAAGGGTCTCTTTCTGTACGCCTAACAAGATAACCAATTAATGACTTACTTCTTTATCTCAATGTCAAGTCGTTCCTAAGACTACTGTTATGCCTTTTCCCCACCCCACCCCTTCCCTTTGACTAAGTGTTAATTAACTTGGCCAACTTTCCCCCCTCTCATTGTATTTGCCCATTATATAAAGGATAATGAAGCCCAAGTGGATAGTTTAATTCCAAGATTCTCCCAAAGTATTTACCCAGTGTTGTCCCTCTCAAGACACATTCAGCCCATTCATCTATGAGCCCGACCTCCTTCATTTCATGTAGAGTCGAAACAAATCTGGGAGGGGGAAACAATCCCTTCTGTCTTCAACTTGCTTGCAAGACAATGAATTTACCCTGCAGCCTTCCAATCCAAATTTTTAAGGCAGTGTGGTGTAGTGGTTAAGAGCGGTAGTCTCGTAATCTGGGGAACCGGGTTCGCGTCTCTGCTCCTCCACATGCAGCTGCTGGGTGACCTTGGGCCAGTCACACTTCTTTGAAGTCTCTCAGCCCCACTCACCTCACAGAGTGTTTGTTGTGGGGGAGGAAGGGAAAGGAGAATGTTAGCTGC
Source organism: Podarcis vaucheri (assembly GCF_965113315.1). Lineage (NCBI taxonomy): Eukaryota > Metazoa > Chordata > Lepidosauria > Squamata > Lacertidae > Podarcis > Podarcis vaucheri. The sequence goes on from NC_138748.1 coordinate 65,036,880, forward strand.
TTTGAGACTCCTTAAAGGGAGTGAAAGGCGGGATATCAAATCCAAACTCTTCTTCTTCTTCTTCTTCTTCTTCTGTACCACCTTGTGTCCCAAATGCAGCATAACAACTGGAGGCAAGTCTTCCCTCTGTAGAAGCTCAGTCCTGGCAAAGAACTCTTAATTATTGGCTCCATTTAAATCTAAATCCTCCCGGTCTACTGCCCCTAGTGACACAAGACCCCCATAAAAGTGTGTGGTCCAAAATTGTGCACCAAAAATTCCTCTCCTGTGGACTCCACCCACATCAGCTTCTCACGATGGGCTTTATTAAAGCAAAAAGGCTAATTGAACAGCGTCCGAAGGACTTAGAGCAACAGAACAATCTGGCTATTATAAAGAAACTCTGTCCTTGGTATGCCTTCGCCCCCCACTCTCAGTTTGATTCCCTGGCACCATATTTGTATAAATTAACTATCCCAAAATACAGACGTGCCTTCACACTGGCCAGATTGGATGTGATGCCTTCTGCCGTACTTGAGGGCAGATACCAAAAGATTCCAACTGAGAAACGACTCTGCCCCTGTGGAGATGGCAATCTGGAAACAGTGGCTCATGTTCTCCTGTCCTGTCCCCTTTATAAAGACCTGAGGAATGAGATCATCACCCCACTCCTACTCACCATCCCAGGCCACCCATCTGTGGCCACATTGTTCTTTCTGTTATCAGATCAAAATGATCAGACAACAGCAAAGGTTGCTACGTTTATCGAGGCTGCAATGAGATTAAGGGCCACTATCTGAATGATAGTCTTGATCATTTGATTGTACTTTTACCTATTGTTGTCTTTTTAACTGTATATATTGCTTGTTTTACGTTGCTTATGGCTGTTGGCTAATGCAACTAAAGTCTATCTATCTATCTATCTATCTATCTATCTATCTATCTATCTATCATCTACCTACCCTGCAGCCTGATGCATAGCTACTCATAAGTAGGCATGGGGCAGAATCTCCATTCAGATTACATTAAAAGATGAACCCACATGATTTAGGCTTCCAGAAACAATACAAGAACCGAAACATCCTTTGAAATTCACTTTTCTCTGAATTTTGCAATGCAGCTCTCCAGTCCAATAGAAAAATGCACATACGGGGGGTGGGGTGGAATATGCATTAGAATGCACATATTAGTGAAAATTACATGTGCAAAATGTATGGGGGAATTGTTTTGCAAAAAAAACAACTTTATATCTCAGGTCAAATTGCATACAATTAGGAGAAATTCACATTGCAATATTGGTGAATTTTCAAGATTTGTTTTAATGGCAAACTGATGTGGAAATATGGAGTGTTAGTTTGTTAAATGCATTGTGAGTTGTTAGGAAGCACATATTCCCCTCACAGAACTAGAATTCCCAGAGTTCCCTGGGAAGTGCGTTTGATTGTTTAACCAGGGGCAAACAGGGACATCTCCCGTCAACTCTCAGCACCCTTAACCAATGACAATTCCCAGAATTTCTTGGGGGAAGCCTTGATTGCTTAGAGCAGTGTGATACTGCTTTAAATGTATAGTGCAGATGGGACCAAAAAGGGTGAGCAGGAGGGGCCCTAAAATTGCCTATCACGCTTGTCATCTGGGCAAGAGCCTGAGCAGAGACAGAGCAAGTCTCTTCACGGTGCTCCCCACTAGAGTGGCGACATATATTTCTATTTAATTTATTGTAATTATTTGTAAATTTGCATCTATACACCTAATTTATCATATGCAACTTTTACACAATTATGTTCCTTTTGTTGTTGTTGTTGCTCCACGTTTTTGGTGACATGCTTTCTGTTTTTCTGCAATATATGTATAAATAGCCACCCAGCGGCCCACAAAAATGCCAACTTGAATAAAATATTGGAAGGGGGAGTTATGCTCCGGCCCACATAATTGATCACAAGGTATGATGCGTATTTTATTGGGGGGGGACAAAGGGACCTCAGCCCCTAGGAGTTGGCTCCTATGTATTTAAGCATGATTCATAAGCAAAAGAGGTTTTATGAAGCTGGAGCTTTCCTAGATAATGTTGGGTTGTCCTCCTCACACACACATGTGCTCTCTTTCGTACAATGACAGAGTCAGCACATGACATCCCATACATTTAGAGTCCAAACACATCACCATGGTTATATGATATATATGTTGCTGACTTCCATTTCAGGAAGGAAAATCTAATATTTTTTATTTAAAAAATACCACCAGTATTCTGAAGTAGCTTGTTGCTTGGGCTGTAAGATTTGTTCCAGCGGGGCTGGTTTTCTATATACAGTGGTACTTTGGTTCTTGAGCTTAATCTGTTCCGGGAGTCCGTTCGACTCCCGAAACCGTTCGAAAACCAAGACGCAGCTTCTGATTGGCTGCAGGAGCTTCCTACACTCGAGAGGAAACCGCGTCAGACGTTCGGCTTCCGAAAAACATTCACAAACTGGAACACTTACTTCTGGGTTTTCAGCGTTCAGGAGCCGATTTGTTCAGGAGCCAAGCCATTCAAGCACCGAGGTACCACTGTATTGGGATTTATTTGTTTTTAATGAGAGAGTAAGGGACGCAGGTGGCGCTGTGGGTTAAACCACAGAGCCTAGGACTTGCCAACCAGAAGGTCGGCAGTTTGAATCTCCGCGACGGGGTGAGCTCCCATTGCTCGATCCCTGCTCCTGCCAACCTAGCAGTTCGAAAGCACGTCAAAGTGCAAGTAGATAAATAGGTACTGCTCCGGCAGGAAGGTAAACGGCGTTTCTGTGCACTGCTCTGGTTCGCCAGAAGCGGCTTAGTCATGCTGGCCACATGACCCGGAAGCTGTATGCCGGCTCCCTCGGCCAGTAAAGCAAGATGAGTGCTGCAACCCCAGAGTCAGCCACGACTGGACCTAACGGTCAGGGGTCCCTTTACCTTTAATGAGAGCGTATTCAAGCCATCAGTGCCCCCTCCAATCTGAATGGCACAGTCCAGCAGGTTATATACCACATGACCCGAGCAGTTGTGTGTTTGGCTCATTATATCATAATATGGCACCTTCCGTTCTTTCGCCACATTTCACGCCAAACGTTTGCAAATCCTGGTGTGTCAACAACTTCCTGTCAGTAAAGAAGGGTTGGGGTGGGGTGTGTTTTTGTGTGCTTTTTTGCTTCTGGCTAAAACACACACACACTTTATTTCAAGCTGTAAACTCAAAGTCAACAGATGCTAAATGCAGGATCAATAGGGAACAGCTTTAACTCAACACCATTCATCTCTCATGCAAAAAAAAAATAAAAAATGTTGCATATCCATGCTGGGAGGAAAATGTGTGCCAAGACAAATAATATGCAAAGCAATAGCCTGGAAATGCTTTAGACATATTATTTGAATTCTCAGAAGTAGCTCCCCACCACCACCCCATTTAAAGTAAACTTTGGCATGCAAGCCTAACAGCCTATGTAATCCAGTCTTCAAGTGTATCTTCATTTGTTATGGGGATTTGCTTGGGGAAAGGGAGGGGGGAATTGAAAAGAGGTTCGGGAGAACAGTAGTTTCTGCAACACTGCAAACATTATACAAGGTTAAGTCAGTGACACTGCCTCGAGTTGCATGCACTAGGAGACGGCTAACTAAGGGCTGATTTAATTGCTTTGCTGTTTGGTATTCCCTTGGCGGACCGACCTGGCATTCTCTGGCCCTCCAATGAAAACTGAGAGGGAAACGTGTGGAAAGAAAGGAGAGGAGGATCTCCAGCAGAACTCATTGCACTCCCTCTCTCTTAAAATGGAGAAGTGTTTTCTTGGATGTTTTCTGAGAGCTGGTGTGGTGTCATGGTTAGAGTGTCTAACTCAGACCTGGAATATACTAATACTAATACTAATACTAATACTAATACTTTATTCTTTTTACCCCATTCATCTGGCTGGGTTTCCCCAGCCACTCTGGGCGGCTTCCAACAAAGACCAAAAATACTCTAAAATGTCACACATTAAAAACTTCCCTGAACAGGGCTGCCTTAAGATGTCTTCTGAATGTCAGGTAGTTGTTTATCGCTTTGACATCTGCTGGAAGGGCGTTCCACAGGGCGGGTGCCACTACCGAGAAGGCCCTCTGCCTGGTTCTCTGTAACTTGGCTTCTCGCAATGAGGGAACCGCCAGAAGGCCCTCAGCACTGGACGTCAGCGTCTGGGCAGAACGATGGGGGTGGAAGACCAGGGTTCAAATCCCCATGTGGCCAAGAAGGTCCCTCAGCCTAATTTACTTTACAGGATTGTTGTGAGCAGTGCTGGATTTTAAGCTAAACAAGCTATAGCTTAGGGTTCCACTCTCTTGCCCCCCCCCATATACTTCTTCTTAATTGCATTTCACTATTAATATACTTCTTCTTCTTTGTATTTCAGCTCAACAATTACTTTGATAAAATACATATTTTTAATGTCAAATGGCTTTAGATACCTATTAGGTCCATAAATTACCATTTAGCATATATTCAACACAAAAAACAGCGACAATTTGTTGTTGACAAAGGACTCCTGGGCATACAAAGGGCCCCAATACCTTCAGTAGCTGAGGGCCTCATCAAACCTAAATCCAGCCCTGGCTGTGGGATTAAATGAGGAGCTCCACTGAGCTCTTGGGAGAAAAAAGTGAAATATAGATGCAAAAAACAAATGCTCTTTTTGATTTTATTTTGTACTTAACATTAAATGCTATGTTCCTTCCACCTTTTGTGGTCTCCATTATTTGGGGCTGACTTCCTCCTTTCTGTTTTTCTGCTCAGTTCCTTGAATCGAGGGGTGTTCAGATGAACTCCTGTCACACATCATGTGGGTTCCATCCTAAAACATTCCCGCCCCCAAAAATGGGGGAGGCAGGGGAGAGTTAGAATGGAGCACAGTGCCTCTTGTTCCTGGAAAGAAGTATTATGGATGGTCAGTGATGGCTGGTGCCCATTGGCTGAGAGGCCAACAATAGCAGATGGAAGGGTTGAGTTGCCACCTTATTTTCTGGCAAGGCTCCTTCCAATGGCAGTTTAACAGGCAAGGATTCCACAGGTGTGTTAAGGTTCAAAAGGCAAAAAGGGGCATAAATAACAAGACGCTCAAAATATCCAAGGGGAGAAACACCAGATAATAATTTGGCTTCGTCCCTGAATAATGGTGGAGAGACTTTGCTCCGGGATTTAGAAATATCCAGTTGAAGCGACGCATGATTAGGGTTGCCTAGTTAGTATTTGTCAGTCAGGATCAAGCACACGCCATTCTATGCTTGGTGCAGATTTTAATCTTGCTGGTGGATTGAACCGAGCCCCAACCCAGAGAGACGTGTCTTATAGGAATCTTAAACAAGGAGCTGACTGCTTATTTTCACCAGCTGTAATGAAGATTATGTCACAGTGGCGGCTTTCTGCTGAAGTGGGTCACTCTGCTTTTATGAGCAGAGAGCTTTTGCCAAGGAAGAAGGAGAGAGAAGGAGAATCACGGTGTCTCACTCTCCACAACCAGGGCAAGAGTTTACAAAGTTAGCCCCACAAAAAAATAATAATGACAAAATAAACTATCTCAACTCAGGTAATTCATGTGTGAAGCCCCTGTGAATATGCTTTCTTATGTCAATGGGCAAATGACCACTGAGAACCCATCTGTCTTTCTGGATTTCAGACGATCTCAGTTGCCACTGTTATATATCCTTATATTTCCAAGTGTTACGGCTCAAGAAGTCTTTGTGCATATATACTTTGATCACAGTCATGCTCAATCACAGGACTTCTAGTCTTCAAAATCAATGTACATGAAGCCTTTAGGACTACAAAATCCATGATGCAGTGTGACTGAAGTCCTCTTGTGACGTTCAGGCTCTCTTTAGCATGTTGCATTGCACACTCGTGCACCCGGCCTTTTCGAAACCATTTTGCCCAGGGAATCAAGCCACAACAACGCCAATTAATTTAAGGGTATGTGCAGTTGCAGAACATTGTTCTCTGGCGCTTAATATCCCGGATTTCAGTTCATGTGAGTTGAGATCCAATTTCAAGTCAGATAAAATAAATAAATATCTAAGCCAGTGCATGGGATTAAACATTTTTGATGTACAAGCCTTTAAACTGAGGCCTGCGGATCTTTTGATCTGCAAGTTCAGTATAGTGCATCATCGTTCAAGACTGCCAGCTTGGGTATCTGTGAAAGCTTTCCCCTTGTTAGGTGCATGAGCATTTAAAATAATGCATGTCAACCTGAAATTCAACAGGTCAGGTTTCCTCCCTTATTGTCTTGCATCGGTCCATATAGTTTAAGCTATGGTTTTCCCAGTAGTGATGTATGCAAGCGAGAGCTGGACCATAAAGAAGGCTGATCGCCAAAGAATTGATGCTTTTGAATTATGGTGCTGGAGGAGACTCTTGAGAGTCCCATGGACTGCAAGAAGGTCAAACCTATCCATTCTGAAGGACATTAGCCCTGAATGCTCACTGGAAGGACAGATCCTGAAGCTGAGGCTCCAATACTTTGGCCACCTCATGAGAAGAGAAGACTCCCTGGAAAAGACCCTGATGTTGGGAAAGATGGAGGGCACAAGGAGAAGGGGACGACAGAGGACGAGATGGTTGGACAGTGTTCTCGAAGCTACCAGCATGAGTTTGACCAAACTGCGGGAGACAGTGGAAGACAGGAGTGCCTGGCATGTCCTGGTCCATGGGGTCACGAAGAGTCGGACACGACTAAACGACTAAAGAACAACAAGAAGAAGAACAAATGACAAAAGGTGCTGTGTCATGCAGAGTATGTCATGCAGGTGTATGTCATGCAGAGAAGGACATAAAAACTCCCCCCCCAAAAAAAAAACCAAAAAACAAAAATGTATACCACTTCCTCTCGCAGTGTTGCTTTTTCCAGATTTTCCAAAAGTGGCCTATTTTGGTAACATCATAGCAGTTTGGTTTGGATCTGGTGTAACATCATGTCAGCTTAATTTACACCAGTTTACTTTATACCAGCTCCTCATGCTCCCATAGAGTTGGTGGTTTTTTGTTTGTAAGTGACTAGTTGTCTGCAGATGAACCATCAAAATCAAGCATTTAGTCTTCATTGTCTGGGCCTGTTAACTGCAGAAGTCCCCTGTACATTGATGGGACACTTGAGGACAACATTTCATAAAGGCTGTGTTCCAACAGGTTTTTAGTGATATCACACCAAACAGGTTGGAACAAATAGGTGTCATGTTTGCATATTTCACATCACGGTATTTTCTGCACGCTCAAATGCGGATGCTATCCTTCAGTTATCACGGAGACTGTTTGCCTAGAATCCTGTGTTTACACTGTAAAAGCTTGGTGGGAATGTGCTGAGGAAATATTAAAGTTATGTTGCTTGTTTTAGTACTGTTGGCGCAAAGAAAATCTAGAAGCTATAAAAGGAGAAATCCCTGGATACCTGAATCCAGGTTTGGGGCAAGTACACTTTGGTGAGAGAACCGCAGCAGACATTTAAAATCACAAAATATGCAGCATGGGGATATAGGCGGTTAGACCTTTAAAATATGCGCTTCCAAGTTCCTTCCAAACTTTTGCTCTTCCCCTAACATAGAAAAAGACAACTCATTGCCAAGTTATAACATGGTTTACTTACCAACACTCCAAAGGTCAGATTCATGGGCTTTTGCATACAGCATTCGGAAAAAGTTGCACAGGCAGTAAAACTTGGCTTAGTTCCAAAGTGGTGAAAGTTCCTAGATTATTGAGAGGCTTGTTAGAGCCATGTGCCTGGAGGGAGCAGCTCAGAGCTCACATGTAGACTAGGAGGGAACAAAGGCTTGATTGTCTAGTTCCTCCCAAGGTGGGAGGGAATGGACTTAGCTAAGCCTGGCAAGACAGCTTACTCCATGGTATTAACCCCTTCATGCATTAATTAGACTTATGCATGTTGGTTATATAAAGAAAAATGTGTGCATTAGGGGAAAACACACATACCAATGCATATAATAATAAGAATAGCATACACAGTGTACATGATTTTTGGGGAAAATAGCATTGCAAAAATATGTATATTAGGCAAAATTGCATCCCAAAATGCAATTTCGATTCATATAAACATGCTGCTAAATTTTCTTGAGGACTTGCTTTAAAAAAATAAATCACCAACTGATGTGGAAATGTGAACAACTGTGCTTAGGAGTAGAAGAATGAAGAAGGGTGGGAAACTGAAATTGACAGATTTGCCTATTCCTCCTTGGCTGTCTATCTGAGTGCACACAGGCTTGGGTTTAGCATTGAATTCAGCCTAAAAGAGAATGGCAGCTTGAAATTTGAGGGAACAGTTTTCCAAAGCCATTTGTGGGGCACAGCTGCATTGCTTTTTTCAAAACCTGTTGTGTTACGAGTCTTTGCTAGGTCCAGGGCCTGGCTGCAATGAGTCAATCAATCATTTTATTAGTATCCCGCCTTTCTCAAGGCAGTTTGCAGCATATTTTAAAAATTACATAACAAGCTTGCAGCACATTTTAAAAATTACGTAACAAAAGAAGTCGTTAACAATAAGCACAACGACACAAAGTATACAATGAAATTTAACAATTTCCACATAAGATCCAAAATAAAAATACAAAAAATAACAGCAGCACAACAACAACCCCGCACCCCCCCCCCCAACAACCCTGGCCCACAAAACCCCAACCCCAGATTCTGTTCAGCAGCCTCAGCTAGTCAGTCAGGGCCCCTGACTGCTAATATGTTGCAATGCAAATGTGATTAGCCAAAGCCCCGGAGGGCATATGCATTTCTCACAGACACCTCTTCATTCTGGATCATGAGCACTGCTTTCAAGATGGATTTTTCTTCAGGTTGTTTTTGTGCATTCCTGTGGAGCAGGCTGGTGTTTTCGTAGTGGGATGAGAAATCTCACCAGGCTGCAATTGCGTAAAACAATGACATGTCAGGAGTTATTAGGGCAAGAACTGGAACAAGGCAGGAGTTTATTAGAGGAGGAAGATCCCATAGCAGTAGTGGAGATTCACGGATCGCCCAAGATTGGTACCCCGGAAGATGCTCGACTCGGGACCTTGGCTGTGGATTCGAAAGACAACTTCTGACTCTCCAAAAGCACCTCCACAGCACAGTCAAAATAGGTCAAGTGGTGGCACAGACTAGGCAGTACAGTCATACCTTGGCTCCTGAATGCCTTGGGAATCGAACATTTCTGCTCCTGAATGCCACAAACCCAGAAGTGAGTGTTCTAGTTTTTGAACGTTCTTCCGGAAGCCGAACATCCGGCGGGGCTTCCGCAACTTCGGATTGGCTGCAGGAGCTTCCTGCAGCCAATCAGAAGCCATGCTTTGGAAGTCAAACATTTTGGAAGTCGAACAGACTTCAGGAACGGATTCTGTTTGACTTCCAAGGTATGACTGTGCAGTGCTTATGCATCAGCAGGAAGCTTTCTTTTCCAGAGTCCTCTTTGAAATAAAGAAGTCAGAGCGCAGACATACTCTGGATCAGGGCCCTGTTGATGCTTGGAGCAGAAAGCCATCAATCGCCATCAGCCAAGAAGGTTATGTTTTGCCATGACCATTGGAGAGAGTAGGCCTCTGAACACCAGTTGCCAGGAATCACAAGAGGCAAGGTCTACTTATAGTCTTCCCATAGGTACCTGGGTGACTACTGTGAAAATAGGATGCTGGACTGGACAGGCATTTCACCTGATGGCATTCCATTTTATAGTCTATGGGCCAAATTCAGTTGCACAATGCAAACTTTTTAAATAAAATAAATAAAACACAACACCTGTATTTGTCCAGCTGCTGCTGTTGTTTTTTAGTCGTTTAGTTTTTCCCGACTCTTTGTGACCCCATGAACCAGAGCACGCCAGGCACTCCTGTCTTCTACTGCCTCCCGCAGTTTGGTCAGACTCATGCTGGTAGCTTCAAGAACACTGTCCAACCATCTCGTCCTCTGTTGTCCCCTTCTCCTTGTGCCCTCCATCTTTCCCAACATCAGGGTCTTTTCCAGGGAATCTTCTCTTCTCATGAGGTGGCCAAAATATTGGAGCCTCAGCTTCAGGATCTGTCCTTCCAGTGAGCACTCAGGGCTGATTTCCTTCAGAATGGATAGGTTTGATCTTCTTGCAGTCCATGGGACTCTCAAGAGTCTCCTCCAGCACCAGAATTCAAAAGCATCAATTCTTTGGCGATCAGCCTTCTTATGGTCCAGCTCTCACTTCCATACATCACTACTGGGAAAACCATAGCTTTTACTATACGGACCTTTGTTGGCAAGGTGATGTCTCTGCTTTTACTGCTAGCAAAAAATAAAAAAATTGCTAACATTTCCACAGCCTTGATTTTTTTTTGTTAAGAACCTCGTTCCTAGCAGCCATCCCCCCCCCAACCCAAAGCAATCTTGCTGTCAGTTCTGCACGACATTCCATGATCCAAGCTTTAATTGGTTATGCATTGTTCCCAGAAGGTGAGATGAGATTGCACATAGCCACACATTAGTCAGAATAATTATTCTACACTTGGCCCACTCAAAGTTTCCTTCCTAGTTAGTCAAACAAAATGGAGCGATCTTGATTAACTAATCTTCCCACATCAGCGTTTTAGGGTGTGTCTTTTCTTCTTCTTCTTCTTTCCACTGAGTACTTCACAGATTCTTCTTTTAAAGAAAATCACTACAATTAAAAAAGCAATTAAAAAGGATTATCGGAATCAAAGTTGATCTTTAATTGCTATGCATATCTAGATCTTTCTTCCACGATACGCCAGATAAAATGCTCTTAAAAACTGCTTTCTTAATAGCTTTAATTATGGAGAACATAAGAAATGTCATCCTTTTGAGGTGCATCCCATTTCCAGTTGAGCCCATTTAGGGGCTGTCATCGAAAAAGTTTGTTTCACTCTATCTTTTCAGGCTGCGGCTGAGCAAGCAGTTTTATTATCCTCTCCGAGTGTTGGAAATGGGACACCTTAGGATCATTCTGATTAGCTTGGATAAACCTGAAAGAATGCCTGAGCTAGAAAAAGATTACAGCTTTAAAAGGGATATTCTAAAGTAGTAAATGGTGGGAGGCCTTTGCAGGATAACGGCTGCAGAGATTGCTTCACAGGAAGAACACCGGCCATATTCCCAGAGTCTTTCTAGGAATCAAATTAGTGTGACCTGTCCTGTACACACCAGCCAGCGTCTCGACTCCTCTCTGCTTATCCACACAGAGAATGAGCGGGGAAGGGCTATAGATCAATGTTTGAAGATCTGTGTTGCGTGCAGAAGTTCTCAGGTCTCCTTCTCGAGATCTCTAGATAGGGCTGGGAAGGACTCCTGTTGGAAAGCCTAGAGTTCTGCTGGCAGACACTGTTGACAAACCTTTTCAGACACAGGACCCACTTGTGCATCTGGGGACCCGTTTCCTCGTTTTCTTTTTTAACATATATTTGAATCGTAGTAGTGGTGTTGGTGACTCACCTTAGACCAGACCCACAACCCAGCTGTGTGGTCCTAACTGTGTAGACAATACTGTTCTAGACTGTTTAGACGGTACTGTTCTAGACAAACCAACAGCCAGCGGCAGAGCTAGCTGCTCGGGAACCCAGAGTGGCACACATGCCGTGCACCGGGGGGGGGGGTGAGCTGCCCGGGGGATGGGGCGATCGGTGCCAATTGGGGGCCGTTGCTGGGCCATTGGCACCCAGTGTGGTGCATTTGTTAAGAGCGGTGGACTCGTAATCTGGGGAACCAGGTTCGCTTCCCTGCTCCTCCACATGCAGCTGCTGGGTGACCTTGGGCTAGACACACTTCTCTGAAGTCTCTCAGCCCCACTCACCTCACAGAGTGTTTGTTGTGGGGGAGGAAGGGAAAGGAGATTGTTAGCTGATTTGAGACTCCTTAGGGTAGTGATAAAGCGGGATATCAAATCCAAACTCTTCTTCTTCTTCTTCAGGGGATGATTGGTGCGGCGATCCGCCCAGAGGGGATTTTGTCACCCCTCAGGGATGACACCCGGGGTGAGCTGTCCCCCCTGCCCCCATTCCTACGCCCCTGCCAATAGCCCCTTTCTGTATAAGGCACTTTTCTACTTTCCTGTGCCAGCGGCAATCCAATCTGCACATTTGGAGTGTTGTCCCAAAAACCTGCCCTCCAATTTCTACAAAGTTCTCTTTCTCTGTGAAGGAGGCTTCCATTCTTATTTTTTTTCTGCCATCTCTTCAAGGCATTTGAGAATTTCTTCCAAGTTTCTTTAAAATTTTGGCAGATGTGGGTTTTGAGTTTACCTACAATGTGGCCAAAGATGGGACATGCAGTTTCTCTTCCCTGTCTCTCCAGAACCCTGCAACATAAGAACGTAATAAGAAGAGACTCCTTGATCAGGCTAATGGTCTATCTAGTCCTCCATCTTGTTCTCAAAGTAGCCAATCAGATGCCTCCCTGGCTGGTTTTGAAAAAAGCCCCACAAGAGGGGTTTCCTTGTGATGTCTTCCCCTGGGCTTTATTTGAAGCCAGAGCACTCAGGAAGGCTGCAGAGTGAAGGTGTCTGGTGAGATGAATCACAGAATGAAACAAAGGTCACCAATCCAATTACATTATTATCATCATTATTAGGTTTTGATTTGATTTCTTATATTTCTGCACCACTTTTCCTTCACACAAATCACAAAGCGGCTTACAAACAATAAACAACAGTCACATGGTGGAACACCACAAATACAACACAAGTCAAGTAAAATAATTCACAAATCATCAGTAAAACAATTATGAAGCATCAGTAAAACAATTACAATCTACTAAACACTTCTTAACAAAACAACTAAAAAAAATAAGTAAGTTGAACACCACAATGACAACAAAAGTTATATTATAGGATTCACAAAGTACCACAGCATTATATACTTATTTATATCCAATATTTTCCCCCTGACAGGGGCTCAAATCAAATAGGAACAACTAAAAACATAGGGGAAACAATCATTAAAAACAATTAAACATTTGTAGAATTAAAACTATACCTAAATATAAAAGATCTATTAAGAACATACAGATAATTACAATAGAACCACCAGCCCTTTCATTAAAGGTAGCCAGTTCCCTAAAGGCTGTTGGAACAAGAAGGTAGTTACTGGCCAGAAAGGGGACTGCAAGCAGAGAGCCAGTCCAGCTTTCCCATGGACTGAGTTCCAAAGTCCGGGAGCAGCCACCAAGAAGGCCCTGTCCTGCATCCCCAGTAAGCATGCTTTTGAGGGTGGTTGGGCCAAGAGAAGGGTCTCCCTCAAATCTCTCAGAACCCTGGCAGGTTCGTATGAGGGAATACAGCTTTTCCGATAGCTTGGACCAAACTTCTCCCCTCCTCCACACCCAGTAAGCAGCAATGACCCACTGGCCAGGATGTCAGCATGGTGTTTCTGCCCCTAAGGACTCAAAGCAGGTAATCAGCTTTTGTGCTATTCAGTCAAAATAGTCTTGTTTTATTATTATTCCATGAGAATCAGCATTATGGAGTGAGCTTAACAGAGGAAGTCTGAGCACAATCATTCCCCCAGAGTGGCCTGTTGATTTGGTTTCTCGGTGGTTGCTACATTTGCATGATTATGCCTCTATGAGCCTCCTCTCCATGCCTGGAAAGAATGATGTTTTAGAAAGAGAAAAAAGCCAAGAATTTCCCAATACCCGGACTTCCCCTGACTAGATACGAATCAGATTAGGATAATCCTCTACTATTACATACAGTGACAGGTACCTAAGAGTTGGCATCACCAGGTAAAGGTAAACTGATGTCAGCAGTGGCGATGGGAGATGGGAGCATCTGACAGGTGATGCTCAGTTAGTTATGCTGCTAATAAGCATGAGAATGTAAGGAGGGTCCTGCTGAATCAAGACCAAGGCCCATCTCATCCAGCATCTTATTCCCACAGTGCATGCTCTAGTTATTTCCCACTTGGACTACTGCAATGCGCTCTACGTGGGGCTACCTTTGAAGGTGATTCAGAAACTGCAATTAATCCAGAATGCGGCAGCCAGACTGGTGACTGGGAGCAGCCACCGAGACCATATAACACCTGTCTTGAAAGATCTTCATTGGCTCCCAGTACGTTTCCAAGTACAATTCAAAGTGTTGGTGCTGACCTTTAAAGCCCTAAACGGCCTCGGCTCAGTATACCTGAAGGAGCGTCTCCACTCCCATCGTTCTGCCCAGATGCTGAGGTCCAGTGCCAAGGGCCTTCCGGCGGTTCCCTCACTGCGAGAAGTGAGGTTGCAGGGAACCAGGCAGAGGGCCTTCTCAGTGGTGGCACCTGCCCTGTGGAACGCCCTCCCAGCAGATGTCAAGGCAATAAGCAACTATTTTACTTTTAAAAGACAGCTGTTTAGGGAAGTTTTTAATGTTTAATGCTGTATTGTTTTTAATATTCGGTTGGAAGCCGCCCGGAGTGGCTGAGGAAACCCAGCCAGATGGGCGGGGTATAAATTATTATTATTATTATTATTATTATTATTATTATTATTATTATTCCCAGTCAGAAAGAATCATAGAATTGTAGAGCTGGAAGGGACCCGAGGGTCATCCAACTCTGCGGGAAGAAGGACCTGAGTGCAAGAACACTCTCCCAACTTGTGATTCCCAGCAAGTTATTTTCAGAGGAACACTGCACTCAACAGCAGGGCTATCAGTGGCCACTAGCCAAGATGTTGCAGGGTATTATGGAGTTGGGAAAGGGCAACCCAAATGATCTGTGGGGGTGGCGCAACTGAGGAAAGGTTACACGCAGCATTTGGATCTTTGTAGCTTAGACAAAAGTTTGAAGTGATGCATGGCGCAAAAGAAGGGACTAGGGAGTTTTCCCCCTTCTCTCAAAATGCTGGAACCCGAGGACATTCAGGACAGAAAAAGAGAAGCACTTCTTCATAAAGTGAAAAGCGAAGCCCAATTCATGGAGAAGAGGGCTATGAGTCATGACCAACCATGAACAGTACCAGAATTACATATAAGCTAAACAAGCTATAGCTTAGGGCTCCACTCTCTTGGGGGCCCCCAAAAAAATTTAAAGGGGAAAAAACTGGATGTACATTTCCAGAATATAAGGTAAAAACCAAATAAAATAAAACCCGTGTTTGCATTATTAAGTTTGTTATGAATAAAAATCATTTTAAGTTAGAGCTTAATCATTATTTCACTATTAATGTACTTCTTAATTGCATTTCACTATTAATATACTTCTGAATTGTATTTCAGTTCAACAATTACTTTGATAAAATACATATTTTTGTTATGTGCAAATGGCTTTAGCTACCTATTAGGTCCATAAATTACTATATAGTATATATTCAACATAAAAAACAGCGGCAATTTGTTGTTGACAAAGGACAGCTGGACATACAAAGGGCCCCATTACCTTCAGTAGCTTAGGGCCTCATCAAACCTAAATCCAGCCCTGACTATGATAGCTGTCTTTCTCTCTCTAATATCAGGGACAGCATGTCTCTGAATATTAGCTGCTGTTGCACTCATGGCCAGTTTTGTGGCTTCCCAAAAACATCTGGTTGGCCATTCTGAGAAAAGGAAGTTTTTGTTTTTAATTTTTTTTTATTTATACCCCGCCCTCCCTGGCCAGAGCTGGGCTCAGGGTGGCTAACACCAGTAAAATCACTATAAAAACATAATAGGGGAGGGGGGAGGAAACCAATTTAAAATACAATTTAAAATGCAGCCTCATTTTAATAGTAGCCCATAGTTCAAAACCATAAGGGGAGGAAAACATAAGGGTCAGTCTGAGTCCAAACCAAAGGCCAGGCGGAACAGCTCTGTCTTGCAGGCCCTGCAGAAAGATTTCAAGTCCTGCAGGGCCCTAGTCTCTTGTGACAGAGTGTTCCACCAAGTTGGGGCCAATGCTGAAAAGGCCCTGGCCCTAGTTGAGACCCATCTAACCACCTTGTGACTTGGGACCTCCAAAGTGTTATAATTTGTGGATCTTAAGGTCCTCCATGGGGCATACCAGGCGAGGCGGTCCCATAGGTACGTGGGTCTTAGGCCGCATAGGGCTTTTGAAGTTGGTCCAGCAGGGCTGTTCTTGGTGTTCTCATCTGTGTTCAGCAGGCTTCCCCAATACACACATGCACCGAACATGCACACCGCATCAGGTAGGAAGAACTTCCTGACAGTGAGAGCTGTTCGACAGTGGAATTTGCTGCCAAGGAGTGTGGTGGAGTCTCCTACTTTGGAGGTCTTTAAGCAGAGGCTTGACAACCATATGCCAGGAGTGCTCTGATGGTGTTTCCTGCTTGGCAGGGGGATGGACTCGATGGCCCTTGTGGTCTCTTCCAACTCTATGATTCTATGATTCTATGATTCTAGGAGCAAGTGTGGTTTGTGATAGCAGGGGAAAGGTGAGGCCACATGGCTCCCCAGTCTCTCCTCTTCTACATAAGCATTTCTGCATGTTTCAGAAAATGAGCTTCAGTCCATCAGCCTCTTTGGGAACACTGTGTGATGGGCTGGGACTCGAGCTCGGACTCGGAACCAGAGGTGTCTCAGTCTGCCCCGGATCCTTTGCCTCAGGCGGCATCGGAACCAAATCTGGGGCCTGATTCTGAAGAGTCCCAGTCTGCACAGGTTCCCCTGCAACAAGCACCAGCTGGGCCGAGTCAGGGGCCTGAGCCTGCCCTGGCTCCAGATGCGGGGATTACCTCATTGCCTGCAGCTGGGCCATCACTTATAGCTGCTCCACTACCAGTTGGGTCAGGAGAGGCTGAGGCAGCCACTGGGTCTAGTAACCCGACATCTCCCGAGCTGCAGAGACTAAGGTCTGAGAGAAGGAGAGACCTGAGTACTTGCAGGAGTAGTGCTCACCTTTGGGCGAGACAGGG